>NC_140152.1:2843448-4139683 GCF_964035555.1 Netta rufina | reverse complement strand
TGGGACAACGCGCAGGTCCTGCTGGTGGGGAACAAGTGTGACATGGAGGACGAGCGCGTGGTGTCGGCCGAGAAGGGCCGCCAGCTCGCCGAGCACCTGGGTGAGTCCCGTCCCCGCCTGCAATTCTTGGAAATTTTGGGTAACGCTGCTTAAATTGCAAGCGCTGGCCCTGCACCAAAAAAAAAAATGGATGTATTATGGGAATATGCGGGGAAAATAAGGTGGTGTGGTGCTGTGAATGCTTGCTTTGGGTGGGTTTTGGGGGTTGTAAGCTCGCTGCGCGCTATAGGGTGGGATTGGGGTGGGTCTGGCCCTGCTCTGAGCAGGCTGAGCCCAAGCATCGGGGAATATTTAATGGGAGGAGGAGGAAGAGGAGGAGGAGGAGCAGAGAAACGTCCCCGGTGGGAGGCTGCGAGCATCACCGGGGCCGTAGCGGGGTCCCGGGCTGCCCCCCCCCCCCCCCCCCCCCCCCAAATAATATTAACCCCCCACTCCTCATCTCCAGGCTTCGAGTTCTTCGAGGCCAGCGCCAAGGACAACATCAACGTCAAGCAGACGTTCGAGCGGCTGGTGGACATCATCTGCGAGAAGATGTCGGAGTCGCTGGACACGGCCGACCCCGCCGTCACCGGCGCCAAGCAGGGCCCCCAGCTGACGGACCAGCAGGCCCCCCCGCACCAGGACTGTGCCTGCTAGGGGCCCCCCCCCCCCCCCCCACCCCGCTCGGTGCACGTATCCGTCCCTCCCCCCCCCAGCCCCCCCCCCACACACCCCAGCACCCCCCTTTTTTTTCCCCCCAGGGGGGGCTTTTTGCTGCTGATACCTCGCAGGCTCCCCAAAGGGTTGGCGCCTGCCCCTTTTTCCCACCCCCCCCCCCTTATCGATTAGGCTGTGCCCCCCCCCCTCCCCCTTTTCCCCTTTATTTATTTTTAAGCCTGGGATGGTAGGAGGAAACCCCCACCCCCTTCCCATTGCCCTCCGAGCCCAAATCGCTCAGAAAAAACACTTTTTTTTTGCCGTTTTGCTTGCAGGGTGATGGGGAGGGGGGCCGGGACCTGACACCCCCATCCCCATTACGGGGGCAGCGCCTGCCCGGAGAGCCCTTGGGGGTCTTTTGGCTGCCCGGTGCCCCCTCCCCAGCTGGCTGGCTGCTCCCCCCCTCACCCATTTGTATAAACAGATGCTAATTTATGCCCCCCCGCCCCCCCCCCTCGCTGTCTTCCTCCCTGTACATAGGAGTCCCTGTAAATAGCCGTAGGACGTGCGCTGTGCCGTGCCCCCGTCGCTGCGTCCCCCCCCCCCCCCCATTCCTCGCTGTGCTTACCTGGTGAGCAGCACTCCCCACGCTCTTTATTTAAAGGTTTTTCAGGACCAAGCAAGGGGCTGGCGGAGCTGGAGCACCGACCAAACCCCGTGGACCCCCCCAAAAACCCCCCCTCCACCTCCGGTTTGGGGAATAGGGGCGAGCGTCACGGCTGCTGCAGCGCGCCCGGCTCCTCGCCTGGTCCTATAGTTACCATGCTTCTGTGGAGACTGTGAATACGTGGATATTCCTCCAGCAACGACCGACCCCGAGGTCTTGCTCCCCTCTATTTATTTTTTCCCGGAGCGCTGTGTCTTTATTTTACAGTTTTTTTGTTGTTTTTTTTTCCTCCCCCCCCCCCTCCCCTTTCTCCTCTCACTGTGGTACCGTGGTCCTCCCCCCCCCCCACCACCACCACCCTTCCCCTTTTTCCTCTTTTTTGTGAAGTTTACTGATGGAAGAGTTACCACCGTACTGTACAAACGTCAAAAAAAAAAAAAAAAAGAAAAAAAGTAAAAAAAAGAAGTGTCAAAAGGGTACAATTTCCTAAAAATCACTGTATTAAAAGAAAATGGTGTGAAGAAATAAAAGCGATGCTGATCAGCGGCTGCCCCTTGTCCTTGGGGGGTGGGGGGCGGCGTGAAGGGGTAATTTCAAGCTGAGAGGGGGGAGATTAATTGGTTTTGACAATTAGCATTCTGCAAATAGCCCCCCCAGCAGTGCATGATGAGGCTGGAGCTGCAAGGAAGGCACCTTTCAGGTAGAAAAGGAGAAGATTTAGGCACCGGAGGCTGAAAATAAATGGGATTCTAGGTGAGGGGGGGGGCACAGATTGTTCCTGGGGAGCCACCAGGGGCAAGTGAAGGATTTTTTGCTGTGGCACCAAGACTGATTTGGGTGCAGGTGCCACTGACAGTGGGAACCGGCCCCCAACTCCTCAGTTTTGGCTCTGCTTCTGTCAATATGGCCAAAACCAGAACAAATTTCATATCAGAGCCTGGGGGGGCTCTGCCGGGGCTCCTGGGGAGGGGACAAGGGGCAGGAGACGCTGTGCCTGTCCCTGGGGCGCTGAGTGCTTCTCCCCTACCCCGTTTGTTAAATCACAGCCCCCTAATTACTGACAGTAAATGAGTTAATCAGCGGGATCTGCAGCAGCCCCTGGCTGTGGCTGTCACCAGCGGTGGCTCCCAGGCCGTGCCCACCACGGGGCCGGATCCTGCCCCACCTCGCGGGGGTGCTGCCTGCCCCCAGCCCCCAGCAGCAGGGGCAGGAGCTGCTGGAGGCATCGCAGGTTTCGGGAGCGGCTTCTCCACGCTGCTACATCCCAGCACCGCGCTGCTTCCCGCTCTGCGCCTCCTGCTCCGTGCTCGGTGCCGGTTTGGGCTAAAAAATCCAAAAAAAAAAACACCAAAAACGGGGCTCGCGCGCTGCAATCCGGCCCGTGGCAAACGTGGGGGGACCGGGGACGGAGCTCACCCTGTGCTTGAGGTAGGAGAGGTAGGTGTCCCAGCCCAGCGTCACCACGTTGACGTAAACCACCCGAAATTTGGGGGGCACGTAGAGGAAATTGAGGAGCTGCGCCGCCGGCCACACGCACCAGTCAGCCTGCGGGGAATTGGGGGGGGGGCACAGAGCCACCAGCTGCCCCCCCAGCGGGAGCAGGGCACCTTGAGGGACTCGGGGACGAGCCGAAGGGCCTGGGTTTACCTTATAGAACTCCAAAATTTCTCCTTGAGCTCCTCCCAGCTCGCCTCCAGGCTCTGCCCCTCCAGCGTGCCCATGCCTGCGGGAGAAGCGGCGTCAGCAGCGCCCACGGGGGGGGGGTCTGGGGTGACTGAGGATACGTGTCACCCCCCCCAGGACGAGTGTCACCCCCACACCTAGGAAGTACCAGGCTCCCAGGGCAGGCGATGCCACCAGCTGGTCGATGAGGACTTTCTTCAGCACCGTCCTCAGCCCCCGCACGCCCCGCGCCGGGAAGGCGGTGTCCAGCCAGAGGTACCAGAAGTGCATCAGCGGCCCCATGCTGCAGCCCACGGCGAACATGCGCCCTGCAAGGCGACACCCCCCCCCCTGCATTATTAAGGCCACCCTGACCCCCCCCCATACACACACACACCCCCTTTTTACATTATTAACGAGGCCCCGTAACGAGATCCGGCCCCCGGGGACCCGCGATCCCAACCCCGCCGCGATCCCAGCCCGCAGCGATGCGGGGCAGGAATTGAGGCGGGTTTTTTTTTTGGGGAGCGGGATGGGTGTCCCCCCGTGTGTCCCCACCCCAAGCTTTGTCACCTGTGCGTGCCGCCTGGCGCTGGTCCTCGGGGTGTTGGCGGAGGTGCCATGCCTGCTGCAGGGTGTCGCCGGCGGCCAGCAGCGCCCCGCAGCTCGCCGTGTTGGTCAGCAGCAGCAGGCGGCCGCCGAACAGGGGCTGCAGCAGCCGGCGGCCCCGCGCCAGCATCCCTAAATTTGGGGGGGATACAGGAGGGGTTATGAGGGGGTTAACGGGGGGTGGTGAGCACTGTAGGGGGCGTGGGGACAGCCCCACGGTTGTGGGATGGAGCACACCGCCCACCCCCCTGCGTGGATCTTTGGTCCTCTGTGGCCCAGTGCTCCCAGTTTGGCCAGTGGTTGCTGCAGGTAGCTGTGTTGGACACCCCCTGTGCTGCCCAGTCAGCCCCAGTTACGCTATGGACTCGCCCAGTAGGTCCCAGTTAGCCACGTGGTGCTGCCCAGTCCTCCCCCTTTGGCTCCCCCTGTCTGCCGTTACCCCTGCTGGGCCACCCCCAGTCACCCCAGTGCCCCCCAGTCACCCTGTGCCCCCTCCCCTTACCCCTTGGGACTCCCCCCCCAGTTGCCCAGTTACCCCAAGCCCCCCTCAGTCACCCCTAATGTACCCAACCAGTCCCCCCCCAGTTACCCCTGTGTCCCCAGTTAGCCACGCCATGCCCCCAGTTCCCACTGGGAGCCCTCCCAGTCCTCCTTCAGTCCCCCCCCGGACCCCTCCCATTTATATCCATGTCCCCAGTCACCCCCTCCCCATCTCCCAGTTACCCCAGTAATCCCATATGGGACCCTCCCAGTTCCCCCTGTGCCCCCCAGTTCCCACTGGGAGCCCTCCCAGTCCTCCTTCAGCCCCCCCCCCGGACTCCCCTAGCTATATCTGTGCCCCCCAGTCACCCCCACACATCTCCCAGTTACCCCAGTCCCTCCCAGTTACCCCAGTCCCTCCCAGTAACCCCATATGGAACCCTCCAGCCCTCCCAGTTCCCCCTGTGCTCCCCCAGTTCCCACTGGGAGCCCTCCCGGTCCTCCTTCAGCCCCCCCGGACCCTCCCCAGTTACATCCATGCCCCCCAATCGCCCCCCTCCACATCTCCCAGTTCCCCCAGTCCCTCCCAGTTCCCCCCAGTCCCTCCCAGTAACCCCACACGGAACCATCCAGCCCTCCCAGTTCCCCCTGTACACCCCAATTCCCCACGGGGCGCCCCCCCCCATCCCCTCTGTGCCCCCCCAGTTCCTCCCAGTTCCCCCCAGTCCCCCCAGTTCTCCCAGTTCCCCGTGCCCCCCCCCACCGCTCACCGCCGCGCGTTCCGCCACCCGCCCGCGTTGACGAGGGGCGGGGGAGCGCATTCAGGGACGGAAAACTTCCGGCTTCCGGCGGCCGCCATGACACGTACAGGGACACAAGGGGGCCGCCATGACACGTACAGAGACGCACTGGGGGCCGCCATGACACGTACAGGGCAGCGGGCGGCCGCCATGACACGAAGCGAGGCTGTCCCCAATGGCCCCGTCTTGTCCCCAACGCCTCGTCCCCAGCCCCCAGCGCCCCCCCCGGTCCAGCACAGCACTCGGGGGCCGTTTCTCGTTCCACAACACATTTCTCTTTATTCCCCTCTTGCTCCTCGGTGCTCCCAGCCGCACTCGTCCGCCGTGTCTCAGCGCTTGCAGACCGCGCTGGGCTTCGGTTCCACGGCGCTCTGGCAGCCCTCGGGCTTCTCCCCCTGCCACACAGCGGCCGGTAGTGCCCGGCAGGGCGGGGGGCACGTCCCCACAGCCCCCCCTTGGCACCTCGGTGTCCCCGTCCCACCTGGTAGAGCTGGCACACCAGCCTCAGCAGCGAGCGCTGCGCCTGCTCCTGCAGCTCGTCCGTGTGCTTCTGCAGGACACCGGGGTGAAGGGCTCATCATAACGGGCTCCTCACGGCCCCCCCAAGCCCCTTTGAGCCCCCCCCTTACCCCGTTGACGACGATCCAGGGGACGTATTGGTGCGGCGGGTCGAGCGCCTCGGTCAGCTGGGCGTTGCGGTGCATCAGCGCGGTCCCCAGGTCCCCGCGCACGCAGGCGGCGATGCGCCCCGCGTCCAGCTGCGGGGCATAGACCTGCAGGCACTGCCGGGGGGGGGGCACATAGAGCACGGGGCACGGGTCAGCACGGTGGGGGCGACCCCGTGGTGTCAGGGGGACAGGGACGGGGACGTACGGCCTCCAGGTTTTTGGTGGCGGAGGTGCCCGACTCCATGCAGAAGATGACGGGGAAGTAGGTGGTGAAGTTCTCGCCCTCGTGCATCAGGCAGGCCTGCGGGGATGGGAACGGGGACGGGGGAGCGGTGAGGATCCCCCCCCCCCAGTGCTCACAGCACCGGGATGAGGATGGGGAGGCAGCACGGCTCACCTGGATCATGTTGCCCAAGCACTCCTCCGAGCCGTGCTGGCACTGGAACTGCCACTTGCCGCCGACCTTCTTCTCCTGCGGGACGAACCGGTCTGAGCGGGGCCGGCAGCACCGGCGGCGTGGGCACGGCGCGGGACGGCTCCTACCTGCGCGTTGCCGTACGGCACCAGTGTGATGTTCATGGTCTCGCTGGGCAGCAGCAGCCAGGTGGTGAAGAGCTGCTCCACCAGGAAGCCGCGGCATGCCGGGCACAAGCTCTCGTAGTAGAGGCTCAGCTCCACGGGAGGAGCCGTGGGGTGCGAGAGGTTGGCACAGCGGCTCTCCGCCTGCGTGCAGAAGGTTTTGGGGTACAGGGAGATGCAACGGGGGGAGGCTGCAGCCGCCTGTGTGCGCAGGGGATGGGGTAAAGCTGCTGGGATGGGGGCGAGAAGGGGCTGTGCATGCAGCCCCCCGGGGCTGGGAGGGAAGCGAAAGAGGCTGGGGGCGTCCTGCGGCTGCAGGATTCCACGTGCCGCCGTCACACAGCGCTGGGGCTTTCCACAGGAACTTCCCCAATGTATTTTGGGGAAAAGTACAGCCAACGGGGCCAGGACTTTCCTGGGCGGGAGCACAGCACCCACCACCGGGTGGGCTGCAGCCCGTCCGGGCTCACAGGGTGCTGCCAGCCCCGCCTTGGCAGCGGTCTCACTGTCCGGCAATTCACGGCAGAATAAGCTGAAAGCTGGTTCGTGCTGAAAAAGGAGAAGTGGCAACAAAGCGCGGGGATGGAGCGAGGTCCGGCTGCAGCACGACTCTGCCCCGGGGATGTCAGGGAGCGCCGCGGGGCCCACTGGATGCAGGGACCCCGAGCATCCCCGCGCCGTGCCAAAGGGATGCTCGGAGCCGGCTCAGGCACCGGGTACGGACACTGCACGGCCGTGGTCCCGCACAACCCAGTCCCAGCCCCGCTCAGCACCGCTGTGTGCAGAGCCTCCCGTGCATGCCATTTCGGTGGGATGTGTCCCCCAAAACCGGGCTGTCACCGCAGCCTTGGGGGGGGCGGCAGCCCTGGCACCAGCCCCGTGGCTCTGACCTGGCAGGCGACGGCGATCTCCCGCGAGCTGCACCAGAGGTGGGCCGGGTAGTCACAGGCAGGCAGGGCCACCACCACCAGCCCCGGGGCCAGCAGGGCCAGCAGGGCCAATGCGGGTGCCATGGGGACGGCGGGGTGGCCGGGAGCCAGAGCAGAGGCGAGCCTGTCCCCGTCCCCGGGAGGACTTTTAAAGCTCGGCTGCGCCCGCCTCCGCGCACCCTTCCTGCCCCGCTCGCCCTCCTCCTCCTCGTGACGCCGCCGCTGCTGACTCACACGCGGGGCCACGGCTCCGTCCCCTCGTCCTTGCTGCCCTGCTGCACGTGCCAAGGGTCAGCGTGGCGGGGTGAAGGCGCAGACCCTGCATGTTTAGGATTTGGGGTGCAGGCGCCCAGCCCAGCCCCGCTGGGGGTGTTGTTTTGCCGTGCACGGGCCGGTTGCAACAGGTCACGGGCTGAAATTCAACCCCGAGCGGCGCGGAGGCTGCGGGGCTCGGCGTGTCCCAAGCAGCTGGGGGCAGCCCTGGCCGTGCTCTGAGCCCCTGCCAAGCACCCCCAGCCCCACGGCTCTGCACCAGGGCCGTGGGTGCTGCCCAAACCCGTTCCTGGGTTTGGTTTTGGGGGCAGAGGAGGAGGAAGCTGGTACTTCCCCTGCTGGTTGCAGCCAGGCATTTCCGGACAGTTCTTGCCCCTTTGGGCCCCCCCCTCTGCCCTTTCCTGCCTCTGGTCCCCTGGGAGACCCCTGCTCCCCCCCAAAGAAACGGCCACAGCCACATCATTAATTCTGTTTTATTTGTGTTTTTGTTTTTTTTTTCCTTTTTTCTTCCTTTTTTCGAAGTACCGTACAAAAATCCTTACAGTAACAAATACTGGGTTTACATTAGTAAACATCAACAGAAAGAGCAAAGAGAACTACTGCTGGTAACGAACAGCTGAAGTGGCAAGTTAGAGTATTTATTATTGCATATACCTAAAGAACTAAAAAATCTCAGTAGCGCTCACACAGCCGCCACGTCCTCTCCGAGCACAAAGCGGTCGGGGACACCCGTGCCACCTCCGGCCACTCTCCGGTGACACGAGAGCCCTCGGGGTTACGGCGGGGGGCTCGGAGCAACGCGAGCCGACCCGAAGCAGGAGGGGTTGGACGCGGATTTTTGGGACCTTGCCGCGATGCCGGGGGCTGCCCTCGCCCCCTGGAAGGGCCGAGCTGTGCCCCAAGGAGCAGGGACGGCCGCGGTGCACCCGTGGGACGTGGGCACGCGGTTTTGGGTGGGGGACATGCGGGTGACAAGCAGCAAAGCACAGCCCAGGGCCTCGAAAACACATCACTACCTGGTTAACCCGGAGGCGCGGACAAGCACGAGCGAAAGCATCAAAAAGACAAATCACAAACTAGCTTATTCCGGGGGAGCCGCGCTGCAGGGAGCTCGGGGCTTGGTTCTTCCACCCGACGGGGACAGAGGGGCGAAGCAGCGGTTCTGAGAGCCGAATCGAGCACTGTCGGGGAAATGGCAGCCCTGGGGAAGGGCCCGTTCCTCCTCGCTGCACGCGAGACCACGAGCACGGCCCCGCTGGGGCCAGCCCCGCGGTGAGGGCGGCGCTGGAAGACGCGGCGGGGCCACCACGGTCCTGCTGCAGCTGGGGGCAGGAAGGGACGGCGTGGGGAGAAGCAGAAATTCGGCCAGGAGGGTAAAATTTAAAAAAAAAAAAAACCAACGCTGTCACGGGAAGCTGGAATTTCCTCGGCAGCAAAGCCCTGGGGAAGCACCGAGCGAAGCGCCGAGACGCGGACTCCCAAACGCGGTGGCTGGCGTGGGACCGGCCCCGAGCTCAGCAAGGTGGGGTTGTGGGGGGGGGAAAGGGGCTGGAGGAACCCACCACAGCCCACCCTGCAGGGCAGGAGCCTGGCCCAAGGCTTTGGGGTGTCCCAGCACCCCACAGACCCTGTTGGGGCTCCGTGTCTGCGCTCTGAGCACGGGGTTTGGTGGCCATGCCCCGATCTCGTGTTTCTGAGCCCAAACCATTCCCTTAACTGCCACTGCTGGCTTTTGCCAGGTGAGCCCCCAAGCGATAGCACCGAGCACTGGCAAAAAGAGGGGAACCCCAAAACAGAGCCCAGGGCCACAGAGCAGGGAACGGGGTCTGTACAGCCGAGCGTGGGGGAGCTGCCACAAACAAGGGGGACGTGACGTTTGCCCCAACAACCCCAGACCCCAAAAGGATCCAAAAGGATCTGGGAACCGTCCCGGACCTGCGTGAGCAGCAGAGGTGACCGGGGGAAGAGGGAGAGCGAGGGATAGGAACGGGGCAGGCCCTGCTGCAGGCGGTGCGTGGAGGATGGGACGCAGGCAGAGGACATGCGAACGCACCGTGCTCTGGCACCGGGTGTGCAGGGCGCCCCGCAGAGCGAGCTGCAACGCAAAGCAGAAGCAGCAAAACCTACAGCATCCCCCAGCCCTTCCGGAGGTCCCGGCAAGGGAAGGGGAAGAGCCTCTCAGGCAAATCAGAGAGGACGAGCAACGCTCTGCTCAATCCAGGCAGACCGGATAACCCCGTAAAGCAGAAACCACCACGGCCTCGGCTCGCAGGCTCGGGTGCAGCTTTTACAACCCCCCGCGCCCTCTGCGCTCAGCAATTTCTGCAAAGTTCCTGCAAAAATTTCTGCAGAAATTTTTCTGCAAAGCCCTGCCCGTGCCTGCCAGCCGCGAGGGGCACCCCTACAGCGTCCCCCCCCCCCCCCTCCCCGTACAGTCCCCATACAGTACTGACGAATATAAGTGCTTTGCATACACAGTTCCACATCATGCATATACATTTCTACGTGCTAAGGCCCCCTAGGCCCAGCGGAGATACCGTCCTCCTGCAGCAGAGGTCCTTCATTTTGCATCGGGCTCATAGTGTGCGGCGGGCTCCGAACCCCCTCCTGCTCACGCTGGCAGGAGCCGAGCCCTGCAGCAGCCCAGATGGATGCTGCCCACGCGCTTGCAGGTGGGAGTGGGAGCTGAGCACCCGCCGGGACTAGGTAGAAAGCAGCTGATTACAAAAAAGAACCATATTTACAGAGCTACAGTTAGCTTCAACGGGTTGCGCTCGCAGAGATTCACCAAAGACAACCAGGAGAACAAAGAGCTGCGCGCCCCGGGTACCGACGGGGGTTTCACAGCTTAGTTGGCACGACTAAGGTGAGAGATTCGTCGCCTGCCGGGTCCTCCCTCCCCTGGCAGCAACGCTCAGGAGGTGGCTACGACACCAGGGAATAAATCAGGGAGAAGGGGCACAGCACGGAGCGGGGACCTCGGCCATGAAGCCCCCTCCCCAGCACGCCCGCCGCCCCACGGACACTTTTTTCTTGGTGAAACCGAGTCTCTGCACAGCGGAGCAGCAGCCCTCGTACCAGACACCAGCTCCCACCCCAGCCCGCGAAGTCACCGAGGGAAGGGAGAGCGGAGGAGGCATACGCTCGGCGGAGGCTCCTCCTCTGCCTTCTCCAGCGCCCGGGGCAGGGAGCCCCTCGCCCAGAGCAGCAGTGACCTGCACCGGAGCGCAGGGGAATCGGGATCTAGCTCTACGGTGATGCATAGCGGGGCAACCTGCCAGCAAGAAGGGGTCTGACCTGTTTGTCGGGGAAGGGGAAGGGCTGTGCTCGCCCACGGCGGTTCAATTCCAACTGGATCCCACCTCCTAAGGACTGGAGCCCACTGGGAGGCAACAGCCCAGCCTTTTTGTCCCATCAGCCAACACGGGTTTCAGCTACTGACCAAAAAGGGACACCAGGAACGGTCACAGACATCTCGGAGGCTCTGGAGGGGCAGGAGCACAGAGACTCAATTATACAGGGTGCAAGAGTCCAGAGCCAGAAAGCAGTGCCCTGGGGAGAAGCTGAAGGCAGCTGTTGTGTTGTGCACGGGCTGCTCATCTGGCGGGTGGCTGGGAAAGGACCGGGTGAGCCAGCGTGACATTCAGGGAGTCATTGTGCTGCACCAGGGACGTGTGCTTGTAGTGCAAGACCAGGTCCTTGAGGGAGGCATAGAGGTTGTAGGGCTCCGCGAAGCCGTAGCCAGACGCCGTCTTGTAGATGACGCAGTGCTTGGTGTCGCCGTCCACCCTGCCGGGGAGAGAAGGGAGCGTGGGTTAGCGGCGAGCGAGGAACCCCCCCAGGGAAAGTGACAGTGGGGCACAAGCAGGAGCAGCCCAAAGCCACGTCTGGCCCTGGCACGAGGAGCTGAAGGCAGACGGGAGACCTGGGGGAAGCCCAGCCTGCCAGCTGACGCCTCCGCCAGCCTCCAGCAGCTGGCAGGAGAAGGGCAGGGCGACACGGGTGCCAGCCCCATCCCGCCACGTCTCCCTCTGCCCGTCTGTGCTCCCCACATGTCTCCCAGAGTCGAGGTGGCAGCCCCGGCCCCACGGAGGTACTCACACCACGGAGCAGGCGTAGCACCCCTTCTGGCTGCTCTCGCGGATCAGGAAGGTGCCGTCCCGCTTGCCGCACAGCATCTCCTCGGCCTGCAGCCGGTTGATCTTCCCCACGTACCACGTCCGCTCCTCGTGGTGAGGCAGCTCCTCCTCGTCGTCCATCATGGAGTACTGACTGCAATCGAGCACACGCAGGGTGTCAGGGCCCCTCGCTTCAGGCACGTGGCCCCCCCAGCATCTCCCCTCCCGCCGGTAGCTGCCAGCACTCCTCCCAGCACGGAATTCATCCTCAGCTCCCAGACAGGGCGATGGGATTTGCCCGAGGCTCTGGATCAGCCCCCCTCACGCCCCCCGACACGCAAGCGGGGACACTCACTCCTCCGTCTCGTTCTTGATGCCCAGCCACTCGTTGATTTTCTTCTGCCGGGCACCTTTCTGCGTCAGCCACCTGGGGAAGGAGAGGCAGAGCTCAGGAGAGGCAGCGCTCACGCAGCCATCGCCAGAGGGCAGCAGCCTCCCCCCTTTGAGAAGCCGCCATTCCCTGAAGCCGCTGCACGCAGCAGCCCTGCCAGCCGGTCCAACAAGCCTCAAAGCCCTCGAGGAGCCAGCTGGAAGGCTCCTGGGCCGGGCTGGAGGGGAAGCAGGGCCCCTCTGCCAGCCCTCCACGGGGGTAGGAGCTACCTACACCAAGTACTGGTCCCGCAGTTTGCGCAGCTGCATGAGGTCAGGCTTGAGGCTGTTCATGCGCTTGTCGATCTCCCGGTTTTCCGAGGCTTGTTTCTTCAGGTCCTGCTCCAGCTTCATCTTGCTGTCGTGAATCTCCGTGATGCGAGATTTCAGCTTCTCCGAGTTCATGAGGATCCTGGGAGGAGGAGAAAGGAAAGGGGGAAGGGAGGGGGGGAAATTCGGCTGTGAGCCAAGGTGGGGGAGGCGGAGGAGGCAGCCTGCCAGCTCCCGCCCGCAGCAGGAGCGACGAGGACAGCGCGTAACTCAGCTCTGCCCCGAGCCCCCACGATCCCCCCCCAGCCCCAGGAGCCCTTCCCCGGGCAGGGCAGGTCACTGCTGCCCCCAGTCCTCACCGCTGCACCTCCTTCTCGTTGCCCTCCCTCCGGAAGCGCTCGATGTACTCCTTGCTGCACTTCTCCTGCGTCTGACACTGCTCCTCGAAGATCTTGATCGTCTCGTTGAAGGCCTCGATTGCCGTCCTCTTCATCTGCAGCTCCTGAATTCGGAGAGAGGGGAGAGCTGAAGAAGCAGTGAGGATTTGGGCGGGTTTCCGCCTGTCTGCAGCCCCTTCCCACCCCCCTCCCCATCCAGCACCGTCCTCGGTGCAGTCAAAATATCCCCCACTTCAAAGCCTGTTCTCTGAGGAGCCCCCCGGAACCCAGGAGCAGACAAATGGGGCAGTGGGTGCCCAGCCTCTGCTCTCTGTGCCCCGTGTGTGCCCCCTGGGGACGCGTACCTGGGACGTGCGCGTGTACTCCTCGTACAGCAGGTCGTACTCCCAGCTCTTGTCCTGGTACTGCTGGTGATAGACTTTCAGCTGCTCTCCCACGGCTTCCACGCTGTCCTCTTTCACCACTTGGTCCTGCCAAACACACAGCCTCAGTCAGGACCCGCTCCTGCCCCTCTACAAGGTAACAGGCCCCCAAAAAACCCCACCAGCCCTGCAGGGTGCCCCCCAAAGCAACGTCCCAGCACGGGGAAGAGGTGCTGCGTCTACCAGAGGGCCGGGATGATGGATGCCCCTGGTTTGGGCTGTCCCTGCAGCACGGACCTCACCTGCTGGTACTTGGAGATGGGGTAGAGCAGCCGCGTGTCCAGCTTGGCGTTGTACTGGGCGAGCGACTCGTGCCGGTAATGTGTGATGAGCTCCACCACCGAGCCAAAAGTCAGGGGCTCCGAGAAGCCGTACTTGCCTTCCCGGTGGAAGATCTTGATCAGTTTGTTGTTGCCTCCTTTCCTGCAGAGAGGAGGGGAGAGCAGGGGGTGTTTATCACCACCGCAGCGCCCCGCACCAGCCTGGATGTGTCCCTTGCGCCAGCCCGACGTCCCAGCTGCCACAAGCACAGGGACACGGGCTGACAGCTTCGCCCCAGAGCAGCAGAGGCTCTGGGAGATCCCAGTTTCCTACCTGAGCGTGAGCGTGTACTCGCCCTGGATCTTGCTGGAAGCATCCCGCACCAGGAAGGTACCGTCCGGCGTGTCCCGCAGCTTCTCGTTCACTTCCTCCCTGCGAGGGACAGGGATGATTGTCACGGCTTGTGAGGCACAGCCAGAGCTGCCCTGAACCCGACAGGGTGGGCACACAGAGCTGGAGCTGCCGGCCACCCCCTTACCGGGAAATGTCACCCCAGTACCACTCGGCGTCCTGCAAGGGCACGCTGTTCCCGTTGGCCAGGCTGGCGGCGCTGGGCTTTGGCTTAGGAGGCTTTGGAGGCAACGCTGTAAGAGAAGCAGGGTTGAGGAGGGCTTGAATTCGGGCTGGCCCAAATCCCAGCTCCCCACCCTTGGAGCTCCAAGTCCCCCTCTCCCCGCAGTGACTGTCCTGGGAAGCCCCACTCGGCCGCTGCGCTGCCAGGAGCTGCTCCAGGCACATCTACAGCACGAGATCAGCACCTCCAGGAGGCATCCGAGCACAGCTGGGCTACAGAAAGCCCTCGGCAATCTGCTTGTGGAGGCAAAATCCACGCCCACGGAGCACAAACGGCAGCGCCTCGGGCCCCAAGGGGGCGTTTCAGCCACTGGGGACGGTACCTGGAGGCAGCTGTTCCGGCTCCAACTCCTTCAGCTGCAGAAGCATCTCCAGAAAAAGCACGGAGAAGTCAGGGCTCAGCTCTGGGCTGCGGGGAGAGAGGAACCAGTGAGATCAGCCTGGGCTCCTCGTCCTGGCAGGCAAAGCGGCCGGCACGGGGCACACGGCAGGGACCCGAGAGCCTCACGTACCTGGCGCCAGGCAGCCGGAGGAGAAGGGGGCCAAAAATCTCTCCCAGGGCCCGAGGGTGGAGGTTGTTGCTCTCGGCCTGCTGTGATACCTTCCCCAGATGCCGGAGCAGGAACTGCAGGGTGAGCGTGTTCTGGAGCGGGACCGCAGGCGACTCCAGGGCCAGCAGCAGCTGTTTCCGGCAATTCTCCGGCTGGGGAACCTCTGGGGAGAGAAGCAAGACACGATGGGGAGGGCTGGGACAGCCGGTACCGCGCTCCACGCGCTGGCAGCTGCGGGGTGGGAGCGCTGTCAGCAGCAGAGGCCGTGTGACAGACCCCATAGGGACAGGATCTGTTTTAGTAACCCCAACGCATCCATCCCACCCGTGTCCCCGTTCCCAAGCGTGGCCGGGGAGGCCCTTACCCTGCAGGACACGAAGGATGTCTCCGTGCACCGCCACGGGCACCACGGGGGAGGGCAGGTCCTGCAGGTAGCCGCGCAGCGCCTCGCCCAGAGAGTGCACGTCGAAGGGCTCCAGGTCACCCAGGCTCCAATCTGCCGGGGCAGAGATCTCCCATGGGTGGTGGGCGCACACCCCGGGCGCCCAGGAGGCAGCCCCGGTGCTGCCAGCACCTCGCAGCCATCCCGCGGCACAGCAGGAGAGCAGCGAGTTTGGGGGGGGTCAGCACGGTGAAGCCAGGCAGCTGGGGTCAGGCCACAAAGCAGCCACAAAACCCCAGGCACGGGTGGGCTGCGGGGATCTGCACAAACAGCCCTGAACTCACTGCAAGCTCTGCTCCTGCAGGAGACGCAGCCCACGCTCGCTGCAACCCCCCCGGCCAGCCAAAGAGCCTGGGATGCAGCACACGAGACCCCCAGGGGAGCACAGAGCTCTCTGAGCCAAGCAGCCCACGCGACCAAGACCTCCTCGACGTGCCCATGTCCCACATCATGCTGCCTCAAGCTCCCCCAGGAGGGCACAGAGGTAATTTGGTGTGCCCGCACCTTCTGCAGGTCAGAGCTTTGTTCTTTGCTGCTGCTGTTAGAGATGTGTGCGGAGAGGGAGACAGCCGACTGGCCACATATGGGGAAAACGTGAGGAAAATGCCTCCCCCCACCCGTGCTGCCCCACAAATGCAAGGCTCAGGCTGTCAGGACAGCACACACCGCCGGCAGGAAGAGCTGACAGCACCGCTCAGCTCGGGTTCATGAGGAGTGGAAGCAAAGAAGGCAGCGTGGTGCTGGAAGAGGCCCAGCAGAGCCACGGCTCCAGCCCCCAGGCTGAGCTCCGAGATCCTCCCCTGCTCGTTCGTGGCAGGACAGAGCCAGAGGAGCCTCCGCAGCACCCTGAGCGCAGGGCGCCCCGAAGAGACAGCAGGAGACGTGTGGGGAATTCACTGCGAGCCCCCCAGCTGGCGCTGCGTCCCTTCACCCCACAGCAGGAATCCCCCCGTCCTGTCCCATCCCGTCCCCAGCACGAAAAAAGAAGGGGCCGGGGCAGGACAGGGCAGGCCCAGCCCCGCAGGCAGCGTGCCGGCAGTCAGGAACTGCCGGGGACAGGCGAGCCCTGCCTGGATTGCATTAGTGCTGGCGCTGTCACATCCCCTAATCTCCTCCATCTGAGCCCGTTCGCCTCCTCGCCGCGACGAGCTGGTTCTTACCGGTTCTCAGAGCTTGCCTCAGTTCGGAGCCAGATGTCCTGTACAACATCTCGCTGTCTAACCCTGCGGAAGCGAGGAGGCTGCTGTGAGCTGTGAGCTGCGAGCCCCGCGGCTCGCGCGCGGCCGTTTCGCAGCCAGCCCCGTTGCCAGCCCCGCTGCCAGCCCAGCTGGCTCCCACAGATGCTGCCACAGCCCCCCCGTGCCCCCCCGGGACACCCCCGCTGCAGCTCCAAGCCCTGGCTCAGCGCCCTCGTGGCACGGATTTAGGGTAGGGTGCTCTGTAGCCCCCAGGAGAGCTTGCCCAGCACCCAGCCGGGCTGTGTGGGCGTCCCGCTGCGGACCCAGCGCTGCAACACGAGCAATTCGGATCAGGACAGCACAGTGGGGTCAGGCCGGACCCTGGGGACCTGAATTTGAGGCCAGGGAGGAGCGGGAGGCCCCCCTCCTGCAGGCAGCTGCGTGCCGCGTGTCGCGCTGAGCTCGGACCAACGCCAGCAGCTTTGCACAGCAGCTGCCTTCCCCCCCCCCGGCCTCGCCGCGGCTCTCGGGCCCCCACCTTTCTTCTCGATAGCTTCCACCAGCTTCACCAGCAGCGGCGGCGCGACCTCCGGGGGACTGAACTGCTCCTGCAGGTCGGGGAGAGGAGACCCTGGGGAGGAGGGAGAGAGAGAGATATCAGATCCAGCTCGGCCCGCAGCAGAGCCAGGGATGGACACAACCAACGCTGCTCCCAGCAGTGGCGTCCCTGAGCAGGGAAAGCCCGGCCCCTGCTGCCAGCCACAGCCCCGCAAACACCGCACGGAGCCCACGAGCTGGCCCCAAAACCCACACAGCACTTGTTGAGCCCAGCCTCGTTCGGAGCCCTACAGAGCACAGCGCAGTGTGCGCACGTTGAGGGATCCCCGCTGCTTTCTGCGGAGCTGAATTTACCTCCCCGAGCACCTCAGGGACTGAGGACACCCGGGCAAGCACCGCAGGGGTTACTGGGGCTCCGGGGCTCCGGCCAGGCTCAGCCTCTGCCCGGGCCAGGATGCGGCACGGGGCTGGCAGAGCGGCGCGGCCGGGGAGCTCGCTCGCGGCGCTGAGCTGTGATTAATGCAGCGATTCAGGCAGAGCGCTGCGTCAGCAAATTCCTGCCCTCGATTGCTCGCTGAACATGGAAACCGGCCCTCTCGCTGCCTCCCCCTCCCCGCTACCCCACGGCCTCCTCCGTGCAAGCTGTTACGGGGCACGGGAACCCAGAGCACGGGACCCCGCTGCCCTTTGGGGTGGGGGGAGCCGCGGGCAGGTGGCGATTTCCACGTGCCCGAGCCCCACGAGGCCTCCCCACCGCAGCCGAGAGCTCCCAAACCCTCTCCACGAGGACCCAGGGCACGGCCCCGCGTGGAGCAGCGGCGTTTCAGCGCCGCCTCGGGTCTGTAATGGGGTGGGGGCAGCGTGGGAAGGGTTGCGGCACGCCGCCCGCCGGGGCTGCTGCTGCTGCTGCTGCTGCTGTGCCCGAGGCGCCTCTCGGCGAGCTGGAGCCAGAGCTGGGAGCTGCAGCTGGATCACGGGGCCGTGTGGAGGAGCTGCCAAGGCGGGGAGCCTACGTGCTGCGGCGTGGTGGCTTCGGGGCTGGCTCGGCAGGGCCCCGGGCACCTTTCCCTGCGCTCAGGGTGACGCAGGCCGGGGCAGGAGCGCGCACGCCCGGCCGCGAGGCTGCCAGAGGGAGCGAGAGCAGAGAAAGGTTGAGCACCAGGCAGGGCACGAGGCTCCCCCAGCACCAGGGACAGCCAGCACGGGCTGCTGGATTGAAGCAGAGCCAAAAGGTTGCTCCTTGTTGTGAAATGTGGCCCCGGTGTCACGGCTGTGACCACAACTTGCCCAGTGTGTGCCCGGCTGAACCTCGTGGCCCCACGGCCTCAAAAGGGGGGACAAAGCAGCTCGGGGCATTGCTGAGGAGAAAGGAGCAGCTCGGCGAGACCCCAAACTGCTGCAGGAGGACCCCACAAGCACAGCAGGGCCGTGCAAAGAGTCACCGCGGTGTCCCCGGGGCAGGACGGGGCCCTGCACGGTGCTGCTTGGGGCTGGGCCTGACCCTCGGAAGGGAGAAGTAAAAAAGCTGAGCTCCCCACGTGGCCCGGCTGGGAATGTGCCACTTCAGCAGGCAGCAGCTCGTGTTTTTGGCTGCCAGCAGCGGGTCCTGAGCCCGCCGTGCTCCGGGCAGGGCCGAGGGAACAAGGGCACTCAGAGCGCAGCCGGGGCGGCTGCAGAAATATTTCCGAGCCGCATTTTCCGCTCGTGCTCTCTGCAGAAGGTGAACGCCAACACCAGGGGCTCAAATTCAGCCTCGGAAAGAGCCAGGCCTCGCTGCTCTTCCTCGTGGCCGTGCACCCGTGTGTGGCGGAGGGGCTGAGGGACCGCTGGAGGCCAGGACAGCCCCGGGAAGGAGCAGGGCAGGAATTGAGGCGGCTGCGAGCTGCGTGGGGGCAGCCAGGAGCCGTCTGTGCACCTCCCAGGCAGGCCTCACCCCAGCGGGGCAGGCAGACCGCGAAGAACTACCACGGGCTTGGCTTCCGTACAACTTCAGGGTTGCAAAAAAATATATAAATTAAATAAATAAAACGCGCCAGGGCCGACACGGCCACCCCAGAGTCCCCAAGTTGGAGATGTCCCCAACCCCGAGGGGTGCAACAGCAAGACACCCGGCCCCAGCACCCTGCCCCGTGCTCCTTTCCACCCCTCAGGACCCCAAAGAGGGTCCGTCCAGCGTCTGATGGGACAGAAAAGAAAGAAAAAGGCAGAAAATGCACAGGATGCAGCTCTCCAGGCAGTGCCAAGCCCGGCTGTGCCCGTGCCCAGCCCCAGCCCTGCCACCCGTGGACAGGGAGCGGTGCCAGGCAGGCGAGCGATTAGCTGCAGCTCTGCAAGTCCTCTTCTCCACCCGGACTTTTCTCCTCCTGCCCAGAGAGGAGGAATTGTGCGTCTCAGCGGGGCCAGGAGGCGCTTGGCAGGGAGCGGCAGAGGCAGGGAGGCGGGTGGGAGAGGTCAGGGTTTTTTTTTCTTGAGGGAAGGAGCGGGGCAAAACCTCGGCGGGGCAGGGAGAGGGGATCCGTGGGGCTGGTCGTGGGCCAGGGAAGGATTTTGGAGAGGTTACAGCGGGACGGGGCTCGCCCTGAGAAGCAGCACCAAGGAGCTCAGAGCACGGCAGGAACAAAGAACTTGCCTTTTTGGCCAAGGCTGAGCGTGAGCACACAAAACCCGAGCAGCTCAGCTCCCGGGCAGTGAAAGAGGCACTTGGCAGGGCTTACCTTGCTCTGGAGCCTCCTGCAGCCGGCAGCCGCCGGCCCCCGGTGTGGCGGGCAGGGGTCTCTGCACCCGAGGCCGGTGCGAAGGGACGGAGATCTTCACGGGCCCCACGTACTCCACGTAGGTGCCGGGGAAGTCGCCCTTCTGCTTGGTCCTCTCGTTGACTCCCAGGATCCAGCCGATCTGGTTGGGGTTCTGCTCGTCGCCGTCTTTGAAGCCCAAAGCTTGCAGGGCCCCCTTGCTGACCACCAGGATGTCTCCGGGCAGCAGGTCGATGTCCTCCTCGCGCTCCTTGCGGTAGGGGTAGAGGGCGCGGTACTGGAAGCCATCGGTGCTGCCCATCCTCTCGGCCATGGCGAGAGCGGCTCCGAGCTTTCTCTGCGTGGAGAGGCGAGCCCTCAGGGGCAGCTCTCCCCCATCGGCGCTCTCCAGAGGTCTCTGCACGAAGCGGCGCCTCGGGGAGCCCGGTCCCAGCGCGCCCCGGGGTGCTTAGGTGCAGCCCCTTTTCCTCAGCTTGAAGCCGCGATTCAGCCAGATGATGGAGCAGAGGGAGAAGGAGACGACCATAATCCAGCGCTCGCGAGAGGGCATGCGGCGGAGAAACGCAGCCGGGTCCCGTTCACCACAAGAGAGGCGGCTTTCCCGGAGCCTGGAGGGTGAGAGCTTCGAGCCGAGAGCCACAGGGCATGCTGCTTCTGCCTCCCCAGCACCTGCGGGGAGAAAAATGTGGAGTGTCGCCACCCAGCACGGCGCCCCGAGCCCCCCAGGATGGAGCAGGGGGCTTGTGCCGGTGAGGCAGCGCTCGCTCCTCGCCCTGCCAGGCTCCTGCCGAGCCCTGCATCCGGGCGCTCCTTGCCAGGACATGCTAAGAGCGAATTTGCACTCCAAAAACACAAAAAAAAACAACCATAAAGGGGAGAGAGGAGCCGGCGGCTGCTCACAGGGAGGACGTCTCCTCCCCTGCTTCTCCACGCAGCTTCTGCGAGCGAGGGCGCAGCGAGAGGGACAGGACGGCCTTTATGCGGGAGGTGGTGCCCAGGGAATTTCACCTTTTCTGGTGAAATTGAATCTTTAGAAGCCTTCGAGCCTGCTTCGAGCTCCTACCTGCCTCTGAGCTATTGAAATAGAGAGAAATGGAAGGATGAGGGTGCCTGCCCGGCCCAAAAAGCCACCAAAATGAACAGACCTGGGTTGTAACATGTTGTTGGAGGGCTGCTGAGCCGGGGCATTGCCCCCCAGCCATGCACGGCCCCTTTCCCATCCCCTCCCTGCCCTTTCCAGCTCCCTCGGGCTGAGCTGGGCGAGCCCCAGTGCTGAGGAAGGGACCTCGAAGGCAACGGGGCGGCCGCAGCTGGAAACCAGTGCTCCCAGTGCTCCCAGTGCCCCTGCCGAAACACTGCGGGTCCTGCTGACGGCTCGAGCTGCTTCTGCCCAGAAACCCAAACCTCACCTGCTTCCCAAATCCCATCCCGGCCAGGAAAATACAACCCCACGACCCAGAGCGCAGATTTACGGCCGTGCTCCGCCGCCTGCCCCTCGCCCCTCTGAGCTCTGCCTACCGGGGTCTGAGGCAGAGCAATCCCGGCGAGGACAGAGCCCAAAACGTGCCCCGAGGCAGCGGGGCCGGCACCTCCCCGGCTTCCACGCCGGGATTTTGGCACCGAGGCGAACTCGTTCAGTGGCTTTGGAGAGCAGAGCGTGGCCCCGGAGCTCCCGAGGCTCCCCGAGGAGCAGGTCCCACAGCTTCTGGCTCCCTCCAGCCCGGCGCCGGCTCTTGCACAAGGCGAGGAGAGCTGCTCGCAGCCCTGGCTCTGGGCTGCCCTGCTCCCCACGCCCCAGCACCCAAAAATCTGGGGGGAATTCACCCAGCGCCAGGCTCCCCGGCCTCCCCGTGCTGCGAGCGGTGACGGAGGGCGAGGAGCAGCCGGCCCCCAACCCCACAAATCCCACGGCAGGGAGCAGGCGTGTTTTTGGGGAGGGGGAAGGGACCACGCGTTTCCCCAAGCCCTTAAATAGATGTTTGGAGGGAAGGCGAGCTCGGGAAGGAGGCAGGAGGTGCTTGGAGCACGGGACACGCACGAGCCTGCCCGCTGCAAGCACACGTCTGGAGCTGGGGGCTCTGCGTGCGCCGGGTTTCCAGCAGCTCTCCGGCAAAATTTTGGCTGGGCCCGGCTCCAGGCTCGCAGGGAGGAAGCCTCCTGTGTGTGTCTGTGCTCGGTGGGCTCCCCCCAAAACCCCCCCCTGCCATCAGGCATCGAAATACCTTCGGTCCAGCTATCGCCGTGCCCAGAAACAATCGGGCGATTCATGGGCTGCTGTCAGGACTTGCTTTGTTGGACGCATCAGCTCGGAACAAAAAGCACATTGCGAGGCTTTTGGTGCCTAAAGAAAAGCATCTTAAGGCTGAAAACGCGGTTCCTGGGCTTCTCGAGCCAGCTCCGAGCGCGGTTCAAAGTGCAGCTCGACTCGAAGCGAGCCGAAGCGTCGCTTTCCCTCCAGCGAGGCGAAAGAATGCATAAAAATATTTGAAAAAAATAATAAAAAAAAAGGGAATGTTTGTGACAGCCTGCACGGCCAAACGCGTCCAAGTTACATCAGATCCTTGGGGGGGGGGGGAACCCAGCTCCAAATCAAGGCCTGAGCCGCGAGGTGCTGCGTGTCAGGGGGCTGCAAAGAAGGAGAAGGAACCTTTTTTTTGGTGAGAAAGGAGGGCGATGGAACCAGGGGGAGAAATAAAAACGGTTCAGGGTTGGGGTTTGTGCTTCCAGGCTGCCTGGCGCTTCCCTCCGAGCAGCGAGCGCCGTCCCGAGCCGGGGCTGCCTCTGCCCCAAGCCTCGTGGGGAGGGGCACAGAGCAGCCGAAGCCATTTCCAGCTCTTTTCTCACCAAAACCCACTTCTGGTGCAGCAGAGCACGCAGCAGGGCCCCGCGAGCAGCAGCTCTCCGGGGACGCCGCGGTTACTCCTCCGAATACGTGACCGCTGCCGACCTCGTGCTTTGGGAAGTTTGGGAGGAATTGCTCAGGTTTCTCCTCACCCAGCGCCCTTCTTGCTCCCTCTGGAGCTCACCCACCTCAGGAGCTTTCTCCTCCTCACTGCCTTGTGCTCGGCTGGAAGCTTTCCCTCGCCGGCACGAAGTGGAGAAGGGCGACGTGCCTGGCACCAGGTCCCTCTGGGATCTGGGATCCCTGGGATCGCTGTGACAATTTGTTAGGAGCCCTCTGAGCACAGCCACAGCACGAAATGACCCACGAGGTGAGAGGGAACCGCAGCAGCAGGGCAGGGTTCTTAGGGTAGGGGCTGACACCAAACCCCGCGGCTCCTTCCCTCCTTTTTTTATCTCCCCTCACCCTGTGGCTCCAGCGCCGAGCCGCGGCTCCAGATATCCTCGGAGGAATTCAAAGAGCCCCCGATATTATAAATACTCCTTTTTCTTTTTTTTTTTAATATTATAAACACACCGAAGCGCCGGCACTCTGCCACCGCTCCGAGCTGGCTCGGCTCCCCGCTGCATTCCAGCTGAGCTGCGGTTTTTCTCTCCCAGCCCGGAGCTTTTGTCCAGCAAGAACCGACGGAGGGGCAGAGAGGATTTGACCACGTTCCCAACCCCTTTTTCCTAAGGGGTTAAAAAAAAAAAATAAAATAAATAAATAAATAAAAAAAGGAGGGTCTGGGGGCAGCGGTCGCCCCCCCGGGAGGAGCCAGGCGCCGCCGAGCGCCGCAGGGGGAATTGGAAGCAGGATTTGTGCGCGTCAGAGCCGAGAGTCACCAAAGAAACCCAACCATCCCGTGGACTTTCCCACATCATGGAAGGGGCAGGGACTGGAGCAGAGGCCAAACCAGCCTCCGGGACACCCCAGCCCCTTCGCATGCGAGGGAAGGGCGGGCGGAAGGGCCGGGAAAGCGACGATTTAGGCTATATTTACTCAGCTGTCTCCATTCTCTCGCTCTCACAGAGGGGAAAGTCACAGGGCCAGCTCCCCAGCGGGCCCCGGAGCTGCTCTGGCAATAAAAACCGGGCGCTGACGGCGGGCGAGGCAGCCATTCCCCCGCCACACCGGGCACACGGGGGCTCCACGGCGCCGCTCCAGCTCCCGCACCGCTCCTTCAGGCATTATTTCCCCCCCCCCCCAGCTTTTATTTCCCATTCCTCTCCCTTTCGCAAGTCTGTGGCCATGGGAAACTTCCCCTTCGAGGGGCCGAGGAGCGTCCCTGAGGCACGCAGGGCACGGACCCCGCTGCAAGGAGCCGCGTTGGCCCCATCCCAGGAGCCAGGATTTGGGGGGCGAGCTGTCGGCGACCCCCCCCCCCAGGGCACCGAGCCCCATGCTGGGGAAGCTCAGCCCAGCACCACGGCGCTGAGCAGCAGCCCCAGCCCTCACACAGGCTGCCCACGACCCCCGGCTGCACCCAGAGGGGTCCCTGCAATGGGACCTTGGGGGGGGCTCTGCAGGCTGAGGGGGGGCAGCGACGGCCCCGGTAGTGCTGAGGGACACGGAGGGGACGGGGACGCCTCAGCACAGCCCCAGGAGGGGACGGGGAACAGGGCCTGGGCCCGATCAGGCGCTGTGCCCCCCCCCAAGACCCCTTCAGGGCTCGTTGTCCCCTTTAGGACCCCTTTAAGGCCCATTTCACCCCCTCAGGGTCTACTGCGCCCCCCTCAGGACGCTCTGCTCCCCTCCAGGGCCCCCTCAAGACCCCCCCTGGACCCTCTGAGGGCCCCCTGAGGACCCCCTCAGGCGCTGCCCCCCCCCCCCCAGGACCCCCTGAGGGTCCCCTCAGGACCCTCTCAGGGCCCCCTCAGGCGCTGTCCCCTTTCAGGACCCCCTCAAGACCCCCTTAGGGCCCAGCTGCCCCCCTCAGAGCCCCCCCAGAACCCCCTCAGAGCCCCCTCAGGGCCCTTTACCCCCCCCAGGGCCTCCTCAGAGCCCCCTCAGGCCCCGCTGCCCACCCCCAGAGCCCCCCCAGAGCCCCCTCAGGCCCCGCAGCTCCCCCTCAGCCCCCCCCAGGCGCTTCCCCACCCCCTCCCGCCCCCCTCCCGTCCCCGGTCCCGGTCCCGTTCCCACCTCTCCGCCGCCCCCCCGGGCCGCCGCCGCCGCTCGCCTCCAGCCCCGCTGCTGCCTCCGAAGGGCCCGAACGGCGCCGGAACGGCCCGAGCCCGCCCCGGAAAGGGCCGAACGAGGCCGAACAGCCCCGAAGGGCTCCGAAAGGCTCCGAAAGGCTCCGAAGGGTTCCGAAGGCTTCCGAAGGGTTCCGAAGGGTTGCGGAGGGCCCGTGGCCACGCCCCTTCCCCGCCGCCCGGGGCCACGCCCCTCGGCCGAGCCGCTCCGGAAAGAGCCGAGCGGCGGCTGGGGAGGAGGGAACGGGAGAAGGGAGCGGGGGCGCCCCCTGGTGGCGGGAGAGGGAAGTGGCGCGGCGCGGGGCGGCACCGGGCACGGGGCAGTGCGCGGGCAGCGGGCATCGAGCACCGGGCACTGCACCGGGCATTGAGCATTGCACCGGGCATTGCACCGGGCACTGCACGGGGCTTGCAACGGCACTGAGCATTGCACCGGGCATTAAGCATTGCACCGGGCATTGCACGGGGGCTGCATTGAGGCATTGAGCATTGCACCGGGCACTGCACGGGGGCTGCACCGGGCATTGAGCATTGCACCGGGCATTGCACCGGGCACTGCACGGGGCGTGCAACGGCACTGAGCATTGCACCGGGCATTAAGCATTGCACCGGGCATTGCACGGGGGCTGCATTGAGGCATTGAGCATTGCACCGGGCGTTGCACGGGGGCTGCACCAGGCACTGAGCATTGCACCGGGCATTAAGAATTGCACCAGGCATTGCACGGGGCAGTGCACAGGGGCTGCAACAGGCATTGAACATTGCACTGGGCATTGCATGGGGGATGCACTGGGCATTGCACGGGCGCTGCAACAGGCATTGCAACGGGCATTGCACAGGAGCTGCACCAGGCATTGAGCATTGCACCAGGCATTGCATGGGGGATGCACCGGGCATTGAGCATTGCACTGCGCATTGCACTAGGCACTGCATGGGGACTGCACCAGGCATTGCGCCGGGCATTGTACAGCGGTTGCAACGGTATTGAGCATTGCACCAGGCACTGAACCAGGCATTGCACTGGGCATCACATGGGGGCTGCACCGGGCATTTAACATTGCACCAGGCATTGAGCAATGCACTGGGCACTGCAGCGAGCATTGGGCACTGCAGCAGGCACTGCATGAGCATTACACGGGCACTGCAGCAGGCATTCATTTGCACCATGCACTGCAATGGGCTCTGCAATGGGCATTGCACAGGTGCTTCAACGGGCATTGAGCATTGCACCACGCAGTACTACAGGCACTGCAGTGGGCGTTGTATGGGCACTGCAACAGGGACTGCAAGGGGGCACTGCAATGGGCGTTAAGCACTGCACCAGGCACTGCACGAGGATCCCCTCCAGAACCCACTCCCTGCCCTCATCCAGCCTCGTCCAGCCTCTCTGTTTCACAAGACCCCACGCCGCAGCACGTCCCAAGGAACAATTTTAATACAACATAAAACTTCCCGAAGGTAACAGCAAGACCGGTGCTCGGCACAGCCCAGGAAGACAAGGTCCCATCCGCTTTTACGACATTTTCCATAAAAAAAAAAAAAAAAAAACACCCTTCGCACGCCCCAAGAGATGCGTCACAAGAAAAAAGGGAGACAGAGGGGAGGAAACGCCGAGCCTTGTCCAAAGAGCCTGGCACGAACCACACGCACACGAAATAATCCAGTGAAATACGGAGCCAACGCTTCGGGGTGGGAGATGGCACCGAGGGGCCGGAGCGCGGCAGCGTGGCCCTGTGCATGCAGCAGCAAAGGTTAGAGCATAGAAAACGTTAGAAACAGGGGTGGGGAAAGCACTGGGCTGGCCCTTGGTCCGTCGGGAAGAGAGCTGCGGGAGAAGAAATTTAGAAATTACAGGTAGAGCAGAGCTCGCTTGGGTTGTTTTTTTTTTTTTTTTTGAAGAATTGAAATACTGTGGTTTTGGTTTTTTTTTGAAAAATGGAAATATTGGCTTTTCATGAAATGCATCAACCATACCGAGTGAATGCCCAAAGGTACATCATGGCAGAATAGGGAAAACTAAAAAAAAAAAAAAAAAGACTAAAAACCCTGTTCTTTGCATCAAATTGCTGAATCCCAAGCAATGGTCGGGCCGGGTTTATCCTCCCCAGCCCCGCTCCTCTTGGGAGATGATGGAGCAGGTTGGGAGAGTGGGTTGGGGCTTTCTCAAAAGGAATCATAAAAAAAATAAAACCCTTACATCTGCCACGTGTTTATAAAATGACCCCCACGGCCCTTGGCACGGGTTTTGGGGGATTTGGGGGATTTTCCTGCAGGAGCAGGGGGGCACCGGGGGGGGTTCATGGAGATGGAGGCGACCCTGAATGCACATCTGCCGAGGGGAGCCCTCGGCTTCATTGCTACTTGGAAAACCTGCCCTGTGACTGCATTTTGGGGGCTTTTCCAGCTGAAAGTGAACAAACGGGGAAATTCTTTCGGTTAGAAAACGTCGTGTCATCGGGCCGGGGGCCGGGAAACACACGGGAAAGGCTGGGACAGCTTGGACCCTGCAACGCCTCTGTTTAGCTTATAAAAGTAATAAATTAGTTCCGAGTTTTTGCATCGAGTCCTTTCTATTCACAAAGTTTCGGGCCCTGCTGCCGGGGAAACGCCACCGCCGCGCCGAGAGCCCCCGCGACAGAAATCTGGGCGTCTCTGCAGTTAGTACAAAAGGCAAAGCTCCGGATCTCGGCGCGGTCTGGAGATAAAAACCTTTCATCCCACGGCGCAGCAGCACGGGACCCAAATCGGGGAGGTTTTAGGGGATGCCCCGTGCCGGTAGCCCCGAGGAGGCCCCGTCCCCACAGGTCCGGTGGTGCCGGTGGCCGTCCCGCCGCGGCAAGGCGATGCCGGCGGTGCTGTCGGTGCTGAAGAGGTGGAGGGGGTAGGAGGCCTGGCATTCCCAGCCGGCCACCCCCGGCTCCTGCTCGTCGCTCTCCGAGCCCTGCACCGCGATCTGCGGCACCCGGCTGGCTTTGGGCTCCGTGGGCCCCGTGCCCGCGCCCTGCCCGGCGTCGTTTTTGGCCCCGTCCTCGCCTCCCGGCTCGTCGAAGCTCACTTCTTGCACGGCTTCTTGCTTCTTGAAGGAGTCGCGGCGCTCGGAGAGGTTCAGGCGCCTCATCACCACCATCTCCTGCTCCGCCGGCCGCGAAACCGCTCCGTAGCCGTGCTCGCCGGGGTACAGCGGGACGGGCGCTTCGCCCTCCCCAAAAACTTCCCCGGCTCCATCCCGCAGAGGCATCTCCAGCCCCAGTTTTCGGCCGCCCCCGGTCTTCTTCTCGGCCAGGTATGTTGCCATCTTCTCCGCCGACTGCACGCGCTTGAGCAGGGGGGAGCGGGGGCACTCGGCGCTGCGCGGCCGAGCCCCTTGCCGCACGATGGTGGGGGGGGACAAAGTCTTGCCTTGGAAGGGGTGGGAGGGTTTGGGGTGAGCGGGGAGCGGGGACGGGGACCTCTGGGGGGACGTCGGGCGCTGGGCGCAGGCGGGGGTGCAGGCGAGGGGCGAGGGGGGGATGCTGCTGGTGGATTTGCGGCGTCCCACCTTGTAGCGCTGCCCGCTCAGCTTGGGAGCCAGCCCGTGCAGGGTGCTGGGGCGCACGTGGCCGGCGGGTGACGTGGGGGTGCTGGAGGAGGGAGAGGTGCTCTGCGGGGACACAGCATCTGCCGCGGGGAGAGAGAGAGAGGGAAAGAAGTCACCAACCGCCGGGGATGCCACCGTCCCGTGTCCCCCTCCCCGGGGGAAAAAAGAGGATCCCAACCCCGCACATGCAGTGGTTCAGGTACCTGGGGGCAGATCCGGAGCAGGGCTGCGGCAGGGTGTCGTGGGACCCGGGGACAGGCTGTGTGTGGGGGACTCCGGGAGGCTCTCGCTGGAGGACAGCGAGTGGTGGAGGCCAGAGGAGAAGCTGCGGCTGGTGTGCAGCACCGTGGACTGCTTGGAGATCTTCTTGAAAAGGGATTTCCTCCTTGGAAGGAAGCACACGGGGAGGTCGGTCACAAATTGGGGGGGAGAAGGAGGCACCCTTGGGGCCTTGGAGACGCTGCTGCCAGCTCTCTTTAAAGCCTGCAGACCTAAATCTGGTGGGGTTGTGCTCCTCCACCTGGACCTCGTGTTCCAGCTCCCAGGACACCGGGACCGAATGGGCCATTTTATCCCCCCCCCGGTTTATTCTCACCTGTCCTGGCTGTCCCTTTTCCTGCTCTTCTTGCTCCTTCGGGCCATCCGTGTCTTGGAGCTGTTTTTCCGGGCAGGGCCAATTTTGATGGAGGTGTTCTCCAGGGCAGTGGTCCGCAGGGCTACTTTATTGCCACTCTGCGGGTAGGAAAGGGGTCATTGCAGCATGCTGGCCCCAAGCACCAGGGTTTAACCCCAAAGAGCTGTCTGCAAGGCAGCCGCGAGCCCCACATCTCACAAACATCCCCTCTCACCCCCCCCAGAAGCTAAACCCTGCGCTCTGCTGCGTTTCACATCCATTTGCTGGGTGGCAGCTCCATGGCGTCGGCGGCTCTGCTGCAGCACCGTCAGATTTCGGGATTCCCACGCTCCCAAGGGTCAGGGATAATTTGCTGCTCAGGCCTGACGCGCTGGTTTGAGCAAGCTGGGCGAGCAGAGCGAGGCACCTACCTTCAGCAGCAGCTCCACGACGTCCCGGTGCACCAAGCCCAGCACCGACTCCCCGTTGACGTGCGTGATGAGGTCTCCAGCTCTCAGCCCCGCTTCCTGCGCAGGGCTCCCTTCTTCCACGCTCTGCAACAGGAGAGCCAGGCTTTTGCTCGGACAAAACCCACACCTGTGGTGTCCCAACGGTGTCACCGGTCCCCGGGGCCACCTACCCAGACCATGTGGTGCACGGCGTAGACGTCGCTGTCCCCCATGTAGACCCGGATGGCTCGCAGCGTGAAGCCGTACTTCTTGCCCGAGCTGTGGATGATGATGGGGGGCCGCAGGCTGGTGATGGCCAGGGAAGAGTCCCGGCTCGGGGACGAGTCTCGGGAAGAGGGGTTGGACGAGAGCGAGTGGGGGGAGATGGGGCTCATGAGGGCACCGCTGCTGAAGTCATCTGCAAGGAGAAGAAGGAGGCTCGTGCCTGGGAAGCCACGCGGAGGCCGCGGCGGCTGCAGAAGCCAACGACGAACCTGACGTGATGATGAGGGACAGGGCCGAGACGGAGGCGGATTTGGGCACTCGGCTGCCGGGAGAAGTTCTCGGTTTCTCCGTCCCGTCCTTCTGGCTGCTCAGCCGGCGGCTGCTGCCTGGCTCCAAGCCCCTGGGAGCTGAATTTTTGGTGCCGGTGCTGTTGCTCCGCAGGCGGATGCGGTTCAGGCTGACGAGATCAGCTGAAAGGGAGGAGGAAGGAGGTGGTAAAATGGCTGAGAATGGGCCGTTTGGACCCTCTACAGGCTTCAGGAGAGCATGGAGAAGCCACCCAACACCATTAGGGACCCTGTCTGCCCCAAAAACCCACGCACCAGATAACGCCGAAGTCTTCACCGCCGTGCTGGACCCAGCGTCAGGATCTCCCAGCACAAATTTGGGTCGCTCTGGCTTGGCCGGTGCCATGCAAGGGCTTTCATCTTCCGAGGAGAAGGCAAATTTGGGCATGGTGTCCAGGCTGTAGGTGCTGGTCAGGGCGGCGGGGCTGCGGCTGCGCTCGTGCTGGGAGGTGTAGGGCGTGGAGCTGCAGGACGTCCAGGACCGCAGTCTGCAGGGAGGGAGCCAGAGGGCGCAGAGCACCCATAAATGAGTGAGGAAAGGTGGTCCTGGGTCTCTGCAGCACCCCAGGACAGGTCCCACTGACAGCATCCGATGCGAACACCCTGTGCTTGCATCAGAGTCCCTGTCCCAGCACTCACCGGGGCTCTGCACCCGACAGCCGGCTCCTGTCCTCGTCTCCCGAGTGCCGGTCCCAGCGCTCCCCCCTGTCCTCCTTGTCCTCGCTGTGGCTCCGATCGGAGGATGAGAGGCTGAGGTTGGAGTGCGTGGCCAGGTACTCGGAGCTGCTGTACACCTGGGGAACAGGCGAGAGGTCAGAACAGAGCAGGAATACTGCTGGGGGGGGGGTCCTGCTTGTGGGATCAGCTCCCTGGCATCACCCTGCTGGGGTTTTAGAGGATGGATCAAGCACCTTGCTAAAGCGATGGGAGCAGGAGGAGAACTGGCCGATCTCCACGGAGGATTCCTCGTCGTTGGTTTCTTCGTCCTCCGAATCCAAGTGGCGGTACCTCTCGGAGCGAGCTGAAAGCAAGAGCACCAGCGGTGAGGGCTGACGGCCTGCCACGAGGGAACAGGAGGCGTCAGGAACCCCGGGAACGTTTTGGGATGAGAAAGCAATGCTTTTGTTAAGGCCGAGCAGTCCGGAAACAGATTTACATCTGTTTTTTGCGACTTAGCTCAGGGTGTAAAATGACAGAATTCACCCAGGAGATTTTCATCTCCTGCTGCAGCATCAGCCCTGCAGCGGGGCCAAAGGATCGCGGGGGCAAGGGGCTGGAGGTGGCCTCACTGTCGAAGTAGCTGGTGTCGTCCTCGGACTCCAGCTGGGGGATGAACTCTGCCTTCTGCCGCAGGAGCCCGTTCCAGTCCAGGTGGAGGAAGAAGGCATGGTGCTTCACCTCGTGTGCACCCCCTGGCAGGCAGAGAAACCCCCGTGAGGAGAGCATATCCCGAAACATCCCCAGCCCCAACAGCACCATCTCCTCTCCCCCAGGATGGATCTGTGCCTTGCACAGTGTCCTTAACACAGCAGGACATCCTTTATCACACATGCAAATGGCTTGATACGATTGCTACGGGTGCCTGGTGAAGCCCCAAGTGCTGCTGAGCCTGGAGCTGCCTCGAGCCCATCCTAGCACACGTACCGGTGCCCAAGCGCTCGAGCGGGCACTGCCTCAGCAGCCGGGTGATCAGGTCCTGAGCATCAGCAGGAAGAGCCTCGTCCCCCTCCGGCCACATGATTTCATCTGCAACAAAAGGGGAGGTGAGCGCGGAGCCCCTTGGGTGCAGGGAGCAGCGGATGGGGGCGAGGGGCTGGGCAGGATGAGCAAAAGGAGCAGCAAAATGTGCCGGCGGCTGCGGGCACTCACCGCTGATCACCTGCCCGAAGAGCTCCTCGGGGGTGTCCCCGAAGAAGGGGACGCAGCCCACCAGGAACTCATAGAGGATGATGCCCATGGCCCACCAGTCGACGGGCTTCCCGTAGCCCTGGATGAGGATGACTTCTGGCGCGATGTACTCGGGCGTGCCGCACACCTGCGTTAGAACCAGCTCTGGGTGCTGCTGACACCTCCCCAACAACCTCTGCACCGGGCCCCGAGCCTATTTTGGGTGCCAGTGAGGGCCACCCTCGTACCTGCTTGTCCATGAACTCCCGAGTGTCCTTCTCCATGTGCCCTTCGTAGAGGTTGGTGGTCATGTTCATCAAGCCAATCTTGGACAGGCCGAAGTCCGTCAGCTTGATGTGGCCCATGGAGGTGATGAGCAGGCTGGAAGAGAAGGAACCACCTCGTTGTCCTCCTCTCCTGGCCTGGAGCAGCCCCTCTCCCTCCCAGCCCAGCCCCTGCCCCTTTGTGGGACCAACCCCTGCCCTCACTTGTCGGGTTTGAGGTCGCGGTGCACGATGCCGTAGTTGTGGAGGTACTCCAGCGCCAGGACGGTCTCAGCAAAGTACATCTTCGCCATGTCCACGGGCAGCGGGCCCATGTTCTTCAGCAGCGTGGCACAATCCCCCCCTGCGGGAACAACACGGCTGCTCCTGAGCACTTGGAAAAGACGGAGGGGTCTCCAGGAAGAGTTAGGCAGGCTCCCAGTGAGACCCTCCCGTCCCTCCTCGGAGCTGCAGCTCAGCCCGAGCGTGAGGCAGAAATGTTCTCCTAGGTGAGGCAGCCACCACCTACATCAGGGTGGGACTGGGGATGACAGCAGGGCTTCCTTCTGCTCCCCAAAGCGAAGCAAAGCAGGAGCCATCAGGAAGGCATCCTCAGTGCTCAGACACCTGGCTGTTATCGGGGTCTCTCCACTTGTCCCCCCTCCTCGCTGCACCACCCCAAGCGCCCCGCTCACCTTCCACGTACTCCATCACCATGCAGAGGTGTCGCTTCGTCTCGAAGGAGCAGAACATGCTGACCACGAAGGGGTTCTCGGCGAAGGTGAGGATGTCCCTCTCCACAAAGACCTGCTGGATCTGGTTGCGCAGGATGAGGTTCTGCTTGTTGATCTTCTTCAAGGCGAAACGCTGCCGCGTCTCCCTGTGCCTCACCAGGTACACGGCCCTAGGAGAGAGCGAGCCACCAGACCTCAGAACACGTTCTCCAACCTCTGACACCCGATCCCACGGCACACGGGGCTCGGACAGGCAGGATGAGCAGCAGCTACGGTCAGAAACATGCAAATTCAGTGCACGTGGGCTTGGAGGTGTCTGCAGGTGGAAGCAAGGTTTGGAAACTACGAGCACGCTGCCAGGAGGTCTGTTTGCTGCACGGCAGGGAAGGATGCTCCAAGCGTGCCACCAGCGCCTGCCCAGCCCTCCCAGCTCACCCGTAGGCCCCGTTGCTGATCAGCTTGATGGTCTCGAAGTCACCCTCGCAGGGTTTCCTCCGAGGAGCAGTGACCGAAGGCTGGCTCTGGAAAGAGGCAGAGGGGCTTTAGCGTGCCCGTGGTGCTCCGTGTGCCCCCCCGTGCTGCTGGCAGGCAGGAATTCACACAGAGCTATGGTGTGGAGGGCAGCAGGATGGTGCTGGGGGCACCGGGTGGGACATGCAGCTGGGACCCTGCTCACCTCGCAGGTGTCATCGTTCTCTGGCGTGATGGTGTTCCCGCTGTCGAAGTGGTCCAGCTGCACCATTTCTGCAGAAGACAGTGACGGTTTTCACCTTCTTCATGCTCAACCTCACTTTATCCCAAAAGAATCCCCCAGCTATCACCTTCCCTCCAGTCTCAGAGATCCCACGCGTGGGGTTAGCTACATGCTTTGTTCAAGCCATTGTCTGGAGAAATTCAGGTCGGGGCATTAGGAGGTTAAACCGGAGGTCAAACATTTACATAATTCTCTTTTTCCCATAGTCATTCCCGTGTTCTTCAAGGATTATGGTTCCCCCCACCCCCCCAAAGCCTTGGCTTCCTATGGATTAAGTGTTCTTGAGATTAATCTGCTTTGCTGAACATGTTGGGAGCAATAATGAGATGCTGGGCTGGCCTGGAGGCTTGGCTGCCGTCCTGGACCTGCAGCCCAGCCGGCTCCAGCCACTGCCTGCACCTCCCGGTGCCTGTCTGTGCTCGCTGCAGCAGGACGGGGAGCAGGAGGGGCTCACGGCCCCCTGCAGACCTCACCCCAGCTCTTCCTTACCCTCCAGCGGGTCCTTGACGAGCCCCAGCTGGCTGATGATGTAGCGGGGAATGTCGGTTTTTATTCCCTGGCCGACTTTGGCGTGTCCCTCTGCGGCTTCCAGGAGGTGATAGAACTCCTCAGGGTCAAACTCCTAGACGGGGAAAAACCCAGTGTGGTCAGGGAGTGAGGCTTTGCCAAGTCCGACCTTCCCTCTGAGCTCCACAGTGAGCGGGGCACAGGCTCTGGATGCTTGCTGGAGACAGCTGAGCGCTCTGCTCCTGGCTCTAGCATCATTCCTCCAAGCACGAAGGGATTTTAAAACCCCTGCAGCCCATGGCCTGGCCTGGGAGGAGAAACCTCACAGAGAGCACACCAGCAGCATGCTTCAGAAAACGCTGGAACCACAGCAGGTATGAAAAGCCAGCGTTTCAGCAATTCAGCACGACACAGCACAACAAAACCCGGCTGAGAAGGTTTGCAAAGAAGTTCCCATCCCCATGCTCTGCTAGGAAAAACCGGCCTCTCCCCTCCACGAAACAGCTCTAACCCTGAGAACGGGCTCAGCTCATCTCGGCAGCCCAGGCTGCGTGTGAGCAGCGATTCCCCTGGGGGACCCAGCAGGGTGGAGAGAAGAGGCTCTTCCTAGCAGGACTCCTCCTCCGTGGAACTGACCGCGGAAGACAAACACCCACGGGGAGCTGCAGCGTCTTACCAGGCACTCCAGGAGGCGCGCAGGACGGGAGATGATTATCAGCAGCTTCCTCACCAGCTGGTCGATGAACTTCACTTCCTCGCTCTCCGAACGCTCCTGAGCCTGCCGGAAAAGGGGACGGAAGCCTGGAGTCACCGACGGCCTCTGGAGACGGCGCCGGGCAGGGAATTGCCCCCACTCACGTCTCTCAGCATCTTCTCGAGCTTCTCCTGCAGCTCCATGAAGTAGCGGGAGGTGATGAGAGCCCCCTGGGACTTGGCCAGGCAGTCGCGGGCCAGCTCGATGATCTGGTGGTGGATGAAGCCCAGGACCCCGTCGGCCAGCGGCAGGGTGCTGCTTGGAGAGAAGTTCCTGATGGTGTCCTGCAGCCGCTCCTCCATCTGGGCCGTGGCCTGCGAGGCAGAAGGGATGGTGACACTTGTGAATGTGTGTCCCCATGCCACCTCCCGGCCTCGTGCTGCCACCTCCCACTGCTCCAACCTCTGGTCCCACCTGGGACCAGCCCGCAAAAGCCCCACCAGGGTCTCTGGAGACGGCTGCCTGCACGTGTGACGACGCAGAGCCGCGTGTCCCTGCCTCCCTGGCTCGTTCCCACATCCCCGCTGTCCCCCAGCACCCCCCACATCCACTCATGCATTTCATGTTCCAGCACACTGATTTTTCCGGAGGAGCTGTCAGGATGCTGTGGGGCACTGATGCCATCATCCCACTTCCCCCCCCCCAGGCCAGGGTTACCTTGGGGAACCGCTCCTTGTAGACATGGTTCATCATCACCACCTCATTATCAAACGTTCCGCTCGTCCGTCCAGGGCTGCGGGGTGGGAAAACCGTCTGCGTTACGAGACCGAGGCATTTACAAGTATGCAAATAGCTACTGCCCCCGGAGAGCTGCTGCAATTTGTTCTCTCCTCGTTGTCCCTGGTGTCACAAGCCGTTAGAGCCCGTCCAAGCGGAGCGCTCAGCCTTGGGCCAGGAGCTCCAGCACCATCAGGATCACCTGCGCTGGTTGGGATGTCCCTGGGGTCCCCATCACCGCACGCCTACAGCCACCAGCAGCTCTCCCCTTCCCCAGTTTCAGCGTTTCCATCCTGAGCAGGAGGTGCCAGCCCCACGCACGTCCTGACAGAGCCTGGTCAGGCCCTGGGAGCGCCGACCTCCTGCAGACTCAGCTCTCCAAACCCAAGTCACCAGAAAAGCCACAGGCATTTTGAAGCCGGGCCACCGGAGCTGCGTTAGTCACTTGGCTCCAACCAGCCGGCTGATCCTCGGCTTCCTCTCGTGCCATCGTTTCTGCTTCAGCCCCTGCCGTGATGTCAGTGGCAGAGACAGCAACGACAAAGCTGCTGGAAGGACGCCGAGACTGCAGCCGGGTACCCGCAGCCCTCCCGGATCCCACAGGTTGGTGCTGCAGTTGCCCTTTTTGCAGTTCACAAGCCACAGCAGAGAAATCCCAACCCGTCCCCACCTTCCCCGCAGCAGGCACGGGGACCTGCAGGAGAAAGCTTTCTTTTCCCTCACCCGACGTTGCTCCTCGTGCCACCAGCACCAGGGCCGTAATCTCATTATGCAAAGCAAGCGGCAGGAGCAGGCAGCCACTCATTAACCACTGTGTAATAAATGCCATAACGAACCCCCGACTGGCTCGCTCAGGAGCTGAGCCCCAGCTCAGCACAGAGCCCCTGCTCGTGCTTCGCGGCGCTGATCGCAAAACTGGCGTTTCCTCAGCGGAAGGGTCGCCACCTGCCAAACCTGCCAGCTAATTAATCTGCTTTTAATGAAATTGCAGCCGAAAGCAGCAGCAAGTCGCCTTCCCAGCCCTCCGAGCAATTTGCGGAGCCCCGGGAGAGCCGCACCTCTGCCTGCCCTCCTGCTTAAGAGCAGGCTGGGGAGGTGCGGACGTGCCTGCGGTGCTTGGCTTTTGTTAAAGGAGGCGACGCTTCCAAAGCTGAGCACGCAAACGGGCTGCTTAATCCCCTAACGGCAGCTCAGGCCGCTGCCCCTGCGGCCGTGACATCTGATAAAGTGCCCTCGGAGCAGATGCCACCACTTGGGCTCCTGCTCTGGGGTCCCCAGGTCTGCCAAAACCCCGTGGATCACGCGGCAGGAGGCTGTGAAAGGGCAATTTTGGAACAAATGCTGCTTTCCCCAACCTCAAACCAAGTAATCTCATTTTTAAGTGTCATCCTGACAGCCAAGGGACTGCTGGAAAGCAGAGCCTAGCTGCAAAAGCACGGAGTTTTACCACTTCTTTACAAGGGGAAAAAACGTATCAGGGTCAACCCCATGGCTAAGCAGGACCAGGATGTCCCAGGAGGAGCTCAGGAGCTGGCAGAAGTGGCCAGAAGCGGGTCCCTGAGCATCGTCACACCAGCACAGGTGGTTTCTGTACCTCAGGCTCCTGGATCGTGGGCGCAGGCAGGGCGAGTGCCGCCCGTCCTCGTCCGTGACGCTCTCCGTGCTGCGGAAATGCTTGGAAAGGAAATGCAGCTCGTCGGGGGTGGGCTGGTACGGCAGCTGGTGCAGCCGCTCCTGGGAGGACGAGGACGACTGCAAGGAAGGATAGACACGGTCAAGAAGGTCAGGAGACGGGTCGGTGCCTGGCAAGCAGCAAACCCGCCGGGAAAATACGCCTTGAGCCTCTTAGTAGACTGGAAAAACTGATGAGCATTGCTCCATGTGCACCTCCTGCGCTCACTGCGTGCAACACGGGTGGCAGGAGCTGGCCGGGACTTTGTGCACTGCCTGCACCCACCCCAAAATTCAACCTCTGGCTCCGTCCAGGGCCTGCTCCCATCCACCTGGGGCATCCCCAGCAGCTCCTGTCCTGCCCTTTCTCAGCACAGACGTGTCCCGTGTGTATTTCAATGAGATGCAGCAAAGCTTTAACATGCAGGAGGAGCTGCTGCCATTAGCGGGGCTCTGCAGCGTTCCTAAAATTAGGAACACACGACGCAGCTGCTGCACGTGATGCTGCAGGGCTCGGGATTCACTCAAAGCTCCCAAAGCACTTTGCTTCTTCTCGCCTCCTGCCCCACGAGAGCCAACCTTACCGAGACGGTGGAGCTGGGGGTGTTGGTCCCATAGCCAGACGAGGGCAGCGAAGCCAGCGACCACCTTCTGCCATCAGCCCTGCAAGAGCAACGCACGCCTGTCACACGCTGCAGAAAACACGTGAATGCACGCGCAGAAATAACATCAGAATGAGAAGGATGGGAAAGAGGACTGCTGTTTGCTCCTGTGAGAAAGCCCTGAAGCCTCTTGCCAGAACGGGATGAAAATGGGTGAAATAGTGGTGGTTTTGCACAGTTCATGACCCCGGGGTGAGGTGGGCTACTCCCCCTGTGACGGGGACGCTGCTGGGGTGGGGAACCCGAAGCGATGGCAGCCACAGCCCCACAACAGCCCTGCCCTGCTGAGCCACGCGCTGCACTCGAGCAGCTCCGTTTCCAAAGGGGAAAAAGTAAAAAGTGAGAATCTGATTTTAATTGGAGCAAAATCCTAGCTCCTGGGACTTCGTTCTGGGAGAAATCAGGATTCCTAAGAACCCGTGCAGGGCGCACACGGACATCAGAGCCTCGTTATAAACAGGAAGGCAAACGCTCGCACGTAGGCGAATGCTTCCTCTTGGACACGTTTCCAACGGAGCGGGTCAGGATGAGGCCCTTCACCTCCCGGCGCCGTTTCCCATGCGTGCAGGACAGGGCCACGATGCAGGGGCTGAGGACGACGGAGCTGGCGATGCGCTGGCTCCTACGCCACGGGGATGTCCGCAAAGCCCTTTTGGCTTTTTCCTCCAGTACGAGCGTGAAAACTAAACACAAGCCTCCAGGTTTTTTCCATGCGCCAATCCAGGGGTTAACGTCATCCGTCTGCCCCCGTGCGTGAACTCCAGCACGAGGAACAGAACGGGACAGAATTTGGGGCTGGGGGACAGCGTGATGGGAACGGGGATGTTTCTCTTCCCGCAGCAATCCCTGCAGCCCTTCTGCAGCTGGGGATCTTCCCGCTAGGGATGCAGGGCACAGACAGAAGGAAGGGGAGCGGGGACGTGCCCAGGTGGAGCAGATGCTGACACCAAAGCAGCTCCCCTCCACAAAACCCTTCTCCCAGCCAGTACTTGCCTGTCGGTCCGAGGAGCATGGCTGGAAGGCGATGGGAAGCACCGGTCGCAGCAGCAGGGCAAAAAACAAAACCAAAACAAAAATCGGGAGGAATAAAAAAATCATTAAGACCAACAGAACAGCCCCAATTTGTGGATGGTGGTGATGATTAGGGCGATGAGGCGCTCACCTGCGGGCAAAGGGGAAGTTGACGGAGGTGCTGGTGGAGAAGTTACGTGGGCTGTCCAAGGGGCTGCTCCCAGCTGCAGGAGAAAGGGAGAATTAATCACAGCATTCCCTACACCATCCCTCTGCTCCCTCCTGGAAAAGCCACCAAGCACCCAGGCAGCACCTGCAGGGCCCTCGCTGCCCCCCCAGGATATCGGGGTGATTTGGGGCGATGCCCAGCCCAGCCTCAGCACTCCCCTTACCCGTCGGCACCGAGAGCGGCGAGAGAGGACGCGAGAGGGTCGGAGAGGGCGTCCCCACCACCAAGCTCTTCCTGTTGCTGCTTCGGCAACTGGGGAAGGAAAAAGAAAAGGGGATTCATTTGGGAAAGCAAAGCACAGGTCGGGCTCAGACACGTGCGGGTCGCTTGCAGGCAGCGTCCTGCAGCCCCAGCTCCAGCTCGCTCGGGTGGCAGCGAGGGGACACGGCTGCTGTCAGCGCATCGATCACGGATTTGTGCCCCTGGGAAGATCATGTCCCCAGAGAAATGCTGCTGGAGAAGGGCTGGCAGGGTTAGTTTGGAAGCCAAACCGTCTCAGCAAAGCCCCACTTCTGGTTTTGGCCTGCCGGGAGGGAAGATGCATGCGGGCTGTTGGGCAAGAATAGAAAAAGGGATCTAAAAGGAGGAAGCGAACAGAAATGCCAAGTTGCTTCAGGCCACCACCAGCCCCGCTGCGCAGCGTGGAAAATGCCCCCAGTTCCTACATCCCTCATATCCCCCATGCCCAGGGGGAGGACAGCCAGGCCCTAAACCCCCAGCCCCATGGAGAAACCCCGCTGCCTTCACCAGGCTGGCAGCATCCCCGTCCCCTCTGCTCTGCCCGTCGGTGCTGCACTCGCAGGGTGCTGTGCTCCTCTAAACCAGCTCCAGGAGGCAGCCACGTGTGTGACAGTGCAGGACAGAAAGCAGCACCGTGCACGGCTCCACGCTCATGGTTTTATCACCCCGTCCCGGTGCTGCTCGGGGTCTGCATGCCAGCACCCACAAGGAAACAAGAGAAAGAGCACGTCTGCAAGCACGAGGTCTCCGTGTCATCACCGACACTCGCGCCCTCCACACGCACAAGACTTCAGTGCTCCTCGCAGGAATTTCGTTTTTGCTTCCTTTCGCTGCAAGCCACGAGCTCAGGGCTTCCCCTGCCAGCGGGGACCTGCTGCTTTGCTGCCCACCCGCCCACGACGCTGCTGCAGCCCGCACACAGCCCACGTGAACCTGCTTTTAAAACCCCCCCCCGGCCCCACTGAAGCTTTCGCCCTGCTGGGAGGGAACATCCCCAGAGCAGAGCAGAGGCTGGGGGCAGCTCGTGCACGCACGACCGAAGCCGTGTGGGTTTTGTGAACGCCAGGCCGAGGACGAATCCCCATGAAAATGTCAGAGAGCCGCGTTCCAACCAAGTAGGTCAGGCTGCGGTTCCTGCAGCTGCGCTTCCTCCGGCTGCACGTGCTGCACGGCGCCGCCGAGCTGCCTGGCCGCGCTGACAGCACCCGCTAAGGGCCGTGGTTTCACAGCCAGGCACAGGGGCACAGCCCCGGGACAAAAAGATGCTCCCCGGGTCCCAAAGGCACGAGCAGCACGGGCAGCACGAGGTGGTTCCTAGCAGGGAAGGGCTGATTTAACCCAGCATTATCCAGCGTGGTTTTTTTTGCCTCCTCCTCTCAAAAAAAAAAAAAAACAGGGTCCACGTCTCTTTTGCTCGAGGTCCAGGGTGCGGGGAGCACCCCAAAGACCCTCCTGGCCCTTCAGTTTGCTTTTGCAGCTCACGCCCAGGACCCAGCTGAAGCTGCAGCACCGCCGGCTGCGCGCACCCTCCCCAGCACCCATGGGTGCAGCAGCAAAACCGCAGCACCCAGCTGTGCTGTGCCGGGCCGGGCGCACGAGGCACCACGAGCCAACGTGCTCCGCTGCCAAACCAACCCCGGCAGATATTTATCAGGCAGAACTGCAAGATTTGGTGCAGCTCCCCCCTTTCGCCCTGCCAAGGTGCGGATCTGCTCATCCTCCTCTCGCAGGAGGGGACCCCGAGGGGACGAGGGGCGGTGGGGACAGCGCGGTGCCGTTCCCGGCAGCGCCGCAGCCCCGCACGGGAGGTTTCATTTTGGAAGTGAAAACAAAAATCTTCGGCTAAGCAAGTTCCAGTAATCTTGACACAGGCAGAGGCTGCTGTTTCCTGTTTCCGCGCGCTCCACCCTCGCTGCTGCAACCATCTTGCTCCGCTTTAACCCTGCTCTGCCTGATGCATCAGCTCCGGGCTGCTGCCCATCCTCTGCAGCACGTAAACCTCGGGCTAAAAACCCAAGCTCCCGAAGGCAGGAGCCGGGGCTGAGGTCCAGCCCGTGCTGCCAGCAGTGCCCCCGGTGCTTAATGCACGCTTGGTGCATTTTTACCAAACATGGAGTGGAAAATCGCCGTCAGCACCCCCGGAGCCGCTCGGACGCGGGGACACGCTGCCTGCGCACAGCATCTCCGAGGCTGTCACCATCCAGTGCTTTGTTTTTGTTTTTTTTTTTTTAAAAAAAAGGATGCGGGAAGCGTGGGACAGCGGCCGTGACCCCGGAGCCTGGAGAGAAATAACGCCTCACCCGGCCCCGCGCGTGATGTCCCGGCACTCGGGGTGATGCTCACCCCCGGGGACAGAGGCAGAATCATAAAATGTCCCGAGCTGGAAGGGGAAATGCTGGCTGTGGGCAAGCAGCGGGGCCGTGGGCATCCTGCTCCTGTCCTGCGGGATCGAGTGACGTGTTTTGGAGAAGGATCAGAGAGTCGGTGACTAAACCCTTCCAGGGCAGTAGGGCAACGCGTGTCAGATGCCAGCCAGCGCTCGTCACTGCCCGTGGGGTGAACAGGGCCGAGCTGCCCAGAGGGACCCTGCTGTTAGGGCTGGAAAAGCCCAAACCTGGGTGAATAAATAAATAAAACCTGGGTAAATCCCTGATTTATCCTGCCCGGCGTTTCTGGCTCCCTACCCCATGGGCTTCACGCGGGACAAAGCCCCTGCCGGTGGCACGGGCACTCGGTTCCAGCGCAGCACGAGGCAAGGGTCGGGCTGATAAGGGCACGGGCGCCGTCTCAAAGTACAAACCACCAGCTCAGCTCCCAGGATTAGGAACCCTCCCGGCCTTCACGTGGCCGTGGAGAAAAAGTCCTCCAAGTCCCACAAACAAACGCACGGCGCTCGTGTGCCTGCCGACACGGGGAAGTGCCACGGAGCTGCCGGGCCATTTTTGCTGGAAAAATTCCTTTCCAGTGGGATATTTTGCTGTTAATGTTGATCCAAGGCTGCTGCACCCAAAGTTTCCACACCAGTGCCCAGGGCGATTTCTTCTCCGCGATGTTTGAGACCTCCTGGGATGGAGGCTGCGGTGGGGGATGCTGTGGACTGGGTCGCAGTGGTGAAACGCCCCGCGCTGCCCGGCACAGGCTGTGCACAGCCCTCCAGCACCTCCTCAGCACCACCACGAGATCCAAACCTCCCGCCTCGTGCCTCCCTGCAGAGCCTGGCCCCGTCGGGTGCTTTTCTGATCCCCTCCCCGAGCACCAGGCCTCCTCCCCAAACCCTCGCCGGGCACGGTGGCGCAGCAGGCCGGGTCCGTGCTTCGCTTTTTCCTTGTGCTGAGAGAAAACAGCTCAAAAAGAAAGGAGATGGGGACAAAGCTCTGCAGGACTCCCTGCTCCCTAAGGAAACGGTGCTGCCACGTTGAGCCGAGCGCTGTGTGAGCAGCAACGCAGGAGCTGAGCGGCTCTGCACCATGCTGGCCATTTCACCTCCCCACCACGAGAAATTCGGATCCCTCAGACCCTACAGGGCTCTAAACCACCCCAAACAACACCACGCGTGTCCTGCGTGCCGTGAAATAGCCCAGACCCCGCTCTCGCTGCGGATTTTAGGAATAACAATGAAGGAAGAGCAAACCCCGTGCACCTTCGAAGCACCATCTCGGATGCGCCCTGCAATTACGCCTCTCCACCAGGCTCCCCCCACGGGGACGGTGCTCGGGCAGCACCCACGTGTAGGGATGGCCGGGATGCCACCCTCACCGCCCCTCGTCCCCCGACGGACCCCAACCCATGCACGAGGCAGCTCCCGGCTGTGATTCCCCCCGCCAGGAGCGACGCAGGCACCGTCAGCCCCGCGCCGAGCGGCTTCGTTCGCTAAGCAACCAGCGGCGCTTTGTTCGTGCCAGTCCTACGAGCAACAGCACGGGGGGGGGGGGGACCTCGTCCCCAACCCAACGCCCCCCCCCCTCGGCCCCCGCACCCGATTAGCACCGGTTTTATATCAAACTGCGGGGTTCTCGCGGGGTTCTCGCCTGGTTCAGTCCCGTACCCCAAATCTGGAATCTGGGGGTCCCCGGCATCGGGCGTCGCACACGTCGCACCTCGGAGGGGGGGGGACATCATTGCCTCCCCCCGTTGCCAGACCCTAAATGCCGCCCCCTCTATGGCACAGGGTTCCCAACCAATGCACCCCCCTCTGATGCACCCCCCAAAAAACCTTGCCCTGCTGGCAGGCACCCCCGCCGTGCAGCTCTCCCAAATAATGCACCCCCAAAGGGTGCCCCTAGGGGACAGCCCCCCCCACACCACGCGCCCCCAGGTGCAACCCCTGCTGCAACCCCCCCCCCAAATCGTGCACCCCAAGATCACAGCCCCAGTGCAACCCCCCCAAACCATGCACCAATTCACCCCCCAAAAACCTTGCACCCCCAATGCACCCCCCCAAACCATGCACCCTCCAAACAATGCAACCCCAGATTACACCCCCAGAGCCCCCCCCAAACCACGCACCCCCAATACAGACCCCCCCCCAAACCACACGTCTCCAACGTACCCCCCCAAACCATGCACCCCCAGAGGCCCCCCTCAAACCAAGCACCCCCAAAAACACCCCCCCAAACCACCCCCCCAATACAACCCCCCCCCAAATCACCCATCTCCAACACAGCCCCCCCAAAACCAAGCACCCCCATATCACACTGCCAGAGTCCCCCCCAAACCATGCAACCCCCCAAACCACATGCCCCCAGAGCCCCCCCCCAAACCACACATCTCCAGTACGGCCCCCCCAAAACCAAGCACCCCCATATCGCACCGCCAGAGTCCCCCCAACCAGACACCCCCAGATTACACCCCTAGAGCCCCCCCAAACCAAGCACCCCCACATTACACCCCCACATTACACCCCCACAGCCCCCCCCAAACCCAACCCACGCACCCCCAGAGCCTCCCCCAAGCCAAGCACCCCCCCATTACACCCCCAGAGCCCCCCCCAAAAAACACACACCCCCAGAGCCCCCCCCAAACCACACACCCCCCAGATTACACCCCCAGACCCCCCCCAAAACCACGCAACCCCCCAAACCCACGTGCCCCCAAAGGCCCCCCCAAACCAAGCACCCCCCCATTACACCCCCAGAGCCCCCCCAAAAAACCCACACACCCCCAGAGCCCCCCCCCCCAAACCGAGCACCCCCAAACCTCCCCCCCAACCCCCGATCCCCCCCCCCCCCCCGCGTTCAGGCCCCGCACCTCTTGGAGCGCTGCAGCAGGGCCCCGGCCGCCCGCTGCCCCCGGTAACCGGCGGGAGCGGCCCCCCAGCAGCTGGGGTCCGACATCGCGGCCCGGAGGGGCCGGAACGGGGCCGAACGGGGCCGAACGGGGCCGAACGGGGCCGGGCCCGGCGCCAGCACCGGGGCCGGGCCTGGGCCTCCCGCCGCCGCCTCCCCGCCGCGCCCGGCCCCTCCCGCCCGGCGGCACCGGGGTTGCCATGGAGACGGCCCCCCCCCCCCCCCCCCGCCGCCATTACCGGCACCCAACGGGGGGGTGCGGTTGCCGTGGAAACGGGAGGAGCCCCCCCAAAAAAAATTGGGGGGGATTGGGGATAATGGGGGAGTGAGGGAGGCCCCCCCCCCGCAGGGAGATGGGGTGCTGGTAGCTAGGGGTGGGGCAGGTTGCACCCCAAAATGGGGTCGGGGGTGCTATAGAGATAGGGCATCACCCCAAAATGGGGTTGGGGTTACTAGGGAGATGGGGCTGCACCCCAAAATGCGGTCGGGGTTGGTGTAGAGATGCGGCAGCACCCCAAAATGGGGTCGGGGGTTACTATAGAAACAGGACATCACCCCAAAATGGGGTTGGGGGTTACTATAGAGACAGGACATTACCCCAAAATGGGGTCAGGGTCAGTGTAGAGGTGGGGCTGTACCCCAAATGGGGTCGTGGGTTACTATAGAGACAGGACATCACCCCAAAATGGGGTTGGGGTTACCATAGAGGTGGGGCAGCAACCCAAAATGGGGTCATGGGTTACTAGGGAGCTGGCTCTGCACCCCCAAAATGGGGTCAGGGTTGGTGTAGAGGTGGGGCTGCACCACAAAATGGGATTGGGGGGTACCAAGCAGGTGGGACAGCAACCTAAAATGGGGTCATGGGTTACTACAGAGACAGGACATCACCCCAAAATGGGGTCAGGGTTACTAGGGAGATGTGGCTGTACCCCAAAATGGGGTTGGGGTTGGTGTAGAGGTGGGGCTGTGCCCCAAAATGGGGTTGTGGGTTACTAGGGAGATGGGCCTGCACCCCAAAATGGGGTTGGGGTTACCATCAATGTGGGGCAGTTCCCCAAAGTGGGGTCAGGGTTACCATGGAGATGGGGTAGCACCCTAAAATGGGGTCAGGGTTACTATAGAGACAGGACATCACCCCAAAATGGGGTCGGGGTTGGTGCAGAGGTGGGTCTGCACCCCAAAATGGGGTCAGGGTTACCATGGAGGTGAGACATCACCCTAAAATGGGTTTCGGTTATTATAGAGACAGGACATCACCCCAAAATGGAGGCTTAGGGTTAGCATAGAAAAGGGGCATCACCCCCAAAATGAGTCAGGGTTACTATAGAGACAGGGAATCACCCCAAAATGGGGTCAGGGCTACTACAGTGATGGAGCATCACCCCAAATGGGGTCAGGGTTACCATGGAGATGGGGCAGCACCCCAAAATGGGGTCAGGGTTATTATAGAGACAGGGAATCACCCCAAAATGGGGTCAGGGTTACTATAGAGACAGGATATCACCCCAAAATGGGGTCAGGGTTACCATGGCAATGCAACCACCACTGCTCATGCATGACCCCCCCCAAACCGGGGCTGGAGGCCCCAAAACCTGCCCCTGGCTCCCCACCACAGACACCCCCGGGGGGCTCCCCTTAGTGCTTCCCCCCTGCACCGGGTGCTTCGCCCCATGGGGCCGCGAGGCTGGGGGTTCCCATATGGCATCCCTCCCCCTCCCAAATTCCCTCCTGCGCTGAGCCGGGGACACCCCGCACAGAGACCCAGTGACACAAATCCCGGTGCCCGGCCTCGTTTTTTCGGCTCCCTGAGTGGGTCAGGTGCTGGCACGTCACAAGCTCAAACCCCACACAGGACAGCATCACCAAACCAGGCTGAAAATCCCCCAAATCCCCACCCTGACGGGGCCGGGATGCCACCAGAGGAATGTCCTTGTCCCCGGACTGTCCCCCACTGCCCGCATCCCAAAAAAACAGCCTGGCCCCAGCACCCACCCTCCCCACAGCCTCCCCTCTTGCACCCTGGCCCCAAACGTCCCCATAACCCCGAGCATCCCACAAGGAGGTGACACGGCTGGAAAAGAGGGCACCGGGGGTTTCCCACGTGGGAGGAAGGCACCGTCCCCACTGCCAGCAGGGACATCCCCCTGGTCCCATTTTGAGGTGATCCCCCCAAAAAACGAGGATGCCCAGGGGCTGAGCTGAAGCCACCTCAGTGGTGATCCCATAGGGGGTCCCCAAAATGGACCGGGGATGCTCAGAGGCCAACCTGAAGCCCCCACAATGGCGATCCCATGGGATACCCCAAAATGGAGCCACCCACAGCAGACACCAGCTCACTTTTTGGGGTGACAGACCCCATCCCTCCTCCTTTCCGCCCACCCTGGGGTGTCCCTGGTGGGGGGAACCCACCTCATCGCCCCGTCCCCTTTCCCTGCTGGGTCCCTCTTGGTGTGGGGTGGGGTTTTGGGATTTGGGGGGGCCTTACCTCCAGGGGTGCAGGGTTAGTAACGGGCTGCAGGGGCTGCAGGGGCTGCAGGGGCTCAGTAGGGTCGGGCTCTGGCTGCTCGGGGACAGGCTGCAAGGCAAGGGCATAAACGGGACCCGGTGCCTCGGGGACCCCCCCTGGGGTGACACCGGGAGGGGGAAAAGGGCTGGGGACAGAGGGATGAGGGATGGGGACGGGAGAGGGGAGAGCTGCAGGGGGGCAGCAGGGATATGGGGGGCCAGGGATGGTTTGGGGGGGGCACAGAGGGGAATGGGGGCTGTGGGGGGGGAGATGGGGTCCTCACTGGGCAGTGGGGGTGTGGGGTGGAGGGGATGTGGGGGTCAGGGGTGAGGGGATGATTGGGATTAGGGGATGCTTGGGATGAGGGGATGATCGGAATATGGGGATATTTGGGATGAGGGGATGCTCAGGATGTGGGGATGTGGGAATGAGGGGATATTTGGGATGAGGGGATGCTCAGGATTAGGGGATGTGGGGATGAGGGGATATTTGGGATGAGGGGATGCTCAGGATTAGGGGATGTAGGGATGTGGGGGTGAGGGGATGCTCGGGATGAGGAGATGATCAGGATTAGGGGATGTTTGGGATTAGGGGATGCTCAGGATGTGGGGATATCCCGTTTGGGATGAGGGGATGCTCAGGATTAGGGGATGTGGAGGTGAGGGGATGCTCAGGATTAGGGGATGATTGGGATGAGGGGACATTTGGGATGAAGGGATGCTCGGGATTAGGGGATGCAGGGATGCGGGGATGCTCGGGATGCCGCCGCCGCCGGCATCCCAAACCCGGTACCGGTGCCACCGGCAGCCCCGACTCACTCCAAGGTCAGCGAGGGGATCTTCAGCCGGTCCCGCCGTGACTTCATGCCGCCCCGCTCCCCTCCGCTCCGCTCCTCACCGCTCCGCTCCCCGCGCCGCCGCCGCCGCCGCCGCCGCCGCCGCACCGGCAGCCCCCGCGCTGGGCGGCTCCCGCGGGCGGGCGGCGGCGGCGGCGGCCCCAACCGGGAGCCGGGCTCGGCCCGCCGGGCCCGGGCCCGCCCCTGCGGCACGGTTCGGCTCGGAACGGGTTGGTTGGCTCGGCTCGGAACGGCTCGGAACGGTACGGGAAGGTACGGTAACGGCACAGCCCGGTACGGCTCGGTACGGCCCGGTACGGCTCGGTACGGCCCGGTACGGCCCGGTACGGCTCGGTTCAGCCCGGTATGGCTCGGTACGGCTCGGTACGGCACGGTTCGGCACGGCTCGGCAGCCCCCCAGCTCCCAGCACACCCCTCCCAGCCCAGTCCAGAGGCTGCTCCGTTCTGGGATGTGCCCCGGCGCTGCCGATGCCCGCACATCACAGCCCCAGTACGGCCCCAGTACGGCCCCAGTGCCCTCCCCAGCGCACCATTGGCACGGCCCCTGCACGCCCCATATCCCCCAGTAGAGCCGGCACAGCACCAGTACACCCCTCTGTTCCTTCCACAAGACCCCAAAGCGCCCTAAAACGCCCCAAAACAGCCCCAACAAACCCCAACGCAGCCTCAGCGCAGCCTCACGACCGCCTCCTGCCGCACACCAGTACACCCCAGTGCACCCCAGTACAGCTCAAAACACCCCAACATGGCACAGTCCACCCCAGTATGCTCCAGTCCACCCCAGTAAACACACACATTTTGGGACCCTCCAGTATCGGGAACACGGTGATGCCACCCTAGGTTTGGGCACCCTGCGGTGGCATCCGACACCCGTCCCCACTGACCCCGGGGGCCGGTGACGTGTCCCCAAGCCCGTCCCCCCCCAGTGACACCCCCGTCCCCTGCCCGCTGGACTTACGCTCTCCCTCGGCGCGGCAGGCTCAGCTCCTTCTGCAACGAGAGAAGCAAAGAGCGGGGTCAGGGTGGCCACAGGGACCCGGGGGGGGTGAGCGCGGGGGGACAGCTCCTTCCCAAATCCCCAGGGCTGGTGGCACCGTGGCCAAATCTGGGCACACGGGCACGAGGACAGCAGAGCAGGAGCAGCGCCGAGCCACCAGGCTGCAGCGTGACCCCAGGGGGTGGCCATGCCCTGTCCCCATCCCCGTCCCCCGCTCCCCAGGCATGGGGAGCAGCCGGTGCCCCCCCAGGATGTTTATTTTTCCAGCCACCAGGAATATTTCTCGCACGAGCTGTTTGCCTGCGGCTGCTGCAACGGGGGCGAAGGGCAGCGGTGCAGCAGGAGCACTGCCTGCTCCGTCCCCCTGGCATTTTGGGGTCCGTCGGGGACCCGGCACCCCCCACTTTGGCACGGCGTGAGCGTGCCAGCACACACAGCCCCGTGCCAGGCTAATGCCCACCGCTGGCCTCATCCTGCACCCACCGGCCCCCTGCCCCTAAGCGGCTTAAACACATTCCCAACGTGGCAGCACCCACGGGTGGGGGCTGAGCGCGCGCCGCTGCGGGGGCGAGCCGTGTCCCCCACGCAGCTGGGGTGCCCCCGCGCACCCGTCCCGCTGCCCACGGCCCCCGTGGAAATCCCGGGGCTGGGGCGTGCGGTGATGCAGCAGCATCGCCCTGGCAACGGGTGATATCACGGCCCCGTGCGTGGGGACGCGGGATTTTGGGCCCACGGGTGCTGGTGGGGGACGTGGGTGCCCTTCCCGGGGGGGTGTGGGTGCCAGCAGCACTGGGTGACCCCAGACTCGGGCTGGGAAAGGGGTTGTGGGGTCCCCATGTGGAGCAGGAGCCCCCCAGCACCCTGCTGTGCCCCCCACCCAGGCCCATGCTGCCACCCGAGCAGAAGTAGGGTCACCCTCAGGGTTTATTGCAGGCAGGACAGCAGGACAAAGGACAGACCCCCCCCCCCAGGTCCCCAGAATTAACCCCCACCCACGGCACACCCTCCCCACCCCATTTGCAGCTGTGTGGGTGCAGAGTGGGCCCACAGCACTCAGCACCCATCGCTGCTGGGGGCTCTCCAACCCCGCTGCACCCCTGGGGACAGCCACAACACCCTGCAAAGGCCCCAGGGACCCTTGTGGGGTGGCACCACGGGGCCAGCACCCTCAAGGTGCCCAGAGAACCAAACCCGCAGGGTGCTGCCCCCATCCACAGGTTCGGGTGGGGGCCAGGATTAAGCTGCTCCCTGCAAGGACGGCATCAGGGACGGCACCGGGGGGGGGGGCACTTTGCTGCCCAGCATTTTGGGGTGACCCTTCCCACCCCTCCTGCTCCCCCCAGGGACCGCAGGAGCACCCAAGCGCGATGCCCGTGCCGAGAGCCCGGAGCCCCGTGGTGGTGCTGTGGGGGCCGCAGCCCCCACGCACGGTTTTTGCCCGGTGCTGCTGAGCGTGCAGCGGAGCACGGGCACCCCGGGGAGCTGCCAGCTCGAATGAAGGCAGCGCCGTGCCATCCTCCAGCCGCCCCGACAGCTCAGCCTGGGCCCGCGGGGCGGCCGCGGCTCCTTTTTGCAGATGGGGACGGAGGCGTGAGGTCACCTGGAAAATCGGTGCTGAGCCCCCGGGTTCAATGCTCAGCCCCCCCCCCCCAGTCCCTGCTGTGGTTGTCTCCCCTCTGAGAACGGCAGCGGGTGCCCAGGGTCCTTGTGGGAGGGGGCGCAGGGATGGGCAGGGAGAGGGGGGGCCCTTTGGGGTGCTCAGTGGGAGCCCCCAGTGCAGCCGCCCGGGGATACGGCCCCGTGCTGGGCTCCGGTGCCATTGGGCACGCTGCTCACCTGCAGCACCCACTTCTTGCACACTCACAGCACCCACTTGCACAGGCACAGCACCCGCTTCTTGCACACCCAGCACCCACCTCTCACCCGCAGCACCCACCCCGTGCCCACACAGCACCCACTTCTTGTACACGCACGGCACCCACTTGCACACACCGAGCACCCACCTCTCACCCACAGCACCCACCTCTCGCACACCCAGCACCCACCCCGTGCCCACACGGCACCCACTTCTTGCCCACCCAGCACCCACCTCTCACCCACCCAGCACCCACCCCGTGCCCACCCAGCACCCACCTCCTGCACACGCACACACCCAGCACCCCCCTCTCACCCGCAGCACCCCCTTTCCCTCCCACCCACGCCCCCAGCACCCACCTCTCGCCCCCAGCACCCACCCCTCGCACCCACACGGAGCCCGCAGCACCCACACGGAGCCCCCAGCACCCCCCATCAGCACCCACCCCGGCACCCCCTCCACCCTCGCAGCACCCCCGCAGCCCCTCGCCGCCCCCCGCCACCTCCCCGCTCCCGGTGCCCGGTGCCCGGTGCCCTCCCCGCCGCTCACCTGGAGGCCCCGGCGCCGCAGGATGCTGGGCTCGTCCATGCCCGCCGCCTCCTCCCGTTGCGCCCGCTCCGCCCGGTGCGCCCGGGCCGCCGCCTCCCGGTGCGCCCGGTGCGCCGCCCAGCGGCACGAGGCTGGCACGGCACGGCACGGCACGGGGGTGGCACAGCCCTCCTGGCTCGGTACAGCCCGGCACGGCTTGGCACGGGGTGATCTGGCTCAGCCCGGCACTGTGCGGCGCGGTGTGACCCAGCCTGGCACGGCACGGTTTGGCATGGCACAGCCCCGCGGGGCTGCGGCACGGCTTGGCTGAGTTTGGCACGGCACGGGGTGGTGCTGTTGTGTGTGTTGTGACATGGCACGGCACGGCACGGCATGGCACTGCATGATATGGCACAGCCTGCCGTGGCTTGGCACAGTCTGGCACAGCCTGGCACGGCCTGGCACAGCACAGAACGACATGGCACAGCCTGGCACGGCATGGCACAGCATGGCACAGCACGGAACAGCCTGGCAAAGTATGGCACAGCATGGCACAGCCTGGCACAGCATGGTGCAGCACTGCACAGCCTGGCACAGCACGGCACAGCACGGCACAGCCTAGCACATCATGGAACAGCACGGCACAGCCTAGCACAGCCTGGCACAGCCTAGCACAGCATGGCATGGCACGGCACAACACGGCTCGCTTTGGCACAGCATGGCTCGGTTCATCCCTCCAAGAAGGCCAAGGCTGCAGTGCGTGCCTGCCACAGCGGGACAGGGCGTCCCAGCCCACCCAGCACAGCCACACTCCCGTCACCGCCGCCCTCTGTCCCCGAGCGAGGCGCACAAGGGGACGCTTTCTGCGGGGACAAGGGGGCTCTGTGCAGGGCCCTCGGTGCCACCCGGCCCCGCCGCCCCGGGGTCATGCGGCCGTGCTGCCAGCGCCCCGCTGACGCCGTGCCCTCGTGCCTCACTGGGGCTTTGTTTGGGCCGCGGGGGACAATTTGTGCTGGGGACCAAGGGGCTGAGTCCCACGGGACACGCGGCCGTCCCGCCGCCGAGCCCTGCGTGCTGCAAACACCCAGAGCCGGCCTCGGAGCTCCAGGTGCAGCCAAACGCAGGCGGCGGAGTCAAAAACACAATGTGAGGTTTGGGGGAAAAAAAAAAAAAAAAAAAAGAACCAACAAAAAGACACCAAACCAGCTCTTTTGCTTACCTTGCTCTTCTTGCTCGCGAGGCTGCGGTGCTTGGCCGGGCCCGTGGCGGGCGTGCGGGCAGCAGAGGGGGACGTTTCTGTTGCTTTCTCTTTTGTTTTTGGTAAAAGTGAGGGAGGCACTCACACCTCACGCCGTGCTGGCAGCACGCTTGCTCTGCCTGGGAAAAGCCGCTCGTAGCAGAAGAGGAAGCAGCAGCCAAGGCAGCGGGGTGCTGCTGCGAGCCCGGGGGGTGCCGCTGTGCCCTAGGGGGGGACCGGGAACCCCAAAAGGAAGGGGATCCGGAGAGGACGGAGCCCGAAAGCTGGGGATCCCCGAACAGCCCATGCTGGGGTGGTTGCTGCTGGCGCTGGCGGCGCTGGCGCGGGGCGGTGAGTGCTGCTGCGGCGTGCGGAGATGAGAGATAAGTGCAGAAGACTTTCAATGAACGATTCGGGGGCGATAAGGGGGAGATAAGGCGCCTCTCGAGCAGGGCAGGGCAAGAACTTTCACGGTTTTGGGATGGAGGTGGTTGGCCCCAGGCTGCCGGGCCAGGGCAAAACTCAAGGAAGCCCCGATGGGGGCAGCAGGATTGGGCTTGGGAACCCCCTCCAGCACTGCATCCCTGGGGAAATTTAGGGTGCTTTTGGGGTGGGAATCACCTGCGTGGCTGCTCCGCTCCCCCTGTCCCGTTGCACGGTGTGGGGGCGGCTGCCTGCTGCCCGCATCCTTCCCAGTACTGGTGGGAGCGAAGTGGGAGCCGACAACCCTGCTACTGGTTAAACTGGCCGCGCGCCCTCCACGCGGGCTCGGAGCCATCTCCAGCCACACGGAGCGGCGCTGCTGGGTGCTGGAGAGCGTGGTTTGGGGAACTTCGGGGCAGTTCCCATGCTGGTGGCAGGAGCAGGAGCACTGCAACGCCCTCGACTCCCTCCCTGTGCCCCTCTGGCACCCACCGGGGGGCCTGTGGGGTGCCGTGGGGCAGAAGCAAACGTGAGCCCGGCCACAGTCACTGCCCCCCGCCCGCAGGCACCGCCGAGCCCCCCGAGTTCTCCTGCTTTAAGCAATGCAGCTCCTGCGACTTCCTCTGCTCCTGGCCTCCCCGTGGCCCCGCTGGCAACACCACCTACGTCCTGGTGCTGTGGTGAGTCGGGTGCCACGTCCCCCTGGCAGCCCCGAGCAGCCCACTGGGACATGGGGATATCTGGGGACATGCTATGTGTCCCCCCCCCCTCCCTGTGCACGCAGAGGGCGAGCTCTTTTCCCCCCCAGCTATGCCACAGCACGGACGTGCCTGCGGTACGAGGCGGGTGCCGCCACCACCTACACCCTGCCGCGGCACCGCGTCTACGTCCTCACCAACACCACGGCCTGGGTGGAGGCGCGGTGGGGACCCCACCTGCACCGCAGCCCCAACCTCACCCTGCACCTCAACGAGGCCGGTAAGCGCCGCGAGGCCGGGCTGGGCGCGCCGCCACGGTGCCGGTCACCGCAGCCACGCTGTCCCCGCAGTGAAGCTGGATCCTCCCCCCGATGGGATGAATTTCGCCAAGGCCAAGGGGCTCCTGCAGCTCCGGGTGCCGCGGCCGCCGTTCCGCGGCAGGGAACGGGCGCTGAGCAGGGAGGCTCGCTTCCGCGGGGTGGGCAACCGCAGCTGGACGCAGGTAAAGTGTTGGTGGCGAGGAGCAGGGGGGGTTCGCAGGGGTGTGAGCAGCCCTGGATGCAGCGTGGGGGCTCGGGGACGCCGTCCCCGCCTGGTTGGGTACCGGCTCTCCGCCGGCATCCCAGGGATGGGATCGCGCTGCCACCCGTAACAGGATCAGGGAGGGATTGGCGGGGATTACGCAGGCAAAACCCCGGATTAGAATAAAGCTGATGGCAGGTGAAATCCTGATGCTGCTCCCAGTGAGACCTGAGTGCTTCCCCAGGGCACCCAGGCATCACCACCACTTTTTGGGGGGCTCCATGGGCAAAGCTGTGGGACCCCAGCCAAGGGGACCCCCCCGGCTACTGCATCCCCTGTACCCTTTTCGGTTCTCCCAGCCCCTGGAACACGATGTCCCATCACCACCATGCCCCAGTAACAAGCCTTCCTTCATACTGGTTTCACTGGGCGGGTGCCTCCATCCTGCCTTCTCTCCGCAGGTGCTGTGCGAGACAAGGAAGAGCGAGGACAGCAAGGAAGACCCAGGTGGGTTCAGCCCATGCCCTGGGGGTTGCTTGGGGTTTTTGGGGGCTGAACACGTCCCGGGAGGTGTCCCCTCACCGTCACCCCCCCGGTTTGCCCCAGTGACCTGCGACCTGGGGGGAAACGCTGCCTTCGAGGTCCAGCTCCGGCAGAAGACGCAGCACTGGAGCAGCTACTGGAGCGACTGGAGCAAATCCATCTTCGTCCCTGAGGGTGAGAAGGGACCCCAATATCCCTGCCCACCCTGCCATGGGCATCCCGGGCTGGCAACCCGCTTGGCATCGTTCCTCTTACAGAAATCCTGGAGAGCCCAGAGCTGAGCTTCCAGCTGGGAAATCTGGGGAAAAACGGGCAGAGGCTGCTGCAGCTGAGCTGGCAGGTAGGGCAGCGTCGGCTTTCCACCTGGAACAGCCCTGCTGTCCCCTTGGGACCCCCTTCTCCCCTTGGGACCCCCCTCTCCCCTTGGCACCACCGTGGCCACCACTCTCACCACCCCAGAGAGCTCGCGAGGAGCAGGGGAACGTCACCTACAGGCTGAGCACCCACATGCCGGCGTGCCACTGCGCCACGCTGCCCGAGGCCGACGAGGTGGTGCTGGGACCCGAGGTGAGGGCGCACAACCTCACCCTCTGCGGGGCCGAGTACGAAATCCTACTGACGGCAACCAACGCCGCCGGCACCAGCCCCACGCGGCAGCTCCACGTGCCGCCCGAGCAGCACGCAGGTACCCACGCGCGTGCCGTGGAAAGGACCCGGCTCCTCGGTGACCCCCTCCCCAGCATCCTCACCCGTTGAGCCCCCCCAAATTTCGCCCCAGAGCTCAGCTTTAAGGACATCAGCTCATCCGGCGAGGCGGTGACGGCGCGATGGGAGGCGCCAAGCCGCGGCTTCGCCTACTGCTTCGAGCAGCAGCCGCTGCCGGGAGCGCCCCGACGGGGTGTCTGCGTCCAGCAGGAGTTCCCTGCGAAGAGCTCCCACCTGGAGAGAGGTAAGAGGGTGCCCGAGAGCCCCAAATTCCCACCGGCTCTGGCCAGGCTGCCACGGGTGCTGGTTCCCCCGTAGGGTTGCTGGAAGCGCCGGCGTGTTACCGGCTCGCCGTGCACGGCCGGAGCGCGGAGCAGGGCTGGGCCACCTTCGCCCTGCAGCATCATTTCGCCGGCAACAGTACGTATGGGAACGGGGAGCCTCGCATCCCTGCCGTGCCATAAAAAGTGCCGTGACCTTAAAGAGCTGCTCCTGTCCCCCCTCCCGGTGCCGTGCAGCCTCGCTGGCCTCCTCCATCCACATCAACGCCAGCGCCGAGGCTGCCGTCCTCCGGTGGGAACCGTCCCCTCGTGCCACCTGCCCCGGGGCGCTGGCGAGGTACCTGGTGTGCCACGCGGCTGAAGGGGACAACGAGACGTGTGAGTGGCGGTGGCCATGGCCGGGAGGGGACGCGGGTGGGTGGGCAGGGGGCCGGGTGCTGCCCGCTCGTTTTCCTTCACCCAGACGGCGAAGCGGAGGCGTCGGCCTCGCGCTACACCCTCCGAAACCTGCGGCCGGGCACAGCCTACAGGGTCGGCATCCAGGAGGTGGCAGCGGACGGCGGGGGCAGCTGCAGCACGCCGTGGCACTTCCAGACCATGGCGCTGGGTAATGGCTGGGGACCTCTTCCTTCTCCCAGTGGGGACGCTCCGGTGGCCCTCCTGTGGTGGTAGGGACAGCGAGGGGACGTGGGGCTGGAAACGTCACTGCCACCCAAGCACGCTCGTCCCCAGGTCCCAGGCTGGCAGCGTGGAAATCCAACCTGAGGTACCTGGGCATCTCGCTCGGGCTCCCCGCCGTCGCCGCCGTCATCTATCAGCTGAGCAAAAGGTGGTGAAGGCAGCACCGTGACCCCGCTGGGCCGCCTCTTTTTGCCTTTTTCCCCCATTAACTCCCCACTTCTGGCATCTCCCCAGGGCCCGGCAGCTCCTCTTCCCCCCGCTGCCCAAGCCCGTGGGCAGCAGAGCCATCCAGTTCTCGGCCAGCGAAATGAGCCAGGTGAGACACAAAGCGGGATTGCGACGGGGCCGGACCCTCCACACCCCAAGCACACACCTCACTGCCGAGCCTTCCCGCCCCAAACGCCCCCAAAACCTTTAGGACAGGCCCTGGAAAGGCTACGCCGAGCCCTCGGAGAAGTTCAACCTCGCTGAGCTGCTGGTGACGGAGCCGAGCCCCGAGAAGGAGGCGGCCGGCGGCACGCGGCCCCGCACACCGCAGCCCAGCCCCAAAAAACCCAAAGAACCGATGGAGCTGGGGCAGCTGGGCTGCGAGAGGGAGCTGCCCTTCGACTACCGGCAGCAGGAGGTGCTGAGCCCCCTGCCGAGCCCAGAACCAGCAGAATCCAACGGGGGTCCCACCTGCGGCACCGGGTGCTCCGGCCACCAAACGTTGGAGGAGGGCGTGGGGAACTCGGGGCTTCCCCGGCCGCTGGTTCCCCTCGCCCTGCTCATCTCCGACAAACCCGTCATCATCAGGGACGAGGAGGGCTCGGAGCTGCTGCAGGAGAAGTCGGTGCTGTAGTGAGCAGGGAGACGGGGCAGGAGGGGGACGAGCGGGGTCCCACGGGCACCCGGGGGGATGCTGAGCGCCCACCCCGAGGCGCAGCCCCATGGGCTCGTGGTGCTTTCTGGGGGGTTTCTGATTTCCAGGAGCTGCTGCTGAATATACCAAAGGTGCTGCCCACCCTTAGCAATAAAACCCGAGGGCAGGGAGCTGTGGACCCAGCTGGGGACATTTCCTCGGCCATGGGAAAGCCGCTTCGGGATGGCATCGGAGAGCAAACGCCTCGAGCCAACCCCTGCAGGATGGGGGCACATCCAGCCCCAGCCAACCACCGGCTGTTCCAGGCTGTAAAAATTAAAGAAAAAAACAAACACACGAAGCAGCAGGCCTCAGACAGCAATCCTTGTCCCACCAGGTCAGCATCACTCGAGGGTTTGGCATTGAGACCCCTAGCAATGGGGCTGGGGGCCGGCAGGGCCCCTCCGCAGCATCCTGCCGGGAGCTGGGGCTGTGCCAGCACCGTGAGCCTTATCTGGGGCAGAAACCTTCAGATGCTGCTGAAGATGGAGCGTGGTTTGTGGTTTCGTCTGCCCCGAGCGTCAGCACCGGAGGCAGCCGCCTGTATTTGCTGAGGGTGCAGAAAAGAAAAAGGGGGAAAAAAAAAAAAAAAAGTGCGTGGGGGAAGTCTGGGGAAAGGCAGCACCCCCCCTTCCTGCTCAGCACCGCCGCCGTGGTTTAAAACTGCTTCGCAAGGGGTTTCACCGAGATCTGGTTCCCCGCTCAGAGCCGTGGGTGCTCCCCGCACCCCGGGGTGCTGAGCCCAGCACCGGGGCTTTGCTCCGGGTGCACGGAGGGGGTGGGGGTGCCAGCATCACGTTTGGATCTGTGTCACATCCCCACGGTGCTCCTGGATCCCAGGGAGGTGATGGGGATGGCCACGACCCCGTGGTTTCATTTTGAGGCCCCCCCCCCGGTGCGCCCGTGTCCGGCACCACCGGGTCTGAGCTGCGCCCAGCTCCACGAGGTGGCACCAGCCCCGCGCCGCTCGCGGCCCCACGGAGCTCCCCCAGCTCCGGCCAGAGCCAGGCCACGGCCCCACCGAGCAGACCCAGGGGGCTCAGAGCAGTCGCTCACCACGATGCCAACCACAAATCACCCCCAAATCACCCCCCCCCCCCCAGCCACAAATCGGGGGATTTATTCGGCACCCACAGCAACGCGCCGACACCTCTCCAGCCCTAACTCCTTCATCGCATGCAGCCTCTCTCCTTCACCTCCAAAACCCAAAGGGCTGTAGATCAGGAGGAGGACGGGCACCCAGCAGCCTCCCAGCCCCCAAAACGCAGCCTGGGAGAACTCATTTATTATTTAGGGCTTTTACTGCGATGGAGCCGGCTCACGGTGGAACCAGCAGCAATGCTCGGGCTTGCCTCGGGTGCTGGCAGAGGAAGTATTTTGTTACGGGTGCGCAGCGCTCGGGTTGCAGCCCGGCCCCTGTTTACAGCCCGATTTTTGGGGCTGGAGCCGAGGGAAGCAGCACCGGGGTCACTCAGCTCTCGGGGTAAACACTCAGCCCAGCGCGGGGCCAGCGCCAGCACCAGTTAATCATTCCTGTTGCTCTTAACGCAGTCAGCAACAGGACCGGGTTCATGGCAGGACAGCAAGTCCCCGTCGCTGCTTGAAAAACACCCCAGGAAGGTGGGGGGGGGGAGGACAAGAGGCACCCCCATCCCCATCATCCTCACAGGGTCCCCCCAAATCCTTTGGGGACAGCCCTGTCCCCACGCACCCACAGAGCCCATGGGTGATGTGCTGGGGAAAACTAACGAGGGCTCGCCAATTAGTGCGAGTGAGTGGCTCAGGGCTCCCTAATTAGTTTGAATTGCTCAGAGCTGTTTTCCAAGGAATCTCCAGGAGCCACCTAAGGAAGCCTGCTGGAGAGGGACGGGGCCAGGTTGGGCAGTGGGGACGGGACCTTGCCCCCTCCGGCACCGTGCGCAACCCAGGAGCACCGCGGGGCATCGGGGGGCTGAGAATGGGCAACTCGGTACACGGGAGCCACAGCACTCCCCCCTGGGACAGCTGCAGGAAAAGCAGCAAAAAAAAAAAAAAAAAAAGCCAGGAATAGGGAAAAAGCTCAGCCAGCACACCGGCCCCAAATGCACCCGAGCCGTGGTCGCTCCCCGCAATGCCGGATTTGGGGTTTTCCTGCGCAGAGCGGAGCCGAGGACCCTCGGCGACCCACACACACGTACCCAGACACCTCCACAGCTAATTTAAGACCCACTGCCTTTATTTTTAGAGGGGGTCAGATGATTCGGCGCGGCGCTGCATTTCTATGTTTCCTGATACGCCGGCTATTTCTGAGCCCGGCCACACGACCGCCACGCACCCCAGTCGCTGCCCCAAAAGATAAAACCCACCAAAAGTCCCACACCCACCCCCGGGGTGCTCTTCTTATGGCAAACACAGCTCTGAGACCCCCACCTGGCCCCTCGCAGCCCCTTCTCTGGGCTTTTTTGCCCTCCCCGAGCCCCCAGTGGAAGGAGGAAGAGCTCGGTGCCAGACGAACCCGCACGCAAGCCGTAGCGCGGAGCAGGATTATTCGCCGGGCAAAAAGCCACCGCTGCCACCACCTGCACAACGCAGCCCGCTCCCGGGGGGATTAGGTGGCCATTCAGGAGCTGCTTTCACTTAATCCCTATGCAAACAAACCGATCCCCACCGTGTGTGTTTCATCCCTTTCTGCAGATTTCAGGGGTTGCCCTCGCCGCGCCGCCGCACACGGAAGCGGGAGGAGGCAGCCGGGACCCCCCCGAAATTGCAACCCCCCCACGATGGCTCTGCAGGGGCTGACGGAGGGGCAAATCCCCCCCAAACACACAGCTCAGCTGGCGCCTCCCCTCCCCAGAAAAAGCTTTGAGGGGTCCCCAAAAATCCCCAAGCAGGGCTGGTGCACGCCTCAGAGCCCTGCGCCCCCGGGGGAAGGGGACAGTGCAGCCGGACAGACGGCCACCCCGGCAGGACACACGGCCACCCCGGCAGGACACACGGCCACTGCAGCAGCAGCAGCAGCCGGGCTCGGCTTGTTTTTAAAGTCCTGGGTATTTCTGTGCCGCCGTTTCGCAACCGTCCAGTGTCACAACAACAACAACTCCGCTTCGCCTTCGCAAACAAGCCGAGCGACGCCTGCTTTTTTTCTCTCGCTCTCACGTCAGGCTGAGGTTTCTTTGTGCAACAGCTTCTCCCCGGCAAGCGTTATTTCCAGAAACAATGCCTGGGAATGGAAAATGACTCCAAGCACCAGCAAGAACCAAACGTTGAAGAGTTTCTTTCCACCGAGAGAGGGGCTCGGAGCTGCCCCCATCCCCTGCGGGGCCACACTCAGAGCGCTGCGAAACAACAGAGCCGGGCACTGCGAGCCCCAGCGTGCAAGCTGGGAGACGCAGGGGGAAAACAGCTCGGATTCCTGGCATGGGAGAAGCGCCCGGGCGGGTGCAGGAAACATTTTCTTTCTGCAGTTTGAATGCTTTCGGATGGCTGGGTTCAAGATCGCGCAGCCAAGGGGCAGCGCAGCCGCTGGCACGGCTGAAGGTTTCCAGGCTTTGGCAGCAGCCTAGCAGAAAAGCCACAGATATTTTTGACCTGAAACCTTACAATAACAATACAAGCAATCATAAAACGAGGGCGTCGGGAGCTAGGCAGCGCAGCGCAGCTCTCCCCGGCCTTACAGGGATTTTCTTCCCTTTCTTAAGGATGCCTGGGGCCGCAGAGCCCAGACCCCAGGCCCATGCCTCTGCTCCACACGCGTTTCCCAGCCGGGCTATCAGATTAGCTGGAAGGAAAGGACACGGCGCCCTTATCGGTGCACACATTCCCCTGTTGATTTGGCAGGGGTGGCTTCCAGAGGTTTGCAGCATAAACATATTTTGCTCACGCTGGCAGACGGGGTCGAGCTAAGGATAGCCGGCTCCGCGGGACCCGGAGGTTCCTGAAAACAATCCCATATTTTGCAGCAAACCAAAGCCCAGGTGCACGGGGAAAGGGCTGAGCCCGGAGCAAACAACCCGCCCGGCTCCACCGGGTGCTAAACCAGCACCGAGCGAGGAAGGACCGCGAGCGATTCCCCCGCTGGCTTTGCTCTCAGGGTGCTCAGCCCCTATCTGCGAGCACTTTAACTCTCCCTGTTTTTCCACACGGGAAAAGCAGAGCAAACCAGCCAGGCCCCTGCTGCTGCCATCCCCACCAGCCCCAACCACCTCCAGCCAGCTGGGACCCCCCTCCCCAGGAGCTATCGCTGCCTCCATCGCTGCACCAGGATGGCCGCATTTACACAGCTGCTTATCAGGAAAATCCTTTCCCTCAGCACCTTGTAAACCCTTGCATTTAAAAGCGATTGGGTTCAGGCTCGCTAACGAGCTGGGTGAGTGCAGGGCAGGGTGCAGCACCCAAGGGCTCCCCGGGGTTTAGTTGCAGGGTGCAGGTGGGCGAGCTCTGGACCAGGATCTGTCCGTGGGGCTGCTCTGCCACAGGCATGGTGCCGTTGGGTTCAACCCCCCCCCTATTTCTCCCCGTTGCCATCAGTGTCCCAGCATTCAGCCCTAGCAGATGGGATTTGCTCTCCCCGGTGTTTTGGGACAGGCCAAACCACACGAAGCTGCCCCGGGACCTGTCGGAGCCGCGATGCCTTTTGCGGGTGCTGGTGCAGGGACACCGACCCGCCGCACCCTCCGGTCCCTGCTGGGGCTGCGCCAGCACAAGAGGCAGATTATTTCTGCCGCACCCCCCCCCAAGGGAGATGGAAAATGTGCGAGCTGTTCCCAGCCCTTGCAAGGCTTCCTCCCCACTGCAGGGCACGTGGGGCTGGGGACAGAAACGGCACACGGGGCACGGGCAGCGCCAGGGGCTCCCCCAGCAGCGGGGAGGACGGGATGCGGGGTCTGCCCCCACCCCGGGGATCCGTCCCCACTCCCAGGCCAGGCTCTAAAGTCCAAGCTCCGGAGCAGCACGGGCACCCGGGGTGGTTTTGTTTGCTTGGGAAGCGCCAGCCTCCCGCGGAGCGAAGGGCAGCAAAACAAGGGAGGGAGCTGCAGCCCCACGGCCAAGGTGCCAGGGCACAGGGATCAGTGCGGTGACAGCCCCGCAGTCCTCACCCCAAGGATGGCCGCATCCCCACCAGCACCCACATGGCGTTGGGCCCAGCACACCCCTCGGCCCCAGTTGTCCTTTGATTTTATTAGAAAGAGATAAAAAAAAAAAAAGCAAATGCCACACGAGTGAGGTTTCAGCTGCGGGGAGACACAAACGGGGACGGCAACGGGGATGGGCACCGTGTGCTGGCCGGGGCTTTCCACATGAATTGCAAAGCAGCGCCTGGGAGTGCCGGCAAACACGGCGCCGGGAGCAAAGTCCCTGCATGTCACATCCCTGGCACAGGCACAGGCAAGGCACGGCCCCGCATCCGTCCCCAAAGATGGGCCAGCGCCGTCCCCGCGTGCGCTCTGTTTGTGTGCCAACACGCCACGTGCCGCCGTCAGATGACTCCGGGGGGTTTTGTTGTTGTTGTTTTTCTGAAGTTGGGTGTTTGCTGGGAAAAGCCAAAATATTTGTCCCCGCATTCGCCCTGCACAAAGGGCTTGGGGACGCCGTGCGGGGACCAGACCTGGGGGGGGGGAATGAGGGGATGTGGGTCAGAGAAGGGGGGTCCCCGCTGCCACCCCTCTGCCCCCTGGCTCTCTGGCTCCGGTCCCGCGGCCCCTCGCGCCCCGCTGTTTATCCATAGACATGTTTGTGAGCAGCACCCAGCCGCTTCCTCGCTCCAAAACAATTGGACAAAAGTCAAAAGTCATAAAAATTTTCCATTGTCCGAGGAAGGGAGCAGTAAACAAGCGAGGGGCTGGCGAGGACGTCAAGAGAGGGGGTCGGCGGCGGGGTTGTTTTCCACCGAGTGAACAACGGCGGCGCTTTGCCGAAGGGCTTCCGAGCAGCCGGTGGCGTCAGCAGCCCTGCAGCAAACCCAGCCCTGGAAGCTGTGTTTCCACAGGTTTTTTTTAAGTCAAAAAGTGCCCGGGGCTGCCAGGGTGTCCATGCCGGTGAGTGCCGTGATGGCCGCACGTGCCCGATGCTCCCGGAGCGGTGGCCAGGATGGGACACGCAGCACATGCAACACATCCACAGGGCTGCTCTGGAGCTTGTTTTTTTGGCAGAAACCAGCCTTTGGTTTCTCCAAAGCTTTCCCCTGCCCCTGGGGAATGAACCCTCAAAAGGCTCCTGATGGCAGCAGGGGGGGTACGGGTGGTGCTGGCTGTAAGAGGCTTCCCGAGGGAGCGCAGCCGGGGTGCAGCCGGGATCCTGTGCCATCCCCGCGGCCGCTCCGGGAAGGAGCTGAGATTCCTGTCAAACCGGCAGGGAAAACCCCGGCGCAGGGCAGGGATGAGCGGGACTTTGCCTGCGGTTTCCGTGGGCGGGAGCGGCTCCTGCAGCATGCGGGCTGACTCAGCAGGCGTAGGGCGGCCGCGCTCCTGCCCCGGCTGTGCGTGGGGTGAGCGCGGGCACGCTGAGGGGCACAGCTGCCTCCCGGGGTCCCCGTGCCTCCTCCGCATGGAGGGGATCCCTGGGGTGCAGGGCCGTGCTGTTTGCAGTGCCGGATTGGAGCAAAAGCAAAGCGAGGTCTGGTGCTGCTCGGGACCGAGCATGTTCCCAACGTGCCAGCACAGCGCGAGTCCCAGAGCTTGGGGACAAGCAGGTCCCCGTGCTCCTGAGCACCCATGGGTGCCGACTCACTGCTCCTTGGGGCACAAGCGGTGCAAGCCCAGCATTATCCCAACTCCAAGGATGCTGAGCGTGGGCAGCGGGGCGACAACCCCATCCCAGGCAGGGGGCCGGAGCGGTGCATCCCCATCAGAGCAAAATCCAGGCTGCTTTTATCGTCTCCACCATCACCCCAGGAGCAGGCAGCCCCCGCGGGACACAGCCCCCGGCACAGGGCCGGGCTGCAGCTGGGAGGCGGCGAAGGCAGCGCTTGTTTTCCCAGAGCTGGACGCGTGCCCGAGCCGGGAGGCAGCAGCCGCTCAGCTAATCCCCGGCCCTTGCAAGGCCGCGCCGGCGCCGGCACATTCTGTCCCTGCCAGCGCCGGGGCTGGACGCGAGCTTCGCGTGTCACCTCCCCGCTGCACGGCCGTGCCGACCCCCCCCCAAAGTGCTGACCCTCCTCCAAGAGGACAGCAGCCTCCAGGCGAGGCTGTGGCTGAGCATCCTCCAGCTGGACCCCCGAGATGGGTCACTCTTTTTTTTTTTTTGGGGGGGGGGGAGTTAGGATGGAAGGAGCAGCACCCCGGGGTGCTGAAGAGAGAGGTGCACTGTGCTGCTGCCTCCAGGGCTCATTGCTGGGCTTGCTGCCCTGCATCTGCACCGGGGGGGTCCTGCGCTCTCCAAGGCCATGAGCTGCACCGGGGGGGGTCCTGGAACTCTGCAGGGCTGGGAGCTGCAGCACCCAAGCCCTCCCCAGCACCCATGGGTGGCCCAGCCGCAGCATCCTTTGCCAAGCAGTCAAAAAGGAGCGTGCCCACGGCCACGCGTGGATCCTGCTCCCTTATTCTCCACTGCCATGCCATGCAGGGCCGAGGGGTCCTGCAAACGTTCAGGGCTAAGGGGAAAAAAGGTAAAAAAAAGCCACCAGCAGCAGAGCGGGGCTGGCATCCTGCTGCACCTCGCAAGGACCGGGTTTCGCCGGGGTGGTCGGCGAAGCATTTTCCAATGCTCGGGGCCAAGAGCTATAAATACTCCCGGCACTGTAATTGCATAACGCGCCTGCTGCCCGCGAGCCGGCCTCTGCCACGACCAGCACCGGGGCTGCCCCTGCTCCGCAGCCCCCTGGGACCTGACAAACCCGACCGGAGAGGCCCTGGGTTGCTCGAGATGGACTTTGGAGCTGGGGAAGACAAACAGAGCAGGGCTGGAGAGCAGCAGCGTGGGTGAGGGTTGTGAAAGCCCTGCCCAGGGGTCCGTGCCTCACCCCAGCACCACATATCCCGACGGGGTATTTTTAGCCCCCTGGGGACTGGAGAGCGTGGAGCTTTGCTGGCAGCAGCCCCAAGCGGCCCGGCCCCCCCCTTGGCCCTGCTACTGTCCAGCCATGCCATGGCTTTACAAGAAACCCTGGAGGCATTTGCAAGAATTAGTGCTGGAAAGATCCCTCCCACGTGGGGGCCGGGAGCGGTGCCCACCAGCATTGGGTTCCCCGGCCCGACACGTCCCAACGGCTGCCCCCGCAGCCTTCCCATAAGGGTGAAGCAGGCAGGATGCGACCGCAGTGCTCGGCAGCCCTTCCTCCCCCCTCCATGGGAATAAAAAATCCCCTTGTGTGTCCAGAGCAGATGATTGGGGTCTGATCAGCAGCTCTGGGGTTCTGCCCCGGGGAGCGTTCATCCCCGCTGCTGGCAGGGAGGCGTTTGCTGGCGCAGAATGGCTCCCTTGTGCCGTGCCGTGGCACGGCAGCACAGCTCCGTGCTGGCCCCGGGGAGGGCAGATCACAGGGTTTTCCCTTCAGAGGCTTCTCTGTGCTCAGGGGGGGTGCAGCGCTGCGGTTTGTGCCCGCTTTGATCCCACCAACGCGCCCCGGCACGGCCGAACCGCGGGGACGCGCAGCGCCGGCCGCCTCTGCGCATGGCTCCACGGAGGGGGATGCGAACGCATTCACTGCGAGGTGGCTTAATCCTCTTCCGAGGAAGATTACTCAGAGCAGCCAGGGAAGCCAAATCAAATCAGATCCGAATAAAGGTTGCGTGAGCACAACGCTCTCGCGGGCAGACAGCGCCTGTGCGGGCGCGAGGGCCCCACGTGGATGCGTTTTCGCGCCGGCCCGCTGCGGGAGCACGTGCTCCAGCGCGGCCGCCGCAGGGATCAGCTCAGAAAAACAAACAAAAAAACAAAGCGACAAGAAGAAAGGGGAAAATCGCAGTCTGGTGGCAATGTTTTTAAACCGCACAGCTGGTGGAAGACACAACTGACCCAACTGACCCAAGCCCTGTTTTGCATGCTGTAAATCTGCTGTGCTCAGCAGAGATGTGGAGCGCAGAAACGCCAGGACAAACAAACAGAAAAAGAGCTCAGTGAAAAGGAGCAGGTGAAGGAGCCGCTCGCAGCCCTTGAGGGAGCTGGCACATCCCAGCTGGAGCTGAGCAGGCCCCATGGGATGGAGGACAGTCACAGCCCCCCAGGCACAAATAGCAGCAAACACAGAAAAACACAACGGGAGCGCTGGCGGCACTAAGGAGGTGGTGGAAGAGGAACCAGGCTGCCTGGAGGCACGGAGCAGAGCATGGATCCAGGACACTTCACCCTTCTCCCCCTGGGTCTCAGCAGACCGCCAGGACCTGGCCTTGCTGCCTGGCCTCGGGCTGTGCTGCACCAACACCGACCATGAGAGCTGGGGAATTTCAGCACCAGCCCCAGGGCTGGGACAGGCTGCGAGCCCCTAACTGGTGCCGGAGGGCAGCGCTGACCGCCTGACCCAGTTAATACCAGTAGGCCAGTTAATACCGGTAGTGGGATGGAGCTGGGTCCCCCGGGGCGATGTGGTGAGGGTCAGAGCACCCCTGCTCACCTGCGACACCCCCCAGCTGCCACAGGAGCCAGGGAAGCATGGGCAGAGTGGGTCCAGGAGGAACAGCACAACAGAAAAACATCCAACCGTGTAAGAGCCACGCAAGAGCTGGGTGTGAAGAATTTATTTCAAACAAAAATCCCCCAGCGAAAGTCGTACAAAAGGAACAATATCAGACAAGAATGGTCATTATAAAAGTGTTCACAGATACAAAAAAAGTCCTCTGAGCAAGCCCCAGTGAGCCGAGCGTGGTTCCAGCACAGAGGCTGAGGCACGCCTGGCTTTGGCTCCTCGTGGAGCCCCGTGGGCGCTCATCGGGGTTGTCTCAGAGAGGGAATGCAAAGGTCCCCAGCCCCCAAACCCTGCCCAGATGGTGCCGGAGGGTGTGGGGTCAGCCCCAGCAGGCACCTTGCAGCACCCGGCTCCCACAGCAGCAGCACAAATTGCTGCTGGGCCTTCCTCACCATGCCAGGGCTGCCGGCCCCTCTGCGGGCACAGGATCAGGCCCCTCCTGAGCAGGTCTCCTGGCCCTGGAGGGCTCATTTCAGCTCCACATCTCCCATCAGCTTTTGTGGCTGCTGCCAGCCTCGGAGCAGACTTCTTTCTCATTTTCTTGGCCACCACGGAGCCCAGCAAGACCCCCCCGTGGTGGCACTGCAGGCGGGGGGCTGGTTTTCAGCCCCAGCCTGGGGGGAGGTAGCAGCACATGGTGCAGGTTTCAGGCCAGCACGCAGGAACCGGCTTTCACATTCTTGGTAAGTGGCACCAAAAGGCCACCGCAGATCTCTGCTGCTTTGGAAACAAATTCATCCCCCCCAGTCCTCCGCCCTGACAATAATCCTTGGAAGTCTTTACATTTTTGGCCAGGCTGTTGAGGCAGCTCAAACCATTCCCCCTGCAGGCATCACCAGGCTCGTGGCAACATTTCTCAGCAGCGAACAAAGGCTCTGCTTCATCTGGCCAGAAAAAGGCCTGTTACTTTCTTAGGACACTGCAGCCCTGGTGAGCTACTGCAGGAGAAGGGCTGCACCCGCACCACCACGGGATGAACTCAGCACAAGATTATAAAATATTCTCTAGTAATCCTGAAAAATACCTCCAAGCTCCTGTTTTCCGTGACAGGAGTTGCCAGAGCACAGCCACTGCAGACAAGGTGAGAGCAATCTTGGCTTGTGCCGAATGTCCCATCCGAACCCCAAAATGCTGGGGCGGTGATTAACCCTCTGCGTCCCACCTAGCTGCTCACACCGCAGGGTTTCACACTTGCTCTCCTACCACGCACGAGTCCACGCCACCAGCCAGCCCTGCAGCTCGGTGTCACCCCGTGGGACAGTCACAGCAGGAGCACGGAGGGCAGCGATCACGGACGGGGTCTCAGCGCTGCAGCTCTGGTCGCTCAGCCGCCGCTCGGGCACCGTTCCCAGACCGAAGGGCTGCGAGGGTGCAAGCTTTCAACCCGACGGGTTGTCACGCTGTCAGTCACAACCGAGGCGCTTCTCTCAGCAGGTCATGCAGCGCGGACGGATGTTGTCTGACGGTGGGTTTGGATCAATCTGCAAAGCCGAATTTACAGTCAGGAACCCCGGCAGTGGTCACATCCCCCCCCATCTCCCTCCAGCCCCCAAGGCCAGGTCCGCAGAGCTGGGGGATTTGTTACCTCTGAATACAGTGGAGGTGGTCGGAAGCGAAACTCCTGGATGTAGGCGAAGAAGGGACCTTCCAGGACACCGCCCAGTTCGCTGCGGCACGGCGGAGCCAGGCTCTGCTCAGCCTCCGGGCTGGACACGACTGACGAGTATTCAGGGGGAGCTGAAGAGAGGAAAAAAAGCCATCAGGGACCAGAACATGCAGGTAAAACGGCTTCTAATCACTACTTCCCAGACCCTCCCAGTTCTGGGTAAATGGCACCAGTTCAGGGGGAACCCACAACTGAAAAATTAAGTAAAAAAAAGCAAAAGCTAGTCCTGGAGCAAGGGGCAAGGCTGAGAACTTGCTCTGCCCCTCTCTATCACGAGGGGCTTGACCAGGGGGGTTTGCAGCACCCAGGCAGACCCCAGGGAGATGCTCACCCTCCGGCTGCTCGGGGATGGTGCTCAGCCAGTCCAGGTTGATGCTGTACTGGCTGCTGACGCTGGACGTGCGGCTCCCGAACGGATGCAGCGGGATTGTTCCGATGACAAGCGGCAGCTCGAGGAGCAGCTTGGACGTCCCAGGAATATCCACGCAAACCTGCAGAGGCAGGAGGCAAGAGGGAAACTTAGCTGTTGGTGTTTTCCCAATCCAGAGGGGCGGATCTTTCTTCCCCAGAGCGCCAGCTCAAGCTGGCCAGAAGGGAATTCCAGAAGGGAATTCTTGTGGTGGGAAGCAGAGGGAGATGTGAACACTCCAGCACAAGCCCTCACCCCCTGCATGCCATGGGGAGCGCAGCCACAGCTGCATGGGAGGAACCCGAGACCTCACACAGGTCACCAGCCCCAAAATGCTCAGCACCAGCACCCACGATGAGCACAGCTCTGGTGAGACGGGGAGCACAACCGAGAGCTGAACCTTTTACACTGGTCCCCGCCAGGTCCCTCACCTTCAGGGAATATTCCACTTGGATGATGCGGCACTGGAGGATGGACGGCCCCACCGGTGGGATCTTCAGCGCCCGCCCGTGCCACACTTCCCGCTTCCCCGCCGCGATGGAGTCGCCAACGATGCTGGTGACCACCGACTTCTTCTGCTTCTTGGTGCCCCGAGCAATGAAGGTTTGAGTCTGGATGATGGCTGCCTTGGGCACCACCGCCCGGCTCGTGCAGTTGTCGATCTCAGCAAAGATAGGGATGACCTCACCTGCCAAAAGAGACGTGCGTGTTGGAGGAGGGGAGACGGAGGCCGGTCCTGCCCGAGGAATTCCTGCACAGGATCACCAAGGGCTTGTCCTGCTGGCTGGCACAAGGCTTCGTCTAGCAGGAGCGTGTCCCGAGGTGGCCGCTCGCATCAGGTGTGCGCCCTAATGCTCTCTAATTTTGTGCCAGAAGGCAAGAGCCCAGCTCGCAGTGAGCCCAAATCCTCTCCCACCAAGGTTTACCCCAGGGCCTGCAGAAGTTGAAGGGCGCCAGCACGGTGGGGTGCTCACCTGGGGTGTAGCCTTTTCGGTCTATCTTGGCAGTCACAGAAACCTGGCCACGATTGCAGTACCAGGCACGAGCAAGTTTCTCCTTAGCACCTGCCTGTGGAGCCTGGAAAAAAAATAAAGGGACATATTTGAGCTATTTGGAAAGAAACGATGAAAGACAAAGCGAACACCTCCCTGGCGCTGACAACCTGCTCGGGGAGCATCAGCAAGTTCCTAGGAATCTTATGCAAGATGCTTTCGCAATGCGTTTCAGTTCCCAAAAAAACAGGAGGCACAGATGACCTCCGTGCTCCTCGGGGCCCAGCCCAGGTAGTGCTGGAGGGCACGAGTCACAGGGGACAAACATTCCCTCTGGACATCAGGCCCGTGACACGTTTGACAAGCTCACTTTAGGCACTGGCCAAGCTTTAGACGCTGCAGCCCCGAGGCGGAGCAGGGGGAGCTCACCAGCAGCGCAGGCGTGTTGATGTCGATGGGTTCGATCACGGTGAACTCCTTCTTCACCTTCTTCACCGTCGACCAGGGTCTGTGCAGCTTGGCTTTCACCCAGTAGCGCACGCTGCCGTGCTTTCCCTCGAAGGAGGTAGCCAGGGTCCTGTGTACAAGCAGGGAGCAATTCAGGAGGGCTCTGCTGAACGGTTCGGCTCCGAGGTGCCCCGTCCACCCTCCCCAGGACCTGTGTCATGCACCGAGCAGCCCCTCTTCCCCTTTACATTAAGGCAACAAAAAACACGAACTTACTCCGGGAGCTGGAAAGTGAAGGGGAACTCGTGCCTTCCTGCCTGCAGGACGGTGACTTCACCATTGTCTGTGGGCAAAACAGATTGAAGACGATTATCTCGCATCTGCAGGACTTCCTCCCCGAGCAAATCGGTGACGGAGCAGCGCAGGCAGGGAAGGAGCAGCACGACACTGCTGGAATATTTCTGCCGGGGTTAAACTGCAGCAGCAGCAGCAACAACAACACAGCTGTGACCCGCGGCCAGGCACGTCCCGCGGGCACCGGGCTCTGCTCTCCGCACACCCCTGTGCGTGCAGTGCCTTGGGGAGCCAGGGGCTGCCCGGGTGGGCTCTGCTTCACCCTGCGGCTGCCCAGAACGGCAGCTTGGGCACTTGGAGCTAAGGAGGGTGGCCGAGCACCCTGTGCCCTGCAGGGCTGCACCCCACCGTGCTCGGTGGGGCTGGCTGGGACCCCTGGGGCTCTGGAGAATGCAGCTCCCTAGGGCTGCTTCTCCACCGGGGTGGGATTAGAGAAGGGGGGGACACCAAATGGGGTGTCCCCAAGCAAGGTGTCCCCAAGCAGGGTGTCCCCAGCTCTCCAAGAGCCGGGCTGCAACCCTAACCCCAACCCTAACCCTAGAGCCCCCAGCCCCAACTCCCCCCCCTCTCTCAGCTCGACCCCCGCGGTACCTGGCGGGGCCAGCAGCGTGTCTCGGTGGCTGAGGAACTCCACCTGGTCGCTGTAACTCTGCGTGTAGGCGGTGCTGGAGCCGGCGCTGCGGGACTCGGTCCAGTGGACTCGAGCAGCACCGATCGCCCGTAACCGGAGCGCCCCGAGCTTCGCCGCCGCCGCCAGCTCCAGCAGCACCCGGCCGGCCACCGCTTGCCCGGGGCTGAAAGCGGCCGGAGCCCCTCGCTCCGCACCCTCCAGCACGATGGCGAAACGTTTGAGCCGATCGAAAAGCATGGCGAGATGGCGGCTCCGGCTCCTAACCTCACCGCCCCGCAGCTCCGCTTTTTAAGTGCCCGGCGCGCCCGGGGGCGGCCCCCGATGGGGCGGGACGGGGCGGCCCCGGAGGGTGCTGAAAAACAAGGGGGAGGGGGCAAAGGGTGGCCGCCAGCCCTCCGTGTCCCCCCTCCCCACACACACACCTCGGAGAGGATGGGGCTCCCCAAAGCTCGGCACCTCGGAGGTTGCGGGGCTGGGGTGGCCGAAGGGTGTCAGGGCTTCGGCTGGTGGCGGGGGTGGGGTGGGATGGGGGAGAAATGGGGTAGGATGGGTCGGGGATGGGGTGGGGATGGGGTAGGATGGGGTGGGATAGGGCAGGGTGAGGAAGAAATGGGGCAGGATGGGTCGGGGACGGGGTGGGGATGGGGTAGGATGGGGTGGGATTGGGCAGGATGAAGCAGGGATGGGGCAGGATAGGGCAGGATGGGTCGGGGATGGGGTAGGGTGGGTTGGGGATAGGGCAGAATGGGGTGGGATGGGGCAGGATGAGGAAGAGAGAGAGCAGGATGAAGCAGGGATGGGGTAGAACGGGGTGGGATGGGTTGGGGATGGGGCAGGATGAAGAAGGAATAGGGCAGGATGAAGCAAAGATGGGGCCAGGATGGGTTGGAGATGGGGCAGGATGAGGAAGGGATGGTGCAGGATGAAGCAGGGATGGGACAGGACGCGGTGAGGATGGGGGCTGAGCCGCCAGCCCCGCAGGGACCCCGCAGAAGACCCGTGTGTGAGCTCAGCGTTTGCCCCCCGTACATCAGCCCCTCTCTGCTGCGGTGCTGCTGTCCCCGCGTGAGGAAGGCTTCTGGCTCCCATCACGGCCGTGTCCCTGACCCCACACACCCCAGAACTCCGCGTTCTCAGGCTCGCAGCCGGCGGCTGTGACCGGGGGGTTCCTCACCCCCCTCGATCAGCGCGCCTCGGAGCGGCAGCGCCTTCCCGTCCTGTTCCCGCAGCGCCGGGCGCCGCACACAGACGCGCGCACGTCTTTCCCAAGAGCCATTCCCAGGGGTCAGAACAGGCTGCAACTGGATCTCGGCTCCTCGCACGGCAGGGCCGGGCCAACTGGCGGTGAAGGGAAAGCTGGTCTGGGACATCGCTTCGCTTATTTCTAAGAAATGAAGTACTGGCTCCCATTCAGCTTGTGCAATTACACAGTGAGCAATGCATCTTTCCCCGCGCCTTTTAACCAGGGAAGCGCTGGTTCTCCACCAGCTCGTGCTGGGGTTTGTGTGGGGCTGCTCCAAAATTCGGTGACAAATTATATCTGTGTGGGCAGCGCAGGGGTCTCGCTACGTCATCAGCATCTGCTGCTGGTGCTCGGTGGGGGTAAAAGCATGAAAATGGGGAGCTGTTGGTTCTTGGCACGGACGCCACCATTAGCAGCACCCAGAGATGTTGTAAAAGGGAGAAGTGGGGCAGAAAGTGGCCCGTGCCCCCTCCAAAAGGGTTAACACAGCCTCAGAAGCTTCCACTTTAATCATGATTGTCACATTTGCGAAGCAGCAGAGCTCTCCACCCCGGGCACGGGCCTGGGATAAGACAAAACAGGCAGGCATTAAAATGTTACTCAGCATTTGGCTGCGAAAGCCTTGAGGATTTTCGAGTTGCTCCCAGCCGTGTTGGGCAAGTCCCGCTGTGCTGAACCGGGTTGATCTCAGCCCCTGAAAATGAGCTGGGCTGGAGCCTCGCAACGCTTTAGCTGCCTCCAAAGGCAGACTGGAAACGTCTGCCTCCCCCGCGAGGGAAGGGGACCGCGTTTTGTTTTGCGTACGTGCCCGTTTGCTGCCACGAGCAAACATGAATCAGAGCAAACACTGCGAGGGGAGCCCGACAGCAACGGGGAAGGAGGAAGGAAGGCACGGCACGGCAGGACTCAGGCGGTGACGGCAGCCCCAGGAAGGCGCCCGGTGTCCCCGCCGCGATGCACGGTGGCACCGGAGGCCGTGTGGGTCCTGGTGGGGGGGTCCTGGAGCTGCAGTGGGGCCGAGGCGGCTCCGTCCTGTGCTTTTCTCATGCCTGCTGCAGCCCGTCAGCTCGCAGCCCCCAGCCTGTGACTCAGCCGTCGCCCACGGGATGCGAATCTCTGCAAACCTCCCTCCCGTGCCGCAGCCACCGCCGCTCGCGAGGCTGCGAAGCCCCACTGCGACCTGCCCGGGACCCACAGTACCAGGGGTTGGGGTGGCGGTGGGGGGGTCTCTCCTCTCCCCAAGGACCTTCAGCTGCAGGGCCCAGGGTCACAACCAGCTCACAGGGCTTTTCGTGCCCACAACCGGCTGAAAGGCGGCCGGGCTGCAGGCAGGAGCCATCTCCAACTCATCAGCCCCATCTAGAGTCTGGCCAGGCTGAAATTAGCTCCAGCAGAAGCTGGCAGTGGTTCTCAAGGAGCTTCTCCTTCCCCAGCTCACCCTGGGGACCCTGATACTGCTCCCCGATGGCTCTGGAGCCACGCAGGGCTCTGCCCAGCAGCTGGGGTCAGCAGCTCCTGGGCCCCTCTCACAGCACCTCCTACAGCAGCAGCCAGGGCCTTGGCTTTGCCCATGAAAGCCCTATATTTTCCTCTCTTCCTGTGCCCTGTTTACACAATATACATTTAATGGCCCTGAAACGCAGTCCGAACATCCTTCTTCCACCCCTTCTCACGTCTCGAAGCACAGCACCCCCGTGCCAGCCCTCACCACCCTGCTAGGAAACTGCAGATAAAGTCACAGCTGAGTGGAGAGCAGAGCGGAGGGCGCTTATCTCCGCCTGGCTTCCCTCCTCTGCACTGCCTTGTTACCATGACAAAACCTGCATTTTTTAAACACCACGCAGACACAGTTGATCTCATCGAGAAGCAACAAGGGAGCAGTCACAGGGCCTGCAGATGATGGCACGTTTTCACCAGCCTCTCGCTAGCCGACCCCAGGAACGTCCTCACGCTGCCACCGGTGACACGGGGGACAGAGCAGGAGCCCAGTGGGATCCACAGGAAGGGATTTTGGCTGAAGTGCAGCACTTCTCCCCAACCCACAGCCTCCTTAAAGCACTCCTGTGATCACAGGCCCGTGTCCCTCTCACAAAGGAGAGAAGGAATCACTCGGTGAACACAGAGGATAAAATCACAGCCCGCAAGTTCTGGCGAGGCTCCCTGCTCCCCACGGAGCCCACTTAAACTCTCCCCACGCAGCAGGCGAGGGCCAGAAGCCATTAGCTCTGAGCTGCGGGAGCGCAGGGTGCTGGCAAGGCCAAGCAGCTCCTGTAATTCCTCCAGCCCTTGGCTAAGCGCCCTCCTCCAGCCGGCTCCGGGGGCTTGGATAATACCCAGTCCTCGCAGCAGAGTGCAAACATGCTCGCGGCAGCTCGTGGCTTCTCTAAAGAAATCCACTGCAGGGATAACGGGGAATCAAACTCACCCTATACCCTTACAGCTAAGGCAGCCACCATCCAAACAGTGTGATGACCACTCAGGATCTTCTCCACTGGAGTTCAGGGCGCGGGCTTCTCCCACATCCTTAATTGTCATCAGGCCGCTTAACACACTCGCAGCTGCCAAGGGGCCATCCTTAGGCACAGCGCAGAAGGGCCGCTGCCAAAAAGACAGAAACTCGGGAGTAATGCAGGTGTTTGGAGCAGGTGGCTAGGCACAGTCATCCAGAAAAGGGGAATATGGCCCTAAAGTGCAGTTTAGGGGCAAGAACACCTCCAGAGCAGCAGCTGCCATCGCTCCTGCAAGCTCTACGTTTGCCAGCTGGGCTCCAGCACACTGACATGCCCTCAGTACGTAGCATTAGGCACCCTCGGATACCAAGCAGGACAGGCAATAAAATGGCATCGGAAAGAGGAGGAGGGGAAGCACAGAGCCACGGCTGTAACAATGCCATTGTGGGGGAGGATAAAAGACAAGCGCTTTCGTAAGGCAGAGTTAAGGAGCGGATGGACAGCTGCGACGTCCCGTATCCCTTGGCTCTGGAGCATTTCATCCCAACTAGGCAAATAATTCAAGTGGCTTGTCCTCATGCAGTAGGTCCAAGCAACATGCCAGCTGGGCATGCGGTTCCAGCATCAGAAAACTGGAAACAAATATTTACTGAGCGACTAAGTGCTCTTTCCACGCTTGTGAACAGACACTTCTATTTGCACTTCCCTGTGCAAACAGAACAAAAGCCACAACCCCTTCGTGCTCACCAGCCCCCCCGAAACCAGCAGCAAAGAAACCCTTGGCAGAGGCCGAGAGGGATGCTGCTGCTTGCAGGTGGCACCGACCTTCACGGGAAGGGTGGAGACCTGCCCAGAGGGGGTGCCTGCAGCCCACGGGGGTCCCAACCCAACACCTTTTAGCACAGAACCACCCCCGAGCCCCAACCTTACCGGGGATGAGCTGGCAGCGGCGGTACAGGAAGGTCTGGAAGGCCGTGTAGTCATGGTAGACGGTGTTGAGCCCCACGCTGTGGCTCTCCAGCCAGTGCACGAAAGCGCGGCCGCGAGCGCACACCTCCAGCGCCCGCAGCCGCAGGGCACCGCGCAGCTCCAGCCGCACGCGGCCGTGCAGCAGCTCCCCGCTGCCGTAGGCACCCCACGCTCGCCCGTCCTCCAGCTCCACCACCAAGCTCCTCACACGCCTGAGGGTCTGCATCTCTGCTGCCCCTGATGATCCGGGCAGCTCCACGAGGCTGTCCCCACTTTGGGCAAGCAGGACGGGCACCTCTGCGGCCCTCCAGGGAAGGGGAGAAAGAGCAAAGGCTGTCCCAAAATCCCTATTTATCCGTGCCCCTACAGGCCTAGCCCTACAGGCCTAGCTCTGCCAAGGTCGGACTGAGACCGCGTTTTATGGTGATGTTTTAGTGCTGACCCCGTGTGCGAGGCTGGTGCAGCGCCGAGGAGGGGGCCGTGGAGGCGAGTGACGCGTTTTTAAGCCGAAGGAGCAACAACGTCAGACGTTGTCTTATCTCTGAGTCACAGACGCTGTTGATGTGCCACTGGTACGTGCTGGTGGCTCCGTCCGCAGGGAGCTGTCACGCAGCGCCAGCCGCGCTGGCAGCTTTCATGTCACTGGGGGGAGCACAGAAAGGCTGTTCGGCCTTCCCAAATTCAGGCATCCCTGAGGCGTTTCTGGAAGTGGATGGAGAGGGGTTTAGAAAGCCAAGGCCCTTACCCCAAAAGCCAGCTTTGCTTTCTGTGCCTGAAATTGCATCAAAATCCATGTGAAAAAGAATAAAAATAATAAAAAAAAATAAACAACCCCAGGGTCCTCCCAGCAGCAGCTCCCCAGCCAGCTGGGACCACCACAAGGCTGATGTTCACCACGTAACAACCCCAGTGACCCACGGCTGTTCCTGCAGTAGTGCAGTTGGTGGCAATGCCACCTCAGGGTCACATAAAAGCTATGGGGCAGACCCATGGCATATGCGAGTCCCTGTTACTACACCAAGTGATGCAATCTAGGCGTTTGAATCGAGGTGTTTGCAACCTACCGATGTAAGACACCGATGTGAGGTGCCTGTGGGAATTTGCAAGGCTTGAGTGTGCAGCTTCTGTGAAGTACGTGTGGAGCACAGAACGTCCCTTTCCCAAGAGAAGCAGAGTCAAATCCCAAGAGGAAAACACAAGGGGTTTGTGGGCCCAGCCCCTGCTTACGTACAGAACGCAGCGATTGGAAATGATTCAGTAACGCCTGTTCAAATGCTTCGGTGTTGGTTTGCAGCACACATGAATCAAGTCTGTCTGCATCAAAAGGCCAAGACGAGCTTGTGAAGTGGCAGCTGTGACAAGGCACCAGCTGACCCTGCTCACTTGGCCTCCCAGGGGAGGGAGCTGACCGCCCCACACGGATCCAGCTTCAAAATATCTACAGCCCAAACAGAGTTAGTGCAAGCTCAGCATTCAGGAAATCCACGTGAGCTATCAACTCAACAAAAATACACTGCCTGTCGCTAGGAAAACAGCCCACTCATCATAAGCTGGGGAGGGCTACCTCTCTGTCCTACTGTTCACTGACCTTTGGTTTCAGGCCTTGACACCAAAATCTAAACAGATAATGAGGGACGATTCCAGCCCACATAAAGCCCTGACAGTGCCTCTGATCTCTTGCCCTTCCTCTGAGCTTCCCCTACCCCACCTGCTCCCTCCTGCCCCAGCACCTGCCCGGAGGCACTCTGTGGGTCTTGCAACCCACAGAAATGTGTCACCCATGTCTTTGGGCTGATCCCCAGATGTTTATTCTTGTTGTCACAACACTTTGTGTCCTCATTCAACTCTTGAAATAAATGTTACCTGTAATAACACACAGGTGGGCCAAAAGCAGGGCACCAGAAGAGCTAGGTAAAACAACACAGAGGCAGTCAATAGCGCAGGAAGTCCTGGGCAGTCAGCGAGAAAGGGGGAACGTCATGGTGCGAAGACCACCTTCCTCCGGGGGCAGTATCCTTTCAGGGTCCCCAGTGGGACACGGCTCACTTGGGAGTCTCCCGTTTGGATTTCTGCTGGGCCTCTGTACTTAGGTGTGAACGCATCCTTCTGCTCTGTGCTGAAGAGGTCCTGCGCCCTCCAGGGTAGCACCAAGTGTGAGCATTTCATCTGAGGAGACAGAAGGGCTTTCAGTGTGGGGGCACAGAGCTGGGGAAGAGGCAGACATTACCCTGACTGGACACTTCTGGACATGCTAATTTATGCCTGAGATTTTCCCCTTCTGATCGTCTGGGAGGACCAAAAGCACCTTCCCCCTCCCTCCAGCGTTCCCCTCACTTGGCTTAGGTCTTAGTCACCTGTCCCTCCCCTCCCTTCAAAGATTTTCTCAGCTCCAACTCTGCTCCCCACAGCGCGTTTTCTAAAGACTGGATACAGACAGGATTTGATGCATGACTGTCCCATTTTAAATGGCTCAAGAGCACACATCAAATCTGATGATGTTAATGGGGCGGCTACAGCTTCGCTTTGTGTAATCCTGCTTCCCTAACCTGCCCGTGGTAAACGCAAGCCTATTAATGCTGTACCTGCTGTAGCATGTCTTCAGAGAGTTGTCGTTTCTGCTGTCTGTGTGGGACCAGCATGGCCTGCGTGGTTGTGACAGGACTTTCATCTGCTCACAGATTGAAGTAGAAAGAAAATTCAAGCCAGTAAATTAGGAAGCAACATCAGAAAACGTTGCAGTTTGACTTGCAGTCACAGATCTGCATGCATTTCCACTAACGAGAGGCAAAGACAGACTTTGCAGTCAGCACTTCACTGAAAACCTTTGGCCAGCATACAACTGCAGTCAGACAGTTCTCAGAGTGAGGAGATAAATTAAGAAAATCACATGGAAGATACAGGAATATCATTCCATCTAGTAGTTATGTGTCCAATGAAAACAGCAGTTGCCGCTGTGATCTGTTCCACATCTAGTAAAACAAATGGATTAAAAACAGATACATGGTGTAAAGGGACCTCTCTCAGCTGCAGAATACTGGCCATCAGAAAGAGGAGGCAATGCCAGGAGGATTTTCTTAATGCCTCCCACGATCCGCTCTAACTGCATCTCTTCCTGAGGTTGCAAAAGCTTTTGATTCAAATCCTTTCCTTCCTCCTCCGAGAACAAAAACAAGGCAACTTCAAAACACAAACATAGCAAGGGAGAAAGGTCAAGCCACTGGTTCATGTCCCAGAAATCACTCATGTCACCATCTGAATATGCCAACAATTGCTGTATGATAACAGTGAATGACTACAGCTGGCACAAGCATCAAGGTGATGGGTAAGCAAGACTTCCAGCACCACGACAGTCTGAGCAACTTAATCTTACTGTGGTAGTCGAAGGGGATGTGGCTGCCACGTTGATTCTTGCCTCCTGTCACCCTCTGGGTCTGGTGTGGTGGCTGATAGTCTGACTGCTGCGTTGTGCTGAAGTAACAGGAGCCTGAACGGTCAGCTCCTAAGCAGATGCTGCTTTGATGTTTCTGCAGTAGCAAGTCAGGCTTTGGTGAGAAGTTCCACCTGCCAGTCTAGAGAACACAAGAGCTGGCTTTAACAGAAATAGGCTGTAGCTGGGAGAGGTGCCCTGTTTCACATTACTCATGTAGATTTTCACATTAGACTCATGCAGCCCAGAGTCTAGGATTGCCACCCAGTGTGGAAAGGGGAGAAGAGACAATATTGGCCTAAGGAGGTGCCAGAAGAGTGTGCATTAAAAAGGAGAGATTCTCCACCAGAGAATCACCTGCAAAGCTGGGAACAGACCTCTGGGTAGAAGAACTGCGTCGTAGTCATTCTTGCTAGCGCAAGGTTCTCAGGATCTTCGTCGCCTCTGGGGATGGAGGAGGCATTTCTGTTTGGACGAGCAACAGCTACAGGCTCTGGCAAAGGCAAGAATGAAAGATGTCAGAGAAACTCCATCCTCTGCATGATTTATAGCTACAGCAGTTTCTCCAAATGCAATAAAGCACAGGAATAAATACAGCTATTTAACCTGCCAGAGAAGTAGGGTGAGGATGAAACTGAACCTCACAGTGAGGATACTGGTACTGAGTACACAAAAATGATAAAAGATTAGAAATATACAATTGTATACATACAATATCCATGTATTGTATCTTTTTATAATTATATCATTAAGAACAAGCAATAAAACCCACCGTTCAGCTGGTTATAAACATCAGCAGCAGTCTGTGCGTTGTCTCTGTGTCACAGACTTACCCTACCTAGATTGTGTACTGGGAAGAGCTCTGATGTTGACGTGGAAAATCTGGTGCAACCATCTCCTAGCTGCAGGTTTGTGTGGTGGATCTGGAACACAGCACGCTCCTTGTCGTAGACCCTGCAAGATATCAGATATGAGCTGCTTAAATAGCAATGTTCATCAGAAGGAGCAGCTCCTGGAGATGCCTGACAGGCTATCCTGCTGAATACCTGTGCTTTCTCTTGTCTGGAACAGTGTAGGCATGTTTCTGCTCACTCACAGATCCACTGCTTCTTGGATCCCCAAATTTAATACGAGACATGTGCTGAAGGGAAGCCAACAGAGCTACAGAACTGCTGCTTAAAGCACAATCCCCGTGTTTCCCATCTCTGCCTTTCCATCCCTCTGATTTTCACATGCATAAATCACACCCCTTTCAGTACAGAATTCAACAAGGCAACGTGCTGTCCTTTAACTGTGTCCTGGTCCTCCTCAAATTCATTGTTACCTTTTCACTTGGCTTTACTGGTGGACTCCATTCACCTTTAAACTGTGCTTGATAAGAAGTGTGGTAATAGGATCGTCCATCCCCTTTAATAGGACATCCTGCCAAACAGCCAGAAGGGGAAATGAATGGTGTTATTTCTAAAAATGCTATATTTACATCTGTAAGGAAATATTCATGATATTGAAGCTGCAATTGCAAGGCAGCTGCTCTTTTAGCATTTTCATACTCCTGAATAAATTTAGTATAGTTAAACAGCAAAATGACGAACACCAGATTGCAACAAGGTGAACTGCAGGATCGCAGAATGTGGATGTGGTGCATCAGAAGTGATGCAGGTTTGGTGTGAGAACTGCAACATCTGAGGCTACAGTGAGCAAAGATGTTCTCTGCTGGAAAAGCTTGGCTGGTGAGTGGCTCTAGTTAGCACAAATAAACCTGTTTTATGAGCATCAGGTTGATTTATTCAGCTATGAAATCAGAAAGGAAAATACCCAAATCGTTGTAACAGCTTTAATTATTTGCAGCGTGCCTCTGAGCCATGCCACCAAAAATCCCCGCAGCCCTTTAGACTGTGAGGACAACTCACCCCTGTACACATGACGTGCCCTGGCAACAGGTTGGATCTCGTGTGCTGGATATGAGAAGGTGTAGACAGACGGAGGGAGCCTTATTTTCTCTCTGTCTCCACAAAGAACATTATTGCTCCACTCCTGGGCTTTGGGAAGGGCAGGTCTCTGGGGGGGGACATCAGGACAGGGGTAGTTCTCCCTTGTCGTTGAGGTGAGGACCTGGATGCGGGGGTCCGCGTGCATGCGGACACATGATGCTGGGGGCACAATGGGGGTGACCGGCTCCAGGGGCTTCTCTGGAAAGGCAAGACGTGTCTCAGAGCACAGCTCCCTGCCCACAGCCAGCCTCTGGTTCAGCACATCCCCACTGCGGGGCTGCGCGGCCGGCGCCGGCCGGTGAACCCCCCAGAAAGGGGAAAACTGAACATGAGAAAACGGCCGACCGGCCTCCTCGGGGACTCTACAACCAGCTCCTAGCTGCAGGCGGGATCCCTGCGGGACGGAAACCCCCGTGCTGGGGGCTGAGGGAGGGCACGAAGCCGCCATCCCCTCACGAAGGCCTCGACGGAGCCTTGCAGCCACTAGGCCTCGTCACCATGGCAACGGCCGCGCTGCGCCATGTTCCCGGCTTGCCCCGCGCGGCCCAACCCGGAAGCGTTGCCATGGCGGCGGCGGCGGGGGGGCTCTGCGGCCTGGTCGCCGCGCTCGAGTCCTACCGAGGCCGGGACCGGGCGGTGAGTGGCAGGGGGGCAGCCGGGCCGGGCAGGGCCCGATCCCGGTTGTTCCTCACCGGGCTGTGCCCCCGCAGGTCCGCGCTCTCTGCTATGGCTGCCAGCTGGCTGGCGGGGCGCTGGGAGGGCGGCAGAGCCCCGCAGCGGGGCTGTCCGGCAGCCTCCTGGCCGTGTCAGCGCAGCTCAGCCACTGCCGCACCGTCCTGCGGCTCTTCGACGACCTCGCCATGCTCAGCTACAGCCACGGCTACGGGTTGGGGCCCAAGGTGAGCGCAGGGCGGCGGTGGGAGTGCTGGGAGCAGCCCCGGGTGGGCTACGGGTGTCAAGGTGTGGCTGCCATGCTCCCCACAGGACGAGGACGCGGTGGTGCGTGGCCTTTCGGTGCTCTGCAATGTGGCCGACCAGCTCTACTACCCCTGCGAGCACGTCGCCTGGGCTGCCGACGCCGGCATCGTCCCCGCCAGCTCGAGCAAGTGGTGGGAGGCGAGCACCAGGCTCTGGGGTTTGTCCCTGCTCCTGGGCATCCTGCGGTAAGGCCGGCTGGGGAGCGGGATGAAACGAAGGCGCCTCTCCCCTGAGATGCTCACGGATGAGGTTAACGCTAGAGTAAAGTTCTCCCCTTCCATGCTACAGGAGAAATAACTTTCAATCTGTTTGTTTTCAGATCCTTGAGAATTTTGTTCCAGTTAAGAAAGAAGCTGAGGCAGCAGAAGTGGTAGGATTTCTTGGCTTTACATCTGTTTCAACCCAAATATTTTTATTCTCATTTATGAGCCATCATTAACTGTTATTCCGCTCTGGGCTCTTACTAACACTATTCTTGCTTTTAACAGTACATCTTCGCCACAGGATCGAAAGAAAATGAAAGCCCAAGCGAAGAGCGAAGTTCTGAGCATCGTCAGTAACATGGCAGATCTCGCCAATGCCATCCACTGGCTGCCACCAGGATTTCTTTGGGCTGGGCAGTTTCCGCCGTGGTTAGTAGGACTCCTGGGGACCATCTCTTCCCTGATTGGTATCTACCAGGCATCTAGAGAGAGTAATTCTGGAGCTGCATGAGCCATGTTAAGCCTCTGGAGCCCAGTTTTTACATGGTAAAAATGTGTTTATTGAGGCAGGGTGTATTTTAACTTTCCTGGCTATCGATGATTGTAATTCTGTGCATCCTGTAATTGAGACTGTAATCAAGGTCCCTGTTACAGAGAGGATCACGTATGGTTAACACATTTTATAACTCTTTATCAGAGAAATCTTTCAGGTTAATCCTCTGAAAATCAAGAAATCTCATAGGGTTGATGACATAGAGGAAGAAAGTTGTACTCACTTCCATCCTTCCATCCTGTACTTCAAAAGGCAAACGCAATCCTCTGGTCTTCTCTCCTTTAAAAGAGCACAAAGTCAGTGTTTGGTGGAGAAATGGCCACAGTTCTTTTACTCAAAACTTCCCAGGGATGGATTCTGCGAGTTCAAGCCCCAGGCTCAGCACTTGGTGCCTCATCTGAGCCAGGGAGGGGACCTTTGTCACAGAAGCTTCTCTGTCAGATATTTTGGTGCTTGAGCTCAGAGCGGATGCCCAAAGCACAAAGAGGAGCAGGTGGCAGAGGGAGGCTGCTGGGTTGTGGGCTGTTTAATTTATGACAGTTGTGTTTCTGTAGAGGTGATACGGGAAAGAAACACCAGCTGTAAGCAGTGCCTTACTAAGCTTTCTTCCAGCCTCTGTTACTCATTTATGAATAAATACTGTGAACTGAGACTTCTCGGTTAAACCAGAACATGCAAAAAAAAGTGCAGAGGCTTCAGCTGTGCCTTTGTGGAAGGCCACCGGGTGGAGCTCTTCCACCGAGCTCTGTAAGAGCCAACTGACTTTTTCAAAAAAGAAACAAATCTATTAATCACTTTTGAAAGGACTGGTCAAACCAATGCAAGAATGCGTTTTACAGTCATATTTCTAAGCAGTGCCAATAATAAATGAGATGAATGCTTCAAAAGTGGCCTTGAGTCATCGTTACTTTTGATAACTAGACAAATGTTATTTATCTGGCTGTAGAAAGCCCCAAACTGTTTCTAGGCAACAAAACACGTTTGTGCTGTGTTAGCTGCAGCACCCCCAAGGGCAGGCAGAGACCATCTGCTACCCGCCTTTCTTCTGGCAGAATAATTCAAAGCACCTGACTGCTTCAGCTTTTCACATAGCTGCATCTTTTGAAAACAGTTCTGCTTAGTCCGAGCAGTGTTTGTGCTCCATGCACCTCGGTTCCACACAGACCACCTTTCCAGTACGTTTAGCTTTTTTTTTTTTTTTGGCATGGACAGGGGAAACTCTCTGCTACCAATGTTCAAAGAGCATAGCAAGGCCTTGATACTCTTTATCCTTTGCCCTGGTTGTTTATCTGGACCTTCACCCTGCTAAATGCCAGTTCTGCCACAGGGGGTGTCTTACTGACTTCACTCAGGAGTTGGTGGCAGATTTGCAGGTGTTAGCTGCCAGCAAGCTGAGTCGTGCTGCAAGCAATTATCTGGAAAAGGCTCTTTCTGTAATCACACTGCAAGTCTTGCCTCAAAACGGGTGGAGCACCTGGGCACGGCTGCTTACAGGCAGCTGTGGCTGTTGCTCAGTCCTGTCCTCAGATGTCACCAGCTGTGACATAGCAGTTTTTTTTTTTAAATCTGTCAGATCCTATATGCGTGCGTTTGAAACCTGGTTAAACCACTCCTTCGGGACATGCTGTGCTGCTCAGCATGGGACAAGGTGCAGTTACAGTGATTTAAAACACAAAACAACTGTTCCTATGCAAACCGCCTCTGATGCAGAAGTAGTAAAAACAAATCATGCTTTTAATGTAGTGAAATGATGCTGTAAACTGGCTTAAGTGCACTTGTGTTATGCACTTTGTGTTGTCACGCAGCTATAAGCTGTGGACATTAAATAAAGCCCAGGAGGTTCTCGGGTGTGGGGCTGTCTGAACCTATTGCTGTCCTGTTGAACCGTTTGGCTCCCAAATCACCCACAGTGTTTAAGCACCTATTGGTGGCGGCTGCTAGCTGCTGACTCCGCGGCAGCACTTGCTGCAGCTGACTTTATCTTTTTTGCACGAGGTCTAACGAGGGCAGAACTGATTCCCAGGAGGGAACCTGCCGCTGCTTTTTGCTGTTAACATCCCTCAGCCCTACTCAGCTCTTGCCTTGCCCCACGCAGGAAACATTTGCTGAGCAGGGATGGTTCGTTCCGGCCGTGACCTCACTTTGTCAGCAAGCCGCGATGCGAAAGGCCGCGAGCAGATAGCGCGGGTGGCTGATAACGGCTCAGAATCGTGGCTCCTGCTTTATGGCCCCTTTATGGCAGGGCGACAACCAACAAAGCCGCAGCCGCGCTTTATGGCTGGCAGATCTGGCGTGCCGCTCCCCTCCCCGGGCTTGCTGGAAGCCTGCTGCGGAAGGGAGGGGTGCTGCTGGCCCAAGGGTGCGGGTGCAGGGGGGGGAGAGAGGTGGGGGCAGCGCTGCCCGGCGCCACCCTACTACCTAGGAGGGCGACGGGAGGGAAAGGGTTAACGCGTGGCGCACGCGCGCGCCCGGCCCGGGGCTCTCATTCACAAAGAACGAGCCGCGGGCGCCGGCGGGCGCTGATTGGCTGCTCCGCCGCGGGGGGGGCGGGGCCTGCGGCGGGGCGGCCACGCGGCGGCTGCGGGGCGCGGCGCCAGTAGCGGGGCGGCGGGCGCGGCGGGCGGAGGCGGCTCCGGGGCTGAGCCCGGTAAGGAGCGGCACCGGGGGAAGGGGGAGCACCGGGAGCACCGGGAACACCGGGACTGCCCAGCGCCACCCGTTCGGGACGCGGCAGGCCCCGTGCTCCGTCCCCGTTGGGGTCCCCGGTCGCCGGGCACCGCGCTGCCCCCGCTCAGCTGCAGCACCGCGGGGCTCGCCCCGCACCCGGAGGTGTCCGAGCCTCGCCGCTGACCCCCCCCCCCCTCTCTCCCCGGTCCCTCTCCGGTTATCCGCCTCGGAGCAGCCTCCCCACCATGTCCGTGAGCAGCCACGAGAACCGGAAATCCCGCTCGAGCTCCGGCTCCATGAACATCCAGCTCTTCCACAAGCCGGGCCACGCCGACAGCCTCCTCACCCACCTGAACCTGCTCCGCAAGCGGCACCTCTTCACCGACGTGGTGCTGCGAGCCGGGAACCAGGCCTTCCACTGCCACCGCGCCGTGCTGGCCTCCTGCAGCCGCTACTTCGACGCGATGTTCAGCGGGGGCCTGAAGGAGAGCAGGGACGCCGAGGTCAACTTCCACGACTCCCTCCATCCCGAGGTGCTGGAGCTGCTGCTGGACTACGCTTACTCGGCCCGCGTGCTGATCAACGAGGAGAACGCGGAGTCCTTGCTGGAGGCCGGGGACATGTTGCAGTTCCAGGATATTCGGGATGCTTCGGCCGACTTCCTGGAGAAGAACCTCTACCCGGGGAACTGCCTGAACATGCTGCTGCTGTCCGACGCTCACTGCTGCGAGCGGTTGCTGGAGCTGTCCTGGAGGATGGCGTTGGCCAACTTCACCTCGCTCTGCAAGACCGAAGATTTCCTCCGCCTGCCCAAAGACAAGCTGCTCGAGCTGGTGGAGAGCGAGGAGCTGGAGGTAGAGGACGAGACCCTGGTGTACGAAGCTGTTATAGGCTGGATCCGGTACGATTTGCCCCAACGCCACGAAGTTCTGCCGGAGCTGCTGCGCTCCGTCCGCCTGGCTCTTCTCCCCGAGTCCTACCTGCGGAAGCAGGTGGCCTGCGAGAAGCTGGTGACCAGCCACAAGCTGGGGGAGGAGATCGTGGCCGACGCGGTACGATGCAAAATGAAGATCCTGCAGAACGACGGCCTTGTCACGGGGTGCTGTGCCCGGCCCCGCAAGGTCAGCCAGGCCCTGCTGCTGCTCGGTGGCCAGACCTTCATGTGCGACAAGATTTACATGCTGGATCATAAAACCCGCGAGATCATTCCCCGTGCTGACATCCCAAGCCCTCGCAAGGAGTGCAGCGCCTGCGCCATCGGGTGCAAAGTGTACATCACGGGTGGCAAAGGCTCCGAGAACGGAGCCTCCAAGGATGTCTGGGTTTACGACACCCTCCATGACGAGTGGGCGAAGGCTGCACCCATGCTGGTGGCGCGGTTTGGCCACGGCTCCGCTGAGCTGGACAACTGTCTGTACGTGGTGGGGGGTCACACGGCAGGGAGCGGCGCCTTCCCGGCCTCTCCCTCCGTCTCTCTCAAGCAAGTCGAACACTACGACCCCCAGCTGGACAAATGGTCCTTGGTGGCCCCTCTCCGCGAGGGCGTAAGCAACGCCGCCGTGGTGGGGGCCAAGATGAAGCTGTTTGTTTTCGGTGGCACCAGCGCAAACCAGGAGAAGCTGCCCAAGGTGCAGTGCTTCGACCCCTGCCAGAACCGCTGGACAGTGCCTGCCAGCTGCCCCCAGCCCTGGCGCTACACGGCCGCGGCGGTGGTGGGCAGCCACATCATCGTGATCGGGGGGGACACGGAGTTCTCTGCCAGCTCCGCGTACCGCTTCCACAGTGACACCTTCCAGTGGTCCAAGTTCGGGGACGTGACCGCTAAGCGCATCAGCTGCCGTGCCGTTACGTCGGGCAACAGGCTGTACGTGGTGGGGGGCTACTGCGGGGCTCAGCGCTGCAAGACGCTGGACTGTTACGACCCCTCGTCCGACACCTGGAGCAGCGTCACGACGGTGCCTTACTCCCTGATCCCCACCGCTTTCGTCAGCACCTGGAAGTACCTCTCTGCCTGAGCTGCAGAGAAGCTGGGAGGTAAATGGTTGCGTGCCAACAGAGAGCTGCTCCTTAACTCTGTGCTGCGTGAGGGTCAGACTCTGAAGGGCAGATGCGCTGTGATCCTGGCTGGAGTTGTCCTAGAGAACAGCCTCGATGCAGGCAGCGGCTCCAGAAATGTGCTTCTAGGCTGGTAGTTTGAGATCCAAAACCCTGCCGGAGAGAGCATCTTTTTAGACGCTCAGATGCCGCGGGGAGAAGATTAGTATAAATAACAAGACACTTAACCTGGCGTCCTAGTCCTTCCCCTGAGTCTTGGCCTATGCAAAGATTTTGGGGAATGCTAGCTGCGAGCAGGATTGGGTGTCCCTGGTACAGAAAGTACAGAAAGCTCGTCGAGACGATCACTGTGTTCACATGCTGTTGGGGGGAGCTCGGGCAGACGGTGCGGTGCCACGAGGGGCTGGCTGCTGCTTTTAGCACAGCTTCCTCCTCCTGGTGCCACAGTTAATCTGCTAGTGGCACCCAAATGTCTTGTGGGACACGAGGGCTATGAGCTGGTGCCAGAACAAGATTATAGCTGGGATTTAGTCCCAGGATGGCTGGTAATTGCATCTGTAAAACAAGCCCTGTCTACATATAAACATAGGGTTTCTCCACGTCTAATTACTCTCTGGTGTCCCCTTTAAGCCATTTCTTTCCTGCTACTCAGCAATTAACTTTTTTTAAAAGTTTGCAACTGGAATTAAACCTTCCTAGATACTTTTGGCAGAAAAGATGCCAGTGAATCACAGATCCCCGCTTTTTTTTTTTCCCCTTGCAAGAGATCTGCTAACCGAACCAACTTGTTTAATAAGATAATCTGTAACACCTCTAGAAAATTCTTGGCTGCAGAGGGGAAGAAGCAGTAGTCATTCCACAATAGCAGATTTCTCTGTTGGTTTTGAGCCCTGGGGAGCATTCTTGGGTTTAGTGCGCACGTCTCAGTGCTCTCTTCACACCTGATTTTGCCAGTTGTACCTCGCCAAGGACCCAGACAGAAGACACGGGCAGTAGGAGTGCCTCCCTGCTACCCAGCAATCTGAACTCTCCTGGATGCCAGCCCTTGTACAGATCTCATTAGCAGCAGCAAGGCTCAGGGCAGCGCAGCTTTGGCTCTGAACCGCTTCTGTAAATCCCCTTCGTTCAGATCAGGGAGGGGACAAGCACAGAGGGGCCCCTGTGGACTGGCAGCTTGTGCTGTCCCTTGAGATGGCACAAGGTTTCCAAGTTGTCTGCTCACTCGTGATCTCTGACTGGGAGCCAGAGGATTGTTTTGTACTTCTTTCTTTTAATATTTTAAGTGATATTTTTACTGGAAAGGACAAAGGAAGCTCTTAAGTAACTGGCAGTGGGCTCTGGGCTGTGCTGCTGTATGATAGCTGTGACTTGGAATGCAGTCAGCACCAGAGGCAGTTGCCTGAGATGTCTTAACACGTGACAGTACTTTGCCCATGGGCTAGTTCTGTACATTTATATATTTTTTTTTTTATACAGCAGTTGTGTGTGTTTATTACTTAGCCTGGACTTTCTTTAATAAATCTGAATAAAACTCACTGTGTCCCTTGCCTGTTCTGTATGCTTAGTCTGCAAGTTCTCCTAGCCCACACTGGAGATAAATGTTTAGTAAAATTAGCAAAGAGCACTCCCTGCTTGAGGGAGTGCTCTTTATGGGAGAGTCCAAGCCTTAATCTGCAGGAGAGGGATAACAGGACAAACACAGGACAAAGAAAAGCTCACCTCTCATACTGCCTTCCTGCTTTGAAGGACCACAAACCTGTTTAGAACTCCAAAGTTTCAGCTATTCTCTGCCCTCACCTGCTCATCCTCAGTGGAGCTGGTTTCCTCGCTGCCCAAAAGCACAGAGGAAAGAGCTGCCACTTCTCTCCCAGGGTGCTGCCTGCTCTGGGCCTGCTGCAGGCAATTGTGGGGCAGCAGCAGGAAGGAATAGCTCTACTAAAGGTGGGCGGTGTGAGGCAGAGGAATCAGCATGGCCAGAGGAAATAGGCACTGAAGGTGCAACCAAATGTCTCGCCACAGAAGCATGGTTTGTGAGCAATTATTCAATTTCAGGCAGAGTTAAATAAATCAACATCACAGCCATCCCTAGCTGCTAGTGTGGGCAAGAACTGGCACGACTGGAAGGAAAAGCCGCCCTCTTCGTGGTGGCTGAAGAAGATAAAATGACTTCACCTCCATCCTGTTTGCTGATGCCTCTGCTCTTTTCAGCCCCCAGGCTGGGCTTTTTCCCCTTCACTCCCGCTGGGTTGCCTCGACCCCACGGGAAGCTCATCCAACAGCCTGCAGGGAGATGAGCCCACAGCCAGCCCTACAAAGCCAGCCTGGAGCACCCCATGCAGCAGCTGCGGTGTGGGGCAGCTCCAGCCCGGCTGTGGCTCACACATGCAAGCGCAGGCAGGGGAAAGTCACAGAACAGGACAGAGCTGGGACTGGAGACCAGCAGGAAGCGCCTTTCCTATAAATGCTGGGAGCTGCTTCACCTTTATTACATCTACAGCTATTCCTGAGGTCGGACAAAGTCCGATTACCCAGAAAGTCAGAGGAGCTGAGGTTTCATTCATGGCCATTTGAGCACAGCTGTTTTATTTATTCTGCCGAGCAATAAATGTTGGCTCCCGGCCACATCCGGCTTTTGCACCAGGGACAAAGTTGCTTCTAGCAACTTAGCTCTGCCTGCTCTCAGCATTTTCAGCACTGCTGGGGCCACTCACTAGCGGCCCTTCTGCTGAAGGCTTTGCTAGCATCTACGAATTGCTTCCTCATTTCAAACTGTGCTTAGAGCTAACTACCTCTCAGGGAAAACCAGCACTTGAAGCACACCTGGGCTGGGCTGCTCTGCAGTGGCTCCCCACTGCTGGCAACAAAGACAGCAAGAGCCGCATTTCATCGCCTTCATCCTCCTGTCATCTGGCAGAAAGCCCCGTGCTGGCCCTCCGGCTCCACCTCCTCCTGGCAGAAACCAGCTCCCAGCACAGCGGGGAGAGCTCCTGGGGAAAACGAGACACCTTTTCCACTCGCACGTCAGTCCCAGCTCCGCACATCACAGACCTGTTCTCCCGGTCTGACATTTCCGTGCATTAATCCGATCGCTGCTTCAGTGCCACGGCGAGAAGATTTAGGCCAACTGGGCTGCAGCTGAATTTGGTTTAGGGGTTAATTTCGCTACTGGAACAGAAATCCTCCTGAATTATGACCCATTTTGAACTTCAACACAGTTCAAACTCAGGCCTCTTCTCCTAGCCCAAAATCCTGCTTCGTGGCTGTGCCCCTCCAGCTGCAGGAGCTAGACCCAAGCCCACAATCACATCTGAAAAGGCAGCAGGATGGGCATCCTAGGCTCAAGGGCGAAAAACAAATCAAAAAAACAAACTGTGACATCACTCCTCTGTGGACATTCCTCTCCTTGCACAACGCCTGCAAGTCACACTAGCCAAACACAGCATCAGCCAGACCAAGCCACCTCCCTCCTGGCCACACAATACGCAGATACGCAGCCAGCCCTGACCTGACATGAGCTACGCTGCTTCTTAGGTTGGTGGCTGCATTCTGCCCAGCAGCCCCTGCTGCCAGAGGGCAAAGGCAGTGCACAGTCGTTCTTCCTTCTCTACCACGGATGGCCAAAGATGTTTACTGCAAAAAAGAAAAAAATGAAAAAAATCCAGCGCAGCAGTAACAGAAATTCCCTTTCCTGGCTAAGATCAGCCATGGATTGTTCCAATGTTCTGCAGGACACCCGCCGTGCACCTAGCAAGGAACTGGAGCACACATTGCTATGTTTCAGTGACAACTTGTGGTGGCCCTGGAAAAACAGAGCACGATACTACACAATTTTTGTCCCTGAATTGAGATATTCTAGAAGGGGAAAGGGCATTACCAGCTGCCTGCCTGAACGAATTGCATATCACACGCAGTCATCTGGGATGACTTCAGGTCTAGCATCACACCATGCTCCACACAGCGAGGAGAAACCCAGCGCTGCTCTGACATGGGAAAGGGACATCAATGTTGTGCTTTCATGCTTCTGTGTTCTTGTACCCCTGAAACAAAGCGATCCCTGCCGTGCTCAAGTCTCTCGTGCATGCAACGCTGTACCAGAGCCAGGGACCACGCATCTCATACTCCAGTGTTGCCAGCTCTAAGCGAGCTCAGCTTTTATCCTCTGCCAGATCCCACGGGCCCAGAAGCAGCAAACAATGCAGACATCACACAAGGACAGGCCCCACATCCCTTGTCCGTTGAGCCTTGGGCCGGGCCCCATCTCTGGGATGAGAAATTAGACCGGATTTGAGTCACAAGGGCTGAGGAAAGGGAAAGGCAGAAACCAGCACATTCCCACTGTCAGAGCACACCATGGAGCCCATATCCTTTGTGCATGTTTGTCCTCAAGCATCTGGCTTGCCAATGAATCTCAGATGCATGTATGGGAACCATCAGCCATGTCTCAGCCACATGAAAGAGGAAGGTTTAGCATAAAGCTGGTCATTGCCTATGGCCTCAGAATGATTCATCCAAATAGAAAGAATGTGGTTTGGGTTTCGGGTTAATTAGCTGCAGATCTTAAAGAGAGACAAGGCAGGGCGGAGCTGCTGGAAGACTGGTGTGAGCAAGTAGCAGCTCTGTAGGCATTGCCGTCCATCCCGAAATCACGCCTTCAGTGTGAGAAGTGGAGAACGTGCATCAGAGATGAGTGACAGCATTATCGATGATGCTGTCAGTCAAGGTGTTTGTGCACACCAAAGGAATGTCTACCTGGCTGCTGCAGCAAGAACCGAAGCCCAAGACAGATACACCCACGCTCATTTGAGCTCTGATGGCTGCGGCAGCACCGAGCTTCTAACAGATGCAAATCCTGAGTTTAAATATGCCCCTACAGAGCTCTGGGCTGCTGCAGCTGGGCAGTTTAGTTACCTGCACAGATCTGTGCTGCAGGGCTACCTTGTAGCCACGTTACTCTATCCAAATCCACGCTCCTCAGTTCGTATTAGGAACTCTTCCTATATGTCTGAGGCATTATTACGGCTGCCAGAAGAGTCCACACAAACTGGGGAGAAAAGAAATCCACTGCTCTAGGAACACCTCATCATAATTCCTGCCCTAGACTGTTCCCTGCAGCTGTCCCCCATGACAATGCTTGGATTCCGTGTCTTGCTGCTGAACAGCGTTTAGAAATGAACGTGGAAAGTTACTTGCCTTGCTCTAGCGAGACAGCGAGATCTGAAAGTGCACATGGGTAGTGACCTCCAGTGGCCACTGCAGCCCAGTTCCTTGGAAGCTGAACAGAGCAAAAGCAGCTGTAAGAAATTTTCTCTTAAAGGAAGTGCAAGCAAAAGCTTATACATGTTTCAAGGCTTTGTTCACTAAAACATCAGTTTGCTACTGCCCACAAAGACAGTCACACTTCAAACACTGGTGTGCCTAGAAGTTTTTCATTATTGGCATACATTGGAAAAATAGAAAAACTTCTGTTTTTCCAAGTTCCATTTTTTTTTGCCACAACACAGATGTCAACAGCACTTCAGAGACTTAAAAATGCAGACTAGAATGCAGACTACTCCCCTGACTCCTGTACACAGAGAACCTGAGACCTCCAAAGTGCTTTGATATGCACAAAGACTTAGCTCTGTGCAAAGCAATTCGGACTGCATCATTTGCACCACCACACTCAGAAATGGCTGAGGGTTTTCCTCAGTGGTGACTACAGTATAGGATTTTAACGATTAAAAAATAAATTAAAAAAAATCACACCTCTTCCTTTGAGAACACCCATCCTAGTTCTCCCACTCTCCCCCCCAATTTTGCATCTGTTCTGATTTCTGGAATTATTTGAGGTTACAGTGCTTGGGTTAACTTGCCAGTATGCCACAAGTGGGGATTTTACCAGGAAACACAACTTGCTGACTCTGGAGCTGGGAAGCACTGCACCAGCCAGAGGCTATGGGCTGGTACAGAGAGCGAGGGCTGCCAAATTGGCAGAAGCAGCAGGGAGAAAGTTTCTATTTTCGTTATACTTGTTCCAAATGGGAACCGATACTGTCTGGGACAGAGCCAGGCATGTCTCAGACTGGCACCATGCAAAGCAAGTACATGCTAATATAAGCAACTTCGTTAAGTTCACTCTTTTGCTAGTATGCTGAGCTCAGACATTTTGAGATCAGCTGATTCCTTCCTAGGGTGCTCACCTCACTGGCAAGATCTGCAGCTATTAGTAGCCACTTAACACCTCTCCTTTGGAAAGCTGTCAGTGTTCCTATGGCAGGTTATTTCTGTCCGGGGTAGAAAAGGAGAAGCACGTGAGAAGTGGTTGCTGCTTTGATCTTTGGTTCAAATAGGAAAAAAACAAAACAAAACAAACATATATATAACATACAGCACATATATGACTAACGTATATATATATATAAAGGCAGTTTTTTTTTTTTTTTTTTTTTTTTTTTTATTGCTAGAAGTTGGTTTCAGTCCTATTGCAGCTCTGAAATCCTTCAGTGGAGAAACGTTGCAGTCATTGTAAAAATCATCATTTGGTGTGCTAAGATCAAGTTTACAGTTAATCAAGAGTGCACAATTCAACAGAATATTAACATTTAACCATCGACTTTACAAATAAAATAAGACTACAAAGATGTTGCTACTGAAGTATCAACAGTAAAGGAACTATTTACAATGTTTACACCCTAACAAAGAAAAAAACAAAACAAAAACAACAAACCCAAACACTTCCCCAACAAAATGGTCAATTTAACCATGAACCATGATTATTTATTAAGTCTTTACAGTGCAAGGTGGGCCTAGAAACCAGACCTAAGACTAAATAGCATCGAGAGAGTTCACAGCTCTGAGTGACATGCACGCAGTTACGTCGACAGGATCTACTTCCATGACAATTTCCTTTTAGGTACAAACAGCAGTGGAGTTTGAAATAAACTTTTCTAAAGTGCTCCGATTTCTTTCAGTACAAAAATATAAAAAAGCTGATTTATAAACATGGCACAAATGGTACTAACCAGAGCTCACATGAATGGTATTTGATGTATCATGCTGATGGTAAATATTCAAGAGCTGCCAGTTGTTACAAAGATTTTGGGTCTGGCCTTGAAGGGGGAGGCAAAGGCTTTTTTTTTTTTTTTTTTTTTTTAATTTATAAACCTATTCAGCAAGAAGGTCAAACAAGAATACCATGAATAATCTGGCATCAAGGAGTTTTTTTTTCTTTTTTTTTTTTGTAACTGTGAAAACTGCTGGGGAAGACAACAAAAATGCTCCAAATTCCCTTGCACAGGGGCACAACATACAGGAACATCACTGAGCACCACCAGGGGAGACTTAGCTCCTATTCTGCTGAACTGAAAGTAGAAGTGAAACTAAAAATCTCTCTCAAACCTTTCCTAGTTTAAGTTTCATCTTTCATTGTAAATGAAAATGACAGACAGCAAACCTCATGTATGCAGGATCATCTGACTATTACTCAGAAGGACAAAACTGCAAGCAATTGATTTAGAATTACTCCTACCTTTGCAGGAATACTATTAGCTTGCTGAGCAAGAATCTCTAGAAGTACCAATTCTGCTGCTTCACGCTGGGAAATGATTAGCGATCTCAATTGATGGGACATGCCACAGCTACAATCCACAGACAGTACAGCTGAAAACTAGGAAAGCATTTACAGCATGCACAGGGCAGACGTGCTCAGTACTAGTGAATATGGAGGGATCTTCAGTCTGAAATACAAAATGACCACAGTCCAAATGGGAAGGGGCAGAGGAAGTCTCTTTTACACCAGAGTGAAAACTGGGAATCAGAACCACAGAAACAGTCTCTACATTGCAACATCACAAGACAAACAGGACAATGATTTTAAGCCTGTGACACAAAGCAAAGAAGAAGGCAGTTCAGAGCTCGTGCTGTAATTTCCTCCACACCCTAGCTCAAGAAAGAAGCTAAAAGGCACCTGGGAGGCAGAGTTTTGAACTGTCTAATCCTCTGATATCACTTGAAGGGAAACTTTTATCTGAAGTAAACAAGAGTCAAATGGAAAGGATATTACTCAGAATCAATAGCATGTCACTTCGCCCAGGATACAGAAGTATTTTGCAATACAATCTGCTCAGAAAAATTGTTTTTCGACAAATTAGATTTGAGTAGAATCCAAAACTAGTGCACTCAACTATGGTGATTTAATAACAATTTCACAGATTCAATTTTGCAGAAGTGAAGACCCACACTTCATTTAGAGAAAGTATTTCACTTGCTTCCCTCAGCCTTCTACAAATAATTTTACCGTACTCTAATACAGTGAACTCCACACTAGTAATGAGATAGCGTTGTAAAACCTCTTCCAAACTGGGGACTCTACAGGAAATCACGTAAATACCTTGTATGGCACTTCTATGATTTTGAGATGATACAATCTCTATTCATGGTGAAAATGGCTTTCCTAAGACTAGCTGCAGCCAGACGTGCATTGAGGACAGGTAACTTTTAAGGTAATTTCTCAGTTACAGATTGAAAACCAATATTCTAAGGAACTCTTGGTGTGCTGAACCAACAGCCTGGCCTGTAAAGGTCCCGTGTCCATCTGCTAACAGCCACAACTTATCCAAAGCACTGCTGACAATGAATATTAAAAGTTACATTTAAGTTAAAACATATTAAAGGAAATGAGACCTCACTGCAGACTTAATATGTTCCAGATGTTACTGTTCTATATCTGAATTTGTTCACTGCACAGAGTAAGAAGAAAAACGTTGCCAAATAAACCTCTTTGGTCTATAGAACACTCTCTCCCATACATTAGGACAGGCACAAAATTGAGCCAAATACATGTTTCTAAAAATTGTTTTAAAATATCTAAACAGAGACCTCCCTCCTTGGCTGAGGTGGTTTATTCCACTGATGGAACTTAGCTTTAGGTTAAAGCTGCTAAAAACTGGTAATTTAGGGCAATGGGGGCATAGAGTTTGCACTAGGAGTGGCCCAAACCACAGCATGGAGAGAACATACTGTACATTCTTGCTGCTTTGCTGTACGTTTACAGAAGGAATTACACGGGTATCAGAGGTGACTAGTCTCTCCACATCAGCTGGCTGAAGAATCAGTCCTACAGAGCTGCTGAATCGATCAGAAGTTACATTCATTTTAAGATATTCCCACTATTTTAACCTAGGTTTTAGGAATGCAAAAATACAACGGAGAAATATGTTCTAACCATTATCAACACAGTATCACAACAATGCATAAATGACTACGTTCCTCATACTGTTTTCTGCAGATCTAGACATTGATAACCTGTGTAAGCTCTGCAAGGCTCATGATTTACCAAGCAACACTTTGGTATTGAAGTGAAGTGTGTCCTATTTAATCGTAATACTTTGTTAGGGAGGTGTGATGGGGGAAGTATCACCAGTCTGATAACAAAACAGATAGTTTGGAGTTTTCCTCTCATAGGTAACATCACAACTCTTTTGAACTCTGTGCCTTGCTTCAGGTTGATACCAGTATCACTCAGCAAAAAGACCCTTAAATCCAAGAAGCATTACAACAAGGACCGCTTGCTCCCCAAGACAAAATTAGTATTTCATAGCTTATCATTTTGCTCTCACACTGACCAGTAAGTTTGGAGATTTCAAGTTCTTGTCTGGAGACACTAACAACCCTAATTATCACCTCTTGGAAATAAACTCCATATTTTCTGCTGAAAATTTGTTTCTTGCACTGTAAGTACTGCAATAATTTTAAAACCTTCAAGCAAAGTGAAGTTACTATCTTAAAGAACATTACTAACATCACATAGGCCCTGACCACTGAGGCAGAGTAACTGATTCAATGGTTTGAAGAGAGATTGATAAACTGCCATTCCGAGCCACTGCCATGAGGCTGGCGCGAACTGATCAGGCATTCCATTCACTTGTGCTAAAAATCACTCCCAGCCAGGGTTAAAGATACAAAATAATCCCATCAATCACATTCTGAAAGGTATTAACCCAAGTTTTTAAACTCTGAGATTCTGATTTCTCTTACACCGTAATAACGTCCTCTGAACAGCTTCTCCTGCGCACAATCTGACTGGTCACATTTGACACACATCGGAATACACGTCCTTCAGTGATGTGAGTAATAAAGAACAGAGATACAGAGCAAAGTAATAGAATACAACAAATTACTGTGCAAATTACTACAAAGAGAAATAATGCCTTTTGAGCAGGGCTCTGTTAACATCATCATCATTCCATAATTAAGAACTGACCCATTTAACAAGAGGTATCAAAGCTGGTTTAGCTGTGAGCAGCCAAACCAACCCAGGTTTAGCTAATAGCACTTTTTTATTATTAAAAAAAATAAAAAACAAAACAGTTCTTATTCCCTTCATTCCTTACAGTGCTGCAGAGAAGCCTCTGCAGTAACAGCAGCTTTGATATCTTCTCATACTTGGAGTAAAGTCCCAAGAAGTTAGCAGACCAACGAAAGATGCAGAAGACTTGGGATGAAACGAGACAGTAATTACTGCATTCAAACACTTATTATACGTCTTCCAGCAAGGAACAAGATTCAGGTCTCTAAGTTCCTTCTGAACCAGCTCAGGAGTTTTGCTTAGGAGCCTGTACTGCTCTCACTAACCGGAGAGCCTCTCAATGTCTGTAAAGGGACAGGCTTCCTCGTGCAAGCCGACATCCAATGAAATGTGCACCGAGTCCAAGTCTTGTAACTGCTGGGTGTTCTCGCATGTTCAACCCTCCTCAGCCACAAGCAGGTGGAGCTGTTGAACCTTGAAGACTCTTAAGCAGCTTACCTCGTCTTTCCCACTGTACCTGGCCACTGAGCATGCGCTCCACTAAATTTACTAAAGAAACAGAGATGCTAGCTTGGTTCCTGTGAGGTGGTAACACAACATTCATCGTGCCTGGCTGTAAGGAGACTGGCTTGCTAGTCAACAAGTTAACAAAGAGATAGCATAATCCATTACAGCGACCTTGCACCTGTGAAAAAGGGATTTAAAAAAATCTCAGCCATTTTGGGGCTTACTACTAAAATTTTTTACATAAAAATCTGGGAAATTCATTATCAACTACAACAATTTACCAGATGGTGCCCACAAAGAGTGCAGATACACCAAAGAGAGCAAATCGCAGTAAATGGCAGCATTTTAACATGCTCTGAATTTAGACACCCATGCTATGCGTCAACACATTTCCATGGTTGGAGAATTTAAAAGCAAATTACTACCACTGTGCCCTCATTTTGAGCTGCTGACAAAGAAGCCAACAAAGTAAAACTGTAATCCTGGTCTGGTCCTTGTTAGTATTACAGGGGGCGAGGATAAAAAGACATCCACGTCACGTCTTTGTCACGTTGACCACTGGAGCCTGAGTTCTTCAATCAGTATGTCAGAAGACTGATCTTTAAATGGAAACAATTAGAAAAAAATGACATCTTCTTTGCTGGTATCGTCTTGTGCATTTAACAGAGTTGACTGAGAGGTCACCAGGGTCTGAACATGAACATTACTGGGCTTGAACGGGTTTGCTGAGGCAGATGAAAGTGCTTCTGGCTGACCATCTGTAGAGCCATACAGTTCTATAGAAAAAATGGAAGAAGACAGATTCATGACACTGCACGGTCTGACATCTCCACAGATGTACAAGTTAGTCAAGAAATACCTGTCTGGAATGCAGTGGTCTGGCTGCTTGGGAGGACTGGACTTGCTGATCGCCTGCCTCTGAGGATACCCTCCTCTCGTCCAACGAGCCTAGGGGGAATCAGCTGCTTCTGATCAACAGATGCTGAAGAAAAGATTTGTAAAATCAGTATTTGACAATAGCAGCACTTCACTGATTTCACTGCTTCATGCTGAAGCCCACAATACAGACACCTTTGCATATTTGAGGAAGCTGCTATACCATGAAGAGTTGTTGCTTCTGTTGCAAGTTACTTAAATTTTCTCTTTAGCTGTTCAGACTGTGAGTACACTTTCCCTCTCCTCTCCCCGAGGATTTCCAATGCAGTTACTACCAGCTTGACAACCGCAAATTCAAAATCTTGTATTATAAAGCACAGTAGAGAAAAAAAATATCTTTGTCCCTAGCACTCAAATAGCCATTGCTATTTGCTACTTTTAACACACAGAACTGTGATGAACTTCTGTCTCTGCTCTCCATCTGTCTCACAGCTGCTCAGCTGCAGAGTACATCGATCGTGGTGTTATGGCCTGTCAGTTTCTTACGTTCAACAATAAAAGCAATTCATGAAACGGTTATTCTGGATCCAAAGAACTCCTCTCAGTAACATTCCTTACATGTCGTGAAAACCAAATTCAATACCCAGTATTTTGCCACTTGTACAGAAAGTCTTGTTCCATTTTATTCTAAGATCTACATATGGGCATAAAAAGCACGCATCCCACTAATGCTCATGAGAGAATAGAGACCAATATATTTGTGTTTTAGGCCTTTCATATAAATTTTGGAAAAACACCATTAAGTACATTTCCACTGCAGGGATCATTATGTAACAGCTATTAAAAATAAAGCTGGAGAGTTGCAGTATTAGAGCTCTATTTGCCCATTTACCCATACTTGGTATTCAGGGTAAGGGGGTATTAGGCTTCATTTATATGAAGAAACATAAGTCTGTAATTCTATTAAACTTCAGGTGCAGAGACAGACTTTTTTGCAACATGCAAAAAACAGCCCCACTCCCTGGGCAGGTTTGGCCCTGAGTCTGCTGGAGTAGTGTAGGCCCAAGTGACGTGCAGGCTTGTCAGCTCAGAATCCTATATAAAGCTAAGGAGATAATTTTGTAACTTTAAATTATAGGCCCTTTTCTCAGGCTGGCAGAAAGGCTATTTTTAGTGGTAAAGAAAAAGTGGTTTTTATTGTGTCTGTCATCGGCAAAGATCACTACTTTGGTACCTAGTAGTTAGCAGCAGAAATTACACCATGACAAGGTAACTGTATTTTTACTTGCTTCTATTTCTGACAAAATTAGCCCCTTTCAACTCCACAACACATACAGCATCTCAGATCTGGCCTGGAAAACTGTATTTAATGACTGACTGGTGCTAAGAACGGCACCACATTTAGTGTTATTACAGCTCTGAACATAGTGAGAAGAGGTTAAGACAGCCTCAAAACATTTCATTCATACAGAACAAGCAAAACATTTGCTATTTTCTTTTACCACTACAATTAGGCGAGATTTTATATCCAGGTTTACAAATGCTCACCATAATGCTGTCCTACTGGCTTACAGCACTCCTTTTCCAACATTATCTATCTGGGCTAAATTTCCAATTCAAGATGTACATGCACATTGAGCTCCTAACTTAAGGACTTCAAGAGCCCACAATTTGTAGCACATTAATTTCTGGGTTCCACATGGGTAGTCAGAGGCTTAAAGTATAGTGTTCTGTCTCCTTGTGATGCTGGCAGTGATTAGAAATCCATTTAAATATACTTACCCGAACTGTCTGTCCTGTGAGATGCTTTGCTCTTCCCACCTTTCTCTTTGCTTCCTTTTGTAAAAGCGGCCAGCTTAGTAGGGATCTGCTGCTGAACTGCAGCCGGTTTCTGTATCTGGTTAGTTGCACTCAGGAGATGGATTGGCACTTCGTTCTTCAGTGCAAGAACTGGACGATTCTCCAGGGTGGTACTGTCCCTACGAACCAGCTCTGGCCGTTCCAAGTAGTCTATTCCAGAGATGCTCACTCTCGCAGAGCTTTTCAAGACTGGCAGAGATGGTTCTACCCCTTCTCCATTGAAGCTAACGGAGTGGCTTTGCATCTGGCTCTACATGAGGAAAAAGGCATTTTAAGTCAAACAGGTACTTTCATTATCTCAGACACAACAAGGAGAGACCACCCTCAACCCTGCAAGCACAAAGCACTTTCTTGTGAGAAATGCAATAGGCTAGACAAACCTCAAAATACGCTGGCAAACAGAAGGAAGAGAAAAAGATCCTCAGCAACTCAACTGCTTAATATCACACTGAGCAAAGGAACACAACAGTGTACTGGGTCTCACAGGGATGGAGCTAACTTTCCCTGCAGCAGCTGGCAAGCTGCATTAGGTAATGACAGAATGGACAGAAAGCTGTACTTTCAGACAGTAATAAACAAGCCAATGTAATTGGACCCCAAAATTCACTTTTTGAAACATAAGAGATGTCTTTAGAAATCAACTGTATAGAACACTGCCAATGTAGTGCACCTTCTGCAATCACCTGCCTGCAATCGGCAGTTCCTGTACTTAAAAAAACTGCAGTCAGCCACATTCAGAAATAACTTATTCTCTCTTGTTCTGTCTGTTTGTCTGTCTCTTTTAAATGCTCCCATTAGCAAATGTCTGGGTAGAATTTCACAGACATTGAAGAATTTCCAAGCCCTGATCACTCTGACAGTAGCCAGCTCCAGCTACTTCAGATAATGGCACAAGTAGCTCAGTAAAAAACAAACATGGGTTAGTGCTGCAAAAAAGGGCAACCTTCTTTCAGAAGCAAGCACAAAACAGAACTCCAAGAAAAACTCCTTACCTGTCCCATTTCGGGGGAGAATGTGCCAGACACCGTGTTCTGCTTTTTCAGCTTCCTTAGCTGATCTAGACGCTCCTTCTCTTTCTCTACTGCTCTCTGAGCTTCCCGCAGCCTCTCTAGGTCGTGCTGATAGGCCTCTCGCTGCCTCTCGAATTCTTCTCTATCCTGAATCAACTTGTCTTTCAGCTGCCGAGCTTCCTCTTCGCGCTTCTGCAGCCGGACTTCTGTGACTTCTAGTTCCCTCTGCTGCTGACTCCTTTCCCGTTCCCAGCGTTGCTGCTCCAGTTTCAGCTGGTTCTGAAGTTTCTGTACATTCATCAGTTCTTCTCTCTGTTTTTCAAAGTTACGCTGTTTCTCCTGCTCTAGCAGCAGGTTGCCACGTGTAGACTGCAGCCGGTATTGCTTCTCCCGGTCTGCCATGGTGGCTCGTTGCATCTCAATGTAGCTGTCCTGCTGAGATATCACTGCCTGGAATGGAAATGAGAAGTCCAAAATGAGGCACATTGGCTCAAAAACAAACAAACAAAAAAAACGAATAAACCCCCATACAGCTAAGCAAAAGACAACAGTATCTACCAGATTAGGTGACTGACAGCTTTGTCTTCAAGAGCAGATCTAACTTTCTACCTTGTACAGCCCATCACTATTGACTATTGAGAAATTAAGTTTTGATTACATCTGTCAAAATTAGCATTTCTTGCATCTAGAATTTCTACTCTGAATCTGACAAAATTACTCAAAATATTACTGATTCCAAGGTTACAGTAAAAAATATCTAATATATGCAGACAAGTGTATATTAACATAATTTTAAAAAGAAAAACACAGAACAGAAGCTCAAAGTAGCAACAACTGTACTTAAATAAGGAGGAAAAGGGATTCAATCACATATGACAACAGATAAAACACCTCTTTCAAAATACCAGTGTTTGTTTCCCTGAGTCTCAGGTCTTGAATTCTACAGTTCACTCTAGTTTTAGGGGATATTTTCAAGGTAGCTTCTCTACAACTGCGTACGTTTCATTATATTTAATGCCTAACAGGCCTCTTGAAGAGTAGAATAGTGGTTTACCTGAAGACTGAAGAGCAATTGTAGCAGTTTTTGTATCCTTTGGACAAGCTGAAGAGGAGGGGAGGCAGATGGGATAAAAAAAATAAAATAAAATTTAGACACCGAAACAGAGCTGTTTCATTGCAGCATTAGACTTTTTTCTTTTTAAAATAATGGACAGAATCTGTAGTATGTACAAAAACACACACACTGGAAGAATGATTACAAGAGTATTCTAACATGGTAACATCCAATACAGCAATATAGAAGCACAACGAATTTCAGTATATTGGTCCTCGCTCAAATTGAGTCAGTGCTCAGCAAAGCTCACTGGGATTCCAGGGAGCAATCCTCATCACCAGTTTTCTTCATATGAGCTATTTAATGACCGCTTCCTCCCATGCTCTAGCACTGAATCACTACACAAGTACAGCACTCACAGGAGATTCAGAGGCAAGTTCTGCCAGTGAGCTAAGAACATACAATCTCTCCAAAGATGCAGAAAGAAGTAGTTAGCCAGCTCTTTGAAATGCACTTCTAAATAGCCAGAATCATCTTTGTTTTCTAATGGGACATTCAGAATGCATTTGGAGTCATAAGGTACAGGCTGTTTATGAGCTTGTGGTTCCACAGCCATTAAAAATACTGGTCTGTTTATTTTGCCTGATATTATTATTATTATACAGCTATTTCCCATTAGGTTTCCTAACAGCAGAAGTAACATACCTGAGACTCTATGGTGGGCTGAATACCACTGTTGTCATCCAGCCTTGTTATATCACTCTGAAAAAAGACAAAAACAATGATCTGCGCTAGAGATACTTGTTGGACATTGGTAGTGCTGCCAGAACATGCTGGAAGGGTTCACCTCACCAGGGAACATTGTTTATAGCTGGAGCAGAGATTGCTCCCATGCACGGAAGGACACATACCAAAAGTACTTAAATCATAGTACAGAAGGAGATGCACGGTCATTAAAGGTAACATTAAAGATACAGCATCAAATGAGCAAATACAGAACGAAATTATCATGCCTCTCAAGCAGCAAGCTATAAACCATCAACTCACCCCCACAAAATAGCCTTAGAGTCAAGTAATTTCACGGTTAGAACTCTTTCGCAGCCTAGCCCTACCAGACATTACAACTTTCAGCTTAGCAAGGGCTGTTCAGCATCACTATTGTAATGAAGAACCTGAGGAAACACATTTACTTCATAAACAAGCCCAACGTACAGTTTGAGATCCTTCTTCTGCATCCAGTGGGAGGTCCTGGAGATGCACGTCTGAACTTACTGCATGGCCTCTCCAGTCCCATTGTCTCTGGTCACTACCACTACTCTTCCCAAGACTATTATCTGAAAGAAAAAAAAAAGAAAAAAAAGAGTGGCATGTGAGTGGTTCACCAGGACTGAGCTTGTGAAAACCCACTGCATAACAAAGCAAACAAACAAAAAAAAAACGTGACTTTTTGAAGTTAGAACCATTTTGCTACTGCATGGCTTATCCATGCTCATTAGAAGTGGGAAAGTCGACAATAGTGAGAGCAGGACTGCTCAAAAAGGTACAAAACTTGAGGAGAACGGGTTAAAAAAAAAAAATAGTGAGATTATGTTCAAATCACATTATGATACTTTAAGTGAAACAACCGCAATAGAGACTGAAAATGATCGTCTGTGGCTACCAGAATTGCAAACTCCTTACATGGAATACTCAGGAGTAGAAAAATCTTATTCAAAGCAGCACCACCATAAGCATGGAAAGAATTAGGGGGAGATGGAGACTGTACTGTATAGAGCACCTATAATAAGACAGGCATATATAGCCTTTCACAGACAAAAGAAAGGATTCCAGGGATAAGCTACCAGTGAAATACAGACCTTTCTACTTTGCATGAAGCAAAATGAAGGGAGGTAAACAGTATCTAGTATTTCCACTTATTTCATCAATTAACTGAGAGCATCGGTGCAAAAAGGACGATTTACATTGTTTAAGGATTCAGCAACTCTTTAGTGGCTGCACAGATACGAAAACTTGTTTCAATTTTTGTCATTCTATAATAAAAGCAAGCAGTTGAACTCACATTTCCTAGGTTTTTATGTCAAGCTTATTTTTTCAAGAAAATTAAAATTCTGTGTGGAATTGTGGTAAATAGAAAATATGTGTTAAGGTAGCACCTTTAACATTACACCAAGAGCCCTACTCTGCTCTCTAGTGTTGGTACTGAAAGCGAAAGATACAGCATGCTGATACAGCATGCTAGGAATTTATTCTTATCCTCTTCTCAGGAACTTCTTGTGAAGTTCCCTTAATATCCTTACATCAGAGCCTCAATTAATTCATTTTTCTTAGCCCATAGTCAGTACAGAGAAGCACAGTAAAGAGCTAAGAAGCTTAAATGAATGCTACACTTTTTAACAGTGCATCAACAAACACAGCACAGTACCCCCACAGTCCCTCTTTCTTACTGTTGTTTGAAATTGAGGGACTACTGTCATATCCCCCAAAGGTCTCTGCTCTCCTGGGGAGTCCCGGTGCACAGCTATCTTCAGGCTGACAGGATCCATTTCCTAAGTGAGTGATGATAAGGTTCTGGAGATTTTCAGCTAGGAAGAAGAAGAACATATTATTTACACAGCCAGGTCTACATAGTGAGACAAACTCATCATGCTAACAAATTCGGGTTTGTGTATTTACATATATATATTTTTTCCAGCCACCAAGTACATTAAATATTGGGTAGTTTGAAAGAGTTTCTACAGTTCAGATGGGTTTTCCTTCACGACTTGCTGTTTACTACAGGCTCTTCATATTGCGTAAGTGAAGATGACCTCCTCCTTGAACACAAGTTTGATAATCCAGCCTCGAATGTTTTTTGTTTTTTTTTGGTCAAACTAAAAATGATGTTTGTGGTTTGTGTTTATTCTCTTTCTAAATATGCTGTCTTTAGATAGGCTGTTTAAATCTAGAACCCTGATACAACATTACATTTCAGGGTTATTATGTTATTAGATTGCCTTAGTACCCATCTGAATAAACTCATCTGAAGACTCCATGGGTTGATCTTAAATAAGTAAATAAAGATCAAAACTGTGGAGGTCTTCTTCGTAAAAACAGGTGCACTCTACCTCTCTTGGAGATTAGAGTGAATGAGTCTGAACAGCATTATACAGAATTATTACAAGATGTACTTAGATCAGTGCTTATCCCAACCTCTGCACCTGAGTGAACACATACACATTCCCACACTGTATTTACCTTCTACCACTGCAGACTTCAAAAGTGATTCTCCTTGCAGATTTTCTGAGATATCGCCCCGAAAAAGTAGCCTAGATCGGGCTCCTTGGGAATTATCTTCAAACCCATTCATTTCAGACATTTCTAGATAAATCTGTTGCTTCTCGGTTAGACTTTGCATAATCAGGTCATCTTTCATGCTCAAACGCTCTAAAGGAAGAAACAAACACAGTTCTACCTTCTAAATCACCGTCAAGAGAACAATATTCACTTTGGAAAATTACCATTTATTTCATAGTCAGAGCATCAGAGATATAATAAACAGCTGGAAGAAAAACTCAAGGAGCATGCAAGGCTTATTAGACTTTTTAAACTTAACTATTTCTATGCAATCTTGCAATACCTTGAAGGACTTCTGAAGGAGCAACTCCATCACGTGATAAAAGATTAAGACAGTTATAAGTCACAAGGGATGTTGAGAAGCTGCTCATAGAATAGGTATCTAAGTCATTACCTTGGAAATCTCTCAACCTTGCAGCTCTTGCTTCAGCCGACTTTCTTTCTGCTTCGGGTTCATTAAACGTTCCTCCTTCTTCATCAGGACAGCTGTAAAAAAGCGGACAGGAATGTTTGATTTACACATTAGAAGACTTAAAATCACGTTGGCATTCAACCTGAAGATTATGCCTAGGATGTTGTTTATCTTGTGTGTCAATCTTTTTCACTTATCCAAAGCTTTGTTGCATTTGACATCAGTGAACCAATTTATTTTATTTTATTTTTTTTTAAAAAAAGCAGAACAAAGTCTTTGGCTGTTTTTTCTAGCATCTTTATGAGCAGCTTCTTCCCAATAAATGTGCACAAACTGCCTGCTTCAGCCTTGCATTGACAGTTTATCAACAGTCAAATGCATTTTTACAATAAACTTGTACTGACAAGTCCTGGGAAGAGGAGGCTCTGGCTTTTACTCATAATTTACCTTTCTACAGCTCTGCGGATGTGAGCCATCCAGGAATTTCTCTCTTCTTTAGAGCTTGTGTGAATTTCATACATTTCTGGTCCTTTTAAGGAAGCGCTGATTAAGAACATTGCCTTTTCCTCATTAGCTACCTCTCGTACAATCAATTTTTGTAACGAGATAACTGGTGGTTTAGAGTCCTGTAAAAGAAAATATGAAATGTATTGTGAAATGTATTGCACTACATTATACAATTCTTTGGAGTCTGTGCTACTTAGCTCCCTTCTGTTTTTTTTTTTAACTTATACAGGGCCACCATGAGCTGTAACATTGCAACACCAAACTTTACCACTATGGCTTCTTCATATGACAGTTTTGACACTTGACTTATTTTTTTATTTTTATTTTTTAAACAAAAAATGTCAAACAAAACTTCTGGATCCCAGAAATCAAGAACAGTTTCAAAAAATTTGCTTAGATGGAGACAAGGGAACACTGTTTTGCTCTAAATGACAGAAGGAGAGATTCACAAATACCAGAACTTACTCAGGAAAAGTGATTCTATAGTAACTGGCTTGTTTATTACTTCATTTTCCTTCTGAATCTACCGTAACATCTACCTAATATTTCTATTTTTATTTCTTCTGCAATTACTATCACCTTCAAAAACACTTCAAGTAAATGTATCAAATATGAAACCAATACCCACCACTGATGCAAATGTGTATTTTTGGTCCTTTTCTTGCAAGAGCAACAGTACATCATTTAACAGGACTGCCAGAATATCTACAGTAATAACAGAAAGAAAGAAAAAGATTTTGAAGCAACTAGACTGGTGCAGACTCAAAGAAAAAAAAGTCACTTAAGTCTCCCGCGTGCCATGTGTTAGTGCATCAACATTTGCAATATTGGGCTGATTTCTGCTTTCCACTGGGGTTGTCCAGGGTCAGGCTGGACATGTGCAGAACCAGCAGAATTCAAGTAGAGACAATTTAAAGCCTGAAGACAACTACATAGGCATCCTACACGTGCATTCAAACAGTCAAGATGGAACAAGTCTCCCTCAACAGCAGATTCTTCTGGAACTGCAGATGTTCATAGTATCAGCTACTCTTCGCTGCATTGTATGTTCCATTGAAGCTTCTCCTTGAACATTTGAGCAATGAAGCTGTTAAAATACTCGCTGATGAATGCTGTTTTGATTTTCTGGCTAAACAAACATTATAAAGAACAAAGGTGTCTTGGGTTTGACACAACATAATTTTTCAAAGTGTGAACCAGAGCTCGCACAAGATAATGTCTTTCCACAGGAGACTAAGTCAGTATGACTCAAGGCTTTGTCATCTACCTAAAGACCTCCCACTTGAATTGGAAAGCAGATCAGACAGATAATAAGCAAACAGCATAAGGAACTTATCATGCACCATTATAGAGATGCTTATTGGACAAGCCAGGAATAGAACAAGTGCTATTTCCTCCAATATCCTATTAAACAAGTGGGTTATTGTCATTGTACTTTATGCTCAATCGATTAGTAAGAAACAGCTACAGAACAAAGCAAAATCCCATTTCCTAGTTGTACTTTTCCCTTTCCTGGTCCTTTACCTTTCAGTCGCCCTGATGCAGCTTTCCAGTACAGCATCCCATCGAGCAGAAGCCGCCTCTGTCCCATATCATCCTTCCGGAAGAGAAGCCCATTCTTGCATTTCCCAGATGATTTTAGTTCCATTTTATGCATAATCTCTTTCAGGCGCTGCCCTTTCTCACACTCATTTACCATGGCATCTACATGAGTGATTGTGTTCTTAATTAAACTAAGGGCCTGGGTCAGCTCTTCATAATCCTTAGTTCCAGCTAGGAGAGAAGGATAGTAATTAGTCCCATTTACAACTCTGGAATGCAAATATGACTCATTCAAAAATATTTTAACAGGAAGGTTCCATACTAAACATCTGACAGTATTTCCTAAGAGCCTGAGTTTAAAAATAAACAAATAAATGGATTCCTAGAGCTCTAAATCTCTAAGAAACTGATAAACTTAACTACTTTGATTTTGTGGTTGTAGACCTGAAACTGAACACTGCTTTCAACCCTCTGATGAGGCGAGAAGGATCTGTATCTGCATCTAGAACTGCATCTCCAGCTAACTAACAAGTGAGAGAACAGTAATAAAGCAGTCCCCGCCTGTCTTCCTTGCCTGAGGAAAGAAGGCACAAAACGTAGGAGAAAAAGGATGTGACGACAACTGTCAGGCTTCTAGGAAAGATTAAAGAAACTACCTTCTGTATTCTGAATAATGCGTTCCACCAAGACAGGGTATTTGGTGATGCGCTGTGTAACCAGAAGGATACACTCTTGAACACCAAGTCTCCTCACGATGGAACTGTTGCCGATTTTCTAGAAAACAAGACAGACCCATCACATCCATTGTATATATCACTCTTCTACCTCCCTCTCCTCTTCATTCACACATTTTCTGTTTGAAAACGCTTTTATACCATTAGTTATAGAATCACAAAATCATCTGCATACTATTACAAATGCAAAACTCATGACAACATCAAAAAATTGATTCTTATGCTAGAAAAAAAATATTTTAGATATCATTTTCAACTAAATGTTAACTAAATCTGAGGCCAAACAGAGAAAGTTCCAAGTCTGAGCTGTTTGCTTATTTGCTAACTGATTGCTTTCTATATAGGGTCGGTCCTTAACTACGTAGAAAAGTAAAATATTTTTAAAACCAGCCACCTACCAGACAAATTATGTCTGCAACGAATAAAATGTGTTTATTTTACCACTGTATGTTGACCAGTATGTTTATGTACAGAAACATATTTCTGTTTAGAAAGGGAAGATCATAAAGCATCAAAATCGCACTAGTTAGTCTGACTGAAGATACAAAGCAATCCTGACGGCAGAATATAGCACCAAGATCTTTGTTTACATGGGCTGAGGCTATTTATTTTAAAACTTACTCTGTTTACGTATTTAGTTTCTTGAAAGTAAAGGGTTCTCACTTTTAAAGACTAATAGTTAAGATGAGCTGTAACTACAGAGCCACGTAGGAAAGTTCACACAGTATCACTTACTAACGACTGGAACACGAGAATACCAAGGACTGAGCAATGCCAGCTAAGATTCAGGTTACAGCCTTCCAGTTTGGCTGTGCTTCTTCAGCCCTTCCTATTAATTGTGCATTACACTGTACAGCAGATAAACAAACTGCCCTGGAGCCAATCTTCTGCTTTTGGAAAGATGACGTAGTGGGCAAAACTAGACTAAAGGCTCCAACTTTTTCTATACTACTTTATCAACAGCGTTTATCACTGATTTGATTTACCATCAAACCAATTTACAAAGACAGCCACACAGCACAGCAGTCAGTGACAGTGCCATGAACAGGACAAATGCTCTACTCCCCAGTCTTAGGTGCTCTTAAGAGAAAAAATACCTGCCTGCCCCAAATTTAACACCTGTTAACTCCAGCTGTGTGCCCAAACAGCTCAAAAGATCTAAAATACAAGAAGCTAACAGCATATCAAATATCAAGAGTATGTATCATACGTTCAGCTCATTCAATATTAACAAAGATCTTCAAGTATAAAATAAAACTGAAAGAGGTCAAGTACACTTTGCACAGTAAGAATGGGAGGTTTCTGATTGTTGTTTACCTTTATTAAGTTTTGGAACTTCTTATGGTTTTGGAGCAGGTCTTTATAGTGACTAACAGCTTCATTGTGTCCACAGCAGAACACACCATATTTTTCTTTCATTCTCTCCCCATTTTCACCTGAAAACTAATTGGAAATATAAGTATTAAATATATAAATCATTAACGGTAAATATACTCAAGACCCACATTGAACATGGTTTTATAGTAACTGATTTCTAAGACATCTCTTCAATATTTCAATTTCTTCTGTACCATAAATGAGAAATTTATGCAGTGATATCTGAGAACTTGGCATACCACAAGATAACCAAATATTAACTGATTGCTGTCTTAATGAGAATTTATAAAAGTATTTCTGGGACTCTGCATTTAAAAAGACTGAGGACTATAAAAGGTGAGATCACAGTATACGAAAGAAGCTGTGGCATCCACTCCGTATCAGAATAGGTGCTGAAATCAAAAGTAGCTGTAATCAGTTTAAAAGATCCTTCTTTTTTCGCTGCTCAGAACCAAGAAGCTCAGCACTAAGTGCGTGACAGCTGTGTTTGGGAAGGATACCAGCAGTATATTACTGTACTTTCAGAACAGATGAAAAATAAAAACAAATAATTTGCAGTAGTCATATAGCAAATAACATGCATACACACATGCCCAAAGAACATTTAAAGAACTTTTCATATTATTTGTGACCGGGTGTGATCCTAGGAGTCATATTCGCACACTATACTAGGATGATAATCTTAAACAGTCTTCTATCAACCTTTACACAACTGTAACATTATCCTATAATTAGATTTTTAGGAATTTAAAAGGCTGAAGAATGCTGGTAGAATTTAATTCGCACCTGTTTTACCAAGAGGTCTCCAATGTTCTGGATTATGTAATTTCGGTCACTGCCTTCTTCCAAGGACTCCTTTCGCCGCTCCTTTAATTGGAGCAGGAATTGCGCATGCATCTCCAGCAGCTCATCCACACAGGGGAAGAGCTTGTTGATGACCGCATTCGGGAACTGCAGTTCCTCTTTCATGGCTTTGGAGTACACCTTCAGCATTATTTTCAGTGTTCTAACATGGTGCATTTCAGTCTGCATTAGTTCTGGGTAAGGGGAAATACAAAAATATGGGTCATTTATACGGTGTGCAGTGACCAGTGAGATATAAAAGAGCAGGCTCTGAAAGTCACCATCCTCTGCAAGTGACCAACAAAACAGCTAGATAAACAACCCTCAATGGATAAAAAAAAAAAAAAAAAAAAAAAGCCTACTACTTCCTTCTCACCAGTATAAACCACTAAACCTCCTCTAACTCTGTCACACAATACATATTTTTAGTATCTGAATTTATGTACTTCCGAGTATGCTTTTCAGTAAAAATAACAAAAGACAAGTAACTCCCGGGAAATTCTGCTTTAATGCAGATCACTGTTCTAGATGAAACATGAAATTAGTGTAATCTACACATATTACTTAGATGAATTCAGCACTATTCCTAACTGCTAAGAATTGGAGATCAAACTGTTTCTGGTATCAAGAGTGCCAGACAGGACAAGAGAAACAAGAGGTGGTAGTTCTAAGCAAAGGCAGCTTTATATCAAACATTAGGAATAACTTCCATTAGCATCAGAAGGTTAAACATTGGAGCAAGTTATGTAGAGGACCTCTGAAATCTTCATATTTCAAAGATTTTTAATAGCAGACTAAACAAATAGCCGATGTCTAGGTAGAGCTGGTTATATAATAGCAGACCAACGCTGAGGACTATATGACATTCTCGTCTCCTTACAGCCATATTTTGTTATTCTAGATCTTGCTAGAAGCAAGCTATTCTGGTGCTGTCCATAAACTTCTTCTAAGGTATCACATCACTATCAAGAAAAGAATACAACGATAATCAATGTGAAGTTCCTAAAGTAAAAAGTTTTAAAGAAATAATAGTGTTCTTACCATAAATGACATCTTGCCTTTTTATAACTTCTTTCTTTTGCCTCTTTGCATAAGACTGTTCCACTGCAACACTCCAAGACTCTGCCTCAAACTCATGAGCATCTGTTTCTATTTCACTTCGGAGGGATATAGAATATGCATCTAGACCAAAAGCACATTCAATTTCAATAATTAATAACTTTTGTCCCAACTATATCCCTCGTTACCATCATTAACAACAAGAAGAGTAAATACATCTCAATGTTACTTTAAGGCTGTGTAAGAAAAAGTCCTGAAAAGCACAGAAGCTTCCATACCTTCCAGAAAAATGGAGTCTGCTGTTGAAGGTGCAAGTGAGACAACATCATCTGAGGTCTGCTTAAATTTTATAAATCCTGAATCCCCTTCATCCATGTCTCCTGAAATTAGTCTAAATGACCAAAGAGATTAGACAAAGGGACCCAAAGAGAACATTAAAATCTTTTAAAAGTTGCTTGACTTAAATAAATAAAAGCCAACTACTTTAACAAGCATCTTTCCTATAGTACAATACAGTTAAAATAAATACATGAAGGCTACCCCTGCACTCGCACTTGAAACATTCAAATCAATTTAGCAACTTGATCATTTCAGTATTACGGATTTAATTAGAGCAGCATGAGCAAGCATGCAACTCCTGGTATGACATTTGAAAAGACACATCACTTGCTGACAAGCCTTCACTACTCCAGAGTAAAAAGGGTACTTTCACTGAGAATGGAGCATAACTGTGGAATACGAAAAGTAAAAAAAATACAGAAACCCACAGATAGCTTTGAACTTATTTTCAGCAAGGTATCCTGCAACTTAAAACACTGCTGCCTCCTACGCTAGTCAGAACCATCACAATCTTGAATAAGTGATCTCAGAAAAGATTCTGGAACTTCAGCAAGTCTGAGGACAAATACAACCATGAAAAAGATATTCTAGACAGGCATACTCAAGCAATCCCCTATATGATATTTCTGTGGCACAGGGTAGAGGAACTAAAGACAAAGTGCTAATTTAAACAAAAAAAAAAAGTAGTTTACTGTTTAGGGGATATTTAAAACAAATTTCAGCATTAAAAAAAACTCAGTGAGTTTCTCTTAAGCTTGAAAACCAATGCAAGTCTTGTTTTATTTTTAATTGGTTTTCTTTTCACATGGGGAGGGTAGGGGGAAGATGCAGCAGAAGCCAGTGAATTAGAAGAGAAGTAGTTTACTTACCGAAATTTACTAACAGCTTCAGCAGTGCTCAATGAAGACTGAGAATTTCCTCTCTGGGTAATAGTCATACCGAGATTCCGTGAGAGTACTGGGGTCCCATCCGGTCCCAGGAGAAGACTTCGGGGCTGCTCCTTCAAGGAAGCGGCTAGAGAGGCAAAAATTGAATTGGTACTCAGAAAATGAGGCGTACACTGCAGCTCGCCTGCTCTCAAACCTCTCTCTGACTGTGGACGCAGAACAGACAGGATCTTGGATGTCAAAAGCTCGTTGTCCAAAAAGACATTCTCATTCCATTTTCGTGAAAAGGAGCCACAAAAAGACAGCTCAGGATGAGCTGGAATCGCATTGCTTCTGCCGCTGCTTTTTGAATTTGTATTCCCCATGCTCACTACTGGCTGCCCTCAGCCTTGGCACAGTAAAGTGGCCCCAGAGATGCACTGTTTTTATACTACCTGTGATCTTTCTAGAAATGTAAAGCTGCCACTTAACTTACTGTATTGGCTAAATCAGCAGGTCTGAAGTGCAGGAAATTGGTCCCTACTGTGCCCATTTAGTGCGGAAATTGCAAAGTATCTTCTCCTTTAGTAAAACACCAGAACCTACACACAATTATTCACACCCTACCGTATAAGGGCACAGAACATTTCATGGCAAACAAGAGAAATCTGAGATCACATAAAACCACAAGTTCTTTGCAATGCTTATTGCTACACAGTGATTTATAACTGCATGCACACACGCTGAATGTAATAGATACCAGAGCTAAATTTAATTTTAATACTGCAGCTCTTTAATGCTTTTTAAATCTAGATGGACAGTGAGCTGGAAAGATATTTAAAACTTTAATCACTATTACACAATTCATGGAAGCCTGTAATAGACTTATAAAAAATGGATACAATTATTTAGTACCGATGTCTGTAATGAATGATATGGAACAGCAGACAAAATATATCCTCTCAAAAAAAGGAATTTCAGGGAAGTGAAAGATGAAGAAGCAGCCAGGCAATCTTTAACACTTATCACTGACAAGGTCTGCAGGTGCCTTTCCTTCCAAGTGCTTTTAAGGACATCGGAATGGAAGAGATCTCACGGATCCCTGAACCCAGGACTGCCACTGCAAGCAGGCTTTCTCTTAATACCCAGACCAAACTCCCCTTCCACTTCTGGTCTGGGAGGAGGCTGCTTCAGGAGCATGTTGCTGTAGCAGTTCAAGGGTGTCTTCAGTTCCCAGCCTAGGTTCACCCATCACCAATTTACAACTTTTCTTGTGACAATGCCAGTGTCTATTCGTCCCCCAACGTTCCTCCTCCTTAGTCTGCACTCCTCAGCGTGCCTCCATCTCTCCTCCTCCATCTGAGGAGTACTCATCTCTCCCTTCACACCTGTCTCATTCTACCAAACACAGCTAAACCAAGGTATTCATGTTTCTACTCATAAAACGTGTTTTTCCAAATTTCTTAATATCCCATACTCTGCATCTACTTGTCTCATTTTATCTTCCTTGAAGCAGTTGACAAGAATTGTATGATGGCTGCAGAGAACATTTCATCAATGCTATTTAATATAATTATCACTGCATCTTCTACCTGCTAGAAATACTTCTCCCAACAACTATTCAAGTCCAAAACCTTTTGGCTATGCACACAGCTCATTCTCAATCTGTACCAAATTGGGTAAACATGGATATATTTCCTCCTCCATCATCCAAGTGATGAGCTTCAAGCTCATCGTCCCAAAAAAGCAGACTGAGTGGATATTGGTAAGATTGGCAAAGGAAGATTTCTTGAACAAAGGCTTAATAATAAATGTCATCCCACTTCCATTTGTGGAAGCACTGAAATCATCAGCCATCAAGTTCTCTTTCTGTGCTGCACAGCCAAGAACATAAAAGGTTTGTTTCCCAATGACAGGCCAAATCTAAACATTTCCAGATGCAAAATATGGGGGAAGGCACAGTTTGCATCTTCCCTAAAATGTGTATCTCTTCGATATTGATGCCCTACCTTTGGCTGTATTTTTGCTGGGCATTACAGTGTGCAGTGTTATACTGTGGGCAGAGACAGAGCCCACGCTCTTAGATGTTCCTTTAACTTCCATCTTCTGCTTTTGACTACGGAACATTAGTAGTGGCTGCCTAGCAGAGCCTGCACCAACAAAAAGCCATTTTCTGAGTTCAATTAGCACTGTCTGCACACTGCTGAGAGTCCGTATCGATCGTTGTTAACCTATCACATCAGACCAGACTGTATACCACAGAGCTGTTTCAACGACCAGCCCTACGGCCAACTTTTCCTATTTTCATTATTCTTTATTGTTTCCTATTTTAGTCTCTGTACTTTCCCCTTAATGCACAAAACCGTTCTTGGCCATGCAATCAACCACTTACCTTCTTATAGCAATTATTCCCCTTGTGCTATCTGTTAAGAACTATTTCATAAAGAAGTACCGTTTGAAATGCAAGCCAAACAATACCTAGCAAACACACATGCAAAAGTCAGAGTAGTATTCAGATATTCACCTCAAATGTGTTTCTTATAGCCATCAAAGCAACCAAACAGACTGACTGCAAGGCAGAAAATAATTCTGCTCTAGTTACAGTCACCTCAGAGCCCGAGAAGCCTATTCTGCTAGGCAGGCCTCGAAACATCTACCAATTAAAATGCCATATAAAATCATACAACTGTAACTGTGATGGTCTTTTCCAGTAGCAAAAAGCTATTTCAAAGCCCATGCTGCAACAGAGCTGCTCTTTTCTTCTCTGTGCTCCCAGATCCCTTTTCCCACTTCGTTTTAACAAAGATTTATGTTCAGACCATTAGCGCTAGCTTGTCTTAGAGATTTCTAGCAACCACTAGCTGCAGGCAAGTTTTAAATAGACAATTATGAAAATCTGATGTAAAACAAAGTTCACAGTTCTAGTCTTTTCAGAGGCCAGAGAATAGACAATCAATGAGAAACTAGCTTATTGATCCCTTTTCACCATGATATTTTGAGGTTACACAGCAAGAAGGTATAAAGAAAAATAAAAAGATAAAAAGATAAAAACACACAGGAGATTGCTAGGAGCCTCTCAGCCATTCCCAATAGAAAAAAAATGAAGCCATCTTATTAAAAGAGACCTTTTCTATACTTCAATAACACCCTGTGTATAGCCTTTAAAACATATTAAAGAAAAAAATACAATTGAACAGATAAGCCTTGAGCACAGAAATCATTCTTTAGTACAAACCTGGGGAAATGCACTGGGACGAACTTTGTGGAGATCCAGAAGGTCTGTGCTGCAAATCTTTCTGCTATAGGAAAAAATACAATCCTGTTACACACACAGACCAACTTTCCAGTCCAAAAGGAATCATTTTTTTCCTGGCATATAACCCTAACTGTAAGCGAAGCTGTATTCTGACTGTCTAAAAGATTTGACACAATAACAGTTTTGATTTTCCCACATTCCAGAAGCACGGCACAGACATTAACTCCACGTATAAAAATTCCATCAGATATAAACTAGACTGAAGTACAACCAAAATGAAGTTACAGCTGGATTAAAGCTATGACCATAAGTAATTTATTAAAGGAAAGTAAACCCTTGAGGTAGACAGCCTTCACCTCCACTTTCTTGCAGTTTACCTTAAAGCAATACTAACTAAACTAAAACCAACCCAGCCAATGCTTGGTTTCAACCAAAAATAAGACTGGCCAAAAACTCTTTGTTAATCTGCACAGCTTTCTCATTCTTACACCACTAGGATATTCCGATTCAATAAGACTCCATTTATCTAAGATGCAGGCAAATTATATAACTAACACGGTCTGTAATAAATGGCTTTCTGGGAGTCTTGCTTCACTCTGAGGATCTCACTCCTGCCTTCATTCCCCCTATCATTTTGTGCTGTCACTCTCTCTTTGTTCTCTTCAGGAGCAATTTGTAAGGGGGTGATTCAAGTCTGAAAGTTTGACAGACGGTAAAGAGTAGAAATCAAATATCAGAGTATCAGAGCAAGTGATTGCTTACGCTTAAAACAAAAAATGCACAATGCATTGACAAGTTGGGAAAAAGAAAAAAAAAATATAAAACAACAACACAAGAACATTTCTACACCCTAAAGAGTTATGTTCTAAATCCCCAAAGGCTGAAAATACTTCCTCTAACCTCCGACTGCCCAGGTTTGAAGCTGTTCTGCTCTCTCTTTTTCCTCCTCATAGTACTCCCTAACCTGCTATCATGTTCTAAAATCAGAGTCCAGAATCATCAGCAGTTGCAGGTTAAAAACAAATTAAAACCCCCTCAAGTGTAAGTAGTTATGAGAAGAAGGAAATGATTTTTGAAACTAATACCTGAAGAAAAAATGACAGATAGTATCTCAGACCAACCCATGACCTTACCTGCAATCACAGGCACCATGGGTGACACAGATAAAAATGATCAGCTTGGCAAGATATAAAGTTTATCAGAGGTCAAAAACGAAAACACTTATTCTGCATTGCTCAAGCTTGTAAGTAATATTGCAACTATCATAACTAAATTCCTCTGCACCCCTCACTGTCAGCTTTGAGATGGCACAACCCATTAGAATAAAGTAGTACAAAAATCAGAGGTACCAAATAATTAAATTGTGGTCCAAAACAACAACAACAACAACATGATGACTTTGAGCATTCTTACAAGCATTAGTCACAGCTCTGACAGGCACGAGCAATGTTAAGTAGTTCTCAGAACAACAAAAGCGTTTCATTTCTCTCTACATACGTTGTCGTAAATTACTCTAACGACAAGTGAATAACTATTCAGTATCTGAAGGATGTAGGGCAGGATTCTCTACTGACTTAAATTCTGTAGACTCACACTAAATTAAACTTACTCTGTCAAGCATTGTTATTTATAAAAGAACAAATTTTAAAACCCACCTTGGGTCTGATGCTGCTGCATTCAGCCAATAAACTCTTGCAGTTCTTATGGACATTCACTGCACAGTCTGAAACACAGACACAAAAGAAGTCAAATTATCCTTGCCATTCCCATCTAAAGAGAGACCTAAAAGATCTCTTAGTTTGGAAGAGGCTCAGAGCAATCCGAGGTGTTTCAGTGAGCACCCTTGTGTATGTTCTTGTCTTGATTTTATGCCAATAAGGTAGATAAAGCTACCTTACACCACTCTCAGCAGCTATTTTTTGATCAGAAGACATATCTAACAGTGCTGTGTATTAGTTCCCTGTGCTAAAAGATGCTCTATGCAACAAGAAAGAATATGCTAGAACACGGGGAAATGCCATAGAAAAGCCTCCAAACTGCAGATGAATCTAAGGACTTGATTCTCAAAGAGACCACTTGAAATGCAATCAGCTTGCTGATTTCCAAGTGGCGTTATCTTTGTCCAGGTGTCAGAACAGAATGTTGAAAACGGGCAGAAGAATCAGACTGTGTTATAACCATACTTCATTTTATAAAAACATATTTAATCTTCCACGCTTTTAATGAATCAAACACACCTCAATTAAGGACGAGAACAAGTATTTGAATACTAGTGAATCTGGCTTCCTCTTTCTGCACACACACAAGGTCTCCTCGCATTCCTTATTCTTCTGGACAGCCTCTCTGAACAGGGAATTAGAGAACAGCAGGGGTCAAGAAAACAGCAAGGAGAAGAATGAGGGACAGAGGAAACCGGAGGTCACAGGAACCTGAAGAGGCTGAGACTGAGATTTAAGAGCAAAGATAAATACGAAGGGGCACTCGATTTATATAAATAACAGATACCTAACCTCAGAAAACAGAGGGTGTTTTTCCATCAGTAACTGGTGGCGTTAGGTCTTACTCAGATCAAGAATGAGGGGAGGTACAAAAATGAACTTGACAGTTATTTCGGTGAGCTCTTCTCAAACTGGAGAGGCACAGAAGGCAGTACTGAGGAGGACAGAGCTAAAAAAATCCAACTGCAACCCAGACTCTTCCCTTCCTCATCTGATCCTCCATCCATTCCTTTCTCTTCCCTCTCCCAGTCACTGGAATGGTGAATTTGGCAGGGAAATGCAAAAGGGCTACAGCTCTGCCCAGTGCTGAGAATGTGTGGTCACCCACCTGGGAGGTGCAAGGCTTTGCGTTACTTTGGCTGAACGGGGGACAGTGCTAAAGGTACCACAGCTATCGATACCACAGGGAACGAGGCAAACCCACCGGGGTGGGTTCTGGGCTTAAACCGAGCCACATGGAATGAGGTTGAGGATGCTGAGAGCATCACATTATCCCACATCTGCTTGCTATGGGGTCTGCTGCTGGCCCACGGACAGGCTAACTGAAACGGGGGCCTCATCCAGCAATCATTCAAGACCAAGAGGCTCGTAAATATCATAAACGGCTCTGTTCAAGACTGGGGATAGTGAAATTAATGTATTGTATAATGATAAAAATAAACAGTAATAAGAAGAACACTTCCCTTATTAACGAGATGTTTTCCCAAAGGCTCCCAGAAGCCAATCTGCAGGCAGTCACACAGGAGCATTTTATTGGACAACACATTACAATGCCCAAAAGCCCAACACTGATTCACGCTATGCAAGAGGGAAATGAACAGCTGAAAAAGGGCATACGGATGCATTTTCCCCCCAGCTCTAATACCTTCTTGTGGATCAGATACTGGCAATGTCCCATAAGCGTCTTCCAGAATTGGATTCCAGGACAAATCTATGACTCACCAAATATTATGAGTGTTATGACCCTGACCTTTGGTCTGGAACGGTACTGCCCAATAAAATAACTCTTAAAAGGCCATTTGCAAACAACCACAGCTACCACTTAGATATGTTGTGATTAATCTAAGATTTAACTTCTAACTTTCCCCCCCCCCCCCCTCACATACACAGCATTTTGGTGTTTTGAAATGACACATTCAAAAACAACTTTAAAACAGCTAGGTTCAGGCAGGGACACCTTTTAAGGCTGTTCCTAACGATACAAGGTGTTCAAGTACTGTTTTAATTAAGGATATATCCACTATCTATTAAATTCAGACAGCTGTGGACAGAACGGTTTTCACGTGAAACTAATCATTTTTATGTTTTCAGATGTCTGACACTTCCGAGATCAAAGAGAACCTCAGCCTGACACCATACAAGGTTATTACTGCCTCTTGGATTGACAAAGAAAACATTCACATCTGAACAATTTGCATATGAATGATTAATACAGAACATAAAATCCCAATTTAAACAAAGATGCGCAACACAGTAACCAAGAAACATTTTAGGCAAGTACAGCATTCCAGAAGAAGCAGAGTGACTTTGTGATAAATCTCCTTAGGGAAGAGGAGGAGTCTCACTTGAACTTGGAGAAGTTTCTGTATTTGGTAAATCCAGGTCATGTACCTGCAGGAACTCAGAACTGATTTAACTTTGTCCCACTGGCTTTGGTGACCGGTGCTTGTTTATTTTGCTAACACGCCTCGCCGTGCAGGGGCAGAAACCCCAAAGTGGAAGGCTGACAAGATACTTCACATTCGGAACCAGAAACAGCCCACGCGAGAGAGCAACAGCGCTGAATTATTAAGTTGCAGCTTCCCTCTTGCTCTCCAGAGCCAACCAACCTATGACCCCTTTCTTGTTGCGTCTGTTTTTATTGTCTGAATGTCAAACCGGGGGTGTGGTGGGCTCGTGTCACTCCCAGCACTACAAGTTCAAGGGGGGGGTTGAGGTTTTCTTTAAGCAACGAATCCCAAGCCGGAAAAAACGAACAATGGCTGTTTGTTTTTCTAAACAATACCAAGGAAAAATAACGCGTTATACTAAAAGAAATATGAGCACCATTTCAATTCTCTCATGCTCAACCCTTCCCCCATTCTACAGGAACACTACAGGACTGAAGCAGCAACTATGACAATCATAAAAGGTATTTAAAATATTTCATAGGTAAACATTAGGTGGAACTACAACACACCATGCCTGATGGCTCCTGCTTGAGAGCCACAGTTCATGGGTTTATTTTTATACCATACTGATGAGAATCAAACTATTCTCTTTATAAATTTATAAATAAAAACAAACAAATCATAAGGACCACTAGAAAACACTTTGAAAAGGGGATGCACCAAACAGCTGGGAAGGAACAGTTCCTTCTCTTGGTTTTACAGAGAGGACACACGGATACCATAATAACACAACCACAGCACCGAGTCTCCAAACAACATTCAGTAATTTTGCTTATTTATTAGAGCAGCGAAACCAAACAGTACCAGAAACGTTCAGAAAGCTATTTCACTTCTTCATCTGTCCCTGCTCCCTCGCACCTCCCCTGAAAGCTGTCACAGGCCCCATATCGGACAGGGTTTTCCTCTCCATCACACAAAGCTGACCCCACACCATGCCTGGGTCAGGGCATATTTCAAACTGCTCACCACAGCTGCATGCAAGGAGCTGTCTCCACTTTTCACCATTTGTTTCCCAAACCGTATAAAAGTATTTAATGTACACGTCGGGCACTTCTCGCTGCTGGAGCCCCACCGGTACGGGTAGCACCGAGGAGACAAGGGGCAGGATTTCTCCACCACAGCACGGCGATGCTCAGGCCTCCCTGGGCCACACGCTAACACCTCACCTCCCTCAGCCTTTGAGAGGTCCCTGAGGTGAAGACCAGATCCCAACGAGCTGCCTCGCCCCCCAGATTAAGGCTTGAGCTGCTCACGCCGGGGCCGGCTGTAAACCCCGACGGATTTATCACGGAGAGGACGAGGCGAGCCCTGGGTTTTCCTCCACGTCCCCTGACGTTGTGTAACTCTGCTCCTTTCCCCTCCAGGGCTGCAAAACCCCAGCCCGGTGCCGTAGCCCCGCTGAGGGCTCTGAGGGGACCGGGGGTGAGGGGGGGTGGACGGGGACCGGGGGGCGGCCTCACAGCGCCCTTAGGGAGCCCGGTGCCGGGGAGGGAGGGGGGGAGCCGGCATCCGAGGCTCGGGGGGGCGCCGCCGGGCGCGCTGACAACCCGGGCTCTTACCGGACTCCCCGGGGAGCCTCCGGTTGCACTCTCGGTCCCGGGAACGGCCGCCACAGCACCAGGAAACGCTCCCGTGTCCCGGAAGGGAAAAGAGATGCAGGAGGACGAGCACCTGCGCCTGCGCGCCGCCGCCCCGTCGAGGGCAGGGCAGGGCAAGGAAAAGGGGAGGAGGGTACGAGAAGGAGCCTGGAGGGGCTTAGGACCTTCCTCAGGCTTGGGACCCTCGCCCTCAGCCCGTGTTTTTTCCTCAGGGAGCCCGCGACCCCCTCAGGGAGCCCGCTCCCCTCAGCAGCCCGCGCTTTCTCCTCAGGGAGCTCGCGCCCCCCCCCCCCCCCCCCCTCAGCCCGCGCTTTCTCCTCACGGAGCCGCTCCCTCAGGGTCGGGAGCCCGGAGCCGCCGGGTCCCTGCCTGAGGAAGGGGCCAAATCGGCTCTCCCCGAGCCTCAGAGCCGAGCCCGGCTCCCCCTGCTTCATCTCTAAACACCCGGGGACTCTCCGGGGCACCTCCCGTCAGCGCCTGACGGGGAACAAAGGCTAAACGGCCCCTTGATAGATGGGACGCAGCGTCCCGAGTGATGGCTTTAACGCCGTGCTTCGCGTGTCCGCGCAGCGCCGGGGATTTACTCTAAATAGGGAATTCATCATTAAAAGCCCGGTGGGATTTGCCATTCAATGCGAAGTGTTTACAGCAGCTTCTGCCAAGGCGGCGTTGGGGTGCCAGGCGGCTTGGCAGCGCGCTCGCTTCCGAACCGCCCTGGAACTGCTGGTGCCTGCAGCCGGCCTGGGCTTTTGTAAGTGACCCTTGTGCAGACAAACAGCGAAAGCCAAGGAGATGCTGCTTCACTGTTGTCAGATTCATGCGTATCTTGTGTAACAAAAGTGGAAAAAAAATAAAATTCCCTGAAACTAAGGCCAGCGGTTTGATGTACCAGCGCAGTGCCGCTGAAGAGCTCTGTGGAGGGAGGAAAAATTGGAGCACCTCGTGACCTAACCTTGCCTCCTGATCTGTGATTCACTCCGAGGGCTTAAAATACCGATCTCCATCACAGGTTTGTCATATTTTACGTTCTGCACGTGCAATTTGGCTGTCAAACTTGAAAATGCAACGCACGCAATTACAAAGCAAACTTCCCTCTCAAAATCCACCCCGCAGCTTTCCCGCGCTGCTTTGAAAAAGCCTGACACCATTTTGGCTGGAAATGTGCTGAAATCCTAGACTACCATGAGACCGATATTGTCTCTGGTTTCCACACTGCGACCTACTTCATCGATTTTTATTTTTTTTCATCTAATATTTGCAAGCTTTTCAGAAATGTTCCCTTTTGTTCTGGTGCTGTACAGGACTAAGTACAAAGAGGTCCCAGGCATTTACTGGGGCCTCTCAGTCCCGATAGAGAAATAATCATTAAATGAAGCAGTTTGGGGGTAAACAGCTGGCTGCCACTCTGTGACAGATTAATCCTTAGACACTCCAAGCTTTGTGCTTCACTATAATATAAAAGTAAAGCATTGCAGATTGCCCAACGAAAGCTTTCACGGAGAGAACATGCTGTGCTTGTGTGGCTGGCCTCAGGGCATCTCCACAAAATCAGTGCAAAATCTGGCACAGCAACCATCTGAAATACTCCATAGCTTAGAGCTAAGGCTTGGATTGCAAAGAAGAGAATAGCACCGCACCGGCTTTCTAATCCTGTGTAATTCTCTATAATAATAAAACATTTCTTACTGAACAAGTAGCAAATAGATTACTGTCACACGGCCTTATGCAGCTGTCAGGCCAGGTGTACAAGACACTGAGGTTTCACCAGGAAATGCAAGGAACAACATCTTGGAAATGTTCCAAACAAAGGCAATACTGTCCAGAAAGGAGAAGAAAGAGAAAAGCAGAAAAGGAGAAGTGCTGAGAACAATATATTTTTCTGCTTCCTCTCCTAAAACCTCGACAGTTGCAGTGAGTATGTGGTAGGGCCAGCTATATGTCTGCAGATTCATAGTTCAGTCAGCATTTCCTCTGAAACCAATCCTGCAGACCACTTTCCCAGTTGCTTTAGATCCTGCTTCACTGGCTTGTAACCACATTAACCCACAGCTGATCACAGGCGCTCTGGTTTCGCCTGTTTGATTTGGACTCCTGTCAGTAATCACTCATTCCAAGAGGGACTCCCAGTCCATTCATCACTGTCATCATGTTACAGCAGCCAAACCTCCTTTTTCCCCAGAATAGAAGCTTTTTGGCAGCCGTGTCTCTTTCCAGAAACGCAAAGTTTCAGGTTGCCTGCTGCTTTTCAGATTTCTCAGGATTCTGTGTGGGCTGTGAGCAAAAATCTCACAACAGAAAATCAACTCAGTCCTCCTTATGATCAGGCAAACCTCTCCTCCCCGTATTAGCTTATTGGTGCTGCGCTGGGAATCCTAAAAAGAAGGGTGTGCAGGCAAAACTGCAAAGTGAGAGGTGAATTTTGCACGCTGAATTTCAAGCCCAGACCAAGAGCCGCTCTGGCCTGTTTTGCTTACAGATGAAAACAGAAGCTGTTTGCCTGACAACTGCGGAGACCCATGTCCTCCATTTACCCATGGAAAAATCGTAAGGAAGGAAACGGCTCTTCAAACCTCTTTCACAATGTGCTAATAAGTCCCGGAGACGAGATGTTACTGCAACTTGCTATAAATCAGCCCGTGTACTGAAACAGCCAGCAAAGGTCAGCCTAGGACAGGTGGGCAGTCTGCTGTCAGTCACAACCCTCCGGCCTGGATTATTCAGGAAGATTCATTAAACTGAGCGCCTTCTCTTAAAGAAGAGGGATCTGTCCAAAGCCTGCTGAGTGCTGTGGTTGTAACTAAAGGTTTGCTTTTGAAGATGGTTGATCTAAGCTACCAAAAGGGGCTAGGGCTGCATCTTTCCCATAAAGTAATAAAGATAGAAGGCTCAACTAAAGAAGACGTAGAGGTCCCACCTCTACCCCAGTGCTCAATCTCAGGTCCCTGAAGGGGAAGCAATCTTTCTGCCATCCATACACCACAGCATATCCTTGGCTCCCCTCCATGGCGCAGCCTGCTTGGAGAGCTCTCCTCCTGTCAGGGCTTTCCTGGGATTCATCTAACTCCTGTTGCATAAACTCTGGAAGCATGTTTATAAGAAAGGATTAATTTAGGCACAGAACCTTCTCCACCCTTGACAGCAAAGGCTCAGAAGGAGCTTTCTCCATTTCCAGGTGAACAGTAAACCCAGGGGCTCTCAGCTCAAAGTTTAAATAACACCAAAGTTTGGGTGGCCACCGTTGTCGAGATCCCAGTTACCACAAACATTGCTCTTTGTTTTCCGTCCCTGCCAGACTCCTAGCATCACGTCTGGGAGATTCTGAAGCTGGAGCTGCAGAAACTGTCCCGCGTTTGTACTCGACGCACACCACGGTCTCCTTCCTGCCTTCCCTGGGAGGCTTTGTACCGCGTGGAGCAAGGAAGGACGGGAGGAATCAGGTGGGAGAGGGAAGCAAATCGCCCTGCACAGAGCCACCCAGGCTGCCTGCCATCTTCACAGCTCACATGCCTGTTTCCAGCACAAGAATGCTAATTCTTTGTTCTGAATTAAAAGCAGAATTCCTCCTGCTGTTACTTTGTCTGAAACGAAGAGCTCTTGCTCCTCTATTTCATCACTGATCTGGGAGCCACCAGACTCTTTGTGTCCACAGGACAGCGAAAAAGACCTCAGGCATGGGAATGCCTACTCATTCCCTCATCCATCTCCCTGGTTTCAACCCACCCTTTGCTTTAACTGCTATTTTTTTCTTATATTCTTTTTTTTCGAGCCTGTTTCGCTTCCTGCCACACGGTGGTGCTGCAGATAAAAATACCACGGAGATAACGTAAACAACAGCACCTGACCATGAGGTGGACCGAGAGCTGGCCGAGGGCCGAGGCGTGTAGATGGCGGAGCGTTGAGTTCGTTAGGAGCAAGCGAGAGGAGCAGCCAAATATCCTCAAATTCGGGCAGCGGCAACAGCTCGGGCTGAGCCCCAACAGAGCGGCTCACACGTCTGAAAAGTGGGCAAGCTGCTCTGGCTGCCCAGTGGCCCAAAAACTTGCTTTTCCTGAGCCCTATCAGCGACTCGTCAGGAGACCACACACCGCTCCGAGCTGTGATAATGGCAGCTAGAGATATCAGCTATCGACTGTGCTGCCCAGAAGCAGCTTGCAAAGGTTTCAGCACAGCATAATCCAAATATAGGGCTAACGGCTGTCACGCAACAAGTCCCCGGTGCAGATCGGCCACAGGCAGGCCATTAATTTTAACGAACATCGCAGAACCCTGCCCGACCGCACAGGGAACATGCAAAAACGAGCTCTGCTGCCCATGTTTGCCCATGTTTGCCCATGTTACCCTAGGCAGCGCGATCCCCGAGCAACCCAGGAAACCAAAGGAGATGTCACAGAGTCCCAAACACAAACCAGCGCCTCAGTCACCATGGAGCTTTTCAGCTGAATGTTAGTAAGACTTAAGAACACAGATTCCTCATGGTAAGGCTAACAAACATGGTAAAGGTTAATATAACTCACATCCAGTCCCCACGCATTTATGATGGACAATGATATGCCAAGCCAAACATATTTTGAAAGACGGCTCCATCCCCTTGAGCTCCCAGTCACAGATTTCCAAAGCAGAGAAAGAATCTCTCACACTGGCAATGACCCCAGGGTTCCTGGGACCAGAAAGAGCGTGGCTCTAAGCTCTTTGTTCACTACAGATCAAGGACTATCTGCATCTGCTCAGATTCGGGTATTTTTGTAAAGCAGCATGCCGCACTGCAAATAGAGCCTCAGCTAAGAGCTTTCAGACAGAAAGAACAAAGCATAACTCTGCCACCTCTCATAATATTTGAATCCTTTCTAAATATCCACAAAGCACTTGCTCTGATTCAGCTCCCTCCTCTCTGTTTTGGCTGTGACACCTCTGAAATGTTCACTAACAGCCTGTGGTCCTTTTAAATCTCTCTCTGCCCTGAAGGGAAAATATGCTTCTTATAACACATCCCCTAAGGCAGCTAGTTGCTTTGTCCCAGGAAGGTTTTACTGACCTTAAGAGTGCTGAGAGTTCCTTACTTGAGAGTGAGCATTGCTCGAGGATACAAGGTGGAGGAAGAGAGCGACTCTCTCATTTCCCAAAGATTTAATCTGCCCACGGGCAATTTCTCAAGAATTAAAATGTTCTTCAGTGCCCTGAGTATCTGTCCCTAGGAGGAGGGACAGTTTGTCCAGCAGCCAAGGCCATGCGGCGAGGCAGCACAGAGTCCCATGCAGGCCTGCAAAGGAGCAGCTGCCATTCCTGAGCACTACTTGCATCTGAAAAGCAGGAATCTCATCCATGCAAGTCCTGGGAGGCCCCATTTGAATATTGTGTTAGTTGTTAAAGCATTGGATGCTCCAGGAATCCCTGTGCCCATTCACGGGGCAGATGCTGAGCTGACACATCCCTGCCCTGGTGAAAAACAGCCTAAAAGAGCCAGCTTCACTCAGACAGCAGGGAAATTTGCTTGAGTAAAGCAGAGCATCGTGAAAAAGAAACTTATTAAAGGGAAAGTTGACCTAGAACCTTCCTTTGGGGGGAAGGGGCAGGAAATGGTCAGGTGGCCAACGATAACAAGGATAAATTATTGCCAGGCAGATGCAGTGATGATTTAGGCTGTCTGGAGAACAACCGAGCCAGGCTAAGCGGGGCGCTGGGGTGAGTCAAGCCAGGCAGAGAAGTGAAGCAATCCACGAGGCCGATTTAAGCAGGGGAATGGCCGACCTGGGCAGAGGGCAGGCAGGGGAGCGGGGACAGCCAGGCAGGGCCAGAGCCAGGCAGCGACAGCCATACTCACTCAGGCACTGCAGACCACTTTTATTCATGAGGGGTTTGGCACACAGGGAGCAGCTGGTGCAGCTGGAGAAAACCCCTGGCACAAGCTGGTGCCGATTGACCTCTTTCCACCTCTCTTTTGGCTCCTTTGTCTCTTTCTCCTTCTCTTTCTCTTTTGATTGCTCTTTGTTCTTACCCTGGAAGGAAAACAACAACAAAAAAATACAGCTCTGTTATGTGCCTCGCACTGCCCACACATTCCTCTCCCTGCTGGTAAAAACAAGCACACAGCAAGCTGGCACACAGCAAATGCAGTGGGCCCCGTCGTGCCTGAACCTTTGGGATTGCAGTGGTTTTCCCAAATGCCTCCCAAAGGCTTGGGACAGTCCCTTTAGGGTAAGGCCATGCGTGAGGAAGGGCAGCACACAGCGCTGCAGCACGTGCCCGTACCCCTGCAAGCTCTTCTCTGTGAGTCAGGGACCACTTGGTCCCCTGCATGCTGTTAGGAGTCACCGTGCATCTGCTGATGAAATCAGAGGCCTCAGCCACCCAAAAGCAAGCCAGCGGACTGGTCCCTGGAACCAGATCCCCTCTCCTGCTCGAGGAATTCAGCAACCTGCTCCACAAATTCGCCATCTCTCTCACCTTATCCTTCTGCCAGGACCCGGTAACTCGGCTCCGCAGGGAACTCAGCCGGCGCATCACCTTGGTGCCTTTCTCTGCTTTGTCACTCTTTCCACTGTCCTCATTTCTGAAAGGAGACAAAAAGCATCTTAACTAAGGGAAGTTAACCAGCCAAGCATGGTTCAAGAGGGCCCCATCCCTGGGCTTTCGATCTGTTGGGGGATCTGGTTCAGCATCAGTCACATCGTTCACGGGGAGACTTGCAAATAAGGAAATGAGCTTTCAGATTACGGCTGGCACTGTGTTTTTGTGTTTTTGTTCAGTGCCATGCACAATGAAGCCCCACTCTGGGCAGAACTGCTGCAGAAACCAATGTCCACAGTAGTAGCGGGGTGCTTGAGCTTCGATGCAGTGGGGCTAGAAATCAGACTGCTCCAGGGACACCGAGTGTGGGGCTACTGCCCACCTCACTTACTCGTTAGACAGGAACTCAAACCAGGTGAGGTTCTGCTGGGAGGAATCACTGCCTTCTTGCACACAAACTCTCTGCTTTGCCCTGTGCAGGGAGAAGACATCAGACACAGCAAAAAAAACAACCACAAACAAACACAAGAACAGAGCTTCTCCCAGACACACTCACCCGTGATACTGCTTCAGCTCCTGAAGTACCTGCTGGACAATTAGCCTACCAGGGACAGGGCAGAAGAAAAACAAAAGATCAGAAAATCTCGTGGCAAACGCGTCCTGCACCCCACAAAGAATCAGGCACTGGTTTATGACCAGCTACGGAGCCGTGCCCCAGCATTGTGGGGTCTCCCTCATGGTCTGATCCTGGATCTCCGGTAGCTCAGATGCACTCAAGAATCTCAGCCACCTCCAGAAGCCAGGACTGACAATACCTACACGTGGTCTGGGGACACGTGATCCTTCTCCAGCATCTCCAGAGCAGGGGGTTCGACACCTGGAACAGAAAACACCCTCAGCAGGTATCCTGGTTCGCTGTGTTATACCTTCCTCCTGCAGTCTGGGCTACCTTAAGTTCTGGGGATCCTGCTTGCAGCTAGAGGGTAGGAGCTGACACCATCCCAGAGACCCTCCCTGGTTACTTCCCAGCCCATCCTCTTAACATTTCCCTACATTTCCCTACATTTACTCCTGGATAATCCTCGCCAGTGGGGCAGGCTAATGGATTCCAGCAGCACAGAGCTGGCCAACGTGAAGTTTACAGGAGCTGGGGTGGCTTTAGTGCTGACAGGCCACCTGGGAGAGGGGCTCTCCTAGGAGCTGAGTCCTCTCACTGTGCTTTGCAGCACGGCTCGCAAAAAGAGACAGAGCAGAGGACAAATATTCTGAGCAGGGATTTCTCTTTTCACAGGTTTATAAACCCGGAGAGGCACTCAGCAAATAAGCCCTCGGTTCAATCCTCCTGTTGTCTCTGGTTTTCTAAGGCTTTTGATGCAGAAAGCAGAACCTGAAGGCCTGGTCCCACAGCCTGCTCCCCTGCCAGTTAAGGGCCCTGCTGTCAGAAGCCCACCTTTGCCCTGTTCTTGTGGGTGGAGGAGAAAGGGCACATCTAAACCACGGGCAGAAGCAGAGGTACATTTTGTTCCTAGGAAACTGTCCTTGCCTCGTGTGCGTGAGGAATGACCAACACTCCGGCTGCATGGCAATGTGCCTCTGGGGACACGTCTGTGCTTAGACTCCTGTAAACCCAGCTCATACCCAAAGTCAGCTTGACTTTATCTCAGGAGCTCCTGGGACCGTGTAGCAGGGAAGGGCAGAGGATGTCTAGACTTGCAGAGGCTACAGCTCCAGCTCTGTGCCTTAGTCACAGCCGACCTGCACTCGATTAAAGCCGTACGTGCTGTCTGCACCAACCTTCCATGACCGAAAGAGCAGTGTTGAAACCGCAGGGTATGGGAGGGGAGGCGATCTCGCAGGCTGATGGCACAGACTTCGACCTCAGCCTCTTCCCGTCACTGCCACGTTCCTGGAGAAGTGAAAATTCAAGGGCATCTTTGGTCCTGCGTGTGCCAACGCCTCCACTGGGGCCCAGCACAGTTGGCAAGGCACAAATCAGGGAATGGATCTCCCATCTCAAGCGCCAGCGATCACCCCTGCCTTCCCACAGCCTCCTGCCCTTCAGGCCCACCCCAGCAGCACCAGGGCTCGTTCCCTCGCTGCAAGCTTCTAGCTCTGCTGTATCAGAGCACAGGATTAGACCGAGACCCAAAAAATGCATCCTGCCACCAGCTCTGTCCCAGAGTCTCGGTGGAGAAGCTGGTGAGGCAGTTCAGAAACAAAGAGAGGGGAGTATCAGTGGGAACAGGCAGTGCTTGCTCCCTTCTGGCTGCAGCAAGGGAAATTACAACAGGAGCTCTGTGTCTTCTGTGCCTTCTGCACACCCAGCTTGCCCGCTGCTGGCACACGCGCAGCCCTCGCACACTCACCACCTCCTCCGAGCCAGGGCAGCCCGGGAGGCTCGGGCGCAGCGGCTCTATCTCCACCTTGATCACCATGCTGCCACCACCACTGCTCCAGGCTTCCAGCTCGCCCCGGGGCAGCTGCAGGGACACACGAGGCTGCGGGCAGGACCGGCTGCCCTTCTCCACATCCTCCTGCTCCGCGTCGCTGCCCGCCTCGGTGGTATCCAAGCTGAACCTAATTCAGTGAAGGGAAAGGAGACGGCTTAGCAAGGCCGTCCCATTGTGCCAGGCACTGCACAGCCCCTGCCATGTCCTGAGTTTGGGTGGACAATCCTAAAGAGTCTACAGTGAAGACAATCCTACAACTGTGGAGTGCACAACAAAGACAATCCTACAGCTGTGGAGCCTACAACACAAGGAGGCCACCGCAGCAGGCCTGTGGGAGAGGAAATGCTGGGAAGAGTCAGCCTGGACATCAAGTCCTGAGCATGTTAAAAGCATCTTCTCTGGCTGCCATCAGCAAGCCCCCGAGCTCCTCGGTCACCTGGGATGTTTAATTTGGCTCTTGCTGATCTCTCAGCAGCTCCTGAGACTGCACAGCCACCCTGCAGCCTGCCTCGCCTGCGTGGGAGCTGCTGGCCTGCCAGCTGCAATGCCAGCAAAGTCCCTTCGGGCAATTTAGAAATGGCAGATGTTGTCATTTATTGAATCATCCCCGTGGCATCGTGTCATAAATCCTGCTCCTCCGGGGCCTGGCTTCAGGGAAGGAAAAAGAAATCCTGTTCTGGGAAGCGAGGGGCGGACCGGCCCCCCAGCACCCTCCAGCTGCCTGAACACCAAGTGCTGCTGCGGTGCCAGCAGCGTAGGGACAAAATGATGGATAGGAGCTTCGTTCCTGCTGCCAGAGACAGGCTTTGGGACGCATTTGCTTAGGGGACAGCAGGGCTCGTTCCCCTTCCCTGGCCCCCCACTCGCACATGCTTAATCACACAGCGAGGAGACCGGCACGGACAGCCACTCCATGCCACCACGGCTCGTGTGCCTGTTCCACTGTAAACTGTGAATGATCCCTGGCACACGGCACAACAATAGGTCTGGGAACCAAAGTCGGAGCTTGATAAAGAACTGCCAAGATTTCAGGCTGAGATAATTTTAGGGTACCTTATAAGGAGGGGAGATATAAATAGGCGTTGCTGGCTTGCCCCTACCTCCCGGCCAGCAGAGATCAATACGTTTGTTAGCAGGGGAAGCGTGCACAAAGGAACCTGGAGCCCAAGCGCTGCAGGCGGCAGGAGCACAGCACAGCAGTAATGCCAGGCCTGGAAACCCCTCCCAGCCAGAGCTCAGCTTCACACCACAAAATGCACCCCCTTCTGCAGCCATGGGGAGAACAAGGGGGCTGAGGACTGCTGCAATTGCAGCCACAGGCCCCACTGAGCCAGCTCGCAGAGCAGAAGAGAATGGGTTTGGCAGAGCTCTCTTAATCCCTGGGAGCTGGTAAAGTTTCCTCTGAGGCAGAGGATGGAGGTCACCAGGGCAGCTGATGGTGTGCAAGGGTCCTCTGCAGGCAGAACCGAGCTCTCCCCAGATGAGAGATCCTCTTCCCAGCCCCAAGAGCAGGAAAAGAGGCTCTTCCTATTGCCAAGAGACACAGAAACCTCCTCCTGCCCTCGTGTCTGTTCCTCCCCGTCCCACCCAACACGAGCAGCAAGCATCCAGCTGCCTTGGCAGACGCTGACGAGGGCGGGAGACCACCCAGCAGCAGGGCGATCGCTCCAGCCTCCCGCAGCATCGCTGTGCTGGATATCTCACACGGCCCTCACGGCCCTGCCTTACCTGCGCTTGCAGTCCACGGGTGACAAGGGGCTCTCCCAGCTGTGCCTCCGAGAGGTAGACATGGACCTCACCAGCGTGGGGAAGGACTCCGTGGTCTCCTGCAGGTCCAGGTCTTCACCCGTCTCCTCGGGACCGTCGGCAGCGCCGGTGCCTTTGTTCAAGAAGTGGCAGTCGGCCTCGCCGTAACGCACCGAGCAGGACACGGGATTGGAAAAAGCCACGTCCACGGACATTTTGCTCAGAGCCTCAGGTCTTTCTTCCAAGAAACGAATGGCTGACACAGCCTGAGGGGCTGGGTCTGGCTGCGCCGCTGCCTCCGGCGCTGTTTTGGCAGCTGGCGGGCTCAGGAGCCCCAGGTCTTTGTAATACTCCGTGCCGTGGAGAGCTGAGTCTGAGAGGAGATCCTCCGTGCTGCTGTGCAAGTCAGCTGCGGGGACGTCCAGCTCTGTGGAAGAGGAATCTTCCTGCAAAGGCAGCAATGGCACAGCCTGAGCGCATAAAGCCCATCAGAGAGCCTTGTGCTCCTCCTGAGAAGGGGGCACATCCCATGCAGAGCTGGGACTGCTCTGCTCTCCCCTCCCGATGCGACCTGCCCCAGTCCCACCAGCTCAGCTTGCTCCCGGGGTTTGTAAGGCTCCCTCCATCCTGAGATCTCTCCATGCCTCACACCCACTGACATCCGTGCGTATGATTTTTCCCAGCAAGAAAAGCACTATAACCTTGTGCTCCTTGATAATTTGGGTCAGCACCCTTTTTCCCCTGCCCTTATTCCACCTCAGCCCCCTTGGATATGCTGACCCCCCCAGTTTGTCACCCCTAGCTCCTGCCTCGCGTGGTGGCAGTGGAAGGACAGAGGACACTCGCCTTTTCCTCAGCCATGCTGGTGAAGAAGGTGTCATCCTCAGCGATCAGCGACGGGAGGAAGCTCTTGGGGCCGCGGTACTCCAAAGCAGAGGGGCTGCGCTCAGCGAGTTCCCGTAAGCAGGGCTTGCAGTCAGACCCTGCGAGACAAAGAGGTCACAGCTTGTGGCTGGATGGCCAGGAGGATGTAAAACCAGTGACACAGAGAGGTGACATCAGGCAGCACTGACACACTCCACGTGGCCCTCTGCTCCCTCAACCCTTCTGGACAGGAGCCTCTCAAGCCAGCCTCCGTCCTGGGGGAACACGGTGCAGGGGTCCCCTAGCAGCAGAAATGCCATCCCTTGAGCCACGGCACGTGCCGGGGCAGAGACCAGGCTTGCACCATCCCAGCCAGACCCCTATATGATGCCGTGTCCTACAGGGGCTGCTTTCACAGTAAAGCAGAAGAGCTAAGCACATTGTCACCGCCATCACTTGCAGGAATCACTTTAAAGCATGAATCTAGGGGGAAAAAAAAAACAACGTCCTGGCATCACTGATATTATTTGCATCCTTAAAGAGCAAAGGATGCTGCTGGGAGGGAAGACAGGAGGACTTGGGGCAGCGCTGACACACGGAGCAGTGCTGGAGGTGTGTGGGTCTCCGGTCCCACAACGTGTGCACGTTCCCCACACCGCAGTGCTGAGCGGGTGCCGGAGCACGCGTGCACCGCCCGATAAGTCATTGAGAAACAAAAACAAGGCCTGGACGTACTTGGCGGCACAATATATCGTCCAGCTGACTGAAGCACATTCCTATGTAGCGAGACACGCTGGAAACGCTAGCCACGATCTCTAAACCAGTGCGTGACTCACGGAGGCCTTCTATTCCTCTGAGATACGCACAGCTGAGGCGAGTGGAAAAAAGCCAGGCTGTTGGCTGAAGCACCGTGGTGGATGGCTGAAGATGCGGAGAACAATAGCAAGAGACAGTAAGCCACCATATCCGTCCAGTGAGGGGGGAATAAACCTGCTAGAAACTGCTAGAAACCCATCAAACTCCAGGAAAGCAAAATATAAAAGCGTTACTATGAGCAAGATCCTGTTAAGAAACACCCTCCTGGAAACCTTGCAGCCTGCTGTGCGTTTTAATGCTACACGATGCAGCCAGCGAGCCAGAAATTGTGTGGTGCCAATGAGAAAAAGGCAGCAAACGTGAGGGAGAGTTTGGAGGTTTGTTCCTTGGATCCTGCTGCACGCTGCAGAGGCCAGGTTGTCTGCTTGAAGGAGCATTTGGTCTGTTTAAATGTGTGAAATCATTTAAAGTCGGGGCTATAAGTGATATAGTGAGGAAAACACTCCACGAAGGCACTATTTAACTAAGAGCTTTCTAACTATACAAGCAGTGAAAATTTGAAACAGGCTGTCTAGGGCGGATCTAGGAGAAGATTTTAATTAATAGACAAATTCCTGCCCTGGATGTCCTTGGGCTGCATCTGTAATGCTTTAGCTGTAAAACTGGTCGAGGCTCAGCCAGCAGGTTTTAACATCACCTTTTGTTTTCCCCTGTTCAGCTTGCAAGCAAGAAATCAGCTTTCTGAAGAAACCAGTGCAGGTTTTGGCGTGGGCTTGAAGGAAGCTGAGCAGCCAAAGACGTCAGCGGACAGCAAAAGCCACCGAACCCCCAAAACAGGCTGGGGTTGAGACCAAGGTAGGACTGACCCAAGGGGAGCAACCAGAGGATTGGGAAGGTCCCAGGGAGCCAGGGACACATCCTGCTTGCCCTCTATGAGCCTGAGGAGGGAAGCAAAAGGAGCTTGTTTGCCCTTGCCATCTCTTGCAGCAGTGAACATGCCTCAGAGAAGGGAGCAAAGTCCCCAGGGGCAGGGACGGAGCTGCAGGAGCTGACAAGTGCTGCAGCCTGACAGAGGCCAGAGCCCTGGCCCGCAGGTTTAGCTAAAACAAAGAGGTGTTTTCCTCCCGAGCAGGGTCCCAGCCAGCCTGCCAAAGCTGGCTCTGCACCAGGCTCCATCCTGCAGCTCTGAAGTGGGTCCCTGGATCAGAGTCAGCTCCTTGGAGGCCTGGAAAATATTCCCTGTGCCGTGCAGGGCTCTGGCTTTGGCCAAGATGTCTGCTGCAGTCAACAAGCCCCCTGCAGCCCCACCAGACAGCTTACATCCTCCTCGGACACTTCAGACACTCTTGTTCAACACGCGATAAATCAGGTTTGCAGCCAGCGGCGGCGAACCCGGCGGCAGCGACCGTTAGGCACCAGCGTGTGCTGTGCACGGGGCTACGACGGTGGGGAGACCATTTTAGGCAATGTGTGAGCACCAGACGTGACAATTCCGGGCTCCCCGTGTTTAATTCCTCCATCGGTTGACCCTGGGCTAGCACCGTCAGCTCTAGACACGACACTTGGGCACAGGGATCCCATGGAGGGGCTCTCGAGGGAAAAAAACGTTTCCAAGAATCAGGTTATGGCAGGATGAGCAAAGAAAGGCTGGTGTGGAGAACACAGAGGCTGTGAGCATCCGTGTCTCTGAGACGGAGGTGGTCACCCATCTTCTAGCCAGAAGGGTAAACCCCAAGGCCCTGCACTCGAGACTCTTTGGGAGGACCCATGCCTGGTTTCGCCGCTGTGTGGTGGTCAGGGGTTGGCCCCACAGGTCCCCAGAGGTGGCCAGGCAGCAGCATTCACTTCCCTCAGCTGATGCTGGAGACAAGATGGCAAAAGGACCCTTCCAAGAGCACATGCTGTTTGGTTTCGGGGAACATTAAGCAGCTTCGGTGCTGCAGTTGCTATATTCTCCTGTGGCCAGGGACCATAAAAGGTTGCTGCTGCAGGGAGCAGCTCCTCAGAGGAATTCCCAGGGCAGAGCTGGGGAGGAAGCGCCGCACACGAGCGGGGCTGTGCTGTGCTGTGCCAGGCTGGCTTCCTGGCAGGCAGAGCATGAAGACGCCAGGCTTCTTCCCTAGGAGGAAGGGAGCAACGAGAGGTGTCCGTGGCGTGTGGCAGCCTGGGGGGGTTTTGGTACCATGGGGACCCACCAGCTGAGCTGGTTTGTCTCGAGGAAGAAGGCTCCCTGCTGCTGCACCCGCATGCAATGTCACTGGGCGACTCATAAAGATGTAGATATTTCTGTTTCAGGGCTGTAGGGAAAAAAACCCTCCCTTCTGCAGCCACCCAGGTAAGCCGGTCACTGGAGAAAACACCCACAGCTGGTGACAGCAGGGGACCTCACCCAAGCAGCCAGTGCTGGAACAAGCTGTGCCCACCAGGGATTTGCAGCCCAGGAGCAACGTGCCCCAACCCCAGGCCCCAGCTGCCTTGTTGGGGCAGGATGCTGCGGGTCCCCGGGCGACCCCAGAGCCAGGCAGGGGATGCGTCAGAGGAAACACAAGGATCCGAGCTCTCACCACACAGCTCACATCCTGCAAGCATCAAACACCCCCCGAATTTCCACCGAGGAAAGGCCACAACAAACACGGCGGGGACAAAGGCACCGGTCAGAACGAAACAATCCCAGGAGGAAGGAAAGAGCAGAGCATCTGAGCATTTCCTAGCAATCAGGGGGCAGAGAGTGCTGGGAAACCACCGAGAGCATCACAGGCAAGAAACAAGAATCATTCAGTCTCCTTCTGGCTCTTCCCTACTGGCCCAGCACCAGCTGCCCTCTACGTGCAGCCCCGCAGGATGACCAGAGCCGTAGGGTAAAACCTCTGCAGAGCAAGTGCTGAGCTCTCCGTGCCAAAATCGGATGAAGTGCAGCACTTGGCCTGGTCTGGGCCCCAGCTCATCGGCTGTTGGCAGCAGCGGGGATTGGCTCATGTGGCCCGGGCTGAAGGAGGGGAGAAGATAAGCCGTCCAACACCGTAACGCACTGTACAGCGAGCTGCTGCCTTATCGCTGCCTTTGGGGCCTGGTTTTTGGGCACGCAGGGCACGGGGAGCAGGGAGGCAGCGCGAGCCTCTCAGCTCTCTGTCAGTGGAAAGGTCTCAGCAGGGCTCAGCGGGGTTGCAGCCCCTCGGATACCCTCCCAGCCACGACCTATGGTCACTGTGCAGCTTCCTCAGCAACTGCTGGGGAGAGGGCTGCCCCGAGATGCTCCCCAAAGCAGCCTGGTTATGAGCAGAGGCTGATTTATTTATTACAGCCCTGAGCCCAGCTGCGCCTCCCCAGCGAGCCCAGGCACAGCACTGCGGGGCTGGGGCCGGGGAGCTGGGAGCTGCTCGGGGCTCAGCGTGGGTCAGAGCCTCCTGACCCTGCCTCTTGCTCTGCACAAACCTTCCTGCGGCCGGCCGCTTGGGATCCCCTTCCCCTGCGTGTCCGCAGAGGAAGAGGAGAGCTGGGGGAGGAAAAGGCCGACACGCATCAGGCGCTCGAATGCCACAGATAACGACAACCACCAGCCCGAGGGCAGCGTTTGCAGCAGGGGCAGCAGTGTCCAGCTCCTCCAGGGCCACGAACACCCCATATCCCGGGGCTCTCACTTCTCTCTTTCCAAGCCACGGCACTGCGAGCAGGAACGAGGCCAGCTCACACCACTGCCGGCATTTCCCACCCCTGCTGTGGGACAAGCGGGTGCCACACGAGCCACCAGGGCTCAGCCCGTGCCCCGAACACGGGGGCTCAGCTCCTCAGCCCGCTCTGAGGGACCGGAGGAGCCTCTTTCCCCGGCATCTGCTCTGACACCAAAGTCCCAGCACACAACTTGAGGCTCAGCCCTCGGCAGCTGCCTGCGAACGCCGGGACCTCCGGCTCACTGGCAGCAGCAAAGCTCGGTTATTACAAAACCATAAGGCTGCTGTTTAACCCGTTACCCAGCTCCCCAAAGCATTTACGTGCCCTGAGAAGGTGAAGAAGAAGGAAAAGTGTCACTGACATCTGAGCAGTGGCCCCACAGAGAGGAGCAGTGGGTGCCCAGCACGTCGGGGACCCCCGTGCTCTCTGCCACCCGCTCACCCCGGCCGCCCTGCAGCAGCGGCTCGCGGCGCCCGGCTCAGCCCTCTCTCCCCACACACAGGCCGTTACCTCGCTTAAAGGACCATCTCTTCTTCCAGCGCTTCGAGAACGACGGCCAGGAGTGGTTGAGCAGTGAGTCGGACATTGGGGAGCCCTCGGAGCCCCCGTGCGAGGAACGGCCCCAAGCAGGAGACGACAGCACGGCGCACGGCAGAGCTCAGCGCGGTCTAAGGCAGCGCTGCAGGCTGCAGCCCAGGGGCTGCCAAGGGGGGAGTGGAGAAGCCAAGTGTTTTGTCAGAAGTATCAGCTGATGGAAGCTGTAGCCAGAGAGAAATTCCTGGTCTCCGGCGTTCCCACCTGTGTGACGGGTCAGTGACTTCCTACAGCGGGGCCCGGGGATTAGTGGCCCCGCAGCGCATGCAGCCCCTGGCCGAGGCTTGCAGAGGGAAGCAGAAAACAGGCTGCAAACACACCCAAACCTGCCCCTCGCTGCCAAAACCTCCCTGCTCTGCTCGTGGTGATCAGATGTCAGCCGGACAAACCGTCACCTGCACGTCCATTCTGCAGGGGCACGGGGCCCCTCCACCTGGGAAATGCAGGGCAAGAGCCGAGAGCACCGGCTGGATATTTGCACCTTTGGCATCACTTAGCACAGCCTCTGCAAGGGAAGGGGCGAGACCCTCCCCATCTGCAACACTGGCATCACCTTGGGGTCTTAGCAAGTCCCTGGCCCCTGGCAAGGATCAGCCTCCAAGCCCTTCTCAGCTCCCCCACAAAGGGAGGTGGGAGCTGTCTCCAAACTGCCCCAAGACACCAAATCCCCCTCCCTGAGGTCTCTGAGCCCCACTGACACCAGCCCTGCAGCTCACCCTGGCTCCAAACCTTGCTCCTGAGCCCTTGTGCAGGCTGGCAAAGCCTGGTTTTACAATCTCAGCCTCACTGAGCAGACCCCAGCTGGTTTGGGGACGGCCACAGGCACCTCCACAGCATGGAGCCTGCTCCGGGCTGGTGTCACACAGAGGTGGGTGGTGAAGAGCGTTTCCCTCACCCGACCACAAACCTCAAGGCATCATCTGCCCAGCGCAGTCCTCCCACATCCCCTCTGCAGGCAGCTCCCTGACAACACGGGCACCCAGCTCAGCAGCGGCCTTTAGGAGAGGGTTTGGGGGACCCCAGCTCAGCCAGGCCCAAACCCAGCCGTGGGCAGTGCTGAGGTCCTGCCAGGGGGAGGCATCTGCAAACCTTCATCTGTGGCGTGGCAGCAGCAGGAGCAGCACCCGTGGGGGGTTTGGACACCCCAGCACTGCCCCAAAGGGAGCCAGGGGGACGCCCAGTGGGTTAAACCCCAACCTCCTCTTCACGTGCAGCAGGGTGAGGCTGCTTCATCAGAAAACCCCGAGGAAGATGAGTGACAACTCCGGTGTCATCGGATGGATCTCGTGCAGAGAATGACTTACCCTGAAGGCTGGAGGCATCTCTGGTGAGTTCCCGGAGCACACTTACAGCTGACAGCCCCGACTTTTCCAGCCACTGGTGCAAAGCGAGAAGCGGAGCCTCATCGGGGAAGCAGCAGCCGCGCTGCCGGGCTGCTCGCGGGGGCCTCTGGCTCAACCATCTCACCGCTTCCCCTTTCTGAAGACACGAACAAGCCCGCCTCGCCCATGCTGCAGTTCCTCCGACGTCAGCCCTGGCACGGACCCGCTGCTCTCTCCAGCCCTCGCAGGGGTCGGGGCTCCAGCAGGGTCCAGCAGCCCCCGTTGGGGGGCCGCTCACCCCAAACCGCCCGGCGCAGGGGCCCCGAGAGCTGCAGAACTGGTGATGGCCACGATGACAGCGATTGCCACAAACAGCTTCCTGTTCCGTTCGGAGAAAAACCGCTCTGTGTGCACCGTGAGAGCCTGGCACTAAGGGGCTGTGCCCGCGGGCTCGTTGCACCATCGCTCGTTAGCTTCCTACCAGGGGCAGCGGGGCCCAGTGCTGGGCTCCCACAAACGCATCCTTCGTCGCCGCTGTGGTGGGGTGGCTCTGGCAGACCCCACAGCCCAGCAGGTCTTGGGCTGAGAGAAGATGAAGCGATAGCAAAGAAACAAAGCACAGAGATGACTGCACCAGCTGAATTTCTCTGTGCAGGTGAGGGGCAGACCCACAGGCACTCTGGCTCCAAAGCAAGGGGAGCGAGGGGCGAGGTGCTGGTCCTCGCTGCGTGCGGTCCGGCAGGCAGAGCCCCCAGCACAGCCTGGGCTCAGATTTTCAGCACGGCCGCCTGCTCTGTTCCACCGAGCCCCGGGGGCCACCGAGCACACGCACCTCATCCCACGGCCCCGAGCACACGCCAGCCCCAGCCAAGCCCTAATCAGAACAAGATCCGCTCACACTCCAATTACTCAGAGACCGCAGCCTTGGCAGCGCTTGGGATAGCAATTATCCAGTGCTCCAGGAAACCACCAGAGCAAAGAGGAATTAAGGTTTAATTTCTCTGAAGTCCACAAGAGCTCGGTGAGGATCAGGGATCAGGGATCAGGACTGCTCCCAAACCAAGCAGCTGACGGGACGGTGCGGTGTCCTTACCACAAGAGAGGACCAGAGCTAATCTCTTTCCTTTCTGGTGTCTGATATGGTTTGGGGGTTAGCAAAGCAGAGCTATGCATGCGGCCTGGAAGAGCGATGAGGGATGACGGCACGAGGGCTGGATGAGTCTCAGCATCCTCCCCCAGCATCCACGACTTGAGAGCCCAGCAGGCAGCAAACCTCCCGTCACAGCAAGGTCAAGTTTTGTTAGGATCTCCAGAGAACGACCTGTGCCAGAAAACGCAACTCCAAACCATTTCAAAGTATTGCTTTGTTTCTCATCGCTCTTACAACACGAGAAATCCAGGTGGGTTTGGAGAGGGCTGAGGTTGGGCTGAGCCGCTCCGTGTGCTCCTGCCCAACACAGGGCAGCGGGCGCAGAGCGGGGCCGGATCCAGCTGCCTCGTCCAGCTCGGCGTGCAGAGGCACTAGGTGGCATCAGCACCGCACAATCTCCGTTAACCAACGTCAGCGCCCAGCCCAGCGCTGGGCCCAGGTGGCTGATGAAACACTTGCTGGAATTTACCAGGGACAGGGGGCAAGGAGTGTGCAGCGAGGGTTGACCTCGACCCCTCCAGAAAAAAAAAAAAAAAAAAAAAAAAGGCATTTTTTGCAAAAAAAAAAAAGTAAATCATACTACTCACTTTTACAGCCATTTGTTGCGCAAGCAGCGGACGCTATCCCCAGGTCTGAGGCCGGTGGGGCCCTGGCAGAGCCGAGCCCCGAGGTGCTCAGCTTGGTGCTGGTGAGGTGAGGAGCTGGGGCTGCAGCGCAGCGAGGACACGAGGGACAAGGCACGGCAGGAGAGCAGGTACCTTTACCAAAAAGCTAAACGCATCGAGAAGAAAAACAGCAGCAGCGAGTCCCCCGCCTCGCTGGTGCAGCTGATCAGGAAGGAAATCTCGCCTGTGATAAAACGAAACAACGTTTAAGTCAGAAGAAAGAAAGATTTTTACATTTCCACAGCAGCTCGGTACAGAAGGCGAGGGGAGGTGGTTCCTGGTGCAAATCCGGCCCCAGCTGCTCTGCCTCAGGACGGGGATGAAGCAGAGCCTCTGCCTTTCTGCCTCGCAGTTCTGCCTTTTACAACTGCCTGCGTCCCCCTGATGGGAAAGGAGCCTGGGTCTGTGCTCGGGGAAATAGCAGCATGATGCTACGGAGCAGCAGCTCTCGCTGTTTTGGGCAGAAGGAAGCCCTTTACCAATGTTTACTCAACAGCACCGAGCACCCTGCGGTGAGGATGAGCCCGGAGCGTGTCGTGCACGCCACGAGGCCGAGCTAAGTGAGCCTCGGACCACAAGCCTGCAACGGGCAGATCTGTGTTTGTTTTTTTCTTTCTTTTTTTTTTCTTTTCTCAGCACCATTCATTTTGCAACTGAAAGTATTACTTATTCCAAGATATGAATTTAATGCTTTCTCTGTGGTAAAGCAGCATCCAGCGCTGCACAGACAGCAGACACAAAATGAGCAGTTATTCTTGGATAATTTATTCAGAAATTTAATATAAACAGTTAATTGTTCAATATTCTGACACACGGCAAGAGTTTTGTCTTAATGCTCCAAGATATTTTCTGTACATGTCACTGCTTGGCTCTTACATACGAAAACATTGAAAAAAAAAAATAAATCAAGGGGGAGGTTTTTTCTTTTTTTGTGTGTGTTTTTCTCCTTTTTTTTTTTTAGAAAAAAAATCATGGCACATTTGATCCTTTATTTCAAACGAGGTATCTGCAATACTGGAACCTTAGATATGCAGAGAGAAAGGTGGGAGCAGCAAGTTTAAACAGGAAAAAAAAAAACAAGACCTCACAGAACATCACTTAGCATGTAACTGAAACTGCCTCTGGTCCGGTTAAGGTGCAAGCAGCCCAGCATTTGCTTTTGGCTGCGTTTGACGAAGCCGATGCCCAGGACCCCATCCACAAAGCTCCTCAAACACAAGCCACTGTTTTGACACTCTAAGAACAAAACCAACGTGCAAATTAAAGCAAAAGGTAAGGGGTTTCCTCTTTAAATAGCATTCTGTCTTTTCAGATTTAAAAGTGGCTTTTCTAAGATAGCCATCAGCCAGTTTCCATCACACACGGTAACGGGAGAAGTATTTGGAAACCAAGATGGTGACAGCATTACCAGATGCTGCTGGGGGGGAACTCGGAGGAAGAGAAGAGCTTTGGGAACAAACCCAGCTCAGACGTTGGCTCTTGGGCAATTGAGAGCCCAGCGAGCCCAAGCCACACTTTCCACCCCCAGGACTGCAAAGCAACCCCTTGGCAGCACAGAGCAAGAGCCTGAGTGGTGTCGCCGGGACTCAGCTAAGCAGGTGAGCCTGGGCCCACCTTTAACCGTGTTCGTGGTCCTCCTTTGATGCCAGGACTGCCCCGGTGCCACCGCCAGACCCCACTCCCCCAGGGGCTCCTGGGCTGGGGAGAAGCGAGCACCGAGCACCATCAGCTGGAGCTGCAGAGCTCACAACAGAACGACCACCACAAACACAACCTGGTGCCCGCTGCAAACGCATTGCCAAAAAACGTAACAATGCCGTAGGAGTTAATACTAACTTTATTATACAATATTTAAAAAGTCATTTCTCTACCTGTCCCCTTATAGCTTGCATTGTGCTGCAGTTAATTTGCTGAACCTGCAAGAATAAGTGCTTACTTCTGAGAAGGACAAGCAATTTAATCTTAAAAAGAAATACACATTTAATGACAGCAGATTTGATAAAAATGGTAGTTTTATAATTGCTTTTAAATAGTCAGATTCCTCCAAAAGTCAATCGCACTACTGGCTTCACTCTTGTGATACTCGTAGCAAGGCAAGCCAGAACAGAACAGGCTGAACACGTTAATGCTCTTACACCAACATTCACGTACAGCATCCAAGCAGAGTTAACACAGAGCCAAGCAGAAGGTAATAAAAAGGCCAAATTCAATTAAGTTCATACAAACGCTAAACTAATCTCGCTTTGAATTTCACGTATTTCTGAAGCAACTACTTCACAGTTCCAATCCGTTCAGCAGCTCCTCTCCCAGGACCGTGCGCAGGGGCATCGCGAGGGGCATCGGCTGCTCCGCGGAGGGGAAGGGGCTCCTGGCACGGCCGTGCCCGCCGGCTCCGCGCGTCTTTGTGTGAGAAGTGGTGGCTTCGAGGGAGGCGAGGACACAGCCGGAGGACCGGAGGGTGTTCTGCAGTTTCTTGCTTACTCTGCTCTTACTCCACAGTCTCTGAACCGATCACACGTGGATCACGGGAGCACCTGGCACAGCTGTCAGAGTAAGGCTTTATGGCACAAAGATACTTCACGTTCTGATTTGAAAAATGAGGTTCCAGTCTCGGTATCAGGAATCGCTGCTAGCAATGAAGGGCCCAGAGAACCTCAGGGTCCATCTTCGTATCACAGTGACGTTAAGAGGGAACTGGATTGCCTCTCTCCCTCCCTCCCCTAAAACGGAGGCTCAAGAAAAACTGACGCAGCACCCTTCTTGCTCCTGCCTTTTCCTATTTGCCTTCATCTTTTAGGTCAATAACACAGTAAGCAACTTTGAGATTTTTCCAGAGATACCAACACTATACGCAACAAACCAAAATTAAGCAAAGTGCCCCATTACTATAATACAAGTTTAGGAGGAAAGAGATACACTACCCATAAATTAAGAGTACCCTTTAGCAACCTAGGAGCAGCCTCTTCCCAACCAACACAGCTGCTTTATGATCTGCACAGAATATCCTCCTCGCAGCTTGGTCTATTTCCTATCACGTTTCCCAACCCAGTGCTGGCACAGAGTTTACGTTATAAGCTCTTCTATTTTACAACACAACAGAGTATTTACAAGCCGCCAAGAGACGTGTTTTTAACCTAGCAGGCAAGCTTTGCAATGCTGCACTGTACTGCAAGAGAAGTACCAGATTTGCAAGAGGTGTTCAGGAAGTGGCGATAGAATTTAACGTGCAAACGCTTCTGAGAAACCTCTCCAGTCCCGTGCTTCAAACATCTGCTCAAAGAAAACACAGCAGAGCACAGAAAGCTGGTTCTTACGCTTCCTGCTTCACCAGCTTTAGAAACAGCGAGGCTCTGGCTGCTTGTTGGTACCCCTTCCTGTCCCCAGACTGAGCACAGGAGGCTACAGCTGCTCCTCAACATGCGCCTGGGTCTGCCCTGCTACTTGGAGCTGTGAGTGGGAAGTTCTCTGCCTGCACAGGGCAGGATCCAACCCCAGCAAACGCTACCTGAAGCTGGGAGCTGCCCTCCTCCAGCCATCCCACCTGTGCTCCCACCTGGCTCCTCCTCACCGCTGCGCAGCAGTGGGTGCCTGTGCTTTTGCTGCAGCTGCAGTGCTCTCGCCCCAATAGGGATCTCACTGGAGCACAGAGCAGCAGCAGCTCCCCAGGTGAAGGCACAGCACCTGCCGTGCTGCTCCCCTTCCTGAGCACGGGACCGCACCGCACACAGGTTTCATCTGGCGCACACAGTCTCAATTGTACACAACCCCTTGATGCTGCTGATCCAAGCACGGGACTTGTGCATCCCCAGGATAGGGGAGGATCTCCCAGCAAGAGAGCAAAGTGGCGGCTGAGGGCTGAAAGTAAAGGTTTTTCCTCATTCAGAGCTGGGCTTTACGGATGACGTCCATGCACTCCTCCTACTTCTGTAGCTGAGCGTAATCTCCAACAGCCACAAGTGGCAACTGCTAGCGTCATGTGTTTGTTTTCAGAAGGGACTAGCTTTGGGGAAAAATGATATCCTTACCGCTGGTACCACACACGCCTCTCCTCGCCCTTGGCACACTGTAGAGAGGACGACTGGAGTAATCTTTATGCACAGTATTGGGTATAAACAACTGCTCCCTTCGGTGCAGAGTGACGATGACAACACGAGCCACGTGAACGGACTGCCTGTCCGCAAAGCGAAACACATAATCCCTTGTTCAGTGATCCGAGTGTTGCAAATCATGCGTACTCACAGGGCCAACCAATATCAACTAAGTTTAAAAGCCAGACCCAATACAAGGTTCCAATGTTTGTTTATATAAAGGATCTTCTATTCCCACAGTTATGATTGCTGCAATTTAAAATGTTATCAAAACATCGGCACGCGGGAAGGGCTGATTTCAGGAGGTCACATCCAAGCCGCAGAGCTCCCGGGTAGCAGCACACAGCAAGGGCAGCGACCACGACACCCAAACCCAACTCCAACAACGAGGGCTGGGCACGGGCCCTGGTTCTCACTGGCATCTACTGCTCCAGCAGGATGCTGTCTCCTCCTTTTAGGTCATTAGTTCAAAAAGTCCAAACATTTACACGGGTCTTTTTTTTTCTTTTTTATCGCAACAGAACTAGGAAGATGGTATCAGAGTATCAGATCCAAATTTGCTATCGGGTATTTGGAGCTGGAAGTAGTTTCTTTTGGTCACTACTACTCAGAATAGTGATAAACAGTGATGAGCTGTTCTCCTACCCATTCCCTTCAGTGAATGGTCCCAAGTATTGGAATCAGCTGATATTGATTTTCCCTGATCCACAATAGGTCCAGACCAGAATATTTAAACAGGTTTAGAGGTGCGCAGTATTAAAAATATCCTTAAGAAACACTGAGGTAGACTGCACCAGAACAGGACAAAAATAATCCCACCACATCCACCTGCCAAGATTTTACGGATACAAATTTACATGTTCTGCGTGTTTAAGAAAACGATTTTTTTGTTGCCTTTTTTTTTTTTTTTACAGTGTTCTATATATTAAAATAAATAAAAAATTTCTAATAAGAAAAACTTCTCTTCCTTAGAAAAGTGTGAGAATATGTCTTCTTTCCTGCAGTGTAGTATAGAGCTGCTAAACAGTTACTACTTTGTAAAGCAGAGGAAATGTAAACGAGGCCTTTCCGAACTGAAGGATCTTACCCATGCCTGCACTGGGTGGTTTCCCCCTAACTCCGTGAGCAACCTCTGCCCTCTGCCTTCCACCCCTGTCCCAGTGGCCACCACCCCATGGTGCTGCAGCCGAGCGGAGCTGCAAGAAGTGCTTCCTGCAGACCCCAGCCCCTTCCAGTCCCTCACGGGGAGAAGGCAGCAGCACAAACCAAAAGCCACGCTGCGGCCTGGTGTCCCCGCTCCCACCGAGTCAGGACCTTGTTTTTTTCCCAGCAGAGAGAGCAAAGTGGCCCTTGGACTTCTCCAGGAGGAATAGCAGAGGTCTGAGCAATCTCTCCCCTGGTAAAACCAGCTCCTGCATGAAACGGCCTGCGACATCGATCATCTTCATTTCTCGCTTTAGCGCTTCTCCCTGCCAGCACGCTCCCTCATCGCAACGAGACACGCTCAGTTTCACAATGATTTTCTAACATTTTGTGCTTATCAGCTCTGTCTTTATGCAAACAGCAGCAAAACAAAGCACGGTCCAAGAGACGAAGGTTGACATCCCAAAGAGCTGAAACCAGTGGCTCACACACGCACCCTGGGAGAGGCGCAGGGATCTCAGGAACACATCGGAGGCCCGCAGGCAGCACGAGGCCGCACGCCTGAGCAGCAGCAGACAGGCAGCAGGGAGCTGACCACAGTCACGTTCAGCTTCTGCTTCACGTGCAGAGCCAAGAGCCTTGTGCTCGCCTCCCTTCAGCTGGGCTTTAGTGTCTTTTTTTTCGGTTAGAGTTCTTACTCGGCCTCTCTGGTTGCTTCTCCTGCGGCACAACGTGAGGGATGCGGGGGCAAACACGTAGCAGGACCCCGGAGCAGGACGTTCTGGTGTCCTTCAGCCCCCAACGACCAAGGTAAGTCCCAACTACTTTGTCCCAGGGCTTCGAGTGGAGCCAGCTGACTGCACGGTATAAATCTTGAAACTGTTTTATAAAGCCTTGTCAAGTATAAACTTAACATGTGCTTCATAGCTCCTAAAAGGGTAATCAGCTAAAATTAGTTCATTCTGAAATCTTTGGACCACTTTAAGACCAAACAATCCCCCAAATTCTCCCCTCCCCGAAAGGACCATAAACAGTCAATAATTTATATGAAGTTAAAATTTAAACTACAGACATTTTAAATATATTACAACAAACAATATATATACTCAATGCTGTAAGGACAGAAAACTCGGTATCTCAGTTCAGGGGACTCCTACTTTGTTTGGTCTTGAAAGTACCCATAAATCTCAGATTTCTGCTCCTTTGGCTCCCAGCACATTTTCCTCATTTGTTAATGAGAGAAAACCTACTCCCAAGAGTCCTCAGTATAAAAATAATCTGTTTAGGATTCAGTCACTCCAGGGAAATGGGAAAAAGATAAGTACACACTTCCGAGAAGAGGAAAGCTTCTGTGAGAACATACAAAACTTATGTACAAAAAAGAAGTGTATATTTTGCTATACATATACACCCCACATATATATACTGCACACACGCACGCACACGCACGCACCCTTGGGATTTAACCCATTTAAAAAGTATGAAAGCAGCAGCTATTGGTCAATCTGAGGATCTGGCGCGTCCGACTGATGTGTTGAATCCTTCAGCTGTAGTGAAGAGTATGCCTGAAAGCCTGGAATTCTACTGGAAATGCTTTTGTCCTGCAGAAGTTTTGTTCCGCACCGTTACGCTGTAGCTCAGATACCAGCAAATTTCACGTCTTTTGTTGGCAAACGTGGATGCTCCTCCTTTAGTTTAACTTACACGGTCGCTTCCTGTTTTGAAACCATGGTTACAGAAAGGACAGCAGCCATGGAAACCTTTTCCATTTATGTTCACAGATAAGTCCACTGACAACCAGTCAACTTGGCAAAAAAAAAAAAAAAAGTATTAATCATAAGATGATTAAAAATTTGAAGAGTCTGTAGATGTGTGTCATACACTGTGGCAGCAATAACAAGAGTCCTGAGATTTGTGGAGGGGGAAAAAAAAGCAGACAAAACCCTTGGGTCAAACAGGAAGCGTTAGGAAGGACTTGATCGGGGCATGGAGAGAATCCGCCCGTTTTTCTTGCCACCGTTCATGTGAGTGTAAGGTATGTGCTCTTCGTAGTTCCCCTTGAGGGCCATGGAGGGTCCATTGTCCCGCCCCAGGACTTTGTCCCTCTGCGTGTACGAGGAGGGATCGAGGGGAATGCTCTCCATGTTCTCGAAGTCCATCTCGTACTCCTCCGTTTCCAGAGGTTTGTTCTCCTCACTGTAGAAGAACGAGACCTCGTGGAAGCTGGGGTGCAAGTCCTCCTTCAGCATCTCGATGATCTCAATGAAGGTGGGGCGCATTTTGGGGTTGTATTGCCAACACATCTGCATCAGGCTGTGCCTAGTTGAGGACAAAGGAGTCAGGGAGAGGAAAAAACAAATCCACACAGGCAGAGCTGGCACAGACCAGGACTGGTATCCATGTCAGACCGCCCATCACGCATGCTACTCCTTTGAACCCCACGTTCCCACCCAAACTGAGCTGTTTGTTCTCTTCCCGTCTCCGTTTTTGCCTCTAGATCCTCACACTGCTTTTTCTCTATTTCTGTCTAGATCAAAAATTCCTTCCAATTCCTTCAATTGTTCTTAACTCGGCTTCCGAAGGAAACAAGGCTGCAGTTCACGTACTCTGTGAATGTGCGCACGCACTTAGAGCCGTCTCACAATTCTTTAATTCATTCAATTTTAATTTTAACTCAGCCTGAAAGATAACAAGTTCCTTAATCTTCAAGGAAAATAGCAGGCTGTGCAGAAGAGAGAGGTCCTGTAAACAACCCACCCAAAAGAAAGGCTGCAGCGAGATGTTGTATGTTACCATACGCCACGAAGAAAGAACTTACACATCTCCTAGGTACAAAAAAAGTTGTAAACTGCAGTTTGTAACTGGCCACAAGAGACAACTGTCCAGGACAGCAGGCTTTTTTCACAAGGATACTCACAAAACATGTTTATTTTTTGAGTCTGGAAGTGCTGTTTTGGCCAGAAGTGGGCTGGCGTAAGAAGTTACTGGAAACAGGGAGTTACTATTAGCCTTGCCTCCTCCAACAAGGGCTCCTTCCCCTCACCTCTGCACGCTGCTGCAGCAGTGGCTCCTCACACCCCTCTACCAAAACACCCTAGCTCAGGTTAAACACTTGGTAACAGGATTTATTTTTCTTAATTACTCTGAAGCAGCTTAGGAAGCATCTGGCTAGGCAGCCGCGCTGGCAGGTCTGAGGATGCAGCAACCTCCAAACCGTGAACATCACGAGCAGCTGCAGACATTAACCCTTAACCCTGGTACAGGAGAACGTCTGGCTTCAGTTTGTAATCCTCTTTGCAAGGTGTTTTGCGCTCTGTCTCTACACAGTGCCCTCTTTTCTCCCTAAACTTGCAGGTAGCCTAACCTTGTACTTTGAGTGGGAAAGGAGCCTGCAGGAGACATGAAAAGGCCTCGGACACGATAAACAGCTTGGGGCTCAGCAGAGCATTCTCCTACCTCTCCCTCCTCATTAGTCATAAATTGGATTTCTGAAAATCAGCAGTAAAGAGTTGCTGTAATTCTCAAGACTATTTACGTAGTACAGAGAGATGAATTAGAGAAAACCTCAGCAGATGTGGGATTAACAAACTGCTCTCCAGCCTTTATAGCCCCAGGGATGCAGACTGTGGCCAGGCTCTGCCCCATGACACAAGCCAACGGCCATCCACTAGTGCAGCTTGGTCAGCTGGCACCCGCTTTACTACTTACAGCCTCTCTGGGCAGTTGTCTGGCTGATCCAGGTATCCTCCATCCATTACAAACTTTAGCACCTGTTCGTTGGAGAGTCCCTGGTACGGCTGCTCTGCTAAACTGCTTATTTCCCAAAGGACAACACCAAATGACCTAAAAAAGAAACAAGACTCCTGGTGAGAAACATTCTGAAGATCTACAAGTGATAGCCTTATTTTGGAGAACACATACTTTAAAAGAATACTACTATATTTTTAAGAGGGTTTCAAAACAACGTTGTGTTTTGTCTGTACTCAGAAGAAGTCAGCAACTCACAGTGTAAACAACATGCATTAAAATGGTGAGCTCTTGATTCAACTGGGATTGCAGAGTACAACTTACCACACGTCTGAGTAAGTAGTGAAAACACCGTCCTTTAATGATTCGGGTGCCATCCAGCGCACAGGCAGAAGTCCTTTGCCTCCCTTACGGTAATAATCCGTCTCGTAGATATCTCTGGTCATGCCAAAATCTGAGAGAAGCAATTGGGATGTGTTAAATGTCTCTCCTTCCATGCTGCTTTTACTGTGCAACATCTCTAGATGAGTGTTTCCTTCCTTTGACGCCAGGCTATTTTCATACACCCAGTAAGCCTCCTATGCAACTTCCAGCAATTTGTCACCTTGTGATTAACATTCAAAACACTTTCCTTTTCCCTGCATTTTTTCTTTTGTGAACTACTACAGAGCTGTGATAGAGACTCCAGAGTTGCAATTTTTAGTGACAGCTTCTAGTCTAAACATTATTTTTATTCATCTCCTTTAAGGAAAACAGAGCCGTCTTTGCCCTTAAATCCCACTGCCTTGGCTTTAAGTCCAAAGAGGTCTGAAAAACCACCAAGCCTTGAGGTTTCAGTTTATTTTTACATTTTGTATTTACTTACTTCCAAATGGATTTGGGTTAAAAACTGTTTCTTGTGGAAGACAAATGACTTTTTAAAAGGCACCTGACCTAGTGACAGGGTTAGCACAGCTTGCTTTGTTGTGCCCAACACCTTCTTTGTCTTAATACTCATATTACGAGTATTATGACAGAATAGAGGTGATTAGAGAAGTTGCTCTGGTTTTAAGGGAGACATTTTTCTTACTGAAGCCCATACAATTCTTTTACAAGGAAGAAAAACAGAAAAGTTTGCTGCATTTCCAAAGGGAGCCAGTGGAAATCACCTGTGTTTGCTGCATTGCTCTTGGGTTTTATACACGTAAGTATGACCCACAGAATTCTCTTCTGACCACATACTACATACCTCCAATTTTTACAGTGAAGTCCTCTGCAACCATACAGTTACGAGCTGCAAGGTCTCTGTGCACAAATTTTTTGGCATTCAGATAGGCCATACCATCAGCGATCTCTGCAGCCATCTGGATCATTTCTCTCAGCGTTGGCGGTGGACGGCCAGGGTTATTCTATGATAAATAAACAAGTATTAAAAAACAAATCTAGTTAGCCTGTTACACATGTACTGCCTCTCTCCTGTCTGTACCTCAGCATCAGGTCTCAAAGAGCGAAGGTAGCTTTTCAAATCTCCATGTGCCATCAACTCCATGACCACCAGCGTAGGTTGTCCTTTTGAGACCACCCCGAGCAGGCGAACCTGGAAAATAAATGAGACTTTTCCTCAAGGTTGTGTCCAAGCACACTGGGCAGAGTCCAGCTATGAGAACCGGGTGTTATAACAAAGCCAACACCCTGAACAAGAGCTTGGAACGGCACCACAAAGCCACTTAAGGCTGAGAAGTTTTGAAAGAGCAAATGTGAAATGATGCAAGCAGATTCACACATTTTATAAAATCTGACAAATAAAGATCCAAGCTCTTTTGATCAACTGCTTCTGCAGAAAGGCTGCTTTTGTAGGCTGAACACCAAGCTTTAAAAGCATTAGAGAAATATTAGTTATGTGATGGGACTTTCACTTGCTAATCATCTGAGGCAGCCAGCGATGCTTACCACATGATGGCAGCTGAACCCTTTCATCACAGAAGCTTCATTTAAGAACTCGATGCGCTCGCGGAGGCTGGCTGATTCGTTAACGGTTTTCACAGCTACTCGAGTCTCTGGCTCTCCCTTCACAATGTCCTTGGCAATTCCTTCATATACCATGCCAAAGGAGCCCTGTCCCAGCTCTCGGAGGAGAGTGATCTTCTCTCGTGGAACCTCCCATTCATCAGGGACATAGACTGTCAAAACAGAGGGAGACGTTTCGGAATTGAGCAACTATCTTTCAAAAGCCATTTCTACAGTACAACTGCCACAGGATATTGTGGTATGTAAAGACAACCGGAAAAACTCCATGAAGAAAAAGCCAGTCCCATACTGTTGCACTGTCTGAATGACTACACGAGAAATAAGGCACAGAGGAAAGCCCACACTGCTCTCACCATCACTGGCGCTGAGATACTCAGGGTTAGAAGATGCGTAGAGCGGCCCAGTTGGTCCTTCGGTTTGTCTGAAAGGGAAACACAGATTCTTTAGCACATTTTCAGCTTTTGACATGTTACAAATGAAGGCAGTTTGATTAATTCCCAAAGTGTGCAATAAATAGCAACTATCCCAATTTCCAAAGGCACAAAAAGTATTTCCTAAACTAAATTAATGTTATAATCATCATCTAAATTAGAAAATAAACAATTCCAACAATTAAAGAAAACCTTTACATAAAAGTTTTGCTTGTTGTGGTAAAAATGATGTGAAGTTGCACTCACCTCTTTTTCACAAGAACGTAAGCAGCTCCAATAATTCCAGCAATTATTATGGCAAAAATAATCGGAACGATTATAACAGCAATATTAGGCTGAGCATTCACTAAGAGAGAAAGAGAGAAAATTGGAGGTATTACACAGGTCTCAAAATCCAAATCTTCTGTATAAGATCTCTTCCTTGACTAAACAAGAAAGAGCAGGAAGCCAGAGGCTGCTTCAGGTAGAGAATGCAGAGCTGCTCAGAACAAGAACTCAAACTGCTGTTCAACAGCTAAATTAAGTAAATGGACACATTCCTAATTCCAGTTTCTGGAAAACAGATGTACTGGTAAACATTTCATGCCCCTCTACAGGTCCCTGTGCACTCCTTGCTAAGCCCCACCATCTTCCAACTGAAATCTGGGTTCTGATCAAAAAGATGATGTTGAAAACCAAAGAACTCACAATAATCAGCCACGTAGAAATAGGTAGGTTCTGTCCATGAGCCATTTCCAGCCAGCGACGTAGCTCGTATACGGACACTGTAGTTTCCAGGCTGCAGTCCACGCAGTTTGCAGCCCTGCTCACTGGCAAAGTGCTTACGGGAAACGCAGTAGTGTGCTTCCTGCAGGAGGAGGGAAGGGGCAGGCTGTGTTACGCTACCTCTGCAACAACCTCGGGCTCTGTAACAGCCCACTAGGATTTCTTCCTCACCTCCTTCACTGACAAATGTATACAAATAGGGTTTTCACATGCTCGGGTCTTTTCCAAGATAGTGGCTTGTCCTGGATTTACATTTTATAGTTTAGAGTAGTTCAGATTACACACAGCATATGCCATTTGCTGTACTAGAGCTCAGCCCTGAAATCTGACCTCAGCTGGCAAGCCCTCCTGCCCACACGGCACTGGCATGCTGCGCAGGCACTAGGGCTGCTCATAGGCTCTCCTGCTGCTCAGAGCTTTAACTTCTCTAAGCAATTTACATTTACATGTATATTTTCTGTCCTTCTGTGAAATAAAATTTCTAAGAATGTCCATGCAGAAAGTTAGCAAAATAAATACTGGATGAATGGGCACTGTAGAGGGAGATTTTTATTTCTCAACATTACCACAGGTAGACTTCCAGAGGATAAAAATTCACTAGCAATGTTTTATTTCACTTTGGTTCATGCAAAAGGAAACCAGAATGGACAGAACACTATAAGCACTAGGGCTACTGAAAACTGAATGAGGGCTCCCAAGGACTCCCAAGGATTGTTGTCTTGCAGCAATAAACAAATACAAAACCATACTCAGGGCTATACCTAAACGGTGTAAATACACAGCCACGTCTTGTGATGGCATGGGAGGTATCATGCCAATACAAAAGAACCCAGAAGAACCCAGGGAAAGGCAGAAAGGTCTCTACAAGTCCAGCCTCTAGCTGTTACCTTTCAGCAGCCTCCCCAGCACCACCACTACCACAGCTTGTAACAAGAGGGACTGAAGCACGGAGCTACTTCTCCAAACATGCTGTGTTAAGGAAGAAGCAGAAATTCTCACCTCTGTCTCCCCAAGACGTCCGTAATTCACTTCATAAAGCACAATAAGACCGTTTGGCTCCTTTGGTTCCTGCCACTTCAAGTGCACGGTATTTTTTTCAACCAGTTCATGGGTAACAGGACCAACGATGTCATCAGCCTTAGCTAAAAACAAAGTCATGATTAATAATAGTTTTCTTTCATGTCTTTTGCAAAATGCAAAACTGACAATACTTCATCCATCATCTTCTCCTACCAGGACATACAGAGAGCACAGTCCGTGATGTTTCTGCAAAGCAGCTGGCTCTCATGGGAAAAGCAGCATTTTGAAAACAGCCATCAACCCAGAGCAAAGCTCAGGAAGCTAATTACCTTCTGGCATGGTCCTGGCACTGACATAAGCTGCAACGCTGCATCGAGATTCCTGAGCGTCGTGGTTACAAGCGTGGAGCTCAATACGATACCCTGTGAAATGCCGCAGGCCTGAGATAACCAAAGACTCCTTAAACTTAACTTTTTCAAAAGGTTTCTGTTCCTCTGCATTCTCAGATGCAGCTGCAGATGAGTTTGGAGAGGATGCAATGGTGGGTATCACCACAGTGGCATTTGCTACAGAGCCGAGGTCTCTTCGTTTTCTTGATGGCCTATTAAATAATCCATTAGAACGTTATTTGTTATACCCAATATAAATGCATCCACCTGAAAAGAAATAGTTAAAATGGGAGAGCTCAGAGTGCAATCGAAAAGTCAAATGCAAGACCCATATTTGCAATACAAGAAAGAAATTCCAGCGCACATGGCTTTTCAGAATTACATATCCCTGAGATGATTTCCCTGCACAACTGTGTACAGGAAAAAAAAATCCAGGCCTAAGGTATTTGCTTGGGAATTCAAATTCTCCTGAACCTTCTCAGCAGAATAGAGCTCTAGCAGGCTGCCTCGTGGATGCCTTGTACACAGTGTTGCAATGCTTGGGAGTTCATCTCCTACACATTCTAGCTTTGAACAAATGAGGTCATATCACAGCCCCCAACTCTGACGACCTTGGATGTTCCACATATTCCGAGTGTCATAAATTTGCATTTATGAAGCGTAAGACCAGTTTCATAGCTCACTGGAATATATCTGCTGCTTTGAACCCTAATTCTGAACTTATCTATTTCGACAGATAATTTTAACCTTTTCCCCAGAGACCAGATTTATTAAGATCTTTCCAGCAGGCGCATTTAAGACACACGGATTCAGACTACAAATTAGCTGTGCTGTTTGTTAACCAAATATTGCTTCTCAAGTTATTGCACTTCAGTCTGAAAATCAATTTTTTGCTGCCGTAAAAATAGAATCGGCCCCGTGATCTTGTCAACTCCCCTGTTTGCAAGTGAGCGCCACTAGCCAACTTTCATGTCAGATTTCATCAGTAAATAAACAGAATCAGTTCAACGGAATTAAAAACCGTTCAGCATGTAATTCCTTGGGAACAAAAGGAACAAGAATCAAAACAGAACTCCTGCCACACATCCACCGCTAGGAATTCCAGGTTGGGAACCAACCAAGGCGGTGAATCAGTAGCAGTATTTGGTTACACAAAAGGAATTAATGCCATTTGAAAGCAGAGCGGTGTATTTTAAGGGGATGATGATCTTTGTTTGTGTGTGCATGTGTGTGCAGCTATTAAAGGGTACAAAGAGTGACCTGAACTGAACCCACACTTGAGGCATCTCCAGCCTCTAAAAATGTAACAAGCTGTTGAAGCAAATCCGTGCTGCTGAACTGAACTTTCCACTGCCACCCTCTGACTATCGGGCAAATGATTGGCGCAGGACAGCTTTGGCAGGTGACTGCACAGGCTGGGTCTTTGTCTGCAACCCCCAGCCCCACTTCCTGATGTTCCTTATGCTCAAACAGCAAACGCAACCAGCCGGAAAGCTGATTTTAAGATTTCCTCCAACTAAACATTGGGTTGGACGCTACGACGTAAGCACATTCGTCCACCTGATGAAAAAACATGATGCCAAACGGCAGGTTTGGCAGAGCACATTCCAGCTTCTCGTTTTCTCTTCCCCTAATTACTAATTAACTCCAGAGACATCATTTTGGAGTTGCTGTTATCTCAGCCTGCGCATTGTTCTGAACAGTGTCCCCTAACAATGGGGCAGAGTTCAGAGACCCATGTCTGGGTCATGCCAACTCCCTCCCTTAGAAGCAATCTTTACAGTCAACCAGGATCTTGTTTGGACTTCAAAACAAAGCTGCACACCACTGTTTACAAAGTGTGGATTCAGCTGTTCCTCACGTTCAAGAGAATTTTGTTTTTCACAAGTAAAACAGTAATTTGACTACTGATGCAACACAGAGTAAAACACAAGAATAACTTCTTCCTCTGGTAACAGAAAACAAGAAAAGCTTCTGAAGCTGTAAACACAATCTTCCCACATTTATTATCCTAGATTTGCAGCAATTTTCTTGCCAAATTCGTTGCATTTTCAAACAATTGATGCCTTCCCTAGTTGTTCCACTGCAACTTCCATTAAGATTCATGGCCATTTCAGCAGCTCCAACGACCTTCCCTGCAAAATGCCCAGACTCCAATTCCTTTTCCCCCTACCATCAGAGCCAGTCAGCGCATGTGAGGGCTTCAGGTTCAGGATTGGATGAAGTGAGAAGCCATCACATGCAACATGAGGTGAGCTGAGGGATTTTAAAAATGCATTAGCTAGCTCAAACCAAGTTTTTCCACACACCTGAAACTGGCACAGGCTGTCATTGCTGCTGCAAGAGCAGCTTGCCTCCCTTCCCCCTTGTGCTGGCACCAGCATTTACATATTTGTCTACACAATTAATCAGACTGGACTGGGAATCCTAGAAAAAGAAGTTGCTTTTAATGTGAGTCATTTCTCAGACCTGTAGCCCATTAATGTGTGTAATGACATGAGCGTGTGTGACAGAAAGAGAGACGGAAGGACAGAGACAGAGAGAAGGGTGAGACTGCTGCTGCAGTAGAGATGGTTGAGAGTACACATGAGAACACATCCTGAATAGCAGCCATTTACCTCCCCTCTGCCTCTCAGGACTTTTATTACTTTTGAAACCTTTCCATGCTTTCCACAGAGTCATGGAGCAGTTGAGGTTGCAAGGCACCTCCCAAGATCATTTAATCTGAGCCCCTGCACAACGCAAGGGCAGCTAGAGCAGGTTGCTCAGGACCACATCCAGCTGGGTTTTGAGTACCTCCAAGGACTGAGACTCCACAACCTCCCTGAGCAACCTGCTCCAGCGTTCGATCCCCCTTTTGCTCCAATCTGTGCAAAACTCGTTTCGATGTAAGAGCAAATAACACAGGAAAGAAGAAACAAAGCATCAGCTTCTGATGGCCACTTTGTTCAGCTACAAAGGGAGGTTTCAAAGCAGGTGGCGTAAAGATACCCACTAGCTCCAACTAGAAACGTGGCTATGGCAAGAAATGTTTAGACACTTTTAGTTTGCTTTGCCTGTGCCAGAGCAAATCAGCCCACAAGACTTGTGACAGTATCTCCTGGAGTAGCTAGTTAGCTGTGCACATGGGGAAGGAACAACTTCTGGGATTTCCAGCAGGGTTCTGAGGAAGTCAGGTGGGATCAGACCCGGACCAAAGCAGGGCATGGCAGATCTGCGGGACAGCCTCGTACTTGGCTGGATACTGCACAGGGATCCAACGGCTGGGAACAGGACAGAGGGGGAAAATGGTACGTGGAAAACAAGGAGACAACACATAGGGGGAGTCACTTCTCAACTGCACTGTCTTCTGCACCCTGCCAACTTCTGTCCTCGTCACTGAAGTTCCTCCCTGCGACCAGCAGAAGGCTTCTTATCTCAAGGGGTGTCCACACAGCACCTCGAGAGGCTGAAACTATCAGGAGCATCATAAAAGAGAACCTGAAGTAAAACACATTTCGTGCTCAGTTGCCAGGCTCTAGACAGGCTGCCCTTTGAACGGGCAATAGGCACAGTATTTACAGGAAAATTCTAATTTATGTTGCCACAGCCTGAAACTTGTCAGAGAAGAGAGGATGCATGTCAGCAGGACGGTATCTTTACTGCTCACTTGTAACAGAAGAGGCTTGTGCTAAAAAGATTAATTAGCCTGGGAAAGTAGAGATTTCTTCCTTAGCAGGCTGACAAGGTGGCACATCCTGGTGATTGGTTTCTTCCTAAAATACATACCCCAGAAACTGGCCTGAGAAGCATCCTGGGCTGGCTGCACAATAAAATAAAAATAAAATCAAATAAAAACAGGAAAAGGAAAAAGAGGAAAAAAAAGTAATCAGATTGTCAGTATTGTTTGCCTACATCAGGAGGAGTTTGGCTTTTGTACATGGCTTGTTTCTCCTCTGCTTTTAAAGATGGTGTGTCCTGCCAGCACTTTGCACACTGAAACTTGTCCTGATCAGCACTAAAAAAAAAAGAAATAGCAAACGGAGTGACTGCACAAACTTCCACGTGACTACTGCAGGCATCAAATCAGGACTCCCAAAGAAGAGACACTGCCTACAATTCACTCAGTTATACAAAAACACTCGCTGAAGAAAGGTAGCTTTTGTCAAGCAGCTGCAAGTAAATGTTTAATAGCTAAGGGCAGGAAGCAGAGAACAAATTTAGAGCACAAAATACATGACAGTGAAGAGGGTAAATCATTACAGCCTAACCTGATTCCCAGTGCTTCCTCTGTAAGTTGCATATGAAGTGTGAAGACATTCAACACCACTTAATGTGACACTGTGTGTGCCATTCAAAACAGGACATTCACCACCCACAGCACTTGCATTCCTCATGGTATTGGAAGTATTTCCCAGACTAAGTGCAAGGAAGACCGCAAATACCGCGCTAAAGGACAAGGCTGTGGCATGGTAAAACTTCCCTTTCTTTTCAACTGGATGAGAAGCTAGATCATGAAATTTTAAGACAGAAAAAAATGGCTATTTTTGGCCTCACAGAAGTTTAAGTGAGATACAGGGTTTTAGCTATTTGTTGTGGATTTGCCCTTTATTCTCAGGCTGAGGAGAATTCAGAGACAGGAAATAGAGAGGAATCTTTCAGATCTGTAATACCATTAGTTGTAGGCACTCAGCTCTCACCAGCCTCCGACACACATTCAGCTGGACTTGACGGTCCCATGGAATCCCAGACAGACAAGCAACACGGCCGTGTCCAGCCCCACACTTTTGTTTAGTAACCAATTACACTTCCCTACCCCAGACTACGTGGGCAGCAAGTTTTGCTATTCATACCTGGGGACGAAAACCTCGTTGTGAAGGTAGTTCTCAAACGTCTTGCGGAAAGCAGACTCTTCCAACTCCTTTTGTATTTGAGAGTCTGTTTTAGGACAGGAACAACACTCTCCGCTGACATCTTCATTTTCACTTTGATTGTACTTCTGAGGGTCTTCAGATTCAAAAGGAGGAGACCACGTCCTTGAGGGCAGCTTTAATCCTACGGACAAAACAATTCTATTATCACTCATGCTTGGCATGCCAGAAGCAGATGTTTGATCTTAGCAAGATCCAAAACTAGAGTACACAGGATTCATACCACATTTAGGCCTCCCACGGTCTCATATCTAGGGTTGAGCAGTGTTCCCTCTCTTACAACAGGGCCTTGATTCAAAACTATGCTAGCTCTGAAATGAAGCTCAAATGCTGCTGTCACCAGAGTCCTACCCCTGTTCACCTCAGTTTGGGTAACACAGAGCTGCGGAGAGACAGAGTCCTCAGTGAAACTCTGAATCCTGAAATAATTCCAAAACCTGAAGCACAAGGTGCCTTCAAAAATGAACTTGGCCACTGATCTCCAGAAACACTGCAGTGTTTTACTTTACTATCTCCATAGCTGCTATTAAACTGGTTACTCAGTTTAAAAAGAACAAGCGCAGAAGGGAGATGCACAAATAAAAATATATGTTAGATTACTTCATGAAAAAATGGTTTTGGAGATTGTTTGCATGTGACTTGGCAACAGTGACTGATGTATAATGTGACTGAACAGTGGGAGAATGCAGCTACATGGCAGCCTGTTTATTGTACAACAGACTTCAGAACAGCAAAATTAGGCATCCTGAGCACCTCCAGGGTGTGTGCAAAATCTCCATACAATGCTGAGATAGCTCCACCATCTGGAAGGCCTGAAAGAAGGGCACAGAGAAAGAAGTGGAACTCACCCTTTAGGCAGTAATCGAGTTCATACAGCTCACTGTCTTCGGCCTGCTGCTGCCAGAACACCAGGTAGTGCGTGATGTTCCCGTTGGGCTCTGACGGGGGCTTCCACTTCAGAATAATTTGGGATGAAGAGTTGGAAACAGATATCGGATCTAACGGAACTGATGGAACTGGGTGGGTGGAAAAGAGACAAGAGGTCACTTCCACTGCTCTGAGAGAGACCTCGACAAACACAGGGAACATTTCCATTTCCCTGGGAACAAGCAGTGCTCTCTGTAGTAGGCCCACTGACACCCAACAGTCCTGCAGCAGGACACACCAGCGTACACAAGCCCTACACACAGCACGTGGAAAAAGTGCACACTGCCACCCCCTCCCCATCCAGGGAAGCATACAGTCTTCCATTTCTTTAGGAATACCTTCCTACAAATGTAGAGCAGCAGTGTTAGGGGAAAGATTCATAGATATGGGACTCTCGTGACTACCAGCCAGAAGACAGGTCTGTTTTGCTTTTATATTTGCAATGTAACATTAATTTAAAATAATACTGACCAGTAGCATTGGTCTGGACATAGATGATTTCACTCTTGGCACCGTATGTCCTTCGTTCATCTGAGAAGGTGACCAGGGTTTTAACAAACACAGCATATTGTGTCCATGGCTTTAAGCCCCTAAGAAGCCAGCCTGGCTGGGCCTGGGCTTTGGGCTCGTTTGACCGTGGCGGTGGGTCAACATCCACAACTGTCCAGCTATTTGACCCACAAGCATCTTGTCCATCAAACTCCGTCACATTTTGGTAAGGACTTAAAAAAAAAAAAAAGAAAAAGGCTCAGATTAACAAAATTCCAATTTCGGTCTTCTGGGAACATCATTTCTAAAGACATCCACAAAAGTTACAATCCCTTACACCTTGCAGAAAGTCTGATCATCTCTCCTATGTATTCTGAAAATGAAGCACAGGGGCCTTTGTAACCCAGCCTCCTAATAGCATCACAGATCAGGTACCACCCCACAGCCAATCCATACAACTAAATCTCAGCTAATTATTTTCAGCCTAATGGAAACCAGTTTGGTAACCTTGATTTTTAAAAGACTGTTTCCTACCTAAACGGGAATAAATGCCTCCTTATCCTATGGAGATGGATAGAGCATGCAAGTCTAGAACAGCTGGAACAACTGATGTTTGGGTTGCTCTTAAATGAGCAATTTTCACTGTATACAACTAAGTTAAGTCAGGGAACTTAATGAGCATTTATATAAAAGGGTAACATCAGAAACTTAAGTGTAGGGTCTGTGACTGTCTGGCTCCTAATTAGCTATGACCACAGCAGTCTTAATATCTACTCTTTAGTGCCAGCTGTTGTTCGTGGAAGCCCAGCATGGCTATCGTTTTGTAGCCCAACCATGGGTTACTGGAGCTACCCTCTCCTTAAGCTGCCACTTACGCTTCTTTGTAAAAAAGCATAAATCCCAGAAGATCACGGAAATCAGGCGGCCAGTACGGCTCCCACTTCAACAGGATCTTGTCATGAGATGTTCTAATAGAAGAAAATTTCAGCAATTCATTTTCACCTATAACAAAAGAGAAAGGACAATCGTTTATTTAATGCTAAAAAAGAGTTTTCTGTTTTTCATTATTTTAGAAGTTTCTGTTCTCCACAGATAAATATGAGAACCTTGGCATTGAGAACTACTCATTAAAAACTTATCTTACTTCCACGTTATTCCTGCCTTAAGCCAGGGGTTGGAATAGATGACCTCCCAAGGTTTCTGCCAGCTTCATTTTTTTTTTTATGACTTTAAGAAAATAAACCCAAGTTTAACTAAAAGCTAGGAAGTGGGAAATCTAAAGGAAATACATTTTTAAATTAATGACAATATATACAGCTGAACCCAGCAACTCGGTTTGCACAGTTTTTGTAGGCACTGCCTTCAGAATGAGTGAATTCTCAGCCTTGCCCGGGAGTAGCACAGTCCCTTCGCAAACAGGAGCGAAGGACAACAAACAGTTGCAGGAGGGTGGAGTTTTGATTCTCAAGGGAAGCATTACGATATGGTATGTCCAAACAGCCCAAGAAGTACAAACTGTGTAGCTCTGATGGGATTTGCCATTCCTGCAGTAGCTGCACAAGGGAGGAAGAACATTCATTTCGCTGCCCCGCATCCAGAACAAACAAGGTGTTGTGCCCTTTTTTTATTTTTTCGTAAACAGGATGCTGCCAATGTGAAAACTAGCGTTGAAACATAAAATCAAACAAAAAGCCAAACATGCTGGCAACGTGTGGTTTCAGGTAGGGGGTGGCATGGAGAACAGCAGAGCAGAGGGGGGTGAAAGCTGGCAAAAAGAAACGCGACCGTCTCCTCCAGCTGCCTTTAACACAAAGCCATCAGCCAGCCTGGGAGCTGCACACAGCCACAAGAGCTGCATTTGGACCCCAAATCCAGTCTCATCCCCAAATGTGGGAAGATCCTGCCAGTGTCTCAGGGGAAGAGATGACCTTTACAGACAGCTAACGCCTTGTGCTGCCTTCACTCTGCCCAAGCTGGGGCTGCGATATCCCGGAGGGTGCGGCTCCATGTATGTTTTTTCACTGGTACTGCCAGTTTTTAGATAGGTAGTCATTACGTTCCCCACTCCCCACTGTGCTGGCAAGGCTCTGTGTGTTGATATGTGGCAAACCAGACCAGGAAACTGATTCAGCTGAGGGATCTTCAGTTTTAAGGTCTGTTCACAAATAGCTACATCGCATAACGAAGGGCAGAATTGGGGAAGGGGACGTTTAAGCAGCATTGCCACCAACTGCAGAGAAACAGTGCTGCCACAGGATGTGCTAAGCAGTATTGCAAGCTAATAAAAGAGCAAGGAACTGAAATCATAATTCAACGAACACTGGGGGCTGCAGTGGCAATACCTGCTTAAACCTTATGTGCCATCTTGCTCTTGATCCTGTGTGATTTAAAACTTTGTGGGGCTACAAAATAAATCCAAGCAGAGCTGAGACACAACACAAGCTAAGAACAGCAAGCAGAAATGGCTTGCTGTTTTTTACCCCAGAGTACTTCTTCAGTCTGGTTCACTATGTAGCCTTGTAAATTTTCCTGGCATAAACAGGGAACTGGGATTGTGTGTGGCACAGAATGGGAACAAACAGCAGGGTTGGGATGTAATTATGGCATTATTGCTGCCAAAATACCTGTCTACAAAACTACACCTTCAGTGGCATGATTTTAGTTAGAGCATAAAGCAGCACAGCATGTTTGCTCCTTAGCCATGCTGATACAGGCATTGTGTTATTGTTGTTGTCAAAGGAAGCTACTAGCTTAAAAACCTTTAAAAGGCGTAGCAAAAATTGTTGGAAAAATCTCTCTGACAGTTGCCACAGCAACTCCCTCAGATGGCTCCAGAGATGGGTGAAAATCCTGTTCCTCCACTGTGTTTATTGTGTGGGCATATTGTCACCTCAAGACATGGGGAAAGAAGATTATGACAATTAAGCAGGTACTCAGCAGTAACACCAAGTCCTAGTCTGGACTGGGGTTACATTGTGCTACACTCTTCAGAAAGACTCAACAATGCCCTCAACCCTGAAAAGTCTCACAGCTGAGCACACAAAGAGAAAACTGCTGAAAACCAAAGCTGCCAAGGTAGGCTCCTGGCCAGATGCAGCACCCAGGAGTACTTTTACTCATGGCATATTGACAGTATCACTACTGTGTACAAGCAAGCAGCAAGTCACATGCCTGGTGCTTTACCAAAAGGACAAGGACAGTCCCTGGACAAAAAAAAAATCATAGGCTAGGCTGAGAGACATTAAGAGCATGAGGTTAGCAAAGACAAAGGGAAAGGAAAATGATGCAAGTCTCAGTGCATTCTGGAACTTTCTTACATGAGGCTTGATCGCCGTTTGTCTTCAGGGCTATGTCGTTCCTTTCCTGACGCCCCTTAGTCCCAGAGATCTCCTCCATCTTATGGATTTCTGACAAACACAGTTTGGGATTATAATGGAAGAAGAGTTTGCCTCGTGCAATAGTGAGGTTGTGTTTACTCCAGTCCCAGAGCTGACGAAGGTTCTGGTTGTCCAAGGCATAAAATGAATAATTCCTGAAAGCAGAGAATGAAAATGTGGGTTGGGAGGAGATCCACTAAAAGTCCTTCCCCCCCTCACCCGCCCTTATGCACTAATCTAGACACCAAAGAGAAAACAAATGCAAACTATCTTCCCTGGCAGGCCACAAGCCATGGGCAGAGGAATGTTTAAAAATAACGTAGGGATTGTTTATCAATACAAATCACCCTGATAGCACCAGTACTCCTTACACTTCAAAGCATTAAAATATCTTTTGAAAGAACTCACCCAGCTTCTAATGTTTCTCCTCTGATCAGATGTAGTTTACGAAAAAAAGAAAGAGAAACCAAGGCATAAGACCGGCGAATTTTTAGGTAACCTGAGATTTCTTCTATCAAGCCAAGATTCGCTTCTAGCTCAGCTGCTATGTTATCTATGGAGAGAAAAACATTGGTTTTAGTCTTCTGATAGCATGGAGAGAAACACTGATATCAGAGCCCAAGCAGATTACAGGGTACTGCTCTGCATAAATCCAAAAGATCTTACAAAAATCAGTTAGCAAAAAAAAAAAAAAACAACACCCCAATGACTATGAGAAGAGCCTTTACTTTGCAGTTATTTTTCTGAATCGCTCTCGGATTCAGAGAGCGGTCAAAGCTAAAAAGAAAAGCCCCAGCTCCTGGATGGTGTCATATTCACTGATCTGACACCCAGGGCTCCCTACCCCCTTACTCATGCAGAACTTACTTCCTCCCCGGATATTTATAACTAAGCTTCCATTAACAACCGTGCAGCCACGGAGCTCTTGTGCTGATGTCACCGAATCGATAGTCTTCTCCTTCCCAAAGTCGCAAACCTTTGGACAAGGCCCTGCGCAGGGAGTACAGTGCAGGCTGAAAGACAAGAGAGTCGAGAACACAGATGAGATGCTTCTGCAGAACATACTCTGGGGGCATCTCCAGCAGTTCTCAAAAGCAGAGCAATCGACACAAAGCAAAAGCATCCTGACAATACACCGTGGGAGTCACTCGCAGTGTGCAGCACAAGGCTCTGAAGAACTCCAAATAACCGCTGGTTATTCTTAAAATTGTCATTTCCATATTTCACACTCTAGTCACTCTGTCCTTTCTACACAACAAAAACCAGAATGAAGCAATTCTGACTATTTTGAGTAGCCCAGTCACCACGATGCTGTACAGTGCTACGCACACCCAGGGCTTCAAGATCAAAAAATCCATGCCCATTCTCCACCCCAAGAGCATTAACCAAAAATGTAATTGATGAGGGGATTACTGGCCATTCATCTGGGAATCCAGTGATTAAGGACTTCATGTAAAGTTGCATTGAAAAAAAAGGCAAGCAAGCATGTGCTTTGTGCTCTGGGGAAATGCTGCTTAAATGGCAGCAAGATGATTGCTTGCCCTGGTCATAACACCACAAGAATGTGTTTCCAACTAGTTCTGAGAAATAAATGCCCTAGGAGAAGTGCAGTGCTGCGAGGTCCTACTGACAGCAGCCTGGAACAAGTAGAGGAGAGAGTAGAGGGCTGCTGTTACCCCAGCAGCACATCAGCTCTGGGGGCTGCTGGTTCATTCTTTCGAACAGCAAAACAGGAAATGGAATAGAAAGTCCTGTTAGAGCGAATTCCCTGAATTTGTTATGTCAGGAGCAAACACATGCGGGCACAAAGCTACCAATATTCATAGGAAATCTGACTCATCACAATATATAATGTTATTGCGGGACAAACAACGAAGTTTTCAGCGATAAACAGCTCAGCAACATAAATTATTTAACTTCTTTGTTGAAAAAGCCTGGGAATAGTCGGAATGGCTGTTCCCTGCTTTGACTCATGCTACAGTTGTTTGTTACATTGTCCATTTATGTCTGGCACAGCTTGAACCTGCTCAACGAAAGTAATTACAGGGACGAGGGACAGATATTCTAAGAATGATCTGATCAAATACGCTATGCTCTCTTGATTAGACACAATTTTTCCCTATTCTGCTTAAAAACAAAGCTTTCTAGTCTGAGGTCGGCTTTGGAGGGGAAGGTAAGCAGCGCTACTGATGCTTCTCATTCTCCCTTGTCTCACTCAATTACACCAAGACCACAACCTGAGGACACTCCTTTTCCTTGTCCTCTCCTTCAACCCCCCTCTCCCAGTTTTTCCGGACTTGAGAGTAAGAGAAGCAGAATAAACTACTGGCACACCACGGGTAAACCTGTCTGCTTTTAACGGCTTGAATTAGCAAGGTATTAGTTTGCAAATCATATTAAAGTAGACCAGGTAATTATCACAGGCACTCAAGCACCAGGAACTTTTCCTGGCCTTGAGACAGAATACAAAAACCCTCTATCCAAGAGGAAGAAAAGGACACAAAACAACAGAAAAACACCCAAACTACAGCTCGGTTCCTTTACTTGGGGACGCTTGCACTTACTTGCTGGAATTCATGATGTACCCCGACGGGCATTCGTGAACACATTCGTTGTTGTGGATAACGTGACACCCCGACTCCCTGGCGTTTTTGCATTTGTTGTGCAGCTCCTGGCAGAAGCTGAAGGTCACGCAGCGCCAGCCCTCAAAGTGATAGTAACCGGGCGGGCAGGCATCCACGCAAGTGCCATCAAGGTAGAAGTTGCGGCACGCCACGCATTTCTCGGGGTTGTTGGGCTCCGTGCAGTCCCCCAGGCATTCGCTGTGACAGCACTGGCCATCGGAGGTGCAGCCTTGCGACTTGCAGGCAGCTGGACAGACTGTGAAGAGAAAAGATAAAAAGAAACTGAGTGTCACAGGACAGCCCAGCGAAGCACGACCACAAAAGCCTTAGCAGCAACCACACTTTGTCCTGCCAGGCTTGGCGACCTTCTTTTCAAACAGGCACCCATCAAGCGCAGAAGTCTGCCTCATCTCCTCTTTTCAATTACAAACTCCAAATTTTCATAATATTTTTGAAGCGTGTTGCCATTCACAGCTCATTAAAGCTCATCTTCAAAAATAGAAAATCAAGTTTTCCTCTTCTCTCTGCCCAGCACTGGGAGGCTCCCAGGAGTGCTTTGGTGACGCCAACCCTACTCCTGAAGCCCAGAGGCGAGGAGATCCACGCAGTGCAAGCTTTCCAGGCTGGGACAGATACTTCCTTAGTTTAAGAAACTGGATTTCCTATGAAAATGCTGCGAATAATGCATGCCCAACAATACCTTTACATAACCCTTCAGCTTCCTATCTGCGTATCACCAGTTCCCCAGGAGGAAGCTGCTGCCCTGGAGCCAGCACAAGCTCGTCGGCGATTCTCCCAGCCAGCCCGAGAAGAAGGGCACCCACAAGTGCTTGAGGTTTTTCTGGCTTGCTTTTTAATTATCCATTACTTAGTGCCTCGCAACACTCTTAATGAGCGGTTTGGGGCTTTGAAATGGAAAGCAAGCGGCAGCAGAGCTCAGGGCAAAACACCGTGACTAACGCTGACCCAGGAGCTGGAGGGGACGTGGAGCAAACCGAGTGAAGCGTGGTCCTGGCACCTCGCTGACTGCTCAGCACCTTCGCCCTCGGTCTCACTGCTCACACGAGGCTGAACCAACTGCACCCAAGAGCTTAATCCAGAGCAAGCACGAAAGCCAAGTGCAGCTTTGATGCTGCCATTTAAACCACAGGAGAGAGAATTTGAGAGCAAGGGAATGGGGACATGGGCCTGGATTTAACTGCATGGCAGCACAGAGCCTCTGACCCCAAATTCCCCCGAGCTTTCTGTCCATAGAGAATATGCAGTCCGAAAAGAAATTCACCTGCAGCAGGAGGGAGGAGGCATTGCCACGAGCTGCTGCCCACCCCTCCAGCCTCCCAACAGAGGCTTTGCCACCCCAGTCAGGATGCTAAAAGCAGTGAAACCAAGAGCCCCTGGGTCAGAAAAGTGCATGCCTCTTTATCCTCTTACCTCCATTGAAATGATGCCAGGTTCACAGCAATTCTCACAAGTGCAAAGTAACAGAAAAGAGCAGAGAGGAAACAATATAAAATACCACCCAAATTAGGATTTGTATGTGTTTTGTTTTTTTTCTGGAAGAGGCTATGACTGCATTTCAGCACAGCAACGCTGTCCAACCCTGGGCAACGCCAGCTCGTCGCTTGCCCCACAGCTTCCAGGAGGGACGGTTTCTAAAATGAATGGGTCAAGGCAAAAACCCAAACCCTACGGAAGGTGACAGCACAAGGAAGGATATGATCAGGCACGCTTACTCTGCCGCTCACACAGCCAAACCCTGCTGCCTGATGCCTCCAGTCCAGGGTACTGACAGCCCCCAAACACGCCTGCTAACTGCACTAGCGATGGACAAACCCAAGATTTTCACCTTAGGCAACGTTAGGTGAACTGCATGATACAAAAAAAACTCCTCAGAAAAACAATCCGCAAAAATAAGGCAGATAAAAGTACAGAAACTGCCCCTCTCTCCTACAGAACAAAACAAAAAAAAGCCGCGACGGTTGGCCTAAGGAGTTCATTTTTCTTGATATTCAGCGTTGGAGCAGGAGGGGCTTTTCTTGGGGACGTTCCAGGCAGACTGATGTACAGAGGCTAAAATGTTATTTTTAACTTCTGGCTAACGCGCGAGCAGCCCAGCAGCAGAATGTGGTTTAGTTTTAGTCAACCAAAGGAGCAGCACGCAGGATCCATGGTACAGCGTGCTACCAGTGTTTTTACCATCAAATCACCAGCTGTGGTTAGGAAGAAAAAAAACCCTCTGCTGTGCTCAGCCCCTGCTAAGGGATTGCAGAAGTGTGCTAAAGGAGTTAATGCCCTTCTTGGAAGCAGCAGCAGGCGCTGCGGTAGGCGGGATAGCGAAGATGAGCAACCTCTGGTTTGTTCCAGCCTGACAAATCCTTTGAAAAATATGAAATAGCTGAAGTTGAAACTCTCTCCTAAGGTTAATTTGACCTCGTAAATATCTGACTGCTCCCACGTCAGGTATCTTCTCCGGGCGTCCCCCAGGATTTGCCCATCAATACGAAACACCGGCGAGCGTTTCAAAGCCATTTTCGTTTCCCCTGACAAAGTTTTTGCCCTTTTCTGGGTCTCACGTTGTGAACCCATTGCTTCGAAATGCTCTGAAACAACTGACCGAAATTGCAGCAGGTAAATGGAAGCACCTTGCAGATGACACCTCGTATTAGACGAAATACAAAGTGCGGTGCTTGTTTTAAAAACCCGGGTACACGTCCTGCACCAGGCCACAGATGGAGCGCAGTCTAGCAACAGATGTCGTGGCTGCAGTTTATTAGAAACATTGGCAACAGAAGGACGCAGACAGAAAATTCCAGAATTGAGTCCAAAGCACTATCAAACTTACTGATTCCAGCCTAAAATGTCAAGGTTTTCAGCAGCGCTCGCTGCGGTCCAGGAGGCAAAAGGCTAGCCCCAGGGGCTGCTCCAGGCTTAGGGACTTCAGAGCTTAAAATATGAAGAAATTTGTTTAAGAAGGAGTCAGGGGAGCAAACAGGTAGCTTGGAGAAGCTGGCCCTCGTGCCAAACCCCCAGTGACACATGGCACCTCCTTTACGTTACGCCACGCAAGAGCTTTTACTGGTAATGGAAACTAATCTTCAAAGTCCCGTGCTTGTTTACACATCTTAATCTCAGCTGCAAATATTCACAGGGCAGAAACTGTTTGAATTCTCAACTCTAAAGGTTTTGGGAGGATACAATTAAGCTATTTTTAAATTGTTCTTAACGTTTCTCGCTCCCGCTCTAAGAGCTTTTGATGTCTAAAAGACAACTCGAAGAAAGCAGAGCAGCCAAGGCAACGCTTTTCTTTTTTTTCCCCCTGCACTAAGCCTCAGGACAATAAGTTGTCAATCACCATTTTGTGCAAACCCTCGATATGGAGGATCCTGAACAGATGCCATTCTGACTTTATCAAAGTATGCGTGCTAGAAGGTGCTTCATTTTCTGAGCACCTGAAAATCAGGCAGAAAGCTCTCCAGCATACCTTCACTGCCACTTGGAAGTGCTACCAGAGCACCCAGGCTATGTGACTCCCAACGGGTCAGGCAGGGTCTTTTTTCCTCCAGGGTTACCCTTACAGAGCAGGAGAGCACCAAACAGGGGGGTGCAGACCAGGTCCATCTCATTACCCCTCTGTCATCGAGGTTTGTAGACTCCAGCAGCTGACATGGCCCGCAAAAAGGCCCTGCTTTACAACAAGACCGTGCTTTGGGGACGATGGTGGGGTTCAGGAGGTCCCAGGACGGACCAACTGAGCTCGTATGTAGCTCCTGCACAGCCCCTGGTCCACGCTGCAGGAATTGATGTTTTGGGGAACGTGATGCCTTCCTCTCTCGATAGGGAAAAGAGTCAATTCTCTTCATTCAGGAAGAAGTATTTCTGCACCGGTGACAGAGCAAAGCTGCTCAGCACAATCACACAGACCTCTTCATCAGTAGATTTAAGAATAGGGCTTTTAAATTCCCCATCCAAAGATGATAAACTGTACGACATGTAACGAATCTGCTCTGGATGGGGGGAGAAATGGAGCTGACACAGAGGTTTAAACCTGTTGGTCCAGGGGTGAATAAATATTTAACTAGCTAGCTAGGGTGGCTCCAGAGACTTGGGAAACAATGCATTTTACAAACCTTTCTGATTAGAGATTCAAACTGACATTTCTTCGTGCAGCTGAGGCCCAGCTGGGGGGGACAAAAGGCAGCAGAGTCAGCGCAAAGGAATTCCTACCTCCGTGGGTCCCTCCTGCCTTTCACCGCTTCCCGGGGCTGCAGGTGGAAACAAAAATGCACGGAAACTGCAAACACATTCCCCAGCTGACACCAGTACCCAGAAGATCCCCATTTAGCAGGAAAGTCAATTAAGCACTAAGCCGCCCAGCTAATAAGCACAATTTGAATATCAAAGTGTGATTGAAAACGTTTGTCTCAGGTCTTGTTTTTGCTTCCTGCTAACAAAACAATAGCAAGCGAGTTGTCAGGAAAAGAAAATAAAATCACCCTGGGGAAGTTTTGCTCTCCCTTTGGGCCCCCTGCCGCTCGAGGGGTTTATGTTGCTGTGTTCTGGGCAAGCTGAGTACTCAGAGGGTGGGTTGGGCATGATGAGGGGGGGTTATTCAAACAGAGGGGGCTTGGGTGTAATAAGAGATATGCGTCATGAATAAGTCCTAAGTCCCCCGTACAAACATCGTGTAACGCTGGGCAGATGCTCCTGGATGCTTGCGGTGCCGGCTGGTCCCGAATGGACGTGACTTCTCCCTGCAAGCTGCTCCCCTTGGCCAGCAGCAGCAGGGCGCAGACCCCTCCTCACCGCCCCCCAAGATCCCTTTCTGCTGCCCCAGCTCCTTCCACCGCCACCGAGCAGCTCCTGATCCGCACGAGTCCAGGTCAGGAAGCCAGCCCGGCAGCAGCAGCACCGCCCGCGGCCGCAGCCAATGCGTTCACTGCCCGGATAGGAGGCATCCAGGCTCTGGGCAGGAGGCATCCAGGCTCCAGCCGCTTGCCCCCCGAGCCCACAGCGTTGGGAACCCCAAGGCGGCGCGAAGCCGGCGCTGACGCCGCTTAAAACGGCTTGGTTTGGCCGCGAGGAGCATAGCTGGATGCCAGCGCTGAGGCCGGTGTAATGCTACACGCAGGCGTGTGTGACGCGGGGTAGCGGAGCTCTCCCTCGCCCTGTTTTCTCTTACTGTAAGCGGCCGTAGTATCCGTCGTAAATTTAGCCAAGTAATCCCCTCCCCACGCACTCAGAGGCTGGAGCCGCGGTCGCGGTGGGAGCTGTGATTTCATTTCGCAGGGGGCGAAGCAGGACGGTGAGCCCCGCAGAATCGGGTGCCTGCGGCTCAAATTGTAAACAAAAAGCGAAGGGAAAGGAAAGGCAAGGCCGGGACGAGCGCCCACGGCACGCTCCTCCGAGTGCTGCAAGCACGGGACCTTAATTTAGCACCAGAGCCTGGTTTCCTGAATTTCTACAAGCACTAAGCAGCACTGAAATCCTTATGAAGCTTGTCTCCTTATAAAATTATCTATTAAGACATGTTCTACACAAAATATATTTTTTTACTTGATCACTTCCAAGATTAAATTAATTCACCTGCCAAGGCAGCTTCAAATTCAGCAAGTCACTTAATTTTGCTTGCTACTGTTCTGTAAGTTTTATCCATTATATATATATATATATTTTTTTTTATTTTTTTAAAAAACTCCTGATCACCTTTCTTGTGAGCATTTAATCAGAACTTGCCAAGGTGACACCTACCCTGAGCACAATCACATATCATAAGAATGAGAGAAGCTATTAAATAACCAAAACCATGTCCAGAGGAGACTAGGTGTACACCTACAACTCCATAGCAGCATGGTTTGTAGAGGGCTGCCGCAAAAAGGACAGCGTGCTGCCAACCCCTCTGCGCTGTGGCTTGTGTCCTTCAATTATTTCTTCGTGTCACCGAGACCAGGGAGGAGAAACCCAAGCCCCAAGCACAGCAGCGAGCAACTCCCAGGGGTGTCACCGCAGCACAAACATGCCCAGGGCGAGTGTGGCCGCAGCGGTCCATGAGGCTGTAAGGAGCACCAAGGCTTTTGGTTGCTTCATGGACCAAAAGCGACAGCTCTCCCAGGCTCCACAAAATAAGTGGTGAAAACCAGGAGTGCACAGAAAACACGAGGTTGACGTGCTTCTGCAAAAAGGGCTGCCGGCAACGCCTGGCGCTGGCTGGAGTTAGTGAGTGAAATTGAGCAAACACCACGATCCACTCGGGCAGACTTTGTCAGATACTCACAGCACTCGAATGCTCTGACAGCATCAGTCCTTCCCTGTGCTCCAACACCACGGGAACAACTTACCCGAAAAGCAGCAGCCCAAGTGCTTTTACTCACACGCAAGGCTTCATCACTTTTGCACCAACCTGGGAGCGAGCGAGCGCCAAATGAATTTGAGGTTTTCCAATCAGCACTAAAATCAGCGTTATTTATAAAATTGGAGATTCCAGTACATAATGCCACGACCCCACTGAACTGCGGGTTGGGAACGTCAGGAGGTCCGTACTTACACAGGAACAGATAAAATTAACTGCAGGTGCCTCCCTTCCCATAGACAGTGACTTCCAAAAACAACACGCTGTTACTCAAACAGAAAGGAAACTCTTCCCATTGACATTTCTCGGGGACAATATTACAATTCTTATCTCTCGGATCAGCAAGGATAAGAAAAAACTTGTGTCGCCTCCAAACACTTTCACAAGTTACGTGCTTATTTGAAGCTCCAGCAAATGTATCAAATACCCCAAAACGGGACAGGTGCCATCCTCCCAGCCCAGAACTGCCACCCCCGTTAAAACCCCCAGAGATTCTGGTGCATGGATCTGTTAGGATCAGCAAACATAGTGGGACATCCTGAATGCCAACGTACCTCAGGTTAGGAAAGATAAAAGGGTCTGGAGCCGTGAGCCCCCTTGTCCAGCGGTGATAATAGAGGATGAGGGGGCCTCCGAGAGAAGTTGTTGAATGGAGATAGGGAAAAAAGGTTGAGCTCTGGTGTTGATACAGGGAAAGAGCAGATGAAGGGAGATCCCTTCAGAAAAGCAGTCTCTTCCTGCTACCCTTCTGCTGTTCAGGCTGTGAAGTAATCAATTGTTCAGGAAACAGAGAAATTTACTGCACAAATTATCCCAAAGAATACAGAAGATTTGCTGTGAGGAACTCAAACATCTCTACAGCTGCCTATCTATCCACACACATATATAGCAAACATATTTACATAAATCATCTTTATACGATGAAGCCTGGAGGAAGTCGTAAACCACAATGGATCCACAACGTCCTTACAACTCGCTCGTTATCGCAAGTCACGGCCTTTGCAAACATGCTCCTGCAGGTACCTCACCACGGGTACAGGCCAGCATCTCTGCCCCGCTGTCCAAAGCCCCATGGAACCGCAGAGTCAGTGGCTGTCACCTCCGTAGCTGGAATTACTCAGGCAGCACGGCTGTCAGCTCTTATTTTCAGGGATGGGATCCTCTCGGGATACGAACGTCAGCTATGAAACCGCCTCACCTCTTCCCAGCAGACCGACGGGATGGGCTCTGTCGTTTCACAGATCCTCCACATCTTCTGCTTTCCTCCCTTGAAGGTTTTCTCTCCTGCTCTCCGCCGTCACCCCAGCTATTTACTCGGAGAAGTGGATGCCCCATATTGCCCTGTACAACCCCAGCAGAATAGAAATCAATGCAATATTCTCCTTTCATCCATTTTAAGGAGTCCACACGGTGTTTACGATGTGTTAGGGACAAAGAGAGTTAGGGGACAAAGCCGAAAGAAATTAAAACACAACTCAGGACCAGCTCTGTCCTCATTCCCCCAGCACCTTTCAAACAAGCCAATTCCCCAAGCAGGTAAAAGTAACTCTTCGAAACCTGGCTAAACTGTCGGCAATCAAGCTCAAAACATCAAAACACGGCATTTGATTTGAAAACACAGCAGCGCTGTTACAGGCGGAACAAGTGGCACAAAGTGCACACAAGGATAACAACGAGAAGTTGTAAATACCTCACCCTGTCTCTACACCACTGCTGTTGTGCCGTGCTCTGGCGAGCAGAGCAAGGCTGCTCCTTGTACTTTGTGTTCAAAGTGAGCTGGGTGCTTCGTGCAGCAACTTCTGCTTGTTTTTCTTTGTTTTTCCTGAATACTCAAGCCCCAAAACTGACGCTGCATCTTCAGAAAACCCGGAGTCCTCAGCCAGCTGTCACTGAACATAATGGTCCCACACAAATCAACACGAACTCCAGGGTTTGGTGTCCCCAGCCCCAGTGATGGCTGATAACTGAAGAGCATGAATTAAACCACCTCACCCTCTCCTGTCCCTTAGGTACCTGAGGGCTGGGGTCCACAAGCTTCCAAGCTCCAGTCCTCCTGAGAGTAATCTGCAATAGAATTGCTGAATTCATTGTCTCCCTGAAAGAAGGCAGAGAAGCTCAGTGTACCTAGCCTCTGGGGAACACAGAGATTTGGAAGGAACAGCTAATTCTGTGGTGGTCTGGACATCAGCCACCTCACACTGTACTTGATCTACGCATCAGATCAGAGGGTTTGCAATTCAGCCCAAACCCAGACTCTGTAAGGGGAATTGGGGGAAGTGTTCTGTACAGCTTTGCTCACCGTTTTACTCGCAGCTATCAGGGTGGCTTTGTTGTTGTTGTCGTTCTTGAAATTGCAATCCATATTTACAGCCTAAGGATTAGCTTTTATCGGTCAATGGTTGACACGCCACCTGGGAGCCTCATGAGAGCTCCCTGTTAATATTTAACCATGTATTACTCTTTCCGACATCCAGCATCTTACAAACATCCCTGTTCACTCTAACCTACTCCCCTGACAAACCTGCTCCTTCACACTGCAATCCCAGAAGACCCCAGAGAATCACAGCAAAGCGATCCAGGCAGCCACAGATGTCCTAAACATGAGTGTAATTGAGTCTCACTGAGCATAAATTCTCTACCTGTACTTTATTTTGAACACCCTGCCCCAGCAGGACGTGCACCACCTCCCCGTTCATCAGCGTGGTGCTGGGGGAAAGCTTCTCATCAGGTCGATTTATTTCCTGATTGGCACCGTGGGCTGACCAGGCTGAGATGTCAGCACCCTAGTGCTGGATGAGAAGATGCTGAATGAGGACAAACTCAAAGGACTAGCAGAGAGGTTTGTATCTTATGTTCTGAGAAACGGAGGCGAATGAAGACACACAGAAGTGCTTCCATGTCTAGTGATGGTCTAAGGACATCTTGTTTTTCCAAATGTAGGTCTAACATGAGCTGTTACTTCTACCTACAAACCTTTTCCTGAAAATAAGGAGCGATACGATCAAAGCACGAGGCGAAAAGTATAACCTTTGCTTTCTGAAAAGATAAGAGAGGAATAAAATTGCTTTTCTCAAGGCCACAGAGAAGGATGTTGTAGTAAACAAGGCAGGAAAGAATGAAAGCTAAGCTGACACATTCGGCTCTGTGGGGATAAGGAAGATTGCATCTGAGGTATGTTATGTGGAAAGATGTATAAAGTGTAACCCAGACACAAAATAAGAGCAAATCTATACTGAAAAGGACATAGAGTTTACAGCAAACAGGGAAGCGGAGCTGTCCATGACTGAGAAAGGTAATGGAACGGGCGGAAGTATAAGATTAACCACAAGGAGATTAAGCTGATAACTAATGATCTACACAGAAATGTCAGACAGAGGTTAAGATTTTAATCTGGACAGATTCCATGGCATACTCACCAATTGTAAACATCAGCACTGAAGCTGAATTTGCGTTTGGGGATGAAGGTACTGCAAGGGAGCCAGAGAGAGGAACAAAATGTGATCCAAATGCCCCCCTTCCACCACCCAGAAAGCCAGGGAGCTGGATGAGGAGGGAAGGGTGAAGCACCACCTGAGGCTAGTTGTACAGAGAAGCATTTGGAAGCTAAATGCTGCCACGGAGCACAGCTAACGAGCACTGCTGCCCAGACTTTTTTTCCCTTAACTCACCAGGAGGCATAACCCATCCTAGCGTTCGGTGGCTCAGCACGCTGCCCAAACACACGCTGGGCAGGGAACGGCTGCAGCAGGGAGCTGATTACAATGCCAGGCTCTGTCCCACTGCATGCACTCCGAGGGGAAAGGGCTTTGCTCCTCGCCAGGACTGCTGGAGGCAGCAGCAGGGACAGGCTCAGTGCCTGGAGCAGCCAGCGCCCTGCCCTGCCGGGGATGGAAGCGCAGCAGTTACACCCCCGGGGAGCAGCCAGCACGCAGGAGGGGTTGCCAAAGGGCTAACACAGATCCTTCTGGGGCAGACAATTCCCAATTGCTGCTTCTTGGTGAGCGCTCAGACCCATCAGACAGACCCACAGATGCCTGCGCTCACTACCCAGGCGCAGCAGCCACGTTTCCAACCAGAGGACCTCTCTGGTCACTTGCTCTGGACTCCTGTTTATTGCCAACAGATTCAACTTCCACTTGGCTGATCAATTTTAGAAAGTTATCTGGTCCTGATTTAAATGACTTTAGTGACGAGAAGCTGACCACAAGCTTTAACTGTTTTAGAGAACGAGCAGCACTGAAAGCGAGCTTTGTTCCTAGCCTGGTTTTCTCCACTTCAACTCCCAAGCTGAAGGCCCCGTTATCAGATTTATTCCCCACATCCATACATCCAAAACTAAGTATTGTAAAGCATTTTTCCACTGATAGGTTTCATGGTTTTCACTGGACCTACGGCTATTTTTTAAATTTTTTTTTATTTTTCAAAATCACACTTGAACTGTGGAAAAGGAAAAACGTTTGCAGCATCTCATTCCTGGCTATATTGGTACCAAACACACAGATTATATGTGCCCATGTAACATTCTTTCACCTACTGTAGTCCTTTTGGCCACACCAACTCCTGTACACTAATCTACACACCCCTCTCCCTCTGCCCAAAGCTCTAAGTATGCTCTCCGCAGTTTATTTCTAGGTATAAGAATTTACTTAGCACTGAAATAGATACTGGTTGCTTGCAGCCCTAGAGCCAAGCAGTTGAGACCTCTCTCTGAAATATATTTTTATTTACTACTTGCCCTTGTCATCTTCGGTGTACCAGTAATGCCTACTTCCAAATAATTCAGTGTAAAATAATATGCAGCCCCACGCCCGCTACCCAGCTCAGCTCCATCCAGACACACATCCACCCGATGGTTTCTCATTGCAAGCGTTCCCTGCAGTTTTTGATCTCCAGGATACACACCCTGCCACATCACCCTGCTTCTCTAATCAAAGTCCCAGAAAGAAACAATAAAAGAGACAAAACGTCAGACAGATACAAGCTTAAGGAAGAACAGAAGACTAGAGGTTGGTAAAAAGAAACAAACTATATTGCACAAGCCTACCTTAGAGGCCTTTACTCTATTTCTACTGATAAATTATGCAAGGGAAAATTGTAATCTGAAGGAATTTAATCCCAAACTAGTTGTGCCACCCCCAATAAAGACAGGAGAACAGTGGGGGAACTACATCATCTGCAGTTGGATCGGATTCTCAGTTGTTCTTTCATAATTGTAACCGGCTCCAACGGTCAGAACCTTGAAAATTCTGGTTTATTCCATGCCTCTGACACTGTAAATTCTTAAAACAAGGCTGACCATCACCGCACTCACTTTGTTCAGTAACGAGGAAGCACGGTAGTAGCAGAAGTCTCATTATCAGCCAGCTCAACTGCGCTGAGCACAGGGAGAAACAAGATCTGCCCGCACAACATGAGCCGTGCAGGCTCCTGTCCACCCCGTGCCACCCCTGCCAAGAAGCTGCAGCCTCGGGGATGTTTACCAGCAGGGCAGTGGCCATACAGTCTGACCACCCGTTACCATCAGCACTGTCCATTTCCGAGTAATTAAGACCATTCAGAGCTGATCTGCTTGATAGCCTTAGCGTTGAGCCTTGACACCTGCCAATCCCTAAATGGGGTAATTACTGCAGGGGGGGGAAAAAAACATATGGAAATAATCCTACAATGGATATAATCCTCTGAAAAAGCACTATACTAACGAGTTTGCTCTCTCGGGATGACAACGTGGGACTCTCCTGCACAAAACCTGAAGCCCTATCGGTTTCTCCAGAGACAAAGAGTCTTTTTCTCAAGCTAAGCAGGGAGGGTTTCGAATCGCAGCACGGAGCAGCCATCCTTGCAAGCAATCTTCAACTGGAACGGAGCCGAAGAACTTTTCGAGATGCCACCCAGCCCATCCACCTGTCCGGGGACAGATCAAATACTTTACCTACGACATTTCTGACAGCTGTTTGTCTAAAATGTTCTTAAAGATCTCCAGATAAATTTTCGCCTCGAGGCACTTCCTGCATTCACCGTATTTATTTATTTTTTTTCCATATTTATTTTTTGAGCTTTATTGAAGCCTCACTCGTCAGCAGGTCCGTGCGACCGGCTCCATTTTACAGACAAACATTGAGGCCCGGACAGGGGAAGCAAATTGCACAGAACCACCCAAACGGCCAACAACAGCGCCGAGAGGAGACCGGCGGTGTCAAAGTCCACCTCCAGCACACGATCCTCTGCAAAACACTTGGTGCAGAGCGAGCACTTGGTTTATTGCTCAGTCCCGTTTGCTCCCCTGCGGTATCAAAGCAAGGCTCGTGTTTGAAACCGTGCCACTTCAAATTAGGCTTTGGGTGGGTGAACGTGTTGCTGTAATGGATAGTCACCGGCGAATCTGAGCATGGGGAGACCTGAAGCTTGTTTAAAAACACAATCTGGAGTTTTTTTGTTATCGCAGAATTGAGCATGTGGAAAAACAACATGCTTTTCCCCACGCTGCTCAACAAGAACAGAGATGCAGCTCCTCCTCCTGCAGAGCCGCTCAGACCCGGGGACATTTTTCTTATCACCCCCACCAAATCCACAGGCTCGCAGGGGAGCGTTTCATATTCCTCAAAACAAAACCTGCTGCTTGATAAAGGTATCTCATTCTAATAGGTTTATCAAGTAGTTTTGTATCTAGCCACAGAAATGTGATCTCTAAGCGCTGAGAGAGCAGCCAAACACTGTACAAATTATTTAAACAGCAACAGAGATAACATTATTGTAGTGTGGAAGAGAAGCCTAAGGAAATGGTGATCCATACATGACATTTCTCTTCTCTCACGGGCTTTTGCTAATTTAATAGCTGTAGAAACCTGCCAATGGGGTGAAGAAGTTGTTTCAGATAAATCACTGGTTTCCACGTAACTGCTTTTTCATTAAGTCTTCCAGCACGACAGCTCCTGCACATTAGGCTTTCAGTTCTGCCAGAAACGCACGCCACGCACAGATCCGCCAAGTCTAAAATCCACAGAATTGAACGAACAGAGAAACAGTTTGCTGAGCTTTAAATTTTTAACACTGCTTTAAAACAAAAGCCTTATTCCTTTAAGCCATGTTAAGGCTCCACCGGGTGAGACGGTCAGACATCACAGTGAGGAGCTCCATTTCCTCCCTGGCTTTCGGGAGCTTTTGAGGGGTACTTACAAGGGAACTCTTGGACTCATTCATCCCGAGCCGAAGCTGTGTAAACACATCCAGCGCAATCAGCCTTATTTCAGAAAGATGATGTTCAGAAAAAATTGAAGACCAGGAAAAAGCAGCCCCATTTGTTTTTATTAAGTCACTGCCTTTATGTTTTTATTACCCATGGACTACGACTGATTGTTTTTGTGGAACAGATAGGAAGCATTTGTCTGATACTCAAATTTTAATGAATAGCTTTATTGCTTATGAAATATTAAAATCCTTGCACTGCTGTGACACAACGTGGATGCCTAACAAAATCTACAAAGCTAACAGAAGAATGCTTGGTTACCACATCTCTGTTGTCCTTGTTACCCTGTGAGGTCTGCTGACTTGCATGTGCCTTATTCTTAGGAAACCCAACACCCTGCTAGAGCTTCCTACGTGATTGTAAGATTTTCCAGCTGTGTCTTTAATGGTGCAACAGGGTCTAGGCCCACCTCTGAGTGCGAGCATTCCTTACGTACGTTCTTGATTGCAGAAAGCTGGCATTACGAGGCAGTTCTAGATTCACAAGGGGAGCGACCTCCTCCCTCCCTGCCCCAGACAATCTGCTTTGCAAAAAGCACTAAATGAGAACGAGGAGCTTGCTACCTGCATTCCCTTAACTCTGTGCATTGACTTAAAAGCCATCAGTGTGTCCCTGTAACCTGAGCTCAGGCGCAGCTCATCGTGTCAGGGCCCCAAAATTGCAGCGTGGCCACATCCCAGCAGCAACAGCAACTCGGTGGGAGTCCCAGGTGACCAGCAATAAGCTTTGCACATCTCCAGAAGCCTTCAAATTACACAGGAAACAAATAATTGGAGCTGTCCTATGACCAGATCAATGTAATTTCCCTTCCTTGACTAAGAAGATCTTAGAAACCTTATGATCTCCACCACATAGATTAATCAGACTGACCTTGTTAAATACCTGTCACCCTCATTACGTTTGCATATGACCAAGGCTTATAAAAGTCAGGAGCTCAACTGCCCGGCACCTGCCAGTGCTTCAGCACTTACAGCGTGGTAGCTGATGTCTGGGAAGGCTGAAAATGCCCGATTTACCATTACAATGGATCAGTATTTCTTGACATCCTGAAAAAGGGCACCTCTAACCTGATCCACAAGATCAAAATCACATTTATTTTTTCTTGAGAGCTCTGAAGTGATGCCAGAGAAACCAGGTACACCCTGAGCCCTTTAAAAAGAAAGGCAACAAGAAAATGAATCCTAGCGTTCTGCCGAACACTGTTCTATTCTAAGCAGACTTTCTTTCCATCTCTTTTTCTGGGAGTTCCTGCAAAACACCCTCATCCTCAGAGCCTCTGACCCCGACGTGCTCCAGAGGCAGCCTCTGGTCAGGGCCATACCTGAGCATGATTGCCAGCGAAGGAATTCACCCAGGGTGCTGAGCCAGAGGCTCCTTGTTCATACAAGAGCATCAGCTTGCCCAGCCCCAGTCCTTCTCCTCTGCAGTGATTCTGGCCATATTTTGGAGAAGAGAGAGGGAAATTCCACGTCAGAAAATTTTCTGGACACGAACAGGTGCCAAGCGCGCTGCGCTGCTGTTTTCAGTTCATTTAAATACAGATTCACGGGGAAGCCAGACTCAAACGAAAACATTACGCTCGCTCAGCCAACATTCGAGCGCTCCGCAAAGCCAAAGTTAATTCTCTGTTTGTTTGAAATTTCCCAAGCCAAAATAAAAGCAACGCCGCCGACTCTCCGACAACGCCAGCGCAGCCGGCGCAGCACCCCCCCGGTCCCCTCACCTAACCACGGCCAGATAAAGGTTATGAACGCACGCAGCTGCAATCCCCAGCATTTATTTCAGTGACCGAGCCCCGGAGCGCTGCTTCGTGCGCTTACGCAAGGCCAGCCACAAACTTTGGATCAAAGCAGCGACTGAAATAACTGCAGGCACGCCGCGAGCAGCTCAGCCCCGCTGCCAGGTCGAGCGCAGCCCGTGCCCCCCCCAGCTTCCCGCTACCCAACCTATTTTTTTTTTTTTTTCCCCTTCCCAGCTAACCAGCAGCCCTAATTAAGGAGCATAAACATCCCAGCAAGTTCATTCACGTCCCTCCAATAGGAACTCGCAGACAATTATAGGATATAATTGGGAAGCGCGATCGTTGAACTTTTCACCAGCTATTGTTAGAGACAGAGAAGGGTGAGAGCCGCTTCCTCAGGACACAGACAGTTATTCACAGCATCTGTCATTAATCAGAGGTCCCGAAGTCACCGACCTTTCAGCTAGAAATAATCTTTACAGTGGTCACACCCCCCAAAATAAAATAACCCCAGGTGTATGTGCAGTGGAGGGGTTAAACACAAGGTGTATTTACAGTGGCCATCCCTGTCAGATGCAACTCCTGATAGAGAAAGATGTTGCAGAGAGCTTTGCCAAGTGGCATGTTTCAGTTGGTCTCCTTGCACACACTGAATATACGTCTTTGTAAGGACTCGAGCGGTTCACAATCCTTTCGTGGTCTTCTACAAGAAGGCCTTTCATCATACAATGTAAGCACGCTATGAAATCACGCGTATCTTGAATTTACTCTGCTCTATTTGCCAAAACCTGGGAAGAGGCACCAGAATTGTATTTTCATTTAGAATACTTCTACTCTTCATTAAAATTTTTAAGATTTAAAATAAAGAGCCATTGCTCTGCCTTCATTAAGAGGGGTGAGCAGAGGGAAACGTACAGGATATATAAGCCAGCCAGTTCCTTATCTCGACTTACCACACCAGAGCACCCCAGCAGTCACTAGGATTTGCTCTGAATGAAACAATCTCCTCCTCCCCAGGCAAACACATCACGCTGGGTGAACCATTTGCAGCGCTCCCATTCATGCATTACTAACACCAGTTAACCCCGTTGCTCAGGTTTGTTTTTTTAATCATTCCCTGACTTCCTGCCTCTACATCCATGCCCAGACAACAGCATTTTCTGACGAACGCGTCTGCCAAGCGTAGTCAGCCCGCTCTATTTTGTCTAACAAGGGCTAATGCAGGTTCCCTTGTTTAAGGGAAACACAGTAACTTGGATCTGTCCTTGAAGTGGGAAAAATAAGTATTCTAGCTGAAGTACCCGTGGCGTGCCAGCCCTGGAAATAGCAAGTAGTTGGCACTGGGTTGCCACTGAAGCCTGAGCAGCGATCCCAACTCAGAGCATCTTCCATGCCCCTGCATGTTAAACTCCTCTGCAGCCCGGACAGCAGCTTACAGCAAGAGCTTTGGGGAAGGGGTGAAGGAAAAAAGAATTAAAATCGCAGCTCAAACCAAACAAGATTAATGTTTCTTCCATTTTATGGGTACAATACCTCATTCTCCTTTTCAGCTGATCAAACACGTTCACCTGGACAAGGTGTCTATACGGAAATCACTAACTTTGGAGCAATTTATCTCTATTTACTGCCATTAACTGTTGTGCGAGTTGGGAATTAGTCCCCATCCAAGTGCTCTGAAGACAGAAGGGATCAAACCGTCGCTTCTGTTTGAAGTGCTGGTTGTGGATAAGGGGGATAAGGAAACCATTAACCCCTGTGTTTAAGTGTAGGTGCAGCAGTGAAGAAGCCCAAGAAACACCAACGTGGGGGGACCACAGGAGCTGCGTACATGGGGACTTAATAGCATGCTGAAACACTAAGTATTGAAACCCTACAGCCTTGTGTCAGCCCAGGTCAGCGTGCTGTTAAAGCAAAAAGCCAAACTAGGGTCTTCTTCACAGCACCAAGTCCTGCTCATTATTTTAAGTGGGTAGTATACTCTTAAATAGCCATTGGTGTGGACTCTTTCACCCCTTCTTCCCAATTCCACAGGCTGCATCGCACCACCAAGCACCGTAAATGTCTCAACTACTCTTTATAAGCTGAAGTGAGTTAGTTTAGGATGTCCAGCCGTTTGCAAGCATCACAATAGCCCGGACCACAAGCACTACACGCACTCAATAAAGCTGTCGCTTGGCAAGGTTCGGAACAGACGCCCCAGTGAGATTATCGGGTGTCAACTTCCATCTGGCATTTGTCAGAGCTGGGAAGGAAAAAAAGAGGCAGGTCTTATCAGATCTCCAAATAAAAAGAGCACTTCCACTTCATGTGGTAGCAACTGGAAAAATTTCTTTGTGTTTGAAGCTTTAAAAATATCTTGCCCTTGAGGTTGGCTAAGTCTGTGCAATGCTTCGAGACCCCTTTCCCATACAAAGGTAATAAAGCTCAGCTTATGGTTACCGAAATTCCCAGCACATAAAAATTACAGGAAGCTGTTGCTAAGTAGTATTTCTACCTAAGTAAACATCACAAAATGTTTCCCACACACACCTCTGAACTTTATTATTCAAATCTGCCTTGAAGATGTTCGTCGTTGCAGGATTTCTTCTGGCACCAGTCTCTTTAAAAGCTGTTTCACAGCAGTTGAAAAACACTTCAGGCTGAGCAACGTTTTTCTTAGTGCTTTGTTGTGTTGTTTGTACTAGGAAACAAAGCAGGCTACTAAAGCAACTCTTCAGATCCTTACCTGTCCCCTACCTGTCCCATTATTTTGCCTGGACAGGTCACAGGAAAAGGAAAGAGATTCGGCTGTAACCCCAGACTCCAGACCCGCTTACACACCATAAAAAAATCCAGACAAGCATCATTATTTTCATACAGTGCCTTTCTTTAGCAGCTCCTTTACATGCCAATTACTCCAGACTGTTATCACTACTACCTGCTCTATTTTATCCTCTTCAACTGGCCCAAATGGTTTTATTTACCTTCCCCTTCCTTTTAATGAGGTTAATATTTTGCAAATTTGTGATTACACTGATTGAGAGAGATACCTTTTGTTTTTAATCACATAAAGCAATAGTTTGAAGAAAGAGTCTATGTACAAACCTGAAATGGCCCCCCTACACTCTTAGTAACTCAAATTCCTACTTAGCATGAAGTCCCGAGACCACAAAGATAAAAGAATCCTGCAAAGGTTTCATTCTGAATGAACAGGAGAACTTGAATTTCACTACTCGTATTTCAGATATTTGTCCTTATATCCCAGGAATGCGGCCCTTCGGTAGTCACCAAGGGACTGGCTGATATTACAGATTGCTTTCCTGTTAATTTTTATTTGGCCATTCCATTTTTCCTTCCTACTACCTTACTCTACCTCTAGATGACCCGACACACAAGTTAAAGGCTGAATTGCTTTTACAATGAGACTGTCGAAAACATCAGACTGCTTCAAATTACGTATGGACAGGGAAGACTGACTGCAGAGAGAATTGGCAGGAAATCCTATTTCACAGGGAATTGTTCCTTCCGCAAGTGGAGTGACAGACATATAGCATTTTTATTACATTTAAAAAAAAAAAAAAACACATGGAAAAAAATGCAAAATATGAAAATCATGTTTGGCAAATATGAACTGAGGTCTAGGACGTGGCATTTCCAGCATTTTTGTTGTCTGAATTCTTCAGCAACGGCGCTCTCTGCATGAACATGCTGCGCTGAACTAAGAACTACATTTTTATGGCAATGAAAATAAGAGTATGTACATATAAAAAGGCCTTACAAAAACGTGGGCTGAAAAGGTACAAAACCTCCAGAATAGGCACAGTCCTTGACTGCCATAAACAGCACAAGGCTAGACCCAAATTCCAAACAGACTACATATTTCTCTCCCTTCCTACCCAAAATACAACGTGAGTTGGCCTTAGCTGAACTGACTTGCTTCTCACACCAAGACAAGTGATTTCGGAAAAAGGAAAGGAAAGCTTGCAGGAAACACATCCTGACCAATCTCGATTTTTGGTATATCCACCTACACGTCTTCATACTCAGACAGAGATTCTTCAGCATCACAAGTTTGTTGTTTCAGAGCACACGGCTGCCCACAAATCATTTCAGTTCCTCCCGACTGGCTTCATGCACAACCTTAGCTCTAAGGTCTGTAAGAAGATCTTCACTTTGTTGTCTTCAACGTGTTATCACCAACTGAAAAAAAATTCTGGGCTGGAGTTAGAGCTGTAAGTATGATTCAGAGACTTGGAAGTGTGCCTCCAAGATAATTACACGCTGTAACTGAAAGTTAGTTTTGGAGTCAACTGGGATATCTGTGCTGATTAAAAGACAGAAATACCAAAGACGCATGCTCAGCGTGAGATGTGGTGGGGATGGCAACCAAGTGGCCATGGGAAGCAGGCACAAAAGGGCCAGGGACTGGTGTGGAAGGCATGGGGGACTTCAGGGGATCCCCTTTGGTCCTGACCATTCCCACCTCCCTCCCATCACGTTCAGCTTCTGCACGGTGCCGTCCTCCAACCTTCACGCACATCCTCGCGAGGTTCCTGCTCATCTCCCTCGTTTCTCCAGCAAGATTCAAAGGCTGGCAAAGTAGATTCAGCGGGCTGGCAAAGCTTGCCAGCTTGGGACCTTTCCCTGTTGAACTGACACACATTCTGTAGCATCAAAACAAGCGGTAGTTGAGTATTCCTGAAGTATGGTTTTCTGGCAGACAGAACAGCAAAATATCACAGTCCACAGTCCCAGGGCAGAACTATCTAGCAGGGCTATCAGCCTTTGGTGTTTAGACCTCAACAACTTCCCATCCAAAGAAGAAAAATAGAAAACTACAAAACTGAGGTTTTATGCTAAGTTCTGTGAACAGTGCATGAACACAAACATCAAAAACCTGCGCTAAAACAAACAAAACCCAACTTCCCCCCAGAAAATTATACTGAAACTTCTGCATTTCATCCCACCACTGAAAAAAAAAAAAAAAAGCAACTAAAAAAGAAGAGGGGAAAATACTTAAAAACCCAAATGATGTGAGACTTCAGCACGCTCAACGAGACAGCACTAGCTGCAGAAGATTCCCGGATAAGCTGCATAAACGCAGAGGGAAAGACTTCCTGACATTAATACCCTCAGTGCTGGGTGTTACTCTGAGCTCTTCAGGCAAAGGAAAGTACAATTCACACAAGCTTATAATAATCTTGACAAAACAATTACACATGCTAAGGATACGTTAGGGCTGGCAAAAGAACAGAGAAGGCAGCGATTCCACTAACAGATACACTAAATAAATGCCCCAATCTCTCCCATAGCTACTAGAGTGCGTGTACTGGAAGTCTAAAACAGTCAAAAAAAAGGCTAACACATCTAAAAGAGTACCGAAGAACAGTTAAAATAGCTTCTGAGGTATAGAGGCAGGTGTCACCAGGCACAATGTAATGCAGATACCATCTCGTTGAGAACACCAGCTACCAATGAAAGCACGAAGCTTAGCATTCAAAACAAAGCTAAGTAGGAGTAAGTGCTTTTGAAAATGCACATCAGTTACAGCCAAAGTATGCAGGAGCCCGGCTTCTCTACATTTTCTCAAAAGGAACACAAAAAACCAGATGGAGAATTTGCATAGAATTTCTTCTGAAATCGTTTCCGAATTCAAATTTCAAATTCAAGTCGAACGGATTTATTAGGCTGGCTTCTTTAGGTACCTAAGTGCATGATCACGCACAGTATCCTCCAATGAATTTAGCTGAATTTGTGTGAGACACTGAGGAGCTGAGATTTCTGCCCCTAAGGTAAAAATATTACATTCCTACAGGTTTCGTGGAAATAGGCAGTCACATAAAGGAGAGAAACCATACATTCCAGCCTGCTGTAGCACAGCCCCAGAAGATTCACAGGAATGAGGGACATTATGAATGGTCCAGCCACAGAAAACGTTTCAGTTAGGTCTTTAACCCCATGAAATAGTAGAAAATGCAAAACAGGAACGTGTAAGAAACCAGGTTTCAGTGCTGATAATAACTGCACACCAAAAGAGTTTAGAAACTAAAGTGCTTTATAACCTGAGTTTTCATTTAAAAAAAGAAACACACATACACTCCTGCATGTTCTTGCTCATACCCTGTTATTCCGGCAATAAAAAATAACCACTTTCTTTAAAAGGAAGCTAGACAATTTGGGGTGAGGAGTAGCAGAGGCGAAACCACATTAATTTCATTAGCGTATGCATACTGCTAGGAATTCCTTCTCAAATTTGGCACTTAGCACTCAGAGTTGCCCTTTAAAGCTTGGCAAGAAATGTTCTCCAGCCCGCAAGTTTCCTAATTTCGTCTGAGGACACACTGCTTCATTTGGATGCACTACCTCCAAGACAGACAGCTCTGAATGTGTCAGTTTTACCTCAATTCACTTTGCTCCCCGTCAGTCATAACATAAATCAAAGCAAATATATAATTAAAACTAAACTTAAGGTCGGCTCCAAGCTTGGAAAAAACAAATCTGTATGAAATTAAAAGCAACCCTAACACAGTTTCAGACCTGGGGTTCAGGGGTTAGGACAGCAGCTGCCTTTCTGAACACACCTCTCTCTCTGAACCAAAACCCGAGCCTGAAAGTGCGATTCCTTCTCCCTCCCCAGGACTCCTGCAATGGGCAGGCACTGCCTAGGACCTCTCTTTTTCCTCCTTTTCCTTTTCTTCCAGTCCGATTTGGCTTCCAGCTTCTCACTGTGTGCAAACACTGCTCACCCATCCACCTATCTTGCACATTTTATGACCGGATGGTTTCAGTAAAAATATAATTGCACTCTTCCGGAGTCAGGTTTATTCCTGAAAGACCTTTCCTGCTGCTTTGTTTCCGTCTTTCAATCAATCTGGACTTTTAATCCCATAGCCAAGCCCCAGAAGTACTAATACCACTAACCAGTACACAAGATAACAGCTATACTCACAGCACACTACACCAGGGAGCTCTAGGCAGTCCCTGACTTTCTAGAGAAACGAAACACAGCATTTTTGGGCACGCTATTCACACAGGTGATTAACAGCTGACGTCTCAGCTCCCAGACAGATCTGAGAGGTTAAAACCCATGCTGAAAGCACACCACTCACCGCCCCGCAGACCCACCTCTCTGGCAGCGGTCGTGGGTCCAGCAGCGCTCGATGAAGATGCCGTTGATCACAGTGGGCGGGCAGTTGCTTTTCCCTTTCACAGTGCCCGGACACACATCTCCACACTCTTCTTTGTCATCCTTGTTGGCGACGATGTAGTTGTCTTCTACAGAATCCAAAATCCTCGACCAGTCGATGGTGGACAAGTAGCACAATTCGTTGTTCTTCTCGATCCGCACGGCGCCTCGAGTGATGTTCATCAGGTTGTAGAGGCCGATCTCCTTCAGGTGAACCATCTCAAAAATGACGAGCGCGTAGTTAAAGAACAGATGGGTTCCTCGAATCACAGTGAGGTTGGGGAAGAGTCCCTTTAAGCTCTCCAGGCCGTAGACGCGAAAAAGCAGCAAGTAGTCTGTAATCATAGTCAGTTTGGGAAAGCTGAGCTCGCGGAAATCTTCAGGCTTGGTTTTAAACATCAGCAATATTTGCAAGTGGCCCTCGATCACAGTGCAGTTCTCAAGCATGTTCAGCCGGGTCAGATTGTTGCGAATGTCCATGCTTCTGCATACTGGAAGGCAAAGAACAACGCTATTTACTTATTTTTTAAAAAACAGTTTTCCAAATACACCCATTTTTCCAACCGTGCCATAATATATCGCTACGTTCAGAACACACAGCCAGGGCCTTTTCAATAAAAGCACGCTTCGAGCGTTAAGAAATACACTGTTGGGAACGCTCCCTGGTATAGGGTTACAAAATATGAACTGAAAGAGTATTTCATAATTTTTTTCTGCCATCTTGAGCTGCTGGATATTACCCCTATCACGACCGGAGCGGCAACAGCAGCCCGCAGACGTCATTCAGCGTTTACAAAGTAAGAGGTGTCCATGCAACAGAGTCTGTTTTCTTTAGATAGTTGCCAGCGACACACCTACCTCATCCCAGATCGTGCAATTAATGCCACTGGATTAGAGGGAGTAATTTAGAATGGTTGCAGCGAGGGAAGAGATAGGAAAAGAAGAATGGGGAGGAAATGGCAGTGCTCGGGAAGGGAAAAAACTGGAAATCCACATGGAAGATGCAGCCTCGGCTCTCGCCCAGACTTTGCTGATGAGTAATTCACTACACCAGAAATTTGTGCCCCGAGCATTCTTTTCAGGTTAGGCGTTTTGTTGTTGGGTTGTGTTTTTTTGTTATTATTTTCTAAAGGTTGCAAATCTCCCTGCCTCGGCTACCTGGACAGTTTGTTGAGCAGAACCAGTAACCCAAAGAACCGGCAGAGCAAACAAGGATACGAAGCCTGGGTTAGAAGGGAAACAGAGTAACACGAACCCAGGCAGCAGCAAAAGTAGGGACAGAAGGAAACAAGTCTGAATGGGGAAAATTTGAATTCTAATTACAGGTAAGGAAATCTAGAGCACCATGTCCACACAACACAATGAAAACCCCAGCGATAACCCTTTAGAAAAACAAATTTCATGAAAGATAGAGCCAGCCCTTAATGCTCTGGGAGAACATCAGAGGAAAGGGAAGCCTGTCTGGTGATACAAGCGTGCAAGACAACCACTTCCACCTGCCCAGGTGGAAATATTTCATTTTAAGACTGCATCCACTTTAGGAGTCCTCTTTTGATTACAGCAGAGACTTGCTCCCGCACACACACACACTCCCCTTTAGAGTTAAAAAGCCCAGCACATTTACTTTTCTTTGTCACTATGTATAAAATTAAACTTCAAGAACACACTCAGCAATAATCAGGGCTTCCAGAATTAACATATGCCCAGATGTTTGATGGTTACAATCGCCTGACTCCTCACGGCTGTACAAAGACCACTGCTGTGCGGGTTAAAAATAAATTCTATGCAAACGTCTTAATGATTATTCAGAAATCTGCTCCACTGCAATAAAAAATAAAACTGGCAGCACTAATATAGGATCCGGAGCAATGTTATTGCCCAATAGGATTTTTGGCACCGTATCCAAGTCGTTTCATAAATTTCTTTCTGGAAGAAATAGCTAATGCACACTGCACCAGGGATCGCGGGTGTTCCTAAGGTGGGGAAGGAAATCTGAAGACCACATAGGAGCAAGAAACACCGCAGAAAAATGGGAAGCAAACCAGAAAGCTCGTTGTCCATCCCAGGCAGGGGATCAAAGAACTGGGGGAGCAATAGCTTTGGTTTAGGGAAGGTTTCTTGTTATTTAATTTAATCAATTTTGACGAGTATCTCCAAGGGAGGGGGCGTGCGACACGGCCCCATCACCTGGGCCTTTCTGCAAGAGCTGCAAACCTCCAAGTTGCACGTCTGAGGCTCAGATCAAGAAGCAAATAAATTGTCAGCCCTGATGGGGGAAGGAAAAACCTCGAAGAAATGCCATCAGCATAAGGAGGATTTTTTATTTTTTTTAGTAACAAGTAAAATCAGCACATTCGTATGTTATTCCAAACTTAAGCTGCCTATGCTGGGAAGCAATTAGCTGCTTTGCAGCTTCTAACGAGCTCCTGACACTCAATCAAGAAGGAGCAATTGGTGGGAGCATAATCACTGCTGATCAACTGGTGCCAAATGGAAAAGCTTCAACAAATCTAAAGCTGTGCAGAAGGACAGAATAATTCCCAGCCACACACAGACTGGGAAGGAGAGAAGGTTCAGGGACTTCTCCCTGGGTTGTTTCTTACTGAAAGGCTTGCATGTTTCATTGCCCAGGAGAATATATTCTATTAAGGTCAAAAATTCTAATCAAGAACGCATATATATTTTAAATCACTCCCAAAAAAATCCTGCGTCTATGCCAGTAGCTTCTTCAGGAAAGGACCAATAACACTCAAAACCATTGAAATTCAATGTACAAGTGACCAATGGAGCTGGAACTATCTGGTAATGCAAAACCCACCTCCTTGTTTCTTAATTACTGCTTGCAAAGCACAGAGGTGAAATAACAGCAAGCTGACCGAGGTGGAACCCAGGAGCAATTGCTCCATCACAGACCTTGCAGAAATGGACAGGCCAAAAAAGATACAGCTCAATCCCGCAGCTGAAGAATTACTTTTGAGAGTAAAAGCTCCAGGCTTTTATCATGGCTTAAGGCCACAAAAAGCACCTACACACTACATGTAGTCACCCGAGTCTTTCATCATCATTCTGAGGGGAATTGGGTAAGTCACCAGAAACCGGCCCTGCCCCAGGCACTCAGCCCCCAGCATGGAGAAGGAAAGAAAAGAAAGCAGCTCAAAGGCTTTCCTCCCTCCTCCAAAAACATGATTTAGACATCCGTGCAGGGTACAAACCACCCTCACCTGCAGCATTCCCCCCCACTGCAGCTTGCAGAGAAGGCAGCCAAAGGCTGAGACAGAAAAATATTTTCACGAAGTGTGTGAAAGCAAAAAAGTTAGATGAAGCTAAACCTAAAAAGAGGCAGGTGATGCTTGTGGGTAAACAGCAAAGCATTTTGAAGAGTTAATTAATTGTATAGATCTACCAGAGCTGGAAGTACACATCCACAGTCCATCAGCTCAGCTGGCTTTTTAGAACTATTTTTGTATTTTGGGCCAATTCTCAACTCTCACACAGAGAGCATTATTTGTGAGCAGTGCTGCCAGCACAGACCAGACAGGAGATTCCACACGCCCTGGCAAACCAGGATGTGACCCGAGTTCTTCAAACTCTGCTGCTTTCAAACCTGAGCAATAGCATGTCATAAACCGGCACGTTGTCTGCTGGCCTTAGGGGGTTCCAGCACCGGGAGCTTCTGCCCAAGCCCTTTTCATGGAAGGAGATGTCAAACACTGCAACGTTAGCCTGGCAGAGAAACTTAAAAGGAATTTCAATCAAATCACATGCTCGTTTCCGAAACAAACAATTGAATAAAAGGCTACTATGATTGGAAATCTAGAAAGATTCAGGGGCTTTATCCAGCTTTTTCCACATTCAGAGAAAATTACATTTAAGAATTATTTTTCGTTATCTACTTCAGTTTAGTTTTTAAGTGATAAGTATCACCACAGAAGCTGAACCTCATTTTTAATTCCTCAGGCATCGAGGAGAAGGAGTTACACCTATCTGAAACAAACCCTGCTTTTCTGCTGCGGGGTCCTCAATCTTTTCCTGCTCTTGAATTCTATTCAGCAGTTTGCATCTTCTGCTCATGCAGCAGCTGCTGAAGTTGCCCATAAATTTATCGTTGCCAAGACAACGGGAAGCAGTTTTAAGCAAAGTAGTAAGTGGCTTTCCACAGCCTCTCTCAATAGTATTTCTTCTGCAGGGGCAGGGGGATTACTCAGTGATTCAGTACAAAGGCTAGTCAGGTGCAATCCCGGGAGAGCAAAGTTGAGGAGTCAATTGTAAGGCAGACAACCTGGGTCCAAAAAATACAGAAATCAGCAAAATAACTATCTCAGTCTGATTCCCTAATAGTAGGCCCAATGCTATTCCTGTTCAAGCTACTGGCAAAAGCCCTGCTAACACAGATTCCTGCGTTTCAGCAGAAACGGGCTCCGCTTCCAGCAGCACAGCACGACACTGCCAGAGAAGAAAAACTCCTCCATCCCTAGCTACTAAGCTATTCAAAGGAACTTAAAAAACGATAACAACAATAAAAAAAAAAAAATCATTATAGACACTTTCATCAGACCCCCAAGAAAAAAGTTGCAATTTTTTTTTTTAAATAAAAATAAAAAATCCTGGGATGCCAACCAAGCCTCTCGAACAAACTAGTTTGGTAGCAACCTTCAAGCGCTGAATGAAGAAAGGAGATCTGATGTCAGAGGTTACTTCTGGAGATACAGTCTAACCGAGGGAATAGCTGGAACTTAAGCCTTGTTTATAGTAAACTAGCTGGATACCAGACCTTAATGATTCACTGCTTTAGAGCTCTGGCTCTTGAACAATCGAGACCAGGATGATGTAGGATTACACAGAAGGAACATAAACCATTTAAGATAACCATTAGTTAATTGTGCGTTTTAGAGCGTTCACTACCGACGTGAATAAAGGAATCATATAGGAAAAATTGCACTCGCCGATTAAATCAAAAACTTGGTGATTCTATATAAAGCTAACTTGTACACAGAAGGCATTAGGAAACTGGGAAATGGGCTTTTAGGTGTTTCTTAGGATAATTGAGACATGAAAGAATCCTGTTAAGGGACGGGACAGAAGAAAGGACCACAAGCCAGCTTCTAGCCTAGTGCAGTAATAGTTTAACAAACAGGAGCTATCTATTAGCAAAACATTTGTTTTTGAGCTTTGGTTTTGCACCTCAGTCACTTGGATCTGAGCAACAAAGCAAATTCAGAAATGCACTCAAAAGTGAGGCTGTTTATGAACCTGCAGCCTGCTCAGATAACATCTCGGGTGGCTGTTATCTTTCACTACGCAAGCCAGTGTTCCTGAACTAAGGGCCAGCCTGTCACGGAGCTTGCTTTCTTTAATGCCAAAAGCATACATAACCTCCCAGTCTGCCTCTAACGCCCGGTTTACTACAACATCACGCTCTCCACATTCAAATCAAAACATTAGGGGAAAACAAGGCTCGTGCTGCTGTGTTTTTCCAAGCAAAGATACTGGAAGGGGTGGTGCTGGAGCAACAGCATCCCAGGACCACGGGAGATCCATCAGAGCAATGAGCAGAGGTCACTGCCAGCAGATTTGGGGATTCGGTTGTCAACATTAAGATAAGTTATGTTCCACAAAACGGCCACCCCAAAATCGATCAGAAAGCCTGTGGGTTTTTTGTAGGCTATTCAGAATGAATGCACTGCCTCTCTAAAATAGCAAGGGCACACGCTGGGATGGTTGGTGGACACGGTCACTGCCTGCTTCTGACACTGCCCTGCTGCAGTCACTCTTCCTACTTTAAACCCCCTGGAGCGACATTTCACTTTAGACAGAGTCTCTCAACGTTAAAACTTAAGAGACCAGCTTCTTAATGAGTTTAGGAGCAGAAAAAAGAACCCCAAATGAATCAGAATTAACAACACCGAGTAAAATAACATTAAAAGGCTATTACTAAAGGGAAAAAAAAAAAAAAAGGAATTAGTCCCACCTAACATCAGCACAGAGAGCTCAGACAGATTCCTAACTCCCACCACCAGCAACAGCATGCAAGTACAGCGACCAGCTTCAGGTGAAGAGCTTAGAAGAGGAAGAAGCATACTCTAACCTCTAGTGACTGTATTGATTAGCTTTCTACTAATTTCAAAAGGAGCCCAACGCATATTGCTCCTCTGATAGATGCCTGAGACCAGGTGAGGTGAATCCCACCCTGAATACCACAACTAATGAACTGCCGTGTGAGTCACGCATGAGATTTATTTCGAGAAGCTGCATTATGTTTACACAGTGATAAAGAAAAAATAAAAAGCCAAACCTGCTTTTCTTAACAAAAAATGTGTGCATCTTCACGCTGTGAGCAGGTCTGGTCTCCTTTCCTTAACCCTTGCTTCTCCTCCTCTCAGCCACATCTGAACCCAACTAAACCAAATGTAAAAGAGGAAGAGAGCACACACACACAGGATCCCCAAACACATGAAAACTGGGGATGGGTTAAGGAGGAAAACCTTCAGCATCTCCATCAAAAGATGAATAAACCCTCCATCCAGCTTGCCTGCTCAACACACCATACGCTGCTTTTGCCCTGGCTCTTAGCAGATGTGAGACGAATGCTAGCATTGTCTGCAACAAGTAAAGGGAAGAAGAAGACACGTGGCACAAGAAATATCATGGTTAGGCTCAGAGCTCAGGGAATATTGTCACTGGAGAGCAGCGTTATCATGGGGCACGCTAGTACTGAATGCAGGACGCAAATCTCCAAGAAAGCAGACTTCATTAGTCCCGTTGCTCAGGGAACAACTTGTTTGCTTATGCAACTATTGTGCATGCATTTACCCTTCCAGCCACTCTGATGCAGGCCTCCACGTTAGCGTGTTGTTTTCAATCCACGCTGTGGTGCTGTGTGATCTAATCATTCTCAGAAAATGGAGTCAAACATCAAAGTAACTGAAAACCTTTTGAATTCGGGAACTTACTGTCCAAACAGCCTGTAAGATACTTTGAAAAGTGTCTGCGTTGTATGAATGATACACAAATATTCCACCCCGGATGCTGCTTTTATGTCCTGTACATCGCTCCTGTCTCTCCATCCATAAATTGTAGAGCGTATTTTCCTACCACACAGATGAAGCAGCTATGATCGTATTCACTCTTGCAACCAAAGAGGCAGAATACGCTTTTAAGCACGTAAGTAAATAAATAAATAAAAAGCTTCAGCATGGTGGTAATAATAATGTTTTCAAATTAGGAACTGCTGGACTAAAGTTGTATATGGATTTATTATTAGTGCTATATGTCAACTACCTTCTCCATTCCTCTGTCGGTGATGGGCGGGTTTGTACATGCTTGCCAGCTATAACTTACCCTCCCTAGTTAAAAACATATCCGCAGTCTCTTTTAAAGGCTTCTAATGTAACAGCGTTGTATGAGGTCGGAATTAGGTGTTTTTGAAATACGTGACTTGTCAGACTGCTGCAAAAAACGAGGCTGTCTCAAAGGTACGCCCTGCTTTATTCCCTCAGTATCACCCCCGTTTTAAAAATGCCCAGGATTGTCTCGTCTGCACTTGATGCAATTCTCTTGCTGTGGCCTTTTCTGATGGGGAAGCTAACAGGTAGACTACGGGATGCGCTACGGGATTGACAATTTGAGCATCTAGTTAGTTCTCTTCAAATAAATATGTTCCTTACATTAAAAAAAAAAAAAAAAGCAACTGTAATCATTGACATTAAAACCTTTGACTAGAGCAGTTTCTTAAGAAAGTTTATTCAATATTACCCATCAAAAGCAGCTCCTAAGGCTTAAACTCACATCAGCCATTAATTTCACGAGCTCGCCACCTCCAATTCACCACCTTTAGATCCCTACCTCGCATTCTACAAGTCGCTGTTTAAGCACAGATCCCTACCTTCGAGCTTTATCCCCCTTTAATACCCGCGGCTTTGGAAGATTACCTACAAGTATTCCTGCGGTTAATGACAAACCCTCCCGACTCGAAGCCTCGCCACGCTACGAACCTCTTGAAACTGGAGCTCGTTTTCAAACTAGCCTTAAAAGAGAAGCGTCGGGGAGCCCCAAACAGCCTCTTGTACCCCAACAGAAGCCGGGGAGGCCCTGATAGAGGAGGGCAGCCCGGGCAGGGGCAGCACCCTGACCCCCTGGGCGTGTGGAGAAGCAGCCGAGCGGCGTGCCCGTGAGTAAACACCGCGGCAACCCGGGCACCCAGCGGGGGCCCCAAGCCCTTCCAGCCTCCGTCCTGCCCTCCCCGCTCCAATCTCGACCTCCTCCGAGCCGCCCCCTACCCCACTCACGGCCCCTCGGCAATTTGGGACCGAACCTCCCCACACACACCCCACAGCGAGCCCTGAAGGTCACCCGAGCCGCTCCCGGGGTGAGGAGAGCTCCGGGCCCCTCCGGCACCACGGGGACCCGCAGGCCCCAACCGAGCCTTCCCCGGGGCCGCCGTCCCCACCGCCGCGGCCTGGGCTCGGCGGCGCTCGCCAGGTCCAAAGGGTGCAGGCGGCGGGGACCCGCCCGCCCCCTCACGGCGCCGGTGCCCCCCCCCCCCCAAACCCTACCGCCCGTTTAGGCCTCACCCCCCCACACACACACCCCGGCTCCCCTACTCACTCTCCCCGCGGCCTCGGCCGCAGCAGGCCGCCAGCAGCAGCACCACGGCCCCGGCCAGCGCCGCCGCCGCCGCTCGTCTCGGTGCCATGCCCGCGTCCCTGCGGCCGCCGCGGCTCGGCGCGTCCCGGCTGGGGCGAATCAGAGGCCGCGGGGCGGGCGCGGGGGCCGGGCCGGGCTTCGCATCGTCGGTGAGGGACCCGCTGAGGGCCTCACCCCCCCCCCACCCCTCTTCCACCCACCCTCCTCCCTCTTCTTTTCCTTCTCCTTCTTTAATAGCCGCCGGCTGAGGGAAATGGGGCGGCCCCGTGCTCCTCCCCGCCGGCCCCCGGTGAGGCGTGAGGCCGCCGCCGCCTCGCAGCGCAGGCCGGGCTGGCGGCTGCTTGCTTGCCCTGGCCGGTAAACAAGGGGCTGCCCCCGTCAGCTGGGAGAGGAGAGGAGCGGGGCGGCGGCAAAGGGCGGCGCGGAGCCGGGGCCGGGGCCGGGGGAGGAGCGGAGGAGGCGGCGGCGGCGGCTTCCACCTGCCGGGCCGCGGCGCTGAGGGAACGGGGACCGGGGACGGTCCTTTTTCAAGAGGAAAAGAAGCGATTTTGGGGGGGTTAGGGGTAAAGATCAGGCTGGGTTTGGGCCGGGTGGTGCTGTGTGAGGGCAGGAGGGCCAGCGCTGAGGAGATATGTCAGCCCCTTTCTCCAGGGGGATGCAGAGTCTGATGCATTTTCCTCTTTTTTTATTTTTTTATTATTATTTTTTTAAATCCTCTGCGCTTTGTAGTTGCACTAAGCCATTACACTACGGTTCCTGGCAACTTCCAGTAATTTCAGCTGGTGCTTGCTTTCACCCAGTTCTGGGAGATAGAGTTACATAAACTGCAGAATAAAGCCTTTTTTTCATTCAAAAACACTTAGTAAATACAGTCGTCTTCCCAATCTTTGCCACACCATCAGCTTTCAACAAACCCCACTTCTGTATTGCATTTCTTGCTCATTAATGGACCATGAGGCAGGCCACGGGTGAGCAGAGCACCAGAACTCTGCCTTGGCTCCATTTTCTGGACACCAAACTGCTTTAAAAGAGTTTGCATCGTTTTAAATATTTGTGTTCCTTTGCCATTTAAAGGATTGCCGCAGTTGCCACAGGGATATTGCATAGTTGTGAATGGGAGGAAAAATGGGCTATGAAATCACAGCTATTTTAGCCGAGCTCACGCTGACATTCTTTGAGGTTTCCCAGTTGGATGGGACAAGGTCAGGGGCCTGATTCTACTGAATCACTTCAGCGTAAACAATATCAACCGTGATGGTACCTGCGTAGCAATAACTACATCTTACCCTTTGCAAAGGATTTAAATGTTTAGATGAAAGGGCCCGGTTTAAGTGGGGATGCCTTCTCTTGTGATTGTTATAGCAAGAGACAATGTGTATCTGCACAGCACGTTAGCTGTTGATCGAGCCTGTTGGTGTGTGGCAACTGCCATCATGGGAACACATTTTCCTGTTGCCATTTTCTCAAATGTTTCCTTCTACTTACAACTCACAGGTGCAGAGGAGACTCAGAACTTAACTCACTTCTCTAAAGAGTGCTCCAGGAAGTAAGGACAGCAAAGGAATGGAAACAGACACCAAAACTATACGTTCTGTGCTTGCAAACTAACCTGCCTTATGACTATAGACTTTGCATAAAGCAGAGAGAGCCAAACATCAACGAGACAGTTTGGGCTATGTGGAATTTATAATGTGACTGTAATAGCAACCTACTTTTGCTTACTCACTTATGTTCTCATTGCCTTTCATGTAATAATGATATCAGCTTACAGATTGGCACAGGAGGATTAAAGGCTACAGATTTATTATCTTTTGCTAAAATACTATTTTTAGTTTCTAATTACTGATTAAGAACATCAGCGTGCAATCTTTCCAGCATCTTTCCCATACAGTCACTGCTACATATTCATCATGCTACAGTACACTAGTTTTGCAATCAGATAAACCAACAGTAGCAATGTGGGCTCTAGGAAACTAAGCCAGCACCTGTTTGGTATTTTTTTTCTAATAGCTACAGTTCGTGATCTTCTCTAACTTCCAATTTCAGAAACTCTACTAAAAATCACAAGTTTGATATATTAAATACAACTCCTTTCTTAAACAACATTAAGAGTTCTTTCTCCCCACCACATATATGTTTTAGTTAAAATAACTTATAAATAAGCAGTGAGAAATGCCTAAGAACTGTGACAAACTTTTGGGGATTCATTTCTGAATCAGCCTAAGAAAATAACTACATAAAGTCTTCACAGAACCACACTATCTCTCTAGTAGACCCCACTAAGACTATTTTTGTCAGTTCCTTACTTAAATAAATCTAAATCTCTGGCTAGAGAAGCCAAAGAACATGGGTATGGAACTTGGAAATAATATTGTCTTTTCTGACCTTCAACATTTTTTGATACAGGGAGAGATCTACAATTACAATACCGGAACAGTGTGCACTTGCATGAGGTAAAAAAATATTTTTTGGAGGACAAAATTTACAAAAATGTACAGAGTATTAGCCAGGTTACTATTTGTGTCTATGGGAATCCCCAGTGCATTTGGAAGGCGGTCTTTTCCCTTTTACGCTATTTAGAAAATCAGTGTAACAAAATTTGTATGGTACTTTCAGAGATGGAACCCAAAATGTCCCCCGTTGTAGCGTTTTCCTGAAAAACATACTTTTTTTTTTTTTTTTTTTGCCTTCTTTGGAATTTCAGCTGAGATAATATATAATAAACATCTTGAAATACTGTACAGTGTGAAAGCAGTACATCACGAGATAATGCTGTAAATTTACAGGCCCCATCAAAAGCCTTGTTTCTTTTGAAATTCCCCCAAAAAAACGTCCCATTATTCATCTTTGCTCTACAGTTACTTCACAGCTGCCACGAATCACAGGACAGACTAAAGATACAAACAAAGCAGATAAATAGCAAAATACAGCTGTATGCCTAGCATCGCCTTTCATAAAGGTGCGCAACGTCTGCAGGGTCAGCGACCTCCAAACCACGGCCTTCAACGCTTAAAAAAAAAAAATGCAGGCCCTTATCCTTTGCTTATTAACAAATTAACAGGAATACAATAGTCAAGGGCTATGGGCATGCGGTTATCATGCACAACACTTGTTTCAGATTGTTATTTTAACATGACACATCTGGTACAGCCTCAAGTACAGAAGTACTTTGACGTATATCGTTGTCCCTCATCCCCCACGGATGCGTCTTCTCCTCTCCCTCCCCCCAAAAATCGTGCCAAACCTTGAACTAGTTTTTGTTTTTGCATTCTACGTGCATGGTTTACGGCAGCCCACAGAGGCCGAAAACAATCTTTCCGCAGCCGTGTCCCAAGCTTCCTTTTCTGAGACTGCAGAGTTGGAAGTCATGCCACTCTGCCCTCCGAATGCCTCCCTGTCAAACCAGCCCAACTGTGCTGACATTCTAACCAGATCCCAGCCCCTCCGGATCAATGCTGCTAGGACTTGAAGTCCTTGGAAGCTCGCCCCAGGCAGTAACATCCCTAGAAAAGGAACCACTTTTGCACGAGTGAGCTGGCTTGCATTGAGTATGGAAGATGACTTCATCATAAGCTGGCTCAACCTCACTCCCAACCTTCTGAGAGGGCCGAGACTGCTTGCCTTATCCCCATCCCCACGTAGCTTTCCCCTGTTCACGTTAACAAAGCTGAGGACGAGCTGTTTAGGCACCAACAGCCCAGTTCTTCAAAGCCTTATCTCCAGGGCCTGCTGTCTGCAGCAGCGCGGACGTACCCAATGCAACAGCCTTTGCACGCTGCCCTCGGAGCTCTGTCACATCCTTGTATTGGCAACTACATGTGGAGAGATAACACAGCTTGGCTTCCAGATCACCGAGATGCTGAGCTGGCCGAAAGCTCGATGGCCTGAAAACGAAACGTCTTTTTCTCATGAAACTCACACCGGAACCAAACACTGCAGACGTCTGTGTTTGGGCGAACTGCCTTTTTGTTTTTGTTTTAGCCAAACAAGAGTACTTAAAGTTCCATGCTAATTAGTCAGTTTATGAATATTCAAGGAACACAAAGCCTTCCACCCAAAAGGACTTACAAGAAGGTACCTTGGTAGTAATGCTGTTTTAAGAACAAAAGAGCTGAAAACTAGTTCAGTGACCCAAAGCCTAGCAGCAAGCCAGAAGGCAGAACTGAGAGTCAGGATTATCACTTTCTGCTTCATTCACCATTCAGTGTTTCTTACAAACAGGTTCCAATTACCTAGGTGAATAGTTACCCACAGAAGTTAGGGAAGAAAAGGGGTCCACTTAGAATCCAGCTAAGGTTGCCGGATTTTTATCGAGTAAAATTGATTTGCCAGGCTTACTTCCCTGCTCACAAGTTTCTCACCATGCGGTGTACACATTATTCAGCCTCCTGTCCTTTGAAGATGCAGAGGAGCTGCTGTTGAAGCCAACAATAGCTAAGTCTCTGCATCACTGGCAGGATGTCGCTGTAAAGGTTACAGAATTGACTTCTAAGTGACTAGCCCAAAAGCTGAGAATACAGGAGAGCTGACCTTGGAAAATTTATCTCATCCTGTTTAGAGTCACACAGAACTATTTGCCAAATCTCCTAATATAAAATATTTCACGTCACGGATTGACAAAGTTCCTTTCTTACCCTTCCTTCCGTCCACACCAAATCCGATAAGTGAACGCTCTCTTCTCGATGGGAGAAAGCTCAGAGGATGAAGGTCCGGTCACTTTACGTGCTAAGGACAGAAGTCCCTTTTTTTTTTTAACGCTGAAACAGGAAACTCTGTCAGATCCTTCTGGACAATTCTATTGTTATATTAGCAAATACAACCTTTGCTTAAGGTGAAAGTGGCAGAGGGCATCTCTGCCACATCAGTTCAAAGGAACTGGAGATGAAAGAGGCAAAGGAAATCGCAGCACTCCATGGCCTGCTGCAACGCTGCCCTGTTTTATCCTCAGTTTTCATCCAGTCTGAATTTTGGATGTCACAGAAGCAGATGCGATATTCAACTTGCTTTCCATTCCTTGTCAGAAAGTTTTCGTTTTGATTCAGCATCGAAGTATTCGACTAGATTTTTCTTTACTAGTACAACCACAAGTCAGTGCTGGTAACCTGCATGTAACGAGCCCAGCTGCCTAGCAGCTGGCTGCCCAGCTGGCCTTCACCTCCCTCTGGCCTCGCCACCATTCTTTCCTACAACTCCTCACAGCACACCTAAGCCAACCCCGCATCCAGTTTGCACAACTTACACCACTGCTGCCAGGCATGCTGTTCTCTATCAGCAGCCACGTGCAAATTAGTGGCTGCAGCAGCGTCACTCTCTAATACATAGTATGGGCACGCCGTGCCCCAGGCAACCAACTGGCTACACCAGTTCTAATCTAGACTTCACTTTTTTTTTTTATTAATGCACTTTTTTTTTTTTTTTTTTTTGGCTAATCCACACGTCAAAATTGGAGGGACAGCCCTCTGGGCAGCACAGCAGAGTTCAGCAAACCGTAACTCTATGCTTCACTCTGCTTTATCAAACGTTTTGCATTTTAGACACAGAACTTCGAGTTCCCGTTTTGATAACCAGTTTGTTCTGTAGCTAGGAGACACACCCTTTCTTTGTAAATGTTACAAATCAAGCATATCTAATCCATTATTCACTAGCTGCTGCTGCTGCTTCCCACTTCCATCTCCTATTAGGAGGTAGCGCTCGTGCCAGAAATGTCACAGTGGTCTCATGTGACAGGTGGTATTGATTTAGCTTCGTTGGTTTTTAATGTCACTCCTGTTCAGTGGGAACACACGGTGAGCGCACACCAAGCCGCAGCAATGTGGCAGATCTGGACAAGAGCTATCAGCCAGTCCTGCACTGGGCCGTAGGACTCTGGAATGGCATCAGCACCCTGCTGTAGTCCGAGAGATCTGATTATTATTTTGTGCTCCTATCTGCTATGTTATTATGGTTGGAATTTTTTTCGTGCTTGTAACTATCGATCGTAAGACTTTGATTTTGAGGTTTTGTTTCAGGTTCTTCGCAGAGAGAACAAGAATGGAGGTGACTGGTCCAGTATCACACAATGAGCAGTCACAAACAGACCTTCACCTACCCACACTCTCCTCTTTTACTAAATGCCCCATTAGCAGAGTAGCTGACGGCTTTAGAAAGCTGCTCACAACCTATCAAGTCTGATGCACAGAAGCTTTGTAAAATAAATTCAAGGAAGCGTATGTGCAAAACAAGCTTAGCGATTACCCAGCCATAGCAACCATTGTATACAGTATTCTGCTCCTACCATTCGTGCATCCTTTCTGACAGCTTATCTACTGTGAAAATCCTTCCAAATTATCAAATCCAGCTGTGTCTGAAGACACAGCTTAATCAGATGTATTATATCTAAGAGTCTGTCACCAGGAATGTTTGCCAGAAAAGCTTGGAGTGACCCATAGTTACCGTTGCTGCCAGTCTCAGAGGCACTGCATTCACCAGCCTGACGTGACCCAAGTCTCTAAAACATTATTATTATTTTTTTACTTGCTGCCTGAAAGTAGCTAGTCTGCCAAGAAGCCAACCAAGGCCCAGCCCTATGCCCGATAAACATCTCTCCATTTGGATTTCCCAAGCTTTTGGGAAAGTTAGGCAATTCTCACTTCACAATGTTTGCAACCCTCTGCAAGCCATTTCTATATATAACATTATCCTGTGAGAAGCACATCTGAGCCCCATGCTATGAAACTGAGCTGAGGTCTGAAGTCACAGATCATACAACCACCACCCATACGTTAGTCAAAAATAAAAAACTATCACTCCATCTACGAAACGTCGCAAAGCCATGAGTGATTGTTTGTTCTAAATACTGCTGGCACAGATCTTCAAAGTGTTTTTGAATTACTATAATTACTAAATGAACTTCAGAAAAGCAAAGGCTGCAACTGCCAATTGACAAAGCAGTCATTGTGTGCAGGCAGATTGCTGGCCACTGAGGCAATTAATCCGTTTGGTTTGCCAGTGCAGAAGGTAACATTCTTCCACTGGGTCAGAGGTAACCAGCAGCTCAGTGCAGTGCTGGAGGCCCTACGCTCAATGGTCATGCGAGATAGCACAAAAGGTGTCAGTAGCTATGGAATTCAATCTCCGTTCCCCCAGTTTATCCATCAAAATAACAAACACCTATGAAATGTCAGTGGTCTAAAGTTAAATATATCTCTTTCTGATTTTCTAACATGCTTCTTTGTATAGGAATTGCTGCTGACTTGGAAAGCTAAATGTTTCCTGGGGGCTACCACTGGTAATTCCCTTCCAGCTCAGCTCTTTTCAAATGAACTGCTAATTTAGAAGTGCTAAAAAGTTACGTGGTCAGTAGCAAAATTCAGCTTTAAAGTTGTCTGTAATGAAGCACCACATCTTTCGCAAGCTGGAAAAAAACGGTTTATTTCAAGTATTAAAGGGGAAATGTTATAGACAATGATGAAGGATTAATGGTGTATCATTCCACTATCTCACACAAAAAAATTCCAGTTGTGCATTCAACCTCTGCTGTAAAAGAACAGCTCAGCACTGAAATGCCTGCAGGCAAAGTAGTAAACAATTGGAATTCAAAAATAGTTTGGTGACCCAGCACTCACTAACGAAGCACAGTGAAAAGTCAAACATTTCCCAGAAGTTTTTTATGAACTATAAAGTACAAATGTCCATAAATGGATTGCTACAACTATAAATTTCTATTAAATTCAAGGTAAGTAATAGGCTTCTGGAATGGAATCAGCATTACCACATAGATGAGCAGCTAAAGTGAAAAGCTGTACTTTGCTGTATAATCACTCATTTGGTAATTATAAATATCTGGCATAATAAATTTGAAGCATGCTGTTAAACGAACAAAAATACTTTCTGTAAAATTGTTAATTGTCTTCATTAACACCATGTTTTTGAAAGAAGCAAAGAGCAATTCTGAAACAGTGTGTCCCCTATACTGGGATACATTCAAAGAAGCAGCTGAACTTTCCTAAGAACTCAGCTGTGACAAACACAGCTTTTCCTTCACCTTCCTTTTGCCTAGGGCTGCTGTGATGACCAAACAGAAAAGCATAAAATACCCCATCTAGTGGTTATAGACAGCAATCGAAATGGCAAAGGAAGATTTTGGAGTAACAGGCTTGCTTTCTCAATATGAAACACTGTAAAAATGAAAACACCAACATTTTACAGATTGATGCTCCAGGTTTGCTTCTAACTTATCACAAGCTCCTGAAAATTGCTCTTAAACTGATACAGGAAACCTTTCCTGCAAGCTCTAATTTTTTCCAGTATTAAGTTTTCAAAATACTGTCCCTAGTTTATTTCAATCTTTATTTCCTTGTAGTAAGCTCTTAAAAAATACTACAATTGAGAAAAAAACTCTCGACCAGAAGAATTTGTCTCAAATGGTAGTGGCTGTTTCTTTTTTCTTTTATTTCTGTCTTGAAGATACCAGCCTCCCTTGCCTTCCTCTTACAGTGAAAAAATATTTGTACAGGTGAGGCCTATACCATACGGAGAGTACTGTGTGTACTGTTCTACGGTGCCAGGGTCACAATGTTTTCTTGATGCAAGAGCATCAACATAACTGCCACTGAGCGAGAACATTTGTGCATACAAAAAGGGGAGCAAACATTGCGACTGCATGCAAATTCAACCCTTCTTCTAAACTGAAGACGACTGCAAAAACAAACATTGATCTGGGAAGAAGGTGAGCCTGAGAATAATTTTACCTGTCGACACTCTCTGAATCCAAGCCAGGCTAGCAACTCAATAGCAGCGTTCTTTTCCTACACCCTACAGCTGTATATGTACACAACCTCGTAATTAAATATCCTGTTGGCAGCAAGATCCTAGTTCAGTACAGTAAAGCTGTAAAAAAAAAAAAATTAAGACTTCAACTAAGCGTTATTTATATTCCTATTGAGTAAATGCCTTTTACAGGAGTCATAACGTTTGCCACAACCACATTAAAAAGAGAAGACTATCTATCTGACACTTGTTCAGAGCTCAGTGTAAACTGCTATCTTTATCTCTGTTCTTTCCTCAGTAGGCACTATCAACTAATTAGAAAAAGGAACCAAGTATCCGAACACAGAAAATGCTCCCCGTGGTTTCACTGAATGCACTGACTGCACAAGAAAGGTGCAAGGGTAGGCCTTGGACAGCCTCCTTCAGGATGTGACAGGTGGTAAGAATTGATTACAGACATTCATCACACCATTCGAGCCTTTCAACTATGCTTGTGGCAGTTTTTTACAAAATCATTTTAGTTTTGGGAAAATTCTGATAAAGAGAATCATACTGATGAATATAAAACAAACTACAATTAACATTATCCATAATAGCCAGTTGACTGATTTCTTTGCATGCTGTTCGAGGCGGTCGGATTCATCCTTGAGCTTCTCAAAGTTCTGGTCTGCCATCCTGAGAGAATGCGATAGTGTCTGGGAGGCAAAGAGAACAAATGGTGTATCAGGTGACGTACACAGGCAATAAAATGCACTAAGCTTGCCCAGGATTTAGATGAAATGCTGCTGGCAAACCTGAATGGTGAGAACTCTTATCATGTGGGGATGACTGTACTACCTGTGACTGAGTTGTAAAAACAAGGTCCTTAACAAATGGATTTAATTTACTTTAAATTGTTCCGGTTTTCAAAGTCAAGTACCAGCAGTTCCAAATATGATATCATGTACGGAAGCTTACCAGCTCCTGCAGTCAAAACCCTTTCAGTTTCAGGCATTCCAATTTGAAAGTTCTCACCACTGCTTCTTACAACACAGAAAAGGTTCAGTTACACTACAGAAGCAGACATACTGCCTGCAAATCTCCCCACTCTAATCTAATCTGGAAGCAAGTTACAGCTATTGTTTTTACTATAGCTGCAGTTTAACCTTCTAGGTTGCAAAAATGAGTTTAGCACCGTAATGTGCGCTACCTGGTTATCTTGTTTTATCACGTTCTGTGCAGCCAGAGTGTTGTTTTTGAGACTGCGAGCCAAACTTAGCATTTCTTCAGCTAACTTCTCCTGCATGTCCTGGTGGTGCTGTAACACAGCATCCAGCTCAATTGCTGACTGCTTCTCATCAGACACAAGGCCTCTGCAAGAGCACAAGGAAAAACAGATTGGAATTTGTACTTTCTTATGGGTTGTTCTCCCAGTGTTTCCCCAGACTCCGCAACTCTGACAAGACAACAAGAACACGTAAATCAGATGGTCATTATATTTAGGTTTCTACCAACAGGCACTTCACCCAAACAGCAGTCTGTGATTTAAAAGTCATTGGCAAAGCAGTTCCCAAAGCACCAAGTATCAGAATGAGAAATTTTGACTTACTTCCGCTTCCTTACGTTCAACTCTTCAGAATCTGGAAAACAAGTAAAATTTGTGTTTTGGCATACTATAAAATCCCATGTAATCATCGGCTGAAGAAACAAGTTCTCTGTGAGGGATTTTCAGATGTTCAAAGATTTAATCCCACTTGACCCTCTATGCCAGGGAATATGGATTTCAAATGCCTACCTGCTTTCCACAGGGAAAAGAGAACTCATAAGATCACACGTTTGGTTGAGAGAGGAAAAAAAACACAGATGAATCATATCCCTGAGGGCATGGTTTAAGCCCGTGTGTTCTTTTTCTTGGTGTTCTCTTTCAGGACACGTTAGATTGGCCTAGTTCCAGCCACTGTAACAGTAGCTATGGAAACCACAAATTAATTCCTACCGGTTCCCTAGATGAATAACATGGCTGTATGTTTCAGAGGAATTAAACACCACCTACTCTGAGCTGCTATGGTCATGTGATTTATGTAGACCAGAAGAGAAAAGGGGCAACAGTAAACATAAACTGTTCTTTCTAATGCTACAATTCTTTCCCTGTAAGACTCAGGTCAACTAAAGTTAGAGAGAACAAGAGATTAAACTTACCACTGATAGCCAAGGGATCCTAGAAAGCAGAAAGAGAAACAAAACACAGATTATAGTGGGCAAGTGAAAATGCTTGTAATGTATTCAAAGACCTCCAGGGGCAGCACAGTGCCTGTGCCCAAACCTAAAAAAAAAAATAGTGACTCCCCACCCAGCCTAGGACACACTGGAGGCACAGCCACCAAAGGCAGCTGAATGCAACAAGAAAATCTATAAACTGGCAGGAAAGAAGCAGCAGCACCAAAACATACTGTACCAAGCAGCTCACTCCTCATCTTGCCTGTGCAACGAGCTTTTGTCTGCAGATGAACCGTTTTGGTAGCTGGGGTTCTCTCTTTGGTTGTTGTAGGTGTACGCCCAGGGGCCAAGAACTGATTTGCCAGTGCCTTTTCAGTTGATGAACTCTATAATTAAGAAGAAACAACGAAAAAAAGTCACAAACATCACATCCTGCAGTGTGAGGCCACCTGGATATGCGACCAACATATTGAGGAAGCACTTCCACAGCTGCTTCACACAAAACAGTGAAGTCAATGTGAACAACAGCACTGACAGTATCAGCTTATTGGCATTTCGTAGCTCTCCAGATCCACACGGTACTGTACAAGAGGAATGAGGCCTAACAAACGGTACCAGCCCCTAGATTTCACATCAGAGAAGCAGGGAAAATATTGGCAAGATGCATTCTATGTTTTTTGAAAAGTCAGAAAGAAGTTTCAGTATTCATACAATACCACCTTTTAACAAAATACAATATATTAATTCATATTTTATCAGGGACTACCTGATCAGATCTTAAACAAGTGTTATTTTGAGACATAAGATGAAAAGAAACATAGAAACAAGGCAACAAGGAACAAATAGGTGGATAATACTTCTGAAGTCTTTTCAAGCTGAACTAATATATCTTACCAATTTTTCAGCTTCTAGAAGTCCCTTTAGAAAGTCCACTTTGCGAGAGTATTCATTCAGCAGTTCTGGGGCAGGCTTACTATTGGAATTGAAAAAAAAAAACACAACAATGAACCAATGATAATCAGTAAGCCTCAGTGCTTTCTATTACTTAAGATAACTTTTCAGATTAAACAAACCAGCACATGGTTCTTCAAAGAATAAATAGCCCCAAGCTGGGAACACTCCTACAACCCCCTACGAGTCACCTTTTCCAAGGCACTGTGGATGCTGCTGGCTCAAGCCCACAGCACGCCCAGAGGTGCATGGACACTGTGTGAGACTGAGACCTGATAATCTTTGAGGTACGTTCCAATCCTTCTATGATTCTACAAAGGAAATGTCTGCAACCATGACAGAGCTGCACAGCTCCTTGTGGTGCTGGGTTGTGCCTACTGTCCACACACAGTTTCCCCTTAACAGACAGGTATCTCCACAGGGAAGCATACATATTCCTGGTGCTTGGGGCTGTGTTTGGCTTATAAGTAACAGACTGCTGGCAATACCGGTCACTCAGGTCTTCAAAGTGCTTCTCACCTGGACTGCTTCTTCAGCTCTCGGAGCATGTCTTCAAGAGCAGCCACGTACTGAGGAGAAAAAGTTTTTCAATCGTCAGCATTAATGAGATACATTCTGCCTGGCAGAGGCTGCAACACGGCTAAGAGGAAGGCTTAAGTTTTAACGCTATAAAACACCCGCTACCTCAGTTTATTTCGAGCAGCCGAACCGTATTACTGCGGGGCGAGGGGCTCCCGGGCCGCCCGCTTTTCCCGGCCGGCCTCGTCCCGCGGCTCGCTGCCCATGGACGGCCGGCCCGCGCCTCACCTTCTCCAGCCGCCACTCCTCGGGGTCTCGCCGCTCCGCCGCCAGCGCCTCGCAGCGGCTCAAGAGCCGCATCAGGTTCAGCTCCAGCCGCGTCGCCGCCATGGCTGACCGGGGCCACCGGAAAGCGCCTCAGCGCCGCTCCCCGGAAGGCGGGCGCCATCTTAGGGCGGGGCGGGAGGAGGCGCCATTTTAAGGCGGGGCGCGGGGCGGGGCGGCAAGTTGGAGAGATCTCTGCATGTTTTTATTAAAAAAATAAAAAATAAAAAATCCCACATCTAAACCAAAAAATGTTCCCCACGCAACCACACAAGCCCCTGCTGCCCGGACCTAGTAGGGTGGCATCGAGACAGCGTCCACGGTAGTGCTTTTCCCTCACTACTCTGACCTTTGAGAAGCAGCACCCAGCATCACGGACTTCAGACCAATTCCACAACTCTGTGTATGGCACTCTGCTTTAAAGCCTTTTACACGTTACTGCGCTTTGCCCTGAGGGATTTCACCACACAGATACGAATTGTGAGGGGCTGAGTTATCTGCACAGCATAAGCTCTATGCTGGACTGTGAATTTGGCTCAAAGGGCACCAAAACACTTCATGATGACACCAGTTTTGCCATTTGTGCTTCCCCTGTGTGGAGAGCTTTCCCCAATATGATTTTAAGTGCTAAGAAAAAGCAATTCAAAGCAGTGGCTTCCCATCTAAGAATTTGTTCACTAAGCAAGGCAGGTACTGGCAAAAGAACAATGATAAACTAACACGTATTTTTAAAAAGTGCAATGTATTAATAAACATTTTTATACATTTTGGTCTCCGTTAAGGCTATTACAACATTAACCGTTTTGTAAACCACACAAAGTTGTCATAAAAACATAAAAAATTTAAGGCAACACACATTGACGCAAAGTCACTGTTGGTCCCATTAGAGTCCATTGTAAGGCAAATGGAAAAAGGCACGGCAGCAGAATCAGGGGACATTATTTTTTTTCCTGTACACTCAATCCATGTATCTGATTCAACATAAGTTTTACGTTCTACTTCCTTGCAGGGTTTTAATTTAAAGTGAAGCATATTTATTTTAAACAACCTTGCTTAACCCTTACAGTACTGCATGTTTCCAGGCTGTCTCCCCAGCAGCCACTTAAAAGAACACGAAAAGTCCACAGACTCCAAAGGGTTAAAAACAAAGCTGCAGTCAACTTTTGAAAATCCAGACAGCTTAAGTATTTCATTCATCTGTACAGGGAATGTGGGAGTAAGGGTCCGAAAACCTCCGTTTTACTTTTGCTGTTGGTTCATATTCGTTCAAAAGTTCCTGAGCATGGGCCACGGCAGACCCTTGTGCAATGTATACAGAGTGGATTTTATCAGTTCGCCTTGCTGGCTGCTCCCTTCGTTTCACCACTATTTGAGACTCTTCATTAGCTGAAATCCGTCCCTGAGATTCTGTACATTTGAAAATCCCAGGAGGAAGCTTTATATTTGCTGTTGGCATCACTGGAGTTCGACGGGGCACTTTAATCTTGGACAGCGTTAAAGATAATCTGCGTCTTGAAGCCAGGGATGCAGAGGAAGAGCTTGAATAGGTTTGCAAAAGAGAAGGCACTTTGCAAATGTCTTTGGCAGGCATAGTGGAGCTCTGAGCACGGCAATGTAATCCAGAAAGTGTAATTCCTTTAAAGAAAAAATACACTGAAAGCATAAAAATGTAATTCGATATAAGCAGCTGTGACCAGACAACATCTGGTCACCTGGCTGGCTGTATGCAGTGAAATATGAAGAATAAAAAAAAGCACACACTACCTTAATACTGACCTTCGGTATCCATCCGTCCTGTTCTCTCGTCTAGCAGGCTCTCTGTGCTTGCTGAGGTCTCAGAGTCTACATTTTCCTCATCAGAGCCTCGCTGATCAAGCTCAGGTAACCGGTAAGTTATATCTTCCCTACATCAAAAGAGAGACCATAGCACTCTAGAAATAATGTCTCTGATAGTTAAAAATTTTTTTAAAAATTTAAGCAGTACGTATTTCAGAGGTAAACCATCCTGAATAGAGTCGTTAAATAATAATTTTCTTGTCTAGTCCTTTACATTTTCCTTTTCACCTTCATAAAGGCCTATATAACATAATTAACTAGATCATTCAGAGACATGGTTTAATGGGTGACATTGGTGGCAGGAGATGGTTGGACCAGAAGATCTTGAAGGTCTCTTCCAACCTTAATGATTCTATGAGAAAAGTATACGCTTTGCTGTCTGTATTAACTCCAACTGCAAAAGGGCATGACCTACAGAGATGGAGGGTTTTCAAAGCTGTTACTTACTTTTCTTCTTTTATCGACTGTAAGCGATCAATGAGAATCTCCTTTTCTCGGTTATCAGCTTCAGAAACCTCCTCTTCTTCATTCAGTGAGTCCAGTTCTGAGTTGCTACTGTCATTTCCTTTGACCTGTGGGCTTTTACTCTGCAAGGCAGTTTTATGAATTGGTCATAAGAAGCTACCCAAGTCCTGACTGTCTGCTAGTTCCAAGGTGGAAGACAAATGAGTAGGACAAATGAAAGGCTCATGGAATTGAAGAGCTGTTAGTTACTCATACAAGTGTTTCAAAAGGTAATAGTTTTTCTATTCACCTGATTTCTGTGTGTTACCTTTTTTGAAGCATAGTAGTTTGATTTGCCAAACTAACCTTACTTTTAGCAGTTAATTATAAGCCAAATTATTACATCCAATACAAGTTACATTCAGAATGCCTATAAAATATCAGAGCCAAGGCAGAATGGGTCAGCAGCACTGCATGCAGTCATGGGAGAAAGTTGGACCAACACATGCAATCTCCATTGTTCAAGAGTTTTTTAAAACCAAGTTACAACACATGTAGAAAGTTTAGTCATGCAATAGTACCATAAGAAAAAAAAACATGCACTCTGAACATAGGCAATGTACATACCAGCATCCCCTCATAAGGGGAAGAAAACCCAAGTTTTACAGGCCAGAGCTAGAGAGAGATAAAGACCAAATTCACTATAATGTGACTTCTGAGCAGTCAGAGGTGGTGGTGGTATTTGCTTTTTTGAAACAGTACAATAAAAATAAAGCATGTTTGCCCTAATAGAATGCAGCATACTTTTTGTCCACTCCATCTCTGGAGTGAAGGAACTCCTCTACCATGCAACAGACTCTGCAATCTTAATTCTATTGATTTAATTATATGGAAATAGATTTAGACCACTCTAAGAACAGACCCCCACTCCCACATCCTTTAATTATCAAACAGACTCCAGTACAGCTGTGTATTTAGCAGCCACCTACAGTTTTGGGCAAATGCAAATCCCTTTTCTTCTCTTCTCACAATTAGTCTTTGACTTACCAAAGAGGGTGGACAGGAAAAATAAGCAGCACATCCCCTCCCAAAGAACTAGTGGGATGCTTTCTGCTGGATGGTGTGGTTCTGTGGTTTATTTCAAAAACTTACCGTATTCTGCCGAAGCAACGAGAGTCGTCGAAAAGCAATGCTTTCAGCTGCTTCCAGCTGATTTATTTCATGCATTTTTATCTTGTACTTCCTTATCTGTTCCTTTATCAGCATCTCTACACACCTGGACAAAAGGGAAAGAGTTTATTGAGCAGTCTCATGCTATAAAAGCTCTGGGAACGACCATGGTGGGATGAGATGCCTCTCCTGTCTTGGGGATGTTTCTCACACACAGTCTGCAATCAGGCTCTCCCAGTGGTGCTTTACAAGGGGCAGCACCGCATGATAGCAGGATGAAGAGTCCACCCACCACAGCAAGCAAAACAGGACACAGACCGTTGCACGTAACAGCACATGCTCTTCCTGGAATAACTAGAATGCTGACTCCACACAACAGTGGCAAGTAAGCAGCCATAGTGATGTCTGTAAACTGCTTCTGTTTTCTCTGCATGATTTCCCTGTGCTGGTACAGATTCTAAGATACAAAATGATCCTGCAGCTGCCTTTTTCCACCTCTAAGCCCCTATAGGTAAGTTACAAAAAGCTGTAATTTTCCACACTGTTTTCATTGGAGGCCAGATATGCAGTGAGTCTTCAGAGAGCCAGAGCTGCTAGAGGGTGAGGAGAACAAAAAGGATCAAGGCCAGAACCTTCTTCAATTCAGTGAAAACTTAGAAGGGGGTTTCCAAATAACAACTCAGAAGGGGGTTTCCAAGTATGCAGGAGTCAGTTTATACAAGTCATAACAAACAGTAGGGTATCTCAGCAAGATGTATATGCTTAGCGTACAGTCCCTGACAAAATATTATGCTGATGTAAGATAGAAACCTAATTTATAAGACTTATACATCAGTGAATTTAAAAGTCCTGGAAAAAATTAGTTGGAACATTTTCTAACATGAGTATCTGATATAAACACAGATTATGAAAGTTAAGACTGAACCACAGTTCCTCATGTTTTTGTCAGTTAGAGTTATGCTACACTGAAGTTTTGTCTCTTTCATAATACTAGGCAAATAACTAATCCTATTACCAAACATACTATTTTATTCTTTGTAAATTTGAGACAGTTGGAAGGACTCAGGCAAAGACATACAAATAGTCAGCACTAGCAGAGCCAGTATACAGTAACTTAGAATCCTCAGTTTCTCAGCTTGATATGAATAAAGTTGTAACAAACTCAGGTGTCAGTAGCAGCCTTTCACCATATTTTGAAGGCCTACTTTGCAGCAGACTGCTAAAACTTACATGGTTGTTTTTGAAACATCTTTCATGCTGGTTAAAGGGTCTGAGGTATCAGGACAACGCAAGAGGCACGGAGCAAAAACAATGGCCAAGGCATTGGGTGACATACGGTTGACATCTTCTATCAGAGCCACTCTGAAATGCAATGTTTAGAAAAAAAATTAAGCAAAACTTGCTAGAATATCAGCCATCTGGTCAAACTTTACCAGAGTTTGCTAGTTCCCTAATACAGATATAAGGAGGCTCCTCGGGTACTGAGTACATACAACAGTACAAATAAGTGTTTTTAAATTGATTTCACACCTACTAAATAGAGAAGGTTTCATGCATAAGAAAAAGGAACAGAAAGCCACTAAGGTTAAGCATGTGTCTGTTTTTAAGCAGAACTATCAACTTCAATTCTTTCAATTCTTTCATTTTTAAACCAGCAATACAACCTCTACACCAACACACTCAAGGGGGCTAGGCTTTTAGAAGGCTAAGAACTCAAACGAGTCACATGGAGTTTTCCAACTGAAATAATTAAACTCATTACTTGACTAGATGGAAGATGAGTCGTTCCAAGGTGTTGTGATTTGCTTGTGGAAGCTGTTCAAGGACGCTGTAAATGGCACAGAGTTGCTCCTGTTTTTCTGGTAGTTCTGCACAAGGGGAGAAAGCACAAAATTTTAATTGCTGTGCAACACTAGTGGAAAGGAGCCAAGCACCTTCTGATACTGTCTCAAACATCCTGCAATAGATAAGAGTTAAATTTCTTAGATATCATTTCACTTACTAATTGGTGTAACTGAATGTTAAAATAGCCTTGATGGCACTGCAATTTACCTACTTTTTCAGATGCTGTTGTTATTGTTAGCAATCATGAGATGATGCACCATGATCTCCAACAATATTGAAGATGCCTTACTGCCACTGAAGGTAAATGAATCTAAGGGAGGCCTATCTAGATCTAGTCCAGAACATGAAGGAGAACAAAAAAAAACTAAGAATCTTGCTGTTTTTTGAAAAAGAGATTGTATAGTGACATTCAGCTACAAAAAAGGGAATTCTGAAGCAAGGGCATGTAAGCTAGAGGACAAATGCCCTGAAAAATCCCCCCCCCTTTTTTTTTTTTTTTCAAACATGAAACGTTTAAAATCATTGCTGTAAATCAACTGGAAGAAAGCTGTTCAGCCAACAAGAGCATCTTAGAGATTATTTTACGAAGTAAATACTGAGATAAAGGAAAAAAAGAACATTGCTTCAGGCATTTCTATAACCTACCTACAGCACGAAGAAAATCATTGTACTGTGCTGAGGTCATTAGCGGATCCGGTAATTCCCGAAGCCATTGCTTAAGGATGCCCGTAATAGTGTGAATAGGGTAATTCTCCAGTTTCACTGAGTTAGGATCTGAAAAGAAATGTCTTTATTTAATGTAGTTCGTTTCTCTGATGTATACAATGGGCAACTGAGTGGTAACTCCGACAGAAAAAAAAAAAAGAAAAAGTCTGCTGATAGGCACTTATATGTTAGAGTAGCTTTTGCCAGACAGAAAAAGTAATATAAATTCTATGTTGAAAATATGCCCACCAAAAAGCTGTTTTTAAAACACTTAAGTGGCAGATGCTTTCAGAATAGAAAAGAATTAAAGAGAAAACTGGCATGCAAGGAAGTCAAGTGTGGACAACATTGCCAGACCTGCTTGCAACAACTGCTTCAGCTCCTTCATGCGATTCGCTGATCCTGATTTCCTGTAAATGCCTTCTGTGTAGAGGCCATGCATCTCCACATACTCCAGCAACTTCTCCATGACAACAGGGACTGAATTTCTCTCACTGGTCAGAGAACTCACACATACTCCAAAGTGACGTGGTTCTGTATCCTGTTCATTCTGGAATTGATAAAGATCAAGCACTGTGAATGCCTGTTCCCAAAGCTACAAAACTCTATTATTTCACGTTATAATTAACCTACGTGTCCAGAAAGCAAAAGCTGAATGCTTTATTCTATCTTCCTACAAGCTTTAGTAAGGAAATATACCTTAGGATCAAAGGCAAGCAGTAAAGAAACTGTATGGTACACTGATGGATTTTTTATTTTAAACAGTTTGCCTAACACAGCACACACTCTAAAGGAGTTGTTTAGAAATTAGCTCAATTATCACCTTTTAAGAAGAACGTTCCATTTCTACAACTGCTGGGCCTGGCTTTGACTATATGCAAACATAGAAAGGAACTTAACTTTTTAATAAAAGTTTATTCAGTTTCTGGACATCTGATTTTTATTTTTTTGAGCAATAAAGACAGTATTTTGCATGCATCACCTGCGGTATCACGGTATAGCACTCCAGATCTATAGTTCTTACCTTTTTCCCACAGGATGTACAGCTGCTCTGGATTTTGGACATGCACTTCTTGTGACAAATCAACTTGCAAACTGCAGAGAATAACAATTGTTACAAACATTCCAAATCATGTTATAGTGCTAAGTACCTTGTTTTATTCTCGTTATATAACCTGCACATACTGCTCAGTAAGATTCAATCTGTATTGGCCAAAGTTATAAGGAAAGTATGCTTTCATAGAATCATTTAGGTTGCAAAAAACCTTCAGCATCATCAAGTCCAACCATCAACCCAACCTGCTGAGTTCAATAACTAAACCACGTCCTTTAGTTCCATGCCCACACCTCTCTTACATACCTCTGGAGACAGGGACTCCACCACTTCTCAGGGCAGCCTGTTCTAATGCTTGACCACCCTCTCTGTGAAGAAATTCTTCCCAATATCCAATCTAAACTTCCCCTGGTGCAACCTAAGACTGGTGATTTTGTAAAGCACATGGTAAGAATGAGTTTTTTTTCCACTTACCACTGCAGAGACAGGCCTTTTCCATGGGCCAGATGTAGGATGAGCAGTGTTCACATGACTGCCGAATGCTCACTTGGTAGTTTGTGAATACATGGCCATTATGTTCTTCAATCTGGTGGGAGATAAGGAAACTAATGAAAACATCCCTGCTTCCTCCCCCCTGCCTTTTTTTTTCTTTTTTTTTTTAATTTAAACAAAGCAAACAAAACAAAACAAACAAAAAACCCAAACCTACATACCCTATCTTAGATTTTCTACTTTTCTTTTTGCAAATACAGCTGATGGCTTTGACCTTGAAACCAAATTTAACCCTAGCCTAAGGAAGCTGGGTTTGCTGGGTCATTTTGTAACTGACCTCCTGCCTTTGTTAAAGTTCAGCAGCACAGTACTTTATCCAACTGCTAAAATATTAATAACAAACTATAGCTAGCTTTATACACGTACAGTTCCATAACTGAGAAAGATGCTATGGACAATCAAGATGCTACAGTACCACTGATCCCTGCATAAGCAAGATCTTTGATTTTTGGAAACACTTTCAGAATTTTTAAGAGTTTTATACTGTGTCATCCTTTCATATACGAGTTAAGTGATTTATACAGCAAAGAGAAACAGAACTTTTGTACAAATGTCAAGCTCTTTAAAGAGTGTTTCCACTGTGTTCTTTCAGTACAGCTGAGGACTCAGAACATCGAAAAAGAGAAGTACTTACTGAACGATCTTGTTTTCGTTTCTTCTTCTGGGCTTTGGTTTGCTGCAGTGAAGTACAGAACTGATGTTAGCCTTTGAAATCCAGAAATTTCATTCCCTTTTTTCCCTATTCAGTTTACCAGATTCCACTCCACCTCCAGGTATTAGACACCGCACTGCAGCTTCAACTTGTATGAGGCTTGCCTGAGCTCATGCTGACTGTGAACTTCCTAAAAGTCAGTTGAGCTCATAGCCTCATGACAAGGCAATTTCACCTCCAAAATCTTCATAGAACACTTAAGTTTTCACCAAATAAAATGCAAGAACATTTTAAGATTTTGAAAATATTAAGAGCAAGTCAAATAACGAACAGCTCCATAATAATGTATCAGCATTCAAAATTTGTAATGCATATGATTTGTGTATGGAAAACATTTCCCAAATAATGAAGGATGAAGTCATCGAAAAGCTTTCTGAGGTAACACAGGTTCCTTACCCAAGGACAGTAACATTGTTTATAGTCATCCCACAAGTCAGTTGCAGAGTGGGTTTTATACCTTGGGCTGTTCAGATTCCTCTTTTTTCGCATATCCTCTGATGAATTCATCCAGAAGGGATTGGAAAAGATTCAAAACCAGCTTGACTTCTTTCTCTTCCCTTTTTTTGGCCAGATTTGTAACTAGAAGCTGGTAATTTTCCACCAGATCCTTGTAGCCAACATGGATTTGCCCATTCTACAGATGAAAAAAATATTACTCAGAAGATAGCCTTTACAGATACTGTTGATACAGTTACAGATTTTTAAGTGTTCAAGTTCAGAGGTGAGAAAGTCTACTTATGATTAAAGTAAAGTATAACAGCCCACGACAGAAACAAATTAGCATACTTCCCTACTACACTGTAGAAGGGCACTACTTGGCTGAGACAAGGCTGAGTTGGAAGAATATTGGAAAAGGTGTTGGCAACTCTCTTTGGTGATTAAATACAGCAACGTGAAGAGGCTGAGGACAGCAAAACCCAGGCATTCTAAAAATAAGTTACACCTGAATGAACAAGAGGAAAACTAAACAGTCTGCTTAAGACTACATCAAAACTGTCATATTCTTTTCTCAAGTTTAACATTCAGCTTTGAATTCTGTGCTAAGAATTGCTTTGTTACAGAGTAGTAGGTAAAACATTTAAACAGTACCCTCGATTAATTTATTAACTATCAATTTTTCACTTTACTGAGATTTACTACTTACAGGAGCAGAGTACATGGTCTTGATATTTCCTCTAAATTTCTCTGTGGCTTCAAAAAACAAACATTCAACACCAGACTTCTGGGAGCGCAAGTCATTGATCTGAAACACAAATATACCTGCATCAAGATTCATTACCTTAACACTGTTTTGTTCTTGTTTTACAGTTACCAGGCTGAATCATTTATGACCATTCCAATTACCTAAAACATCATTTCCTAATGCACTGTGATGATACAAAAATAGGAGTTAGGCTCTGAAGAACTCTCTACCTCCTTACAAGGAAGTTTGCAAACAAACAAAGGACTAACAAATGTCACCTGGATTTATTGTAATATAAAAAATGCAAAGGCTCAAAGGAAGGAATGGGAAGAACGCATTGAACAGACTCAATTCATTTAGGCTACCAAATCAATTCCCCTTTGCTTTAAATCATAACAGAATCTTGCACCTAGAAAAGTAATTGTAAAAAAATTCCACACGAACGATGAGCACAGACCTGAATTTTATCACAGTTGAGTGCATTTTACCTTGTTTAGAAGGAACTCATCAAGATGTTTCAGTTCATTGGCGTTTGCAATCTCACGGACCATGGAAGCTCGCCAATTCTGAGACACACTTGAGATCTTGCTGATCTTGATAGTACGGTTCTTCTTTGTTTTACTGCTCTCCTTCACATGGCGCTCCCCTGCCTGGAGACGACTCGGCTGTCCAGAAGAAGCTGAGAAAGAAATTTTTATTCTAAGGCAAGAGAACTGAATTCTACGGTACTTGTTCTCTCAGTACCCATGCAAAACATTACAGAAAAGATATTAGCAAGATGGGGATCAAATCAAAGAAAATCACCTTCCGAAACCTTCTGTGATCCCCCTGTTTCTGGAAACAGGATACAAGATGTAAGAGAGAGTCCGTCACCTTCATCAATCACATCAGGATACTCCTTTGGAATTTTCTTGTCTGGCTTTTTCCCCAAAAGTCTACGCAATGGACTTTTGAAAGCAGACCTGAACATAAAGCAAATGCAACCTTGTCACAACAGAAATTATTTCACAATAGAAATAACCTCTCTTGTGGATATTTACTTTAAGGCCAACCTTCAGAAAAACTGAGCAGTAGAAAAGACAGTCTGAAAGCACATCTGGACATTATGATGTTTACTAGAACACTACTTTCTATATACATAGACTCAATAAATCCAAGACACCATTTCTGTCTCAAGGAAGTTCCCTGAGTTGCAGAATGCAAGAAGCTGGGAGAGTAGGCCAAAGGAAACAGACAGTGAGTTTACTTTGTTCTTAAGCTTTTCCCCGGTGTCTTATTCCTAAATTGAGATGACAGTGCACTACCTGGACCTTTGATCTGAGTCTATGTTGCTTAAGTTAAAAAGAACTTGTTCAAAGACAAGTGTTATGCAAGAAGCAGAGAATCTGTTCCTCAGCAGTGTCAGATATCACATGTCAACATGAAGATCAAGTCAGCCAGCAACACAGCCACTCGTGTAGCTGATGTAAATACATCTCTTCACAGGCATGCTCTTGAGATGCACAATTCAAGTACCAGGGGTAAGCTGCCTTTTTTCATTTTCTTAAGGATAGCCCATAGTCACACCCAGAGTACATACTTGGCATCTATTTGCTGACTTGCTGGCTGCATGGGAACAGCTGAATCTGTGGTAGGTAAGAGGTCACTGGGCTTCTTTTGCAAAGGAGATTTCTTGTTGCCTTTTTCTTCTTCTATCGTATCTGGTGATTGCTACAGTAGAGAGAAGAAGAAAGTCTAAACTACAAAATGATTGGAAGAGATTCTATAAGTGGTTTTAAAAAACAGAATGGTAGAAAAAGTTTGCCATTGCAAAATAAAACGCTTCAGTTAATAGATATTAGCTTACTAAAACAAGATCCAAACATATTTTATGCTTTAAGAGTCTACTTGTTAAAAATTAAGTTTTTGAATTGTCCATTTGCTAGTGAGATTCTTTTACATAGATATCAAGCTAAATATCAACCTGAAAGGAATCGAGGCATACAGAACACACTATAGTAAATTATTCACAGATCTTTAAACTTCATAAATGAGGATAATTAAACATAAGTATGCATGATGGCAACAGTACCTGATTCATAGCAACAGACTGGGCCAATGTTGAGAGATCATTTAATGAAGATGAAGTCCCCTTCTTTCTGCAATGTTACAAGATTAGCTTCAGAACATGTGTTTTATTGAAGCCTGTAGCCTAATACTTATCAGATTTTAAATAACCCCTACAACGTTACCTCTGAGAGAGAATCCTTATAAATGCTTGCAACTCACTTTTAAATGCAAAAATAAAGAAAAAGGGTATGTCAGATTTCCTGTCATAACAGAATGGTCACACTTGCAAACTGTTTCTAGTGGACAAAATAGATATACAAATAAACTCCATACACTAATTCAACTGAAGCTCTGACTCTATCTCAATTTGTCAAGGCAGGCTTTGTATCTTTTGTTAGCTTCTGAAAACGTTCTACCCACACAGACTCAGCTACAGAACTGGGGACTGGGTTTGAAGCAGCACTTGTTCCTTGCTCTGTTTTCTCCCATAACATAGCCAGATGTACTGGATCATCAGTTCTCCACCTATTCTGAAATATTACAGATTGCTATTTCCTGAAAAAGTCAAAATAACTTGGAAGCTGCCCTTACGCCAACGGATCCTGAGGAGACTGATCTGCACGTGTTCTTCCATCCAAAGACTGGCTCAGCATGTCATTCTGCCCAGCATCAGACTGTCTCTTTCCTTTCCACTTTTCTCTCTTGTACTTCAGTTTCCCTGGGTCATCCACGTATCTCTGGATATTGGAAGAAGTAGGACTATCCAGATCTTTAGTTGCCTTCTGAGCAAGACGTTTATTTTTATCTGCCCAACCTTCAGTTGGAGTTTGAGAGCTCCCAGTAGCAGAAAATGTGTTTTCAAGGTTCAGTGCAAGATTTGTTGGCCTTTCAGGACAGCTTTGGCTGCCTTTTAACAGGTTATTTTGGTTCCTTTCTGCTTCCACTCTATCAACTGTCTTATCTACTTTTCCTACTTCTGATGCAAGTGGTTGCTCAGGAATAGAACTACTTTCTTTTATCTCGCTTGAGGGTGATGTGTCCAAAATGGCTTTTTCTTCATTTGGACTCTTTTCTTCCACACTACTTCCTTGAAGGACAGCATCTTGTTCTGTGGATATTTTTGGCTCTGGAACAGTTTCCAGGGCCTCTTCAGAAGAGGTTTGTTCCTCATGGCACGTTAAAGCTGCTCCTTCAAAGGAAAGCAGGACATGCTTATTTTGTAACTCATTATGTTCCAGCCCCCTCTGCCGGCGGAATTCACGTTTCTCCCGGCTGTTCGTTACTTTCTCAGAGCCCTCTGTCACGTTCTTCTGAGGTAACATGGCTTTTTCAGATGAGCTCAGGTTTTCAGCTTGCTCATTTGGAGCTTCGTCTTTGCCCCCAACAGCTTCTTCTGGCTCTGACTCATGTTTCACAGGCAATTGATCTGTTGCTGGTTCATTGCCTTCGTCCTTGCTCATATCATTCTCTCTGTCTAGAGCTTCATGCATTTTTCTCTGTTCTTCTTCAGCTTTTTGCTTTTCTATAGCCATTTTCTGAAATCTGTTAAGATGAAAATACATGTAGTTTAATGCACAGAAGTCAAGAAAAATACCCACCAGTTTAAACAGAGCCTAAAAAACAATATAGACTCCAAGTACAAATATATTTTCACAGTATGACAGCATGGAGGACTCGTTATGAGCACTCACATGCATCAATGCAGCTCAGCTGAATAATTCTCATGTACTAAGGACTTAACCAGGTTCCACATACCACTAGCCATTTGATCCTGACTGCAGGATCACATGGTAAACAACTAGACAGTTATTACCAGGTCAAGTATCACACACAACTGAACTTGGAGACATAGGCATATAATTAAGAGGTTAAAACACATGTTTTTATGTCATTCTGCTCCTCTTTCTTTACCTCTTACGCTGAAGATGCCCTCTCACCATGGCTTGCATGAGACAAATTCTCTTCTTCTGCTGAAGGTAATATTTGTGCTCTCTGTGTCTTCGCCATACTGACTGAATATAAACAGCAGCATTATTCCTTTGCAGTGACCTCCTAACACAGCGGGAACGCCAGCAAGCCTAAGAAGGGATATTTCTGAAGTGAAGGAGGAGCACACCAAGGTGGGGAATGTTACGTGGGGAGTTTGTTTCTTTTTAGGAAAAAGAGATTGACAATTCTCAAAGATACCTGTAAAACAATTGCTGCTTGCCGTGTTCGGAGAAAGCGTCTCCTTTCTAAAACCATCCTGAGCCAGCTCTGAAGAAGAATGATTTTCCTGATCACTTCTTTGTGTAGTGTTTCCTGTAGTATCTGCCGTTCAGCCTCTTTCATAAAAACCTGCTCAGTTAAAGAAAAGCTCATCAACAAACAGCTAAGGTGTATTTCTGCAAGTTAAAAAATGAGAATGACTTAACTACTGAAGCAAACCTTAGCAGTTGACAGCAATTAGCACTTGCAAAAGTCTGTTTTTTTCTTTTTAAAGAAATCTCAGTGTTAGGACTGTAATATATAAACATGTACTTGCAGTATTCAAATCAGAGAACCCTTCTAAAATGAAAACATCACCCTTTTTGACAAATACTAATAGCAACAATTTTCTAAAACTGATGTCTTTAAAATACAAAATTGTGCTATATTGTTTGAAAGACAGATTGGCATCAAAACCAAGGACAATATATAATAAATAACTACTAACATCTGTGTCAACATTTACAACAGTTACAAATACATAACTTAAACATGAACCACAGAAAAGAACACTTGTAAATGAACTGCACTGAATACAGTGTACATAAGCATTTCTTATTTGATTATGGGAAGTTTCACAGACCTTGGTCTTCCCTATTTGACAGTAGTTTTTATCCAGTTGTAGTTTATTCAAATAAGCAAAAATGTCTTCCTTAGAGGCCCTGGCATTTTTGGGAAGTAGCACCTGAAATTGATCTATGAATTCCTGTGAAATACAGAGACAGCAAAGGATCAGAGTTAGAAGTCAATTCACAAGTTTAGAGTTTCAACTAGATTTCTACAATTAAGCTAAGACATCTGAGCTATAGGGATATGAAAATAATTATTTATCATTCCAAATTGAGCTTTTTTTCCCCTCATCTTGTAAAATGCAGGCTTCGTGCAGTCTCCAACTAAAGGTAAAGATCACCTATACATGATCTATAAAGCTACAAGCACGAAGTATTCTATAGAAAACTAATTAACGTATGGAGACAATGAGCAGCACTGATTGCTTATACATGCAACACAAGACTGGGAATGCTTTCCTTCATGAAGCCAATAAAACAACATACTGGCAGATGACTCACACAATAGTTTAGACTACATCTTGTCATCATGTAGCTCTGTCAAAACTATAATGAATTTTTACAGTTCACCCCAAGCTTCTCATGAACAGACACAAAAGACTGAGTCAATGCATGTTTTTCCAACAGCAGCCAATATTTCTGAAAGCACAATCCACTTCCAGTTCCTCACATACCTGGAACGTATACTTGGCACTGTAGCCAGATCTTCTGATTCGCACGGTTTCAAGCATGCCAGTGTACCTTAACTGTTGAAGCACCAAGCTTTCATCAAAAAGCATCTCTTTCTGAAAAAGAACATAAGTCAACAGCTAAAAAATGCCTACTTCTGTTCAGTAGAAACAGTAAGCAATGGTTACCTTTCACCTTTACACAAAGTAACAGTGAACAAGTCAGAAGAGATATACAGGGTTAGAAGACCTGGGTGCACAGCACTTACATCAGCTCAATTCTTAGGGCAGTCTTACCTTCTCAGCATTGGAGCGGATACAACGGATGAAGAACGGCTCAGCCTTCCCCAGTGTCTCCAGTAATTTATTAAGTGAAGTCTGAAATGAAATATTCAAAAGTATTTTTCCTCTGTATGTCAGCATTTCAATTTACACTTGACAACGATACAGCTCCTTCCTCAGAAATAAGTTTTTTTCAGGTCCAATAGCTATACAGATCCTAATTCATCCAATATGGAAGTTCTTACATACTGCACAGGGGATTTGTTCACTTGTTTTTACCTTTCCCAGGATAATGAAAAGTGCATTAATGCCTATTCTGTTAAAGTAGCCTCATATGCAGATCTAGTGCTAATTGTACAAAGAACTAACACATTTCATAGCATAATGATAATCTTTAATTGCAGCCTAACTTTATTAAAATAACTAAGCCTATTTCAAACAAATCCTAAGAGTAAAAAACATTTTGGTTTTACAAGCAAGATCAGCCTAGATTGACAAGAAGGCCTGTTCTCATGAGGTCAGAGCGCACCTAGAGGTGTTTACCACCTCAGTCACCTACCTGGAACTGCGCGCTTATGCTAGGGGGTTTCTTCTTTTTGTGCAAGTGCAAGAGGGATTTTGTAGTTCGATCATGTAGAGTCATGCTTACTATGAGCTTCAGAGATTTGGAATCCAACAAGTTCTAGAAAAATAAATTCATAATCAACATAAAGTGTAAGTCTCTTAACTGAAGTGGAAATATTTCTGTCTGCATTAAAATAAGATAAAACCTACTGCTGAATGAAACTGCCTAGCTCCATGTTGTACATGTTACACTTGAAGACTGTTTCATCTTAAATTGCCCCAAGAGTATCCACTGAGCTACATAATTACTGTTTGTCTTCCATGACCTGATTAAAAATTGCTTTATGTATTTATGACATTCCTAGTCTAATGAAACAAATGACAATTCACATTTTTTTTCTGTTCAGATCTTCTTATAAAGGTGAACATTTACATAGCCTTCTGACTGTGAAAACTGAAGTCTTAAAGGATAAATAAGACTTCCCTACACCACAAAAGAGTATTTTCTGAAGTCTGTTCTGTCAATCAAAATGAATAGTCACAACATAAAAAAAAAAAAAGTGAGAAATCAGTTTATGGAATAATCTTACCTTGGGAATGATCTGCTTTTGTTTGATACCTCTACTCTTCCTGTTAAAATATTAAAGATCATTATGAAAAAATACACATGATTTTGGTTATTCCAGCAAGCCATAAATTGGTGCAATTTATGAGGCAAGATGAAGGATAGAAGAAAATGGGCACAACATCAGGGCATGTTCATGCAGAGCCTCTTACATATGATCAATGCAAGAAATGCAAACTGCTTCGCAACAAGATTTTTTAATTTTTTTTTTTAATAAAGCTTTAGGTATTGTACTAGGTATTTTTAATAAAACTTTAGGCACTGTACTTTTGTGTAGCTCTTTGTTTCACACACATATATTTGTGCTTAGGATTGCCAGGACCATGCACTTAGCCTTGTTGAACCTCATGAGGTTCACTTGGACAATGAGCCATTGACTGCAATCTCTTTGAGTGAAACCATCCAGCCAATTCCTTGCCCACAGTGGTCCATCCATCAAATCCATGTCTTTCTAATTGAGAGACAAAGCTATCATAGGGGGCAGCGTCAAATACTTTGCACAAGTCTCAGTAGGTAATGCCAGTTGCTCTTCCCCTACCCGTGAATGCTGTAACCCCATGGTAGAAGGCCACCAGATTTGTCTGGCACAAAATTTGCACTTAGCGAAGCCGTGTTGGCTGTCACCCATCACCTCCTTATTTCACAAGTGTCTTAAAACAGTTTTCAAGAGGATTTGCCCCATGATCTTGCCAGGCACAGAGGTGAGACTGACTGGCCTGTAGTTCCCTGGGTCTTCCTTTAAACCCTTTTTGAAGTAGAAAACTTGTTTACATTTACTTATTATACAAGAGACCACAGACTGATTTTCTTAGACATGCATAGCTGCACACAGGTAAAGAGTCTTAATTCAGGAACATGCATAGCACTGACAAATCTAATAATTTCCTGAAATTCAGGATATTATTAGATTTAGCTTGAGAGGTTTCATTGTCAGAAGTTTCACAGCAAACTTGCACTACCTAACTGTCAGCAGACTTAACTGTCAGCATATGCAAAGGCAGCAACAAAGCATACTCTGTAGTCTTTATATTTTTAGAAGAAATTATTTTGTTCTTAATTGTTGTTTGATTTTTGCAGAAGACAAGCTTGGGATGAGTATATATTTTATGGGCTGGAATAACTGCTTGGTTATGGTTGCACTTTCAAAGCAACACCTAGAGCACCAGAACTCACATGAAGTGGGAGCGGTGTTGAAGTCGATTGAGTGACCGAAGCAGCTTACAGGGATCATCTCCCTGCCATGGAAGTCCTTTTATACTTGCGATGATTTGTTCATGCATGTCTCTAAAACGATTCACAGCAAAAGAAAGATAGCAAACAAAGACATATGGCCATGAAGGAGAAAACAGGAGTTAAAAAACAAGAGATCCCATCACCAAGTGTGCTCCAAACAGCAGCAGGTCAATCCCAGACTACTTTTTCCTAAATATGAATGATTATGATGTCAAGTCAGCACTTTCTACTTTGTTAGTGCCCTAAAATTCAATTACAAGGGTCACATACTAAGTTACTTTCTAATTCTACCTTTACATGTAAATTCTTAAGTCATCAATTCTGAATACACAGAGGAGAATCTAAGTAAATTTACTTATTGAGCAATGGACTTTTTTACTAAGCTAAGAAGCCTTTTCAGATAGACAGATACAGGCTTCTCTACAAGCAAGCACTAAATATTTATGTACATATTTGACTACTAAAATGAGGCTGCATAAGCAGAGTGCCATGAGAAAAGCAAGTTAGAAACTAGCCACTATAGAATATTTGAAATTTAATTATATTGACTTTTTTCTTTAATATCCATTTCAAACTTATTTACACGTTTAGCTTTTCAAAGTAAGCCTGGGATGGTTCCTAATTTGTGGCTGATTCCATTATTTTAAGCATGCACCATGCTTGTGGAGTGTTGAGTCTTGGCAGAGAACTTACCTTCTTTACTCTCCAGAGAGGCACAAACCAAAAATAACAGAAGCATAAGAGTCACTTTTGACTGTTAGATGCTATCACCTTTCTGAGCTGCTCAAAGAGGCAGCAACAACAGTCTCAGAGACTGTTGCTTGTTTCCCCTGATATCTCTGAACATTTTTAGAATATCAAGATTTTGTTTTAAGATATCGCAAAGAAACAGATACGTTAAACTGTGACCAAGCCTGAATTGCATCTTTAGTTCTCGGCTGCCTCAAGTGACAGAGGCTGTGTAGGGCAAAGTAATTACAAAGCAGTATGAAGTCATTACTTGATGTGTATTATGCTCCATGTCTTCACTTTTATACAGAGCACGCTCAGAAGGTTACTCTGTCCAGGAATGTGCCTCCCTGGCCTTTAAGCCCAGGCCTATTTCTACTTACTTCTTGTTTTCATAAAAAGAAATGATGTCTTCAAAAGCATTTATATCGAAATCCTCAGAACAATCAAATGAGAAATCAAGCATTGAGCAGCTGCAAAAAGAACATGTATAAAACCTAAATATTCAACAGAAGGGCATATATGCCTATACAGAACAACGTGCGGAGCCCACTTCTGTAGGACTTGTCCTACCTCCTAATAAATTCTAAGCCTGCAAAAACCATGAGTGCTCCTATGAATTCTGCAGTGACAGAGTGGCTGCAGAGGAATGCACAACGCTAAAAGCAACGTACACAAAATACAGACAGAACTCAAAAAACCCGTGGTCAATGGGACTGAGGCTGCGCCACCAATGTTTGGTAGTACTGAGTCTCACAAAAAATAAGCCAGGGTATTGTTTTGATACTATTAGAAAGGTCACACAAAACAAGACAGAAGAAATAAGACCTGCTATCCTTGCAGACAGATCAAGTTGACGTCTCACATACAAAAACATGACTCAGCAATTCAAGTCTTCTCCCTGATACAGGTTAAGTACGCGTTTCTCACCGGTAAACTTTTTCTACTGGTGTATTTGATCTCTGGAGTTCTCCAAGGGGAACACGGGGTCCTTGGCGCACCACTCCTGTTACGAAATAATCAGTAGATTGAACACTGACAGAGACAGAGGCATAATATACAAAAATAACCCACCAATTATAACAAGCTAAGTATCTATCCAACTGTCTGGACTTTTCCTCTATTACTTTAGCTACCAAGCTAGACAGACCACTTGGTTTCTCAAACTCCCTACCACTATCAAGTAAACCGCAGCTGCTCAGAAACGCTTTTCAGAGTTAATATTTCATCTTGAATACTCATTTGAAACTTTACGGAAGTCTGAGAAGATCAATGAAGATCAAAAATAGTGATAAGACCAACATGTACAGTAGAATCTGTAATATCTTCCCAAACTTTTACAAGTAGGACTACAAACTTGGCACAGCCTGTTGGCAATGGTGCACTAATTGGAGAGGAAGTCTGAATGATCTCAGATAAAAAGTGACAACCTCTTTGTTGTGTACAGGTTAAGTCATTTTCACGAACTAGTTTTGTCTCTAGTATCAAAAGAAGATTGCACCTGCAACATTTTGCAGTCAGCTAGTTCCGTCAACAAGCACAAATCAATTTGAAAGTATTTGAGAAGTATTTCCAGAATGATTCACATCATACCTGCAGTCTTCTGAGCTCTCTGGCGTCCAGCTTCTGCAAAGACAGCCATTGCTCGAATAGCTGCCCGCAGAACAGCCCAACGGAACACAGCTACAGGGTCCATTCCTATCAGCTCCCGAACATAAGCACTGTCACTGCTTCGTAGTAAAGCAACAATATCCGGTCTCATATAATCCATATTTTTCTCTCTGAAATCCTGAAGAACAGGAAGATTGAACCACAAGCTCTCAGGGAAGCGGTTACACAGACACCAGCCAGAACTGTGTTTTGACCTAATATTTATCATAATTCAGAGTAAGTATTCTAAATATTTTTCACCATAGTGAGCATTATCCTCAAGTCTGAGCAGGGGAAAGTATCTAAAATATACCTGATCAAACATCTGATTCAGCCTACTCCCAACAAAATTTCTACGCCCTGACAAAACTGTCATAAAGGCAAGGAATATATTTTTTTTGTGGCCATCAGATCCATCACCTACTTTTATCTGGTATTTAACTTTCCCGGCAAAGTGTCGAATAATAAAAGCAGGTTCCATTACTGGGGTTCCAACAAAAAACTTGTTGTCCTCATGCTGCTGTTTGAATTTTGCAAGTAGAGTTTGGTTGGTGGCATGTGGAAAACTAGGAAAACAAAACAGAAAGTCAGCTATTTTTCTCCAAATACTGTTACATTTACTGATGTGCAAGATGACAAACTAAAGAACACCTATTGATCCTTGCAGAAAGCATTTATATCAAGATTTTTAAATTTCAGTTGCTACTTACACATCTGGATTGAATCTTACATTTCCAAATCTTCCTAAGCCAAGGTTCAATTTTAGCATCAATTTGTATCACTACCATATTGGAATTCTTAGAAACAACTGAGTGTAGATCCCAGCCATAAGATGACCCTTTGCTTCCCCCAAAATTCCTTTCTTTATAACAAAAAAGTGCTGTGTTTCTGTTCCCTTCCACAGCTCTTTCTTCTTCCCTTCCACATACATATTTTATTTTAACCCAGAAGATGTTTGTGGCTTACTTGCTTTCTTCATCCAGAAGATAGAAGAGACCAGTGGGCTTCTTGCTGATTAAGTGAATGCAGGCCACATTATCAGTATAGTCAATATTGTGCCAAGTGATCCCTTCACTCTTATATTCCTCCTGTGTAGCTCAAGAAAATTCCCTCATCAGTACAGCGCCCCGACCTTTAACATACCATGGTCTAAGTGCTTAAAAGACATCCTTAAACAGCTATGGCAAGTTGATTTTGTTAGCTCAAACAGCAAAAACAAAAATTAGGAAAATTTATAAACAAGCCCAGAACACCAGGCATACTGGGTCAGATCGAAGATCTACCTAAGCAAATCACTCAACAGCGGATGTTTAGGGTAGAACTATTTAAAAATCCAAACAGTGAAAGAATGTTCCCTCCCCTATTACGTCTTTCCAGCAATCAGTAATCTACAAACTTGGAGTCAGAAATGACATCTACGCCATTACATTTAAAATCCTAGATAGACAGACTTGCATTCTTCCAGTGTGTCTCTTTCATAGCTCTTCTTTTATAGGAAATTACATATAATATGAATTTCCAGCACTTCCAAATTGCACTGTCAGATGAAGTTTCAAAACAGGCCATTAAACCCTATACAATATCAACACCAGAACTTTGCTAAGGAAGCAATCAATGTACATTGGTCAGGTTCAGAGAATTTGGAGCTCTCTTTGACAAGAAAATACGAAGCTCTTCTGCAGAAATGATAATGCATCAAATGCTTGACAGAACAAGCTTCTCATCAAAATATGAAACCAAAATATCACTTTTCTTACTGCTGTAAATGACTACCAAAAGGAGTTAAAGATAGGCTAATAAAGTTAAAAAAAAAAAATCAGAAAATTAAGTGAAATAATTTTTGCATTTAACAAAAGACAAAGACGTCTCTCACTGTTCTATGACGATAATAGAATTTTTTAAGTAGGTAAAATTAAATCTAATAACAGACAGCTCAGTGTGCACGCCACATTACAGAACAGAAATACCACTCTCCACGAACAATAAAGCCTTTCTTTAAAAGATATAGAGACCCCTCTACCCACCCCCTTCCCAAGGGCTCTCATGCTGCAAGAGATACAGGAAATGGGTCATTCAAGGATTAAGCTCATTTGGAGAAATGGCATTAGAAAAAAGAAAACAATGTTAGCTATTTACTCTAGTTAGCCTGGATAGCCACTTCTGTCATAAGTTACAAAACAGAGACCTCAATACTATGTTTACGTATGAAGTTTGTATGCTTGGCAATTTCCTTCCCTTTAAAACGCTTGTTTAAAGTTATCTACATATTGTTGAAAAATACCACATATTACAGAATGACTTCATTCTTTCAGCAGAGCAACCAGAGAATAATGTTTTGGCACAACCCAGTAAAAAGTCCAAGTCTAGAGAAGAAAGCCGCCAAACTTCAATCTAGAAATGCAATCTTAGCTCTTGCAGCACTCTGAGCACTCTGTAAGAAGACAATACCTTCTGCAAACAAGTATATCAACATATGCCAGTAGCATCAGGATTGCAGAACTATTGCCAATATCAACGTACAGTTGTATCCCTGATATGCAGTTAGGTGGAAGTAGCAGCAAAGACTAGTTATTAAATATTTACCAATTGACAAAAATAAGAGAAACTGTACCAAAACATTTTTTTTAATCAAAAACAAGCAACCAACCAAAAAACTGAACCATACACCACACCTACTGACTTTCAAAGTTTACAGTTTATCTGATTTATGTCTGGGGTTGCCTGACTGTTGTTTTTTTGTTGTTGTTTCCTGCAGTCAAAAACTCACTGCTAGTTCTCTTAAGAAAAAGCCAGCTATCAATAGCTAATGCAGAGCACTAAATGCAGCAGAGCTGCAACATATAAATCATATCATAATATGCAATATTAAAACAAGAAATAAAAAGATAACACTTCTGGAAATATATTCAACCAATTATAAAATTATGCCATGAGGTTTTGCAGAACAGTTTGCATAACAGATGAGCCCTCACACTAACGTTTTTGATTCAGTATCTACTTTCTTACCTGTTCCAATTTGAAAATATGCTGATTGAAATAATACTGAAGCTGCTCGTTTGCATAATTTATGCAGAACTGCTCAAAACTGTTGGTTTCAAAATCTTCAAACCCAAAAATATCCAGTACACCAATGGACAAACACTATGAAGAAGAGGAGAAAATCTATTTAAGTAATCTGTCATACAGCGAGTGACTTAACTCACAACAGCTAACAATCACAAAACCTGTTATATCATACATTGATTCATTTTAAATAACTGGAGTGTACATCAACAGATGTTGAATATTTAACAGTTGTCTGTTGTGGAAACAAAAATAATCAAATATTATGAAGAAATTTACTAGGAACTTGAGAAGAATGTAGGTTTATCCCAGATATCTGAACATGTCATCTACAACATTCTCTGATAGCTCCAAATATGGAATTGTACAAAAAGACTTGCTTTTGTGCAAAACTTACTGTAACAGATTCCTCCATGTCCTTTTTATTAAGGAGTGCATGATTAATTCGCAGAACAATCCAATCAAACAGAGCACTGTACAAAGATTTTGCCATTGAATCACGAGCTGTTATTGCCTGTAGATGAAACAAAGTTCATAATTTCTTTAAAAAAAAAAAAAAAAAAAAAAAAAACACATCTATTTCAGACCAGTGTCACTCAGAGGTTACGATCCTACCAGAAACAAAAACAGAATCTTCCTTTAATTTCTAACATTCCAAACATTCCTCACCAAACATGAAAGCATACCACATTAGCTTTTTCATAGCCAAAAAAAGAACTAGGTTTCAATGATTTAAAATAATTCTATTAGTGTTTTTTACTCACCTCATTGAGACTATATGGCAAAATAAGTTTATCATTAGCGGTCACAGTTTTTCTTTTTGTTAGGACTTCCACTAAAATCTCGCGTTTGACCTTCAAAACAAGCAAAACCAAGAGTCATTGTCACCCTAAAATTCCCAGAACTCAGTACAACGAGTACTCTGATGACAACAGTGAAGTCCAAGCACTTTGAAAACTGCTACATTTATCATTCATCAGGAGCTTTACAATTTTCTGAATTCCCTTAGATTATTCTCAGCTCAGATTCATACAGATCATTCCCTATGATGGCAGAGCACAGATCTCTAGTACAGTTATTCCCGCTCAGTTCGTATTAGCAAGTAAACAAATTCTACTTCCATGCTATGGACTAGATTCCATCCCTAACCTCAATAACTTCACCACATTCATCCATTTTCCATACCATAAGATGAATGTTGTTGAGGTACCATAAACCAGATATAAACATAACATACTGGGCTGCCACATAGTCAAGAAAAATGCTGAAGCTGAGCATGACAAAAAGGTATGTCAAACATTAGAGCTAAAAAGAAATACTCTACTTTCAAAAGCTGAGAAAGAATGTCCAGCACTTCAGGAGGTCCCACTTCCAATCCTTCCTCACGACCTGTAGCTTTCTTCTTGTAGGTAACGTTGCCCAAATAAAGAATAGCTGAAAGCACTGAAAAAATCCTAAGGAAGAAAAATTAATTTTTTAAGAATTTTTCATATGAATAGAAGTTCATTTTAACAGGCTAATAGACCCAATTCTGTTTCAAGAATTTGTCCATAAGCATTCACAAATACTCAGCTCTCCTTGATTCCTACTGGAATAAACGTGATCCCAATGTTTATACAATTTATTGCAATTCATGAAGATTAACTAGCTGTCAGTAACAAAGGCTGAAAAGTTCCACTTACTGTTTTTTTGTTGATGAAAGAAAGCCAACCATCTCCATCGCTTGTTTTAATCTTTCGAAGTCATGCCGTAGATCTTCCCCATCTTCAATTTTCAAGTTATGCTGTGAAGAAAGCCCATTACTTAAACGCAAAGAAAGTAGCCCAAACATTACAAGAAAATATGTATAATCTGTTCTGTTTTTTTTCATCTTTAGCACAACATCAGAGAGACAACAATTATCAATGTAATCTGTAAATCCCTGTCACAGATTACCTGGTTGAGGTAGAAATAATCTTCGGGTTGCTTGAGGTGAAATTCTTTACGCTCTTCCTCATTGACTCCAAGTAGCAAATAATAAAAGACATGATAATTCCTACAAATACAAAAGGTCACATACATTTCTCTTTCATGAAAATACGCTGATTATTCTTTTATTCTGTATACTTCAAATGATATTAAACTCTCATAACAATTATGGTCATACTGACTGTATGAATCTCTTACCTTTCACCTTTTTCATGAGAAACCAGACGAGATTTTTCAAGCAGGTACTTTTCAACAACAGCCCTAAAGAGACCCCCCAAAAAAAAGGAAAACAGCATAAGGCCACACATACACACAAAAATCTTCACAAAACAGCATCTTCCAAGAGAGTTCAAATAATGAAATCTACATTAGCATACATAAGAAAATAGCTTAGCCATGGGCACGACACCTCCCACCAGACCAGGTCACCCAAAGCCCCATCCAGCCCAACCTTGGGGGCTGCCAGAGTGGGGGCATCCATCACTTCTCTGGGCGGCCTGTTCCAGTGCCTCATCACCCTCAGAGTATAATAATTTCTTCCTTATATCTAAATCTCCCCTCTTTGTAAAACTGTTACCCCCTGTCCTATCACTACGCTCCCAGGCAAAAAGTCCCAAGAAATATCCAAGAAGCGCTTAACTTTAGTGTTCAGTTCTAGAAGACAACTGGAGAAAGGCAGTGGGAGCTGAGAAAAAGTGCTGATGAAAAGTTATCAGAAGAAACAAGATGCAGAATGCTAAGAATGTTACCCACTCCAACTATTAGCTGACAAAGAATGCAAAGACTACAAGACCCCAAAAATATACTGAATAGTTGTTTCTCAAGATAGCAAATTTGATGTTATATATGTCAGCCTAAAGCAGAGGCAAGGAAGACAGAAGACTTACTAGCTTCACATAGTAAGCTCCTAAATAATAACCTGAACTCCGTGACATGGGCTACAAAGATAACAAGGCCAAAGTTTGAGCAGCTTTTTCTCACGCTGAAGACAAAACAAATGTACCCAAATTGTACCAATCTCCTGAGCTAGCGTGACTTATCTGCAAAGAAGCCAACTTTGTTCAGAACAATACTCCAAGCAAATGTGGTACAGGGTTTCCAGTCATTTCTGTTGCCGTTTTGTAAACTGCAAACATGAAGATGACCCAAAGGGAAGCTATGCTGCTGCACAAAAGGCAGTAACAGCTAGTGGTGCTCCACAGAGCAGCAGGCTGCAGGGCAGGTTTGGTACAGGGAAGAAATGATTTTATGGGGGGATGTTAGACAAGGAACTACATGAGTATTTGCACACAAGTTTCTAATATCACAGAAAAAAATGGACATAATTATTCACTTGAAGTGTCTACTAATAAGGAAAAGCAAAAAATAATCTTCAATTACTAATACTGAGGCACTACAATAATATGACATTATCGCCTCTACTACAAGGTGAAAAATGCAAATAAAACTCTAAGAGTTAGCTGTGACTAACATATGTTAAAAAACATAAAATTAGATGTAGAATATTTCGAGCTTGTCCTTCAGACCTAAGTACACAATTTCAAGTAAGCCACGTAAAAACATGTATTTTTAAATTTTCTTTGTAACTGGTGTCTGTTTCTTTAAAATGGCTTCCTCAAATCTATTTCACTTCTCCCTTAGTCCTCTCAAGAAAAATTCAGATCTTCTGGTTTTAATTACAAAATTGCAAGGAAAATGAGTGGTATGGAGAACGCCTTTTTTTAGTATGAAGGTGAAGAGGCATTAATGGCCAAATTCTGAATGTGATATGGTTGTACAGCAAGGTAAGAACATTATCCATCATCTGATTATTCCACAAAGTTTGGTCATAGAGTCTTGAAAACATTCTACAGTGGCAAGCCATTCTCACATGAGAAGAGCCTCGATAAGGCAGGATTTTGTACACACCAGTCTTCATAGATTCCTAAAAGCACACAGAGCAACTCCAGCAGAACCTCAGACTGTACTTACCCTCGGACAATACCGTTCTCTAAATAGTTGACTTGAATGAACTTTCCAAAACGACTGGAGTTATTGTTATGTGCTGTTTTTGCATTTCCAAATGCCTGTAATAAAGCAAAATGAGGTAGTTTTCAATTAAACTAAATGACATGGCATTACTAACTCATGTTCATTGTTCAGCCTCCCATTAGCTGGCAATATACACAAAATTTTATAGAACTGGCAGCATACAGACACCAAAAAGTGAGCTTACAAAGCCTCTGTTGTTCCTCACAGGTGTGTACTCATTTATTATTTGCCATATGCAATAACATTTGGGAATATGAGGAAGGCAAATAATAAACTTAAATACTTTTACAAGGATCTAAGGTAATTACAAGAAGGGTAATCACAGCAAGAGAGCTCAAATCAACCTCAATCATTAACAATTACGTACTTGGAGAGGATATTTGGGAGGAGGAAGGCAACAAAATTACCATGATATTGGCTCCTGGATAGAAGAGCCACAAACCGTGTCTTATTCCTTCATGTACTGCTCCCTTGTAAAATTTGCACAATGAAAATAATTGTCCTTTAAGTGAGACCGGAACATACGATCCCACTGACAAAGCCAGCCCGTGCATTTCCAGAGTTGTGTATTCAGAAAAGAGAGAGACAAACAGAAAAACTTTGGCTTACAGAAGCACATCCTATTCACTGGCCCCTGCAACGCTGAAGAGCAGTTTCCTTAGGAGGTGTTAGGGAAGGGGGGGGGGAAGGTCTGGCACAAATTCTAATTATTTGTGCCTATGCATCTTTAATACTTTAGCCCCTCAGATACTTATTTGCACTTACACCACAAAATGTCTTCTGCATGAGCCTTTCCTAGAAACTCTAAGTACAACCTATTACATCTAAATGTCCAGTAGGATTTGTTACTGAGAATATCCTTAATGTTATCAACACTTAATTGCATTATTAACACTTAACTGCGTGTCCTTAGGTTAATAAAAACTTGTCATCCTCTTAATATGACAAGTACAGTCCAGTATCTGGAGAAGTCAATGTAAATTCAATGCAAAATGCTATTGCTTAGAAAAATACACCACCCAGCGCGGAGTATCTCCAGCAGTCCTGCCACAGATATTTCCTCTTCAGGCTCCAAGTAATTAAGGCCTCCATTAGGAAATCCGTCTCTCCTAATATAGAACATTTGTGGAATGATTTCACAAAAATGCCGCTCTTCCTCTGCGCACACACATCCGGAGAATGACGGACATGTGAGCACTGCACACAACTGAGAACTGAGCTGCTGACATAGAAAACTACCCAGTTACGGCGTATAGCCAAGGGGAGTACAGTTTACACGAGGTTATATTGTTTGTGTATTCAAACTCTTCCCTCCTTTTATATATTTTTTTGAAGTCTTAAGAGGTTGCAGCTTTATTGCAGTATGACACTTCCAAAATAGGTCCCCAAAGATCTCTTCCAAGCAGATTTCTACTGCCAGTTGCATGATGTTCAGAGGCTACCAGAACCATGCAAAAATAAAACACTTCTTATAGCTGGGAGAATTACCACGATTCTTTGGACAAACAGCACTCTCCATCTAAAGGAATAAGCTTCAGGAGCTCTTCCTGGGCAGGCTGAAAACAGACCCTGATGTAACTTAGAAAAGTCGGTGGATTTCTGAAGAGAGGATTTGTGCCCAGCAGTGCTGATGGAGGCAGAGGTCAGCCTGGTCTCTAGAGACCCTGCTACCCGTGCTGTGCTGCAAACAGCATCCCCACTCAGATCTGTCAAAGGCAGCATTGAGCAGTGTTTTTGTACCTACCATCCAACAACTGATTTGCATACTTCTTTCTGTTTCTTTTCCAGAGCCCACGTTGCATAAGCAGCATGTGAACGTACTTCTAAAATCCCAGCCAACTCTCATAGTTAATGAACAATATCAAACCAAATGTGGAAGGCCAGCAACATAAGCACAGCAAATTCTCAGCTCTGTAAGTCCTCTCCCACTGACGCTGGCTCAGCAAAGATCATCATCCAGCTTCTCTTTTATTGTATTATAAAAAAAAAAAAACGTCTCATGCAGTAAAGCTTTGCCAAGCTGCAGAGTAGTGGACTTGCAAATTCCTCCTGTAAGAACTTCTTTTCAAGAAGTTTTCTAACTCAAGCCCCCAGTTAACCATCAGTTTCCTAGAGATATTACAGAAACCAACACACAGAACAGCTACAATTGGCAAGTTATTTTTTTTATAATCCATATTTTGGCGTTATAGCGTTAAGAAATCCCATAACCCTGGCTTCCTGAACAACTTTTCTTAGTGATTACTCATGTAAGCAATGAATACAGTTTACAACTAATGGCTCTCATGATCTCATGTGTCTGGTATTTAGTCAAAGCATACAGCAAATTCTTAACAGCTGATCTAATATTATCAGTTTTTAGAAAAGTTTTCAAGTACTGAATGGTTTTCTCATAAAAGACTTTAACATCCACAATTTTCTAAAGAACATTCCAAGTCACTTAACATTTTGGGTGGAAGGTTGCTTTTTCCTTTTTTCCATAACATTTAACTCTAGACCTAAACTCCCATCGCTGCTACCATATTCTTCCATATACTTTGAGTTAGCTACAGAAGAATCAACATTACTGCCTAAAATCAGAAAATTGCTAAAATAATAAATATTTCAGTATTTAGTAGTTCAATATCTTTAACTGAACATAGCTTTATCCTAGAGAAAGCAGATTACAGATAAGATTTAAGCTCCTGTACTACCTAGCGACCGCGCTGTAGAGAAAGCATCTTTCCTGGATAATTCTAGCCAGGTGCTCTATACAGAGCTCAAATTCAACTGAAATATCTCCCTGGGTTGCCTTCAAAGAAAGCCACCTATGTCTTTACAAAATAAGTTCTGAAGATGTGAAAGGACAAGATAGATTTTCAGCTAAAGAGAAGTGATCATTTGTATAACCAAAGCTATTTACTGTTTTCCCTGGTGAATCCGTGAGGAGACAGATAAAAATGAAAAACTAAAAGTGAACCACTCCAAAGCAAAATACTAGCTACAGAAAATGAGGGTGAGTTGAAAATAGCAGACCAAGGCCAGCAGGAATCAGAACTGGTATGGGCTATTCTGGGACTCAGGAAGTCATCCAACCCATCCCTTTACCTTGAAACGCGAGAGGCGAGAACTGGAGGCTGCTGGTGAAAAAACTGCCACTGTTGTTGCAGGAGTTAAGGACATTCAGAAAAAAAAAAAAAAAAGCCAAGTTCTCATTTGCTGTAAGAGGAAACCCCCAAACGACATCCATGATCCACCTCAGGAACAGAACTAGAAACCTGATTTAATTCCTTTATAAGAATTGCCACAATCTGAAAAAGCTATCAGAGTTTCTATGTAAACCACTCTAGTCCGGGGCAGAACCACCACTGTTTGAAGGCACCAAATGACGCTGAAGAATCAAATTGCACGCCCTGGAAAGGGAAATGACTACTTCAGAGTCGAACTCACTTTTGCAACGATCTTCACAAAAACGCTACAAAATATCCATTCCCCAAGGTGGAAGTTGCAGCATTCATGGTAGTTTTGCAACTCTCTGTGCTGGATGAACTCCTGGGGAAGGAGTTCCTTATTATTAGGAACAATCCTAATAATAAGACTGCATAAAGGACAAGGTGATTTTTCCCAAGAGACACGTGCAGCAGGGAAAAGTACATAACAGCACATTTCTCCAAAAAGGAAAAAAAAAAAAAAAAGGCTAGCAAGAAGGAAGTTCCATTCCTTCTCTGATTATGATTCTTAAAACAAACAGATGCAGATAATAGCCTCAAAACAACCACTTTAGCCTAAATAGAACTGGCTACGCCCACTAAATATACATGCAGACTTTTATGGAGAATGCAAACGCAAACCAGAGTTGAGGCAGCGCTAAGCTTAAGCCCGTCCCATACAGAGCCACATGTGCAATGGGACTGTGATAAAGCAAGCAGAGCTGAGAGCAAATTGCTTTATTCTGTTCTCCAAAGAATGGAGAAACATAAAAGTTCGCTTTCTACAAGGAAATTTAGGCTTTTAAGTATAGTGGCTGAGTTCTAGACAACCTCCCCCCCGCCCCCCACTAATCATGCTGTCAATTAGTTAACTCATATTTAAAACTGCACTCTTGACATAGTCACTTAATGAGTACTTGCTCTTGGACTTTCCATTTTATTTAGGTCTTAATTCTTTTTGTGAACGGGTCAGTGCGATTAAGAAATCTTGAAGGACACCAAATCCAAAGGAAAGTAAATGCTTTTCAAAATAATACACTGAAGTTCGGACAACTACAGTGTTTCCATCTATCCACCTCTTCTCACCTTCTATTTCAGAGGGAAACAAAAGTCTCAGTGCACTAAGAAAATAACTTTGAAATAAACCCAAGATACTGAAGGTTACAATTTGACAACACACAGCCAGCCAAGTGCTTTGCTGCCAAAAGAGGAAACTCTGGCTCTCTTACTACGTCCCTTGCCACATGCTCTCATCCCCTTGCTTAATTTTCTGCCATTTTACTCATTTAATTGCCCTGAAGAATCCGTTAAGTGCCAGACCCAGTGCAAACAAAGCACTGAGAAAGGGAAAGAGGACTTCCCACCATTCACCAGCAGCTCACATCTGTCAGGTCACTGTCCTCACACTGTACCTCACTTGCACAATGAGGAGCTAAGTTGGATTTTTAGTTGTTATCCAAAAAAAAAAAAAGAAAAAAAAAAAGAAAAAAAGCTTTTTGTGTGCGTGTTTTGTATTTGTACGAGCTGGATGGTCAGATACAGCTATCAGGGCAATGAAATCTTACCTTACATTTTAATAAAATTTATCGACATGTTTATAAAAGCTTGTACTTATTTCAGAGATGTACAGTTAACATAAAAAGTTCAGTCTCAGACTGTGCATTTTGTATCAAATGGTTTATGACATTTTTCCCCCAGTGAAAGAAAAATACAAATTACAAATTTCTTGGAAACTTTATAGCTGTGCATGGAAAGGTTTAACCGTCTTGCTTGAGACTCTATAAACTAAACAATGGTTTGATTCACTATTCCCAATTTGACCCAAATAATAGTTCCCAAATGTAAATTCCTTCCTAGGACTTCAACCGTAAGCTAACTGAATGTAACAGTTCTGGAAGGCACAACTCCAAGTCAAGGAGCTATACTTTAGTCTCTAAATTTAGGGGAGGATGAAAAAGGAGTATCTAGCTTTACTTTCCTGCCAGTTTTTAAGAACCCACTCTTCAGTAAGGATGATCTACGTCAGCCTGGAGAAACATTAAAAAAAAAAAAAAAAAAAGAGAACAATTCTTGTATAGCTAAGGCAACTGTGTCTTAGGAACTGTTTTTACAAGGTAAGCTGCTGAAAAGCAGCACAGAACAAGACACGTGGCTTCAGGCTGTGCTGAAGCATCCGTGTCCCATGGAAGCAAGCAGATTTACAATATTCTTTTTTGTCTAGAAAGCTGCAAGCAGCACCAGACATAACCAGAACTAGTGCAAGCTCCCACTGCTTGTTCGATCCTCATTAGGAAGTGTTTTAACAGGTCCTACTTTGGTGCCAAGGCTGAGCAAGAAGCATCTGAGGATCAGAGGCTAATCCACGACCAGCCCTCCTTTCACTAGGGCACGTAACGGCAATCCTGCTAGTACCACATTTAATTTTTGACCTATCTTGTCTTGGTTTCCTGTATTTAATCTCTCAGATGTTTGAGAAGTAATATCATTCAACTTTCAAGGTCGCATCTCCTTTCATGGTACACCTCTAACTGCATTCTTCAAAGCCTAGAGGTTGGGAGTGAGGGGCTAGAATATTTACCGTAGTTTAAATTAACTACGGCTTTGGACAGAGGCTGGTGAGCCACTAAAGAGGGATTTGGTAAGAAACATCTCCAAGATCCTTGTGTACGCGATAAGATTATAAATTGACCCTTACAGTAACCTAACATTGCTCACCTCTTCTACACTAGGAAGTTTGGCTTTAACTCCTTGAACTTTGACAAAAGGTCAACCTATAAACAGACTTTTTTTTTTTTTTTTTTTTTTTTTTTTTTTTTTTTAACTTAGGTGTCAGGAAAATTAGAGGTGACTGAAAAGAGGAAGCCCTGACCCAAAATGCAGCCTAATTTTCATCATTAAAGTTACGGAGACAGATTTCAGTCAAGAGGACAATTCATCTGTGGATACCCTTTCTTGAGGACTCAAAATAAAACATTCTCAGATATTTCAGGCACACTACAAAATTGTTCAGGCAAAAAATCCCCTGAAACACCCATTTAAGAAAAAAATTCCCTTGTACCACTTCAGTTCCGTTAAGTAAAAACCCAAATGAGTCACGTACTTGGATTTAAAAGTGACCAGCTGAACATAAAGAGTTTTTCAGCAGTTTAGCTTCCACAAAGCAAAATAAGCTTTGGTGCATTCCTCCTTGACATCGAGATTAGACTTATTTTTTTCTTGAATTGCTCTTACTAAATGGAATTGCACAAGAACAACCATAATTGGGAAAACTGGAAGCTTCACTGCCCAGCAAGTCTGCTCTGCAGCATCCAAATGAGGACAGTTTGATTTTACATCTCTATGACCTAAACCTATTACAGCTTTTTGATGCACGCTGCAGTTATGTCAACCGAGAAATAGATTAAAACAGCCCCAAACAGAGTTCTACCACGATTACAGGCATCCCAGTGACTTTTTTTGCCTGGACAAGTCTTACCTTCACATCTATAGGTTTCAGAAATGCTTCTTTCTCCTTAATTTCAAGTTAACGAGCAATACTTTTAATACAAAAACGTATATTCAATTCTGAAAGGTGCTTTAAGATTCAGATGTTCCTACATTTCTGGCATTTTGACCCTTCACTTTTTGCAATATTTGGCAGGACACATTTATGGTGAATCGATTTATAACTAACAAACACCCTCAAAGATGTAGAATGAGAACTTTGAGAATTTCAGAGAAGGGCCTGACATTTTAGACAACACGTACTCCAACAGCAATGTTAGAATCCGTCTGGCAAATTTGAAGCTAACCATTCAATCGGTCATCATATTTCTAGCGAAATTTTCTTGTGAAATGCATGACAACGTGCTCAGTGGGTGGCTGAAGAAGCCACAGTACTTCTGACAACCAATCTTACCATAGAAAGTCACAAACATCTTTGCATGGAAATTCCCAACATATGCTACGTTTACCTGAGACTCTGGCAAAGTTGTTAGCTTTAATTTTGAACCTAGGGCTACATGTGCTTCTCATTCGACAGACAAAATGCCACAAGATTTCACCTCTGCCTGCTCTGAGACAGCTGCACCATGTCCTGCATACCAGGGTCTGAAATGGTTAATTGTATCAAAAGCAGACGGATCAGCTGATCGAACAGTGCTTTCCACAGTGACCCCTTCCTGTTTTCTATTTAGAACTGCAAAGTTGAACTCCAGAAGCCAGCAAACCTCAAACAATCTTACTTCTGCTTTCAAGCAGCAGAAAGCAGGGCAAAAAAGAACTTGGACATATTCCTCATTCTTTACCAAAAAGCTCTCAAACAATATTTATAAACGTAACATTTTAGAAGTAACTCCATTGCATTTTCATGTTTTTATCCAAAAGTTTGAAAAAATCCTTTTAAGAAATCATTGTTACATTTGAAAATATTTAAACCTGAAAAATATACTAGCTGTGTTCAAACTCCTTGCTGTTCAAGATTTTGTTGATGGTGACCGTAACATTTCAGACTTTTCAGAGCTTTCAGAGTTTTTTTCTTTCAAAAAAAGAGAAGAAAAGGTGGAGGCTAAAGCCTACAAGATCAGATTAAGTTTGTCCTACCATTACCTCATGCAAGAGGGTTGTTGTACCCCCTTCTCACGTTTAGTTTTGGTTTCTGTTGGAAATGATGTAGTAATTAAAAGCCAAACGTGACTCTCACTTTCTCCACAACTAATGATGTTACTCTTTTCAAAGCAAACTTTTGTAGAAAGGAAATAACTCCCCCAAAAAGCAGCTTCATAAAATGCTGCAGGACATGCTTACACACAAAGACACAATCACACTAAGCGGTGGAAAAACCTTTCTATGAAACGTTTACTTCCAACTTGAGCAGTTCGATTCAACTGCCACCAAAACTAAGATGGAAGACACAAATAACCTCTGTCCCAAAACGTTACTGTTTACTGGTGGAAAGTTAAGTCAAATATCAACTAACAGCAACAGGAAGTCAACTGCACTGCAGGACGAATTAAGGAAAATCAATTGGAAGCAGTCTAGCAACACAGACAAACACCAGTGTGACCCAGAGATATTTAAAGCCTAAGCCAAGTAGGTAACTCTCAAAAGTAGCATTCAACAGCCGCCATTTGACGGTTTAAAGAAACAGTTTTGACAGAAGGCAGTTTTAGCATAAATTTACCTCCAGAACTGGTCCAGCTCCTAGAATAGTTCTCTCCACACCACTTGCGTACCCTTTCTGGCTCAGTGCTGTGAGGCAGTGAATTAAGAAGTTTGTGCTTTGAGTTTTTCCAGAGCCACTTTCACCTGATATAACTATGCACTGATTAATGTGTTTTTTAAGCATTGTGTGATAAGCCACATCAGCAATGGCAAAGATATGAGGCTCCAGCTTCCCAAGCTGATGGTTCTCATATAGCTTGACATATTTAGGATTATAAATGGGCAAGAACTTGAAGGGGTTAATTGCAATCAAAATACTTCCTGCGTAAGTATAAATTTTGTGTTTTAGAAAGCGGCACTTGAGATTTTCTAGGAGTGTTTTCTCTGTTAAGTTGGGAATATTGCACAAGTCATCAAAGTCCTCCTGATGCCATGGAAGGAAACCTCTTTCAACCAATCGTCGAGCATCTGTCTCCTTGGAAAGCAGTTGCATCTGGGCATATTTGATGGTCCCATCAGTGTTCCTTTCTTGCAAAAGAAAGTAGTACCCATCCTTTTGAGGATGCTCATCCTGAGCACGGCGAGGCCAAAGTAAAACTCTATGAACAGGGGAATCATTTATATCAAGTACCCATTCTTCACCACCGGATTCTTTCACCTCCACAAGCACGTAATGTTTTGAGACATCCAAGTTTAAGATATTAATCACATCCTTGATGACATCTGAAGACGTGGTGTCCTTGGTTGCTGTCACTTTGCAGCATGGAGCACTTTCTGCCGAGAGTTGGGGGTAAATATGAAGATTATAGGCTGCCTTTGCCTGGCAAACTGCACTGTCAGCATCTGTTAAACTCATTCTGCCCCAAAATGGGCTTCGGTCTTCCACCCTTGCTCAAGATGCAGTGCCCATAGTCTAAAAAAAAAATTAAATAAAAAAGAAAAATAAGTCAGGTGTTACAAAATGTGCACAAGACATACTAAGGCATACTATTATTTTCCGGAAGATGAAAATAAGTTATTAACTAGACAAATTATTAACTAAAGAACCCTATTTGTGAACATTAGGGCTTATTTCAGTCTGTTTAGCCTATTCCATGGAATGGATAACCATAACAATATCTATCCTCTTTGCACTTTTGCTTCTATTCCCGTACCACCCTCTCCTCCCAATTACAGCAGCACAAGCATATTTATTTTTTATGGCCACAAGGCAAACTGAACTGGGATAAATGTCTACATTAAAACTTCCTTATCTCCACAGGTTAGTTTTAACCTAAATGATTTTCCTGATGACCTGGTTCTCTGCATGGCTACACAAACATTTATTCATCCTCCCACACAAACTCTCCCTTAAAGCTGTGCGAGCAACCTGAGGTAGAAAGAGTTTGATCGTTTCTTAAATCAGAAGTGCCACAAAATACAGCAGAAGGAACAGCGTATAGGTGCAGAAGGAAGACAGTTCTAACAGTGCTCACATGTTTTTTCTTCTTTCCCTGACCTCTTTTCATGAAAGCTCCAAGACAGGTATGATATTTACAGCACTCAGCTTTAGGAAGCTGTGCCTACAACTGAGCAATGCAAACACTGCTCTGATCTCCTTCTAACTCTGCACACCATGGTGATTTCTTGAGCATGAATAATTTACCCAGAAAAGAGACTGCTAATTTCACTTGAGTCAACCACATCCTTGGTACAGAAAGGTTCGATCTTCCCTTTTATCTCTTATTTTAGGTGACACAGTAAAATTAGTCCTATTGCAACTACATTTCAGTTCAGCTAACAAGATCCCAAACAACCCAGCTAATTCACAAGCCTTTATACCTAATCACATCAACCTTATCCTCACTAGATTTCGGGAAGCTCATTCATGAGACTCCAAAAATCATCTATTTCTTTTGCTTTTACTTCCTGTCAGCCCTCCCGGAGGCCAGCAACCTAACTTCAACCTAACAGCTGCCTCAAGGAAGTCAACCTCCTCCTTACTGCCAAACCTAAAAGCCTCTAGACTAACAATCTGAACCTTTGCTGTTGGGTGAATATGCTCTCAACTGCAGCTGGGCACACCTGGATTACCAGGGCTAGGTTTGATTACATTGATAAATTAACAAACTGTTAAACTGAAATAATGTATATAATAGAAGGACAAAGAAGGATTCACTTTTTTTTTTTTTAAACAATCCATAAAACTTCATACCCAGAACACCATTTAAATTTTAGTCTCAAGAACAAAAGCATTCTAAATATATAGCTACATACTGAATATTTAAAAAAAAAAAAAAAAAAAGAAAGTAAGAAAGTGGCAAAGAAATGCTATTGGCCAATGAAGTTGCTTTTTGCCACTAAAGAACTGAACAGGAACTTGCATAAGGCCACACAGAGCAATCATTTCAAATTAAAATCAGCAGAGCTGGAAACATTTAGCTGCCACTTCCACTGCAAGTAATGAATCACTTCAGAGAAACATATGACATAGCTCTGCCTCATGAACAGCCTCAGAGTAGAGAACGGTGCTTGAAGGGAGTTCTGAACAGTAAGCTTTCAGAAGACACTGTTGTGCAAGCTAGGTCATTCTTAGCGGCTACTCATCAAAAGGCAGGCTGAGCAAGCCAGACACAGAAAGACAAACCACAACACATCTCTACTCGAGCTATATGATCCCTCAGAGAATGGTTTCCCGCCCTGTTAAATTCCTCATTCATTAAGGAGGCTTACTGCAAGAACTTGGTGATACACAAGGACCGACCAGTGAGCTCTAAGTTCCCTCTCCATTTTCTGTGATCATCACTGACCAGTGGATTGGAAGTCTGAAGTATCTTTGAAGGAATTCCACAAGTATAAAGCTTTCTTAACCTACAGAACCTCAAACACTAACATACAGTAGAACCCTACAGTAGACTGCTGCTGCTCATAGGGAAGATGAATCTGGAGCACTGACAGAAAAAAAAAAAAAAAAAAAAAAAAAGAACAGCAGTGACCATTTTCCTTTCAAGCTGGCTGGCTAGTTCAAGGGAAACAGTCTTGTGCAGACTTCCTTTTTTTTTTTTTTTTTTCTTTCTCCCCAACAACTAGTTTCAGACACACAGTCTGCTGCGACAGAGGAAGTCCCCTCAGAGAGCCTTTTGACCAGCACAACACCCTAAGAAGCGTGGCACCAACTTTTTGCCCACACAGAAAAGCTGAACCTAGGTGCTAACCTCTGACTGCACTGATAGACATTTCCGAAGCTCACCTCATGTCAGCTACCAAGATACATCTGGTACATTGCTCGAGACTTCCACATCACACTTTCTAAAAAGGAAACCAGAACACAAATGGCCTCTCTTTACTACTGAAAAACACAGGCCAGGATATTTACAGCAAGTAACAACGTGATAGATGACAGTCTCTGCTCAAGTGTGTCTGACAGAAAAACTGAAAAGAGAAAGACTCACTCATCCTAAAGAACAGATTTATGGCAAAGCAACACGCAGGCATCAACCTTAACATCTTAATGCTACACACAGATTTTTTAATTACACGGTCAAGCAACATCAAGCAACTTGATGGAAGTTAAAGCATGCAAGCGAGTTCTGCTTCCCCAACCATCAGCCTAGAAGAACGATTTGGAAGATAAGCTACAGTAGAAAGAATTTGCTGAAACATGATTTCAATGTACGGTCATATCAGCAGTAAACAGAAAGACAATCAGTATAACACTGCCTCTTTTTAACCAGATATGAAATCCAGGCAGTGCTAGCTTGCTTTTGGCAGCATTGAGCTTTAAGACTGCTCTTTCACCCAACAATAACTTAGAACAGATACGGTCTTTTGAATCATTTATTACTGATGATGAAGCTTTAAGGAAAAAAAAAAATTCTGGAAGTCACTTAAGGAAGAGCAGCACCGAACTACTATTACATGCATGTCCTTTTAATTGATTGTCTTTTTGTTATGTACAGCTTATATGTCAAAAAAAATGCACCAAATGTGTTCCAGGAAAAAAAAACAAAAAAAAAACAAAAAAAAACACTTTTAAATATTTCTATCCAAGAATCAGAATATCTAAAAACACAGGTTTGAGGAAAAACTGCTGCTTCCCAATTAACGTGTGATTTTTCTTAGGCTATCAAACTTGTTTGATAATAACACTGCTCGAAGAGACAGACTTTGGTACATCTCTGACCTCATCCTAAGCAGTATTTTGAATAATAAATTAGATCATAAAAGTAAAGGATCATACACAGATAATAAGAAGAACAGATGGTAACTTGGCTACCTGATGAGTCCCAGTATTCAATTATGGATGGATTATCATCAAGCAAATGGAGGATTAGATTCTAGTGAAGTTGGATTCCTGGCGTCAAAGTAAATATTTTCATCATGATTCTAAAAGGAAGAAAAAAGAGTTACTGATAAGGAATGCATCATACAGAGATTGAGAAGGCAATAAGTAATCAAAAAGCTAATTCAATGATACAGCTCTGCAGGATAGGAGCAAGTGAACAAATTCCAGCTGAGTTCACAGGTAAACAACTTCAGATTTACTTAAGAAGCAAGCCACGCCAGAGGGATGGAATGGGAGCTATCCTGAAAAGCAGTAACTGAAGCAGGCTTGGAAAGCGTAGTGGGTAATCATTTAAACATGAGATTCCTACGTAACACCACAAGCATAACAGTTATTGTAAATCCAAGATGCACATCAAATGAATATTTAGTCAGGTGGCCATTCTACCTTTGTACTCCGAAGGTACACGACCAATACCACACCTAGAATATACCCCAAATTCAAGTAAGAAGCTGACAATAACAACAGCTACGTTAGAAAGTACCTCCTTATAGCAAAATACTCTAGAAGCTTTGTCTGTAAGAAACACACACTGCAGACTGATAGTAGTTTAAGTCCTTGCACAGGGAACTGAAGTTTGATAACGCTCACCAGTCTGGAGGACAAAACTATAACAAAAGCCTGTGGCTGGAATTCAAAGCTAGACAAAGTCAGCGAAACATAAGACAAATGTCACCAGAAGGCTACCCTCTGCTGCAGAAACTTAGCTGGCAGTAACAATGAGGCCTGCTGAAGGTCTTTTTAGAAAGTCAGCCAGTCCCCAGTTTCAGATGTGCTGTACAGGTGCTACAGTTAACTAGGCACCACCCTCATTTACGTTGAGCAGTCTGAACAATCACTCCTGATTTTATGATCTATAATTATCTAGAACTCTGTTTAAGCAATCTGAATACTTATCGCTTCTATGAAATTTGGCCCATCAAGAAAGCACAAGCCCGAATTCAGGTGCAGAGAATACTGGAAGAAAAAGGAGAAATGCAAGAGTATAAGGTAATAATGAAACCATAATGGTCAGCATGCAAAACAGCAAGCTCAGGAAAACAGCAGCCTAACCACTGTTGAGTTCTTTTTGTAGGAGATGGAAATTTCTGCAAAGTTACCTCAATTTCTTTCACTACTCCTCCTTATAAGAGGCTCCTTATAAAATATGGGAAAAAACAAAGCTGTGTTAGAGAATTTAATAAGTGGGAGGCAGAAGCTGGCATTAGGTGAACATCAACTAATTTTAGACTTCACATTCAGGCTCCTTCCTGTTTTCCTTAAAATGTTTTACTTTGTACAAGCCTCTAGTAGTGCAAGTATGCCTCTTCATAGCAATTAAAGTTGACTAAGTACAGCTGTCAGCATCTGCAAAACAATAAAGCGTTATTTTTCACCATACAGGTGCAAACACAGGGGAAGAATTAGGCAAGCTGGGCAAGAGAAAAAAGTCAAAACAGAAGTTAGAAACACAAAGTTTGATTCTAATCTTTTATTCAAACCATTGCACTGTATTACTTCTGTGGGTGTGAGTGGGGCAACAGCTGCAAGGGATTAGCATATTAAAAGATATAGAGATACATGATTTGCACCCTTCCAACAGCAGTTTTGTTATGCCAGTGTAACACATGCAATTTAACAGTACTTATTTTGAGCAAGATGAAAGAGAAAAGGGAAACCTTGAATACTGCGAGACAAATTTAAACACAAGGTACTGGTTAGAGGCTGCCTTTACTCAGCTATCCTAGCAGGGTAATTCCAATAGGTCTACAAAAATGGAAGCAAGTCTACACAACCTAAAATCTCTTTCCAAGATCCACTACCCCATCTTTGCAAACCTACAAATGGTGTATTTGTCAATAGTACTAACATAAAGCATCTATAAGACAACAGTCTAAAGCTATATTTGTTTTTAGATTGCCTATTAATTATTACTTTCACTTGCTTATAAAACAAACAAAGCCACACACAAAACCACTGGGTTTACCAAACAACAATCCAACTGAAAGTAGGCTGCAGCATTTAAGTATGTTGTTGTAGGATTGGCTACATTTGCCACTTAAATCACCAAATAGGGCAACATTTCAAGTAACTACTTCAATACTTTACGAAAGAAACATACTAAGCTACATGATTTATCATTAATCTGTAATGTTATTCCTCCCCGCCACCTCAACAACATTACCAGGAATAGAGAACAGTCAAATTCTCCACAGAAATTTTTATGGTATTTTCTAAACGTCTTCAAGTCTCCATCAAACTAATGAATTTTCATAATATGCATTAAAGCCAACATTGCCTATTTAGTAATGTTGTAAAATTCTAGAAAAGAACTTTTCCCCAATCAGCGCAGGGTATCCGTTTAGTTTAAATAAGGCCATAATTTGAAGCCACATGTTTAGTCAATGAATCATAGTGAGGCTAAAAAGGGAAAGCTACCATTACGGCAAAATTGTTGAGGATCAACTTTGTAATATTCCAGTTCTTCACATTTTCATGTACATTTCCAGTGCTGCATTCCTCAATCCGCAAGATCTGAGCTCCTCACATCATTCATCAAGTATTTTTCAACACAGAAGTAGAAAGGTATCACATGTACCTCTAATATTCTTGAGTACCAGATTTGTCAACTGCTGTCCCAAAAAGAGCCCCCTCCCTCCAATCAAACTGAAAACGTTTAGCAATTGTGAAAATATTCAGCTATTACTTTTCCTTAGATTCCAAAGCAAGGAACTTCCAGCAAGATAAAGGGCTACAGTGACACCCTAGGATTTCAAGGACCAAGTGTGCTTTATAGGTAAGGCAAAGGCCTCAGCCCTTGCCTCACTTCACATCATGAGGACACACAGTTGCTATTAGCTGAGCTTTTTTTTTTTTCCCCCAAATATACCAGACATTTGTAGATTAACCTGAAAATTGCTTTGTGCTCTAGTAACATTTCAATGTTTTTTTTTTCCCTGTTGAACTTAACAACTCTTGACCCTTGGTTTTCTTTAAGTAAAAGCTCGTTTTCTACTCCAAAAGGCATAGTTCTGAATGGAGCATACTAATTTACAGCATATTTGTTACTACTTTTTGCAATCAACCCTGCCAGAGATGTTCATGTATGCAACAGACTGCCTAACAAAGGAGAAGCTGGCCTGCAGTGCAAGTAATGCAATGTAATACAGGAAAAAGTCAAAGAAATTACCTCCATTGCAAGCAGTTCCTTCTCAGTTTCCTTCTCTCTCCTCCCTCTGGCCCTTGAGACCTGATCCCAATCTATGCCCTCAGCTCATCTAAGATGCAGGCCAGACTTCCTCTGAATGGCTCAGACGCACAATTTAACCTCAAGACAAGGCTATCTTATCAGGCTCACAGTGACTTTAAAGGCCTATAGCATGTTATTAACTTACACTGAGTGCGGTGTCATAGCTACAGATGTGCTCTTGAGTATGATTCAGAGGAAATGAAAATGTGGCCTTGTTGAGAAAAGAAGGACTGGAGGCAAAGCAACCGAGGGTGCTAGCAGCAAAGAATGAAAGTCAAAAGAAACTCTGAGACTATTCTCACAACCTTTCATAGTCGTTCTTCATTTCATCCTTACTGGTGTTACAGACATCAACAAAGCAAAAATCTTACTGGCCTAATGCTGCAACTGCACTGAATAGAAATTATCTTCAGAAACTTTAGGCTGAACGTTTGTGTGAATTGAGGGGAAAGAAGAACTGATTCAGCAGCAGCAGAACCTATGTGTGTCAAACAGTTTTAAAAACACTTGTTTGTGTTAAATACTGTTGGTATTTTAAGGAAGAAGTTTTGCTAGGATGTGCATTAAGTTGCATTTGGTGACACGCTATCAGATACAACCTGAATTCTGAAACAAAGGCACTGCTAACCCTTTCAGCAGACAAATGATCTATTAAACTAGCCAGCTATTAGAAAAAAAAAATCCTTATAAGCATCTCTGGATTGACTTCTCGATATTGGTTTTGGACAGTTTTCTCCTTAAAAAAAATATACAAATGCTTTTTTTTTTTTTAATAAAAAAATTAATCATAACACACAAACCCTGAAGTGCTACTCACTGATTAAAGTTTTTAAAAAGAATTGTGACAGTATATGTTTTTAAATGGCGCCATGCACAGGTCTACCTGAAAAATACGCATCATATTTAACCACATTAGAGAGCGTTGTTTCAATAAAATGTAAACATGATTGACAAAAAAAAATCCAAAAGTCAGAGGGAAAAGACAGGCAGAGTAAGCACATCTTGTTTCTTAGAACTGTAAGTTAATAAACACCTTCAGCCTTCAAATTCACAAAAAAAGTACCAAACCACGGACTTTTTGTTGAATCATTTTTTCACTATTTTCCTTGACTGGTAAGATAGCTAACAGCGTTACATCTTTCAGGAATTTTGCTTCTGTAAATTCCCAAGATAAAAGAATCCTGTCTCATGGCTGCCTCACCTCCCCCCGTGTCCATCTAGCTAAGGAAAGACCATATCTAGCCAAAGTAATACTGAGCTATATGCATATGAGTCAAAGAGTTATTCACACACAGAATTATTCAAGAAGTCTAATGTTTGAATCATCATTTGTCAGAAAATTCAGTCTGTACAAAGCATTACTTACTAAATGAACCTCACTTAAATTTTTCATCAGTTGTGTTTACTCTTCCTGAATTATTCAGTCCTACAAACGTTTTAGGTTCCACAGAAACACACAGACCTATGAGTCCTCCCACTCTGATTAGACTATCCTTTTGCAGACAGCTGCCCTGTCACTGCACAGCCTACAATGTTCAACTAATAAAAAATTAAAAAATACTTCTTGAGGCAAACGTTCAAGCACAGTGACAAAAAAGGCAAAAAAGCCCACACATATTTCGCAGTTCTACAAAAACAGTTCCATCACGTTACTGCAGTAACTCTCGAGTCTGATGGTAACAAGTTAACGCTTCTAATGAGGGAAACGGCCTTAGAAGCAGCAGCCTGAGAAGTAGGGGTGTTACCAGACTTTAAATGTAGGGCAGGTAAAGAATCTAATTGTTCCTGGAACTACAAGACAAAACTGACCAAAACTAGATCAGAAAAAAAGTTACAGTGAATCTTTAAGTGAAGATATACTTATCTGCATTAAAAGTCACCCATACCTCTTTTCCTACATTAAATAAATCTGTTCCTGACAAGATTCAGAGCTAAAGACACCAAAGATTTACTAAAACTTGACGGGCGTGACACCAACGTACTGAGCTGGAACGCAGGGTTACCTCACGCTGCTACTTTAGGGCAAGTCCTTCAGTCATGTATTCCAGCTAACAAACCTGAAATCAGAGATCTTCTAATTACGCATAACAAAGTCTTATTTGCAAAGAGCTAGGTAGACACACCGATACCAACCCACCTCTAGGAGCAACGTGGGAGGATACTGATGACATCTTTGAAAGGCTAATTACATCTGCCAGAAGCCTGAGATCATCTCCAGCCACTCATTTCCAGAAGGCAAAAATCAAGCAAAGCCGAGCTCATTTGGATACAAAGAACTTGTCACTTCCCACAAATAAAACTTGCAAACAAAGCTGGGTGATAATTCTGTCAGACTACTTACAGAGTAATAGAAAAGTTTTAAAACAGTTTCAGGAAGTCCCTTCGCATCAGGACCACACAGACCTGCATCAGGCAGGGTCGAAATAGCCACGAAGGAGGACAATAAAAGCACTGCATTTAGCACAGTAGGAGTGCCACATGTAGTCTGCAATCATGCAACAAAAGAGATGTCCCCAGCTTGCAACAGTTTGACTTTCCAGGCATTGCAAAACCAACCTTACCGAGAGGACCTAGCACAACCCAGACACAAGCACCAGTTAGGCAACACGGTCGGCGTGATAAAGCACAGCCTCAACACATCAGCAGCCTTGGTATCATCAAGAGCAGCTCAAAACCAAAACGCAACAAGAACCCTGAGAGTTTGAAGGCCACTTTCCAGAAATGCTGAGGTAGGAAAGCTTTCAGGCTGCTCTTAGAGAGCGTCAGAGACACCAGAAGAGGCAGCGAAGCCGGCACACTGGGGATGGAGGCCAGCAGCATGCCTGGAGGCAGGGAGGTGTCCCCGCAGTCCACCGGGAGCCTGAGGCGAGCTCCCGGGCCTCAGACACGTCCAATTCCCCGGCACACCAGGCGCAAAGCGACCCCCGGCAGCACCCTGCCCCTACCCGCCGCTCACCCCCACCCCAGAAACCCCCTCAGGGGCAGCTCCCGGCCCCTCAGCCGCCCCCTTAGGCACAGAATTCAGTCAGCGGGCGGAGCAGGGAGAGAAAAAGATGGAAAAAGAGCGGGCACCCGGGGCGCGGGGCCCGCGCTCCGCCGCCTTTACCTCAGCCGCCGGCGAAGCGCCGCCGCCGCCCGCCGCAGGCCCCGCTGAGGCGCCGCTTCCGGGTGGAGGGGGGGGGAGCGGGGGGAGCAGGGCGGCGCCCATTCAGCACCGCGCCCGCACTGCGCGTGCTCCATCGTCCCCCCCCCCTCAGCCGGGCGGTGTGAGGGGAACGGGGAGGGAAAGGAGGGGGGATGTGGGCGAATCGCCCCTCTCAGGGCTCCCAACACGGCTCGGGAGAGGGCATTCGCCGGCTGCTTTCTGAGCCTGTGGTGGCTGGGCTCCTGTCAGTAATCCCCCTCCTGTGAGGGCTCCCGCCTCGGGATCGCCGCCCGCCTCATGAGGGACAGCCCCGGTGTGGGCTTGTTGAGCTCCAGCAGCTCAATATGTGAGGCATTGCTTCACCCCACAGTTTACCGGGGATGTGTTTACCGCGCTGAGGGCTTTCTCGGTCCCTCACGGTGACCTCGCAGACTCCCTGTGGTGCTGAGGGGAGCGCAGCACCCCATGTAGTCGCAGCCTGGGTGGGAGGCATCCCCCCCAACTCCAAAAAAAAGCCCTGGGGGTGGCCGCTGTGGAGGTGCAGGGTCTGCCCCGCTCCTCCGAGCCGCCGGGGGGTGCCCGGCTCCGCTGCGGCTTGGGGGCGGTGCTGGGCGGGAGTTGCAACGGGCTGAGGGGAAGGAGCTGAGGGGGGCGGCAGCGGTTGGGCGCCTTTCTCTTCACTCGGAGCCAGCTGCCGACCCCTACCGTGTTTCTGAGGGATGTCCTCGCAGGAGAGCGTCTCCGGGACACCGGTGGAGGACGGGGAAAGGTCGGAGAAGAAGCGGAAAGGTAGCTGGGGGTGAGGGGGGAAGCGCGGCCCCGGCTGAGGCGCGGTGGCGGGCCCGGCGGTGACCGCTCTTTGCTCCTTCAGGAGGAAGAATCGTGAAGTCCCGCTACCTGCAGTACGAAAAGGAAGACCCCAAGAAGGTACTTGGGCACGAAATTGCGGGCTCGGCAAAAGGTAGAAACGGTCCGAGGAGCAGCTCGGACTTGTGGAAGAGGGACTGTCCTGGTTTCAGTTAGAACAGAATTAATTTTCTTCCTAGTAGCTGGTGGAATGCTGTGTTTTGGCTTAGGATGAGAAGAGTGCTGATAACACCCCGATGTTTTAATTGTTGCAGAGCAGTGCTTATACCAAGCCAAGGACATCTCAGACTTTTGCTCTGTCCTGCCAACAGGCAGGCTGGGGGTGCAGTAAGAGCTGGGAGGGGACAGACCCAGGACAGGTGACCCGAACTAGCCAAAGGGGTATTCCATAGCATCTGACGTCATGCTAAACAATATATAGGGGTGGCTAGCCGGGGGGAGGGGGCCGGACTGCTCGGGGTTAAGCTGGGCATCGGTCAGCGGGTGGTGAGCAATTGCATTGTGCATCACTTGTTTGTACATATTATTAGTAGTAGTACTATTATCATCATTGTATTATTATTATTGTTATTATTATTTTCCTGTCTTATTAAACTGTCTTTATCTCAACTCACGGGCTTCACTTTCCATTTCTCTCCCCCGTCCCAGAGAGGGAGGGGGGAGGGTGAGCGAACGGCTGCGTGGTGTTTAGCTGCCAGCCGGGTTAAACCACGACAGGGACCTAAGCAAAAGACTGCTGTCGTGACGAGGGAGGTGTTATGCGTCACCAACCTGATGCGGATTGGGATGGGAGTTTGGGGTGTATTCAGCTGACTTGCCAAGAACCTGGTCACCCTAGGATAGTAGCTGTTTATTGTCAGCATTCGAGTAGGATGTAAGAGATACTGCTGATTGTGCTTACTACCTGTGTTCACTCATACCTGTGTTTTGATTGATAGGATACCACAGCAACTTCCTTTTCAAAGTCGATTTCTAAAGCACCTTCTGCAGTTAAACCAAAATCGGTTCCTCCTCAGAAAAGTAAAGCTTCTGCTGGTAGGTGTTATTAGAAGAATTTAAAAGTGTTTTTTTCTTTTCTGAAACTGTTTTTCCACCACGTGCAACTTCTAAAAACACCTAAAGGAGTGGATTTATATTCTGTCACGGCTAATTATTTGTATATGAAAGGTATTAATATATAAGAACTTTATGTGAGATTAAGGGGTGTAAACTGAAGTTCATTATATTAAACTCTTGTCTGGATATTCTCACAGAATATTAATCTGAAGTTGTGTAATTGTATTGTCTCAAATAAGCATGTCTCTTGCTTTTTCTGCAAGACTTTGAATTATTCTTTTGTCCTCACCATTGTCCTGCTTCTTGTATTTAATTTTCTTAATAAGCCCAGTATAAATGTCCACAAATTCCTGTCAGCAAAATGATCCATTTTTGTTTCTTCAACAAGAGTTTCAAAAAAAAAATTTCTTGTGAGATCTTGATTTGAAAATCTTGACGAAATAATATGATTCTATTTTCACACCTGGGTGGTATAGTTCAACTGTGGAATGTTTAGGAGGATAAGATTCTGAATTACTTCATTTCTAGGTAATTTAGGGAGTATACAAGTGATGTATAAAAAGAAAATGTGTACAAGGTTGCCCCCTATATTAGTAAAAGCACACACAACTGTGAACTTGTGCATAATCTATTCTATTTCTTTTAGTTTGATAACAGCTTCTTTCTACAGGTGTTGTTTCTGGCTCACTAAATCAAAGTAGCTTTGAGAAAAGTGATTTGCAGTCCACATTATTAGATGGAGATAAAGTTACTAGACCAGACCTTGATCTTTCAGCTATTAATGGTAAGCTTTCACTTGTGTTCAATTTGTTGTTTTATTATTTTTAATATATATGTTATAACTTCATTATAAGTAACCCTTATTTCTACTATATTCATGCAAGGTTGTTGTTAAATAAGGTAAATATTATTTTTATGTGTCTTTAAAAAAACATATTAAGGCCTTCAGGGTTTAAGCTAACCTTTTGATTTTCAATATCTTTTTGGTGTGCTGTTTTAAGTTTAGGATCAAATATTAAAGAACAAAGTACCCTCAAGTATTTGTAACTGATAGTGTTAGATTACCAGCCATTGTGAGAATTGTACCTCATCTGTCGGTAACTGTCACTTTCAGCTGAGTGCTTGTGATCCATGTCTTCTAGTTAGTGTAATCAAAGCTGGAAATAGAGCACAGAATCTGATGGTATGTTGACTTACCTTACGTACATTGGTAGAAAAGAGTAATAATTTTCTCATCTTATACAGATAAAACTGCCTTTACCAGGACTCCTGGTTCAAAATCTTCTTGCAAAAAAGATACGGGGACATGTGGAGAAGACCAGGAATCGGTAAGTCTCACTGCTTTCGTTTGTTAAGTATCTTTATTTTGAAATGTGTGAAATGAAGATTTTCTGTTTCTCTAAACTTGGTAAAACTGTAAAGGTTTCTGGGATAATCTAAAGCCTTATGGCAGAAGTCAGGTTTGTTGTGCTGCTAGAAACATTTGTCTTGTCTCAAAATTTTACTTCAGTTTTACTCAAAGTTTTACTTCAGTTCCTTGTGGTAAAGAATTTGCTGTAACTGCAGTATCTCTTCAGTTTGATTCTTTTTGTGTTCTTGTGTATGCTTTGAAGTTATTTCATATTATCTTTAAGTATTTTCTATCACGTTTTCTCAGAAAAGTAACCTTGATTCAACCTAATTTAAAGTGCCTTATTTAGATAACTTACTCAACATAGTACTGAAACTTCAAGTTTTATACCTGTGTTTCAAACATCTGCTGAAAACAGTATAAAGAGTGGTGGAACAAAGAACAAATAGGCATATTTAGTTAACATGCATTGTTTTTTGTTTTCTTAAAAAAAATATAAAGCTTAATCTAGGTGACAGTAGATGATATTACCAATTGTGGCCACAAACCGGACTTTCAGTAATTTGTTTACACACTGAAAATATAACCGTTTAAATATCAAAATTGATCTTGAATGTTCTTTTATTTTTTAAAGGAATGTGATCCTGATGTTCTGAGCGAAATGCTGGCATCTCAGACACTGATTTTAACTTACCTAAGTGAGAAGGTGAGTCAGTCGAGTATTTGGTGTTTCAAATTGAAAAGAAATTAAACAACTCTGAATGCATAGAAGAACTTAACACCAGATTCCTAAAAGTTATATTCATGATCTTACCATGTTTATGGTTGTAAAACTATATGACTTGCTTTGAAAACTCTCTTAAAGTGGGCTTCGTACCACTTTATTAAGCTGGTGCTGGTTCTTCATGAAGTAAGGATATGCAGAAGTTTCAGAAAAAAAACAGGAGTAAGTGTGTTTTGTGTTTGGGGTTGTAGCAGTAACTTTGTTCTTTGCTCATTTCGTGTTGTATATGTATATCTTCCCCCAAAAAATACCGGTGGAGAAGATGGTTGGAGAGCTTTAACTATAACATGCTGAGCTTATTGCACAATATCTACAATTCCTTAATTGAGACTTTTTGACCTGGATATGAGGCTTACATTTGTTGTTTCAGAATATGTCAATTACTTATGAATATTTTTTGGATGTAATAGGCTGAAAACGATGTTGCTGAGCTTGAGAAAAAAGCAGAAGAAAACTTGTTAATGTTGTGTGAAGAAAAGGAGAGAGAACAGGAGAAACTCTATGAGTTGAAGCGTGAGGTTCTGCTCAGAGAGAGAGAGCAAAGACTTGAAGAGGCATTAGACAAACAGGTAGGCTTTATTACAGTTCATTCTTCTCCTGTGTTTAAACAGTCCATCTTAATAAGTGGTCCTTTCTCAAGAGAAGATTTCTATGCTCCTGTGGCCTGCTGTGGTACAATTTTATGCATCTCAAATATCTACTTCCTGTTGTGGCATGTTGTGCTCTCTAATGATCTAAACAAATGCCTTTGTCACTTTTTTGGTTGTCCCTTGTGGATAGGCAGGAAGGAGAAGTTAGAGAGCTATTAGGCAAGGAGCAGCAACGGTGCACAGGTTGCCACAGCAGCTTACGTCTCCTGTGCATCGACTGTAAACATCTTAAAATTATGTTAACATCCTGCAAGTTATGCAATTACAGTTATGACTAGAGCCAAGATGCTAACCATTAAATGAGTAGTGAACATCTTCTATCCTTTATCTGTCATATTTTTATAAGTTAGACAGCAATAGTTGTGCCCCAGTTGGAAGAAGGCAAGTTTTTAGTGTTTTTTTGACAGTAAATGAACTTAGAAGCTAAAGCCTCCACACTTTCTCAGCATTTTCCTAGTTTTGTTGTGTCAAATAGAAAGAGTAACATGTTTGGAGTAATTGACTTTCAAAACTGAACTTTTATGCTTGATTAAACAAAATGCATTGCAAAAATTAAGACTTGTCTCTTGTGAATGCACTGTAAGCTGCAGTCAAAGGATCAAATGCAAAGCACCTTGCCTGCTATGTTGCTAGTACTTCTTGCCGCAGTAACAAGGAAACTTATTGACCTAGGCAAGGTAGGTAATAGAGGAAAAACCTGTTAAACACTGGGACAGGAATATCACACCACAAACTTTCTGAATTCTTCTGTCAATGTCAGAGTAGCATTTGTGTGTGGTTGTGTTTTTTTTTCTTTTATATACATATAATTCTGCAAATTGTTTTTCTGTATTGACCTAGACTAAATCACATTCTATATAGAGAAAAGCCAGGTCATACGTTCTGACTGTACTAGCAAAGTGGCTGCTTTGTGAAGAAGTGTTGGTTGTTTGTGTGCTTTTCAGATGGAAGTACTTTCTCCTCTTGTTTCTGTTTTGGGACGCTTTAAAGAGCAATACAAAAGCTTTGCAGCTTCCCTGGATGCTACTAGGCATGAATTACTCATGAGCAATATTCACATAGAGGGAGATAAGCCAACGTACTTAGGTATGACAATTTAATTTCTTTTATCAAGTACACTTTCACAAACTTTTTTTTTTATATGTTAAATGAGATGTTTTCTAAATCTCTTAAATTGTAGATGAAATGCAAAAGCAGTTAACCATCACACAGGAACTTCTGGCAGAAGTTATGCCAAGCTACTCGGAAGAAAGTGCAAAAGCATGCACTGTACTGAAAGACATTAAAGAGGTGTCTCAAGAACTGGATAAAGAGCTTCAAAGGTACTTACAACAATCAGGTGAAAAGACTCTGTCTAAATATTCAGAGAAAAATCTATTTATCTTACCCCTGAATCCAGAATGGATATTAGAGGGTTAATTAAGTTTGTAGCAGACATCTCTATTTCTGTCCTTATGCTACTTACAAAATAAAGTCTAATGTGCTGTTCTCTGGCAATTTTACTGAGAATTCCAGTGAGCAAGTGCAAATGTGCAGGAGAGTGGAGAACTACAGGAGGCAAAGCGAGCTGGAAGCACTGTGTCTGAATAACTGTACAAATATAACTGTTCTTGTTTTTCCTTCTTTCCCTATTAAAGTGTGCACTTTCCCTCTCTATTTGACATCGTTATTGGGGAGGTACAAGGAGCGCAAAATTATTTTTCTCCCAAGTATTGTCAACAAATACAAAGTAGTATCACTGAGCACAAGGAAGTGATAAAACATGGTAAATTTTCTTTCCTTCCTTCATTTCCCTGGAAGAGAATATAACTGAACTCTTTGAAGACTGATATACCGTGAAGCCACTCGTCTCCCTCTCCTGCAAATTTCTATTCCTCTTCTCCAAATTTTAGCCTTTGAGGAGAAATTTCCTTTTTTTTTTTTTTTTTTCTTCCAGTGGCTATGCAGTAGGAGAATGATGTGTCTGTGTGCATAGTCTTTGTGGTTAATTAAGTAAAAGTTGTTATCCTCCAGCGAAACTCATTTACCCTGCTTTATTTGTTCCAGGAGCTTCGCCCAAGTGCAGAACCTGTCATATGAAGTTAGTAAAGAAATTTCACTGCATAATCAAAGTATATGTGAAGACAATTATGGACTAGATGTCGTGAAACACTGGTACTTCAACTAAGTTTGTGTATTTTATTTTTTACTAATGGGTGGGTGCTAAATCAGTGTCATTAGACTTGTTATCTTTTTTGCTTCTTTGTTTCACAACCTTGACTTACATATGAACATACAACTTGTCCAGTTCTTCAGTTATACCAGAATATGAAAGCAGCAGCATGGATGACTAAACTAACATAAGAATGGTGTTTTGTCCTGCATGCTGCCCTATAAGGAGACATCTTTTTTAAACATGCGCTTCTGTGGTGCCTTTCTCGTCACTTGCTGCCTTGACAATATTGAAAGGTACATAATAAGAAATCATATTCTTGGAAAATATGATCTACGTGTTCTTACTTTATTGCACCTGTTTTCAAGTGCGTTGCTTTACATCTCTTCCCGAGGTAGTGTTCCTTAGAGGGCAATGTATCAGAACAGAAATGTGGAACTGTGTATGTCGTACTGTGTGTTGATTTAGTCAGGAGGACCTGTAGGAATGTACAGCATTGTACATCATTGGTGACTCAGTGAACAGCTTCTGGAGGAACTCTTAATTGTCCCTTGTTTCTGGATTTGCCAAGAGGAAAAGCTGTGTGGATAATGAGGCTGATGAATGGAAGAGGAGCCTGGTCACTTGTTACAAGTGGAAAGTTTTGGTAAATTGTTGCCTAATTGTCATGGAAACAAGTTACTAAAACATACGCTTTTGTATTAACTTGAAACTTTCTTTTTAAGTACTTGATATGTTTACAATAAAGATTGTTTTCTACTGCTGTGTTAAGAGCCTTCATGTTTGAAAATCTTCATTGATCTCCTAAAGAAGCTTTTGTTTCCATCTGGGTTTACATGGGGCTAATACTACACAACGTATACAGTGATGGGCTTGTGGGCACTAACCAGTCCCAGTGGCAAGCTGCATCCTACTGGTACCTAAAATTCTGAGGCCAGTAGATTCTGAATGTGGAGAGAAACCTTTAATCTAAATATTGAGTAAGTGCCTGGATGAGACAAACTGTAAACATTATGAACATACGTGCCAGATGTGGAAGTTCTTTAACATACTCTTTGTTTTAGAAGTGGAATGTGTTTCTCTATGAAAGACATGCCGTACCCTGTATTTTTATCTGTGTATTGTCAGCATAATGGTACATTTCTGGTTTAAGCTGTGTCTGTAAAGCTTTTTTGCCTGCTGAAGAAACACCTGGAGTGTTCTCCTTATGCAACCTGAAGTAAGTGCTTTTAAATGCTATAAATGATTCAGGCTTGCTTCCTGCTATTAGTTAACAAGGGTTTAAGTAAGTTCCATCTCCCCTTACCTTAATTCACTCCTATTTTTTACTATAGTAACTGGATTGGTAGATGTACAGTACATTGAAATAGAAGTCCATAGGTGACAAGCTATTAAGACTTTCTTGTATATAGGATCCGTATCATTGTTTCATAGCAGCTTATCCATGAGAGGGCGATCAGTTGTTTTAAGGTGTTATCTATTATTTCTTCTTCCTCAGCTACTGTACACAGCTTGATTGTATTCCTGCTCAGGAACATAAGCTGCACTTACAAACTTGGCCGCTGGATGGAGAAATTTGCTAAGCAGTCAAGTCATGGGTTAGCGGTAAATTAGCAGTCTCGTTTTGGTGGATGGAGATGTCAGTAGAAAGGGTCCCATGCGATGAAACAACTGGTCAAACGGTTTTTCCTAGGTCTGGATAATTGCTAGAATGTGTTTCCTTATGCCTTTAACCTGTTCGTAAGTGTGCCATGCTAAGACTTAAAAGGTAAGAGGGCTCTTAAATTGGAGTTGGTAGAGATGAAATAATCAAGTTTACAGTGTCTCCATAATTTTGTCTCTGCACAGACACAAAGCAGAATGTCTCTCCTTGGATTTCTTGATGGTAGACCTCGTTGTTCATCTCAAAAAAATAATAATTTTAGGAAATACTTTTAAATCGAACCCATCATCTTTAGTTAAGTCACTTACTACCACTGAAATGCAGTTGTATGTGGTGCACCAAAATATTACTTAAGCAACAGACAGCAAAATATTTGTTTTTTAAGAAGTGCTTTTATTTCAGGGACATCAATTTCCATCTAAAGAATAAATGTGTGTGGTCTGATATTAACATTCCCTTTCACTTAGCTGTTTGAATTTGGGGTGAAAGAAAACAGTTTCAGCTTCCTTCTGGACTTTATGATCAATTTTTAAGCTATTTAAAATTATTATATCTACATTGATATTGTAAAGTGAAATCGAATGCTCTTAGTTCTCACCCTTGAAAGAAGGTGGAGGAGGAAGGTACTTGCTGTGGTTGCAATTAAAAAGCTCTAAAGCTTTCAGGAAAGTAGCTCATCCTTGTTGCATCCTTGCTGCAGGTGGCAGTCATTGTCTATACAACAAGCCTAAGGCAAAGTGGAAATCTTGGAGCTAAAGGCCAACTGCTTGTACAAAACAATAAAGTGCTTGGGGATGTGCACTCATTGTTTCAGAGGGATCAGAGGCATTGATGTGAGCATCCTGGCTATTCTTTTGCCGAAATGGAACACGTGTAATTATTTGTACAAATAAGTGTTAGGTAAAGCAGCTCATCTTTAGGACAGGGTTTATATTTTGAACTCACTTAATTCCATCTTGATTTAACTGGATACTCTATTTGGTTCTGTTTTGTCGTCTTGAAGGAATAAGAAGTGTTTCAGGCTGACTCCTCCACCTTGAGGTAGCTGCAGACATTAGATGCTGTCATATTCAGCACAGTACAAAAAAGAAAAAAACAAGACTACAGGCTCACTGGAGCAGGAACTAAACAGATGTGACACCACTTATTTTGTATTTTCCACTTATTTTCTGACAATGTCACATGCTCTGAATCTTAACTTTAGCTCTTCTCCTGCAGGTTATTGATCTTCTTACTTTTGCACCTAGAAATAATGATGCTTTTCCTTCTATAGTACTGTTTCAATATGGATTTAGTTTTATTTGAATTCGTGCAGTACTTAATACCTGTGTGTTCATCTTTTGAGCCAGAAGCTGATATTGCCCAGTTATTAACACTGAATTGTTCTAGGGCTTTTTAAAAATATTTTGGGCATTTTTTTTTTCTCTCCCCAAACCTGAAAACAGTTGTGAAACTAGCCAACTAGGTCTCAGCTTGGGGGAGGGGAAGGACATGATGGAAATATATTTGTCCTCTGCAAAATTCTGTTGTTCTTGGTTCTCTGTAAGGCAATTGGTAAAGATCATTTTAAACTAGTTTTGCGTTGCAGAGATTGTGCTGCCTGGATTCTGGTATTTCTTGGAGGGCTCTGACCACGTTCTCTTCTATTTTGCTGGTATTGCCCAAATGTTTTAACCACCAGGTCAGGAGGGCTGAGTCCAAGTGGTTTTTCTGCTGTAATTCCTGTGCTGTCTGTGATGAGGTCACCAGGGGTCAACATAAGGGAGCATCCCTTTTTGCCCAGGAGATAATTGAGGCCTGTTTGTCTCCTCAACCCCCCAACCCTACAATTCTTTGTTCACACTAGCTGCAAATGGAGCTGATTCTTTGCTCATCAACAGCAAGTAAGCAGCTCATGACCCCAGCAGATGTTTCTGCATTTTAGGCTAATGAGAACTTATTGGATTACTGCAGTCTTCCCTGCCTTGGAGTAAATACCACTTTGTTGGAGATCCGGAAACTTATACTGAATATGATAAACAAACTGCTGGCTGGACTGCGATTGCCAGGACATGAAAAGTTTCACAGAGGCAGAGGATTTAACAGCTCTGAACTGCATCACCGAGCCACGCCAATTAAGAGCATTTCCAGTGATTATGTGAGCATTCCTGTTCAACTCACAGAAATAATTTTAGATTGTTTCTTCCGCTGTATTTGTGTGGTCTGGAAAGCAAGCACGAGGATGGAGCCGCTGATTAGTTTCTCTTCAAATATTTCTGTGAAAATGTATATGTAAGACCTATCACGTTTCCTGCTATTTCAAGATCTTATATGTTAAGGAAGCAAATACAATTTACCTCTTAAGTCATCGCTCATTTTTTTGTTTAGAAAGGTCACATATATTTGGAGATGGCCTGTATGATATCCAAATTGATTTTAATTTCCCCTTCATATAGGGCAGGGAGAGTGAAATAGCTGGTCGAACAGTAGTTCTTAGGACTCCAACCCAAGAAGATACTGTGGCGTGTAATCTTTTCTGCAGTCAGGTTTTGTTGGGTATTTCTATAGAACTTTTATGCAATGTTTCAGCAAGTGAAGTGGTAACCATGTACCTATAGGAGTGCAGCACTGATCCCAAGCTAATCCAGGCTGAAGATCATTAGCTTGACTATAAAGCAATACTAGTACAGTTATACAACTTCAGCATGTTATGGGAAAGCCTAGTAGCTGTATAGGCAGCACCAAAAGATGTCAAGAGTCCTTATCCCTTTCTTGCTACATTCTTTGTTTTAACAAATTAAAAATAGCTTTACCTAACTGATCAAAACTTCTCAATTGAATATGACATGATAAAAGGACTCATCTACATGGTTGAATTATGGTGTCCACTTCTTACTAAATGTCTTAATGGCAGCCATGTCTGACTAAGCAGCGTTCTATCCCTATTCTAAATCATTACCTGCCCATGTTAATGATTCCTTAGTACTATTTCATTCACTTTGTCAGGAATTAAAATATAGTATTACTCCAAAAGATCGGTCTCTCCTGTTTTGTAGATGATTAATAGGAATTTTTGACAGAACTATTTAATAATTATATTTTTGATATTGTTATCCTGTTATTTTTATATGCTACTCAGATTACATTCCTATTTTGAATGTGCTCTTTAATTATCCTTCCCTTGTAATTTTGTTCTAGGGATGCTTGTATTCTCAGGAGGCAGGATCAGTCTTGTTTCTACTGCTCTGTATCTGGACTGATGTTGTAGTTCCTGTAAAATGTCACTATCCTCATTGCAGGTAAACTGGGATTAGCATGGCACAGCCAGTAGGATACTTGTTTTGCAGTTGCCTATGTTTGGTTAACAGGAGGCTGTCACAGAAACGCATGGAAAAGGGAGAGCAAAACTAGCAGTTAAAAAATAGGTGTGTTTTGCCATGAATATAATGCTGTAAAAATTAACTGAAACCTTAGTCTTGTCATAGAGTATGTAATGACTGGCACACATGTTTTTCCACTGGCAGGGAGAGACAAATGATTCTGGCTTCCTTACAGCTGGTGACTTGTCTGATTTTTTTTATTATTATTATTATTATTATTATTTTATTTTTATTTTTTATTTTTCATCCACCTTCTGTTGATATCTAGCGAGCACAGGACTTAATGACAGCACTAAATCACTAGTGGCTTTGTTTTTATTACAGCATATTTTCTTATGCACATAATTTGCACATGTATTCATATCTAAGTGAGTATAACCTCCCCTGCCTTTAGGCCTGAACATTTCTATGACAGGTTAGAGTGATAACACCCATGCTGAAGCAGTTAACAAGGGTTAATTATTAAGAGTGTGACTCTACCACTTCATACTTGCAAGTAGTCTTACTGATCTCAATTTTGTAATTGAGGGAGGTGGAGAATGAAAAAGGAGGCCCAACTGAGAGCATCAGTACTCAAAAATTAGTATTATTTAGAGCTTAGTGCTAACTTTTTTTGTTTGAATACTTGTCCAATAATTCTATTGATACATATAGTCTATTTACTAGGTAGATAGAACATTGGGGGAAAACTTTCTTTTTGAGAATAATGATGAGAAGAATGTATGGTCAGTATCTAACTTGGTTCCGTTTGGAACCAATTTAGATGTATTCACACCTTCTGAAAACTGCAGACTCTCCCTCACCTTTCTGATATACTGTTATAGCCTCACCAATCCCCTGCACACTTTCAACCTGGGCAAGTGCCTGAGATTCCTAAAATTTCATGAGGAGCAGAATCACGTTTTTTGTAAACGAAATAAAAATCTGAGCTATGTGCAGTGCAAGCGGTGGGTGAATATGGCCCATAGATTTGACTGATGAATAGTTTTTATACATAAGCAGTTCTTACAGAACTTCCTTTAAACTCCTAACTATTACCAGATGTGGGTTGCAGGCGGCTGCTGGAATTCCAACACCTGTTGCATCACACTGAATGGGATTCATTTTGGCAGGCACAGAAAATTCCATTTCAGTAACTAAATAGTTTGAAATGATATCTAAAGCCTCCTTTTTTTTCTTTTTTTTTTCTTTTTTTTTCTTTTTTTTTTTTTTTTCAAACCAAACTGATTCTAGCTTTATTTACAGGATAGCACATACTTTCATAATTAATGGTTTGCAGTCTTCAGAGACTGTAATTGCCTGGTATTTCTTATAGTCAGTAAATATCAAATGGAAAACCTTCAATTCTGAAGAAGTCTCTCCTTTAAAAAAGTTAACAATGATTAAAAAGAGCTATATTCTACATAGAGAAAATTCCTAGCTGTGATTTCTGGTGTAGAGATGCACTTTTTTTGTGTTCAAAAATATTATAGCATTGTGCTGAAGATGATGGAGCTCTGTTTCAGAAATGTACTCTGCTGCATTCATCAATTCATTGCTGGATCACATTGTTGCTTCACATTCTGTACACAGAGGTTTTTCAAAGATAAAATGTGCACTGATTTGGATGACTACCTCATGAACATTTTGTGGCATGTTGCAGCAAGTTTTCGTGGTACATACTCCATAGATCTCAGGTATGAATCCGTAAGGAGCCATTTCTGTATCTTTTCTATATTGATTAAGTGTAGTGGGGTTTTTTGAAAGCATGATGCTGTTACCTCCAAAATTTGTCTGATCTCAGCAGAGTTGTTACCAAAGTCATTGTTTTGATTGTTGAAATACTGTACATCAGTTAGAGGCTGCTCTACCCCAAGAAGAGCAGAGATGCTTTGTTTTCACTTTGCCTCCTTACTTCCTTTAATTAAAGGATCCCAACATGCTATTAAGTAGTACCCTTAGAAAGAAGGCTAACATCAGTATCGCTACTTTGTGATAGGAGAATTGAGACATGCAGGGTTCTGTGAATCTGTCTGACAAAGTGATGCAGCTGATAGTTCTGAATTCTGTTATCTTTTCCAGTCCAGTTTGTCTTACTAAAAAGCATTGCCCTTTTGATATACTTTCTAGAAAGTTGCTTCTCCGCCTAGTTGGATTGCTGGGGAAATGATCTCTATTGAATTAGTTGGAATAAACTGAAGGAGAATGCAGCAGTAAGGAAGAAATCGCATCTCAATTTAGACATTCCAGGTAATTTCATTGCATGTTGAGTTTCAAATGCCAAACTGTTATAAAACTTAGTCGTTTGATCAAGAGGATCATAAACTGTTTAAAGTGAGACCTAGGTTTGTCAGGGTTGACACAAGTAAATGATAACAACTATGCCACAGTCTCATTTAGTATGGAAAAAAATTAATTTAACTAGAACACTAATTTTTAAAAACCTGAATGGCAGGCATTATATTTAATTCTACATAAAACTGGTGTAATGTCGGTTGAACTGACATGACCCTGAAGAGTACTAGTGCAAAGGTTGTGGAAGACAGATGATGTCTTAATTAACTAATTAACACACTTTACCAAAATATGTTGTTATGGATACTGCCTCATTTATATCCTTGACCGTCATAGCTATCATAAACTAGTACAAGAGGAATAGCACCATTTGAGTACAATTACACATTTTTGAGGAGTGGGAGATCAGAGGAAAAACTCTATATATTTTATATAGAAGAAAATGTGTATTAGGAGGGCCTCTTTTTACTTCATACTTTCTTGCACGTGTCTTCAATTTTAGACAAACAAAAGAGTCCCCTGGTAACTCTCATAGTGTTGTTTGTCATGTGAAGATACATGAGCGATGAAGTGAGCAGGAGTGGAGCAGTTATGCTTAAACAGCACAGCAGCAAGCAAAATGGATTCAGCTTACTTAATATTAAAAGCTGAAAGCTGCTCCAAGGCATTCTGCAACTCCTCCCACAGATGAGCTATAGCTAGAAAAATGCTTTTAAAAATAAATAAAAATAACCTTTCCAAAGGTGGTGAGCAACCTTTCAAAAACCTCTTGTTCAGTAGCAAGAGAATAACTCTGATGTTCTTGCTGTATTGAATGACAATTATTCAACACTCCACTCTCATCTTGACAATTAGGGTAAGTTTGAAAACACTAGCTGTAGACAGGCATTAGTCAAGGATTGTCAATGTGTATTAATTTATGATTTAATAAAAGAGGTTAAATAGGTGACTTCTTTAAACCTTCCAAACCTGCTTGGCTCTGGTTTTAACTGTTGTTTCCAATCCTAAAAGCTGTAACGGGCCTTACAGAGTACATATTACTTCTGATTTGAGGCTGCTAAGTTGAGTCTGCTATAAAGAATTTTCAGCTGAGATACACTTTTTATAGCCCTAGCCTAAATTTTCCTGCATTTTTTATTATATTTGACAATTTGTCTCCTCCTCTGATAAAATTACGCCTCTCCACAAATAAGACAATGCTGTTTTGAGAAGATTGAGTAGGAAAATGTAGCCACATCTAGCAATGCTATTTTTTTATTGAAGGTAATGTGAATTGATCAAAAACAAACAAACAAACAAACAAAAAAAACTTATATAATTTATCTTGTTTGAAACTTACATATTTTTTTTTTAATTTATATTTAAATTTAATTTTTAATAGAAAAAAAAAATAGGAAAAAAGTCCCTCTCCTGGCTGTGGACTGAGGTTCCTTAAATTTTATTGGTGAAGTAGTAAAGGGAAACTTCTCTGTTTTTGATGATTTTTTATTTTGGGAGAATGGACTGACTTGCAGAAAATGTGTTAGCTTGTAATGATACTGCTGAAATACGTGGTGAAACCATTTTTACTTGGAGAAAAGTCATTTCAAAAATTAATACCTTTTAGTTGTTTTGCTTGTCAGAAGCTAGAGGAAAGGGCCTTTGGTAAAGTATCAAGCTGACTTTAGGATGCAAATCTGTATTTATGCTAAATAAAATGCTGGGCTGCCTATCAGTGATTTTTAGAAGAAATAGAAGTGAGGTTCACATAATGGAGTTAGCATTAAAAAATAGCATTTCTTTTTCAAGTTTTAGTAGTAGTTTACTTTAAACCAAGTTTGTAGTGCTGGAAAAAAAAAAAAAAATCACCCTACCCACATTGAGGGTTTTCGTTTATTCCTGAGGGGGAGAGTGCAGCTCTGTTGAAGCATGCCTGGCATCCCAGCTTGTCCGCGGTTGCTCCAGCAAGGGTTGGAGAAATTGCTCCTCGGTGTCTGTATGCAGAAGTTATTCTGTGGCTCTGAGATGTGGCGCTGTCACCTTGATTTACTGCTGTTGCTTTGGATGGGGATCCACACATAGTTATCTTTCTGGTAAGACCAGTAGCTACTAGGGTGCCTTTTTATAATATCCTCCTTTTTTAGCAGTGTTTTCCTGATGTAGGCAACCTTTTGTGTACAAACCCAGCTTTGTCCTTAACCAGCCAAAGCCGTATGTAGGGGGACAGCCTTCTAGTGATGTACAGGATCTGTAGTAACAGCTGTGACACAGTGAATACGTAGGGCAGAATTAGGGGCAAAAGTGAGAAAATAAAGGCCAAGGTGCCAGCTTTTCCCTTCTCTCTCCTCTTCCACTCCCCCTCTTCATCAGACAGGCGCCCTGAGAGCTCCCCCTCCTGTCCCAAGCCCCCGTAGCCCCCAGCAGGGTCTGAGGGATGGAGACGGGGGCTGGAGGAGGAGAGCAGAACCGCTCAGGGGAGCCCCTCGGCGCCTCACGGCTCGGTTAACGGGGGCTCGGAGGGTAGCAGGGGCAGCGAGAGGAAGAGGAGCTGGGGCAGGTGGCCTTCTTCTCCTCCTCCTCCTCCTTCTCCTCCTGCCTGGGCTCGGCCGCAGGGGGGAGCCGATGCCGCAGCAGCCCCCTGAGGGGAAGAGCGCGGCCGGGGAGGGGGGGGGAGGCGAGGACCGGGAGCCCACCGGGGCCGGGCCCTGACGCACCTGGGGCCGGGGGCGGGCGGAGGTGCGGGGCCGGCCCCTTCCCCCGGTGCACGCCGCCGGGGAGCCGCAGACAAAGAACCGGGGGCCGGAGCCGGAGCGGGCACCGGGGCCGGGAGGGGGCGGCCCGGGGGCGGGGACGCGGCCGGGGGCGGCGGCCAGAGGCACCGGGGAGCCGAGCCCGGCGGCGGGGCGGCCGGGAGGCGAGGGCTGCGCTCGCCGGGGAACAAAAGGCTCCTGCCCGCCCAGCGGCGCCGTGCCCAGGGGGCTCCCGAGCCCCTTCCCCGAAAGCCATGGCCCGCAAGGAGCCCGGCTGCGCCTGGGGGGTCCTGCTGACCCTCTGCAGCCTGGGCGCAGCCCAGCCCCGGCAGAGGCAGTAAGTACCGTACCGTACCTGCGGGGGTCCCGGCGGCTCTGCAGGTAAAAGGGGCGGTGGGGAGGAAGGAGCGAGCCCCTCTGCTCCTCCCGGGGTTCCTCAGCAGCCGCTAACAAAGCCTCCCGGAGCCCCCCTCCAGGGGTTGGGGTCGAGGAGGCGAGCTGCGGCGCTTCCCCGGCAGAGCTGCACGTTTGTACTCGCCGGCGCAAAAGCGCATAGCGAGAGAAGGGGAGGGGGGATTAAAAAAAAGGCAAGGGCTCCTTAGAAATACCTGTCTCTAGCTCCTCCAGCGCGGGGCTGCGAAGCTTTTATCTGCGAACAATTATTTAAGGAATCCGGGGTGTTGCGCTGAGCCTGGGGTGGCTGAAGGTAACGTTGGTTGTGCCCGAAGAGCACGCGAAACATTCCTGTGGGGAAAAGCAAGCGGGGAGAAAACGTTTCACTTCTGAGAGTTTTCTGCCTTTTAGAAATTGAATCCGCGGTTCGTTCCAGTGTGTTTAGGTTAACTTTGATTAAAGTTTGCTTTGTTCTTTATCCCTAGTGCATTATAGCCCGTCAACATCGTGAATAGCTGCATTAACTGAGTGCCATGGAGAACTTATTTTCACTTGCTTACTAGAAAATATTTCTTGTCCTGCCAAGTTTTGGTGTAACCTGACAGAGCCGTTAGTCAAATATGCTTAAAGGATCTGTCCAGTCACTGTCAAGTTAACTGTTTCGTTGCCAAGTTAAATATTTAATACTCAAATGCTACTTAATAAGTGACTTAAATAACTGTATCAACAAGCTGATACTTCGGGAAAAGTTGCTGCAGTTTAGAACAATGTGAATACATGTGTTTCACATATGGCACTGTAGTGCTGTGCTTATGTGACAGTTTGAATCTAATCATTTCATACCGGAGGCAGATGGTACTCTTTTCTCCCTCTCCAAATAGATCAGCTCTGCTTTTCTTACCAAGAATGCAGATTTAAAGCTAACTTTTTATTGTTATTTATTGGTGTTCTGATGAATTTTCAAACCTGGTGACCATAAGGTTTTGAATCTGTACCCCATGCAATTCAACTCGAATGCCATGAAGATCTGAACTTCCTTTGGGGGTAATGGGATCTCCATGGCAATGAGGCCTGCTGAGAGAGAGACATGGGGTTGGAATTTGATAAAAAATGACTTTGGGGGCTGTAGAATGCCATCATCCTCATCCCCAAGTGGTAATTAATCATGAAGTAAAGCAACCTGGTTTGTGGCACAGTAGAAAGGCATGGGCTGAGAAACTGTGCTTAAACAGTCATGAGGAATTGCCTTGTTTAAAAAAAAAATCTTTTTGCATAGAAAACAAACAAAACAAAAAACCAAAAAGGTGTGTCAAGTCATGAAGAGAATATAAATACATTGCTTACAGCCCAGCACATCAAAGAGTTCAGAGTTTGTAATGCTTTTAGTTGACAAGTTCGTGGCGTGGTGCCATTCAGCACAGAGGAATGGAATGAATTCCATTCAGAAACACGAAGATTGTATTATATATGGGATGTCTTCTACAGTGGCTTTAAAACTGTCTATGCCTGCTAAAATAATTCCTCTTTGCCAGAGTTTTTAAACTTGCAGTATATAATTATTTGAACAAAAATATGGTAACAGAACTGAGAAATTGAGCCCAGTCTTGTAATTGCTCTTTCTGAGTTGTTCTCTATAAACTGGAGATTTAGGTACACCACATTTATGTGACTGACATCTAGAAAGTCCTGAGTATCAGCACTGGGAGTCATTTCTTTGTGCATCAAGTTGGCCTGTGAAAATGGAGGCATGAGAAATAATTGAGGCAAAAATGTTAGAAGCATTTAAATTGTAGATCATGCCTTGTTTTGAAACAACACTTTACTGGAGATTCAGCTGCATCCTTACTCTTTCATGAAATTCAGTCTCTTTATGATTAGCTAATTGTATATTTAGTTTGTTTAAAGATGCAATAAACATTTATATCATTATATAAATCAATAATCAGTGTATCAAAATGCTAAGAGTTAAATCCTGTAAGCCATTTAGGCTCTGTTCATTTCTATGTGCATTCTGCATGCATTTTATGGAAATTAGATACAGACTTACACTGCTGGTGGTCACAGGTCTGAGCCTAAAGGGGTAAATTGTGGGAACCTGTATTACAGAATTGTCTATTCTTTACTTTGTGTTTGTACATTAAGTGGCTTACAAATAAGCTTTTTGTAAATATCACACTCCTGTTACTGTTCTTGATGACCGTCTACTTCCAATCTTGCTCCTTAGGGGCTATTTGATTGCGGCACCTTCTGTTTTCCGATCTGGTGTTGAGGAAGCTATAAGTGTGACCATTTTTAACTCTGTCAAGGAGACAACAGTCCAGATTCAGCTAGTTGTGAAAGGAGAAACTGTGTCAAGAGGCCATGGAACAATTCTTGGTGAGTTCCTGTTGTTCTGAACTTGAGAATTAAGTTGAGGTGCTGTGGGAGCACATCAATATCTCCTAAAGAAGTGCTTTAGGTGATAATGAAGGTGGAACTAAGCTAATATTTAACTCATTGGTTACTGCTGAATGTTCTCAGTTGTGATTGTGCTAATGTGGTTTTGATGTATGGGATCTCAAGCTTCCACCGATGATAATTTTGGAACAGCAGGATATGCTGTCAGAGACTCTGAGTAAAAATATCACATTGATGTTCAGGAGTATTATGGTGAATGTCTTTCCTTTTGAAAACTGAATGCTTGACACTGGGAAGCTGTATAACGAATAAGATAAATTGAGTATGAAGAAAAATGCAAAGTCTATAACAACATAGTTTTCTACCCTCATGTTAAAATGAATGCTGGAAAAGTCTCTCCATCATTGGGACTGAGTATTGCTGAGAGAGGTGGCAATATCTGTGTATATCTGATACTGGATATCTTTAAAATACGAGACACATCTGCCTGTCCCATGTAGAGAAACAAAAAGGTTTTTGATTATACCCAGCTTAATTCTGAAGGAATTTACATTGGTGAAATGAAGTCCAGTAGCACTGTTCTACCACTGCTAGTAGTGGTGGCAATTCAGGCAATCCCATTCTTTAACCATAATGTTTAACCCTTCTTTGTGCACAAATTGGGAGTTATATAAAAACCATTTCCGTTCCTGGAACAGATTCTCTGTTTTTATCCTCTCCTTGTTCTCTTTGAAATTGGCTGACAATTGCTAACTAAATCAAGGAGAACGATGCTTACACATGTGGACAACATATGTTATCTTAGGTATGGCCGTATCCAGCAATCGAAATAGATTCTATTAGTGTTTGTTTTGAGCGATTCAAGTTCCAAAAAAACTTGGTCCTTTCTATAGCAAAACAATTCTGTAATTATAGAATGCCCTCTGATGAAACCTCAGCCTTGGTGGACCTCTAACTGTAGAACACCATGTAGTGCACCTTAGGAAAAAAAAAAAGTGAATAAATGTGGACCAAGTTTATGTTGGAGAATTCTGCTAGGTCTGACTTGCTCACCCTGCTGATTGTTTGACGCAATGTGGGAATATTACTGCAGGTTAAATAATAATGAAGGGGTATTTCAGTTAAGAGTTCAGTTTTACAATACTGAGTCTCCTTTCAGCCAACTGCAGTTGTCTAAAACATTATTACCTTAGCTTGAGAAGAATAACTCTCTCTCTCTCTTTCATTTTAGATAAAGGAACAATCAAGTTGAAGGTAAGCGTCTGGTACTTTAAGACCTTTTTGATAAGAATGTGAGGGATTTACGTTCAATCACAGCAGGCATTGATCTGTGAGCATTTGAGGCACGAGTACAAGTCACGTTCTGCTGCATCCACTAAGGAGGAAGCAGCCTTTGTGAGAGAACAAGCAGAGAGTGAAAAGAACAAAGATTATTTGTCTGTCAAGCTCTTATACCACTGAAGAAAATTACAACCCATGTAGTGATTATTTTTATAGATGTGACAATACCTTGATGTGTAAGTGACATGGAACAGATCACAGAAATTCACGGAAGGGACAGATTACCAAGCAACTGGATTTAGGTCCATTCACCATGACTCTTTGGGCCTGGCCACCCAGCCAGATTTTAATCCAACAAAGCGTACGCTCATCCAAGCCTTGAGCAGCCAGCTTCTTCAGGAAGCCTTACTGAAGTCTAGTAGACCACATCCACAGCCTTCTCCTAGTCCACTGAGTGTGTCACGTTGTCATGACCTAGAGCCATGTCTTCCATAACATGGTTGATTTTCCCATGTAATGTGCCATATTCAGTGGAAGCTGAACATGTAGATCAGATATCACTATGAGTGATGAAGATAAGGTAGAAGAGAATTTCCTGCCATGTTTTTAGCATGACTTTGCTTCCTTTGAAGTTTTTATGTTGTAAAAGATCTAGCTCTTCTTCATTTTCTTTTTATTACCAACACACAGTTACACTGAAATGCAGCAGGTGGCTGCTCATTGCTCACTTCAGCGACAATTATTCTAGGGTAGTAACTGTACTTTCCCAGGAAGTTCAAAGGCTTTTCTATTTCTGTCTCACTGTTTTCTAGGTGCCTTCAGGACTTCGTGGACAAGGACATCTAAAAGTTTGGGGCAATCGACATATAGCAGAGGAAGGCTACATTTTTCACAACTATACCACAGTAACTATTGATAGCAAAGGATCATCAGTGTTCATCCAGACTGATAAGCCTGTCTATAAACCCAAACAGAAAGGTAAGGTGGCCTTGGAGAACTTGTCAGATGCTAGCTAGGGCTGCTTTCAGGCAAAAAAAAAAAAAAAACACAAAAAAAAAACCAAGGATATATTCTAGGATGGAGCCTTCTGCTCAGTGTCAGCTGTGATGAACAATTAATTTCCTCTCTTCCTTCTTTTAGTGTTGATAAACCTGTTTATGGTTACTTCTGACTTGAGACCAACCAATGACAAGGTAAGGGAAATTGTTTTATTTCACACTGTAAAGTGTGGCGAGATACTTGGCAACCTGTATTTTACTATGATGTATTTACGCAAAAACACAGTTGATTTCTTCATCTATTTTGGCATCTCACATGAATGCTTGTTGTTATTTGCAATTTAGTTGTTTTAATTTGATCACATTGGTGTTGAAGGAGAATACAGTCTTGTACTGCTATCAGATAAACATAACTATACCAAAGCAGTTAGAAGAATAATAATTTTTCAGAGCCTTGCACTCCATTCAGGTGTTGCACAGATACATAAAGCATTGCTTTTCCAGTCAGATGCTTGAATGAAACATTTCTTTCTGAGGCTTCTCTTAATGAAGAAAAGATGCTTAAACTTTGCTCCCTTGTGTGCCATAACACGCTCAGCAGTTTGTCAGCTCTTGTTTCATACAATCTTTTATTATTTTTTTCTTTCAGATTGAAGCCTATGTAGTGGTGAGTATCTGCCAATCATCTAGCATGTATTCTGTAGAGGCACAAGATCCTCATAGCCTTAAGAGGAACAAGTCACAAGTTTGTACCTTTCCAAGTCCATTATGGCTATTCCCAACTGTAACCTATGCCATTGTCTCTACCTCTGTGTCTTTAACAGATTTGTGTCTTGGTTGTGTTGTTTTTTTGTTTGTTTTTTGTTTGTTGTTTTTTTTATCATCAACAAATATACTTGTTTTCTACTTCAGTGTCAGAAATCCATTCCCATTTTTCTACCTGAGAAGAACTGGTAGATTCACTGGGGTTTATAAATGTAATAGTCCCACTCAATTTCTCCCTTCTTTTCAATGCAGACCTACTCCTATCCTTCATCTGGCTGGGCTGATATAGCAGGGCCAATCTCATCTCTGCACCCAAACATTATGATAGTGGAAAATAGAAATTCATGGCAAGGAAAGGGTGCTCCTGTCTTCTTCCTTATGAGGTGAATGAGAGGTTCCTTCCGTGTCTAGTCTTTTTTTTTTTTTTCTTTTTTTTTTAAGCCATATGTTTTCTTTTGCTGTCAGCAAGTAGAAGAATTCACCCTCTTCCTTTGTTTGCAGTCTGTCACAGATTTAATGCTGACAAAAACAAGATTAATTTCATCTGGCTTTGTCATCTAAAATTTGCCTTGTTAGTTGTACTACTCCCTCTGTGAATGGAAAGAAAGCATCTTCAAAGGCCTGTTCATCCCATCCAAAATAGTTACCCTAAGACAGGTGGAAGATCTGCCCCTTGACAGTGCTTACCCGTGTGTGTTGGCTGTAGAAGCAGCATCCTTAAATGAGCACTGAATCTTAGAAAGCAAATACCCTCCAGTAAAGTAACTTCAGAAATTTTGGACAGATGCTAATTACATATGAGCTGTTAGTGAAGTGTGTGTGTGTGTGTGTATGTGCATGTGTGTGTGTATATATAATGTTCTTTGTTGCAAACTGAATTAAACATTATTAGTGATACTCGCTTTCACTGTGATGTCTCTCATTCCTAAAATATTATTCAGGATCCTCGGGGGTCTCGTATGATAGAGTGGAGCAATTTGAAGCCATTTTGTTGTGGTAAGTTCCAGATTGTTTAAGCTCAATGTGTTATTTACCTTTGCTAGCTGCCTCTAGCTTCTGCTTATACTGAATTGTGTTCAATAAGCCTTTACAAGGATTAATAACTGGGAGAGTTCACAGTGTGTTGTTTTCTTCCTCAGGCATTGTAAATATGAGCTTTCCGTTGTCTGATCAGCCAGTGTTTGGAGAGTGGCTCATCTTTGCTGAAATGCAGGGGCACACATACAACAAATCCTTTGAAGTTCAGAAATATGGTGAGTTATCCACCTTGTGTTTGACTGTAACCCAAGAGCAAAACATTATGAAATGTTTTTGCTTAAGATGAAACACCTGAGAAATAATGCATTAAAATGTCATCAGGAAAAAATCCTTACAGGTTATGTATTTCAGGGATATAGACACTTGAATTTTAACCAAGCCTTTGTTCATGTCCTCCACACTACAAAAATGACCTGAAATGGAGTGTCATATTGCACAATCCATTCATGTAACAAAGATTTAATGTGGCTTTGGAAAGCTGTAAAGATGCTTTAGTTCTGTCAATGCTTTCCTTTCTTTCCCAGAGCCCTACTTGGAATTCTCAGTTCCTTTTTTGCTAGCCCTTTTTTGGTCTCAAAGTCTCCCTGTATGATGAAGGGTGGGCATTGTTCCACCCAGCACACCATCTATATTTTATGACCTGATCACCCAAGCTTTGGCAGACACTGACTTGCTTTGCCGTTCTTGTTGATCTATTCTCCACTCAATGCTGTCCTGCCCGTGTTGCGTTAGCTACACCGCCCTCATCCGACCATCAGCAGGGATCTTGTCAGAGTTGTGTATGTCTTTGCTATAATCTGAAGAGTAATATCTTGAAAAGACTTGTATTTCCTTCTGCTGTAGTGTTACCCAAGTTTGAGTTGCTGATTGATCCGCCTCGCTACATTCGTGACCTTTCCAAATGTGAAAAAGGAACTGTCCATGCCAGGTAGGAATGTATGCTAAGTAAAGCTCCATTACTATAGCTTGTAGTACACGCACAGCATGGTGCAGTCACTGGAGCTCAGAACTCCTCTGCTGCAGACTTCACAGATGATTTCTGGTTGTCATCAGAAGCTTTCCTATGTAAGAGCCTTCATAAAACATGTTAAAAATGACAAATTGGAAAACTTTGTGATGTTTTATTCTGTTTTCTAGATGTGCAAGTCACATGGTACTAGCCTTAATATAATCAGGGAAACAGAAAACAGCTGGAAGTTATTCATTATCTTCTTTCCATTTCAGATATACATTTGGAAAACCAGTGACAGGAAAGTTAATTGTCAATATGACTATAAATGGTGTAGGGTATTACAGGCATGAAGTGGGACACCCTGTCCTCAAGACCACCCAGGTGAGGGAGACCATTGAGTCAGCTGCAATAAAATGCCTGATCTGTACTCTTTGAAGTTAATACTATGGCTCTATTTTATGTCACTGATGGGAGACCAGAAAATAAATGCAATAGTTGGGTCCAGCATAGTAAAAATATTACGTGCTTTTACACTATATGTTATTATTTGGGGGAAAGAGAACTTGTTGGTGTAGTATTAATCTTGTTTTAGAGTATATGGGGCTGAGGGAGAACATGACAGAGAAGACTGGGACAGAGGTAGCTCAGATAATGGATGAGGGAGGAAAATAAAAACTTGCTTTTTTTTCTCCTGCCCCCATTAGTTCCCTCCACCTCACATCCTTTAAAAATACTGCTGCAAATTCCTGTCAAGTGTCTACGCTTTAGACTTGGCTTCTAGACCCTGTTTGAATGTATATGCAAACTTATGTTTCCCTTCCCCAACACGCTTGGTAGATTGATGGCTCTGCTGTTTTCGATGTGTGTGTGAAAGACATGATGCCAGCTGATGTTCCGGAACATTTTCGAGGCACAGTCAATATCTGGGCAACAGTGACCAGCTCAGATGGGAGCAAGCAGGTTACATTTGATGACTCGACACCTGTTCAGAAACAGCTGATTGATATCAAGTACTCCAAGGATACTAGAAAACAGTTCAAACCTGGACTGCCTTACAAAGGAAAGGTAAGATTAAAAATAGAGATACTGACATGTAGTTGATGTAAGGTTATACAGACCTGATCTTGGAGTGTTACACCATGTCCTGGTGTGTTTTTTCCACCTGCTGTTTTTATCATTGACCAGAATTGCCAATAATATAAAACATTGTTTTCTACATGAAACACTGTGTAGGTAGAAGTCACTTACCCTGATGGAAGTCCAGCTGACAGAGTCACTATTCGAATTAAAGCCGAACTCACACCAAAGGACAATGTTTATACAAGTGAACTGGTATCAAGAAATGGCCTCGTGGAGTTTGAAATCCCCTCCATTCCGACAGCTGCCCAGTATGTCTGGCTGGAGGTAGGTGAAAGCTCTTTATAGGATTAGTAGGCTTTAATGTAGCTAATCTTGTCAAACCCGCACTTTATAAGTCATTGCTACAAACAGGAAATTGATGCCTTTTACCTTCAACTTATTTATCTAAGTGTGGCAACACTTGCTTCTTTTTTTCTTACTGCTAATTGAACTGATGATTATAACCATCGTGAAAACCTAATTCTCCATAGTTCAAGTGTCCAATATTTTGAGAGTACTGTTGCCACGTGAAGATGACAGTAGAGTTGAAGAGAGAAAATATGGGAGGTGGGAATACAGGGTAAGAAGAGAGTAGGAATTGAGCTTGCTATGCATGAATAACATTCAGATATAATTTTTGTTAAGACCAAAGTGACAGCGATTGATGGGAAACCATCTGGAGATCAGTATCTGCCAAACTACTTGTCCATCAGTAGCTGGTACTCACCCAGCAAGTGTCACATCCAGCTCCAAGCACCAGATAAACCTTTCCAGGTATGTTGGCTTCATATTCCTTCATGGCAACAACTGCAATGTTTGGCTTTATGCACTTTGGTCTAATTAAATCTTTCCAGCCTTTTCTGTTTCCTGGGGTCGTGGACTGTTACTGTTTCCACTACGAAAGTGCAGTTGTAGCTGCACTTCCCACACCAAATAATTGTTCAATGTGGGCTGCACATGGTTCCAAGCGAAGTTCTTGTGATGTTTTGTACAGCATCTCATTTTCTTTCATGTTGTGGGAACAGGGGAGACAGTTTGATATGAGATCAGTCATTTATTTTTTTTGTATTTGAATGTACATTATTCTGTTCACCTCCAGTAATGTTCACGTGAATTGTTTGTGCAAATGATATGCTTTAGTTCAAGTCACCAAATGCTGAAAGATTGGAAGTGAAATCAGAGGGATTAAGTAGCTTTATTAGTAAAGATCCAAATTAGGCTATGTAGCTTCTCTAGAACTTCCAGTTTAAATCTCTGATGAATAAGTTTAGCCTTCAGTTCTCAAGCTATGCATAGTTACCTTGTTTTCTTATGTAGTTTTTGTAGGAGCCTCTCTAAAAATGTGGTCCTTCTGTATAGAAACTGTCATGATCCTTGTCCAGTGAAAGATCTGATTTAGCCATGATTTCTGTTGCATTCTGTTTTACAAAGAGTTGTTTAGGGTTTGCTCTCTGCCAGGGAAGAGGCATGTCTCTAAGGGACAGCATATTGCTTTGCGAAAAAATTGTGGGTTTTGGCAATACTTGTGCATAGTTTTCTATTATCAGCAGATCTGTCAGGTTGGTTTCAGACTCATGGTATCCAAAAAAGAGCATTTTTTTTATCACTGCATTTCATGGTAGTTTAATGGCTAATTAATCTTTTACAAGTTTCCTGAGGTATGGAAAGGAGATTATACACTGCTAATCTGAACACATTGTTCTTATTATAACCTGATTAGAACTAATTCTTCTGTGGGAAAGCTAGGAGTTGGATGACCAGCTGATGTGGGAACTGTTTCCCTGCTTTGCCAGCTCTTACTGGGTGTTCCAATTAGCTACATTCATTTTTTAATGAATTGTTTCATCATTTCCACTGGGGAATTCTTAATACTTCAAATATTTAATGTCACGAGGTACTTGGACTCTGTGGCATTCTGACTGTATTTAACCATTGCCAGCTCCTTGTATTCAAGTCCTTGCCAGTTTGGTTTGTACCATATGTATAATCTGGCAAAATAACACTGTTAGTGCTGAAGAAAGAGTTTTCAAAATATGTCATTGGAATTTAACATTTCTGTTTAGTCTTAATAGTCTTAGGTGGCCATTGTTATGCTTTAAATGGCAGGAAGGTCAGGAGTGGAAGTTGATGAAGAAATCCTGTTTAACACAAGTCTTCATAACCCAGAAGTAAGAAGTTTGTGTTTCTAGGAAAGTCGGCTGCTTATTGCTCAGACATTACCCATTCCTTATACCCTGACAGAGCACTGACATTTATTCTGTTGGGATTGCCATTATTTGGGATTTTATCTCCAGGGGATTCAGTACTAAGCACTTCTGGGTATTGGACTTCAGTGCAGAAAAAGGGCAGGATGTTGGTTTGCTGCTCTGAAGCCTTTTGCAAGCATCAAATGTGTTTACCCACAAAAAAGAAGCTTGCTTTCTTGTTTATTTGTATGTTTGACAGCTCCCTGAGTGCCAGACTCAAATTAATATCAAGACTTGTGTAATTTGAAAACATTTTCCCTCAGATCTATTCCCAGTAATTTTAGGCCACACTGGCTTTGTTTGAATTAGTATTTGCCATGTGAAAGTAATCACCATGTATAATCTCAATTAAACAGCAAAGACTCTCAAACACATCTCTTCCCACCCCCAACACATCTCTTTCTGTTTTGGGCTAGACAACTGAAGGGGTGTCTAAAATTCAACCAATTCTGACAGCTGCTCTGTGCCAAAAGGCTTAACTTTCAGGATTCCAGAGATTCCTTTATTGTTTTCATTAATGCATGCAACCCCCCAGCCCATTCTCCTGTTAGACTTGTAGGGAGTGAAGAGCTGAACACAGGCCCCTTTTTATTGTGAAGAAAGTCCATGGAAACAGTACTAATGTAATATTCTTTTCAATGCATACATTTCTTAGAAGAGGGGTCACGTCTCTTTTGGACTGGAAACCCAAATAGATTTCCATAAATTGCAAATGAAAACCATGCCCTGTAACAGACCAGATCTTCTGCTTCTCTCTCTGACTGCAGGTAGGAGAGGAGGCTTGGATTGCTGTGAAGTCCACATGTCCTTGCAACTTCACTCTACATTATGAAGTGGCATCGCGAGGCAACATTGTCCTTTCAGGGTTGCAGCCCAGCAACGTCACCCAGCAGAGGAGCAAGAGAGACACCTTTCCCTTTGAGAAGAACATTGACGTTGCACATTTCCCAGGAACAGGTAGTTAGCATCAGAAATGCAAACTCTCTTCTATTTTTAGGGAAAAAGCACCTTTTTGCAAACCTAAGTATGATCTTTTTTTTTGAATTTGCTCCTTAAGGGCATAGAGTGCAAAAGAAGTAATGATATCCATTGCACAAATACTCATATAGAAAAGAGAGAAATTTCTCCAAGAGGGAAAACTCTTGTATTTTCTATACTCGTTTTGTAGTCTTTCTCTGTTTTAAACAAAAAAGTACATGTATTATAGACTTTCTTAATGTGCTCAGCTTGGAATCCACTGAGTGGTAGGGATGTATATGATGGGATTGAGGGAATTTACTAAACTAGTTGAGCTTAATCCAGGAAAAGGGCATTAATATATGTGGATGTATATAATGTGGATTAGGCTAAAGGAGATGATGATGATGACTGCTGTTAGCAAAATGATACTCCATAAACTGTGTAATCCTTTTTCAAACCCATTTATACTTTCTCTTACCAGTGTTCTGTGTCAATAAAGGCCTTCTTTTATTCATTTTAAATTGATTTATTACAATTTATATTTTAGCACCTACTGGTACCCCTGCAGCAGAGGTTGAAGTCTGCATGACATTCCTCCGTTTCTCAGTAACTCATAACATGGCTCCCTTGGGCCGTCTTCTGGTGTATTACGTCAGGGAGAATGGAGAAGGGGTCACAGACAGTCTGCAGTTCCCTGTGAAGTCCTCCTTTGAAAATCAGGTATTGGTAACATAGCTGACGGAGAGGAAGGGATGGTGTCTTGTTGTTCTTTGTAGTTTTGTCTGTTGAACAGGAATTGAGATGATGGGGCTTATTATTAAATTTCTAGGTAGCAGTGACTCTTTCAGCAAATGAGACCAGACCTGGTGACGTTGTGAACATCAGGGTTAGAGCTGCAAAATCAAGCTGTGTTTGCATTGCCACGGTGGATAAGAGTGTCTACTTGCTGAAGACAGGTTTCCAGCTGACAGCCAGTCAGGTAAAAAGAAGGTTAAGGCATTGACACTTTCTCTCTTAGTGCTGGTATCTGCACTCTACCTTTAATAAGTAGCCTTTATACCTAAGGACAGCAGACTCTTCCGTTTCTTTACAGGTGTTTCAAGAACTTGCAGAGTATGATGTATCTGATGCTTTTGGAGCTCCAAAGGAGGAAGGGCACTTCTGGTGGCCAGGCATGTCCTCACGTAGACGTCGTAGATCTTCTGTCTTTCCCTGGCACTGGGACATCACCAAGGATGCTCGCTTCGCATTTACAGTAGGAAGAATCAGCCTCACATCTCTCTGGAGTGTCTTATTATTTTCATGTTTGCAGCATAATTTTGCATGATAATTTTTAGCTTCATAGCTAATTTCTTAGTTCTATTCTTTTTTCACATCAGAAGTGGTTTCTCCGAGGGGGTAGTCTTAAAAGTAATTTCCAAGAACAAAGAGTAAATTGTTCCAGCAAAGATATTGGAGAAATGTGCTTTGATTTTTGGCCAATCTTGAGGAGAGGGCCAGATGTCCTGTTTGGTGTAAAAAATCAGTTCTGGGGCTCTGGAAAATGAGACGGGGTCCAGAAAATTTCTCCACTTATAGGTGAACTTACAGGTCTCTTTGCAGTTACTTTGATGGAAATGAAGGTAGAACATGAGTCTCTCCTTCTAGCCTTTCTCCTTTTAGCCTATCTTTTAAAAATCCTTTTAGCTTCCTTTCTGCCCCAGTTCTGGCAGATGCTGTGGCTGTCTGTGTGAAAGATTAGTTGCATTTTCTTTGTATTCTTGATCAGATTGCTACTCAAAGGGCATATACTTATTTCTGTTAGTTTGGTGTATTTCAACAGTTAAATTTGACCAGATCTTAAAAATCTTATTTCCCTTAATCTGTGCTGTGTATTTGCTTTGACTTGTAAGTTGGGCATTTAAAATGAGTTAATTAGTTCTCCTTTTGTTTAATGTATTCATGCACTAATTCATTGCTTCATTGCTAACAATGCAATCCTTTAAGCTAAAACCAGTTCAGTCTTCTGAAGGTTTTCAAAGGCATGTTATTATGTTTCCATTAGCGTCTTGCTTTATTTTTTATTAAAATTATCATTAGCTGTGGGTGATCTATTTGAAAAGTTCTGTGTTGGCTTGTCTCCTACCTTCCTGCAGTTGCACAGTAGAATCCATCTACCCTTTCAGACTCTGCTGATGTCCTGCCTCTTTGCTTTATGTACGCTGCAGCATGTAATCTCTTTTCTCTGACTGCCAGAAACTGTGAGGATGTCATGTGGAAAGCCATGCTGTACTGGCTATTTGTTTTATATTCTCTATATAGGCTTTCCGTAGTGACCATTCTTAAAGACAGACTGGCCTCTAAGAATAACAGTGTTACAGGTCTCGTGTTTTATGCTCTTTCCATTTTTAATTCATGCAACTTCTAATAATAATGATTTCTGTTTCCTTTGGATCCATTCTTTCCACTCCCTTTGTTCTTTCTGCATTTTTAGCTAAACTGCTTTATTGTGTTGTCTTAAACCCCATAGTCTCCCATGTATTCCCCTAGTGTCTCAATTGCCTAATCATAAACTCTAAATCCTCGTTTAATACCCACTGCTGCAGGAGTTGCTGCTTTTTCTCCTCTCCCTGATCTGTTAGGGGTTTTGTTCTGATGTGTTTTTTTCTTACTGAGTGGCATAAACTCCTGGGAAAAGAGCCATATGTTAATAGCTGCTGTTTATGCATTGCTGTATACCTGATTTGTAAGAGCTGGATGTGTACGTGAAAGATAACAAAGCCCATACTCCCTTTGGTGTCTGGGAGCTGCTGTCTCTTATGAATAAGTGCATTTAGGGAACAGAACTGGCAGACAGCTTTCTTGTGAATTCTGTATTTTTACTGTGAAGCTGTGCAGACAATTTCCATTTTGCTTGGCATTTCTTGTAGAGCAGAATTGGGGATGTCTGACGCGCAGGCTGCCTGCTAGCTACAGCAGAACACACTGGAAACTTTTAAGAAGAGCAAAAAGCTGTAGAGTAATATTCAAGGGGGAAAACGTGTAATAATTTTTTTACCTGTAGTTGTCTGACATTTAGACACATGCCCAGTAATGTTAGATATTGGTGAAATTCATTTTCCAAGCAAATGAGCTTTCTTGCAATAAATAAATAAATAAATAAATAAATCCTACCTACAAAGTACCTACATATTTTCTCATTAAAAGTAATTTTTATTTTCCATAAGTTTTTGTTGTTGTTGTTGTTGTTTTTTTGTTTTTTTTTTTTTAATCCTCAAGTTTCAATTGACCATTACCCTGTAGATATCAGATTAGGGTTGGGGGGGATTTTCTTTTCTGAAAAGCTTTTATTGGTACATGCTTAATTCTCTCTTTCTCTCTCTCTTTTTTTTTTTTTTTTTTTCTTTTTTCTTTGCGGTCTTCATTTTTATTATCTAGGAAACTGGCTTGGTTGTAATGACTGATATAGTCAGCTTAAACCACAGACAGAATGGAGGCATGTATACAGATGAGGCTGTCCCAGCTTTTCAGCCACATACTGGGACACTGGTGGCTACAATGCATTCTAGAGTGGCACCAAGGTAATGTATGTTTGTTTGTTTGTTGTAATGCATATTGTCTATGATACCTCTTACCTTTACCTTTTTTTTTCCCCCTCCCTATATTCTCAGCCGTTTCATACTCCTATGCCTCCAGAAAATAGCATAGTTTCCTCAAGGTGGTGGTGGGGAGGGGAAACCATCTTCAGTTGTCTTGATAGACCTAACAAAAGCTTTGTTAAATTTAACTTTGCATTTTTCCAGAATTAATTTAAATTTAACAAAGTAATATTCTTTGAAACTCTTTGTGCATCTTCGTTTTCTACGAATCTGTTGCTGCTTTTCTACAAGTTAGCTACTGCTTGTCACTATTTGCATGCTAGCCCTCATTTCAGAGTTGTGTGCTACTCAGGTGGTGCTCAAAATAAATGAGGGACTGCATGAAGGAAAAGTCATGAGATACTACAGCTAATGCTGCAAACTGAGGATATGCTTTGCCTTTGTATTTTGAACCAACTGGTGGCTTTTCTTAAGTAGCATTTAAAGATCATTTAAGAAACAGATAATGAGGCATCTTGGGTAGAAAAATAGAACAAATTCTGAAAATATTAGAGATCAAAATAATTCCAAGTTAAAGAAATGGAGGGGAATATAAAGCAGTGATTGTAGTAACTGCTATTAGTAAGGCCAGATGATGATGTCATGGGAAGTCACATGCTGTACCTGTTCTCTTTGATTTTGCTTGGTGAAAGAATTTGGATCACAACTTTTAGATTTTTTAGGTTACTTATGGCTTCAGACTGTGTGTGTACACAATGAGAGGAATTGGAAAGACCATGTAACTTGTGTTATGAATGATGCACCGCTTCATTATGAAACTATGCTAGCTGGAGTTTTGGTTGGTATGGGAGCTGCACTCAGTTGGTAGCACTGATTCTTCATTTAATGTTAAAACTAACTGTCTTTTTAAGAATTCACTGTCAAAGGCTTATTTATTCTTCTAGCAGAGCAGAGAAGAGGAAAAGAACCTTCTTTCCTGAAACATGGATATGGCACTGTCTTAATGTCAGGTATGGACAGGGAATTCCCTTACTTATATCCTGGGGGTTGTATCCTCTTCAGCTGCAGAAAATGGAGCTCTTTAAAACCTACAGGAGCTACATTGGCAGTCTCTGATCTTTGTTGTTGTTGCTTTTCTTCATTACCGCTTTAATCAATGATCTTTCTTTGTAACATTTCATCTGGTCTTGAAGTGTACTCACTTCAAATTGTAGTCGTGACAGAGGTATATTGTACCCCGTGTATCCAATTCGCCATGATGCCTCCAGTGGAGGAGCATCTTGAGCGAAGAAAAGGAGCAGTAAACTTCACTCTCAGTAAATGATTAGAAATTAAATTTGACAAGAACTTGTAGCAAGTGTATTCAAATCTGTTCAATTGAGCATGAAATATGCTTTGTAGAAATACACAGAGAATTCCAGAAGTGCCTTTTTGGGCCTCAGCAAGCTTGGGCAGTCAATTATAAATGGGAGAGTGTGGAATAAAAAGTTGCAGATTACATTTTCTCCACTTTATTGAAACAACTGAGCTAAGCATTGTTTGATTTCCACTGTCTTGAAAAGATTCGTTTTTTGTTTCTACCATTTATAATTATAATATACAATCCTCAAAATAGAAACAAAAGCCTAATGTCAACTTCCCAAACCAATTCTAAAAATTCCTAGAGCCTGGCTGGAGGGTCTAATGGCTGGAAATCTGTGTGTACTTTGGCCCCCCGCCCAGAAGAGTAAGTGCCCTCATGTGTGAAAATAATGTTAATGCTGGTTATGGGCTGAAATCCCAGTGGAAAGAACATCAGCTGCAACAAATTGTCCAGTTAAACAGACTGGAATGCTGCCAGTTCTGGAGCTAGAACACCCTTCTGCTTTCTCTTCAGGGCTGAAGATTCTTGCAAGTACTGGCTACCTAACTCTGGTTAGGATGAGGACCTAAATATTAAGAAACTGGTGTGCTTAAGAGAAGTTCAAGTAACTTGTTGCTGTCGAGCCACATGCATTTCATAGGCTCTTCCTCTGTAGTAGGGAGCTATGTCCATTGCCAGAGTGTTTGGAGATTGACCAAACCTACTATCTCTGTTCAAAGGCATAGTGATCTCTCGTTTGTTAGTCAAAGTACTTGTTTTTATTAATTTTTTTTCTGTTGTAATATGAATACAAAGACCAGTATGTGATATGCTGCCAATTTACTAATAGCTGCAGTAGCTTAGGCCCATTGAAAGTTACAAACAGTTGACTTAGATGATAAAAGTAAAGATACCTCATTGGTGCCTAAAATTTGAATAGCCTTCAGAGTTGAAAAGCGGCAAAAACTACAATTCTTCAGTTTGTTCTGGATGTGAATCAGCAGGTATTGCAGCAATGAGAAGCAGTATGTTATGCTGTAGAGCTTAGTCTGAAGATCTTGCTTTCTTACTTTCCATGCCAACTACAATGCATGTACCTTGCAAAAGATTATGAAGCTAGCAGCATGTGTATCGAGCTCAGGGGAATAAATAAGGACTTGAGAGAAAACAACCTTAGGGTGTACTCATAACTGCACCAATCATCCTGCCAGTTGAGGCATGAAATAGCTTTTGTTCTTGCTTTAGATGAAATGTTTTCTGTTCCAAGCAAGGCCAAAGTTTCTTTGCAGGAGAAAAATTGCAAAGTTTGCAGAACTAAGCTGAATTTCTGTATTATGAAGCATGGAAGAGTGTACCAGTTTATGGTATCCTGTTGTGGTACACACAGTAGAGCTGAATACTCAAAATAGAAATTTGATTTTTAATAATTAGTTTCAGTCCTCACTAGAAAAAAATTATATTTTTGGAAATTTTCTGAGTCAGACATTCCAAAAACCAACGACTAAGATGTTTCTGAATCAAAATATGCTCCTCTAGACAAGCAGTTGCTGAACTTAGTGCCTAGAATTTTTTTTTACTTGCCTTTATGTTCAAGTACAGGCTGTAATGTGGCGGTGTATACAAGGAGAGTGGGTTCCAACAAAAATTACTTTTATTTCACTAAATGTGAAATAAATCATTACTGAATTGTTTTTATCTAGGATTCTTTCTTTATTTTTTCTTTACTGCAGATATTTACCTGTAAGAAAAGTGACCCTCTGTAATGGGGTGTAAATGCCTGTAAAGCTTTTCATCCAGTAAGAATTTGTTAGACTTTGTTATGCAGAAACCACTAGTTACTATTCTGCTCCTTATAAATGTGCATAGTTCTCAAAAATCCTGATACTTAGCAAGAAAACTTTGAACCTTTAATAAGCTGTTGTTCGAAGCAGATACTGATGCTATGCTGTAAGTTTGGATCTGGAGGGAAATCCCCAAAATATTTGGCTCTGTGTGCTTTGTCTTTGTTCAAACACATTTCATTAACCTGATCAACCCATGTTATTCCATGTTTTCTTTGGCAGTAATACATCAGGAGAAGCAGAGCTGCGTGTGGAAGTGCCAGACTCTATCACTACATGGATAACTGAAGCTGTGGGTCTGTCTGAAGAGAAGGGGTTGGGCATTGCAAGTCAAACAGAACTGAAGACGTTTAAACCTTTCTTCATCGATTTTACACTGCCGTACCACGTCATCCGGGGAGAACAGACCAAAATCCCATTGACTGTCTATAATTACTTAACTGTCTGTGTAGAGGTAACAGCCCTCTTTGTTCTGGTTGCTAAGATACTAAATTGTAGTTTCTTATCGAGTTTTCCTAAGTGATCTACAAATTACAGTAGAAAAGATACAGGGATAACAGAATGCTAAGTTCAGCATAAATGCTTTGAAGATTAATATTGCTTTTCATCACTAATAAAAGTCATTGCTTTATTTACTTTAGCTTGAAAGATCTGTAGTAGTCTTGCAATTCTTCAGAATTCAGTATATTGATAAATGTAGGGAAGACTATTAGAAAGCTCATGTTGAACCACAGAGTTGCTTCATAGTTGGCTGCTGAAAGCAGTTTGCTTTGAAATAACTTTTTTTCAAGAAATGCTCTCTCTCCAGATGGTTTCTTCTCAAACACATTATCTGCTTAGCTCAGGTAGTATCTGAAGCACTTGTAGAATTGCTGGGCTGAAAGTAATGCTGCCAGTCAAATATAGCACCAGAAGGTTTGAAGAATAATCTGTGCATACCATGTTTTTTATTACAGTTTTCATAGTTTTCAGATTTTTCACACATCTGTTGGTTTTGCAGATGACATTTGCAATAAACAGCATTCAAATTTTTCACAGGTTCACGTGAAGATTTCAGTTCCGAAAGGCATAAAGTTTGTTGGGCATCCTGGGAAACATCATCTGACGAGAAAGAAGTGCGTTGCCCCCGGGGAAGCTAAACCCACCTCTATTGTTTTGTCCTTCAACGAGCTTGGACTGAGCAACATCACTGGTAGTACACAGATAAAAATAGCTTGCTGCTTGAAGGAGTTTTACAAGTGTTTCTTCTTACTCCTCTTTCAGAAGAGCATTCTTCTTTCCCTAGTACCTGAAAGTGAAATCATTATTTCGCTTACTGCCAACTTAGCTTTTCAACCTCATTTATTTCTTACAAACTAGTTCTGTAACTGTTATGCAGTGAAGGATCTGTATGAGCAAACTTCAGAAGATTCCAAGATCTTCAGAGATCAGTGTAAATTTTTGAATAAAGAATAACAAATCCTGTACATATTTAAAGGAAATAATCCTAAATCGTAAAACTTGTACAGCATGGGAAGCTAGGGAAGAGTTTCTCTGTTGCCTGTGACTGTCCAAGTATTTATGCAATGTTGGATGTGACTGTCCAGATATCTATCAAATAGAGCTGTAATTACAAAACGTTTCATGTGTTGCTAGTCAACTGTATCTAATTAATTTAGATCGATGCTTTGGACTCTTGTAGATCAAGATCATATCCTGAAATCTCTGCTTCTTTTCCTTTCTGTTTCTTAGCAAAAGCTTTTGCTTATGGTGGAACTAATTGCTGTCAAGATGGGATGCAAACTTTAAAGAATGGCAAGCACTCAGAGGACAGTTACGTGGACAAACGGACCCCAGTTGGAGTGGATTATGTTCGCAGTAGCGTTATTATTGAAGTAAGAAAAATAGGAATTTGTAATAACTCTGAAAAAAGTGATAAATGTTTGGGCAAATCATTAAAGTTTTTAGGTGTGATATCAAACGAGTAGGTTTACAAGAATCATAAGGTGTATGTTTACATGATTGGAAATAATTTTTGTGGTACAAGTACAAGAAGGGCCCATTTAGTTCTGAGTTCATGCTGGTGAATCTTCAATACTGCTCAGAACAAAAAGGGATAGAAATTGTATTGGGTATGCTTGCTCTTTTAGTCTAAGAAATATGCTGTGATGCAAGATTAAATACTAGTGGTTAGCATATATGCAGCTAACAGCATACAGTGTAATACTTTTTCTCTAAAGGATACAAAATGCTGTACAGCATATTATGTGTTTTGTAAGTAAAACTGAATAGCTGTTGCTGCAAATCCAAGGACTGTATTTTTAAATATGGATTTCTGTCTTTATATAGCCAGAGGGACTGTCCAGAGAGTACACCTACAGTGTGTTCTTCTGCCCAAATGGTAAGTTCATGATTTAAATGAGATAAAATTAAGTTTGTTGAATTTAGTTACATACAGAAACATGTGGCTTCATCCCATGGAAGAAAAAAAAATCTTTGTTGCCATTTGTCTATGATTGATGAGTTATGGTGTGTAGGAAGAACCTCTGAATAAAGAGTCTTTCTTACCTGGCTGGCTAATTATGAATTTGCTCTAACTGCCCAAGTGATTTCTGGAAATGGCAATTAAATTGCTTTACTTTATGAAACAGTTTAAGTATTCAGCACTGTGGACAGTAACTGTGGCTGTACTATATTTCCAGTTGATGTTTTAAACTTCAGTTCTGGAATCAGTATGTCCTTTCTGTCGGAAATTTGGATAGCTCAAAGTTGGCTCTGCAAGCTAAACAGAGATGCTTTTGACCACTAGATTAGAACTGAAAAATCACTTGCAAACTTCACAAGAAATCAGCTGAGCAGTTTCGACTGAAGAAGCTTCTATAGTGCAAGTGGATAGAAGTAGAGGATAGGAAGAAAAATCCACATTTATTTTTAATAGTTTAAGAGAAGTGGTGGGGGAAAGAATGAGTACTTAGGATAGGCCTGTTTGTTTAAATTTTAGTAATTAGCTATGGGTTGTTGTTTGTTTGTTTGTTTGTTTGTTTTAAATACGTGAGCTGAACTCTAATTCTTAAAACATTCCATTATTTTTCTGACTAGAGAAAATTCACATTTCTACACCTAACAAATATGAGTACCAGTATATGCAGAAACCTGCCCAGATGACACACTTTGATATTGCTGTGAAAGCTCACAATGATGCTCACCTGGCCCTGTCCTCTGGTCCACATGACATGGCAGAGATGACGGAGATTGTTATTGGTGGACATCAAAATACTAAAACATGGATTTCCATCAGCAAAATGGGTGAGCCAGTGGTCAGCAGAGACACAGCTGGTATCCTGTCCTGGGATGAATTCCGCAGCTTCTGGATCAGCTGGAAAAATGGAATTGTTCAGGTACTGGATTTATCTATGTCTGGAAGTTTTTTGCTTCCTTAACTAGAGTTGGAGCACACATGGCAGTTTTTCATTAGGTACGTTGTAGAAGGAGAAAGCCTCATTCCTTTTGCTTCTTCTGTATTAAGTCTTGATCAGACTGTTTTAATCAGAACATGTTTGCTTGCAACTTCATGCCCTCGGAACCTCAGTCTTCACTATTTATCAGTGTTAATTCTGATGAAAGGTTTGGAGGTTAAGCCTGTGGAGTTATCTCATTAAATTTCTTTGAACTGTTTTGTGAGTGGGAAAGAGAAAGGTAGCAGTCCACTTACAATGTTCTCTAATGCACACATAGGTTACTGGGTCCAAAGCAGGCTGACTTTACATGCATGGGTCCTTGGAACTGTATGGATTTTTTTTTTTTGTTCCTTTCAGGTTGGCCACGGTACTCGAGTGCTAAATGAATCTATTATTGTGGAGTGGACAGTCCCCAAACAGTTTGAGGTGAAGTACATTGGCTTTTCCACAGGCTGGGGGTCAATGGGAGAGTTTAAAATTTGGAGAAAAGAAGAGACTGATGAAAATCACAATGAAGCATTTACTCTTGGAGTTCCCCACAACATAATTCCAGGATCAGAAAGAGCTACGGCTTCAATAATAGGTATCAATTATGAGGAGGTATCATTAGGTACCAGTTATCAAATACAAAGAGATACTTCCAGCTGTTACTTGCTTCTGACTCAGTATTTGAGTAATATGGGCCAGATAAAGTAGTCTTAGGCAGTTTACAAAGGTATATGCTGCTGAAATCTGAGACAGGGAATTATTTTCCTCAGTCATTTGACTGTTTTCGATGATGTTGACATAAAGTTGATACCATCAAAGGGCTTTGCAGATGTCCTGTCTATTATAATTCATAGTATTCATTTCATAATCATCATAACCACACATTGTACTAACTGCATTCTAATCTAGTCTAAATCATGTAGTCACAGATAATGGTCAAACTCTGAAATGTGAAATTTCTTCTTTATTCCAGCAAGAGCTTGAAGGGATAAGACAAAACATTTGAAGGACTTTCAATTTATGCTACAGTTTGTTTAAGCTATGTGTAGCTGGCAGAAATCAGTGTAGTCAGGTGGTTTTTAATCATAAGGCATCAAAAAGAAGTAAAGCATAATTCATAATTCCTTGATAATGAAACTATCAACTCTTTTTCAAACAGGAGATGTGATGGGTCCTACATTAAACAACTTGGACAATCTTTTGCGATTACCATTTGGATGTGGAGAGCAGAACATGATCCATTTTGCTCCTAATGTTTTTGTCCTGAAATATCTGCAGAAAACCAAGCAACTCAGTCATGAGGTGGAGAGTGAAGCTACTGATTACCTTGTTCAAGGTAACTCATTAAACTTAAAGTTTATAGAAGGAGGAAAAGCTTACAAGTTAGAAGAGAGTTTTGTTACTATCACATTGTTCTTTTTAATGAAGAGTATCCCAAGTAATGGCAATTCATCATTTCTTGCAGGACAATCTCACAGATTAACAGATTTTGATGGCAAGATGGTTTTCTTGATATGCAGCCTGTATTTCCTTTCAATAACTCATGGTTTACATGTTTGTTGTGTGTTTTGTTTTTTTTTTTAATTTATACATGCGTATATTTAGGTAACTTTTTTCTGTATTCACAAATTTCAGAAATTAACAGAAAACTAAACTTTTTCAAAATCTAGGAAAAAAGCAAAAAGAACTAAATATATAAATTGTCTTTCTAGTTCTTTAATTACCACAGATTCTATCTAAACTTTCTCCAGTTTATCATATTTTCTCAGTAACAGTATACCCAGAATCAAGAGTTAGTATTCAAAGTAGTTATCGTAGAGGCATACAATGAAGGCTTTTTTCTGTCCTTTCAGTGCCCTGTCCTCTCTCTCTAAGCATCTCAAAGCAATCTATCTTCTTATGCACTGTTTTTCTCAGCATTTGTTTGGGAAGCTCCACTTGCAAAATAATCTGTAAGTAAATATGGTTCTTAGGACAAGTAAGAATTTGGAGATCATTAATGAAAACAAGAATGACCCAAAGGGACATAGCTGTCTTGCAAGTGAGTCAGACAATAGTCATGTCATGAAATCAGAGGTGACAGGGTTAGGCAGTTCTCCTATGAAATTATAAATATAAAATGTAATATGTAATTTATTTTTTGTTTTCAGCAGTAAAAGTCTAGTGCTGCTTCCTTTGCCTGGCTACAATTGTTTTCATTTATTATTTGTTGTGCTCACTGATAGCAAAAGTAATACAAAGGGATTTCTTTAATAGTTTGTGTCAACTTTTCCTTTTAAATATTATTTGGTTTTGTTTCTTTTTATGAGTCTGCAAACCTCACAGGTTTTTGGCTCCAAACTCTGCCCATTAATTAGCCCTGACAGCAGAAATCCTCAAGAGTTTTAAACCTTTCTACGCTTATTGGAGCCTGGCCAAGTATAAGGTTTAGATGGGAGAGTCTTTTTGCTCACTCTAGAAGGCTTTTATAATGTACCAAGACAGAACTTTTTCATCACTTAGTCATCCATCACAGAATGTTCTGATACCCAACGATTCCCACATATCCCCTAATTTTTAACAGCGGCCTGAGCTAAGCTAGTCAGTAATTTTTCCTGCTTTCCCATAATGCGGTTCCACAAAAGCAGGTGAACAGGTGAAAACTAGAAAGGTGAACCTCTCCAGTGAGTCCAAGCATCTAGAGGAGCGTTTAGAAAATAGAAGACTTCAGATGAGCAAGCAAACTCTGTGCCAGTCAACCTAGCAAGCAAAGAATAATAAATGTAAGAACAATGAAGCATAACTCAACACAAAGTGAACATTAGAATAACAGAACAGAGAAAATCATATTATAAAATACAAATATTTTATTTGCCCATCTAACATACTGGAAGTGAATGCTTAAGAAAACTTTGAGGAAAAGCTTTATTTCAGTAGTAAATTGTATCTGCAGACTGTGTAGATGAAAAGCAATCTAATTTAATACAACAGCTATTTGGAGAAACAACAAAAAAATGTTAATTGTGCTTTCTGCCCCATGCTTGTATATGTTCCCCATCCCCTAGACAAAGAAGTTTTTACTGCCAGAGCATCATTAATATCTAGGGTTTTGTTCCTCCTTTTGCCCATTTTTCAAACCATTCTATCTGTGTTCCCTATGAACATCAAAAGGCTACAGAGCAACAGAAAAAGGCGTAGGAGTCATGAGCAGCCCTTATTCAGAGACTGTGGAACTGCCTGTATCTGGAGAGGTCAACAAAGAAACTTTGTCTCTGGAAATGAAAAAGTAATCCATTCCCATAAAAATGTCATGCAGTGTGAAAGAAAAAGTCTATTCATGTATCAGAGAATTAAACAGGCACTAAATTTCTCTGACCCAGTCTTCTTGCAGGTTTGACATATCTTCTTATCAGAAACGCCCATTTTGAAGGGTTTGATTGCATCTGGCTTTGACAAATTGTGTATCGAGTATTCCTCGATATAGAGACTTGCTGTGTTTTATTAGCATACTAATAACAGTTCATGGTTACTAGACAAGTAGGTTTGAGAAGCAAATTATTTTACTGATGGGAAGAGCATTTTGACTATTTTTATTTTCAGTCTTGAAAGACTTTCAGGTAGAATCTTCAGCGTTCAACTGTTTTGCTGAACTTGTCTAAAACAGGCCTTGCAACACAGGCCTAGTAGTGTACGTACACAGTAAGATCGTCCATCACATCTCACACATGATTCAAGAAAGATATGTAAGAGTTCCTATGCCTTCATCTCCTTTGGAGTTTTGGCACTGAGCACTCAGCTGTTGCTGTCATGTTACCTTAAGTTGTCCCAAGCACCAGCTTTGGAGAAAAATCTGAATCAAGTTGTATTGTTAAGGCAAAAAGCTCCTCATCTCCATGGTGCTCTCAGTAAAAAGGAAGGAAGGTGGCTGTATGCTTAAGTAAAAATCATTATTTTAATTTTGCATCTTACAGAGGGGTATCAAATGTTTGACATTTCTGGTGTCTGAAATGTAGGAGTTGATTTTTAATATTGAGTGTTTTAGAAACATTATTTTTTTAACAGATGTGCGGCTCAGTAAGAGACTAAGAGCTAGAGAAATAACATTCCATTCATTTATCTTCAAGAGGTATATGTAGCCTTACAGATGCTAGCCTGAACAGATTTCTGAATAAGCTGCAGTGTACGTACACAGAGCTGGCTCTATCAAACACAGCAAAATAAGAGGTTGCCTCGGGCAGCAGAATCCCTTATGCTAGTGCCAGATGGTCTGAGTCTTCATTCACTTTAAATACTTGTTTTTTTCTGTGTGAGGATTTTGGACTCCCACAATTCTTTTTTGACTTCCAGGCTACCAGCGCCAGCTGACCTACAAGAGACAAGATGGTTCATACAGCGCTTTTGGCGAGAGGGATTCCTCAGGGAGTATGTGGTGAGTTGCTATTTAAAACAGAGTTAGAAAATTCAGTGTTTGCTAAACAGGAAAAATACACAATTGGCAAGGAAAAAAGAGTAGTTTTCCAGCTCCCATCATGGTATTGTACAGGGAAGAATAGAAATAATACTCAATGACTATAGGCTTACTGTTTCAGTGCTGCTGTGTTCATACTACAGTAGTAGGTGTACTGTTATTGCTTCAAGACTCATGGGAGGTTAAGATAGTCACATCTACTAATGAGTCTGGGCTTCAGGCTCTGAAGCTATAGTTGTGGATCATGTCTGGTCTACAGGAAATGCAGTAGCACTTAAAGCATCTATTTCCATTAGAGAATGGAGCTTGCCTCGAAGCATGTGTGGAGAAACTTGCTAGCTAGAAGTATTGGAGACTTCTAACAGGGTAGAGGGGAGAAGGAGAAAAAAAAAAAAAAAAAAGAAATCATTCTTTTAAGTGTTTTATATCCCCTCATGGATGAAATGGAATGGTATGGATTTGTGCCCCGAGAATTGGAAGTGCAGGGACTTTCAGAGAGAAACAATACAAGAACCAGAAATTGTGCAACTGGGAGATCAGCTCATCTCACTAATGTCCCCCTTAGGAAACCATGGCCTTTAAGGTTGTGTGTTTCCACACGTCAGGATGGTTGTTGACTATAGTGTCTCAGATCTAGTAGATTTTTGTCTTCATTCATTTGTTTCTCCTGTTATTTGGCTTCTCCATCTGTTCTGTATTTTGCTTCAAACTGATTTTCTTTGTGAACTCATCTGAGGGGAAGTACCAGGTCTGTGATGCTGTTGCCTCACTGTTTTGAAGATAGTAAACTTTTATCTCAGACCTGGCATCTCCTAGTCCCTAGATATAAAATACGGTGACACAGAATTACTTAACACTTGAAAAATCCTCTGCCAGGCAGCATGCCTTCTACCCTCCCATTCCTCAGAGGCTTGTAAAATGAATGATTCAATCTCCCAAAGCTGGCCAGAGTTCGCACTAGTTGCATGTCAGAGGTTTAGAATTCCAAAAACACTTCTATTGCTTTCCTAAGTCTTAATTCTGTATAAAATCTAACACCGCCTCAGACTTTAGCAGTGGGTCTGGATTTCTTTTTTTCTTTTATTTTTTTTCTTAATTAAGACTGTAACAGAGTTGGAAATTTTATTCTTTTCTTTACAAATACTTCCATATTTATAAAGATATCGTCTCTTAACTTTAAAGTTTTAATTAGTAGGCTAGCAGCTGAACACCTATAAAAAGTAACTGTATTTGAGTGTAACATAACTTTGACAAGCATATCTTCCACTTATACTTTTTAATTTAATTTAATTTTAATTTAATATTTTTTTAAACAATATTTAGTGTTTTCCCTCCCGAGATTTTCAAAATTTGTGCTTTCTAGGAATGTTATTTTCCTGGTAATGTGTTATTCAAAATGTTTTCTTAACAAAAATGGTAAATGTGTATTTACAGGCTAACAGCTTTTGTCCTCAAGTCCTTTGCACAGTCTCGTGGGTTTATTTTCATTGACCCAAAGGAGCTAACAGCTGCCAAAGACTGGATCATCCAGCACCAGAAAGAAGATGGCTCTTTTCCTGCTATGGGCAGGATACTGAATAAGGACATTCAGGTAAAAACTATACAGAAACAAAATTATGCAATAGTTGTGTTTTTAGAGATCTTATCAAAGCAGGAAGGGATGAAGTTCCCTTGTATGAATATTGGGCTATGAATATCTGTCTTGCTTCAAGAGTCTTTTCTCCAGTCTTCATCTAGTGGTTTTGTCTTTTTGCTCTCCAGGGTGGAATCCATGGTAAGATCTCTCTGACGGCTTATGTGGTTGCATCTCTTTTGGAAACGGGTGTAACTTCTGAGGTAACAGAAACTCAGTTGAAACAGATCTTGTGTTCTATCTATTTTTTTTTTTTTTTTTTTTTTTTGTGGCTGTTCACTTTCAGAGGTTCTTTGCTCATTTAGAGTGGTAGCATTCAGGTAACTAAGGCTGTTTGAAAGCCTTGAGATTCTTCCAAAGTAAGGAGCATATTCCAAAGTTGTTTAAGGTGATCTCCTAGCTTTCAGACATCAGCTCAGGGTTTATTCTACCACAGCAAAGCTCTTTCCTACAACACCATGTCCCAACCTCCCTGGAAATGGCTGCAAATACCACTTTCAGTCTTGTAATTTCAAGGTGTGACTGCAGTCTGTGTAGATACTAGTCGCTTAAATAGGTATACTGAAGAGAACTTGTAACTAGCTAGCTTTGTGTGCATATGAGCTTAACTAGAGCTGCTGGCTTAGGGGATCCAGAAAACTTTTCCAGTCTGCCTTTGGTGCAGAGGCCAAACTGCTACTGCTATTAGATTACAGGAGTGCAGCTCTCCAAAGATACTGTAATCTGCAGTTTTGGGAGAAATTATGCATTTCTCTGGAGAAAAATGTTTCTCTGTAATCAGGGAGAACAGGAATACTACAGAAAAAATAATTGCTACATAGGAATGTGCAATTACACTGCATAATTTTTGAAATAAGGAGAAAAATCACTTCCAGTACCACTGGCTTTTTACAAATTCTTTCTTAAAACTCCTGGTAAAAACAGTGCTGCTTTCCTCTGTTGTATTTCTGCCTGCTTGGAAATTCTATATACTTGGGTATTCTCAGATAATAATTTACTTCAACGTTCCTACTGACTATGACTGCAAGAATGTCCTCCCGGAGATCCACTGAACAGGTCATGAATACAGTTGTCCCCTTGCTCTTCAACCTTATTAAAAATTAAAACTAAAAATCCTTAAATGGCCATAGAATAACTTTCTGCCTCCCTGTCAGCAGTGTCCCCCTCTGAGAAGTGATGTGATATTCTCTGTGGGCTGCTGTGCATCAGGACAGCCCTAGCGTTTTTATTTGCTGGAAGTGCAGTTTATGTGGATCTAATAGTTTTCCTAGAGGAGATTTGCAAGTGGTACTAATGATCTTAGCTAGGAAATGAGGAAGGAGAAGGTTAGTGCCACAGGGAAATCAAAGGAAACCAAATTACATCAAGTCCAATTAAATTGTTTCTATAAATTATCAGAGCCACGTTCCTACATGGTGAGGTCATTGAGGGAGTTAATAAAACATGTTTGTTGGCTGCAGGGACCCCTGGGAACCTTGGCCTTTATTATCCTCTGGCGTCTGCTAGACGCTCCGGAGTGTCAGGAACACAATCAAACATACAGTGGAGAGCTTGCTTCTGCTCTGTTCATCTGCTGCCTCGCAGAGGCTTGAAATTTTCTCAGCTTTAAGGGGAATAAATTCAGCTCAGTGTTTGTCTCGATTATTCTTGTTGTGCTACTTGCTTCTAGTTTTAAATTTGTGATGCATGGCTTTTCTAAGGGACAGTGTTAGTGTCATTCTACACAGAGCAAAATGCTTCTTCCCTAGTTGTTTTTTAATGGACACACAGTCATGAGAAACACAGTGATTCTAACTAATCTGCCTGCCAATGGCAAGTAGTGAATAAATTCCTTATTTTGCTTTGCTTGTGCGTGCAGCTTTTACTTTACCTATTAAGCTGTCTTTTTCTCAACACACAAGTTTTTTCACTTACACCTTTCTGATTCTCTTCCCCATCCCACTGCAGGGGAGTGAGCAAGTGGCTGCGTGGTACTTAGCTGCCTGCCGGGGTTAACAGAACTATAGAGGCTGGTAATATGTCTGGGCTCTTTCCCTTAAATATAGGAAGAAAGAACAGCTGTTGACAAAGCAAAACACTTCTTAGAGTCCAACTTATATTCAGCAGAAGACCCCTACACTACCGCCTTGATTGCATATGCCCTGACACTGCTGCACAGCCCCTCTGCTGCTGTGACACTGCGGAAAATGAACAGCATGGCTATTACACAAGGTACTGTGCACCCGGGGCCAACCTGGCAAGTTCTTAAATTGGCAGCCCTCTTATGGGAATAAACAAATAGCCCTTGCAGCTTGAATGATATATTTGAGTTATTGGAGAGGATAGAGCTTGTGAGACAAGGTCTTTCTCACAGCACAGTTTGACCTTGTAACGCAAGAGTTTTCCAGATTCTCAGGAGAGATGGGCTGAGTACCTTAGTTCTATGCACGCAGCTGATGCTGAAGGAAGGCAAGTATGTCAGAAGCTCTGCAGTGGTTTTCCAATCAATATGTCACAGTTTGTCTAGAAATACATCGCATGCCTCAAAGCTCTATTTTAATCTCAGATTCAAGAATCACATTGAGCCATCTTTGCAATTGCAAAGGGAGCAAGAGTCTGCAGCCTCTTGCCCAGAGAACGTTCCTCTTACTGGAGGCGCAGTGCAGTTCAGGGCGTGAATCAGCTGGGCCAGTGCAATAGCAAAGCTTGATGCTTCCCATACACAGAAGCTGATCTTCAGTTCTGCAGTAATATCATACATGTTCCACTGTCCTATTTTTCTAGATGGTTTTACACACTGGAGTTTGACGGGAAGTCTCGTTACTGATGAAGATACCTTCATGGGATTTAATGATGGTCTCTCCCAATCAGGTACCTGTACTGCAAAAGTGAAAATAAGGGAATGGACTGCAACAGTGGGTCACCGACTGCATTTATTCCAGTGAATTGATTATAAAATATGCTTCAAAACTTCCCATGTTTTTCCTCCCAGTTTTGGTCCCTAAAGATATCTTGTTTTACCAGGATATTCTGAAAGTGGCAGTCAATCAAGGCCCGGTCCATATGAAGGGCCATTCAGGAATGAGAGCTGATAGAGAAAGGTAGCTTTATTCTGAAAGAGCTGGTTAAGTGCAAATGAGGGACAGAGCTAGATGTGGCTTAGGCAGGGCTGGTTTTTCAGTCCCAGCTATTTCACCATTTTTACTCCAGTTTCATAGACACAGTGAATAATATTGTGAATAACAGAGGAGTGAGAGCTATAGGGGAGCCATCAGGGAGGAATCATTTGAAGCGTAAATCTGAGAGGAGTCAAATACATTTAATTTTAGAGTTGTTTAACTTTGTATTTTCAAACGTCCAGGACAGGCATACAGTAAGGGCAATAGCAAAGTAGATCTGGAGTGGGAGAGAAATTACATGTGGGATAAAATCAGATAAAAAGGTCATCTATTGTGTAAAGGAAAGAGGTTATGTTGGAATTAGGCATATCTTTAGAAGATGATGATTCTTGGATGCATTATTAAACTTATTATTTCTGTGTTTCCTCTAATTAATTTTTAGTTAATGGCTATTCATAGAACTATCTCTAGACCAGCTTGATTCTCACTTCTAGATGGTAGTTCAATTTATGTTCCCTATCCCTTTGCCTCTCTTTCAGTTGTTTCTGCAGAAGTGGAAATGACATCTTATGCCCTTCTGACATACACGCTCCTAGGAGATGTGGCCTCTGCACTACCAGTGGTAAAATGGCTTTCACAGCAGAGGAACGCACTTGGAGGATTCTCATCTACTCAGGTTGGCTGTCTTAGAAAAAGGTAGCTTCAGCGCATGAATAATCAGTTGTAGAAATCAATTGGTTCAGGAATGGCTAATGCAGAGTTTCTGTCTAGAGTCCAGAAGAAGCTTCCCATTAAGAAGAAAAACTTGCCAGTTTTCTTTACTGTGTCCTTCTGGAATTAATAATTTGACCTTTCAGACTTTGTCCTTACAGATGCCTTTGAAAGCAAAAGCGAACACAACCAGGGATTTCTTTTCTATATGAATTAATAATGATTCTGCTACCAAAAGCCGATGACTGTACAGCATAGTGCTTGTTTCTAAGTTTAGAGTGCTTCTGTGTTCTTCGCTATTCTGATCTCCCTCTTCCTATCCCTAGGACACATGTGTAGCCCTGCAGGCTCTGGCTGAATATGCTATCCTTTCTTATATTGGAGGAGTCAACCTTACAATTTCTTTGGCTTCTACTAATCTAGACTACCAGGAGACATTTGAGCTTAACAAAATGAATAAGAAAGTCCTCCAGACTGCAGTGGTAAGTGGTTTTGTGTTAATTTAGACAGTTTCTTAAAGTGATCCATCTGAACTGAGTTCTGAATGACAACTCAGGTGAGTTCAGCAATGGTAAAAGTATGAGTGAAACACTGTGAGTGAGATCTTGGAACTTTCTAGTGTTTCTTGGCTGGGTTCTGATGTGAAGGAGGCAGCACTCAAAGGTATTTTTCACCATAGCCAGTGACTGATGTTTATTTTGAGCTGCTGCTTGTTTCTGCCACTGTTAAATATAGGTGGCTGAAAAGAACAAGCCATGTTCGTTTCACTTGTAAAGTATCCTTTAAAACTGAAAAGATCTCTTGCACAGAATAAAGCTAAAATTGTTATTCATTTACATCCTGATAGCCATGTCTTGTCTCTGTCTTAACTTTTGGCTTTCCCCAGATACCCAGTATTCCAACGGGGCTGTTTGTGAGTGCCAAAGGTGAAGGCTGCTGTCTGATGCAGGTAAAGTTGCTATGGAGCTGGAGAAAGTATGTGAGCAAGTGATCTCTAAACTGACAGTCTCTTTGCTAGATTTTTAATCCCAGATTACTGTGAGAAAAGAGTTGTACTTTGAATTTCTCTCAAAGTAATTAAATAACCTGGTGTTGCTTTAAACCATGGAAAGAAATATGATTTGTATCAGGGTGAGTTTGCTTTGGTACAGCTTTACCTGTATATTTACATATATGTTTAATTTAAAAATTGTGTTATAAATCCTTGGTTGCTTCTGTGCTGGCCATTACCTCTCTCTGAAGAATTCTGGTGTTTATGTGTGTCTTTGGGGAACGTTTGCAGATGCTACAAAATATTGGGGTCTTATAAACTGCCTTATTTTGTTTTGTTGCTTTTTTTCTTCCCTTTTCTGCTGCAGATTGATGTCACTTACAACGTGCCTGATCCAATTGCCAAACCAGCTTTCCAGCTGCTGGTTAACCTGAAGGAGCCAAAGTCAGAGCAGCATCTTCAAGCTCCAAATCTCCTGCGATCTGTCTCTCCAGATGAGAATCGCTCTGAAACCTTGCACAGAGAGAGGGCACTGGTGGATGATGATGACCCAGCTTCAGATCGGGATCATCAGGAATACAAAGTTATACTGGAGACGTGCACTAGGTAGGAAATGGCAGTCTGCATCCCAAACTAAAGCTCCAGAAGCATCATTGCTAGATCTCAAAACACTTTGCAAAGACATTAGCAGTTTTACATCTCTTTTTACAGAATAGGAAACAAAAGGTATTAAGAGAAAACAGCTTGTGTATAGACAAAAAGAGAGCAGCAAGAATAGTTTGTCATGTATTCAATCCACTTACACATGTTCTGGTTAAACGTGCCAGTGCTGCTGCAGTTATCAAGAGATGCTGATCTCTTTACAAAATGTTTTAGTTTTGAAGGAGGTTGTTGGAAAGTTTGCCCAAAAGAGGGAAAGCCACAACCAAAGTAAATAGAGAGGGCTTACAGCATCCTACAGTGCCACAGAAGAAACCATTCCCAATGGGATGGTTTCATAATCACTCTGTATATCTGTGACCAGGAGTGTGGCAGGTGGTGGGGCTGCAACATCACTGCATTCAGATGGCAGAACTCAAGCAAGCAGCTTGGATGTAATTCAAAGAAATTGAAAAGTTTTGCTCCCCTATCAGTTTCTGTTTCCTTCCTTCCTACAGATATGAAACCCTACAGAGACTACAGTTCTGAAAACAGTTAGCTGCAGTGGCTCCAGGCAAAGATGTGATCTTATCTCTGTCAACACACTTGTCCCTTCCTCACATGGCTATGTTGCTGGCAGATGCATTGCCTCTGATTGCTACAAGCCTGTGAAATCCTGGGTCAGGCATTTCTTGGGCTGGTTGAATTCTTCCTTCCTTCATTAACAACAGCCAGCGATAAGCAATTCAAACTCATCATCCAAAAGTTTGCTGCAGTCTGTCTCGCTGTGTGTAACAGTGCCACCTTCTCATCCTCTTCCCCCCTCTGCCTCAGCACCACAGCTGGTATTGGAGAGAGGCTTAGAAAGTCTTGTCAATCCCTTAAAGATGCTTGTAACTAAGGAGGCTGCCCTGCATCAACACAACCTTTCTGTTGTTATTTCTGAAACTTTCTGCCCTGGGAATTGCTGGAGCAAAGACAGAAATTTGAGAGGAAGCCCAGTCCAAGGAGATTGATTGCTTGGAAAGAAAACAAAAGCAAATGAAATCTTCCCTTTCCTCCCCTTCTTCCTGTAATGATGATCTTTTAACTCCTTCATCATCTCATTCAGGCAATGTGAACAGAGGAGTGCATCTAAGGATGATGGTGGAAATATGTTGAGCTAGACTGCTGCTCATAATGTAATTGTTTTTAAGAGTTGTCACGCTCAATTAAGTCCTTAGGATGTTTTTCTGTAAAGAAGAGGGGGAGGGGAGAAGTATGAAAAAGAGAAGGTTGTGATTTTGTGATTGCAGGTGAAGGGATACTGTAGGATATCTTAGGGCGTATGGTGCGTGGAGTTAGCTCAGGATCAAAAAGGCTTAATGTCTCTATGGGGGACTTAGCTCTGAACTGGAGCCAACTGGAGTCCACAAACCATCCAATGCCACTGTGGGCATATGAGCTTGGGTGCAGCATTATATCCAGGCTGGCTCTGTGCACTGCTTCAACAAACTCACAAACCCACCCTAGCTGTGGAGGTATCCAAACAGAGGCATCCAAGTAGCCCTGCAGGAGCCAGATTTGGCAACTTTGGTCCTGGAAGCTGTGTGCTGTATTTCTCACTGCTGCTGGCTGTGAGCTAAATAAGCCCTCTAGGGTCCAAGCTCATTGTCTTTGTGCCTGTGGTGCAACTAATCAGCCAACAGGTAAGCTGCCAAGGGAGGGATAGTTGACAGTGGACTGTATGCGAATACAGAGAAAAAGGGGGCATTGTTCTGGAATTAGCAGGAGCTTTCTTGTTACGATTTTGACTCTTCTGCCATGCTGCAAAAAAATTGAAGTCTTTTCAAATAGACCAAATCAAATTTCTTTCAATGTCCCCCCACCCCCTCGTGTGTTTTTAACACATACTTCAGTAGTAACAACTCCGGATTCCAGTGTTTTGGAGTCCTCACTGATGTTACACAAGATGATATAGGCAGTGAATTCCTTGACACTATTAACTAGAGAGTGAGGCTGGTGACTCATTAGCAAAGACACTTCGCTGTGTCAATTAGATGCTGGAGGGAAACGGCCATTTACGAAATACCAGGGTGGAATGACTTCCACCTTGTATTGGGAAATATTTTTTTACACCACAATCCATTTGCAGCCCTCCACTTAAGAAGCACAGAAGCTTCTTTTTTTTTTTTTTTTTCCCCCAAGAGATTATTCCCTTTTACCAAAGTACATTCTCTCAGGGATTAACTGAAAAATAAGGCAATCGGCCTCACAGGAGACTACATCTTTCCTTCTGATTTTCTGCCATTCACCTGGACATCTCCTGTAACTGTATCCATAATTTTTGTTGAATAAAAGCAGAAAAGAGGATTTTGTTTAAACTGTGTAGTCTATGGCTTTCAACAAATTCTTCAAAGAAGAGTAGACACTTTGTGTTGTGTGTATTTTTTTCTCTGAAGCTATTTTCAGTTATGCTCCATTCTGAGTTGTCCATGTACCATTTGTTATCTTGGATCCTGAGTTCATTTTTGTTCTCTCTCTTTTTATTCTTATGGGAAGATGGCTGCATTCTGGATCCTCTAACATGGCGGTCTTGGAAGTGCCATTGTTCTCTGGGTTTCGTGCAGACATTGAGAGCCTAGAGCAGGTAAGATGTTGTAATGAGAGTGCAAGACATGGTCTTGGGCTGGAACCGGGCTCTGTAATTGGTAGGGAGCAATAGGAAGTAAATGTTGTTGTCTCTTAGAGCACTGTCTGAAAAGATGCAATTAAAATTGGGGGCAGGAGATTTCACACGTCAAAAAATATTTATCTGAAATGAGTAAACAGATGTTCTGAGCAAGATTAACAAATTTACCGAACACAGTAAAATGAAAGTTTATTACTAAGCACAGAGCACAGTAATTAAATGAGACCCATTTGGAAATGCTGAAGTGAAAATGTGCACTAACAGGAGCTGTTTATGGCTTCTTAGTGGGCTGTGTTATCTCCAACATCTGGATTCCATTTCTTTGGAGGCTCTGTGTCTTGGAATTTTTTGCCTTTTTTTTTTCTTCTGGGAGAACATCATGTTTATTGCAAGCCAAACTGAGGTGGACAGAATGTGCCTCTTACCCAGCCAGCCCTCTAGGGGAGATGAACTGTAATCTTTAGCTTTGCTTTATATTTTGTTAAGGCATTACAGCGTATTCACTTGTGTTTTTTCTATGCTGCAAATATTTAAGGACTTAGTTTTTAAGGACTGTGTAACTGAAGAGGTGTAAAAAGGAACTAAACTGCATCCTTGAGAACTGGTAAAAAGCTAAAAAAGTATTTTGTTTTAAAAAGATTTCTTCCTGTAATAACCTTATCTTCATTATACAGGAAGGCAGGGGAGAGAGGGAAATTTAAAATAGAATCATAGTGAAGACCAGGCACTTTAATTTGACATCCCAGTTCAGTGGAAAAGTGCACATTGCTTTGTCTTCTCTAGGATTTCACTTCATTTGGCTAATTTCTTACAAACACAGTTGCTTTTTCTTGGACAATATGAGATAGATGTTTTCTTCCTTGGGGGTTTATAATCCATATCAAAAGCTTGCTGTCAGTCTCCTAGAGCTATCAGCAAAACCAGAGAAATCTGTCCATTAGTCCCTGAGAAGAGAATTGGGCCCTTTCAGTATTAGGGAGCTGTGGTTGGAATACTTCCGTACAGAGATGTATGTTGATCAGATAGGAAATTATTACTGTCAAAAGAAATATCAAAGTTTAAGTCCATTCACAAGCTGCATATCAAAAATTCTCTGATTTACCTTCAAATGCATACATGTGAAATATATTGATTTTTATTTGCATGTTGATGTTTGAGTCTGATATTCTCTCACATGCAACAAATGGTGCAAGAAATATATATGGCTATTCAGATGAGGCAAGACCACCAGTAAGATTTCCCCCAGTATCCTTGTGGTAAGAGAAAGGAGGAAATTGAGGGGCCTGTTGTGGTTTTGGTTACTATTTTATCTCCTCCTGCTGAAGTGCTAGCATGACAGTTGTTTGTACTGCTTTCAAATAAATTCTCTTTCACAGTAATTTACGTAAATAATGGCAGAGAAAATATGGATGGAAACCTGGCTCAGGACCAGAGATCTCAAAACGGGACAGGAGCAGAATGACAGGATGTCTTCATAGTGTTAAATCCATGGGAAGTTTTATCAGCAGAGTAAAAGGAGGAAACTAGTTGAAGCAAAGAGTGAAAAGGGGTTTTGATTACAGAAGAGAAAAATGGTTAGGTTAAGTAACAATTCCCTATTGCTGAAATGGGCTAAGAAGAAATTCCAGAACTAGGAGTTACCATTGTCCAGGCTGTACTGGGTGAGTGTCTCTTACTGGTTTCAGCAGGGGACAGAGTAAGTCTCTAGGCTGAGAGTCCTGAGAGGGGCCCCGTGTTTTCTCGTGTCACAAGGAACTGCAGAGATTCTGCCATCTCTGTACAGTCAGGGGGATGAGAGGCTGGAGAGCAGCCCTGCAGGAAGGGAGCTGAGGGTTCTGGTCACTGGCTAGTGGAAACTGAGGCAGCAGCAGTGTGCCCTGGCCTCCCCTACGCCCGGTGGCATTGCTGGTTGGATGAGGGAAGGGATTGTCCTGCTCTGCCCTGCCTGGTGTAGCCTCACCTCAACCACTGTGTACAGCTTTGGGCACTGCAATGTAAGAAGGACATAAACTATCAAAGGAGGGCTCCAAAGATGCTCTAGAGGGGAAGATGTGTGAGGAGCTGGCTGAGCTCTTGTGGTTTGTTCAGCCCTGAGCAGAGCAGGCTGAGGGGAGGCCTCATGGCGGCCTGCAGCTCCCTCACAGGGAGCGGAGGGGCAGGGGCTGAGCTCTGCTCTCTGGGGACAGTGACAGGACTCGAGGGGACAGCATGTAGCTGGGACAGGGGAGGGTCAGGCTGGGTGTTAGGAAAAGGTTCTGCACCCAGAGGTGGTTGAGCACTGGGACAGGTCCCCAGGGCAGTGGTCACAGCACCGAGCTGCTGGAGTTCAAGAAGCATTTGGACAAAGCTCCGACATATGGTTTGATTTTTAGGTAGTCCTGTGTGGAGCCAGGAGTTGGACTCGATGATCCTTGTGAGTCCCTTCCAACTCAGGATATTCTGTGATTTTACGATTTCAAGTCCTTGAACTTTTTTTTCCTTTATGCCAAGACAGCTGTGCTGTGGCATGAGGCTTGTTTACATTGCTGGTCCTGATAGGTGTTCCAGGTAAAGACTTGTAAATCAAACATCCTTATTTTGTATTTAGTTACCACTAAAAGGCTGCCGCATGCAGCAATTGCTCCTGTGTGGTGTCTGATGATTTACACTAACCTGTGTTCAGGGCAAGCTGTGTGTGCTCTAAGCAGAGGAAGCACTGAAGGCAGCTGGGATTGAGATGAGTATTAGGATATACGCTCTGCAAGGAAACTCAAATTCTGGTTCTCCAGTGTTGCATGCTTCAAAACCCTTCTGTTTGCAATGCCTCTATTCTCCTTTCCCTTCCAGTATGTTGCCATGTCTTGGACTCTGTGACACCCCCCTGCCTTTGATGTTTGTTTTTTCCTGGCTTTAAAGATGCTTGCATCACATTCAACATCATCTTGCTGGTGCCTTAGCATTGCTAGCTCCTCGACCAGGTGCTGGTCAGCACTTCCAAATCAGAAACTAACAGTGAGCATAGTGAAATGGGAGCAGGAGACTTACCCATCTTATCTGCTTGTGTCAGATAATGTGTCAGTGTCTGGGAAGCATTGTGTCAGCTTCATGCCCTTTCTATGTCCTGTCATATCCCTCTTCCTGGCCTGGATGGAAGCAGTCAAAGGGTTAATAAATAAATAAGAAAGCTGCAGAAGAGTTGTTTCCTCACAGCTGAATGAACTCTCCAGCACATTAAGCAAGAACAGGCTTTCTCTAGCACTGAGCAGATGAGTTGGTTGTGCTTTCCCTTGTGTCATCTGCCCGCCCCTCTGAATCTCACGTTCTGCATCTGTGAGTAGAGAAGCAGAAGTCCCAGTGTAACTCCATCTGTTAGGGTCTCAGGGCACACAGTAACAGGTGGCTCGGTTCTGCAACTGGGATTCAGTACGGGGCAGTCCATTTCCTTAACCAAAAGTGAATTACTGACTTTGGGCAGAAGAAAATTTTGCTAACTTGGCAGCGATGTTCCCCTTGAAAAGTTGAATTCCATCCTTCTTACCGCAGAAATCCTTTGCATCGAAAATTAGGGACAAAGCTCAAGCATATGGGTTGGGTAGTCAGTGAAGATGCAAATACCTGTATAGTTTGATTTTGGCTATCAAAAATGTATCAAAATAATGCACCCACTGATGATATGTTACTAGTTTTGTATTTTGGCCACCGGCTTTAGCAGAGGTAAGCCCCATCATTCCTGTTGCTGCATTTTCTTGTTACCCTAGCCCTTCCCTCTGTTCTTGGTGAGGAGGGGCGAGGCTGTAAATCAGATTTCCTTGTTTGTTGTTTGCCCTCACAAGAGAGCAGTGTGCACAGAGCGGACCCACGTGCAGCTCCGGGGCAGCGATGGTTAATGAATACTCTGCGCATTGATGGCAGCCCCCCTGGCTGTGCAGCCACAAATCCTTCTAATAATGCTGGGTGTCGACAAGGTCAGGAGGTCACCACAGGCTGGTATATATCAAGCTTCACCAGAAAAATGCAACTTTAGCTGAGCTGAGCATTTCCCGGTGGCGCCAGCCTCTCCAAGCCCTCATAAAAGGACTGTCTGCAGCCATCTACTGCTGAGTAATAACAGCCACCACCAGGCCCCTAAAATTATAAGGACAAATTAAATTGGCCCTTTCCATATTGTGTGTGACTTAAACACATGTTCCTTTGCTTGTTACAGTAATAGCAGGAAGCTGTGTGCAGGGTTTTACAACTGGAAGCACTACGCTGAAAAAATTCACAGTTAAAGCTGTTGGTAGCAGGTTTGGGCAAATTTCAGTAGGAATAGTTTTTGCTTGATGCCGTTCATTCTAATACATGACAATAATTCTTTGTCTTCCTTTCCACAGAGTTTTCATTCTAGGATCTCACAATAGCTTAGGAACATTTATTTATTTATTTATTTATTAAAAAAGGGATTAAAACTAAAGAGTCCTTTTCCACAGGCCATCATCTTCCACAGTTTCTGAATTAAATGTTTCTCACATAATAGATGTATTCTGAATACAATTTATCAAAGCAGAAATGACTGATCAATCGATCAAGTACATGGAGCATGCCTGCCATTGTAATATCAAGATGTTATTTGTCCAAATGTGGAAAATCACAGAAGTAACTCTTATGGAAACTTAGAGGGGGGAAAAAAAAAAGACAAAGCTTCATAGAATTATATCAGATTTATTTATGTTTCACGGGACATTCATTAGCATTCTGTTCCAGGAAGATGGTTACTGCGTTCTCTGAGGTGGTGCAGTATTTCCATAAACAAGTGCTCTTGTTTCACTGTGTTCACGATCTGCTGACCTGCAGTTAGCATGAGGAGGTGATCTACAGCATGTCTAAAAATGGCTGGGGTAGATTACGGACGATAGCACCCTAGATGTGGGAAGTATTCTTACACCTTGTTCTAATGCCCCTTGGATATACGGGTTGTCCCAATAACCAAAATAATTTAAAAAAAAATAAAAAATAAAAAAATAAAAATGGGTAGATGTACATAATACTTGCAGAATACAATGTGTATTACAAATCCCTGGGCCTCAGAGGGAGGAAAGATAGGTAGTGAAGGCCTGGCCTGACCCCATCCCTCAAAAGGGAGGATGCCAAGGGCTCTTTCAAATGGCTGCTCTTTTCAAATGTAAGGATTAATTTTCCTGGCAGAAGAATGTTTTGGATTTTTCAGCTGGTGGGAGAAGGGGGGTCTTTAATAATCAGTGTGATCCAGCAGTGGTGGTCTGAGAGAGTGTAAATAAGAGACTTTTACTGAGTGTTTTCGTGCCTCTGAGGTCTTGCTTGAGCCTTGGTACTGAAAACAATCTGGGAGCTATTCAATTAGATTATGGATGACATGTCAGGCATAGTCTGAGGAAATAAATGTACCCCTCTCCCCAGGGACTAGGAAGAACACCCAGCATGGTGCACCTTGTAAGCGTTCCTCATCAGATCAGAAAAAAAGAACACAGACAATTTTTTCCTCAGTTTTCTGACAGCAACTTCAATCCTCTTTGCATTTCCCCTCTCTTCCTGAAACATCTGTCTCCAGCAGAAGAAATCCCTGGGTTTTAGCATCTGACCATGCTTTTTTTTTTTTTTTTTTTTTTTTAAGTAGTCTGAAATCTTTCTTCTTTCAAACTGTTTTCTATAAAATGAGATGAACTTAAACCTGTTCATTTTTTCCCCAGTTATTGATGAACAAGCAAATTGGATTAAAAAGATATGAAGTTGATGGAAGAAAAGTCCTTTTTTATTTTGACGAGGTAATGAATTTTGTTCTTACAATTATGTTGCTTTTCAGTGAAAGGCAAATGGCCAATTGGTAGGGCAGAGATGCTGTGTATTGCTGTTGATAGTCCCTTGCAGATGAGGATTATGATGCAGCTTTAACTGGCTGGTTGCCTGAGTATCTTTTCAAGTACGCAAGCATGGTTTTGGCTGGAAATCAAAGCATAAAAGAGGCAGTATTAGTACTTAGTATTGGAGGTACCTTCATTTTCACCAAGCGTCCAGCACAGTGTGTTATATTAGGGGCCATGCTGCATTTATTTGTCTCTCTTCACTTACAGTGTAGTTTTTGTTACAATGAGTCTTTTACATCATTTCATGCAGATTCCTAGCCAGTGCATGACCTGTGTAAAGTTTCAAGCTTTCAGAGAGTATATAGTTGGGAAAACCGCTCCGGTTCCTATCAAAGTGTATGATTACTATGAGCCAGGTAAGTGACTGATTTCCTTTTGATTTTTGCCAGCATTAGGGCTCTAACCAGAAGACTTAATTGTGATTTCTCATTCTTTCCGGCCTGCAGCTTTTGAAGCAACTCGTTTCTACAATGTGAGTGAAAACAGTCCCTTGGCTCGGGAGCTCTGTGATGGACCAACGTGCAATGAGGTAGAGAGCTCAGCTAGCCAGTGGGTTGGTAAGTTGCACCAAAGCTTAGATTTAAAAAAAAAAAAAAAAATGGAACCTGCAGACATAATGTCTAGGAATTAGGAGAACTCAAAATGATATTTAGAAAAATGTTCTATTTTGGTATCTGTATTAACAGAAGGTTTACAGATGTGTGTGTGATAGCAGTATAAAAGTTATGACAATGAAACAGACCAAGGTAGTATGCTTTCCAGTCACCAGTGACTATTAGAACTTGCTTCAGAGGCAAGATATAATGTATAAACCTGGACGTATCTGTGAAAAGTGAGAAGTTAATAAATGTAAAAGTAAAAACTTATTTTAAGTGCAGTTTGGTTTTCTTTCTGTAAAATATCTTGTGGTAGAGTTTGTCAATTAATTGTAGGAAGATCAAACAATTTCACTTGTCAGAGACAGGAATAACTTTTTCCAGAATCTACAGTTTCCTTCCTATCCTGTATGTCATCCAAACTGTGGGAGAGTTGCATTATCCTGTACCAGCAGTCTGCTGCAGCTTTCTTCCCAGAGCATTTTAGTCCACTAAGTTTGTAATTTCTATGAGAAGTCTTAGGGAATTCAACATGAAAACTTACATGAGAGATAGGGCAGCAGTTTTCTTATTTTTCTTTCCCCCATGCTATGTAAACATATTCCTTTGGATGTTTGACTGAATTTGAATTTATGATATGTTTTCATTTACTTTTCAGGTTTTTTTCACTCTGGACCATGCAATAATATTTTTGGCTGCTTGGAGGATGAGTATTTTGAGCAATGTATGTGTTCACGAGACTGTGGCTATGATGGGGAGCCTGTGTGTGGATCAGATGGGCAGATTTACCAGAACCATTGCCAAATGGAAGTAGCATCATGCAGGAATAATACGAGGATAGAACAGATCCCCATGTCACAATGTTCTACATGTAAGTTTCATTCAACTCCCTTTTTCTCTTACGACCTAGCTAGGGAATGCTACAGATCTTCATCTGAGCAAACGATAATTGTGTGCGGTAGGGAAAAGAGGAGACTTCAAAGCCTCCTTTGTAGTATTTTGCTACCCATACTGCAGGAGACTAACTTCTAAGAGCAGCTACCTACCTGCTTAGCTCAGAACTGGATTTTCTGATATCACAAATACATGCTTTACCAATCTTAATGAACCTGAGAAAATTTGGTAATACTGCTTATTTGCAGTGAATAATCCTAGGTAACAAATACCGTCCGTGAATTTTAACATACTTTGGAGGTTCTACATGGGCTTTCAAGATGTGCTGTTTGGTATACCTGAACTGAGTATATCACCTCCTTAAATGGAGACATTTTCTAAAGAGTTATTAACAAATTTTATGACCAATACACTTTTCTTTTCTACTTACAGCCAAGAATTTGCCAGAAGAAAGGGAGACGCTTTCCCACACGGCTGAGCAACCTAGTGTACAACAAATTCCAGCAGGTAATATCATACCTTTGCATGTATCCAAGGCTTTTTTTCTTTAAAAAGTTTAAAGCTTATCCTATCATTATACTAAAGTATACATAACTCCTAAGCACATTTAAATAAAGATGCTGAATACCTGTATCTTTTAGAAACAACAGAACATTAAGAAATCAGAAAAAATGAAGCCATCAAGGAAATATAGGGTGATAAGCATTTGGCTTCAGACTGTGTTGCAGTCCTTTCAGCAATTCTTGCATGATACCTGCTGTATTCAGTGCACATGCCCATTTCTATGAACAGTTGGCTAAATCTTGCAAGTGACCATCCTGTTTTCTCAGCCTTGGAATATTTGAGTAATACTTCAATCTTTTCTTTAATATCAACCTAGAAAGATCCTATTTGAAACCAGGCTGATGTAATATGTCTCAACAAACAACTGAGCAGTACATGACAACAGACAAAACCATTGCAAAAACTAGAATCCAGGTGGATCAACTTCTGTCCATAGTTCTGTGTAAAAATTGAGCTGGCAGTCCTGATTCTTTCAGAGCTGCTGTTTGGAATAAAGGCCTTAGTGAGCAAAAATTTTAAGGTCAGTAGATGGAGTAGCCAGGAATTTGGCTGCTCATTTTATTTGGTGCTTATATTCATACATTTTTTTCCAAGACTCATGTCAAGCTTGCTCCTGGCTCACAATAAATCTCACCAAGAAGCAGTGGAGGGTCAATAGAATAGTTTGTTTCATGCTGTTTCTAGTAAATAAACTGGACTAGATTTTTCCTGGCTGCTTTCCACTCATTAATTTTCCCCTGGCCTCTAACTCTCCCAACAAATTGGTAAAAACAAGTTAGTTCTTCAAGAGAAGTCTCCATGCCTTCCCATATCCTTCTTGTGCACCAAAGTTCAGGCTTCATGTGTCCAGTATGAGATAGGCTGTCCTGTTCTTTACCCCTCTGCTCTGTGGAAGTTGATGGATGTTATTCTTAAGGTGTAAAAGCATGGTGAATACTCTGTTAGGGCTATATCTGTAGGTCATCCAGTCTTAAAGTGTTTTAATGCCTTTCCTATTTTCTTTCCCTTTGTTTCAGAACTTAATGCGAATATATATCAGTTTGCTGTCTGTCAGAGTAACTAAAATGAATGCTTGTTGTCTTTTATTCTGTGCAAATGCAATGTACCCAGCATGGAAACAGTTTGCAATCTGAACCCTATAAAGCAGCATTCCCAAACTGCTCTGTAGGATGTTGTTGGTATGCAAGTTCATAGTAAGTGTTTTGTTGCTGGTCTACAAAATAAGACTGCCATTACATTGTTTTTCAAATACATATTTGATATGAATATGGTTATCTGGGGGAAAAAATGTTGAACTTGACAATAGTCCACAATACAAACGTTTTCAGAACAGTGTTTCTGAAATAATCTGTACTGAAACATCGAAGAAAAATAACCGTCTGTTTTCTGTTTTAAACAGACAAAGGTAGTGTTGTCTCAGGCTATCAATAAGATCAAAAATGGCAATTCAGATTGTGTGTGTGTGTGGCATTTGTATGCACATTAGATTAATAACCACATGTATGCCATGAGGATATGTTAAAGTGCTCACAAATGGTATGAGCTTGCTGCATTCTAGGATCTGTGAGTGCTAAAGCAGAGAGTCTCCTGGAAGGCTGATACTCTTCTGAAATGAGCTGTCTGAGCAGCTATGGCAGAGTGAGCATTCAAAAATAAAACAGACTAAATCCTGCATCAGGAAAAGCGCCCAGCATGTGATTTTCATTAATCCTCTGGCCTCCTCTCAGGTCAACCACACGGTACATGAATCAAAGTTTAACAAATGAATGAATCCCTCCTTATACGTGGGTCTCATTTGGGCTCACTGGTTTGTTAGCATTGAAGCATGTGATTGGTTTAAGTCGACTCAGGTGCTCTGGGTTTCTAGTGAAAGTTCTGATGAGCCATGTCTAAATTTGTGATTTCCTTAAAGGATGCAAAACTCCGGGAGCCAAATCAAGATTAGGGCAGGTTGATGGAACTGCCTCAGTGTGCTAATCTTCAGGAAATACCATTTTCGTGCAGAACCTCGTGGTGTTTATATTGTCTGAAATCCTTCTCTATTTGCCATATGACTTGTGCAGGCTCAGCTCGGTTTGATTGATGCGTTCATTGTTAGCTCTTGTCTATGTTACCCCAGCAATGGAAACAATGAGAGCCAGCTTCCTTCCAGCAAACAGTGGGGAACTTCATAATGTGTTTGGGCTCACTCTGGCAGACAGACCTGCAGTATAGTTCCATATACCTCAGTGAGTTTGCTAGAATAAACAACAGCTTATAAGTTATGCTATTCAAGGTGAGTAATCATATGTGGCTATCCTGAAAAGTCAGGATGAAGTGCTTCTTGTGGCACCTCGCTGTTGTCAAAGCATTCTGAACTGCCTTTCACAAGGCTGCAGCAGATGTTGCAGCAAGTGAGGAAGAAGGCTGAGGGTTTGTCCTTAAAACTATAACCTTTTTTGTACAGATGTGTAGGTTTTCTTTGCAGCTTCAGAAATATTCTCTTGATTTAGTGAGAAGAGCATAGGGTAATGGGACTCAACAGAAGTGAAAGCCAAGGGGAGGCACTCATGACCAAATCCTCTTCCTCAACTGTTCATTCTCACAGGTGAACTAGTGAGACTCAGAGATGGAGCAGGCTCTTCATGAGTAGCATGGACTCACCTTTGTCTCTAAGCATTGTGGCTCTGCCTGTGTTTTTTCACAGCCTGTTCCAGTCACATTTATTTGGAATGAAAGCTCCTGGAGCAGGAGTTTGGTTGCCAAGTGGACTATGCCTTTCTGTCTGTGTTTTTCCTCAGACTTGTCACACCTAGGCTACAAAATTATGGGTGGATTTCAGAGCCTAAGGGATCCTCAGTAGCTCTGATACCACCTCCCTGGTGCAGTGCTCCTTCGATTGCTTCCATAGATCTTTAATGGTCCTCTGAAATTGCCTGTATTTGAAATTGTCAGTCAAAAATGCTAAATGTATAGCTGATGGGGCTGGAAGGTATGTTGATATCACAGTAACATTGTGATTCTGCAGGTATTTGATGGAAAAGCGATATCAAAGTGTGGCACAGCAGCACTTAGTGGTGTCAGTAGTGCTGTAGTGTCTCACTCTGCGCTGCTCTGAGCACAGCCCACCCAGCTCCGTGCTGTTTGACCCCTCAGCCTTCTCCCTGCAGCTGGAGCCATGTTATTTGTACAGTTTTGCTCCAGCAGTTAGAAGGTCCAGGAGCTGGAAGCCAATTCTTGGTGGTATTATGATTCTTTAATTCGGTGTCATTATTTTAAATAAATAACTAAACAAACTCTCTCCCATCCACCATCACTAGAATGTCAGAGGGAGCTCTGCTTCTAGATGGAGTCATCCTGCAACACTCCCTGGCGGGCACACTGTTCACAGGAGCGCTGTTCTTTCAGGATTGATTGAACTGGCAATGGGCCACTTTTCCTTTCACCCCATCGGTGTTCAGCAAACATTGGCTTAGGCGCAAACATTTGGAGATGGGGGAGTGGTTTGTATGCAGCAGGAAATGTCGGCCTTTCATCTTTGCTTTGACTCCAGTCCTGCATTCCTAGGAAGAGTGAGGTCTGTGATGTTAATTCTGTCCCTGGTGGACAGCAATCATCCATTCGTAGAACAACTTCATGATCTGGCAGGTTCTCACGTGGAGAAGGCCAAGAAGAAGTGAACACAGACTGACTCTGCTTTCAGGCAAGCATTCCCTTGCCTAGGGCTGAGCCTGTTGCTGGGAGGATGTGGGAGGCAACAGGGAAGCCTTCAGATATTTTATTTCTAGAGAACAAATGTTTTCAAAGGCCTTGACAAGTGTTCTCCTTAAATAAAGCAAGCTTTTATGAGGGGGACTTCTCCTCCCTGCAACAACGATGTTTCGGTGATTGCTTTGGTTTGGATTAGAGCAGTGTATATAGAAAGCAAACAGGCAAGATGAACAGCTGAGCTGGCTCAAGGAACAGCTTAGGAAACAGGGACCTATTGATATTCCTAGAAGTTTTGTCTTGCAGTCTTACACTCCGGACAGTGGGCAGTCACCCACCGAGAGGCACAGCCACTTTGAGAGGGATGCGCACTGTGTGAGCAACCTGCCCGTGTCTTAGTATGGGCTGGAGTGAATGCATGGGGGAGAGGTACCCATTTCTGCCTGTTCCTGTCTTAAATGCTGGAAGCTCCTCGGTGGTATGAGACTGTGCTGAGGCAGACACAGCTCAGCAATTATTCAGCTTATTGCTTAGTGAAAGATGAAGTATTTTCAGGGTGCGGTGCAAGGTATCTCTGACATCACAGATGAGGTATTTTCAGAGTGCAGTGTAACACACCTGTGACACCTGGTGTTCCCAAAGATAGCTGCCTTTTATCTTGACTGTATATAGATCGTAGGGTGAACTGCTTCCCGAATTAATCATCTCAGTTAACGCCTAAAATTAGATGCTTTAAAATGAGATCTAAAGTTTTTTTCAAATTGCCTGGCGCTGTGATTCCTTTTATTTTTTTTACAGCATCCAGTTTTCAGAATGGGAAATCAAAAATTCCCATTTATAGCAGCTTTTCTACCTATATGTGAATCTAAGCATGCATGCACTGGGCTATTGACATGTGTAGCCTCCTTTTCACTGTAAGACACTGATTCAGCTGCTGTTTTGCCTCCCTTCTTACTATTCCTTCCCTTTAATGTCATTCCCATTCTCTCTGTGATGCAATATGCAATGATGAAATGCAGTTTCTTTGGATAAAGCACAAGCTGAGACTATGGTTTCCTTTCCAGCAGAGGAAGGCCCTCCACCACAGTCAGATCTGTCATATTATTCCTATGAATACGACCCGGACCCCTATGCCTCTGAAGCTGACGTTTTTGAGATTGTGGCAGAGCTGACGACAGCAAGCACGTTAAAAGTGGACAAGATTCAGGAAGTAGTGACCACAGTAGAATGGTGAGCCCTGAATGTGGGGGTTTGTGAGTTATAATTTATTAATTCATGTGTTGGGTCAAATGTACTCGATTCCTCAAAATGGGCATTCTTACAAGCGACTCGCTAGCCTCTTTAGCAAGGAATCACCAGGAAAAAGATCTCACTGGGACAGCATCCAAGTCTTCACGGCCTGGATGTCTCCATTCCTAGCAGCTTTTAAGTTTTTCTCTGCCCTGCCTCAGTGATGTTTCACAAAGATACGTAAGGGGAAAGTGACTTTTTTCATTATGTTCTCTTTTCAACAGAAATACATAATTTAAATAAAGAGAAGAAGCTCAGAATCAACTCCTGTATGAGTTTGTTCCAACAGACGACCTGCTGCAGAACAGAAACCGAATGATGACTACTTCCTGATGCCCTCAGAACTGTAGGCTTTGCTGCCCCATGGGGGTGGATCTGGAGCGCTAAGGGGGACACTCAGCATTATTCTTCTGTCAATTTTCCTGCCTTTTGTGCATCCTCCTAGGAGTACTTCCAAGGATGGGAGGCCAATATGCTGTGCCCTCTAGGTGAGAAAAATAGGGGCTGGAATTCAAACTTATAGACCTTTTCAGAATGTTTTCTCTATTATCAGGATACTGCAAATGCCATTTCCTAGTTACATTTAGAAGCTAAGTCCAGGCCTCGTGCTTAGCTGAACTGCTGTTTGAGGAAGGATGGCTGAGGAGTTTTCTCGCAAATTATTATAATAAAAATCAGTATGTTTTGCTAATTATGACATAGCAAGAGGCTAATCATCTTCTCTAGCCTATAAGTCTACTGTACCCACAATTATGTCCTAAAAGAAGAAAAACTGTCCTAATGCCTCCATGTTCAGGAAAGATGCTGGGAGGTCCATTTCACAAGAGAAAACTCAAATCCACTGTCAGACAGGGCTGAAAAGCTTCAGGTGGGGAGTTTGCTAGCCATAGCAGTGACCAGGATCTGGTGGGTGAGCCCTCTTCATTTTGCACTATGTGCTGATGAGGTTTGCTTGCAGCCTTCTCAGCTCTGCAGCCCCTTTCCTCCTTGTAACCCTGACATGAACTGACCCGAGGCACAGTCCTTTTAAATGCTCGCCTGACTTCACCAATCACTTTTATCTTGCTCCCACCAGCATTCCTATACAATGATTTTTATTTTTTTTTTTCTGGATATGGTAATCTATGCATAGGCCCTGGGCCTGCTTGCCAGTATAAATCACTGGTGTCACAGAGACTGGACTCCCTTAGACTGACCTGCCCCAAGCAATGTGGTAAAACTAAAAACAAAAGCTTTATTTCCAAAAGTGCATGAGCCAAGAGTTTTTGGTTTCCCTTCCTGCCTGGAGCAGCATTGTTCTCTTTGGAGGAGTTAGATGCAATTGCCTGTTGCAAAATAGTGTTAATATTTTATCTTCCCACGTCTATTGTTACAAGGACCCGGAGTGGGGTGGAAACTCCTTTTGAGGGTGTTTATTGGTGAATGGAAACAGGAAAAAGCCCAGCTCCATTCATTTTTAGGGCTTGTTTACACAGGAACCCTGACAAGAATATATCCCAGTATAGACATTCCATTCCAGAATAAAAGCAATTTTATTCCAGAAAGCTGTCTACATGGGGACAAAACAGGAGGTATCCCAGAAGTTGGGCATTTGGAGTTTCCAGTCCTTTTTGTCTGGGGCTAGATATTTGCAGAATGTAACTGACACGAGGAAGGTCTGGGTCTTGAAGTTCTCAGAAATTTCAGAACTGCTTTGTTGGAAAGTTACCAAGCCTTCCTTCGTGGCTGCTGTGAGCTCTCCTCACAGCATCTTGACGTGGCTGTTGCCCGTATGCACCCACTGCTTCTCAGCAGAATTTTTTGCCACGTCTCTTCAGTGTGTATGAACAGACCACGTCCTCACTGTGTCCCCACTGCACAGCAGAAGCACTGGCGGCTGCATTCCTGTCTGGCAGGTAAATAAATGCCTTTAAACTAAATTCCATCTCCTGTAAGCAACTGGCCTGGCAGATGCTTGCTATTGTGTACACACACAGGCCTGAGTCAATATTTATTCCCTGGGTAAATAACAGACCTAGTATGAGCTGCAACAAGAGGTTGTTTTGTTGTTTCTTTTTTTTCCCTTTTCTAAATATCAAAGCTGCACAATACAAACCCTGCTGTTTGCTGGTTCCAGCCTCAGCTGTTTAATGCTTCAAGGCTGGAGAATGAGACATTTGGTCACCCTGATAATGCCTGTGTGAGTGGCTTCCCACAGAAGATGGGACCTGTGCTCAGGGTTCTTCAGCCTCCTGTCCTCTGTCCCCTTCTGGCTTTAGTTTCCCTGTCTCATCCATTTAATGCTTTTAGATAGATATTCTAAGTAATTTCATATTGCTTCATCCTCTCATAGATCCTTGGGCAGTCAGACAGTGTCACCACTGGGCACAAGAAGAAGAAGGTAGGGAGATTCAGTTTAGTATTAAAGATGACTTCCTTCATTTTCCTCAGTCTCTGTTACATGTAATCTGCTAATTCAACATGCAAACATTTCCCCATTACTGCCAGCTACATCTCTCCTTGGTGCCAGCCTATCAATCATAGCTTTGGTCTGTGGGCTCACTGTGTGCCACAGCACTCACCTGTTTGAGGCAGGAGAGTCTTGCTTCTGTTTTATCCCTAGAAGAACTGACAGAGTCCTGGACCCCTAGCAGGCAGAGGCACAGCAGCCTCAGTGTCCTTCAGCAAAGGCAGTTCTAAATGGGATGCTGCACGTGAGGTCGTGTGCCAGGTTTTCTGTATCCTGAAGCTTGGGTTGCTGCTTCACAGCTTTCAGGGAAATTATTAGTCCATTGTCTCTTCTTCCTGTGTTCCTTAAGTACATATTGGCAGCCTCTGCCTCCCCTCACTCCTGCCACCAAACTAGCTCCTTTCTAAACTTAAAAATCAGTCATTTGATTTAAGGAATCAAATAAAGGAACCTATAAATACACACCTGTTTGCCTTTCCTCCCTTGTTACAGTAGTAATGGAGCAGGTCTCTGTCCTCTCCACCCCAGCTGCTGGTCAACAGCTTTCCCCTGTCCCCAGTTTGTTGTTCCTGTTTCTTGTTATCATCAGTAATTCTTATCCAGGGAAAACAAAGAACTATTTTCCTTCCATTCTTCAAAGTCCTAGATGTAATACGCAAACTTTTTAGGGCTAGATCCAGGAGGACCACTTGACACAACATAGCCGTATCAGACTCAGTATTACTGAAGAAAAGCAGAGCTTCTGCTTCTTTGGGCTTTGAATTGTTTGTGGCTTAGAGATATTTGCCTCCCTCTGTCAGAGAGATGCTTCTCCTTTCCTTTCTCTGATGGTCCCTCACTGCAAAAGGAGAAAAGTGCTGGTGGGTTTGTAAGACACAAATTCCTACATACATCGAGTTATGTTACTGAATAGCTACAGCAGTGCTAGTTATCAGTGATTTTTGCTTGCAATCCTTTCAATGAAATTAATATTTATATATTTGTAACTGTACATTATGCAGAGTAATCATTACCATGGTATTTATTTTAAAGCAATAGTTCCCTTGTCCTTTCCTGTCCAAGTGTTTTGGCCTTGCCTCTTTCCCTCCTTAATCAGCCTCAGTAGGAAACAAATATCAGAAGAATGTTCAGTTTGTTTGAATAGCATCATTGAAACAACAGCACTTGCTTTGCTGACACTGATTATTGATATTTAATGCAGAGTAACCTGGTTTTCATTATTGCGGATAGATGATCTATTTGGAAAACCTCAGCTCAGTTTGTTGGTTGTTTTTTTGTTGTTGTTGTTTTTGCAGTACTTGCTATTTCTGACTGGGTGACAGTAGTCTTGGCTTGCAGCCTGGCTCCACCACATCTCCTGTGCTCAGTAGCTGGCGTGTTCTCTGTGCGTGCACTGCTGCACCTGTAGGAGATGGGCTCTAGTTTTTCACCTGCATTTCACCCCTGCACGTACATGTAAACGCAAACAGTTCTGTGATCATTTGCATTTTGTTCACACACATCTTAGCAAGTCTGAGTCCAGAAAAGGGTTTGTTTTAGATTATAATAAATATTTTATTAAAAACTGATTTTAAAACAATGCTGTTTGTCTCTCTTTATTCACGTTGTAGGCTGTAAGCTTGTTTGATCATAGATCACAGAAGTCATGCTTTTACCCGTAAAACTGAAGAATTCAGGACCTCTAAGGAAGTTGATCACTCATTTTCTACCTTTGTGCCTCACTGGGTTATTCCCCGAGATGAGCTGGCTCTATTTTGTCAAATTTGCCACATGTTCCAGGATTGAGCAACAAGCTTGGTTCATAAATGCAAGGTCTCAATTGCATGTGTCATTAAGCAAAAGCAGCAATGAGTTTCTAGGGTGAGGGTTTGCTCAATTCCTTCCTGAATATTTCCCTTCAAGAGACATAAACCAGTCTTTGCCTCAGAGCAATCATGGAGGTCGAGCAACTTGAGGATGAATGAACAGGATTTTTTACACTTATTACCAACGATGGGCTGGCATTACTATGGTGGTGTACATTTGTTCACTAGTCAAGCCAAGAATGTAATTGGTAGAAAAGCTAGCACTGTACATTCTCCTGCCAGAGGAGTATTTTATTTCAGGAGAATACCTTCCACAAAAGTACCTCCTTAGTGCTTTTGGAATGTTGAGAAATTTGATTTTGCCAAACACCTGTTCTTTTTCAGTTTTAGGTAAAAGGACTGTGTGCTCAAAGACAGCGAGAAAGCCGATAGCAGAAAAGGAAATAGAAAGCAGATAACAACCAGCTTGCAACGTGTATTAGGAGAAGCAGACTGAGGTGTGTTAGCAAAAGCATCCCTGGCAATAGAAGACCAGGTGAGAAGGTACGTGCAGTGTCCCAGTAACAGATCTATTCCCGTTCAGCACCCCATATCTTATCTGGACTCCACAGTTTTCAAGGAATGCTGTGGCCTAGGTTTATTTGGTCTCAGCTATGCAGGCAGAAGAACGTGGCTCTTCCTTACCAGGACTTGCCTACTGGGACGTACTGCTTGCTGCTCTGGATGAAACCTGTGAAATCTCAGCACTCACTGGCTTTGTCTTATCCCCACTGTATATTGTGAGTGCCTTGGGAGCAGGGAGCTGGGCTGGAGGTTTATACAAGCAAATCCTTGGAACTTTTCTGAGGGAGAGTTTCTTTGGAGGTTTTTAAGGACGTGGTGGTTTTTTTGCTGTGGTTGAAGAATCTCCTTCTCACCTTATCCCGGAAATCTTCAGAGACGTAGTAGTAGACAAAGGGGTCGGCACAGCTGTTAAAGGTGCTGATGGCCAGGCTCACCATGTAGCTGATATACAGGTTACCGTACAGCTTGGAATGATAGCTGGAGTAATGAACGAGGAGGAGAACGTTGCTGGGTGTGTAGAAGGCCACGAGTGTGAACAGCACGAGAGCTGTGAGCTTCATGGAGTAGGCGTACCGCTTGCCATTGTCCAGGAGGGCTCGTAGTACTGAGCAGTAGCTGAACAGCATCACCACCAGAGGAGCAAGGAAAGCACAGGCAATGAGGCAGATGAAATAGTAGAAATAATACCCGTCGTCCTCATGCCTGGGGAGAACGTCGTGGCACAGAGTGTTGTTTGCCCTGTACAGGGGGTACGACTGCTGCTGCAGGGTCAGGGGCAGGGTGAGGACAGCAGTGCAGAGCCAGATGGCAGTGCAGGTACAGGCAGCAAAGGCAGGGGTGCGGAAAGAACGGGAGAAAAAAGGATGCACCACAGCCAGGTACCGGTCGACACTGATGCACGTGAGCAGCAGCACTGAGCAGTACATGTTCCCGTAGAAGAAAGCCGTGGTGACCCGGCACAGGCCTTCCCCAAAGGGCCAGTTGTTCCCCAGGAAATAGTAGAAAATCTTGAAGGGCAGCACCAAGATGAGCAGCAGGTCTGCTGCAGCCAAGTTCATCAGGAAGACAGTGGAGGTCAGCTTCTCGGCCCTGGTAGCCAGGACCCACAGGGCCAGCCCGTTTGAAGGCAGCCCCACGAGGAAGACGAGGGTGTAGAGGCAGGGGATGAGCCGCACGGTGACCATGCTGTTCAGCTGAGAGCGGGTGGCATTGTGTATCAACAGGTACGTGATGTTGTTTATCGTTATCTTTTCTCCTGGGATGGCTCGGGGACACGGCGTGATCTCTGGTGTCGCTACCTGCTCGTTGGTGACATTCTGAGAGTAATCTGTCGGTGCAAACACAGCCTGTTACTTGCATGCAAATGCTAGCGTTTTGCAGGACAGGCAGGGTACATGATGCTTACACCAAACACTAAGGTTTTGCGTTTTACGATGGGGTCCCTAGCGGCAAGAGTATTCTGTAAAGTGCTGCTGTGCCATGGGTAGAAAAAGCGGGCTGACAGAGTTAGGTGTGTGCAAGAGTAACCATCAGCAACCTTACTGAAAACTTACACAACTGCTGTTTGATGGTGTCCCACCGCTCACAAACGATTGCTATGGCGTGCAATTATCAACATGCCTGGGGAAACGCAGTGCTTCCTCTGCCCAGCTTTCAAAAGAATCCAATTCACCCCCTTTCTTTCCCTTTCATAAGCATCTTCTATTACCTCCTGCTCTAACACGAGGATGTGTCAATCTCAGTTAGAGCATGCACCCCTGTGGTAACATGACACAAATGAGTTTTCAGGGATCTCATGAAGGCACCTACCAAGTATCCAGTACTTTAAGAAACAATTTTTCACCCAAAGATGTGCACTCACCATCGTAGTCTGGAAAGGCCAGGCAGAGTCCCCAAAAGGCACAGCAGAGCACGAGCCGGGGTGACAGCCGTCTGTTCCTGGAGGTCCCCATTCTGGTGTGGCAACCAGGGAGCTGCTGGGCTCACAGCTGTGTGGGAAAGGCAGGCGTGCAGTGACTGTGCTTACGCATTTCCTTCTCGCAGTCCTTAACGCACGGAAGCACCAGGCTCATCCTGCGAAGTTGGAGGCCTATGGGGGTTGTCACGACATCCCTGCAGTCTCTAGAGTCCAAGCAGTGATGTAGCTCCAGTGGCAGCCACGGGACCAGGATGGATGCACGTATCCAGGTCCAAGGGGACTGTGTCTCATTGTCAGAGCCCAAGTGACTCATTTTGGGCTTCCCTCCTGCTCCAGAATATTCCTGAAAATAAAAAATGTCACATCTGATGCATTTTGCATTTGGTGTAGCATGTAAACCAAATCGAAATGCCTCTGAGCTCCTGCAGCCAGTGTCATTCCACTCCAAGTAGCTCTGCATGTTTCAGGTCTTTTCCCACACTAACCCAACAAGTTGGGAAGACATCGTCCCCTCACATAAACATAAATGAAGTACTGGGGAGCTGCAGATCCAAACAAACCTCCCAAGTTCCTAGGGATTACACAAGGCTCTTACAGCCTCATTTTGTGACAGTTCAGGGCTTTTAGTAGCTGTCTTGCATTCTCCAGATCAGGCTGGGCCTTTCAGAGTTCTTCAATTTCTGTATTTCTGCTCCTGCTTCCAGGGCAGACAGGGAAATGAACTGCACCTTCCTTCTTGAGCTGGCTGCGGAGGTTAATTAAAAACCCCGTGCATCGGATCTGTTTGCACTTGAAAGCAGCAGCAGTAGCACGCACCAGCATGGGGTGTCATAACATCCAAGTGATAAGGGGCAAGATCCCAGGGCTGGACGGAGACGTGAGACGTGCTGCTGCCACTGATAAACCCCCAGGACAATGGAGAGCAGCTCCGTCCAGCAGGAAAGGGGCCTGACAAGGGTCCTCAGGAAGCCTCTGCTGTTGGGCAGATAATGGAGAATTTCACTCACTCTTGCCCAAGAAAAGCTGTGTTTTTTTTTCTAGAGATGTGCAGCCTCCGCCCGCTAAACCCCCAGAAGAGCAGAGCACTCCTTTTTAACTAGCAGCCTGGAGCAGCAGCGTGCTGCTGCCACGTACCTGCTGCTTGCATGGAGATGGTGACTCTCATAGAGTTGTAAGAAGGACCCTTTGCACTGGCAGACAGTCCCTAAGCCTTTAGGACTGTAACAAGATTTTTTGCTGGTCCCCCATCCTCTAACTTTGAGAGTGTAAGTCCCTTTCATGCTCTGCCTTGCAAACATCACTGTGAAAGTCCCAAATACTCTCCCATCATCTGTGTATGAGCTCCATTAGGGCCACTTCCCAATAATCAGAGGGTGGGCAGGAGGTCGGAGCTTGAGAGGCTGCTGGTTTTTAGGCTGTTGCTCTCCAGTCCCCTGCCTGGCTCTGCAAGGAGGTAAAGACAGAAGCTGGAGCCCGGGCAGTAGGAATTGTAAATTTGGTTTGGCAACCCGAGGAGGAGTTCAGTTCTTTCTCCTCAGCTTATGAATGGCCTCTTCTGTGAAGGTTGCAAATCTGAGGCTGGCTGCTGTTTGATGAGATTCCTCTATTCCGAGGAGAAAATGATCCTATTTCCTTTGCTTTCACCATATTCCCACATCCTTGTGCCGAGCGTGTCGAGAGGTGGGGTTCCACTGGCAGGGACAGGGAAGATGCAATGTTAGATGTTTTGCTTTTGTGATTCTCTCAGGATTTATGAACCATTACAGAATGACTCATGTGGCCGCATATTTTCCATGCCTCAACCAGGATCCTTTCCATGCTCTGTATGCAAAAAATTAGACATAATCAGGTTCAGATAGTGTGCAAATCGCAGCCCCGCTTCCTATGGCCAGGTCTCTGGAGTGGAGCAGAGAGAGGTTAGGCCTTGCCGTAGCCTTCATTTTTCAGATGCTGTGTGATCTTTAGTGACTGCTTTAGATGCAGAACAGCTTGCATGAAAATTCTAATGCCAGAGGTTTGTCACGGCTTGTTAACATCTCTTTAAGTCGTGTGATCCCTGCCCTGTGGGGTAACAATTTGGTTTGAAAGCTATTCGTTGTGCAATAGACCATCTCCTGGGAGCAGGCACGCTTTTCTTCCGGGCTCTGAACCCTGAAGATGTAAGGAGAGCAGGTTAGGGATTTTAAAGCTTTGAGGGAGGGTACAAACACGACCTGCCCTGCCCCAAACATACATCTTTGAGGCCTGGAAGAACAGACTTTGGGAGGGAAATGGCATCTTCATAATGGGGCTTACATTTTGCTCTGTTCCAGGAGCTCCAGGGAGTTCTTCAGCTGCAAGCCAGCAGGTGTGAAGACAAATCTTAGTGCGGCTAATACCTGCCCCAGGCTGAGCTCCGTTTGCTTTGCAGACACGAGGCGCAGCTGACTGTGGAGGCAGCGGCTCTGCCTTAGCGCCAGCAGCACGGAGCATTTCCACCAGTGTCAGCACAATGTCACATTTTCCATGAGTGCAGGACGGGCCCTGCCTTTCCCAGCCGCTGGGTGTGCAAGCATCTGAGACTTCTCAGAACCACCAGGCACAGAAACTTCCACTGACTGTTGAAGTAGAAATGATATTCCTTTTAAGCAGGATCCCCCACATCCCAAATCTGCCTTTGCAGGCTCTGACACCTACAGGCTGACTTCATGCCCTGGGCCCTTCCTGACTTCTCCAGCTTGCCCTCCTCTCGCTTTGTGGGGTCTCACACCATCACCCTGCAAGCTCCCCGGCTCCAGAGGATCTCTGTGCCCCTCGCCTGCTTGTCCTGCTCTTCTCTTCCACTGGGATCCCACCCATAGCTTTTCCCATCCCTTCTCTTGTTTGTTTTCTCCTCATCACTTTGTAAGCTTTATGCTGGCGCAATATTCTTTGGGAGACTTTTCTCTCTCTTTTTTTTTTTTATTTTTTTTTTTTTTTTGAGAATTTCCTCTTCTTCTTGCACTTTTCACTCCAGAAGGTAAAAAGCTCACGTGAAGTTACTATTCAGGAAGGGCTGAAGTTTATCAGCATCACTCTAACTCACTAGATGTTCTGCAATAGCTTCTGGACTTTTCGCAGCAAGTTATTGACACTGGGGTGGGGGCTGCCCTGCCTGATACAGCCATCATCCCTTTTCAGCACTGAGTTTCGATTCATCCTTTAACACAGGTATGGCTTAGGATTGCTAGACTTTAATTTAGCCTTAAATTTTGATGAGTGGAAGGTAGAAGGTGCCTCTGCTTTCTTTAGGGTAACTAGGTTCTAATCCAGAGGAATGAATAAAAGCATGAATAAAACCTTAACTCATGTTTACACCCCCATACTTGTAGGATACCTGTCACTAGTTCCCAGCCCCCTTTCTCTCTGGGCATCACCGTGATGCAGTAACAAGGAACAAAAAATCTTGAAACATTAAATACCGCATTTGGGTATTCCCTTTAGCAATTCCTAATTTAATTTATAAAATCATTAGTTCTTACTCCATCCTGCAAACCTGACAGATATTTTAAGCTGTCTGCCATTGCCAAATGACTGTCCACTTGCCGAGATCTCCAACTGCTTTTGGGTGATGTCAGCTCTGGCTGTCCCTCCACAGGGCCTTTCGCCTCCCCTAGAGCACGGGGAGCGTTCTTTGTGAGGAGTCCAAGGTCTTGTAGAGGAGACTCTTGTGTAAAGTGTATTGTGTCCTCCAAGATGCCATTACCATCATTTTCATCAAATTATTTCATACAATTTATGCAGCAGAGGAATGTTATTAGGAGAACAACAGTTTGTTTCCCTGTGAGCGAGTAATTCACTGCACAGAAAGGAGAGTTGCCTTTTGTTATGGCAACGGAAGTGTTGAGGATGATGTAAAGGAAACTCCTATCAGATCTGGGTCACATCACGACAGCTTAATTTGCAAAATCTACACATGCAGTTGTTGTGCAGAGCTCACAGGGAAAACAGTTAAACATGTTATTACCCAGGAATTTGGGGAGGCTGAGGGAAAGGCGGGGCAGGGGTAATTTTCATGGTTGCAGTTGTATTGTCTTAACCTGGAGCAGATGTGCTTATAGATTTCGGAACTGGAATCAGTCACTTTCTTGAACGTCTCTTGTATTTAGCGTGCAAGTACTTGGAGGCCAGGCCTGGACCATGTTTTTGTGCCACAACTCTCATGGCAAAGGTGCTGCTAGAAATAAACCAATCTGCAGACAGATACGCTTGGCTGGCACTATACAACGTGTTCTTTTGATACCTGTCTCCACATGGAGCAGCTGTGCCACCTCAGGGACCTCTGTGCTCTCATCCAGGCATGGGCCTTTGTTCCAAGAGAGGTCTTGGCAGCACACACCAAGCACAGAGCCACAGGCACCATCTTCCTGCACAGGATCTCTTATTGCACGCTACTTCCAGGAAACTTGTTTCCCTTTTACGTTAGGTAGTGCTCTAATGTACCACTGGGGGTAAGTTTAAAGATTTGCTGCCTGCTGTCCAGTGGAAGCGAGCTGGCACACATCAGAACCATTACATGCTGCAGCCTCCCTGCAACTGCTCGAAGGGAGCTTCATCCAACTTTTCAATTGCATTTTTTCTACTATTTAAAATTCAGTTTCAGGTGCACAGCAATCACTTCTGGGAGCTGTCATAGCATTTAAACTAATTTTAAACAAACTTAAAACAGTGAGACCTGCAGACTTTTAAAATCAATATTTTATTTTACTTGAATGTGCAAATAAATATAAAAAAACTACATTCAAAGAGCTGGCAAAGCAATTACAAGCCCAAAAGCAAAGATCCTTCAAAAAAATGGAAGAACAAACTCTTGAATCAAGGTCGTGCTAGCAGATACACAACAGTTGAGCTTAAACTCTCAGACGTTAGCAAGCCACTCTCAAACCTGCACTGCCCGCTATTCCATCATTTCACATCGTTTGCTACTATCATTTTTAAGACAATAGCACTGTAAAGGGCCACAGTCTGTCTTCACCTGTTCAGATTATAAATTAAGGTTTACAAAATAAGGATGCTTAAAAATACCTGAAGTACACTTAAAAATGGCAAGATGGAACAGGATGGCGCACAGGTGTGTTACCCTCCTACACTAGGGGACACCTGGAATCAAATGCATTTTAAGCCACAAGTTGCAACCTACTGTCTAGTAAACATTTTCTGTATCATAAAACCATAAAATTTGGCACAGTTGTCATCTCCACTGGAAGACAGCAGAGAGGTGAACAGGACTGAGGTGTATTTTGTTGAGCTGTCTGGCAGCGAAAGGGGAGACTGTGCTTTGCACTGGGCTTGTCCCCCCCTCTCCACCCAGCTCTCCCCTAGCTACACCCTCAGTGGCTTTTATCACTTACTGCAACAAGAGCAGAGGAAGAACCTCCAGATCATTTCCGTAACCAAAATTTAACAGACTCGGACAACGAGAACACGAGTTTTTGATGAATAGTGCTCCACTGGCAATGGTTGTGCAACTGGCCACGAATGCCAGAGACTGGTCTCCCTCCTTCCCTCCCACAGATTATTTTGCAAAAAAGACAAAAGAGTCGGTACAGTTTTCTATTAAATGTACCCCAAAGGCCAATTTTTGTACTGTCAAGTGAGACAATTGCAAAACCAAGTGCTGTACAGTGGAAATAACTCAGGAGAAATCCTACAGGCTGCTACTCAGGTCTGGCAGAAATTATAACATAAAAATCAAAGCCACAAAAAATATCCAGGTGGGGCGTTACTCCCCCAAAAGCCAGGAAAAGTTGGAAGCCGAGCTGAAAGGAGGCCAGACCTGCCTCAAGACATGATGTTTGTAATACACTCCACGACAGTGTGCTTGCCTTTGAGAAACAAGAGCAAAGTCACAACAGGATTGCAGGACAGACACGACTGAATTTTCTTGATTTTTTCAATAGATTTAGTCAGATAATTGACGTAGTGTTCTGCACGGTTCAAGGTACTTTTTGTCTTGCTTCTTTTCAAAAAGGCTTCGAAGTACAGACGGTTCAGTGGAAAAGTTCGTCTACAATGATTGTGGCTGGATTTAATCCTCCCCATCACAGATTTCCATGTGTCACTGCAAATACATCATCTGTGCTGACCTAGCAGAAACAGCAGAGTATCTGGGACAAACCTCAGATCCAGCGCACATACAGTGCTGCAAGAGCTCCATCTACCGACGTTATTTAAGTGGTACAACCCAGCAGAACCACGGAGTCCAGGCATGCACAAGAAAAGCGAAGCGCCTGAGAACGCAGTCTCCAGAGGCTGCCAATCAGCATGCAAAATCCCCCCCCAGAAAAACCAACCCCAAAACCAGACCAGACCTCGCAATGGGTATTCCTTCCCACGCACACGCTCCAAGCAGCTCCAGATGTGAAAGGCAGAGCCTGCAGCAGGTCGTAGGTTCACGAAGCAACGACACGGGATGTGGCGCAGCACCTGCAGGCAGGTAGGTGACGGGTCTTGGCTGTCCTGTGCCACCAGCTGCTCTTGCCTAGCACTGCAGGTTACAGAGTTTCTTCCCCCTTAGTTCATGCTCCAAAATACACAGTTGATGAGTGAGAGTTAGAGGGTTTAGCACACCCTTGTCTCAGTTTTGGCATTTTCTCACCAGAGCATCGGTGACAAATACTGCAATCGTTGCCTTATCAGTACGCACAGATAATGAAGCACTCTGCAGCAAGGCTGGCAACCTGTGCCAGGTTCTTTCAGCCACACCGGCACTTGGAGGTTACATTGAAGAGTTCTGCAGGCTCCAAGACAGCACAAACTCAGGAAGATAGGGAACATAAAACCTTTCAAAGTGGAAGCAGCTGCCAGCATCTGCTCAAGCACCAGCCAACTCCATCTCTCCAACGAAGCCACTAGTGGTGGTTTGCCAAGAGCCTGACCCCCTCGTTCAGCCCTTCTGTGTTGGCTGGTCAGCAGTGGCCTAAAGCTATGAAACTACTAAAAAGTGTGTGGCAATGCCAAGAGCCCTCTTCCCATAAAGCTGTTAAGTCTCTTCATGATGACTGGAGGATTACGCTGCAAGAAGACAAGTCTATGCCATATGGAAAATACATCATAATCCAAAGTAAAATGCTGTTTGGATAAATATCATTAATACATACATTGCATTCCCACCACTATTCTCAGAGTAAATGTGTTTCATCAGCAACGCTCCTACTTGTCTTGGTCCCAGGCACAAGTCTCCTCATGGTGAAGCTGGACGGCGACTATACTGCACTCTGTATCTGTTCACCGGGACCCCATGGACATTCACTGTCTCGCAAGTTGTTTTACAGGGCACCATCTCCTCATCTTCATCTCCCATTAGCCAGTCTTGAACTACATCAACTGCTTCCATGGTCACGTTCTCTTCTAGCCACCTGTTGTGCCATTCTTCAAACTGCTGGTGGTGCTTTAACAGCACCATTGGCTGTACCTGAAAGCAGGACAGTAAAGATCACCAAGAGGTCAAAGCCTTCACCTCTTTGGATGTCCAAGATGTGCATGCTTTACAACACAACACAAACAGCAAAACAAAAAGCTGCATCCCTGCCTTTAAAGATCTCTATTTCTTTCTGTTTGATACTCGCCCTTAAAATTTGCATGGTAAAGACTACTAAATTAAACCAAAGCACACAGAATCTACTCTCTCTCCTCTGTTTCATCCAACACAGAGAAGTAACTTCTGGATGCAGCTTGCAGGAATTCAGTCACAAGATCTCTTACTGGTATCTGTCTTTTGGCTTGCAGAGAGAGTAATAGGAGATGTACCTGTTTGGCTCGGCAGAGAGCTCCCCGCCTGTACATGTAATCCTCTGAGTTCATGATGAACATCATTTTGTGGGTGTTGAGCTTAAAACGGCAGTCCACATTGCAGGCACTTTCTACCCCAATCAGTCTCTTCCAGGAGCTCTTCACTTCACTCCGCAGAGCTCTCACTTGCTTACATTGCCATTTGCGAAATTTTTTTAGGTTTCTAAAAATAAAAAAAAAAATAGAAAAAAAATATGAAACGTTCATCACACTTAGTTTTCCATTCTCTTAAGTACATCACCCAAAATCATAGCCACATGTTTAGAGGAAGTAGTACCAGCTGCAGGCGTGACTGAGGAGGGAGAGAACTCACCTTTGCAGAAACACTGGTTTCAATAAGAAGCCATCATTCTGGTTGTTCGGAGCTCCTTCTACCCCAACGTACTGCTCCATGTAGTTAGCAAGGTGCTACACAAGAGAAAACAATTTCAAGTCAGATTTCTCTCATCAGGACAAACACTGCTGCAAAGAACTGCTTTACTTCCAAGCTGCTTTTTATGAAGATGCTGGTATCTCACTCAACCCCAAGCTGATTTATGTTGGAACTGTTTTGTTAACGTACACACTGCTGTCAATGACCACAGCCCCACATGTAATCTTCCCACCTCCTAAGTAAGCTTATCCTTCTGGCAAAGTCTCACGTTTTAGAACAAGAAGGCAGGAAAGCATTCTTAGCATCTGCTTTGTCAGTCATACAGCAGACTCCACAATCACTGCAGTATTACCTGGACCTCCACAGGATCTTCTGTTTGGGTTTCCTCTGTATCCAGAAGCTCAATGGTCATGATCACCTGCCCTTTCCGCTGCAGAAACATTACCTATAATAAAGTGGCAGGTATGAGATATTGGCCACATGGGTCCACAATAGAATGCTGGATAGTCAAAAGTCATTTGGACAATAAATACAAGAACAGGACAGGAGTAAGCAACAAGGCTTTTCAGTGAGCCAGTACACCACTTTGCTATCTGTGGTGGTGTTGGAACCTTCTTCCCATACTGCTTTCTCTCAACGCTGTAGCCTTGGAGCTTCCAAACCCACTTCTCTGAGGTGAAGTGCTACAGCCACTTTATGAAGTTCTCTGGCAGCAAATCCTTACCTTGAAACAGTTCTCATCTGCCATGCAACGTTCAGCCTTCCATTGATAGCTGGTCTCCTTTGCTGCCCGGACACACCGAGAGGATAAGTTACCTCCAGCAGCACCTCGCTTCCTTTCGTTTAAGTAGAGCTCAACAACCTTCAAGCAGATGTCATCGCTCACTAGATGGTGAAGCTTCCATTAAAAAAGGGGGAATTCAGTCAGCAAGTCTGGGCCAAGAGTTTACTCTAGTGTGTTATGAAAGGAGTGCAAAACTCAGCACAGCGTCACACCTCAGACAAAGTACCAAAGTTCCAACTTCAGAGACTTCGCACCCTTCACTCTCCTTTTCATTACTTTGCCATGCAAGGAACAGAGAAGAGCAGGGGCTGATATACCTTAACTGTAACTAAACTACAACTAGAAGACAGATATTGAGTAGAAAGGACTGAGCCTTTCTTTTGCCTTAGATATACATTGGAAATGGCAGAATTTTGAAAATAATGGAACCTAAGGCCAGAATGAATCAATCCCCTGAGGCGATCCCTGTACTGTAGGTGATGCTGAACTATCTCACTGAAAATCTGTCAGGCCCTTTCCACTACAAACATACCTTTTCTATGAATTTGCTCAACATTTTCTGAGTTTATATAGTACAAGGTAATGTGAGAAACCCATTTGTCAATGGACAGCAGCAAACTAGTTACCTGGCGGACAATATTCTGCACTAGTTTGTCCATAGTAAAGCCAATATAGGCATGGATAGTGAACATCTCCCTCAGCGTGTCCTCGTACTGTGTCGGGTCAATATTCCCATCCAGCAGACTCCTCACCATATCCAGGAAGGCAGGATAGTACTCCTCCAGCTCCACCTCACCTGGACAGGGAAAAAGAGCTGTCATTACTACATGAAAGTAGCAGAGTGAAGTCAGAAGAAGTACAGGACAACACTGCTAAAGAACCAAGACATTCAGTAGTGGGAACATGTTTACACAGAAGTCTCTGGAAGGAGTGCTGGGAGGCTAACAGTTTTTCCTCTTCCATTACTACCTTGTGGTTATCTATTTCATTGTGGAGCCATTCACATTTTAATCAAAGTCACAGATTAATACAAGACACTTCAGAGCATCTGACAACAGTGGGCTTGCAGGAAGTCTCTATGAACTATGTATGTCATTTATCCTTTGAGGGCTTTCAAACTAGCTATCCTGGTAAATCAGCTGCATCCACAAATTGCAAATACAGTCGAGGTTTGTACCTCTACCTTCCTTACAAACTTGCTTGCTAGTCTCAGTTACCCAGATATAAACATTCAAGTGCTAACAACCATAACATTAAGAACAGACTATGTCCCAGATTACTCTTACTTGGTTGCTTCAGTCTTAGTTCCATGGCTGGGTCATTGGTCTTTTCTTTTCTCCCCTCACAAAGGAGTTTCTCTCTCTCTTTTTCTGTCCGATATTCTAGAAGCTGCTTCTGAGCTTGACGATAAATCTTTAAGAGCCTCGAGCACAGAGTCTGATGAAGGCGGAGGAAGAAATACCAATTATTATTGACAAAGAACAGACTGTAAACATCATCCAGAGTGTTGTGAGGCTCAGCAGCTGTAACATCACAGAAGGTTGCTTTTGCTTCCAAAGGACTGCTTGGAGGCCCAGGCATATGTTTTTTCCGCAGCTCAGGAGTATCCAGGTTCTGCCCCTGATGGTTTTCTCTGTCTTCATCTGTTGATTCTTCAGAAATATTGTGTTCAGGGGGCTGAGAGAAAAACAGCTCGGGTATGAAGTGGTGCACTATCTGCCGAATGGTTGCTTGATCCTCCTTTTGGATAGTAGGCTGTCGTTTTACGTAATAGCTGATAAGAGATGCTGCATCTTCCAAAATCTGCTTGTCTTCATAGATAAAGATCAGATGAGGCTCGTTTGTGGATGAGCTTCTCCCCTCTGAGTGCTGCTCCTGATGCTGTAATCAAGAGACAAATAGGTAAAGATCCTTCCATTCCATGCTCAAGAGACATTCCTGCCAGAAGAAATAAGCCCATGTTAATGCTATGCTTGGGACAGTCATTTTTGACTGAGAACTCTTCCAAGCACTACCTTCAAGAAGGTCCCAGGAGTGAGGTAAACCTTTAGATAATATATAAATGAAAGACAAATAGGATGCACTATTTGCTAGCATACATACCTCATCATAGACACTCTCGATTTCATTCAGCAAGCTCTTGGAGCGCAACGCTTTGGTGTCATTTTGTTTGAAGTTGACAGCCTGGTGGTCAAGAGACTTCAGGTAGGCTTTCTCATACTGCTCCCGCCAAATTTTGTTGAAGCCCTGCTGGGCCTCCCGCCACTCCTCCTCTTTTGCTTTCAACCTGCGTAAACATGCACTCTACTTCAGTTTGAAAAGACAACCACAGAAATGCACACAAAGCATTTTTAAAGTAGTTAATCGTGATGCACCAAGAACTTCTCAGCATTCCTAGGAGCTGTAAATAAATAAAAATGCACCGTTGTTGGAGATAGGTTATCCTCTCTAACAGGACCTACAGAACACAGTTGTTTAAAAAACGCTTAGGAGGAAGTCTAGAAACCCACAATAGTTTCCAATACCTTAACTGTATAACTGGAGATCATCTCACAACACCTTTCAGCATTACAAAGAGACTGTGTTTTGTGTTTTTTTTAATAATAATAATAATAATAATAATAAAAAAAAAAGGATGGCTGAAGTACTCAGAAATAGAGTAGACAGGACTTACAACTCAAAAATAGTTCACTCCCAAGTCTAACTAAAAAACGTGGTTTTCCTGTAGGCACAGTCTGAGAAGTTTAAATACAGAAAGGAGAATTTTCAATAAGCTAACAAAACATTTTTACAGACTTTTAAGAATCTGCTAGAACATTTGTCACTTCAAACAAAAGCCTACTTTATTTCCTATTTCTGTCCTTTGCTGTAATCTAAAAAAGTGAAAACCAAGTCACTTACTTTTGTAAACAAAACAAAAGAAGAAACTTTACAATCCTGTAATAATTTCTTAAAGATCCCAGGTGAACATGGGAAAAATGGCAATTACCTCTTAAGAACAACAGGAACTGCAGTAACTGGGTTTTTCTTAAGGCTTTCAATGATTTCTGGTGCTTTATCACCGTAGATGCGATAGATGGCCCTGCGCTGGATCACTTCTGATGTTCCTCCCAAGCAGTCATCGAGTCGAAATTTTTCTTGATCCTCTTGAGTCAGTCGAGAAAGCTTTTTCTGTACGCTCTCCAGCACACGTATTGTAGCTAAATTGGTCTCCAAGACAACATCCAACTGTTAAGAAAGAGTTCAAAAAAGACAGTGTTAAAAACAGGCATAGCAGGAAAACGGAGACAAGCGGTGCACAGGTCTGTTGCCCGCTGGGTGGAGCTAAGAAGCATCACCAGGGTTTCCCACTGGGAGAAACAGTATACGTATATTTCTTAAAGACAAGAAGCTTTTCAGAACTGGATCCATGCCTAAAAAGAACTATTAGACTCCAAGCAAATGGAAAACACCAAACTAACTCCAATCAATGAATAGTAACTGAACTTCCGTTATTTGGCCCCCAAGTAGTTCAATCAAAACCCTCATGGCTAAAAGTTTTGCTTTCTGAGGAGAAAGACAAGCAGAAAGGAAGCTGAGTAGCAGAGGTACCTCAAAACGTTCATCTTCACAGCGGTGCAACTGTTCCTCATAAGGAGTCTTCTTGGAGCTGACAAAAGTTGAGTCTTCAGACCAGGACGGGAATGAAACCCAGGTGTCATTTAACACCTGCAACAGACATTGAACAGAGCCTTATGAGTCCAGAGCTATTCTCAGGGGGCTGATACTTTACTGTTTTATTCTTGCAGAGTTCTTCCCTGAGTTTCTACTGGAATTTTCAGCCTAGTTAACACTGTCATGAGTGCTCTTCAGATGATTAGAGGTCTGTGTAGAAATGTGTCAAAGTTCAAAAGCACCTTCATGATCATCTCACAGAGCACAGAGATCACTCTGCACTAAACCACAACTGTAAGTAAAGCAGACGCAGTTGCCAACAACAGGGAAAGGTGGGAGCATCTACCTATACTGCATTATGTCTGTTCTCAGTGACAACAGTGCCTGTGACACTCACTAATGGTGCTCTTTCAGGAGAAACATTGCTTTTAAAAGTTAGGGTCCACTCCTAGAAAATTAATTTCATCCTATTTAATGTTCTTTACTATACAAATAATTTTGTGTATGCACACAGATTTAAAAGAGATTAAACTGAAAGAAATGCTTTGAGATATGTTTAGACAAAATTAGCAAGCTGAATGTGGATACTCTTATTTCAATAAATTGGATGAATAACTGATGCAAGATTAAAGGCAACTAATCAGTGTTAGAGGAATCCATGTGTAGAAGCTGTAGCACAAACTATTCTACTTCAGGTTACCTAAGTACAATGTGCGTACAGGGACTGAATAGGTTGATCCCCAAATACCTCCTTGCAAATGGCTGTTCTTCCACTGCACTTTGGCTGCTGATAGGTTTTGGGAAGAGCACGGTAACTTGATCCAATGCGTTTGCAGGAAGCATAATCAATTTCCCGACTCATTCCATCCCCAGATCGGTCACTCAGTGGAGAAGCAAATGAAAGCTCTTTCACACCAAGGAAGGACTTGAACTGTGCAAACAGTTCTGGGAATTTCCTTCAGAAACACAAGTAAGCATAAGCTACGTTATTTCATTCTGACAGTTTTAGGGTGCCTAATGCATGTCATAAAAGTGAGGGTGAAGACCCAGACAGATTTAGTACCGTGGTGAGAAATCCTTCACCAACATTTTACCTCTGTTATCTTTCCCTCTGAAATGCTTTATGTTCTTTTGGACTTAAGGCAGAAAGAGAATTTCTCTTCACAGCTTCGCCAATACTACCCTTAACTGAGGAGTCAGCGTTCCTTGCTGTGTGACTCCCTCTTCTGTTGAAAGCCAAACAGCACAAGAGACTCACAACAAAGGTAGAACTATTTATATTTTTCACAGCTCTGTTCCAAGCTTCCATGTTTATACCTGTATTTTACAGTGAGAGATTAGAAGAGGGAGTGTGAACAGAAACCACAATCCAGAGTACAAGAGATTCTCTGCCCCCATTAGTATAGCATAGCATCAGGTAGTCTCATAAGGTTTTCAACTGGATGTACAAGCAGTAGAAAATATCCTCCCCAAAATGCACGAGAGCTGTGTAGATATGTTAAGATGCGGATTTTATTATTCCTCTTTATGGATTAGCTTCCAATGTCTGGCATGCTACCTGGAAGTATTTCTGAAGTTAAATCCAAAGCTTCAGTAACAAAGTTCACTGTGCCTACCAAAAATTAACAGAGCAAGGCCTAAAAAAGTACAACACGGCAGAGACTGCAATCAGTAACTTACCCTAGAAATGGTGTAACTAGTTGGAGCAGCTCGGAGCCAGAGACCAACTCCTGGTTGAAGAGAGCAATGCAACGGAGAAAGTTTTCATAGACTTCCTGGCTCTTTAGCACCCTACGCACCTAAAGACAGTTTGGAGAGAAATGATCAGATGGCCTGAATGTCATTTTTATTTAGCGTTCATATTCTGAAGCACTCTGAACTATGGGTATGGTGGCAAACCTCTATCTGCACCACAATACAGAAAGAGAACATGCCCCAAAAGTCCCAGTTTCATATAATAATTTAGTAAATACATTTGGTTATTATGAGGAAATATCACTGAAAAGCAGAGAAAAATGTATCTGTCAGAGACAAGCATTCAGGAAAAGGTTAATGATGAGTTTCCACTCCTCTTCCAAAATCATCTTTTTTTTTTTTCTTGGTCTGTCTCTGCCACCCGAAGTCAGGCAATTGCTAAGTGCTGACACACAAATTGTACACAAAACAAACCAATTAGTAACCACATAAATGGTTGAAAATTAGTCCACAGATGGGAGAACAGGCCAAATACCGACCTTGTCAAAGAATGAAAACTCTTGCAGTGTTCCATATTTTCCCACCGTTGCTACTGACAGATCTTTGGTACCTCGCAGTTTCATTTTCTTCTGTTAAAAGAACAAACAGTTTTACTTAACACGCTGTCACTCAAATACTATCAAATTCCACTTTGTGGACATGCAACAACTCTGAGCAAAGGCTGAAACTCTGTATTTCCCAAAGAGTGATCTAGCATTGCTATGTCAAGTCCTCCAGAGCAATCTCTATCAAATGACTCCCTAAGCAAAGAAGAAAACACACACAAAATGGATCACTTCAGGAAGAATTCCAAAGAACAATTCCCTTGTAAGAACAATGAATTGGCCCTTTCCAGGGCCAATACTTTGTACATAAGGTCTTGATATTTAGTATTTAACATGGTACCGCATACATTAGAGCATACTTTAAACAACTTCTTTTGCTGCAGGAGATTAGCATTTTTAAAATAGCTTTGAATATTTTCTCGTACCTAACACCTACGTACCTCAAAGACACCACTCATTACAACTTTATCTAAGGAATTATATGAACACAATGAGTAATACCAGGTTACTCTAAGTTTCACTTGCAAAAGATACCTTTGCTGGGCCAGAAACAGGACGCAATAGCAGTGGTCTGGATCGTTTTTTGCTGTGTTCAAGATTCTTTTCATGCTCAGTTTTCTGGACACTGTTCACTTCACATGGTCCATTTCCTGTGAACTGAAGAAAATAAATAATCATTCTGATGCTCTCTCCTCAGTCCGTGCAAATAAAGAATCTGGCTTATCCGAACAGAGAGTATGTAGTTCAGTGACCTGCTTTGTGAAATTCCAGACAGCGAAGAGAAGCAAATTTCATCTACTGGCTGTATGTTTTTACATAATATATTCCACATACAAACAGGCAGTGTTCAATAATCTGTCTTGTTCCAAGCATACACATACCAAAGACCTCTTAGCCTCCGGAAGAAACTGTCCAAACTCAGAGAGCAGATCCTCCTGTCCCCTGAACAGATTTGCTACTTCAGTAAACACTTCTTCCTCTGACATGCCTCGAAAGGGTCGACCTTTAGTGTTCAGCTGTTCTTTCTGCAAAAGTATGCACAGATGTTAGATGCAAAAACATACAATGCAAGAAAAGCTGACAACTCCACAACAGTCAAAAGCCCTAGGCAACACAAACTTGATTTAAACCGCAGACAGCCCAGGGTTCTTACAGCGCATCCTATCACAGAGGATATCACTACATCAACTGAAGGTTAGCGAAGGCAGATGCAGATACAACTCCTTCACACCTCAGACCCCACAAAGTTCTACAGTTTTCACACTTCTGTCATTTCCTCAAGTAAATATCTATGAGGCAGTCATTGGACAACAGCTTGGGAACCGTTCAACAGGCTGACGTTTCATTCGACAACAACTATGCAACCAGCCACACTGCACACCAACAATATCTTAATGCAGAAGGCTTTTTACCTGGTAAGTATGAAGAATTTCTAAAAAGGATCTGTAAATTTCTGGGTGGTCAAGGAAGCGTGTTTTGATCTTATTCACGTAACTAATAGCATTATTGAACTCTACAGAATCAGACTCCAAAGGAATCTGGGATTTGTCTTCTTTGTATGGAAGCTGTTGCCTGAACTCCTCGGAACAGTCACTGTGGTTGTGCGAGTTCTCCTGCGAGTAATGCAACAGCAGCCCACTGCCAGGGACAGCGCTGGGAACAGGCTCTGAGGGCACCTAGTGGTGTAAGACACACAAGACAGTGACTCGTACAGCAACACAAGTGCAAGTTCAACTACAATCTAGCATCAGTATTTTCAATGTTTAACTAGAAAGGAATACGACATGAAGAAATAAGGAAAAAATATTTGATTAGCCAATGAATTTCCTTACCTACGTTATTAACGCCATGAGTTAAAAAAATCCCATAAGCTGTATCTGGCTTACAAACCATCTGACTCACTGCTGCTTTTTGACTGTCACTGCATTACCCACTACCCTTGAGAGGGTGTACCAAATCATGCATGCTGCAGTTTCTAGTACCACTGTTCTACTCCAGAGGAACTGTCAGTTTTAAGAAACATTAAAATGTAAAGCTCAAAGATGCTGAATTTATAAGCCACAGAGAGATCTATGGAAACTAAGACCTAAAAGATATTTACTGCTACTAATTAGAGTTAAACCACAAGTTTATCAGTCGAATTCAAATGGTAGCTCCATTTCAGCCTCCACAACCACACAACATGAACAAAAAAGAAGCAGAAGCCAATACACATCCACCTACGTTACAGCAGAAGCCTTTCATTGCAGGATGGTACCAATTGCATGGCAACACTTGACACACATTTTTTTGCCTACCGCCTAAACACATTCCTCAGTTTCTTATTGGAAGTATGAGTCTTCCAGATCTTTTTTTTAAATTCGTCACTACACACCACACATTGAGAGTCTATAAAAACAGCTCAAGCCAATTACAATTTCAGTTTTCAAACCTGCCTGAAGTATTTTAAGTTGCACTGGCACTTTGTGCAAGAATAGCGTTCTAGTGCAAGCTAAACTAACGACTGCTTTGAGAAGAAACATTCAAATTTATGTTGTACCCATTACCATACTTTGAAAACCATGTAAAAACTTTAGCAACGTGCAATACTTGCAAATCTACAAAGCCTAAACTGTGTGAGAGATGTATATAGTGATACATATAACAGGATTTGCTTAGAATAATGAGCTCCGTAACCTACCTGACTAGCCAACGGTGACTGTATGCTTAACTTCCCGTTCTTTGGAATTTCTATTCTGTATCCCAGTGGGAGGAAAGCATTGAATCCTACAATGAGGTCAGGATGCTCATGGAACAGCTGCGAAACACGTCGGATTACGCCAGGTGTGTCAATGCTAAAATTGAGAACAGTTTGTTACTTGTGTCTAAATCAGAAATCTGAGTCAAGCCTAGAAAATTACAGAGGTACATCAAGCAGCTGGCTTCTCACAGATGCGGTTTTTAACAAACTTTGGGAACTTTAGACCTGGAAATTAACCCAAGCAGAGGGAACAACCACCATCCACTGCAGCCTCACCCTGGGAGCGCTGTCCACAGAGATAGATGTGAGTGTGCAGTTTACGTAAATCGGGCAAGGCAGCCATCACCTGGAAGGCTGATAGGTCACAGCTCTGTGCTTAGGAGTTTTATTTTCCAGACTCGTGTTTCAGAATGGGAAGTAAAACCACATTTTTCTTTTTCTGGGGATTTCTGCTCTGGAAAACAATGTAGCAGAGGACACCAGGGTGGACAGACACCTTTCTCCGCTGTCTAGCGGCTGTGCTACAGGGGAACAGGGCCAGGAGGGTGGCCTGCGTGTCTGAGGAGATGGTAAAGGTTGGTTGGACATGGTGCTTAGGGACATGGTTTAGAGGGTGACATGAGTAGCAGGAGGATGGTTGGACCAGATGATCCTGAAGGTCTCTTCCAACCTTAATGATCCTAGGGCTCTAAAATGGTGGGAAGGCTGGGGAACCCTGCACAGGCCCCCGTAAAGCCCGAGAAGCTCCACGGGGCAGCCCCAGGGTGCGGGGCCTGGCCTTTACCTCTGACTTTTGAATTCTTTCATGATCTCCAGGAAGCCGTTGTAGGTGGCGGGGTCGCTGCCGAAGCGGATCTTCACCTGGTCCAGGTAGGAGAGCGCGTCCTCCACCTGCAGGGAGGGAACGGGGCTGAGGCCCTGGGCAAGGGGTGGAGGGGACACCACACAAACCCTGGGGCACCCCAGGGCACCGGGGAGGGGGAAAACAGCCCCGGGAGGACCCCCACAGCCCTGAGGGGGGGGGCACACGGTACCAGAGGGGACGGCAGCCCCACGGGATGGGGGAGGGTGGGCTGCAGGGTACCGGTGGGGGGGGGCACGACACAGCCCCGGGAGCAACGGGGAGAGGGGGGGGGCACGGTCCCGAGGGAGAACAGAGCTCGGGGGGGGTGGACGGGGCCACGGTACCGAGGCCGGGAGAAGAGGGGCGGGGGGGGGGCACGGCACCGGAGGAGGGGGGCAGCGGCTCCTCAAGGCAACGGAGGGGAAGGAGGGGGGGGGGGGGGCACCGGAGCCCGGGAGCGGGGCAGGCCCCAGGGACGGGCCGGGCGGAGGTGGTGGTGGGGGGGGTCGAGGACACCATCCCGGGATCGCCCCCGCACTCACATGCACCGGCAGCTTCTCCTGCGCCACCGCCCGGCCGCCGCCGCCGCCCCACCGCGGGGCGCTGCCCCCTCGGCCACCGCCGCCCCCCGCCGCCATGTTGGGATCGGGGCCGCCGCCGCCGCCGCGCGCCCCCCTCCTCACTCCCCCTCCGTCCCTCCCTCCCGTCAGAGCGCGCCGAGCGCCTGCGTCACCGCGCACGGCCCGGCCCGGCCCGGCCCGCGCCGGAACCTTCGCGGCCGCCGTTGGCGGCGGCGGCGGCGCCGCTGCTCGGGAGCGCGCGCGCGTGCGTGCGCGGGTCGGTGTGCGCGTGCGCGCTGCGTCCGGCCGCTCTGAGGGGCTCTGAGGGGCTCTGAGGGGTTCTGAGGGGTTGGGGGGTGGCGGTGTCCGTTGGCGGCCCCCGCTCGGCTCTTCACATTAAAAGGTGGGTGGGGGACACGGACACGATACGGTTGACACTCAGTGGCTGGCTTGGGCGATTTTTCATTTTTCGTGGAGTCAAAGTTGGAAAAGATCACCAAGATCGTCCAGTCGAGCCATCGTGGAGTCATAGAACGGCTCGGGTTGGAAAGGGACTCAAAGGTACCCCAGCTCCAAGCCCCCTGCTGTAGGGCAGGGGCGCCACACACCACATCAGGTGGCCCAGGGCTGCGTCCAACCTGGCCTTGAACACCTCCAGGGATGGGGCATCCACAACCGCCCCCCTCCCACCAATATCACCCCCTCTCACCTCTGTCAGCCCCTAAACCATGTCCCTAACACTATTTCCAACCTCTCCCTCAAAACCCCCAGGGACAGTGACCGCACCACGTCCCTGGGCAACCCCTTCTAATGCCTGCCTAAAAGATCTCTCAGAAAGGCTGCACGTGTAGTTTTTCATCAGGCAGTTAAACACAAATATCTGTTTTGATTTATTTTCCCTATTTTACAGTGCACAGAAGGAATATCTCTAAGGATTTTTTGCTTATTTACTTTTCATAGGTCGTCATTACGATACTTTTGTGCCAGGGCATTGATGCTCTGAGGTAGTCACAGCAAGGGAGTTTTCAGCGATATTTAATGTTGTAGTTCTGAGACCTAAAGCGAAAGGATACAGAAAGAAAGCCACAGGCTCAGTCCTGGCTGTTTGTGCTGTTTAACCTTGCTTGCCTTTGGTTTTATACCACAGAACAGATCTGAGAGAGCTTGTTGGTATGAGTCTGGATCTCAAAAGAATTTCCTCGATTGTGCTGATGCTTGCTTGAGTTTTTCCCATCTTTCTTTTGGGATTCTACTGTACACACTGAGGTGATTGGAATGTGTTATACTGAGAAGTGGTTGTAGGACAGTGAAACTTCTCACGGATAATATAACAGAGCTTTGTTGTTGCAACAAAGCCATCTGCAGTTGGCACAATTCTGGTAGCTGTTGTGTGTATGCACTGTACCGCCAGTAAGGCACCTGCAGAAACTAAATTCAGAATAAAGAACCCTAACCCTAATCCCTAGGCCTAACCCTAACGCTAACCCTAACCCCAAAAATTGCCCCCAACAGAAGCCTTTGGGTACAACTGAACGCCCAGCGGAGCCTTTACATAACCCCACATGCAACCATACTCTGTGTCTTCGCTGTTTACGAACAACCCTAAACATAACCCTAACCGGAACACTGAGACGAATTTTAAGTAGTACCCCAGAACATACGTACAGCCACACTTTCTCCCATCAAAACGTGCTCCCAAAGGAAGCATTTGGGTACGCCTGAACTCTCCAGGGGAGCCTTTACGCAACCCCACATGCAATTGGACTCTGTGCCTTTGCTCTTTCTGAACAACCCTAAACGTAACCATAACCAGAACACTGAGTAGTAGGACCTGATTTAAAATACATCTGCCCCAAACAGTCCCTTGTCACCAGGCAGTTCGCATTCAGTAAAACTGGACCCCTGATGTTACCTGAGGAGAGAGGAAGATAGTAGGCAAAATAAGCCATGCTGCCTGTTTCTCCTTAGAACATTATAGGTGGTTTGCATAACAGAAATGTGCAGAGGCTTTTACTTGTTTTGCCATAAAACTTGCTGCTATTTGAGCCCATAATATTTTTCTTTATTGTATGCTGCAGTACTCTAACTGTAACTTTGTTATTGCAGCTTCTAGTCACAATGCTAACATCCAGCTGCTGGCTTCAGTGTTCCAGCCTCTCATTCTGGAATACATTTCCTATTGTTTTGAGACAAGGGAAGGAAGGCGAACAGGTTCTAATGACTCAGTTACTCACCACTTGCAACATCCCAGGCTGTAATGGTCTGATCCAGTGACCCGGTGTACAAGTACTTGTCATCTTTTGAAAAGCAAGCACAGCGAATGCCTTTCAGGAGAGGTGCAGGCTGAAAATGGACAATGGCTAGGATTAGATTGTTAAACTGGTACATACAGGTTGAGGTGAAGATGCCTTAGAGTGCCCGGTGGTTATTCATTACCTTCAGAATAGTGGTAAACTGTAACAAAGTAAAGATTTTTATGAGAGTGATCATGGTAGGAGAGTGGGAAATATCATGAAATAAGGTCCTTGGCTTGTGAAGTGCTCTGTAACAGAGCCTGGTGAGGCTGTACAGAAGCCTATTATTTCATCTGGGGAAAGGAGTAGTTTGGGTACATCTGTCATATATTGTCAGGTGAAAGACCGACAGCTTTGATCCAGCCTTCATCACTTTTTTCTTTTTTACTGGATTTCCCTGAGCTGACCCAATTTACCCCTTCTGTTGCTATTGTTAACTTGTGATGCCTCATTCTCCTCACTGACTTGTCAGCTAGCTTATGCCAGCTAAATGAGCAATAATGAGCTGTAGATAAATAACTCCTATGACTTATGTTTTAGTTTCGCAGGGGTGTTTACAGCACACTCCTTCAGTCAGACAGGATTGACACCTTGATGGTGTCTCTAGATGCTCAGACCTAAATGCTGAGAATAGCTTGCTGCCTGTCGGTGTGAACGGCTATGTGCAGGATTTGGGTATCCTGTCTGAGAGCTGGGAATCCGGTCGGTTGGATCCCCCTGATAGCTTAGGGCAGTAATTGACTTTTGGCACTGCTTTACCTCGCTGCTGGTGTAGTACCTTATAATAGCACATCTCGTGTTCCTGCTGACAGGACTCCAAGTCCCAGAGACACTGCAGTGAATCCTCAGCTCCACTGAGTGCCCAGTGCTCTCCATGACTGCTTTCCAAGCAGGAGATCTGGCTTCCGTGACCTTCCAAAGGAAACACCTGGGACTGTGGGCAGTCATAAAGGAATAAATCCCCAGTAGTCATGCCATAGAGGACTCTGTAATCTGCAAGGACAGCCACTCTGGAAACCAGAGCACAAGGGATCTGAGTATAAAAGGTGTAGGTGGGCCTGTGGGTCACTGGATGTGGATCTGCAGGGATAATATCCGGCACAAGGACTAAATCTTCGTATGCTATGGCAAGCTGCTTTTCATGCTTGTTGATTGCCATATGGTTGACTGGTTTCTGCAACTCTGGAGGTGGGATGCATGCTACATCCTGCCTGGAGTTCAGTGGGAAAACAAGGACTGTTCCAGACATGAGTCCAGTGAAGAGGAGCTGGGTTTGCTCAGCTATTTCCAGGCATCTCACTTGAGCAGAAGTGTCCAGTGTGTCACACACTGCACCTGTAAAAGAGAAGGTAAACAGCAACACTTCTTACTTGAAATGCATGTGAATGTCTTCCCTCAGATAAGATTCAGGATGGCTCCTTTTTCTGTGAAATCACTTGCATATTATTCTTTTTTTTTTTTTTCTATATCATAATAATAAGGTATTCTAGACAAAAGTTTTGAAGAGATAACAAAGCTTTCCAGTCTGAACCCTATTTTCCTAAAAGCAGAAAGGAGCAGACTGTCCTTGTCATCTGCTCAGAAAGCAAACCACGCATTCACTGCCTCTGTGAGTTGTTTTTCTCTTCTACCCCGTATGCAAACTTAATTGTGTGAGATGCAGTTCACGTTCTGTGGCATCCCAGATGATGACTTTCTGTCTGTCCTCAGGTTGGGTTAAATAGACGTAGTTCCCTCTATGGGACACTGCAGTGCAGCCTGTGTCTGTGACACGTGCCAAGGTTTCCTGCTGCTGCTTGCAAACGAGGTTCCACACTCTGAAGTACATCACGCTGCAGGAATCAGAAACCAAAGTGCAGTCGTACAGGGCTAGGCGTGTTACCGGTGCTCCCATGCCATCCAGCATGTCCATCAGCAACCCTTGCTCTAATAAACTCCACACCTGGGAAAAGTTGGTGGGGGGGAGTAAGTGTCTGAGCCATTTCTTCCTAAATCTTATTAAAGAGGTGAAACAATACAGCTTAGCTAACTTGTACTGAAACAGAGGTGAAGTCAAAGAATAGCATCCAAGCTCTAACACTAGAAGGAAAATGTTGAACAGCTACGAATACAAAATGTTTCTAAAACAAATGTATGAAGCACCAGGAGCCATTCAGACCACTTGCTTTCTTTTGCTCTGAAAGATCTTTAATTAGATCCTGCACATTTTGGACTGTACTGCCTGTTTACCTCTTTCTTTGGCAAGTGATGGTGCTCCACATGTTGTGTATTCCATCTGGCTCCTGCTCACACACGGGTAATGAGGCAGCTTTTAGGAGTTGAAATCTAATGTTTTAGAAATGAAATGCACTGGTTTGAGGCTGGCCCTCGGAACTGGTAAAGTGCTTTTCAGTCAGTTGCAAAAATAAAAGGAGAACAGAAAGGCTCGAAGCAATAAAGATAAGGGTCAATGGTCATCCACTTTTTGGAAGTGTGGCAATACTAGCAGCATCTTCAGAACTGCAAATCCAACCCCCAGGCAGGTTGCTGGAGATCAAGACGAGCTCTTTATTGTGTCAGGGGTGTATTTTGTGAGATGGATTTGTAAGAAATGCGTCTGATGGGGAAACTGCCCAGCCTGCCTTCCTACCTGGATACATGCAGCCTGAGAACCAGTAACGATGATGCTGTTGCTAGCAGAGATAGCAGCTGTATGAACCACTCCTTCATGTTCCAAGTCTGCTGTTGGGAACCTGTGGAAGCCCTTTGCATCTGTGAGGTACACTCTCACGCACTCCTCAAAGCCTAAAACAATAAAATATTAGTACTGATTTATTGAGCTGGGAAAATCTAGAATCTCCTTCAACACCACGTCCATATGTGCATGATTTAATCTCTATATTTCTTGAAAGGTAACCCCTAAGGGTAGCTTAGAAACCCTAAAAAAAGCAAAGCAAACCCTCCCAGGAAGCTTCTCAAGCAGACTGTTTCCATCAGAAGAGATCTGCAGAGAAATAAGGCAAAAGTTAGACATGAAGCTAGGATAGCTGAACTGTTTCTCTCCTGAAGGAAAGAGAATAGATTAGCAGTGAAATTTAATTTGGCCTCATGGTGCTGGGTAGACTGTGCAGCAGGATAGAGAGCGTTATACTTGTCCACTTGGGAACCAGGACATGGAAATCTGAAGAGGGTGCTCTATTCTGAATGGAGAAGGAAGGCCTGTTGGTTATCTGACCTGTTGCCTGGCTCAGCATGCTTCTGGAGAGTATATGGGAACTGTATTTCATTTCATTTCACGGTTGTGTGGTGGCAGTGTTTCTCCAGCACACCCTTCACCCTTCCAAGGGTGTTCTGCAGAATGGTACAGTTATGTTCAGTGCTTTCTGTCCAAGGAGTTCAGTATGATAAATGTGTGTGATGCAGCGATGCATCAGCAGATGCAGAGTGGTCCTGCTCTTTTTTTGAGGAATATAAGCCTTATTAGAAACCGGTTTGCTTTTTCATGAAGCAAATCTGGGCCAGGGTGGGGAGCAGAACCCAAAATGGCAATAGTGGAAGTTCACAGTCCTATTGCTGGTGACTGAGAAGTGGACAGAGGGAAGGGCCAGATCACCTTCCTTTGGCAGCCTGGGGATTGAATGAAATGTGAAAATACGTCATCCAGAACAGCTTGTGGTGATAAATCCAGATATCAACACAACAGAGTGAAATTGTGAATCTATCATTCAGGATCTTCCACAGAATTACTATTACTTAGAATTCAGATCCATGAAATGTTGTAAAAAAAACGAACAGATTGATGGGTACCATAGAGAGAGATTCCCTGCTAAATCCCACTATCATCTGCCCTTGCTTCTGAAGCAGAATGCTGGAAGTTGGTGTTTCTTCCTGTAGCCCTGAAAGCTGATGTTTGGATCTCAGCTCGCTGGTGTTGCTGTTCCATGGGCTCAGCCCTCCTCCTTCAGACACAGTCATAATCACCTGCCTCAGGCTGTGTACTGCAGAACACATCCACGCACCCGACACCTCTGCAGAGATCTGGAAGATGAGTTCTGCTGTCTCCAGGTGCCAAACATTGACCTAGGTGGCAAAAGAGAGAGATGTAGCCAGGACCGAGGTAGATTTTCTGTCTATAACCTTCATGACTGTGTCTGTAACTTCTATAGTTCTTGTTCTTTCAGCAGACTTTAAGCTAAAGAATGGCCCTACCTTTGTTTCTGAGGAAGAATATACAATCCTGTGCCTCTCATCCACATGAAGGTGATGTGAGGGCTGCTCTTCAATAGTAGCTTGGATAACAAACTTTACTCTGCCAGAAATCAAATTCCAGATGCACAGACTGTGATCCATGGCAGCTGAGACAGCACAGGTTCCTTTTCCAAACACTTTCACACACCTCACCTCAGCTATAAAATAAGAGGGGAGGATTAACAAACCAAGGGCTTCCCGGTGCTTTCAGCACTTGGCAGAATGCTGGCGGCTAGGAGGCGATGGCCGAGTTGTCGGAGCTCTTTTTCAGACATGAAAGAAGCTCTCCAACCATAAAAAATGGAGAATGCTCACCAGAGTGCCCAGGGAGGGTGTGCAGCATCTCAATAACTTCCATATTCCAGACAAGCTTTGAGCCATCCTGGGAACCTGCCACCGGCAGCCGGCAATCAGAACTAAGTGCCATCACTGTGATGCCTGCCGAGAGACACAAAGAGGAAAGTCTGCTTCTGAAACCGTAGACAAAAAAGAGACAATTTGAGATTGTTAATATGTTGTGCTTCCCCAACTGGAAACCCCCTATACTGCCTGAACCCCGCAGTCTGTGCCAAGAGGGAGATTAGGTTCCCTCAGACATATCTAGGTCAGTGTGTGCTTTTGTTGTCCTGGCGACAAAATGACCCACTTTCTCTATTCTCATTTGTCGAAGCAATTGCAAGTGGGAATGGTGCGTGACTGAGCACGGAGGCAAACGGACCTTTATCCTGCCTTTGTGTGAGCTCATGGGGAAAACTGTATTTCCATGGAAATATGTTCTTTCCTTGTTGCTCTATTTGTTTATGACATTACTTGGATCTCATTCATAACAGATGGATGATTAGATGTATTCTTGGGCTATAGCCATCCCCAGGACTAATCTTACCTTTGAGGAATCCGGTGAGCGTTGTGTGCAGTGGCCCAGCAGGTGGCTGGAGAAATCCACACGATGGAATGAGAACAGGATGGGGACAGGCACTGAACCAGCTCAGACATTGCTGGCACAGCTTCCCAATTACCTCTGGGTAAGAAGGCACGAAAAAGAATCCTGGCCAACACCTCTCTGTGTATTATACTCAATCCTAAGAGGGCAGAGAAGAAAAGCATTTTAAAACAAGACTGTGGTGGGCTTGAGAGCTACCATAGTTGCTTTTTATGTGATGTACAGTTCATTCAGCATTAACTGAAATGGCAATTTGCTCAACTTCCTCAGATTTGGAACAGTACCAGAGAACCAGAGTGGCTGAGGGGCTACCTAGGAGTAACCAGAATGGTGGGTTTCAGACGTGGCTTGTGGATTAACCTCTTTGCTTCTACAACTTGAGTGCTAGGGGCTAAATCATAGTATGCCAGGACTTTCACTGTTTTAAGTTTTCTTGTTAGTAGGAAATGTGTTTCATGAGTCCAAATTTTTCTTGCTACAATCTAAGACAGACTACCTTTCTGCAGTTGTGATAACGTATTTCTTCCTTCCTTGCTGCAAAGGCCTTTTGCATGCATGAAATGACATGACAATGTTTGCAAAATGACTGCAGGTCTCCTTGGTTGGAGATAATTTTTAAAAATGTGTATATACGTCGATCTTCATCGTAATTGAAAACACTGAATAATTTAATTTACCATTATTTCCACTGTCTTTTGATTTTAGACCCTGTCCTGCATGTCCTGAGACACAGAGCCCTGATCCAGAGCTTACAGGTATGGGAATGCCTGCAGATATCCCTTACCTTCCTGTCAGCATTCGAAGTCCTGCTAAGGTATGGCAATATAAGGGGTTTCTTCATTCCCCAGCTCCAAGTCCCCTTGAAAAAAATCTGCCAGGAGAAAATGTTGCTTGATTTGGTCATTTTTTGATAGATAACAGTTCTGCACCATTTCAACAAATTGCCTGGGAAGGAAAAAAAAAAAAATAACAGAGGTACTGGAACAGGGAGGTAGAGGTCTTTTTTTTTTTTCTGTGATCTTTAGCACTGATAGAGCTTGATAGCAGTGAGAGGAGTGTAGGAAGGGTTCTAAAAAGCCCACAGTGGGAACATCCCAAAATCAGAGATTTGGCATCTCATCCTTTGCCCTCTAAGAGTACCTGTGTGCAAAGCCAAGCAGGACAAATTCTTCCATTCTGCACTCTCCCAAGTCCCTACACAGCTGTGCCCAGTGGAGAGGGGGAAAGCGCAGGATAGCTTTACTTGAGGGAAGGTGGCAGTGGTGAATCTCTGTGAGAACTTCATCATCAAGGGATAAAACGTCCTTCAGCTCCATGTCTGACAGCCCATTTCTGCAAGTAAAGTGTGATATATGAAAGGAAATTATTTATCCTCCTCACTACTGTCTACACTGGTATCTATAGTGGGAGACTGAGTGCTGAATTCGGGTGAGGGTTTCTCTGGCAGTTCAGAAGAACTGGCTGCCCCAGATCTCACTATCTTACATGGCTGTCTCATCTGAGAGCTTATACCCTGGGTAAGCAACGGAGATTGATTTCCTTTTCCAAGTAATCCCAGAACATCCCCTTCGAGACAATATTTTAGGTAGGCTGCCAGGTATGAGAGGAATGTTATGCTTGCTAAATATATGTATAAACACACTCACAGGCCAGTACTGAGAGCTTTGACTGGTTTGGGCTGTGCTTAGCCAGAGATTACAGATGACCAGTCAGGAAATTTGACTGGTCATCTTAATTCTGCAGCTGGGCAGAGCCCCCTGACAGCTGCAGAATTAAGGCCTCAAACTCCTTCTCCGCGATGAGCCGAGGCACAGTCTGGTGCTCGTGGCAGTCCCCCAGGAGTCCCTGCAATGAGCAGAAAAGGTCTGGTGTTGAGGCAGTGCCTCGGCAGTGACAGCTGGGATGTGGACTGGCTGCTCGCCTGCCAGAGCACCTGGGGTAGCGAGGGAGGGCTGCTCAGGAAACCTGATGGTAACCACAGCACCCTGGGAGCTTCCACAGCCTGCCCCATGGCTGGGGAGAAGGGGTTTTGGGGCAGCTGCTCCTCAGGCCTTTATGATGTGTGAGGGAAAGCAAGGGGGTGAGGTGGTGGTTGCACAGAGCAGAGCTGGTATGGGGACTCCGGCCAGCAGGGCTGTAAGATTGGTTTTGGGGTGAAGGAGAACTAAGGGAACAGGGCTGAGCCTGGGGACTTCTGATTAAAACTGAAGGCTGGGCTGGGGAAGAGGGAGAACCTGAAAAGGGTCAGCATCCAGTATCCATGCAGTCTGCAAACAGCCGGGACGAGCTGAGAGCTCAGACCCACCGTGTAATCCCTGAGCAGTACCCTTCTGGCTTGTATGGAGGAGAGAGGGTGTAGCTGAACCTCGTGGCTCCCCTGAGTGTGTAGGAACACACTGAGAACTTGTCTGAGGAGGAGTTGGACTCCATAATCCTTGTGGGTCTCTTTCAACTTGGGATATCCTAGGGGGATGCTGCCTGAGTGCCTGCTGGTGCGATGTGCGTGCTCAGCACAGTGCTGCCAGCAGAGGGGTGAGCTGCAGGAGCTCAGGGATGGTGAGCTCAGGGTGCTGTGGCGCTGTGGTGAGGTGCTCCTGGCTCTGCCTCAGAGACTCTCTTGCCAGCCTCTGGTGGAGTGGCTCAGGGGAAAACAGGCACAACTTGCACAAATACTTAATTGCTTATTTATTTACTCATGGCTTTGATTATGCTCCCTGGGACTGCACATTCTCTGCATTTATTCTCTTTGTTCGACAAAGCTCTCCTCCTCCCTTTCTAAAACCAAAACAACCTGAGGAAGCGATCAAGCACTCCTGCGGGTGTCTCAGCCTCCTGTCCTGCTCTGCAGGGCTTCAAGTTCCAAGTGTGGGCTTGGGGCTGTCACCAAGGTGCTCCGGGGATGGTGCAGTGGGCTGCTGCTGTGTGGAGCTTTTGGTGGGTAGGAGGAGCGATCAGAGGGATGTTAGTTTCTCTCCTTTTGGTGGGGCAGAAGCATGGAGCAGATAGCAGCTTGCAGTGTGACACCCCGCCTCTGTCCTTGCTGGTTGCTATGGCATTTTCATTTCTGGTTCTTTGCCTGGGGAATTTGTGTTCATTCCTTAGTTACTGAGAAAACCCCCTCAATATTGAGCTATTGGGCAGGAAGCAAGCTCAGAGCAAGAACTGGTATTATCCTTCTTGCCTTATGTGTATCTCTATCTTACATCTGCCACACACAATCTGTTATCTTCAGCTCTGAAGAAACCATATTTTCAGGGCTGGACCACATGTGTGTGCCTGTCTAGGCTTCTCTTATCTTTTAGGATTTACCTCGGTTACTGACATCTCAGCCCCATCAGCCATCTGATTTGTGGAACTCCTCAGGCAAGCCTAATTTTGGGGAAAACCATCTTACCTGCCCACTTTGCAAGTTCTCAATGCAAGCAGCCTGCCCTGTAAGGCTCACTTTAGCCATAGGGATGGAGCATGCGCTGTAGTGCTGGTACTTACAATGAAGGTGTGGCGAGCTGATAGTTTCTGACAGGCTTCAATTTCCTCCAGAGAGAGTTCTGTATTTCTGTAGTCACTGTCTACAAGCTCAGAAATACCCCATCTCAAGTCTATTACCTACACACACACACACACACAAAACAAAACAAAACAAAACAAAACAAAACAAAAAAATATGGAACTCTACAAGAGATGCTGAGACATTCGATATCTCTCAGTGGGGATTTCTCCTGTGAAAGACTTAGGGATCTGGATGATGGATGACCAGTTAAGAAACTTAGTTTTGCAGGACAAGGAACCTCAGGACTGTGGGTTATTTGTTGCAGTATTTGAAGCCTATGTTCTGTCATGGAAGATAACGATCCCCAACATTTCCATAGCTCCTTTTGTACTAGAATTAGTATAATTAGGACTAATTCAGCTATCCCTGAAGTATATCCAGTGGAATTTATACATTCCATTTATTTTTTTTTTCAAAAGGAATCTAGAAACAAAAGGATGATATCAGCCCTCAGGTCCAGGTGATTGAAGATGGTTAGCCACCTAACTTCACTGAAACCCATACAGCTCAAGCATCCAAACATACTTAAAACAAAAGATTTAAGAAACTGATACAGCAGTATTTGACTCCTAGGAAGTTTCTAAGGGAATGGAAAATCTATTAATATTTCATCTTTTCTCTCCATCCCACATATTTTCGATGGCCTTTGCACAGGACAGACAGGAGAAAAGTGATTTACCTCAAACATGAAGCCTTGCTTCTGACAGAAAGCCTGCACTCCTGGATATGCTTTCTCCAGGAGGGCCTCTCTTTCTGTAGCCATGTCTGCATGGAAGGATTTGTGCAACACAACAGAAGTTAGGAGTTTGGTTTTTACTTTACTTACTTGTCATGTTAGACCTTACAGCAAAAATGCAGCCTGTGTTGCTATCATCTCATCTGGGTAGAGTTTCATGTAGACGACATTCTGGTTAAGTCTCGTAAGACTGCAGTTTCCATGTGTCTGCGGGCTCGTGCCCACGTTACTATGTGAATACTAATATGTGCTTGCTACTCGTATACCATTACAAGTGTATTTTCAAGGTTATATTCAGTCCTACTGACTTGTCACGGTGTTTCTGTTTGCTAATATGAAAACTCTGGAACTGGAAAATTTTGGATTGCATAGTGCAAAACACAATACAGCAGCACTGATTCAGAAAGAACGTATTCCTTGCGATTTATTTCTCCATCCTATTTTAAGACCTCTCAGCCCCACTGTTGGTCATCTCAGCAGTGACAAATAGCCACAATAAAAGGCAATTCTATCCACAAGGAGTCTTTTCATAGAGTCAGGTCTGTGAAATGTTTATGGCCACTTCCCCTGCTGTGCTTTTTGCAAGAGATTATCTCTTTCTAGAAAAATCTGTGTGACACCTTTAAGTGAGGCATTCAGTGAATTAAATCAAACAACAAACTAGAAAAAAAATATAAATTAAGAAGAGAAAGCAAATAGAAGGACAGGTAAGCACATACATGCACACAAACACAAGCATGAGTGCTCACTTCCAGGCTCACGTGCATGCGCCTTCCTCTTTTCACTGTTACACAAGTCTTACATTCAAGGTTAATTTTCACGCCTGCAAAATGAAAAGACAAAGGGAACATAAAGCACATTTTTCTCCTTACATATGTGTTATCATGCAAGATTACAGTTTCTTCAGAACTGGAATATTCTCTCCCTGAAGCTATGTAAACATTCTCGGCACTACGTGATCATGCGATAAAGCAGTACGAGAGGGAATGCTAAAATTAGGATGGGGAATGGCTGTGTCTGCAGCTTTCCTTGGGACTGTTCTAAGTGAAAAGTGATCACTAATGAAGTCTGTGCCAGTGTCAGATGAAGAAGAGGCTCCCTTGGGTTAGGAATTATGTTGTCTGCACTGCTGTCCAACAGGAATCAAGCTCTGTCAGCATAATACCCATAGATTAATTAATTAGCTCTCACCAAGCCTGTATTAATTATGGGAAATCCTTGTGTTGCTTTGCACTCCAGACCCCCTCAATTCCAAACTTTACAGGGAAAGAGTGAGTTTAATTTATGTCCCTGTCTTTTGATGAGACTCCAATCACATGTCACATCTTCATCCCCAAAATTCCTGAAAATCCACTAATTTCAGATTGCCTGCGGTTTTCACACATTCCCTCCAGAAACTACAGCTGTAACCACTTGTGTAAATTCTGACTGTCTGCTCAGGCTGGAAACACCCCGCTGTCCAAGCAGCATATTCATCATGTTACCCTCTACTGGAGAAGATGCTGCAGTATTTTCATTCTTTGGAAGACACTTTTTGTGGAATTGGAAGCTTCTCTAAATCCATGTTTTCTTATTCAAAAAAATGAAGACAGAGTGAATGGTTTTCAGAAGAGGGGGGAAATTGAATTTTGTAATTCCTGAGAATCTGAGTCATTGCTACCCACTGCCAGTTACCACTTTAGGAGCTCAGTCTGGTAACTGTGTCCCAGCAGGCAGAGGAAGTGGGAAATATTTGGATATTATCCAAGAAGGGAAGTTCTTCATAAATATTTCTTGCTGTTACAGTGGTGGCTGGGAATCACACGTGTGTTAGCCAAGCTTGCAAGAAAGCCTGCAAATGCTGCATTGCTCTAGGTTGAATTTGCCTTCGCTGCAAATGCTGATAGTTCCTGAACTAGTGCAGAATTCTGCCATCTCTGACATGTTCTAAGTGCAAATTGGGTGTGACAGAATAAAGCCGTAGATAAAGTGCAGCATCTTCACTTTCAAATGAAGCTACAAGCTTACGGCTTCACTTCTAAGCACAGCAGGGTCACCACGGTGTAACACTTTGCAGACTCACACAGAGTGCCTGATGCGTTCAGCAGCTTCAGGACTTTTCAGCTTATTTACCTGAAAAATCTGAGCTTCTGAAGACTCGGACCAGGCTGGAAGGCTGGACAGGAAGAGGAAATATCTTCCCACGGAGGAGATCCCGGTGTATATCTGGGCTGAAGCTCATGCTGCTCTCTGGACCTCCTCAGCAGAAACTGCTCTTTAAAAAGATGACTAACAGCAGTGAACACCAGTAGTGGTGCCTCTCTCCAGAAAGCTGGCTTGTTCTTTCTTTCAGAAAAGCCGGGAAAAATGTCAGCTACAAACCAGTAATGGTTGAAAATCTGCACTGAGATGTGGGGAAGCTGCATGGCATTCAGAGAGGACAGCATCCCTATAGCAACCAGCGTCTGTCACTTGGGCAGAATCCCCAGGGCCTCTCGCTAAGGCACCAAATGTGCTCCCTACCAGGTGCTGTACACCTGAGGTTCCTTTGTTTGCTGCCCTGGACTATTCTAGAAATACTTGTCTCTGTATTTTAGCATCAGGTAAACACACCACTACTAGTCTCAGTTATGGTTTGGGCACTCTCAGCTATTTGGAGGAGGTTTCTTAATACTCATGAGCTTGCCTACTTCTGTCAAATCGTGTGAGAGGGAGTTTACTACCAGGCCTCAGTTTAAATTGTGCATAATAAATATTCGCCACTACGTGACTATGTTTGGAGTAGGGTATCATCCCCAGAAGACCAGCACGTGAGAAAAGATAAAAAGCGACATTTAATAATTTATGAAAAACAGCAAGGAGGGTAGAAAAAAGAGAAGAGAGAGAAGAAAAAAAAGACTTCCCAAGGAATACTACAGCTCATGGTAGAAATCCAGCAACAGAAGCTGTTTGGCTGTTGCTCCAAGGTGTGGGTTACGTGCAGAATGTGTTGTGGACACCATCCCTGCTCCACCTGCCAGTCCCCCCCTACCAGCTTGTCCCCCAGGGGTGTGTGTGTGCTTCAGTGCTCACCCAGGTGCCATTGGCGACAGGAAACTGCAGCTGCTGGTGGAGAGCAGGTAGTGGGGTCTCAGAAATGCAAAGTCTTTGTCCCAGTGTCCTTGGAATGCACAGGGAAGGAAGAAGGCAACTGGTAGAAACATTTCAGCATGGCCCTGACAGGATAGGTATCTCTGTCTCATTTTCACAGAGTGCTTTTCAATGCCTTTCTTTCCTGATTGTCTGTTTCTGATACTGATAGTGCATTGCTATTTCAGTTTGTTTCTATATATGTTTATTTCTTTATTTGTTTAATATAGCTTTTCCCATAAGAAACTCTGCTTTCTCTCTGTGGGAACAGACCAGTCAAGCAGATTCACTTGCTCAGAGCTGCTTTCTGCTTTCCCATTTTCTCACAGGAGACCATAATCTATTGTTTCTGTGGCTTTTTGCCTTTTCCATGAAAATGAACTGAGCATGTCAGAGAAAACCAGTATCAGCCAGAGCAGCTGCTGTCTTCCTCTTGTTTCTCTCACAAAATGAGATTTAGGAGGCTGGTGTCTATCCCCGTCTGTATCCTCTCTGTATCTCTCTGGCATACAGAGGAATAATTAAAGAAAAATTAGTAATCTGTATTTATGCAATGGTATCCTTTTGCACACAATACTTGGGTAGATGACTATGAAGATTAATCAAGTAAGAAGAGATTAACCGACATCCTAATCTATCATAAATCAAACGGGGAGGGAGATGAAGCCTCTTACCCCAAGAAACTGAAATTACAAAGGGCCTACATTGGGGCTTAGCCTACATTAGTTGAATCTAATCTAAGACAACATTAGGGCTCTAACATCGTGCATTTTTTGATTGTTCTTCATGCCACTGTGATCAAAAATGGCAGTGTAACAGAGGAAAGTGTCAGCTCCATTGAGGCTGCTGAAAGTATACCATGCTGGAGAGGAGGAATCGCAGGACAGCAGACACAGTCTGGAGGATGAGGACAATTAGAGGCATCCAGGCAAACCAAAACATGGAAGATATCAATGAGAAGAGATGTAAAAACCCCTTTTATTCAAAACAGAATGCTTGAGCCTTGGGATGCGTCTCAGCAACACTCTGGGATGTGCTGTATGCATCTCACGCTGCAGATACTTGTCACTATTATTGATGACACCAATTCTTGTCACCAACAAATCCACTGATTCAAGCAGTTGGTTACAGTTGGACCTAAAGTCCCCAGCTAGCAGATATTTTTTTTTGCAAAGTCAAGATCTGCCAGCACTATGGAGAAGGGTTGAGGACTGAGATAATTGGAAAAGAAGCAGCTTGCTTTCTGCAGGAATGCAGCACATTACTTTCTGGTGAGCAGGGTGTTTCTGTAATTAGCAAATCAAAACCAAACAAAGTCAACCAACCAAATCTTTTCCAGGGCCATTCTGGATTTCCTCAGGCTATAAAAATGTTTAAGCCTCTAAACATATCAGACCTGTTTTCCTGCATTCCACATCTACAGCTTACTTGTACCCTAAAGGTAAGATGAAATCACTATCTCATACTGATTCTTCCTAAAAGATTACAGTTGCAAGCTCTCTAAAGAAATTCTTCCCTAAATTCTCTTCTGGAGCATAAAGGAAACAGATAAGCATTGGGATAGAAGATAGCATAAATGGTACTTTTTCAGGGAAAATGTGTGAAAAATGCAAATGCTAGTGCAAGTGTAAAAGAGAGGCCAGACTCAAAGATGTTGATGAATGTTGCTCTTCGCACTGTCACAGCGATACACTTCCCTTCTTTGTCACAAATGTCATCACAGAGGTGAAGTGAGGAGCAACTGTGAGTCAGTGGCAGCGTGGGCTCTGCCATGGCAGGGAACTTGTTTTCTCACCGTCTGTCTGTTCTGTGAGCCGTCATCCCCCACAGCTCGCTCAGAGACTGCTGCCTTTACAGACCACATGAGGACAGGATTAAATTCTTAGCTGGGAGGTAATTTTGTGGGTGTTTATCCAGCGAGGACCATGCTATTGGTATCTGATGAAACCCAAGCCCTTTTAATTGGCCTTTCCTTACAGTGGATGGACATACGACGAACCATGTCTCCTTGCAGCCAGTAGTAAGAGCATCCTAGAGGCAAATATCAACCCTCTGTGTGCAGAGCAATGGTCTCAGCTTTGCTATCCACAGCATATTTCCCCCGTTGCTAGTAGTTTGCCTTGTCAGTGTCCTGTCCTCCTTGTAGAGATGGGAGGTCATGCTAAATCCAAACCATCTTTGCGAGCTTTCTAGAAAATCTCTTATCTATTTATATTCTGATTTCTTGTTATTTTGGTAAAGAATTAAAATATCTTGATAAGAGAAAAATCCTTGCTGCAGCAAAAAGCTACGTATCTAAGGTCATAGGAAATGCCGTGTTATACCAGCCTGACCTTCCACACAATCCTTTTTCTTTTGTCTTACGATAGCTAAAGTTAGGTCCTTTAAAGCAGTCAGCTATACCTAAGGGCCCAAATAAAGATTTGCTACTGTGAAGTGCATAACGCTGTATTTTTTAAGGCTTCTGTGTGTTATTTGGTCTGATGTTCACAGCACTGATCTAGCATTTTACAACTTTAAAGCACCATACAGCCATGAACTAGGCTGCAGGAAGAAGCAGCAGGCACTTCGCAGCTCATCACTTGCATGTTAGTAAAACCCTGTGTTAAAAGTGTTAAAAGGCACAGCTTGTCTATGGCTCAGGAGATGGCCAAGGTAACATCCACCTTTATTGTCTGGGCCTCTTCTCCTAGCTGTATTATATAATTTGGTTACTCTTTGAACAAATTATGAACGAGTGTACATACTGTTGATAGTAATAAAAGGAAAAGAGAAGACCAAAACCACAGGTTGCTCGAGCCTGAGGCTCTGTTGGCTTTGCCCTTTCTCACGCAAGCTCGTTATTATAGAAATTCTCTTCTTTTGGTCTCCCATTTTTTTTACTTCAGTTCGCATACTGTGAGGAATAATTTATGTTTTCTGCAAATTTATCCTATATTTTGTTGTTTTTCTACAAGCATAGAGGAATGGTAGAGCTTTCCCTATCCGTAACGCTAATCTGCAACAATGAAAGCTGTAGACACTGGTTCTGGCTCTCTATGTAAGAGGGAAACCTGTCAGTCAACAAGAAATGCTGACAGCAGCAATTGAAACACTTTGCTTTTTCCATCAGGCAACCAGGGCCTCTTTGAGGATTAAGCCTATTGCTAAATTTAGCTACATCTCACTATAGAGTTAGCATCAGGAGTTATCAGATCAGAACTTCTTTGGAAGCAATGACGTCTGTCCCGTGGAAGTCTAAGCCCTGGCATGCGTCTCATACCCTGTGCTGCAGCAGTTTGGAGCTGGGAACATTCTGCACAGCCGGCACAGCATGGGACCCCTTAGACGTGGCAGGATTTTTCAAAGCACTTGCAGCACATACACTCATCTGCCTGCTCTTGTTTATTGTTCTGTCTGGGTCCTGAGTGAAATCTGTTCCTGAGAAATGGAAGTCATGGGAGAGAGGAATGGTTAAACCACATGAAAAATTTTAGTGCTTTTTTCCTGGAGGTTTTGTTTGTTTAAAATATGCATTCGGTTTGCACTGACCCTTTTTTCTATTGGTTGGGTCAGGCATGGACTTTAAATCCCACATTCCAATGCAACTTAAGTTCTCAACTGCTCTGATAAGAAGTATTAATAAACTTTTAAAAGAGTTAGATCTGGGGAGAAATAAAAAAAAAAAGTGGAACCAATCCAAAAAATAAATAGCCTTTTGCTGGTCCTCATTTAGTCAGCCAAGTAGTGAGTTCTCCTCTTCCCTCCAAACTACATGCCAGAGCCTTAAGGAGGAAGCGTATGTACTGCTAAATAAGAGATTTAGCTCAGAAGTGTATTCCCTGAAGTGTAGAAGCCCCGCAGAACCCTGTGCCCCTACAGCAGTGGTTAAAATACACTACTTTTGAAATAAATGTCTTTGCTAGCTAGGATGAAGGAGGCTTGTCTGGAATTGTACCAAAGGTCACCAGCGCTGAGCCATGGAAATTCAAGAAAGGTTCCGTATCTCGCTATGAAAGACTTCCCTAAGTGAAAGTTGTGACCTCAAAGTTGTCTTCTTGATAATCACATTCCAGATGAGGAATTTTAAAGGTGTACAGAGCTTTAATTTTAACCTATCTCAGAATACTTCTCCTACCTGTTCTTGGTTAGCAGCTGATTTCACTCAATCCAAAATATTTCGAAGAGCAAGGGCTCTGGCTCTTAGAAAGCAGCAGCTGTTAACAGTACCACGCTAAATGAACACATCCATTCAAAGCATTTTGATTTTTTCGTTTGTTTCAAACAGAAATACTGAAACTCATATAGATACGCTAGAATTGTGTTTGTGTGGTTGTGCACACGTGTGTATACATACCTGTCCCAAGTGAATGTCCCCCTCCATCTTTTAGTCACAAAAGGAAAGATGGAATCAATTGGTATAAGCACCAGCGGGACTAAGTTGGAAGTTAGTTTCTTTATATCCCTGCCTGAAATCTCAGAAAATCTGCTTGGACATAACACTACAAATACAACAAAGGCAGTGGATCTTTCACCATATTGTTTCCCTTTATAATATACTCAGACATACTTGTAGGACATACATGAGTCAAGTTAGAATCACTGTCATTGGGCCAAGGAGACTTTAACGCGATCAAGGAATGTGTGGCTTCCAAGACTGGCGACAGTAAAAGAAACACACATTAGTTCCTCATGTGCCATTGGACAGAGTCACTTGATAATTTTTATTTTGTTAAGGGCTTTTATAAAGCAAAATCCCCCTTGATTCAAACACCTCATAAAACATTATTTATAGTCTTTTGCATGCTAGTGATACATCAGGTTTCAGTAGATCAGTAACTGCAAAATTGAACGGTTGTCAGGTAGAAGATGTTTTCTACTGGAGGGAAACCCACAAGTTAAGGCACTTTCTGAACCCAAGCCCACAAATAATTTGACCTCTTTTACTGGCTTTCATCTGGTTTTATACAAGAATCTTTTTTTGTTAATTATCTTTTCTTTTTTTTTTTTTTTTTTTTTTTAAATTAACCATCAGTTTTGATTTGGGAAATAGGGACAAAAAAAAAAACAACTTTTCTTAAATCCTCCAATTTATATTCTCAGTTGCAAAATGACAGCAGCAATCCTTACTGCTGGGCATGGTGACACACTGCTTAACTAAAAGCCCAATTCTAAACCCCCAAGCATGCCTTCTCCATTGCAGTGATCCCAGCCATTGGTGATAAAAAACAAAACAAAACAAAACAAACAAACAAACAAAAAACTCAGAATGAGTTACAGTCTTTAGGGCACAATGCTTAAGATGACACTTCTGAAAACAAAATCAGTTACAAGAACAGCTTAAAACTAGCCTAAAAGCCAGTATTCACTAAGCAGAACATGAACAAACTGACAGACTCCTCCCTGAGCCATGCAAAGCATTTCATATTCTTCCTCACTCATTGGGCATGAGCTGCTTTCACAGACGACCAGGCCAAAAGGGACCTATAAAGAATAGTCAATTTCTTCAGCTGGTGTAGTTTTAATCAGCTGGTGTGAAATCCACTTCTTCAGCCCTTATATCTTACTTTAAGACTATAAGAAGTGCTCCTTCCTGCATACAGTAAGTGTTCAGGCTGTCTCCTAGCACACCAAAATCAATGCTTCAAGCACAGCTTAGGACCATACTTAGAAGTATCCAATTCTCCTGTATAAAGATGCAAAGCTTTAAAAAAGACGATTTCAGGTCCATTCATTAGGTACCCCGACAATTATAAATAAATAGTAATAAATACCTATTTACACTCACACACCCTTCTTATATCCCACAGCATTACAAAACAAACCAGAACCATGCTTCTTCCCCAGGTAAATACAGTCAGGTTGGAGGTGGGACACACAATTATTAACAGTGCAGCACTACACAACAGTTGAGGATAGTAACAGTACCAATACATAGCACTTAAGAGCATTTTACAGCTTCAAAGGTCTTGCAAAGACTTAGTTAAGACAGTGAAAATGTTACATCCATTGAGAATCGAAGAGAGCTTGGATGAGAAAAAAAATGTAGTTTCACAGCATAGAATTTGGCCAGGACACCAGACTTGATGCCCTTATTGCATATAAAATGTCACATTAATTGGAGATATGGCAGATGTGGGAGCTAGGAAAAATTAGATCAGGCTCATGAGAGACCATTTAATTTCCTTGAGCATGAAATCCAATTTCCACATTGATTGTGTCTAAACAGTTTGTTGTTTTGGTAGACATCAAAGAGGTCAATGAAAACTCACAGGAACGGAAGAGTTGCAGGAACACAAACCATTACCTCCATTCATAAATACACACAGTGAAAGATTTCACATCAATTGAAAATGCTGCATCAATTGCATGACGATTTAGGAACTGACACCCACTTATCATCCTGGCACAAATCTACAAATCCCTGAAAATATGATCAGAATAGAGACAGACAAAGAAGCAAGCAGCAACACAGAGAGCTCAAATGAAATTCAGGGACCTGCCTGGCAGTGTCCTGGCTTCTACCTCTCCTCTGAAGTCTAAGACAACTGGAGGATAAAGGAGGCCACAGGTGGCTTTGAGACACAGCTCTGGAAGAATTTTCTTGGCCTATTTCCTGTTTGGTTGTTGTTGGTTTTTTTTTTATTCAGCTTTTTTTGCTTTCCGTTTCCTTGTGCCTTCATTTAGCTCCTCTTTTGACTTCACAGGAGGAGGCGGTGGATGGGAAACCTCATGGGAGGCCCCGTGCTGATCATGACTGGTGTGTCCGCTAGAAACTGAGCCAAAGAAAACTGGGCAGATGAAGCCTTCCACTGGAGCAAAAGGTGAGGCATGAGAGTGAGTCGCCGTCATGAAAACCTGCCACACAACAATGGATACCTGGAGTTAAAAACCTCATACAGCAGCTACAAAAGGCTAACTAGTAAGGAGCAATCAACTTATCCCAGATCTTGTAAGAGGCCCTATTGATACATAACTTGAGGCTTTATCACAAGGATCTTATAGCACACTACCTATATGATGGAGAATTTAGCTTATAGTTTCCTGAGCAGATCTTTCCTGGTACGTACAGCCAATGCCTTCAATAGTGGCTTAGTAAGGTTACCAAAGCTAGATGCAAAGAACTAGTCCTAGTATCTCACTAACAGAAACTGGTGAGTGCTTTCTAACTGCACTGGGGAGTACCTCATTTCATCACTAACTTTCCTGAAAATAACTTTCAGTTCTTCACTTCATTATGAAGTTAATCAAGCAAACATTCTGCATGGGCAAGCAAAAGATGGGCACCTACAAGGAAATTCTAGAAAGTTAGAAGCAGAACCCACCAAACAAGACATAAAGCAGCATTCCCAAGTCAATGTTTCAGTTTAAACTGGTGAACACCCCCAGCTTAATTCTGTACCCTTTCTCTGGTTTTGTAGAATTGTTAGTAGCAAATCTACTGTCAACTTACCTTGCAAACTATCATGAACATGGTGAAAAAGAAGATGAGGTTAGCTTCAGAAACAGGGAGCCAGTGAGTTTGTTGCAGAGTGAAAAGGACTGTGCCATACAGACTAGCTTTTGTAGGGCTAGAAGAGAAATAAAGAACTTGTCTAGAAGGTTTGTGTACTTTGCATCTGGTCCTGAAGGGCTCTTTAAATTCCATTTTCAGTCTGACAGAAAACGTACAGGATAGCTACTTACAAGGACATATGAAGAATTTCATTTGTTTCTGGCTTCCAGACCCCACGCAGCAGTTGCTCGAAGTTAGACATCAAGGCAACACCAGAACCTGTGAAACAGTAAAAGCAAACAGCTAGAACGTCCACACATCAGAAGAGAGCTCTGCTGACTCCTCTAGATGTCCCAGGGGAACAAAAGTTTCATGACTTTCTTCCCTAACTTAAAAGAAGGTACCCTAAAACAATGGAGCAGGAGAAGCGTTACTAGCTTAGAGGTTGGAGTAGATGATCTTAGAGATCCTTTCCAACCTGAAAATCACAATTCTATTAAATGTTTTCTAGATTCCATGAATTGTTTCCTGATGGGAAAAGGGCATTTGCCTCTGTTCTGTTTACTGATGCACAAGCACTTACTACAAATACAAAACTAAAGGAAAACCGACTAGACCATTTCAACACTGAAAGAATCCCCCTGCAAAGATACAGACAAGGCCAGAGACAGTAGAACACAGGAGAGAGAATAAAGAATTCCTCAGCTCTGCACCCATTAGTGACTCCTAATTCTTCATGCCTCCATTAAAGTTAGATGATGACTCAGTTGACAACCATTCTGCAAGTATGAATAAATGTGTGTTCCATGGAATGTGATTAACTGGAGCCAGCTGACTAACCAGCCTGCTGGTCAGCACTGAGTGATGTGGTGACCTTAAGCTTCACTCTCAGACTCTCCCCATCCCTCTCCACAAGGCTGGGTGCACCCCTGCTGCTTTAGAGTATCCCAGGCGTCACCTTTGACCCATCCAGTAGCCATCATAATAAACCACCCGTGGTGGTATTGGTGATGAGCATGGTGGACCCCGGCTGCAATTTTGCGAACTCTGACCACTTCCTTCATCGCCACAAAGATGAGCTTCACAGGCAGAAAGCTAACACACTTGTAGAAGAGGTTCATGGGACAGAAGAATATCAAGTACCTGGAACAAAAATGCAAGGAGTTTAAGGACCCATTTGTTCATCTTGACCTGCGATGTATGGAGAGGATAACGAATACTGCGGCGTTAGCCTGAATTATGTCAGAAAGAAAGAAATGCTGGTTCTGTCATGCAAAAGCACACACAACCCCTACACACTGAGGAAATTAAACTTGGAATAACTGTGGTTAATTTGTGCACACTTCACTAATACAGAGACGATGACGCCCCCAAATCTTCACTGTGTGCCGCTCTCCTGCTATATGTGGTATCAGAGCAGTGCCTGCTGCTTTTGTGGTTTGGCCACGGTCCAGCTGTGGCAGCTATGAATAGAAGTGTCCAGCAGTGTGATTGGCCCCCACCTGTATTATCATTAGACAGCTGGTCAGAGAAACTGGAAACTAGATCTAGAAATACAAAAGACTCACAGACTACTTCATACCACCTCCACTTTCCCTAGTTCATCCAAACACGATAATACATGTGTCACACAAACAGAATACCTCCCTTCTCATACAAGGTTTTTGTGCACAGCCAGCAGTGTCTTATGCTTGGTAAGGGAGATGAAGCACAGAGGACTCACCAGATTGCTGTGGCCAGGATGACACTGGAGTTATTACTGAAGTAATGAATAGGTGCTTCTCCAAGTAACAGATCAGCAAGTATGTAACTTCCAAAGCAGTGGAGCATAGCACAAAGCCAGGAGGCAAAAGGGCTCTTACGAGACATCTCCACGGCTCCTGTGAAGCAAATTCTAAATGAGAAGATGAATTCAACAAACAGGCAGAAACTTAAAGACCTTCTAAGACACTTGCCTTGCACGTTCTCCAACAACAACAAAAAGTCAAAGAAAAGTGCTTGTAAAACAAAATGAAAAAAAAAAAAAAGCGTATTCTGTGAAGCCTGAGCAGATCTGTACCGGATAGAGTCAAGATATGATACACGTGATCACAGCTTGCAGGCCCCCCATAAGGTTTCATATCAACGGACTCATTAGAAGTTTATGAATTGGCTAAGAGTTTATCTCCTACATTTGCTCCTACTTACTGCAATCAGAAAGAACATTTTTTCCCCTTGAAATCAATGTATTTTTACAGTCTAAAAATAAAATGCATACTAGTACCATTCTCTCCATTGCTTCAACCTAGGTGCCCTCTAGAATTCATGAACAATCTGTTTCAGCTCTTTCATTCATAAGATAACCTGTAAAAATAGAACAGTCATTCTTAATCTTTATTTGAAAGAAGGGGATTTGAGGATTCTTCACTGCTCCTGTGCTACTTCACAAATGCCCTCTAAGTTCAGAAAAGACAACTAGATATTAAAACAGTGTTACTCTTTGGTAATACATTATGGTCTCCTCCCACAACCTCCTGTCGTGGGGTAGGAATTTTTTTGTTTGCCTTTTTTTTGATTCCCCTAGCCATTTTCGTCCACTGCTGTGATTCTTCAAGGAAGTTTCTCAAGAACATAAATTCTGTAAGATTCTTTCATCGCCTTAAACTGATTCCTGAGTCTTTTATGTAGTGTTTCAGATACCTAACTAACAGTGGCCCACCTTACATAGCAGTAAGTGAATCAGCGTATGCTAGAACTATGACTACTCAGACTCTTCCATCCCCAAAGACATCTGAACCAGCTGGAGAGACAGTGGAAGCGAGACAGCTGCAACAGCCACGATATGGAGCTGGTTTTGTAGGAACCCAAAGTTTAGCTTGAGGCTTCAAATTAATGACACTTATTTCTCTTTGGCTCCATTAAGCCACGCTGTTCCCACGGAGGAAACAGGACATTAGTGTCCTAAACCCGCTCTTCAGTACAGGAGCTGTGTGGGATGAGGCAGTGTAGGAATCTAGTGAAAAATACACCCCAGCCATATGCAGTCCAAGTGGATTACCAGGCTCTTAGAGGTATTTTCATGAGAGTTGCCTGTTAACTGTCCCGTTCAGGACTTAATGCTGGAAGACAGCTGTAAGTGATCAGGCCTCGAAAAGCCAGCACTTCTGTTTACATGGAGTTTAAATAGAACAGCATGTCGCTTGTACAGCGCGCAAATCCGACAACGGGAGGACTTAAAAAACTATACCAAAGCAGCTTTTTTTTTCCTCAGTCATCGGGTGATTACACTTAAACTGTTCACAACAGAGCAGGAGGGGTGCATGCAGTATCTAGAACACAGCAGAGAAGGCAGCAGTTGGAAAAAAACAAGGCGCAGTCAGACCGCAACGGCGGAGAAAGCGAAAGCTGAGATGCAAATCTATCGATCTTTACAAGATAGGCCCAAGGGAACAAACACAGCAAGGTCATCTAGGGTGCTGAGAACAGCTTACGGCTTGGACTAGAAGGTGGAAAAAAACAAGCTTTGACTTACAGCCTTTTTGCGTATAAACAGGAGGGGAGCACAGACACAAAAATAGAGAAGTAACCGGACAGAAATGCAATGCTAAGTCCGGGGACAGCAGCTCAGGGACTGGGTTTAGACCCCTAACGTGGTCGGAACCCAACAGGGACTGGGATTAGACCCTTAATGTGGTCGGAACCCAACAGGGACTGGGTTTAGATCCTTAATTAACGTGGTCAGAACCCAACACTGACTGGGTTTAGACCCTTAACGTGGTCGGTCCCCACCTTAACTACACCACGAGATGGCTTTGAGGGAGCCCCTTCCCTCTGCCCCCACAGCGGTGCCGGGACCCGAGGCTCTGCCTCAGCCCGCAGCCGGGGGCCGCCGCTCACCCCCCCACACCGCTGACAGAGGGGCCGTGGCCGGGCAGCCCCCGGCTCCCCCCCGCTTTCCCCGCCCGCACCGACCTGGCTCGTACTTGAGGTAGAGCACGGAGACGATGAAATAAGCCGCATCGAAGAGCGGAAAAACGGGCAGGGCGGCGAAGGCGGCCGCCAGCTCCCCGAGCTGCAGAGCTCCCGCTAGATCCATGGCAGCAACCACCGCTCTCCGCCACCTCCACCGCCACCGCCGGGCCCGTTCTCCGCCTCCTCCCGGCCGCCCCGCCTCGAGGGCCGGGTCCGGGGCGCGGCTTCGCCTCTAACGGAGCTCGGCGGCGAGAGGAGGAGGCGGCGGCGGAGGCCGGTCTCGAACCCGGGTCCTCAGCGCGGACCCCGCTACTCAGCGGGCGGCGGGGGCGCGCGTGTGGAGCCTCCGCTCCCGGTGCCTCAGAGGCGGCGGGGAGGGAACGGGGACAGCGGGGAGGGAACGGGGAAGGCGCAGGCGCTGCCTCTCCCTCTCCGTGCCCCTGCCCTTTCCGTTTCCGCCACCGTTTCCGCCGCCATGATCGGGGATCTGCTGCTCTGCGGGTAACGGGGGCCGGGCCCGGGGTGGCGCCGGGGTAACGGGAGGTGTGAGGGGGGTCCGGCCGCGCCTGACGCGCTCTCTCCGTCTCTCCTCAGGACGCTGCTGGTGAACGCCGGCGCCGTGCTCAACTTCAGGCTGTGAGTAGAGGGGTCGTGGTGGTGGGGGGGGGAGGCGTCGTTCCCCATTTTTTTGTCGTTTTGGGGGCTGTCGTGGCTCTGCCGGCCCGGCTCCGGGCCTCCCCCGGGGGCGATGAGCGCTCGGTAACGGCCGCCTCGCTGTCCCACAGGAGGAAGAGAGACACGGAGGGCTTCGGCGAGGAGTCCCGGGAGCCGACAACCGGTAACGGATGGGACCCGCTGCCGGTGCTGCGCCAGCACCCGCGGGTCGCCTCCGCTCAGAGCCGCGGGCACGGGGCAGGAACGGGCGCTTTCTGTAGCAATTTCTCGATCAAAGCACGTTTTGTGGCACCACAAGTACAAGTTTAGCCCCCTTCCCCCCCCCCTCCCCATTCGTTTGAGTGTCAGTTGTTTTCTGGCTGGAATAAGTGATTTACAGCTAGCTAAAATTTGCAACCGAAAATTTGTCTCCATGACACCTACGTGAAGGAGTGACAGTTGTCGATTTTGACCTCAAACTGGTGACTTGAGAAGAAATATAAAAACATACTTCTCCTTTTTTCTGTTTTCTTCTTATTTTCCTTTTGAAGTGTAGGTGCCTGTGGTGCAGAGATAACACTGCCTGCAACCTGATTTCCATCTGCATGACACGCACACACCTTGCTCCTTTGTAGTTCTGCTGAAGGAGACAGAAGGCTGCAGACTGACAGCAGGCTGTCCTTCCCGTTTTAAAAGTGACCCCTTTTTATCACGTATTGTTTATTTTACTAACCATTCACAGTAGGGATGTACCAAACGTAGCATGGAACATACCTAAAATTTTAATTTTGGTTATTTTCACCTTTTTGTATTTTTATGTTCCTTCTGTTTTTCAAGTAGTGTTGAAAATGTGACTTGCCAATGTATGAGGTATTTTTCACATCGAAGTTTGTTTTCCTCTTGATTTTTAGGTGATAATATCAGAGAGTTCTTGCTGAGTCTTAGGTATTTTCGAATCTTCATTGCCTTGTGGAATGTCTTCATGATGTTCTGTATGATTGTGTAAGTAGATATGTGCAGCATCTTGCCACTTGTTTATTGGAAGTCAGATACTTCTGTTTTTTTCTTGTGTTTCTTTTATGATCTGTCTCCAGCTCTCTCCCACTCTCATGTTCCATAATTACATCTCATTTCCCTCATCTCCTTTGATCTTCAAAACGGTGTTGGCTGATCTCATATGTTTTTTGCTTATATAGACACCGTTAGTGCATGAAAACCTCTCTGCAGTGTGCAAGTCCTTCAGCCTTAGATATGACATCATTTGATTCAGCATTTCAGTGTTATTGTAGTGATGTTGTTCATTTGGGGGTGAGGTGAAACTACCACATAATAGAATGGAATCAGCCTTGAGAGTAGTCTCTGGAAACTTCAGGTTTTAGTTGTGATAGAAAGGCTAGCAGAATACCTGCTTGCTTTTCATTTGCAAAGCTGTACGCTCTGATGTAGAGCGATACTGATCAGCAGACGAGCGCTGGTGTTTCAAGCTGGAATGGCATTGGCATGACTGTTAGGCTGTACCTGGTTCTCATCTACTTCTTTTTCTGTTGCATCCACTAGGTTATTTGGATCTTGAAAGTCATCCACAAATATGGCTGTTAACTTGGAAGAGACTTTTGGCTGGAAACGTAACTTTTCTATGAAGTAAAAGATGATAACGCTTTCAAAATGCAGCCCTGGGACTGTGGCCTGCTCTTCGGTACAAGCTCCTAACACATTCAAGGGACAGGACACGTTCATCCTCCTCAGCCAGTCATGTAATAATGTGGCGTATGCTGGTTCGCTTGCTCCGGGGAGTGAGCCTTTAGGCCCCTGAACCAAAATCTTCAAAGTATTTCAACCTCATTGAAATAAAGAGAACTTTAAAGTGGTTAGCTAGGCTTAGAGTGCGGTGCCTAGTATGCAGGGTAGAATTGAGGCACAACTGAAGACCACAACTGTAAAACTCTGCATTGTTGGTCACTCCCAGCTCTTGATGTGTCTGCTAATGTCACCATTGTCTAGGTCACTTGGAAGTCACACTTCTTGATTGTCGTTTTTGTAAAGTAGAGGGAAGTATTCCTGTAACTTTGAAAAAACTTTTCATTTTTTTCCTCAGTATTCCATTTTTCTTTGGAGAAACAGAAAAGGATTATTTAAAAAAAAAAAAAAAGGATTCTCACTTTCTCACATTTTTCCTAACAAAACGCTTTTCAAATTAAAATTTCAAAGATTTTTTTTTTCCTAAGCAATATGGAAGGGATTTTGAATAGATAAATAGCAAAACTAATTCTATAAGCCAATCCTACAGTTTTGGAATCAGTTTGGATTTGGTTGAATAAAGATGTTCTATTTAAGAGTAAAAATAAATTGGATGTTGTGTTCATTCTGGTACAGGAAAAATTAATTCGCTATTGGTGTTTTTTTTTTTTGTTTGTTTGTTTTTGAGAAATTTTAACTAGTCTTGTTAACGCATCTAACTTTTTGTGGTATTTTTTATGTTAAATTAGCCTTCTTCATCCCTAACGGTCCCTCACCAGAATAAAGAGAGTGTGGTGCTGGTTATCTTTTAAAAAAACAAACTGCAAACTCTTATTGGCATCTACTCAGCCACATTTTTTTTTAAGCTATATGACTCGAGGAGGAGGTAGACCTTGTATAAATGGTTTTAACACCTGGGTTTCAACAAACACCTTGAATTTTATCTGGGTGCAGTCAGGTAGTCAGACACAAGTGTTGTGCACTTAAAGCAATTCACTCCAGGGAGGCTCTTTTGTATGACCTGAAGCCTTTGAGCTTTCTTCTGAAGAGGGGTAGTTTAAGGGAAGATGCCTTGCAGTAATGAATGTAGAAGAATGTATGGATAAAAGGATCCTGCAAGCACGGTTTGAACTGCAGAGATTTAAGATCCTAGGTTAAATTGAACACTCTTCTAGGTCTTGTGTGTAATTTCAGTGGTTTTCATTTTAACCTTTTTCCATTTTTTTAAAATGAGCAAAAAGAGTAGCATGCTACCTTGCCTTGGCAATCTAAACAAAATCTAGTGTTTTATGTAATTTTTGGAAACATTTTCTCCCAAATAGTCATTAATCCGAGTCTTCCTCAGTGAAATGCAGACGAGTGGGGGTGCGGGAGGTTTAATTGCTATTGTGCATAAGCCGCTAGAGGGCCCCTGCAGTCAGCAGAGCAGCATCCAGGGCTCATTTTCAGACTGGGTTTTAATTCTTACTCCGAAAAATGGTTGATCCTGTGCAGAGATGACCTGCTTTCCGAGCGACATGTGGTGAATATGGGAAATGGAAGATGACCAAGCTGTACTGGTAAGGAATATGGACAGTTTTATAGCTCTAACTAGGTAATATGGATTAACAGCATGCTGCTGCCTCACAATTTCAATTTTTCCAGAGAATAAAAGTTTTAAAGTTGTCATTCAGCTCCTATGCACGTGCTTTAAAAACGACTAATTGGTTTTAAGCTGCTCTTAATATGCTTTGGGACATCTAAATGCTGGGCTGATTGCTTATTCTGTGTGATAGAGGATGGCTTTCAGTGGAAGCTGTTTGTTACAGCTGCTTTTGTACCAAATCCAATTTTGTATTACACGCTTCTGAAAACCTGAGTTTTTAATTGCACCGTCTTTAGAATCTACAGAGAGCAAAAGTGGGAAGGTAAATACATCTTTAGAAAGAACCATTTGTTCAATTTTTGTAGGGTTAATTCTTCCCAGCTAATACCTGTGCAGATTACAAGGGTTGCCTTGCCCATTTTTATGAATCTAACGAAAATGTGAGGTTCTGTCAGCAAAAACTTTTATTTCTTAGTCTTTTGTGCGTTTGGAATTGGAAATAACTTCTTTAAGGACACATTTGAGATTTCACAACTAAAAAGACTGCATTACCTTCCTCGTAATCCCTAATAAGACCTCAAAACAAACAGATTTTGCACAAATGTCTGTATATCCTTTAATATCTAAGCAGTGGTCATGTGAAGAGATGGGGAGAGCACACTGAGATGAGGAAAGTTGATTTTCAACTGGTACAGAACTTCAGGCGGTTCCTTTTCATTTTCCAGCTGGCCCTAAACCACTCGCTGAACCAGGGCTTTCCCTGCCACCCAGCACTGCCTGGGGATTGCTCTCCAGGCTCTTCAGGCATATGATTCTATGATTTCCTCCACATTTTGGGCATTTTGCAGAACTGTAGAATGGTTGAGGTTGGAGGGGACTTCAGGAGATCACCTAGAGCACATTGCACAGGATGGCGTCCAGAAGGGGGTTGAATCTCCAGAGGAGACCCCACAGCCCCCCCTGGGCAGCCTGTCCCGGTGCTCTGTCACCCTCACAGCACAGAATTGTCCCTTCAGATTGAGCTGGAACCTCCAGGGTTTCACTTTATGCCCCTTGCCTCTCCTCCTGTCGCTGGGGCCACCTGAAAAGAAACCATCTCCATCCTCCTGCCACCCTCCCCTCAGACACACGTTCACGAGACCTCCCCTCAGCGTTTCAATCTCCCCCATATTCGGGGCGTTTCCCCCATATTTCATCCATTTCCCCCCCCCCCCCCCCGAACTCCGTCGCGCCTCTCTGACGCTCGGAACCTCCCCCACAGCCTTCGAGCTACCGCTGCGAGCCGCGAGGACTCCCCGTGAGGCGCTGGGACCGGCGGCCGCCGTCAGCTGCGGCCCCGCTCCCCTCAGCCCCGCGGGCGCCCGCGCTCCTCCTCCCTCCCCCCCCCCACCCCCTTTTCCCCCCCATGAGCTTCCCTCCCCGCGCGCAGGCGCGGTGCGCGCGGCGGGACGTCAGGGGCGCGCCGTGCGTAACGGCGTCGGGCGTGTCCCAGGGTGCCCTGCGCGGGGCTGGCTCCTGCCCACAGTTGAGTTGGGCCCCGAGCGGAGCGGAGCGGAGCCGAGCAGGCGGGCCCCGGCCCGGTCCCGGCCCGCCGCGGTTCTGTCCCCGCTCCGAGCTCCGCCGCTGCCGCCTCTTCTTCTTCTTCTTCTCCTTTTGCTTCCCCCCCGCGCCTCGCGGGGAGCGAACATGCGACTCCGGCTCCCCGAAGAGGCCGCCGCCGCCGCCGGCGAGTGAGGAGCCGCCGCCGCCCCGGCCCGGCCTGGCCCCGCCGCCCGCCCGCCGCCGCCGCCCCGGCCGCAGCCGCCCCGCTTCGCCCAGGCAATGACAGCGGCTCCGGCCCCCTCCCCGCAGCAGATCAGGGACCGGCTGCTGCAGGCCATCGACCCGCAGAGCAACGTGAGTACGGCCTCGGCCGGGCCCGGCGGCTCCCGGAGCCGGCAGCGAGGAGACGGCGGGCGGCGGCCGCCCGGCCCGGGGCTCCCCTCACCGCCGCCTCCGCTCCCGAGGGTCTCCCCGGGGCCGCTCCCCCGCCGCCTCCCGCCGGGCTCCTCCCGGGCACCGGAAGCCTCCGCTGCGGGCGGTAGCGGGGAGCTCCCCAGCGCCTTGCTCTCACCCAGGGGGGCTCCGGTTGCCGGCGGCGCCCCACCTCGTCCCCCTCCTTCTCCTCAGCGGGAGCACCGGAGGCTTCCCCCGGCTCCCCACAGGGCCTCGCTGCGCCGCGTTCCGCCTCCTCCCGGTACCCCCGGGGCCGGCCGGAGGTGCCCGGCCATGCGGCGTGCGGCCCGGCGGCCTCCCGACGCCAGGCCGCGGCTCGGCTGCGGCCTGCAGGGGGCTCTGGGCCGGGCTCCCGCCGCCGCCGGGACCTGCCGGGGGGCGCCCACCTGTTCCTCGGCCCCCCGCTGACTCCAGCAGCAGTCACCGGGCCGGGGAGGCGGCCCCGGGTTTCGGGGGACACCCGGAGGCCTTCGACGTTGGAGTCGGGGCTCTGGAGCTGCTCCAGCACCGGGCAGCCTCGGTCTTCGCTTTTATCCTTCCCTGCAGAGCGCTAATGAGCTTATCTGCTCCTTCTGGGATGTAGTGTAAGCACAGAAGTCGGCGTGTGTTTCACCAGTAAGTGGCCTTCACGTATACACTGCAGTTATCCCAAGTGTTACATCCTCCTTTTAATTTTTTTTGGCGTTTTAAAGCAGTTCTCGGGTGTTTATCACGGTGAGAGGGCTGCAGAGCCTGCAATCTGTCAGATTTCTGTGATCTTAGCTCAGCAGGCACCGCAGCAGGACGTGAAGGTGCGTTTGGCCTGGCCATCTGCAGTTTGTCGTGGGGGCAGCCAGGGGTGCGTCAGGCCGAGCGTTTGCATGAGTGCGTGGTGTTCCTGGAGGCTGGGTGTACAAAATGGTGTTTTGGCTCTATTAAACTCGTACCTGCTTCTCCATGAATAAGTATTTTTTGTAATAGATGTATGTTGCAGTCTTGTAGTAGCTAATAAAGCTATTGCCATTTGGAAACGTTCTGGAGCGGTTTGTACGCGATGTGAAAACTGAAGAAAAATCACCCAAAATCACCCTGACCTTGTAACTTCTTCAGTAATCCGCTGTGATGTGCATTTGTCACGAGTGGCGATATCGCGTGTTGGAGTAACAGTAATGAATTATCATGGTAATTGGGCTTTTAAATGTCAGAGTTGTTTGAGTTTGAAGTACTTTAACTCAGTTCTCACTGAAATGTCAGTCCATGAATTCTCTTTGCTCAGGGCTCTCTTCTTCTGGTTGCAGATTTTTCACTTGGTGAGGCCAAGTGTCAACCCAGTTAGATACAATTCCAACAGGTCTCTGCTTTCTCTTAACTTCCAAACTGCTGGCAGCACATGTTACCCTCCTTCTGGTGCCCTGGCTGTGTGGAGCTAAGCAGCTAGGAGGTGCATTTTGTGATGGATATGGTTCCTTTTTCCCCATAAATTCTGCTGTGAAAGTGCTTGCAGCTTGGTTGTGATGCAGGGGACCAGAAACAACCAGGCAGCTGTCTGCAGGGGGAAGTTCAAGCATCAGCCCCAGCTCTGCTGAGCTTCCTACAGGTCAGTAGCCCCATAAGCTTAGGAGTAATGTATGTTAAATTATAATTCTACATACTTGATACTTATCCAGGACAATAATTAGTGGCGGAAAAATCAGCCCATTGTTCAGAAACGCCTGTAGGCAGGGGGCTGTCTTCCATTTTAACCTCTTCTTCGAATGAGAGCAGAGGTGGTGTGGGGATTCATTGTGCAGGCTTAGAGCTCAGATTTTTTTCTCCAAAGCACTTACAATACATGGTGAATAGTAGCTAAAACTGTCACACCGTTTCTGTGAAGGAAAGAAAAAATCTGACTTTTGAACATGCTTAAAAGCAGAGTTTGAATTCAGTCTGACTTGAGTCCCAGGGTAGAGGCAAAGGAACTGTTCTGGTGTTTTCCCACAGGAAGAAGTCGCTGCAGGTAGGAGCCGCAGCACTTCTTGGTGCTCATGGAAAATTGTGGCTACTTTCTTCTGGCTTTTAGAATCTTCTGTTAAAAGAAGTGGTTGCATTCAAACTTCGAGTATTCATTATTGTGATTGACTTCCTTGTTTACCGAGAAAGTCGAGCTTTGAGGCCTGGATTTCTTTCAGGATTTTCAATATAATTGTTGGTGTGAGTGTGTGTGTCCTTCTGGAGGAGGAAGGGTGAAAATCGCATGGATATTGTCAAATGCATGAAAACGCGGTCTGGTTTTGTGAGGGTGAGGAGTGGGTTACGGTTCTTTTATAGCTTAATCTGATAGTGCCCCACAATCAGTTTAAGCTTCCCTGATGTGTTCTCTACTACAAGCCCCTCCACCCATGTGGATACCCACTGCAGTGTGCCTCTAATGGTCTTTGGAGTTCATACAAATCTCAGATAAGTCAGAGGTCCTGCCTTAAGGGGGAAAAAAAAATCCCTCTCCATGTTTAACTGACCAAAAAAATCTTTTCCCAAGTTTTCAGAACCTGCCTGCTATGAGGAATCATCTTCTGTGCCAATCGTTCATCTTTAACTGCTGCATCAAGCCGTGCTGACTCAGGAGCGATGCTTTAATTGTACACAAGCACTTAGCACTTGAGACCTCTTCTAGTAATTGCTGCAGAATATATTTATAACTTAGTTTCGCGCACTTGCTTCACAATTTACATGGGTAACCTCTATTTCAAACGAGACCTATAAGAAATAAGCTATTTAAAAAAAAATTACATCATCTCGGAAGCCACCCGGGATGTCTGGGTTGGTGTCTTCGTTTATTCATCCTTTTCACATCAAAAAAAAAAAAACATATGGGCAAACTGCTGCGTGACTTAAACACTAAGAATCAACATCGATTTCCTTCCAAAGCTTGTGGGTTAGCGGGAATGCACCGCGACTTGTATCGGAGGGAAGAGGTTGGTGTCAGCACCCCTGTGATGTGATGTCCCTGCGGGAAAATCCTTTTCCTGGGAGAAACACCAGCTGGAGAAGCATCCAACGCTTACTGTGGCGGTTGTGTGAGGCCTTAGAGAGGAGATTTCCTTGGTTCTGGTAGGAGCAACGCTGCCCTTCAGGTTCGCTGTGCGGAGAAACCACCACTTCCACCTTTGCCTTGTTAAATTGTGCTCTGTGCTCTTCGGGGAATTTGTTACCTGATGTCAGGAATAATGAGATCGGTTCGGTTTTGCTCTGCGGGAAAGCCTGCTGCTTCCAACTGGCTCTTAGAATTGCGCTTGCAATTAAATGGTTCCTTGTCCTGAATATGTAGCAGTCTCCGCATGTTAAATATGAGACAATAATTTAATTATTTGCCATTAATACTGCTACGTGATGCAGACCTGGCTTTGGTTTGAGTAACAACCTGCTGGATGTTCACGGTGGGGATTGTGTTGGCTGTAAATCAGGCTGCCGTGCGTGCAGCACCTCAGTTGGCCTTGCTGCACAGACCTTCAGGAGATGTCCCTGATCCGAATTATTAAAAAATAAACTGGTTTGGGTGTTGTATTAGGTTTAGTAGTGTGTTGGCCCAGGGTGATCTCCCAGTTGTTGTGTGAGTTGCATAGGGACGCTCCCATGGCCGTTCTCTGTATCGATTGCTTTGCCGAAGTCTAGAAACCAAAGCCTCTATCACCAGCGATAAATCCGCGTTCTAGAATCGACTTGAAAAAGGAGAGCTTCCAGAAGAAGGTGCCAGACGTCGCTCTAATAATATAAATGTTGGGGGGGAAGGAAGGCAGCACTTCACTTTGGGAGGGTCTCGGTAATTTCTCTAGCTGCAGGGAAGTGCTGTGTGGGCGAAAGTAGACTAGGCATGGCTTTTGCTTTAGCTTTATCCTTTTCTGCGAGGCCCTTAATGAGCTTATCAGTTTTCAGGAAGCTGCGGTGTGCAACAAGACTGGAACCTGCTGTACCTCTCCCAACTTCTTGCTTCTTTATTGTAGCTCGTCCTGTTTCCAGGAGCAATCCCAAATCTCCTGTGCGTGGAGGCAGCTGATTGTTTCAGGTGTGTGGGGAAACAAGCAGGTGGTTGTGGTATTCCCTGATGTGTAGAGTCTGAGTGGGGTTATCACATCAGTCCTGGGTTCCAGAGAAAGATTTGGTGCCAGCTGTAGGAAGTGCCAATGTAGTCAGTCTCCTGCTAATTTGAAATAACTACAAATGAGGTTTTTGATGCTCTGTATTGTCAACAGCTGAGTTCACTTAACTCATTGGTTTGCAGGTGGAGATACTGTTGGTTTCTTGGCCTTGCCCTGCGGTTTTACTCCCTGTCCCTTACCAAAACAGCCTGCAAACTAATTTGGTTTGTTTTCCTTTGTGCTTGCTGGAAGTTTATTCCACCAGTGCCAGTGATGCTCACGTAGATACTGGGTTTAACTGGTCTGAGATAGAGCTTGCCTGGCTGGTCCTGGGCAGCTTGTCACAGGTGGCCGTACAGCCTGTGACTTCTGGAGAGGATTTTTTGGGGTGCTTAGAAGCTTTTTGTTTGCCGTTCCCATTGCAGCAGCACTGTCACAAAGCTTGAGGCTGCTGTGACAGAATCGGAGCGGAACAAAAGTCGCAGCGAGTTTGGGTTGGGGGGTCCAACACTGGGAATGCCCAAAATTTCCTTCCCATTGGTAATTCCTTGATGATGGCAGTAGTCATTTGTTCTTAAACTGTAATTTGAATGTTTGTTTTGGCGGCAGTGACAATTTAAATAACACCCACTGCTTATTCCTGCTACCTACACCCCTTGTACGTGTGCTGCTGCAGGAGCGTGCGGTGGAATGAACTCAGGGATTGATCTGGGCTTAAAAAAAGGAATATAACTTTTTTTTTTCCTTGGTAGTTTTTGATGTTGCTCAATTACCTGATGCAGCTTGTGTGTTGTGAGTAGTCCTGGCCCAGGTGTGGCAGCAGGAATGGGTATTAAAGTGCTTAAATAGGTTCAGAGGCTACGGAGTGGCATGCTGCTCACTTCCTCAAGTTCCCCTGCTGCCTTCTCTAGGGAAGAGGCGGCGTTACTGTAGGATTTAACTGCGCCTGTCGGCGTGCTCTTGAGATGAGAGCGGGCGCCTGATGGTCAAGTTTCATTTGTGGAATCTTTCTGGGGTGGTTTGGAGGTGTCTGGAGCTGTTCCTGTCTTCTTGTTGCGCTGCAGTAGTGCGGTAGCCAGGCACGTGGACCCGGGAGAAGTGCTGGGCAGCTTCCTTCTGGATGTCCAGGGGGAAGTTCCTGGGCGAGCTTTGCAACTGGAGAGTAAACCACTTTACAGCAGTGGCTAATGCTTCAAATAAACCAAAATTAAACTGTCTTGGCTTAAACTCACACGCTTACAGAAGCTGGAGCTACCAGTGGAGCTGCAGCCAGCTGCACCCTTCCTCTTCCCCACCTCCTGCTCCCTCCTCACACTGGGGCAGCCGACGGAGCCCACCTGGCCCAGCTCTGCCTGCACAGGGCTCACCTGGAAGCCTGGCTCTGGCTCCTCATGGCTCAGGAGAGGTGGTTTTGGCACAGAGAGGTTGGTGGGGACTGCAAAGTGAGGAGAGGTGAGGGTGGGGTGGTGGCAGCCCTGGGTGGCACAGGCTTGGGATGTTTAAACCCAAACAGCCAAGCTTCGCAGCAAGCATCTGTCTGCAGGTGTGGACCCTGTGATTTGGACACTGAAGTCTCTCGGGGAAGATGTGTGGGGAGGGAAATGGCTGTAACAGGTTCCTCTTGGAGCCACGGAGCAGTTTACTGAATAGAAGAGCCAACTTTCTGTAGGTAGGGTAAACATCTGGAATAATTTCTCCCAGTCATGGTGAAACACGGCGTGGAAAAAGCAGCTGATGTGCAAGGTGTGCATCCTTCCAGGAGGAGAGATGTGCTGAACCCAACTTCCCAGGCAGCAGGGAAGCTGAGGCTGTGGTTTCTCAAGCAGCTCTGACTGCAGGCAGCTGCGTTCCTGCAGCCACCAATGTACCCAGGACCCCGGGGTGAGCCTTTCTGGGACTTTGGGTTGGCACTGAAAGAACCTGGGTGAGTGGGGAGCCCTGAGGCAGCTGAACAGGGGGGTCCCAGGGGTGCTGGAGCTGGTGGGAGGCCGCAGGGTGCAGCTGCAGTGGCTGGCAGCGTGAGCGGCTCCGGCTGCCAAGGCACTGCAGCCTGGCACTGCCGTGGGTGGGAGGGAGGGAAAATATTTGCTGTCACGAGCTCCCGAGTGGGCAGAGACCCAATTTGGGGCTTCTAAAACATGAAGACCCTCAGCTTAGCCCATGTTTCTGAAGTCTGGGCTGGGGCGAGAAACTGGAATTTGTCAGTCCTGTTACCTTTTGGGGAACCAAGTTAAGGGTGAGCCTGGGTTAGGAGAGTATCAGGTGTGGGCTCTTGCATCCCTCCGGCATTTTTGGTATCAGCTTTTGGCATAACGGTGCTGTCACTCTGACACCTTCACCTCCTGATCGAAGCAGTGTCAGAGCAACTGAAGCACTTCCTCCCGGTACCCTGGGAGTGGAGATCCTCTTCCAGTTCCTTCAAGTAGCTGCAATGAGTTTCATTTCTCCAGGAGCCGCAATAATTTTCAGGATAGGAAGAGGAGGAGTTGATTCTGCCTACTGGGGAAATCGGATACTAATTAAGAAGTACTTCTTCTAAGGCATAGTTACTCTGCTATATTAGATTTGGAGTTAAAAATAAATATAATTAAAAAAAATGAAACAGACATCTGTTTTGGCTGATAACACTTTGCTGCTGCCCTGTCTGGCTGTTTTGTGCGTGGTGATAAATTCAAGTAAACTTTCTTCGGTCTGTGTAGCTCGCGGTATGGTGTGGCCCCACCGAGGTGCCTGGTCTGGAAAGAAATATTTAAGGTAAAGGCAAGTACATCACGTTCACCTTAATGTAATTGCAGGTTTGTTTATTCAGTATTCTAACAGCTAAATTATTTTTTTCTGCAGGTAATTCATGCTTTCGGTGTTTGGAACAATATTTAAGTGCTAGGAAATTGCTTTAATTTGAGGTACAGTCTGCTAAACCGAACAGCACGGCAGCGTTTTCTGGGGCACGGCTTTCATGGGGCAGTGGTGCATGCTGAAGTGTGATTGTTAATATCAAAGTATACAATTTCCAGCGTGTCCAAACAGTCGGCGGTAGAAATTTCTATTGAGGGAATCACTGGAAGGAAAACGTAATTAGTTCTGTTTGATTGAACAAAGTGGTTTCCGAACTTAGCTGCTGGGGAGGAGAGGAGTTCTCTGAATCCTACGTCCGAGCCTGTCTGGAGTAGTTAGGAACACGCTCAGCTGGGTGTGTTTTGAAACTTTGTGCTGTAAAGATGATTGTGCAGAGGTGGAAATCTCGTCTGAGACTGACAGCCAGCACTTCTGTGCAGCTTCTTCCTAGCCTATTGTTCTCGTGACGCTCCGTGTGCTGATTTGCATGATTACGCTGTAGATCTTCACGTTTCTTTCAGGAGTGCAGCACTTGTGAAGGTAGAGGAGCAGCAGCTTGTCCCATGGTGGTAACACACATTCACAACTTGTCTGAAACGAGCGAACTTCAGGGCTGCCTCCAAACACCTCCAAGTGTCTGTAACTTAAAGCTTGGATCTGGTTAGTTTATCCTTGGAGAAACTACGCTTCCCTCAAGTAGAGCTGAGCATAGCGAGACTGCAAAGGATTCAAGAGGGGAAGTTTTGGATGTATTTGAAAAGGTGAGGTGCCCGTGCTTTGTGTGCAGATAAGCATGCCAACTGAGACTGTGGTTGTGTCTTGAAAAATCTTGCCTCCACTGTCATATATAATGAGTTTGTATATCAAAATGTGAGTGTATGTAGTATTTGCTGGACTGTCTAAGACTCGAGGAGCTCACTTGGATCAGTGGGGCTTTCTTAGGTGGAAATCATGAAAGTTTCTGCTACTAGGTTGGAAATAACTGAACTAGCTTTGTGAGGGCCAGCTTCCAGCTTCCGAGCAGTGTTTGTTTAAGGACAGATAAAATGCTGATAGCGGAGCCAAGTCCTTCTGTCCCGTTAGGATCACACCGGGCGATTGGCCCCGGAGTGGCGCTGATCCTACAGCCAAGCAGCCCGCTGATTTGTGAGCTGGGAGATGAAAGGTTGAGTGCTGGAAGTATTTGGAAATGGGTGATTGGCAGCAGCGTTTCGTCTAGGATTTGGTGAGCAATAAATTGAGGATAAATTGATTGTTTTTTTTTTTTTGTCTCCATAAAACCTCTCTCTAGTGTGTGCTGATGTACGTTCGGTATTAGTAATTGCTGTTGAAAGGATAGTGACTTACTTCTCTCCAGACTTGGTAGTTAAAACTTTTCCAGTTTGTAAGGGTGCTTTTCTCAGGTTTGTGAGCAAACACGCCATGCTTAAAACCTCACGAGCGGTCATGCGAGCATGTTGCATGCCCTTCTATCCGATGAATTAATAAATCCCACTGTGCAATGTATTCAACAGGCTCTTACCTTCACACCTCGTCATTTAAGGGATCATTTGAGAAGCTTCCTTTGCATTTTTGAATAAAATTGGTCTGCTACATTGAAAAGTACTTCGATATGGTGATGGGGGATGTCTATTTTTTACGAAAAGAGTGAAAATTATATCGCGTAGTGATTTTAGGGTTTTCCTGTGTTACATTCAGGTTAACAGCTGTGGGTAGATATTTCATGGGATGGGTAACTAACATAATTTTTAAGAATTTCAGAAAGCTCTTGACCCTTTGAAGCCGTTCTCATCAGGACCGTAAATGTGGGTTGCATAATTTGAAATCTCCGCTGGTTCTCGAGGGTGCGTTACGATGAAGCAGGTGACTGCAGAGTGATTCTGTCCGGTCGATACCTTTAAGGGTCCTTCTTGTGATCTAGCTCAGTGTCTGACTTTGCCCTTACGGTAACGCAGGTAGATAACGACGGGCAGCTCGGGTGAGGCGGGGAGCTGCTGGGTGCACAGCGCCTGACTTCTCCTTCCCCAATAACCGCAGTCAAAGTGCAGACTTTGGGCCAAGTGACTGCGTTGCTCCTCGCCATGGCAAGCACCAAGAATACTATAAATAAAAGGGAGTGTGTTTTAAGGCTGGGTTTTCCGTATGTTTTGTGGTATTCTGTCTGAATAGTCAACAAACTCCCATTTCTCTCCTGCTGAAGTAGGACACTTCCTGTGACTGGAGTTGCACAGCAACCTAGTTGTACGGCTCTTTGAGTTTTTCAATAATTTTGGACGTCAGCTCAGGTATTGTAATAGTAACAACCAAGATTCATCTGGTTAAACTTTCTGTAGAGGGAGAGGAGGAAGGGTTATCGTGTATACAACAACACTGTGTCATGGTTAGATGTCCTCAGGACCAGTGTGATGCTTGTTTGGGTTTCTTTAGGGCTTGTGTGTTAGTGCTGTGTTCTGTGGGTGTTATTTATTGTGCTGAAATGATCTGTAGTGATTGCACCCAGGTGGACACGTTACATTATTTTGTGATCGTTAGATATGCAGCTCAACACCTGATGAGCCTGGTTCTGATAAGACACACGGTGTTGTTCCACAAAGTTTTAAATATATCTGTAGCTGGCCTCGTTGCGCTCTCTGGTATTGGCACCAGAAGGCAATGGATGCACGGGGCTGGGTCAAGCCAAACAGCTCCGTAGTTGTTTTATTAAATCAATTCTTCGTTTTGGCATGCCTGTGCTATTTCTGAGGTGTTGTTCAGGTGTTGGGTGAGTGTGAAGTGGTTGAAGTGGTGGTGGTCGGCAGCCGGAGTGGTGCTGGGCTGACGTTGGCCCCGTGTCCGGCACAGCCAGGAGGCCCGCACGGTAAGATGAGCCATGGGCCATGGGTGGCAGCAGGCTGCTGAATTTTACAAGTCCTTTATACCATGGACTGCTTCATCTCATTAATTACCTGCGTGCATCCTTTCGGGGAGACAGAATTCAGGAATGCCAGGTGCGTGTCATGGGGGCGCAGGGCTGGAAGGGGCCCTCTGGAGGTGACGTGGTCCATCGCCACCTCTGAAATAACGTCGCCTATGTCAAACAGCTCCTTCCAGGTTGTCTCGTCTGTTCTTAAAGCTCTGTAGTGTCTGTGGAAACTATTTGGGAGCTTGTTTGAGTGTATTGGTAGTCTCTGCTTGTTCCTCAGATATAATCGGGAGTTGTTTTCGTGCTCATTGACTTAGTTTGAACCAGGACAACTGATCGCCGTTTTCCTTATGATGGCTCTAACGCACAGGAAGGCTAAAACCAAGCCTTGTGTGTCTCCTCCCTAGTTTTTTCCAATACTCTATGAGCTGAGTACTTCAACTCTTTCTTGTTAGCTGTGTTTTCAAAACCCCGTATCACTGCTCTCCTCTGAACTCCTCGATGTATACATTCTTGAACTGCGGTGCCTTGGGATGAACGTGCAAGTCCAGCTGAGTTTGATGCCTATCCTGTTCCTTATCGGTATGGTGTGAAGGGGAAAACAAGACTGAAATATCTTGCCATGGTAGATGCTGTTGACGCTGTGTTCTGCCCTGCTGGCCCAATGGCAACCAAATGTGAGCAATTCTTCCTCTGCTCCTATTCCTCTGTACCGCACGTGTGCCCCCAGCTACTGGCATTTCATGTGACCAACCTTCACCCCAGTCGCTGGGCTTTTCAAATCAGGCTCATGAACTCGTTCCTCCAAAAAGTTTTGACCAGGTTTGTGGTTTTGGGTGGGTTGTGGAGTGGGTGGGTGTTTTTGTTATTTTTTTTTTTGGTGGGGAGAGGGGAAGAAGTCATCAGGGTGTCATGCTGCAGCAAATCTTCTATCTCTTGTATGCAATTGAGGGGTAGGCACTAGGGTACAAGTCTTAGGACGTAGCATGCAGGCTGCATAGGGCGTGGTGAAGTTGACAGACAATTATTCCTGTTTGTAGTAATAAGAATGTCTTCCAATTATTAATTAATAAACGTGAATGGAGCAAAGTGTTACTGTCCTGTTTTCTAGTTGCCTTCAAGACTTCTTCCTGCAGACAAAGACCTCTCACGTGCCTCTGTTGATCTGTGACAAAACAATCTGTTGATTGTTTTGGGTGCGAGTCTTCCTAATCTGTATCCTACTGCTTCTTGTACCTTCTAAATGACTCCACCAACGGTTTCTTCTTTCAGGGGGTGGTTGGTGCTGCCCCACCATGTGCTGCCCGGTGGTGTCAGGGCCAGACCTGAGGGTCTTGTGTCCCCTTTGGGGCGGGTCACGGAGCCCTGGTGCTGGTGACTTGGCTCTAGGCTGCTCCAAAGGGCTGGGGCAAGCGCTTCTGCTGGCCGACTCCTCTCGATCCTTGGCTGTCCCAGTCTCCATACACCTTACTTATGTGCGTACGTACTGCCAAAGGTAACAGGGTTAAAGTGTCTCACTACAGGGAAAATGTTTTAGGTCTGCTGCTGTCTTCACAATGCGCTATCTTGCTGGAGTCTGACCTAACTCTCCTGTCTGATCCTGGCTTTGTAAAGTGTATATGGAGAGGAATCTGGATAACGTTACCTTACCATTAAATAAAAGCTGAGTGCAAATAAAATGTATGCAGACTTTTTAAGTCTTTCAGTTAGACCTGGAAATGTTAAATCCAGAGGTCGGGATAAGTTCTTGCTGTATATAACCACTCCTGTGACTGTTCTTAGTAGCCGAGGAGTATTTCTTGTTGCTGTTTTGTGGTACATATCTCTGATCAGTTTTCAAAGCGTGGACTCCCAGTGAATTTCTCTTGTAGAAGATGCTCTCAGGGGATGTCATCAACCCAAAAATGCATAAATCTATTCATGTTCAGCATTTAGCAAAGCAGATCTTTAATAGGAAGCATGCCTCCACCTTTAACAAATACCTTTTGTATACCAGGGAATACTTGAACTCTGTTTATGCAAAGGAACTTTCAAACACTTTCGGTAATTATGAGCGAAGTAGTGCGTGGTCATCTTTTTGGTATGTCATTTCTGTGAATAGTATCTCCTGTACCCTATCTTTAGACAACGCCATGCCACGTTGGGGGTAGGGGAAACTGTTAATAGATCAGTTGCAAGGGAACTGATCTAAATACCAGCAGATTATAACCTGAATTCTGACTGTGTGTGTTTGGTCTGTATCTTTGAATAAATGGCATTATAGTTTACTGTTTGTTATATTTTGCTAATGTCTGGTATCCAATGCGTCCTATATGAAGTGCTAAATAAACACTGTGCTACTGTATTTCCATCGCAGCATTTAAATAAAGCCTACTGTGAATAGCAGCTCTTTTTCTTCTTACTCCTTATTCCATGTTTTGGATTATAATGCAATCAAGTAGCTTTTATACAAATACACTGCCGTGAGCAGGATTTGGTATTGATTAGAGACCCCAGTCCGGGGTAGGAATTGGTGCTTAGATGTAAGTAAGAGCTACGCTGCTCTGGGGAAGGTGAGCGTGAGTGGAGGGCATCCCTTGTGCTGCTGCTGCTGCCACACCTGCATTCAGACCGGTTCTGCCTTCCTGGCAATTTCAGCAATATTGACCTTGGATCTAGGATTTCCTTTAACATTATCCAGCCTAAAGATTTGTGTGACCTGTGGATATGACAGTTCTTGTAACTCTCAATAAAATGCTGCTGTCCTAGGGGCATGGGGAAGACAACAATGGTACAAATGCCCCCGTGAACCTCTGGACAGACCATTTTTTTAATATTTTTAATATTAATTGCAAACAGAAAACAAGTACTTGGTGATAGAGATCTGAATTGATACCAGTATCAAAGACAAACCTGTTGAGTCGTCCATCATAGTTCCACTTCTCTTGCATGCCTTTGTAAGAATTTCTGTGATATTCGTTAAACAAAGCATTTTCTTTGAAGCTAGCAAGCTACTGAGTAATGATAGCATATTCTGAAGAACTAAATTGTAGCATAATGTCAAATACCTCCTCTCAAAGCCAGTATCTTCTGATGTGTTTGTGTAGTCTGTTCAAAATACTTATAACGGAGTCGGATTATTGATTATTGCAACCCGTGATTTCAGGAAGATAACAGCATTATACTTTGTTTAGAAAAGTTTCAGTGATTAGACTCGAGGTGTTGCAGATTTAGGTTTAAATACCGTTTAGAAACTTCTGAAGGTACTAACGTGACCGTGTGGATGATGATGCTGTGCCAAAGGATGCCTTTTAGTGCTGTTGTTTGAACTTCATGCAAATAACTACGAAAAAGAGCCTTTCTGTCCAGAATCCAGTAGGACAGAAGTCTGTTAGCAGCTTCACAGCGCCTCTTTTTTTTTTTTTTTTTTAATAATTTTGTGCTTAGCTCTCGGGCTTTCCTCCCCTAGGCAAATACCCAGTCCTTCTGCCCCAGGTCCTTGTCTGTATTTCTGTGGCAGTTCTTTGGGCAGCAGCGGGGCGAACGTCTGTGGGGCCGCAGTGCTGGGGGAGAGCAGAGGCACTGAGCTGGCTCTCGCCCCGTGCTGGGCTGCTGGGTGCAGGAGGAAGAGAACTGAACCGCAGCAGCTGAGCCTGGTGTGTAACAACCCCCCAGCAGGCTGCTTGCTCTCCCTGGCCCTCCTGCAGCCCCAGCACGTGGAAGCGGTGACGCCAGCTCGTGCGCAGCCGCTTGGTTTGCTGCTGCCTGCAAAGCTGCCCGGGAAGGAGGCGGCAGGGAGCAGCTGCGTGCTGAGCACACCAAACCCAAAAAAAACTTCTCAGCCCTTTAAACCACCATATAGCGCTTACCCCGAAGTCAGTTACTGAATTGTTCTTGATGTAGAAAAGCGAAAACAGGATTAAGATGGCAATTAAAGAAGAGAAATTGAGCTCTCTGATCTTTTGCACCGAGTTCAGAACCCCGTGCTTTTGTCTGGGCCTGTAGTAAAAATAAAAACATTTACTGCTGAACTTGGAAAACATCTGAGATCCCAGTAGCAAGCTCTGGAGTACGGCTGAATGACTTCAGGAGGCTTGCATGGAATAAATAAGATTTGTTTTCTGTGACTGTCATTAGGGTTGGCTGGAAAGGATTATTGTAGATGACTCGAAGCAGATGTTCTCCAGTACAATTTGGAGTGAATCAGTCTGTGTGCCAATCGGTCTTCACACCATGGGAGCAGCATGGGACGAGCTGAAGTGCAGTTTGAATTCCTCTCGGTTGTTTTCTGTAGGATCCTGAATACGAGCGAGGTCCTGGGGCTGCTTCGTGGCACTTCTTGTTTTGGGGTGGTTGTAGTGGGTTGCAGCAGAAGTAGACAACGGCAAAAAGAAACTAAAATGATGTGCAAGTTTGAGAGATTGAGTTATGCAATTGTGCTCTTACAGTGTCGGAGGAGAAGTTGCCAAACTCCCTTGTCCCACTGTGCTGTATGTTCCTTCGCCTGTCCGCTGTGTAGCCAAGAAGCATTTCTAATAGCAGCTTGCATTAATAAATGGTCGTTGCTGCTGCTGCTCGAAATAGGACATCCTGGTAGCTTTTACAGCTTTGTTCTCTTGTCAGTTATGTGACAATACATGATTTTTACGAAGCCAGTAACAGATGGTTTAAGGTAAAGACCCTGCTGTGCAATACCGATGTACTGCTGTTACCGAAATAGGTGCCTTCGTCTCAAAGATGATACTTGAGGCCTTTTGGAGAGGTCGCCTTGTTTTCATCATAGTGTTTAACTATACCACAAGAGATTTCATAGTCTATATTATTTTGAAGCAGGTAAAAATGATTTTTATGATAAACCTTTTGTGCCAGTTTGGGTAAAGCATTTCAAGATAAGAGCACAAAACTACTGGAGAAGGGTGGAGAAGTTGTTGAACCTGCCTGAATTATTTTTTTAAGGGAACCAGGCTTTCCTGAAGGTCAGAAGAAGGAAAAATAGGAGAAGCTACTTGCAGTTTGAGTGTTCCTGCTCCTTGCAGCGATGGCTTCAGTGTGGCTGGGTGCTTGCAGTTGCCCACGAGGGCGTGAAGAGTCTGACACCGGTGTCTTGTGCTCTGCTAGGAGCTGAGCGATCAGCACAGACCCGGTGGTGTAAGGCTGCTTTTGCTCTCCTAATTGGTACCATGCCTCTGTCAGAGGATGGGACTGCAGGAACAGCCTAGCAGCTAGCACTTCTGGTACAGACCTGGCCTCTGGGAGGTGATTTAGCATTTGGGGCAGCCATATGTGTGTCTTTGGGTATTTTAAAACAAAGGCAAAGCTGTTGCTGGAAATTCCCTGACCAGTTTCATCTTTCTGTAGGTGTGTGTATATATATGAGCATATCGCTTTCCCCATCTTGACCTTCTGATAGGCTAATGGCTTTTTTTTGCCATTGGTTTGTCACTTAGGTAATGAATATTTGGGGATTACCAGTAACTGCAAAAATAATTGTACCGGCTATTGATGTGTGCAATAAACAGTGATTCCTTGTGCCTAGGTAACTCTTAGCGTAAAACATGTTGAGAGGGAGAGTATCATGTTTTGCAAGTCTAAAAATGTTTGTCTGGAAACTCCCAGAATTAAACATTCACTATTCTGAGTGCTCCAGATCTAGAAACTTTGGAAGGAAAAAAAAAAGGGGGGGGGTGTGTGGAAATTATGTATTACTTAAATTGTGGTGCTAAATTCTCCTTCCTGGGCAGTGAGGGATGCAGGAATCAAAATGTGAAGAAAGTCAGCGTGCTGAAATAAAATACTAAATACCAAAATACTTAAAAATCGGTGCTTTAAAACATCAGCCTGCCTCAGATGGTGGGGCTTTAACAGTCTGCAGAGGCATGGCAGTTCAGCGAAGAAAAGAATCGTGACAATGTAATTCGTCTTTAGCTTGAAAAAGATTTTACAGCCTGAGTTACAATCACTCCAAACCTATATAGATTTAAATTTAAACTTGATAAAAGTTACTCTGAAAAACAGGCAAACTGTTTCATTGCAGCTTTATCCGTGTGTCATCAACCTTAAGCAGTCCTGCTGTTGTTTGTGACTTTATAAAAGGGCAGAAACGAGTTGGAAAAAGCCGAGTCTTACAAACTCGTGTTCTCCTTAACACGAAGAACTTTGCAGTGGTGTGGGGAGAGCCGGGCTGCCCATCTGTGCTCGGGTAAGACGTGGGGTGAACGTGGGATCCCTGCACAGCTCCTGGCTGCGTGATTTTCCTCGGCTGCAGTTTGTGTCCAGTTGAGTCACAAACGCAGTTAAGCAATAAACGAGGCTCGGTGATTCAAGTTTTCCTCGGCTTATCTTTTAAATCCATCTACAAAGGTGAATTAGAAATTCCAGTTTTCGGTGCTGTTTTATCAGGTCATGGAAATTTGGATCCCTTGTAGTCTGAGCGTTCTCAGAGGAGTTATTAAAATCACACTCGTGTTTAACATCTACAGATCGTGGCAGCTGCCTTTGGGAGGGACTTGTGCATACGGAAATGTTGCAGCAAAGCCCATCAGAAGGAAGATCTGATACATTAAAGGAGTGTAAAGCGAATTTCTGAAGTTGCTCCTCAGTGTTACATGTCAGGAAGTGTAATTCCAGAACGCTGACAGTTCCTAAGGTGGCTGCTCGGAGCCGGGACTGGCTCCCATGCCTGGTTTGTCTGGTGCTGGGCGACTGGCTGAGGACACCTACTGGGCACTGAGCTTGCTTCAGCTGGTTTGAGAGTGAGTACTTTGTACCTAGGCCTTTAGACGCTTGGTGTAGCTCCAGGAAGCACCAGTGCTCTGAGCAAAATTAGTCAGCAGTGACTTGTGTAAATCTAAAGCAGTGCCTAAAAGAATAAACGCTGCATTTCTGATTTCACTGGTTACTCTGTTCACTTGGCATTTATGTTCCCAGTTAGGACAATTAACTAATACCTGAAGTCGGGTCTCAGAACTTTGCTAATTTGCACACTGGTTTTACTGCTACTATTTCATTTAGTTTTATGTAAGTGTGTGTGTGTTACAGCTCCTTCAGTTTCCAACTAGGTCAGGAAAGTGTCCTTGTCCCTATTCTTCGAACAATCAGCTCCCTAAAGCCAGACAGTGTGATAGCAATTTTGTGATTAATGTTTCCAGCAATTATAAAGTGGAAGGTCTTAAAGTACATTTGATAATTAAGATGTATGTGAAACATGAAGTGACTTTTTCTTCCTTGTTGCAGATCCATAACATGGTGGCAGTGCTGGAAGTGATCTCCAGCCTGGAGAAATATCCCATTACCAAAGAGGCACTTGAGGTATGTCACCATCTGAATGCCACTTGGTTTTCTTGTGTGCATAAAAGGACTTTCTCAGCCCGTCTCATTTCCATAAGAGCTTTTCCTGAAACAATAGATTGATTGCAAAGGATTCACAATTAAGATATTATTTTGTCCCTCTCATGCTGCTTCTGACATCTCAGTGTGTACACAGTGGTTCTTTCTGGATTCAGATCAGTGTTCTGGGCAGCCTGGTTCCTATTTGTATAAGGCACTACATTAATCATTACTTGCTACTTGTTAATTCTTTGCATTCATCATCACTCTTCTTGTTGAGCTACTGGTCACCTTTGTAGTTGTTTGGTGACAAGGCAATGAATCTGAAATAGGAAAGCAATGTTCTGTAAAATTAATCTTAAATTTAGTCCAGCATGTTTCAATGCCTGAATCTCCGTGGTGAGATTAGATGTATTAAAAGTTGAAGTACCAGCTGGGATAGCGACTGCAGTCTCCCTGGTCACTTTTAAATACAGAGCCCAAAGATGCTTCTATGGCTAAATTATAAAAAGGTTTTCAATCTTTATCGTGAAATTGCTTTTAACTATTGTTTTTTATAACCTTTGACTGTTTTCCCTAGACTCAGGTAGCTATAGGATGATTTGAGATATCTGATGTTGTAAGTAGTCAGCACCGCAGGATCAGCTGTTAGTGAGTACTGAACACAGTGACAAGGCAAATAATTACTGTGAAATGCGGATCGTGATACTCACAAATACAATTACTGTGAAATAATTGTGAGCCTTAGATGGTAAGTGCTAAGTGCTCTCCATGCTGCCACATGGGAGACAAATCTCAGAATGAACAAATCTCAAAACAACTGAGATTCGGATGTATTACAGTACACAAAGCATTGTGTTGTGCCAGGGGTTTACCTTTGCGTTTATAAAGGACCAAATGCTTTGGAAATGCATTCCATGTGGGAATCACACAGCTATTCTGTAAGTCCTAGGTGAAAAACCAAGATGACTTTTTCCAGTTGGAGATGTTGAAACCTGTTTAGATTTTTGTCAACTCTAGTTGTATTTCAACATACCTATCACATGTTGCATATTTCTCACAAAATCCACTCTGTCTTCCTTTGAAGTGCTGCTCTTAAGTAATCCAACTTGTGGAATTCTTTGTTTTCAAGTGTTCTTTGGACACAAACACTTCCTTCCCATTGCAGAACTGTGTTGGGGCATCCTAGAAAAGCCTCTTTAAGTTGATCTTCAGTACCCTTTCGAGCTACCAGGAGTGAAGGGGGAGGGCATGAAGGAAGAAGACAGGACATAAACCACACCCTGGCAGTCAGATTTGGGAAATGGAGTTTTGTACTTTCAATGTGTTACTGTAACAGGCAAAGATTCTGGATTTCCTCCTCATGCCTCTTTCTGTAGGTCTCAGTTTCACCATAATAAATGCACCTTTTCTGCCTTGGGTACTGCAGTTCACCTCAAATCTGAGCTTTCACCTATATTCTCAAGATTACTGCTTATTAAGAATTCCATTCTGATGTTTTTCACAGCTAGTGGCCCTGGTGCTTTAGCCAGGGGAAAAAGAAAGGATGGCTTTAAAACCCACAGTGGGTTTCATTCTGTGTGGCAGAATGCTGGACCAAGTGGGTTAATCCTTCCAAAAAGGCTCATTCAGCTCTTAAACCTTAATTGTTTTATACTAGGTATTTCTTAGGGTCAGCATTAAAAGCAGAAACTTACTTAGACAGTGGAGTTGGAATTTTGTTTAGAATAATACCTGTTTTTAAAAGAACTTCTATTTTTTTCTAGGAAACAAGACTTGGGAGGCTTATCAATGAGGTGAGGAAGAAGACATCCAATGAGGAACTTGCCAAACGTGCCAAGAAATTGTTGCGGAATTGGCAAAAGTTGATAGAACCTGTAACCCAGAATGAACCGGTGCCAAGAGGGTTGCCGAATCCCCCTGGATCAGCAAATGGAGGTGCTCACAACTGCAAACCAGAAGCACCACTTCCTGCCGTGGCTGGATCCAAGCCAATCAGTGAATTGAAAAGCAGGAATGACATACAGAAACTAAATTCTCCAAAACCAGAGAAATTGGGAAATCGGAAAAGGAAAGGTGAACACAGGGATGGGCATCAGGGCCCTCCTCCCCCAAAAGTCTCCAAAGCTAGTCATGAAGTATTACAAAACTCTTCACCCCCTCCAACGAATGGAATTGGAGGTAGTCCTGAAAATTTTCCTAGTCCTGTAGATGTAAATCTACACGCAGGGCCTGAAAGCAGCAGGACAGAACTCAGTGAAAATGATAAACACAATAAGATTCCAGTAAATGCTGTAAAACCTCACACCAGTTCTCCGGGACTTGTAAAACCTTCAAGCACTTCCTCGTTATTAAAGACTGCAGTGCTTCAGCAGCATGATAAATCAGAAGAAACCACAGGACCGCACCAACCTAAGAGTCCTCGCTGTTCCTCGTTTAGCCCTAGAAATGTCAGGCATGATACTTTTGCTCGGCAGCATACTACGTACTCACCAAAGGATTCAATGCCTAGTCCATCTCAAAGGTCTCAGTTCTTAGATACTGCACAGGTGCCATCACCGCCACCATCCTTGATGCAACCATCAACACCTCCCATGCCAGCAAAAAGACTGGAGTTCCCTCAGCAATCAGTAACTGAGGTATCTCAGCACTGGCAGGAGCAGCAGGTACCTTCTGAAAGCCAGCACAGGCATACAGCAGGGACGCTTCAACAGCACACATCTCCCAGCTGCAAAACCAGCTCCCATCCCGGGGAATCTCTCACGCCACACATGGGCTTTTCACAGGACACTTCAAAAATGGACAGTGATGATGCTGCTTCAGGTTCAGATAGTAAAAAGAAGAAAAGGTACCGACCTAGAGACTATACAGTCAACTTGGACGGGCACGTGACAGAAGGGGGTGTGAAACCTGTGAGATTAAAAGAGAGAAAACTCACTTTTGATCCCATGACAGGACAGATAAAACCTTTAACACAGAAAGATCCTTTGCAGGTAGAAATCCCTGCACTTACTGAACAGCACAGGACAGAAACGGAAAAGCAGGAGCAAAAACCTAACCTGCAAAGCCCTTTTGAACAAACGAACTGGAAAGAATTATCCAGAAATGAAATAATTCAGTCATATTTAAACAGACAGAGTAGCTTGCTGTCTTCATCAGGAGTACAGACTCCAGGAGCTCACTACTTCATGTCTGAATATTTAAAGCAGGAGGAAAGCACTAGAAAAGAGGCTAGAAAGACTCATGTTCTAGCTCCTAACAGCAAACCTACAGACTTGCCTGGGGTCACAAGGGAGGTCACAAGTGATGATCTCGACAGAATACGTGAACATAACTGGCCAGGCGTGAACGGTTGTTACGATACACAGGGTAACTGGTATGATTGGACACAGTGCATATCTTTAGATCCACACGGGGATGATGGTAGATTGAACATCCTGCCTTATGTCTGCCTAGACTGAGTTCAGTTTTGCTAAAATGCTTTTACATCTGCAGTTAGCAAAAATGGCAGACACTATGCCACTTAAACACGGAGAAAGCCTCCTGTCCTGGACAAACAGGCCCAACGAGCAGAGGGTGAGAGGGAGCTGGGTATTGACAGCTCTTTCCTTTAAATTCTCCTTTTGTGAAATGCTGCTACCAGTTTACTAACAATTGCAAAGGAAGGCATACGAAGGTTGATAAACTGAGTTCAAAACTCTATAGCGAGCCAGCTATAAAAAAGTGTTAGTCCCCAAGAAGTGAAGATGATTTCCAGCACTTTCTGAATGCCGGAATCTTATTACAGGCAGGTACAGAGAAAATTGTGGAAGTTACCTTAACAAAATATGCATCTATTTATTTGACTTGATTTGGGTTTTTATTTGGCAGTGAGATATTCGAGAGACAATGTGCAAAAACTGTAGTTTTATTTGTATCACATCTCTGAACATGATTGCGTTTTTAAAGTCATGTGGTACGGAGATTGGGTTTTAAACAGCAGGTGTTGCACTGCAGGCTGGGCAACCAGCTTCAGCTCAACATTCCATAGGCATCCACATATTTTAGTCTGGTTTCAGTTTAAATCCAGTCTCTGAGAAATGCTGCAAAAACTAGATGTTTAATGATATTTTTGATCCCACCACCACCAGCCAAATATTTTTCCTCCTTTTCCCTTCCTGCAAACTTCTAGGAAAAAAAAAAAAAAAAAGAAAATCACCTTTTCTAGAATCTAAATGTAATGAGGGTGCTACGAGTTTGTAACTGTACTGTGAGAGGGAAAAAGGAAGCCTGTTTGTATGCTGGAAATATACTTGTTACCATTCCTTTAGATATTGTTTGCCTTATGGATATCCATCATAAACGCAATTTGCAAAAACAAAGAGCCTTAGTGAATGTACAGTAACTAGACTTCTGTGTTCTTGGGATGCAGAAGGGAGCAACTTTGCTATTTGGTCCTTTAAGTGGACACATTGTGATATAAATGTGGAAATAAAAAAAATTTGCACAAAGCAGTTTGTGAATTATTTATACTGAACTAATTTATTTTTAGAAGTTTGCTCGATTCAAACTAACTGCGAATCCATTGGAGCAGTGTGGCGAAGCTGAATCCCATCTGACAGTGTCAAAAGCAGCTGGCTGTTAGGGATATATAAGATGTCTTCCAAGTATATTGGTGGTATTCAGTCGCACAGGTTGGATTTTTTTTAAACTCTGGTTGCATCCAGGGTTTAGAGACTGATAACCCCATTACCGTTAACGTACCTCAAAGTCTAAAAAGATCGTAGTTCATCTTTTCTGAGTAATTTTGTAATATATTATTCCTAATTGTTAAAAATTATTTCTAAAGCAGCCTAATTCAGTATAGAAAGCTAAGAATTTTTATTAACTGTAATTGCTTTAACATTTGGGACTAGTTGTTTTCTACAGTCCCTGGTACTGGGCTTCTGTCCAGGGGAAAAGGGGAGGGGACACAATACCAAAAACGTTTCTAGGTTTAGTGATGTTAACTCATCTGTGCTGGATCTCACCTCTGTGGAAGAGCCTTGGCAACAGTAGTTCTGCTGCCTTTGAGAGCAAAGTCAAGCTCTTCGATGTCAAATCATGATCTTAAAAAGGTGTTCCTCACCAGGTATACATTAGGGTGGTTTGTTCCATGGAATACAACTGAAAATGTTTGGTTTATTTTGAAGTCATTCTTGTTAAAACCTACTGCTTTTGTGATTTGACCGGTATTGAAATGTGTGGGTGTCTCAGAAACGTTACTGATGTCTGTTTGCTTCCATTTCTTTAATCTGAGGTCTGCGTGATATCTCCTATCCTGAAAAAGTGGTTACCAAAAATGTTTCCAAGTATATTTTCAGTTTACTTCCATTTTATCCTTCTACAGTTGATGAGGTCAGGCAGTGTGTTGTGGAGTTTCAGAAAGTTATCTTGCAACTCAGAAAGGTAGATTTGATGGTAGAGGGCTAAAAGGATGACCATTTTGCAAAATGCTTATTTTGTTTTAAATATAAAAAGAAAAAAAAATGTACATCTTACTCTACTCCCCTCCCCAGCCCCTTCTCCCTCTTTCCTTGAATGGTCTTATATAGGAACAGGGTCTGTGCTCTTTTGAGGCCTTTGAATATGGGGCAAATTTCAGGAAATGACAAAGCACACTTTATAAAAACCATCTTTCTTTCCATTGCTTACATTTCTGCTGCAACCCATGGTCCACGAGGGCCACGCTCAGTCAAGTGATGCCGTAAGTTCATCACTGCTCTTAAATTATTTAGGGCTCTCGGCAGCAAACTGACCATGCTGATGCTCACTTTGCTTGAGGGAGCTTCAGGTATTGGACCCAGCCCTTTCCCTAGTGGTACAAAATCGCTAGAGAAATTCACTCACAATGCAAGCTTTAAATCTTGTTACGTACCTAGTTTGTTTCTGCTGTAAGGGTCAATTCACTTGGATATGATCCAGGGTGAGATGAGGCTTGACAATCTTTATTTCAGCATGCTAGTATAACCAGTTCTGTGAGCTCCAAAAAAATGTGAATAAGTTTACAAGGTGATTTTTTTGTCAATTTTGTAAACAAGTTCAAATGAAGTTTACCATGTGCGTTATCTGCTGTGTACTCTCATTTTTGCATGAACTCAGTTTCTCTGCTACTGGATTCTCTGACCTGCTTTACAGGCTTTATGCTTCTAGTCCTAAAATCTTAAATTAAGAAGGCTGTCATCTCTTCTCGGTGAATGACATGAAATGGCTCATCCCCAAATCTTCTGGGAGTCACCATTCCCTAAAGTGCATGTTTTTAGAGGTACATTAACAGTGTAGAAATGTCTTTTGGAGGAGTGCATGGATGACAGGGGGTGTAGAACCCCCTCCTGCTTGACAGGTACTCATCTCTCGTTTAACATACCCACCGTTACACCTCCCTCGAGTTACTTTAAGAGCTCTTGTGCCTCTGAGGACGTGACTTTCCCTCAGTCACAGCCCTGCCTGTCCCTCCCTCACAGCGCCCTGCCCGCGCTTCTGCACCCCCTAGGCGCTTTCCAGCGCCGCCAGCACCCCTACCACCCCCTTCACGCCACAAAAAACACCTCAGAGAACCCACCCGGGGCCTCTTTTTGTCCTCCCCTTCCTCTCCCGGGCTACTTTTAACCCGAGCCGCGGGGGCTGAGGGGGGAGTTACGGGAGGCCCCTGCCGGCCCCCGTAGGCGCTGAGGCGGCGGCCGCGGCCGGGCCCGCCCCGGGAAGCGACGCGTTGGCGGCGGTGACGTCTCGGCGGCGGCCGGGGGAAGCACGGAGCCATGGCGGCGGCCCCGCTGACGGCCCCGGGCGGCTCCGGGCCGGCGGCGGCGGCTGTGGGGGCGGCAACGGCAGGAGGGGGACGAGGAGGCCGCGGGCCGGCCCTACGGGAAGGCGCCCGGGTGTCAGCGCTCTGCCTGGCTTGGTACGGGCTGAGCGCCGGCGGTAACGTGGTGAACAAGCTGCTGCTCGGCGGCTTCCCCCGGCCCGTCACCGTCTCCCTCTTCCACATCCTGGGGCTCTGCGGCCTCCTGCCGCCGTTGCTGAGGGCCTGGAGGGTGCCGCCGGCCGGCCCGGCCCAGCTGCCGCCCCGCGCCTACCCCCGCTACATCCTGCCCCTGGCTTTCGGCAAGTATTTCGCCTCCGTCTCGGCCCACGTCTCGCTCTGGAGGGTGCCGGTGTCCTACGCGCACACAGGTGAGGGCCTGGAGGGGGTGTGGAAGGGGATCTGGGTCCTGGGATTCCCGTGGGGGCTTCCCTGTGTGGCCCCGGGGGGGGCCCTGGGGTGCTGGGGGTGCTCGTCGTGGTGCCCCGGGGGGTGATGTGAGGCCTGGTGGGTGCTCGGAGGGTGCTGGACCCTTCTGTGTGCTTGTGCTGGTGCCTGTTTGGCGACCTGAAGGCCTGAACAAGCTCCTGTGGGTGTCCCACGTAGTGACATGAATCATAAAGTGGTTTGGGTTAGAGAGAACCCAAGAGCTCCCCCAGCTCCAACCCCCTGCCACAGGGACGCCACCCACTGGGTCAGGGTGCTCAGGGCCTCATCCAGCCTAATCCTGAACACCTCCAGGGGTGGGGCATCCACAGCCACTCTGGGCAACCTGTGCCAGTGCCTCACCACCCTCTGAGTGAAGAAAAGCCTTGTATGCCCTCATACAAGGGTCCAGTGCAGCGTTGTAGGGCCCGGTGTGTGTTTGTGTGGCTGCCTGGCATGGGGTCCTGGTCCCCAGTACGTGCTCACACCAATGCAGGGACCCAGAGCCTCAAAAGTGCTCAGGTGGGTGCCTGCTGCAGCTCCCCTGCCCCAGCATGTGCTTGTACAGGTGCTTGCTGCAGTGTCCCCGAGCACCACAAAGGGCGTCCCACGTTTGTATGGCTGCCCAGAGCAGTGACAAGGGATGACCCCGTGTGGGCTGAGGTTCTCGCTGTGGTGGGACCAGAGCTGAGCCCCTGCTCCATCCCCAGTGCTCGCCCTCTGCTGACGGTCTGTAACGGAGCTGGCCCAATCTTTGCATCCCCACCGAAATTTTCTTTCCGTTCTCAGTAAAAGCGACGATGCCAATATGGGTGGTTCTTCTTTCCCGGATCATAATGAAGGAAAAGCAGACGACGAAGGTGCGGACAGGTTTGCTGAGGTTTCTTCTCTTGCTGGTTTTTGTGGTGTGCTTTGCTGGCTGGGATCAGGAAGGCTTGGCTTTGGTCACCTGGGTGAATTTTGTGGTTGAAATTAGATTACGTGGTTCCTTTTCCTTTTAACACATCTAAACATTGAGCAAGGTGATGCTCTCCAACATACTGGAGTTGTTCTGGCATTTATTGTAGTTGCTTTGTTTCCTCGAGGCACAACAATATAAAAGCTGATCCCTTGATCTGTTGCTTTATTCTTCTCTCTCCTTTCTTCCCCAGATCAGCAGTAAATATAAACTCACTTAAAATGAAAATTATTAGAAGATGCAAGCTGTTCTTTTCTATTCCTTTTTCAGGTATACTTGTCTCTGATCCCCATAATAACTGGGGTCCTGTTGGCCACAGTCACCGAACTTTCCTTTGACATGTGGGGACTCATCAGTGCACTTGCTGCTACTCTGTGCTTTTCACTTCAGAATATCTTCTCAAAGAAGGTAACAGCTTTGCTGTTCGTGATATTGGTCAGTAGTGTAACCCTTCAGAGGAGTAGCATGTATTTTCCAGTACAGAGGGATGATGACTTTCCTAGAGTCATAGGATGATTTGGGTTGGAAGGAACCTTGAAGCCCATCTTGTTCCACCTCCTGCCAGCCCAGGCTGTCCAAAGCCCCATCCAGCCTGGCCTTGGGCACTGCCTCTCTGAGCAGTCTGTGCTGCCCTAAATCTCTCCTTTAGTTTAAAACTCTTATCCTTGATTGTTACACACTCTTGTGAAGTCTCTCCCCATCTTTCCTGTAAGCCCTATCTTCTGACAGTTTGATAGTGCTTAAATATAACAGTTCGTTGAAAATTTTTAACATACCTTGCTGTATCAAATCGCTTTGGTGTGGTGAATGAGTCAGTGTCAACACTGGGCACTCCTTGAAGTCTTAGAAACAAAGAGGCGAAGTTAAAAGGTGTGGCTTGAATGTTACAAAATGATTTCTGGTTTGTAGAGCCTTTTAAATGTGTGTTGTTAATACTAAGATAGTCACCAGTGAAGAAACCATTGTTTTTCGGAAAGACGTCTGTTTTTCTTTGGTCGTCCTTATTGGGAATTCATACCATAACAGTATTTACAAATTTAATATTGTAATATTTACAATATTACAGTAATAAATTAGTATTTATTCGTGGTGTATCTGTCTGTCTGAGGTTGTTACCATTACATGGCTACTGAATCTTTGCTGATTACATGGTGTCTTTCCCAAGGTGTTAAGAGATTCCCGAATACATCATCTTCGGTTGCTGAACATACTTGGGTGCCATGCTGTGTTCTTCATGATCCCGACATGGGTTTTGGTTGATCTTTCTTCCTTCTTAGTAGAGAATGACTTGGTAAGTGTTACGTTTGGGAAACTGTCTGCAATTAAGACAGGAGGAAAAAAATACATCCATACAAAAATGTTCACTTAAATATTTCAGTGTAGTTCCTCATCAGCGTGGAAGGAACTGCTGTGAAATACCTGCAGACTGTTTCACAAAACAATATATGAAACAAGTTTATCATGAGAATTCATGCCAGGGTTAGGAGAGGTAGCATATGTGACAGCTTGAACCTGAGGAACTGAGAGCTGCAGACAGGAACAAATGCACCCAGAGTGCATGTTACGTGTGTGGTGTTTTCGTGTGGTGTTTTCTCAGAATCTGTAGTTGCATATTTGGGTGCTACTTAACCATAGGGAAGTTGCAGCTGTTCTTCCTATCGAAAGGCAGGTAAGAAGTGACTCGTGTTTTATTTCTGTTACTTTGTCGCTTACCTGAGATAAACTTTTTTTTTCTTGTAACGTTTGTTTTCCTGGCAGAGCACGATGTCTCATTGGTCCTGGACCTTGATGCTACTTATAATCAGTGGATTCTGTAATTTTGCCCAGAATGTCATTGCCTTCAGTATTCTCAACCTGATCAGCCCGCTAAGTTACTCTGTTGCAAATGCCACCAAAAGAATAATGGTCATCACCGTGTCCCTTATAATGCTTCGCAATCCAGTTACTAGCACCAATGTTCTTGGAATGATGACAGCTATCCTAGGGGTCTTCTTATACAACAAGGTAAGGCATTTATCTGTTTGTTTGTTTATGAAGGAAGCTCACTTGAAACAGCCCAGTAGTTTTGAATTATGCCTTTTTGGCTTATTTTATGCGTGGCATAAAACTGAAGCGCTTGAGTCGGGCCGGGTGCTGTTAGGTGTCTAACAAATTTTGATCTTAATATTTTCTTGAAAAATGAAGATTAGGAAGTAACTCACTAAAATCTCTTGAGCAGAAGAGAAAAGTAATGATTTGGCATATAGGAAGAATGAGATTTTTATTAGGAGGCACTAGGATTTTAAAATTCTAATAGACGTACATAGGTGTGTCATTTTAAAAGTGTGTGTTTTCTTCCTAGGTCTGAGGGTATGTTAGGTAATAACCTAGAAAACCATTCTTTTGTTCATTCTTTCCTTCTTTCCTAGACAAAATACGATGCAAACCAAGAAGCAAAGAAGCAGTTACTTCCAGTTACGACTGGAGACCTTGTGAATTTGGACCGGCATCGAAACACTCCTGAAAAGTCTCAGAATGGACTTACAGCATTTGCACAGCATGGAGACTATCAGTATGGGCGAACCAATATCTTAACAGATCACTTCCAGTACAATCGGCAAAACTATCCAACTACCTACAACTTAAATCGTTTTGATATTTAGAGTCCTGGTGCACAGGTATAGACTGTGATATCAAAGTGTCCCCAACATTATCAGAAACTTTGAGTACGTCCATGAATGTAAAGCCATTTTATTGTACAGGTTTTGCAGAAGGGAAGATGCATGTGTAGTGGAAGTGGTACAGACCTTCAGCTTCTGCCGAGCAGATCTTTAAATGTGAAACAGCTAGATCTGACACTGGAACGAAATGCACAGTGTAGCTCTTGTACAGAGAGTCTGGTGAACTGCAGATACAAAACATCAGAGCAAAATATCTGGTGTCACTGCTCCTACTTGGAGTCTGTCAATTGAGTATTCTTTTGGCAGCTAAACTCTGGCCAGTACTTTGTTTCCACACTGATAACGTAACCTTTAATTTGTTCTCTATTATGTTTTAATGATGCTTAGGGGAAAATTGTAACTAGGCACATTTCTGATTATCAGAATTTGTTGGTTTGGGAGGATTGACGTATGTATATCAGTTGCAGATAAGTAGTCTTGAATTCATCTTGAGCAAATACAAAACTTCGTGTGGGTATTAATTATTTCTATGCCTATACCTTCAGTTTTTGATGACAAACCAGAAGTATTTCTGAAAGAATAGACAGTAGGAAGATTGATCCCTTCAAGAAGCATATTTCAAGCTTCATATGTAGAGAAACTGTTTTCTCTAATATCATTATTGTTCCAGTCACTGTAGTTAACAGAGCTTAAGATCCCCATTGTTTTCTGAACAACGTAGTCCTGTAACTTCATACATAGGTCTTCCCTGGCAATACGGAAAACACCTTGACAAATAAAACGTTTGGAATAATGTTACTTTTTTAACTTGCTTTACACCTCTTATAAAACTCTTGTTGGTTAGAAATTGAAAGGCTTAAGGTGTTTTCTTCTCAGTTTTATGCATAAATTATGCTTCCTTATATGATTCATATATTATGAATGCTTGCATTTGAATAATCATCATTCTCAAGAAACAATTAAGTCTTATCTTTTTAGCCCCTAATTGTTTTTTTTAAAGTTTCTTAATTACTGCAGTCGGAGCTGCTTTGTGCATTTTGTCTGACTTCTGATTTCAGCTGAAAGAAGTTACACTTTGTATCCTTCTCTGTTCCTGCAACTCCCCTAGCTCAATTAGTAAATAGTTAAGAAAAAGAATATTTAAATCAGCAGTAAATATATAATTATGGGTAATAAAAACTGATTCAGTCGATATAAATGAACAAAATTCAAGACAAGTTGATTTGATTATCATGCATTAGATACTGCATTTGTGCATGAAAGGAATGAAACCAGTTGAACTTTAGTTTCACTGAATCAGATTATTATTATTATGAATACTTTAGCAAAAAAAAAAAAAAAAAAAAAAAAGGTTTTAGGGGCCTTCTTTCCTTAACAGAAAAGCTGTTGTACAGTGAAATTTTTGATAGCATAAATATTGTGTTTTTACTAGAGGTATTAGATACCAGTGATGACATTTAGGGTGTGGTGCTGTACACAACACTCCCTCCACCTATTTATTGCTTTAAAAACGACCATTTCCGTGATATGAGATGATGATTTGACTCCTTTCTGGATAATAAAGAATTTATTTTTAAGGGCAAAGTCAACCTGATCTTATTCTTTTGGCTGACTATGGAGGTAGTTATGTAGATTACCTCCCACAATACAGTCCAAAAGAGGAAATGGTCTGAAACTTCAGAGATGGGTTAAATATGCTGCTAATGTCCGTGAGCAGAACTTCTTGACTTGACTGGAGTTTAATCTGTTCATACTAGGTTAGAACATGGGCTTTTAGTTTATAAAATGTGAATAAATTATTTCCTAACCCCAAATAACAAGGACAAGATTATGAGGAAAAGCATTCTTTCATATGAAATTGCTTTTGCCTATTCCAGTATTAATTTATGTAAAATGATTTCTTTTAATACTGTAAAGAGCAACATGTGTATTTCTAAGGCTCACTTCCCAATATTTAAGCGCTGTTACAAAAATGTAGAATCATGTGGACTCTGGATTTGGATTAGATTCTGGCTCTGCACAAGTTTGATTTGAGGATGAAACGTTTAGGCTGAGACTTTTGAGAAGGACTGAGGTTGTTTGACTGCTTTCAGAGGAAGCTAGCTGGAAACTGTTAGACTCCTGCAAATGCTGGTGTTCTTTGTGCCTCAGTTTCCCTCCTTCGGGGGGGCTGAAATACCAGAAGACAGTAGCAGTGGGGGCCCCAGGGATGTACAGACGTGCTGTGAGTTCATCTGTAAATTTTCTGGTCTGTCTACCACTGTAATATATTCATACAGCTTGGAACTGTTAGTTGGAATAAAGCTCCACATACCGTATTCACAGATCAGAGATTTCATTAAATATATTTAGATGGCTTGCTCTCTGAAGAACATAACCAGATCTTTTTGCAACTCTTTCAAGAGAGAGCTTGCATGCACGCTTACTGTGGCAGGTCTTTAGCTCAGCTTTTTCTGTCAAGAGTACGGTAGCAGGTGAGGGCTTTCTGTTGAAATTACCTTGTCCCAAGTTCCAACCTGGGCTCATGGCCTGACTTTGTCTCTGAAACAGAACTATTGTACTTGCAGAGCAGAAAGGGGCTGACCCAAAATAAGGGATATCACACCGGGCCCAGAGTGTGAATCTCTGGGCTTCTTCCCTGGAGCCTGTCTGACAGTGTTCATGCTCTTGTAGTTCACGTCTGTGGTCAGCAGGGATCATTTTGCATGGTACGATGTATAATTAAAACGGTTGAGTGAATCAGTTACAAGAGGTGGTTTTGCTGAGTACCTGAATCCAAGTCCTTAAGCAATATTGCCCACATTCAGGTAAAGGAAGTTTCTGATACTGTTGTAATATATATTTTAATCTTGGACTGCTACAAGATTTTGTTTGGCAAGGTGAAGCATTTGTTTTAACATGGTTTGTAAATTAATGACGTATTTATGTACATAGGTCTGTAGAAAGTATGGAAACACTGGAATAAAAAGGGCATACCTAGACAATCGTGTATAATGACCCTGTTATTAAAGTGAAGGGGGCTGGTTTCATTTTCTTTTTACTTGCAGGAAACTTTGGGAGTGCCATACATTAATACTGGCCACATACGAGAAATCAGATTAATGTTTTGCTAATATGGGTGTGACACCTTACCGGATGTTTACTAAGACTGAAACGAGCATGATTTGGATGCTGTAACTAGTGTTAGGACACTAGTTGCTGGTACCCTTAGAAATGTTTTGATTTCCATTGTGCATTTCTAACATATGTAAATACATCAGAAAATCGGGAAATTTTTGCCAAAACAGTCCTGGATAGTTTAGAAATACCAGTGTGAAAGGATTAATCTCCCCCGCTGTGTGTGGGTTTTCTCTTGATAGCTCCTTAGATCATGTGGTGCTCTGAAGATCTCTTGAAAGCATTTCCCTTGCAGACTGAATTTTAGTACCCAGTAGTGATTAGAGCATCTTTATCATCAGGTAAAATGCTTGGGTGATTTTTTTTTTTAATACATGAAAGTTAAATAAATCAAATTGAGGCAATACTTAGGCTTTGTAGGAGTACACTGATTTGTAAAAACAAGTGTTGGTAATCTGGGGTCAATTCATGATGATTTCTAAACTCAAGACCTTTTCTTTCCAATGTGTGTTCAAAGCCACATTTTTCTAATGTAGCATTTTGCAGCAGAAGAAACTTCTGCCATGTAGCTATTTGTGGAAAAAGGTGCAATATAAATAAAGGGAAAGTTTTGTTTTTCTAAGGCTTCTGTTTCTGAACCATATTGTAAGCTGTTAAAGATAATTTGAAAATATCTTTATGGTGATGGTACAACCTGGTAAAACATTCATTAAACCTGAGATCACAGGTGTATGATAAATCATACTATGTAGATATGCAAATACAAATATGCAGGTGGCAGCCACCACCCATCTTTGTTTTTGTTTTATTTTAGTAGTCCATAAATTGATGTGAGTATAGGTGTTTTTACCAAGAAAATCCCACAATCCTTATGATAGGAAATCCAGCACTTAAGCAAATGCACAGTTTTGTGTTGTTTTCCTCTTCTTATTTCAACTCTTGTTCTGTGAAGCTCCAGATGTTACTTGATTGGATTGCCCGTGATGCAGCCCTCTAGCATGTGGATCTTGGTACTGAAGCTGGGATCCCCGTATGGGATGAAGGGAAGATATTGCATCGGTCTTTCAGGGCCTGGGACTCTTTCTTGCCTAAAATATATTAGGCGTTCAGATGTTTTTTGACGGACACCTCTGTCAGGTAACTAGCTTTCGAGGCTCTTGGTGGATAAACCATTGCTGCGTGCTGATGGATGTGGCAGCCTGGATGGTGGCAGCATGGGCTCTGATGTGCAAAGCATTTTTGCTGGAAGGCATCATTATGAATTTTGAAAATTTTCTTACTTCTAAATATAAGCTTTAAATAAGATTTAAATATCTTTAATAAGATTTGAACTTAATCTGGTCTTCTGGGATCAGTGTTAATTTCCAGGACTGCAGGGTGATGTAGAATCATGATCAGACTGTATCTGATATTCTTTTTTTCAGTTGTTTCTTGGATACATGAAAACAGCCATCTTCTTTCTGAGTTTTTATATTCTGTAGATAATATAGTGGGGTCTTCATGGTATGACTTGTTAAGAATAAAAAGTTCTACCTTTTTGTGAGGATGTCTGTGAGTCTTATGTATGTGACTGGAAATCCTGACAAGTGTAATTTAATACCTAAAATTTAAGAAAGTGATTAGATATCCATGTGAGCACTGAATAAAAGTGCTAGAATACTCAGGCTTCCCTTTGGCCTTCTACAATTCATCTCTGGTTCTCCTGTAAATGGTCTTCAAGCATTTTCTAAAAATTGTGTCAGTAAGCAAAGGGAGTTGAGCAATTCCCACCAAGCCTTGTACCTCTTGACTGGGCTGTGAAGCTGATCAGATCAGCACCTTGCTTTTATAGGGATTCTCAAGCTGTCAAATAGTTTTAATCACATTTTGAAAGACAATGGACCATCAGGTGCCAAAGGAAGGATAAGGTAAAGACTAGAAACAACTTGAACATTTAAGTGTGTAAAGAAATGAAGTCGTGTGGAAAGAAACAGTGCTCAGGTGTGAGTTAAATGTCCCTTCATAGGGCAATTAACAGTTATATTTTTCGGTTGGCTGTCCTGAGCTCCCTGCACATCCATGTTCCTAACATTTTTACATCATGTCTGTGGTCTACCCAAGTGCTGCAGTGATGGATTTTCCTAGATATGCAACAGATGTTGAACGACATTCTTTCTTTTAATGTGCTCTATGGATTTCTGTCAACCTGAGTGCAATTTGGATGTACTTTTAGTTTGGATGTGGATGTACTTTTTTAGTTTGGATGTACTTTGGTGTACTTTTAGGGCTTGGTAAGCACTAGAAGAACTGGCTGCTGCAGGAACGGCAGCGAGCGGGCAGCCACCCGCAGCCCAGAAGCAGCTTCCCCGGCTGGGCAGGACGAGGGGCGAGCCCTGGGGCCGAGACGGCTTCGGAAACCGTGACAGAGCGACGGGGAAGGGACGGGGAATGGACCGTGACGGGACCGTGACCGACCCGGACCCTTCCCGGGGGCTGGGGCCTGGCCCCGCCGCCTCAGCCCCTTCCCGCCCCGGGGCCGGGCCCTGTCAGGTTCCCGCCCTTTGCGGTCTCCATAGCGACGCGGCCGTAAAGCGCGGCCGCGCGTGGCGCTTGGCGGCACTTCCGGTCGGTGCGGCCTAGCGGCGGCGGCGGCGCCCCCGTTGTCCCGCAGCCATGGAGATGCCGCTGCCGCCCGACGGTGAGCGCGGCCCCGGGAGGGGTCTGAGGGGGGCGAGGGGGGAGAAAGGGAGGTTTGGGAGGGGTGTGAAGGGAGGGAGCGGGCCCGGCGCGGGCTGACGGCGCTGCCTCCCCACAGACCAGGAGCTGCGGAATGTCATCGACAAGCTGGCGCAGTTCGTGGCGCGGAACGGGCCCGAGTTCGAGAAGATGACGATGGAGAAGCAGAAGGAGAACCCCAAATTCTCCTTCCTCTTCGGGGGCGACTTCTACGGCTACTACAAGTACAAACTGGCCTTGGAACAGCAGCAGCGTGAGTGGGGGCCGCGACTCGGGGCCGGCCGAGGGTGGCGGCGGGCCCTGTCCCCCTCCCCCCCCCTTCCCCTGCGGCTGCTGCCTCCCGGTCCCCTCTGGGCCCCGGCCCGCGGAGCCGCTTTGCCCCCCCTGGCTTCGCTGTACCCTGCCGGGATCGGTTTGCGGCCTCTTCCTGCCGTCTGAGCTCCAGGTAGATGGCTGAGCCCTGCCCGCGGCTCTGCACGCCTCCCCTTTGAGGGTTTGGAGCTAGGTTGGGCTGTGCTGTGGGCACAGGGGGCACTCGGGAACCGGGAGGTCCCACACAGAGCTCCGGGAGCTGGTCTGGTGTTGGAGACGTTCCTCTCCCATTGAGCAAGGAGTCGCTTGTCCCCCTCATCTCTTTGCACCACCCACCCTTAATTGCACGATTGACATTTTGCATCGAACCATTATGTAAAGAATGAGGGTCTGGAACCAGCACAGCGTTTGTGTATGGGCTGGTGGTAGCAGACTTCTATTTGAGGCTTGCTTTAAGAGTTTACTTTGTCTGACAGTGCTGTGCAAGCAAAGTCAAGACATTGAGGCTACAACGCAGATCCAGCCACTGCCCCAACCATCTCTCCCACCACCGGCTGCTCCCATCCCAGCTCCTCAGGGCACTCCTTCTGTGGAGGAACTTATCCAGCAGAGTCAGTGGAACCTGCAGCAGCAGGAGCAGCATCTCCTTGCCATGAGACAGGTTGGTGTGAAATAAGCACTCATCTGCCTTATCCTAAACTACCCGTGGCTGCAAATATTCAGAGCGAAGGGAGAGAGAAAGGCTTCCATCTGACTGGTGGGTGGTGGGTTTGGGTGTTGGGGAGGAGAGGAGGCATTATTGTACTTATTTTAGTTCCACAGTAATTGCCACCGAATCCTTAGAACAGATGTATGTGATGCTTTAGTAAGATCGGTCCTTGATTAAGATAATATATTTAGTATATGAAAAGCCCTGCTGGTTCACAGAGTGGAAGAAATTGTGACTGCATTTGATGCTGGAGGCTGCTGGGAACTGCGAGAAATGTGGTTGTACTTTAGCAGTAGCCTAAAATAATCTTGTACCTCAAGGCAGATTCAGATTTGGGGCGGGAAGGTGCTGTGTACTTGAACTAGGTGTTTTTGCAGGCACCACTTTGCCCTTAATGTTACTGACAACCAAACCGAGGATTTATGGAAGAAGGGAGCACTCCTGAAATATATGTTTAGGACCTGTCTGCAATTATTTTTTTCAATGAAGGAGGGACATAAGAAGCAGAAATGAATACAGGTTTTTTGTTGTTTTTTGTTTTTTTTTTTTTCCCAAAGAATGAGAATAGTCTTCTTAAAAACAAATAATCAAAACGTTTATGTGTGATAACATTGCCTGTAAAGGGTCTTGGTCTTTGAGAGAGCTGCTTGTGGTTAAGAGGCTAAGAGGCCTGGGCTACAGCAGCTTAGTTCTCTAAAAGAAAATGGGATGTAATTTAATTTTATTTTATAACTTTATTTTTTTTTTCAGGAACAAGTCACATCAGCAGTGGCCCTTGCAATAGAGCAGCAGATGCAGAAAGTTTTGGAGGAAACCCAGTTAGATATGAATGAATTTGACAACCTGTTGCAGCCAATAATCGACACGTGCACAAAAGATGCAATCTCAGTAAGTGATGTTAGTCTGAGCACTTACTTGGTGCTGTTGTGGATTAAGAACAATCGGAATTTTGGGATTGTATAGAAAATAACTATGTTTTGTATGGTAGGCAAGAAGATTACCTGAAAATTTCTCTTCTGGCAGTTATTTCAGTGTTCTAGGGAGTCCTTATGATGTGAACACTTTAGACCAGCTTTTTTTTTTTTTTTTCTTTCTTTTCTCTAAGGCTGGCAAGAACTGGATGTTTAGTAATGCAAAATCTCCTGCACACTGTGAACTGATGGCTGGGCACCTGCGAAATCGTATAACAGCAGAAGGAGCTCACTTTGAGCTTCGCTTGCACCTGATTTACTTAATTAATGATGTATTGCATCACTGGTAAGGATTAAATTGTGTTTTTCAGTTTTATGTTTTGATTAATTGGGTGAAAGCTGTCTCTGCTACATATATTCTTTGACTAGTCACCTTTTATTTTTAATGTATTCATTATTTTTAGCAGATGCCTTAACATCTGTAGCTGGCACAAAGATCTGGTGCTTTAATAATCAAATTAAACTTTTATCTAATTTGTATATTTTTATTCAAGTTAAGGCTGTACAGTAAAAATGTAAAGGAGGGAACTCTATATCTATGAATCTTTTGGTACAGTGGAAGCTGGGAGGAATTGATTTGCAATGCTTTTAATGCTATATTTAATGCTATAGTGAACAGCAGTAACTCTTCTCCTTCCCCTTCCTTTTTTGAAGCCAGCGGAAGCAAGCACGGGATCTCCTGGCTGCTTTACAGAAGGTGGTTGTACCTATTTATTGTACCAGTTTTTTAGCGGTGGAGGAGGATAAGCAACAGAAAATTGCCAGAGTGAGTATCTGGTTTTAGTTTAACTATGCTTTGCTTTGTTAGGTCAATGCCAGGCAAATTCACAAATACAAGGACAGAAGAGGACTGCTGAAATGTTTTTAGTCTGGTTGTCTTCACAAAATCTTTTCATAGGACGTGCTTTGCATTTGAACCTATTTGAACTACAACCTAAGAGTACTTAGCTTTAGCTATTACTAAAAGGTTGAATGCATTTGAATCTTTGTTGGTTCCAAATACAACTGAGTAAATCCTAGGTCTTTTGATAAAGCTGGAAATATTTTACAAAAAAAAAAAATTGCCTCAATTTTTCTGTGATTGTTCATCAATTCTAAGCACCTTTCACTCTTGAATTTATGCAGCTTCTTCAACTATGGGAGAAAAATGGATACTTTGATGAGTCAATTATTCAGCAGTTACAGAGCCCAGCTCTTGGACTTGGCCAGTACCAGGTTAGCCACAAAAGAAAAGTTACTCTTTTCAAAATATGCCTGTAAATATGAAAATTTAGGAAATGTTTTTCTTTTTGAAAGGCAACTATTAACACTCCTCCTCCTCCTCCCTATTGAAGTTGTTTACAAGGGATTACAGAAAATGTGAAACGTTACCTTGTTCCTTCAAACATTCAATAATCTGGCTGTTGCTATGGTCCCAGAAAGTCTACTTGCATTAGTAACTACTACATTTCAGTCAAGCTTATTTCTGAGTGTTCTTTTTTTATGGAAATTGATGCTTGATAAAGGGGTACTAAAGAAACCATGCCTTTAAATTGTATACGCTGCCATAGCGTTAAATTTTATATGCTAAGCATTAAAATTGTTTTGGCAGCGGGAGGTACTCATTTTTAGCATTAATAATGAATGCTGTTGGTTTTAGCTGTATTTGAAAGCTAGTCTTAATATGGACAGTGAATTCTGTCCTGCAGAGAATATTTTGGAGACCTTCAGAGCTTCATAGTGTGACCAGGTCCTTCTGCCAGCAGAGTTATTTCGTGGAAGGCGGGGGGAGTGTAATATAGGAGATTCTGAATGAGCTTATAGGGGATCTCTTTTACGTGCAGCACTAACTTTGTTCTCCTCAATTTCTCACTTTATCAGGCAAATTTGATCACTGAGTATGCAACAGTTGTACAGCCTGTACAGGTTGCCTTCCAACAGCAGATACAGAACCTAAAAACTCAACACGAAGAGTTTGTAAACAGTTTAACGCAGCAGCAGCAGCAACAAATACAAATTCCACCACTGGAGAATGAGGTGAAATCAACCCCACCGCCTCAAGCCCCCACAGCAGCACCAGCCTCAGCTCCACCATCTGCTCCAGTTACACAAGCAGGTACTAACCTGTTCTGGGGACCTGTGCAGAAACCAGTGGGTGGAAAAAATTAAGAGATTTGTTTTTATTTTTTTTTTTATCTATTTATTTCCCTACATTTTGCTTGTGAGCTACTGTGGTATGCTAGTTTGTTTCAAACAGATTCAGGCTTCTGCCTGGATCCTTGCATCTGGTGCAGTCTGATGCTTGAATATAAATGAGGAAAGAAGTTATGAGTGTTAGAAATCTGTCAGAAATCTCTCTCACAGTAGTAGATTTCTGTAAAATGTGACTATGTACCCAGCAAAAATCTGATGGAGTCTTGTAAGTGTGCTGGTGTTAGTAACTGCCTGTGACCTGGATGCTTCTAACTGTCTCCAATTTGTTTCAGATGATGGTAAATCTCAGATGCCCATAGGTGGTTCTTCAGAGTACGACGCGACAGGGTCTGGAGTGCAGGATCCTGCCTCTGGTGGACCTCGTGGCCCTGGATCTCACGATCAGATTCCTCCAAATAAACCACCGTGGTTTGACCAACCTCACCCTGTTGCACCATGGGGTCAACAGCAGGTATCAAGCGCCGTTCTGAAATGAGATGTAGGGGGAGGTGGAACTTCACCTATTCAGAAACTCCATCTTGGGAGCGGGAGTGTTTTGAAAAGCTGGGAAGGTTATACATTCAGATTAAAATCCAAAGCTTTCTTATTCTCAGCATAGCTGAAAGCAAAGTTTAGGCTGGATTTCAGGTTGTCAGCTACTGCACTTTTCCATATGAATGAGCAGAACAAGAAGTGCTGTCTTCAAGTTCAGCACTGAGTTCCCTAGCAATTTAGTTTCAGAGAAGAGACAGGAAGAGTCCACAGCTGTTCAGAAATATTTTTGAAATTGTCTGCAGGCAATATTTACTTTAAAAGGTAGAATGTTTTTATCGCTTTCTTGTAGCCTAATGACCAGGCTCATTACTTTTACCACCAGGGACCACCTCACTGTCCTCCATGGAATAACAACCATGAAGGAATGTGGAACGAACAGAGAGATCAAGGCTGGAACAACCAGCGAGAGACGCCGTGGAACAACCAGCCCGATCCTTCTTGGAACAACCAGTTTGAAGCCCCGTGGAACAACCAGCACGAACAACCTCCATGGGGTGGGGGTCAAAGGGAACCTCCATTTCGAATGCAGCGGCCACCTCACTTCAGAGGCCCATTTCCTCCACATCAGCAACATCCCCAATTCAACCAGCCCCCGCATCCGCATAATTTCAACCGCTTTCCACCTCGCTTCATGCAGGATGATTTTCCACCTCGCCATCCCTTTGAAAGGCCTCCTTATCCTCATCGTTTTGATTACCCCCAGGGGGATTTTCCTCAAGGTAAAGTGTGTGCTGGGCCAGGTTTTCTTACGTTGCAATACTGATTGCTGTTACAAACTGTAGTGCTTTGGGGTGACAGCATATTCTTGATGGAGTGCTCAGGTTTTCCTGAGAAATACTGAGTTTTTGGGTTTGGGAAGCTACAACTAACTGACTCAGTAGGAAATATGTGCAGAATTGGATGCTTCCTTGCTTCTTGTCTTCCTTCTACAACCAGGATAACCAGAAACTGTAATCCAAGGTCAAGTCAGTGGCTCTTTGGGTACTCTTTTTGTGACTATTTCATTTTAAAAATAGCCCAGAGGTGAGAGGCAGGATTTACCTCCAAATTCAATTCCTTGTACGTCAGGCCGTAGGTGAGGTCTCTTTGGCTAGGTCCTCCCTAGATAGAAGAGGTTAGAGGAAGGCAGGATGGACGTATTTTTTCTTGTGTATCCATGGTCTTCTCTTCCGCTCTTTATTTTTAGAGAAAAGCTCTCAGTTGTCTGTCTTGTGCGTGGCTAGCGTTGTGTGGCTTGGTGTAGTGTCTGGTGAAATGATCCTTCCCTCCCTTGTTGGGTTTGCTCTCTTGCTGGAACATGGGGATGTCTGAGAATGTAGTCGGGGCACTGTGTGCCTGCCCTTTGTGGCTTGGGTTTGGCTGCAGGCCCCCGCTGAAGTCTGGTGGTGGTCTGCCCTGATTTAGTTTCTATTTAGTTTTCTACATCCAGAAGTTATGATCATTCTGGAATGATCGTTGTCAACATAGTATCTAAAGATCCCTGTGGTTCTGTGTGACAAGTAACTTTAAAAATGGCAATATAGGAGTTGCTATTTTAAGCATAAAAGATTTCTATTTCCCCAAGTCCCAAAAAGGTTGAAAACCAATGAATTATGTATTTAGGATTGTGTCTAACTTCTTCAGTAAAGATTTTTTTTTTTTTTTTTAAGAGCTGTGGTAGTGAGTAGGAAGAACAGCTTTTCTTGTCTGAGTGAGGTGTGTGTGGGGAAATTAAGGTTTTTAAGCTCAAAAAAGATGCTGTGTTTTGGGTTGTATTGATGACCTGGAACATCTGTTGTATCACGCAAAGATGTTGGAGGAGGGGAATCTACTAAACCAGCTAAAATTAGGAAAGTGATGAAGCAATGACAGCGCAGCCTACGTTCAAATGCTAATAAAGATGAGTCAAATAGCAGAGGCTGAGGACTGTGTGGTGGCTGTAGTGACTTCCTGGAAAAGCCGTTGGTCCCCCTGCAGCAGGTATTGATTTTCAGTCTTCCCTTTTTTCTGCGTAGCACAGTGAGTTCAGCAGGGTCTCCTGGCATTCACGGCAAATGGTTTGTCCATCAGTGACTGGATGGATGCCTCTCACTCCTACTTTAACAGGATATTGTCTCTACCTCTTCTTGAAACACTGCTTTAAACTTCTTTAAAGCATTTTCTTGTCACCTACTCATGTGAGTTAATTCCTGCCATGTTTATTTCTTTATGTATAATGATTTGGCATAGAGGCAGTGTATTACAGATCTGTTTAGGTTGATGCTAAGCCATGATGGTGTGTTTAGGCTTCAGAAATAGATCCCGTCAGCAGCTGGCCTGCTGCATCTGAAACCTTTTGTTCTTGAGCATCTTTCTTGTGGTACTTTTTGACCACAGTATGTCCCAAAGTAAGCAGTGGCTTAGAGTTAGCTTCCTGTTGTCTTGAGAGTGGCTGCTGTAGCCAGAAAAAGAGATGCACTGCAAGATTTCTGTGAACATGAGGCTGGCTACAGGTCCTAGTTCTTCCGTTCTGTTGCTTTTCTTGATCTACAAGGTGCCAAGATTTGTTTTTAGGATAAACGTGCTAATTGACGTACACTGCTCTTATTGCCTTTCCCTTCTCTGTAGCTAAGTAAAATGTTTTAACCCTCCCACTCTGTGCAGAAATTGGACCTCCTCATCATCACCCTGGTCACAGATTGCCTCATCCTGGAATCAGCGAGCATCCTCCCTGGGGAGGGCCACAGCACCCTGATTTCGGGCCTCCCCCACATGGATTTAACGGGCAGCCTCCTCACATGCGGCGACAGGGCCCCCCTCACATGAACCATGATGATCCCAGTCTGGTGCCAAACGTTCCCTACTTTGATCTTCCTGCTGGACTGATGGCTCCGCTTGTAAAAGTAAGTGCTTGAAATTGGGCCCTGACTGGTAGGATTAAAAGATCAAAATCCCACAGTGAATATTATGGGTAGTTTAACGTGTACATTTTCGATTTCACATCTTTCCCTCCAGCAGCCCTCAGGCTCAGCACGTTGTTGTATGGGCGGGTGGTGAGGGAAGGCAGTGAAAATGGTAAAAACTTGGTGTTGTGTCCCAGTGAAAGCCAGTTGAGCCTGTATCTGTGAAAGACTCATTTTTTTCAAAGTCTTACCCCCAGTGATTTTCAGGTGGGCAGAGAGACCCTGCAGTTCTGATGGGGCCACTGTGCACTAGTTTTGGTATTCAGAATTTTCTTACAAAGATGTTTTGCAACACTAGTGTTATATGTGCCAAGAATGGTAGCGAACATGCACCTGTATCAGCATCTTGGGGGATATTTGCATTTATCATTCTGTGTTTGAGATGAACGAGTAGGTCTATTCCATCTCTTAACTTCGTGTTACTCAGCATACACCAACTTTTACCAGGTTTCCATCCAGGCACTGTTATCACAGAGGTGGATAGATAAGATGTGTGTTTTATCTACCTGGTGATCCAGATAATGCTCCAATAGGTGTTGTGCTGGCTTATAGAAATCAAAATGGTGGTGATAGCACAAGGAAGCAGTGGGTCATCTGCAGAATCCTTTTTGCTGGACCATTTTTAATCCAATAGTGAATTGTGAGGTCCCTACACAGTTAAATCTATATTTATCTCTTCAGGGTAGCAACCCCATGACACATGACAAGAATGTAATTTGTTTTGTTTCCGGCAGCTTGAAGATCATGAGTATAAACCTTTAGATCCTAAAGATATACGTCTTCCACCCCCAATGCCCCCCAGTGAGAGACTACTGGCTGCGGTTGAGGCATTTTATAGTCCACCATCTCATGACAGGCCTAGAAACAGGTAAGAGTAGGTATAGCTAACAATATGGTAAGGAAAATGCCCTACGAAGCTGTCTCAAAACAAGAAGTGCCTCTCTCTCCTTCGCCTGTGTCTTGGTTCTTCTAATGCTGAAAATAAGTGCTCTTGTTGTATTTTAAACTGTTTGATCTTGCACTGAGATGTGTGAGACCTTTCTGCCCAGGCCCTTTGTTCCCTACAAAATCTAGAGGAAATCCTTAATTGCTCCGTGGATCAAAGTAGAGTTTTACTGATGTTGGTTCTATGTGTGGTTGATTTATTGCAGTGAAGGCTGGGAGCAGAATGGACTGTACGAATTCTTCAGAGCTAAAATGAGAGCGAGACGGAGGAAAGGTCAGGAGAAGAGAAATAGGTGAGAGATCTGTCTGGTGCCTTCTGATGCATGGTGTTCATTTGGAAGGTGCTAGGATCACTTCAGACTAGTATAAGAAAAATCTGTTCAGCAGTATGTTGGTGGAATTAACTGGATTTTAAGTTGCTGGAAATTCTAATCCGTAGAAAATAGTTTTGTTTTTTTCACACTTAGGTTTTGATTGGATTGTTTGCAGAAATATAGTGCTTTTGTGTAATTTGAGTTTGATCAAAGCTACATTTGCATTTCTCAAGCATCTCCAAGGAATTTCACTGGAGTTTCTCTGCCTTTATCTGTGCAGTGGGCCTTCTCGGTCTCGCAGTCGGTCTAAAAGCCGAGGTCGTTCATCCTCCCGGTCCAATTCACGATCTTCAAAATCGTCTGGCTCCTATTCAAGGTCACGATCTCGCTCTTGCTCTCGGTCACGATCCTATTCACGCTCTCAGTCCAGGTACAGTGCAATGGGGTGAATCTCAGGAAGTCAGAGGCAATAGGAAACAACCTTCAGGGCTGAAAAAAGAACCCTGGATGTTGCTTCGGAAACTTGTGCGTCTGATCTCACGTGCTGTCTTTTTCCAGAAGCCGGAGCAGGTCCCGCTCTTCCCATAGCCGCTCGCGATCACGGTCACGGTCCAGATCAAAATCTTACTCCCCAGGAAGGCGGCGCCGGTCTCGGTCTCGCAGCCCCACTCCTCCGTAAGCTTTTGTTTGTTTATTTCTCTTTTTAGCTGGACTGTTCAGATAAGTACCATAAAGGGTACTTTTCTCATAAACTGAGTGCATTAAGCATTTCACTAATAGTAGAAAGGATGACAAGCAGATTTGGTAATAGTGTTTGTGCTATTTGTGTATGTATAGAGAGAAAATATTACCATTTTGTGATGGCTTTATAACAAAACACTGTGCAGCTGTGAAGGCCTTATAAGCCTTTCTAGAATGGAGGAAAAATCCTCCAAGAACTCTTTGTGCGAGGAAGACTAGTGTTTGATTTCTCCCTTGTACCAAGAAGCAGGTAAGGTTTGTTGGCACCTTTAAAACTCCATAACCTAATAGCTTTATTAAAAAAAAAAAAAAAAAAATCTTAAAATGAATGGGATTATACTGGATGTTAATATTTAACAAGATTTAAAGTCCCTTGCACTGGGTCAGAACAGTATTGCTTGTTTTTAATTTCCTTTTTTTTTTTTTTTTTTTTATTTCCTTAGTTCTTCTGCTGGTTTGGGCTCCAGTTCTGGGCCTCCTATACCAGAATCAAGACTTGGAGAAGAAAATAAAGGCCATCAGATGCTAGTGAAAATGGGTAAGGTACTGGTTTGGAATATAAGCCAGGAAACACAATCAGGCACTCAGCTCTTGGACATCATTAATTTTTGCACATTCCTAAGTGTTGTCCCTTTCAGCACCTTCATATTCTGAGGACAGAGTAAGGATATTCAGAGATGTAAGTACATAAAACGTGAAACAACGATGGCAGTTGCCCTTCTGGGAAGGATGTAGAAGACAGGCATGTGAGTTTGGCATCAAATAGGATTCAGCTACCTGGAGTTTCATCTCCCAACAGTGTAGATCAGCATCTGACCAAACAGATTGGGCTTGCATTGTCTTTCCCCTTGACCTCTTAAATGTTCTTAGGGATAGTGTTAATGTTTCTCTACTCCCAGACTTGCTGCATGTTAATGCTTTCAGGAAAAAAAAAAAAAAAAAAAAAAGAACACAGTTCATATATTGTTTCAGACTGTTATCCTGCTACATTGAATGGACGTTTTCTTTAGCTGTTTTCATGATGTTTGCTTATTCTGCAGAATTCTAGTAATACAATAGGTACAGGATTGCAATGTTGTGTCCCTTTTGCAGGATGGAGTGGGTCTGGTGGATTGGGAGCCAAGGAGCAAGGAATTCAGGATCCAATTAAAGGAGGGGATATCCGAGACAAATGGGATCAATATAAAGGAGTGGGAGTTGCATTAGATGACCCTTATGAAAACTACCGAAGAAATAAAAGTTACTCATTTATCGCACGCATGAAGGCCAGAGATGAATGTAAGTGAATGTTGCTAAGCAATTTAAAAAAACGTTCAGACTTATTAATGATATTTGTCCTATTTAGAGTTTTACTGTAGAGTATAAACTCAATTTTGAGTATTTCTTCATTCTTTCTAATATAATGGATTTTAAAAAAAAATCAACAAGGTAAGTAGACACACTCTGATTAACTCTGCATCTTTCCCTTTTCAGGGTTATGTTGTATTCTAATTTCTGAAACGTTATTAGCTTGTTTTATGTAAGCCACATCATGGCTTCAACACCAGTAGCCTCTATCTTTAAATCTTATCCTTCAAAAAATAGGATTGTCGTAAAAGTAGCAGAGGGAGCCATACCACAGGATGGATGGCTGCCAAAGCAGGAAGGAGGTCTGTGTGGTTGGAATGAAGCTGGCCCACGCTTACTGTTTGGCCCTGCCCAACTCTTAGTTTCCTACAGTTAGTGCTGTGTTCTGTCAAACCCAGAACTGGCAATAAAAATCATAGTAGTGCAGTTTCAGAAAGGGTGCAAAGTGGAGGTGCTTCTTAGGAGATGGAGAGAATTACCCGAGTGATAGATTTTTGCAGAGAGTCTGTGTTACATTAAACTAAACAGTAATTAAAATGAAAAAAACTGGCATGCCAGTTGAAAAGTCACTTCTACCTATGGCCGCAGTAGATCTATATAATAAAACGAATTAACGTAAAGCTCAAAAGGAAAAAATCCTTATTAATAAAGCCCTCATTCCATGAAACATTTCGGACAGCTTAGGTGACTGCAGAATGTGTAAGCGCTCTTTTCCCTATTGTTTCAGTGAAGCGTGAAACGCAAGACCCTCCACCACCTGAATAAGACTCTCTGAAGAAAGATGTCTTGCATCTTCTACAAAACATTAAACTTGTATAAATCCGGATTAAAGTCTGGAGGAAGTGACAAAAGAATTACTTTTAAAACTATGGTGAAAAATGGAAAGCTATGACATGTACTTCAACACTTGTGATTCAGTGTTTAAAAAGGCCAGTCATTACTATGACATGTCTAGCACGTTTAAGAATTTCCATTTTATTTTGCAAAATTTTTTAATTAGTTAGCCATTTTATACTAGACTTAAGCCCCAGTCAAGCTCTCCCCTGGTCAAAGATTGTGATTCACTCATTCCTGTGGAATACAGACGTTATCTGATATGGTTATATGTCTCTAGTTCCATAATGTATGTTTATTTCTCTCAAAAGGTTAATTCTATTTGAAGTGGAGGGGTGCTGCCTTGGGATCAAGTCAGACTGATGCTGAGCAGTGTATCCTAATGTCTAAATGGGGAATGAAGCATCTAGTTCCAGTACAGGTGACCTATGAGCACTGTGCAAGCTTGTTAGAACCTACCATACAACTTAACACCCCTACACACCAGCTGCTGCAGTCACAACTCTGTTCAGAACACGAGGGTTAACTGTTCTAGCTTTTCAAGCGCTCTAAGGGATGTTCAATGCTTTGTAATGGAAGACATTCTTTAAGCTTTTTATATTTTTGTATATACCCTTTAATAAAAGCTAATTAGTTCAATAGAAGAGAATCAATTTTCTCTGCTCTGCAAGTTTCTAACAGTGAAATGTTATTGGAAACTTCCTTTAACCTAAATGAGAAAAAAAAAAACTTTTGTAACTGTTTCCAGAGACCACCAGCTAAAGATATTAGGCCCTTACACTGCACTTCCACTCCAGAGGTCTGCGTGGTGGTAACCTCTTCCCAGAGTAATTTGTTTGTATAGCAGAAACCCTCTTAAAACCATTCAGTTAATATGGTGAAATATCAGTTTGTTCTAGATCTACTGTAGTTGTGGAACTGTAACTGTCTGTGAATCGGCATACAACACCTGTATGTTATCAACTTGTGAATTTTATTGTTTTGCCTTCCAATAAACACTTTTTTTAATAAAAAAATAAAACAGTGGCTCAAAGTTGAGACTAAATGGATTCTAGCACTTTGGCTGTAAGCCTCCCTTGTATTGAATTTACCTCAACATTGCATATGTTTGGTTTTGTAGTAACCTGATAGGTTTGCTCAAATAAGGCACTAAGGTCATGATGGTATTTTTCTACTGTGATAACAGTCCGGGGTGCTTCATATAGATTTTTCCTTTCTACCATGATCAGAGATAGATGAGCTATGTGATAAACACACAGGCTGTGCTGACTTCTCTAAAGGGAGTGGGATAAGTGTTTTCTTATTTATTTATTTTCTGACCACTGAGGTAGCCTGACTGATGGCATCTCTATCCTTCCATCATATACAGGAGCAAAAAAACAACCCACAGATGCAGGAAAATAAATTATATATTACAAGATACCAAACAGTTGGTACAAATCGTTCTAGTACAGTTTACAACTTTATCGGTACAGTTTGAAAGTGCTTCTTGTTGCAGCTTGAGCTTTGTAAAGGTAAATTTTACGTATTGCTGATAGATTCACAGTAGTTTCTCCTCCTGTGCTTTCTGAATTTCTTTACGTGCTTGTTCAAGTGTTAGAGGTGGAGATTTGTGATTCTTGATGTACTGCAAAAGAATTAATACACCATTTATCTGTGTAGATATTTATCATATATAATCTTTGTGTCACGCTACCTGCACTTTACTAGCAACAGGAACTGATGCTTCCATTGTAACATGACAAAGATCCTTCCTCATTTGTGAACAGCTAAAGGGTAGAGTAGAAAACTTATTCTTTTCAAACTATGGCTTCCAATAAGACTTTAGTTCTGTCTTTTTTACATAAATACTTGGCTTGCTCTTAATAGAGGGATGAATAATACAGTCTTCTACTATTAATTTATTCACTGTTAATACAATTAAAACTATGTGCTGCAAATATTAGAATTGTTTGGAAAGGACTATATATTTACTCTTATCTAGGCTGCTATCTAGTCTATCATACCTCTTTAGCCTCTTCTAGTGTGTGATAGTGGAACTTCTCATTCTCTAATGACTCCACCAGGCATAAATGAAGGTGCTGAATGTTCTCCACAAACTGCTGGGTCAACATCAAGTGCTGTTTTAGCATGGCATTTAAAACAAGCACTGATGGATTGTATGCTGTCAAGGCTGCAAGAAAGAAGAGTGTATGCTTAGTAACAGATTAGTCAGCTAGTAAGTGCTAAACAACCTGAGTAGGAATTTAAAATACAGTAAAATAGCATTAAGAAGTATGTTTTTCATTACCTTCTACTGCATCCATGCTGATGATGTGACTGGCAATAGGTACTGGATCAATGTAGCTGTTTCCCACAGGCGGGCCAAGTACTGCAGTGTTTGCTGTGTATAGGATAGAATTAGTTACTGGGTTTGGAGGGTTCAGTGTTAGAATTTGGTTTATCAGTTCTTCAAAACATCAGTACTTGAATTAACAACTATAGATTAATGCTGACTAGGTTAAAATATAACACATGAAAAAGCTCAAGACTGAAGAGGGCAGTATCTTGACTTAAACACGAACTTACTCTTTGACCAGCAATAGGTGAAGGGAGAATCCACTGTCTGAACTGCGGTTTCTTTTACAGTCACCCTGTGCACCCGTTCGTGCCTCTCTCTAGTACGCAAAGGTGTTGATGTTGAAGAAGATGGGTCTTTTCCAGAATACGTGCTACTCTCAGAATTTTCCTCTGACATTTCTGATACAGCTTCCCCATCTGTTGTGGACAGAGACTTTTCAAAGTCTTCAGAATATTCGGAATTAACAGTTCTCTCATCACGATCAGGATAATCCTGTCCCTGTCTAGAAAAATCTGCAGAAACTTCACCTAAATGTTCTGAGACATCAGCTTCAGTCACATTTTTTTCAGTATCCCCTTCAGGATTACTCACACCAGTTACTGTACTTATTTTAAGAGAGAGTTGGTCCTTTTCCACCTGGAATGTATCTTTTTTTGGATTTCTGTTTGATTCTTGAGTAATTTCAATGTCTGCCCCCTGTAAAATCAAACAGCTGTATGTTAGAGGAATCAGCAGTACGTAACCATAACACGCCTTAATCTCTATCATTTTCACTGCATGTGACAGTCAGCTACTCCTTTATTAGGAGATAAAAACGTTGCTTTTCTGTGTCACTTTGCAAGCTTTACATTGTTGTCAGTTTAGTAAGGAAATGCAAAGACACACAAAAAGAATTTGGTCAGGTTGCAGTAGACTGCAAAATCCTGACCTAACTTTACAGCTAGTGAGCCAGGCTCATCTCTGATAGCTTATGGGTAGAATAGAAGTATTTATTTTAGAGCCTCCACCCTTCACCAAACGATGGCAGAACAGAGATATGAACTAGTATGGAACTTCTACTTACTTTCTGCTTGAATTCTGCCATCTCACTGGTGATATTTGATGCCAAATCATCAAGGCTCAGGATATTCAGCCTGAAGTCTGCAACTGAGCGACAAACCACCATGAGGCCTCACATGAAAGTTACAGTACACATCCATTAAGTGACAAAAAGAAAAAAAAAGTGTAATACTAAGAAGTAATAGTACGCAGTCACTGTTTAAATCTTTAAGTTAACAATGGCTCTTTCTAAATTCTAAATTAGGCTGCTGAATTCTTTCAAAGCAAGTATTTGCCCGTGCTTATTAGTAGATCATTAGTACAATTTGTGCCAGGTCTATCAAGACAACACCTGGGAAAGCTTACCATTTGAGCTTACGCTGGTTGAATCTTCTGCATCAGATGCTTTTGAAAATAAATCATCTAAAGATTTTATTTCACTTCCATCACTTCCAAGTGATATTTGGGTTTGCTTGGCGTTGCCTGTTCTGGGCAAGGTCATTTTTACAGTATTGTCTTTCACAGAAGAAGATGGTGATTGAGATTTCATACCACGTAGTGCTGACAGGTTTCTGCTGGCTGGTGGAGGTGTCAATAAATCAACTATACCAAAAACATTCTTCTCTAAGTCTTTGCTGTGACGAGAAGGTGCTTTGGATACCTCTGTCAGTGAAATTTCCTTATGAGACGGAGGAGACGTTCCTAATGAAACGGGAGCCTTACTCTTTTAAAGAACACAAAAAAGAGATTTGTGTTACTTCATTTACTGTATGTGGATCACCAAAAAGAGAAAGAGATTATAATGGGTAAACCCAGTAGTTTTAGTGTGAATTGAAGCTAACACATCACAAGCAAGCTACACAGTATTAAAAACTATTTTCTGCTGTTAATAAATAGTGACATACCAATTAAAAATACCTTATAAAAGTGTAAACAACATAATCCAGTGAAGACTGTATTTACCTTTCCACTCCACTTAGAATCACTTGTACCAACCCTCCGATTCTCATTTCCACTGGGAAACTCCAGAGAGTTCTCCGTGAATTCTCTCTTTTTCTTTTCACCTGTATCCAAACCAAGCTTTTGTTTAACCGTACCACTCTTTTTTGGGCTTTGGATGCTTTCATCTTCCATAGGACAGGCATTACTGATGGCTGTGTTCCTACTGGCTGTAGTGTAATTCTTCAGATATTTCTTGCCTCTTGCACAGCACTCAAGACTGGAAGCAGATGAGAGAGGTTCTTCATCCAAAGGCTTCTGCCTGAAGTCAGCGTTTTGCAATTCCATCTGCTTCTTCCGATTCATGATTTTGCTTTCTAGCTGTGCCACCTTCCTCAGCGCTGAGCTTGATCGCGTGTGGGCAGTGCCACCCGGTGCGCTCTTTGCTACGCCTCTGTTCATTGCCTGCACGGCGCCTCCCAGCGCCTGGCACCGCTGGTTTCCCCGTACTTCCACATCCTGCACCTTGAGGAACCTGCTGCGGTGCCACGGCGCTCTTCCAGCCGCCTCCAACCCCATCTCTCCCACACGGAGGTCGCTGCCGGAGCGAGGAAGGAGCAAGGAAGGCCCGGCGGTTCTCCAGCGCTGCGCATCGCCGTGCCCCTGCCCGGAGGAGGACACGGAGTGAGGCTCCCGCGGCCGAGCCCTCAGAGGCAGAGCCGCACGGCCCGGCACCCGCTCCCCCCGGCCCTCTGGCCGCCTCCTCCCGCCCCTCCTCCGCTGAGGGCTCTCCTCACCGGCCGGGGACCCCCTTGTCGAGGCCGGGCCCTCACCTGCTCGCCGCCCACCGGCGCCCTCCCCGCCCGAGCGCTCGCAGCCATCTCGGGACGCGCTGAGGCGGTTGAGCGGGGCCGTATCCCGGAGACGCCCACCCTCCAATATCCCACCCCCTCATTGGCTCAGCGCTGAACCCCCCCAGCCCGCCGCCGAGCCTTGAGCTCAAACAGCCAATCACAATGAGGCATGCTGCTGCCCGGCAGTCAGAGCGCTGACTACAAGCCCCAGCATGCATCTCACCGCGCGAGCACGTGCAAGCCGCTCCTCCCTCGGTGAGGCTAAACCAATCGGATGGCGGCTAACAAGAAGCGGGGGGATGCTTAGCCAATCAGAGCCCGCCGTACAACGGGCGGGCCCCGAAGGCGCGAAGCGGCGGCGCTGCTCTGGGCTGAGGCGCGAGGCCGCCGTCGTGTGAGGGCGATGGCGGCCGCGGCCGGGCCGGGCGGTGGCGGCGCCTTGAGGCGGGGGCTGGGGGCGCTGCTGTTCCTCGGGGCCTTGCTGGGGGCTGCCCGGGCCGCGGTGTATTTCCAGGAGCAGTTTCTGGATGGAGGTTGTGGGCGAGGGAGGGAGCGGTGGGGAGGAAGGGGACCCCCCTCATGCTGTCCCCCCCCCCATAACGGCCATTTTGTGTCCCCCTGTGGGCGCTGGTACCGCCCGGCGGGGCAGCTGGCTGGCAGAAGAGGTGGGTGCACTCCGAGTACAAGGCGGAAAGGCTGGGGACGTTTAAACTCACGGCTGGGAAGTTCTACGGAGATCCAGTGAGAGATAAAGGTGTGTGGGTTTTGTGGAAAATACACCACAGAAGCCATCTCAGGAGCTGAGGATTGGTCTTTATAGCACCTGCCTGTGTGGCAATAGAAGTATTTTCTCCACAAATAGCAAGAAAAGCGAATGTTTGAATGTTATTCTAATTATCTTTACAGGTCTTCAAACTAGTGAGAACTCCAAATTTTATGCAATCTCCTCACGATTTAAGCCATTTAGTAACAAAGGGAAGACTCTGGTCATTCAATATACAGTGAAACATGAGCAAAAGATTGATTGTGGTGGGGGATACATTAAGATTTTTTCCTCAGACTTGGATCAGAAGAACCTGAGTGGAGATTCCCGTTATTATATAATGTTTGGTGAGTTTACTGTCCTGCATTATGAAAATATTGCCACTGCTGTTGTGCAGCTTCTCAAGGAAGGTTGTTGAAATGGTAGGAAAAAATAATGAAGAGCTTCATAAAAAATAAGAATGCTGTGACTGTAAGCAGTTAGCTCTTTGTGTTTGCAAAGAGGATAGCAAATAGTTAGCTCTTTATGTTTGCATGCATAGGATAAAAGTTGCTCAGCGAGATTTTTTTGAAGACCTTTACTTGAAGTAACGTTCTGTATGCTGTTATCTGCTCTTACATACATTCCTGTGTGATGTGGTGAAGTTTCTGGGTTTGTATCTAAGTGAAATTTGTCATTATGTAGGTCATGTGATTACAAAGTTATTCAGCTTATGCCACAGATAACTTATCTTGCCTGGATTTTTTTTTTTTTCTTTTCTTGAGTCAAGGCTGTAACAGAACTAAGCCTCAGACAAGACAAAATCTAATTCTAAGGTAGCTTTAGAGACTTCTGAATGGAAGCCACGTCATTCATTACAGATGGAATGGCATTCCACAGAAATCATTTGGAACGGGAGAGATGTCTAGTGGTGTTAGAAGGAAAAGTAAACAACCAGTATCTTTCTAAAAACAAGTTAAGGATGCAAAGCCTGTTATCTCTTTGTAGGGCCAGATATTTGTGGATCTGAGACAAAGAAAGTCCATGTTATTTTAAATTACAAGAATAAACCCCACCCAATCAAGAAACCAATCAGATGTAAGGTAAATGCACATTTCAAAGATAGATAAACTTTAAAATAACAAAACTAGAATAATATTAAGAACTAAAACCAAAAAATTCCACAATTCTAAAAACACAATTCCAAGCATATATCACCTTTGAGAAGTTGTCTTTCACCATATCTTAAAAATCATGTTAATTTTGGGACATCAGATATCTTGCAATTCACAATGTTTCTAGTTCAGTGATTGTGTTCATAATCACCTGACCCTGATATAGGGTGGAACAAGGTTGTAAGGCTGCTGTATGTTATTAAGAACTGTATGTCTTTCTATTTCTTTGTTGTAATTTAATTAAAGCATTTCTGAAAGAGACTGCTTTTTCTGGGATTGAAATGCAAGTTGCTAGTTATACTTTAAATATTTTTGTTCTCAAGCTATGCAGTAAACTTCATGTGCCTTTGCTTCAGCTATTTGGGGTGTAAATAACTTAGATAATCATTTTATATTCCACTATAGTCAATCTTGTGACATTTCCTTTTGCCAATCAGATGAGGACTGTTTTCTTGCAACCATTTTGTTTTGCTCATATCCAGAAGGGGAGGCTAGAAAACATACTTGGAAGCTACATTACATTAACTATTTTCCCTCTACAGAAAACTTTTTTTTTTTCTTACTGTTTAGGAAAAAATCCATTAAAACTAGTAACTCTGATTCAAGGAAGTTCCAAAGAGCTGTATTTAAAGCTTTTAAAAGATTTTACTTGCTTTCTTTAAAACCCAGGTTGATGGATATACACATCTGTATACTTTGATTATAAGGCCAGATCAGACTTACGAAGTAAAAATTGATAATGAAGTGGCTGCATCAGGCAACTTAGAAGATGATTTAGATTTTTTGCCTCCAAGGAAAATTAATGATCCAGCAGTGAAGAAACCCCATGACTGGGATGATCGAATCCAAATTGATGATCCAAATGACATCAAACCTGAGGTAACGGTCTCTTGAATCTGTACTCATTCTGCGTGATTGGGTTATTTGGGTTCTGCTGAAACTGATGTAGTTGAACTGTGCACTAGTTCTGCTTTCTTTAACCTTTCTGTGCCTTTTTTAAGGATTGGGATGAACCTGAATACATCATGGACACTAGTGCTGAGAAACCTGAAGACTGGAATGATTCTGTGAATGGAAAATGGAGTTACCCTATGATCAAGAATCCTCTATACAGAGTATAAATAGTCCTGTAGATCTAGTTACGGATACCATGTTAAGCAACTTCTCTTTCCCTGACTGTATTCAGAATATGCGGTTTATCCTAGGGGGAGTGGCAACCAAGGCAGATTGATAACCCAAATTACAGAGGGGTTTGGCCTCACCCAAAGATTGACAATCCAAATTACTCGCCGGATTACAATATCTACAGTTTTGAAAACATCAGCATTATTGGACTAGATATCTGGCAGGTGAGTTGAGTTTACTGCAGATAGTGGAAAATAAAGAACTTTTTTTCACTGGCTGTGTGGCAGTTCGTCTACCCTTTGAATGTAAGCATTATCTGTTATTTTGGAATCTTTGATGGACAGTGTTCTTAACTTGCTTTTATTTAAATATATATACAAAACTGCAGAGTATTTTAAAAAAATAAAATGCATTGGTCTTCTGTTGTAGTTGTTTCTTGGTTCATAGCCATGTACAGATAAGTAAGGGGCCTAAACTGATCTGTGTGAGTGTTGGAAAGTATGACTTACTCCACCTGACTTGGGATTCATAGCAGAGGCTTCAGGCAGCTCAGTTACTCCTTTCTCAAAGGTTAACAAGGAGAAATCTGCCCTCTGGAGGCCCTTCTGAGGTATTCCTCTACCTCAGGTTTCCTCAGTAGCTAGAATTGAAACTTAAAATTTCTATGAGCAGTAAAGTATCTAAAGTGTAATTAAGTTGTTTCAATTCTTGAAAATAGTTTTCCAAAACCAGAGAGAATTCTTTATCAAATTCTGCAAAAAGCTATGGGGTTCTTAACGTGTTTTCTATCTATTAAATATATAATACAAACATTATTAGAAGAATGAAACTAGAACCATAAAGGAATAAGAGGCGTCTTGTGTTTTTTGTTTTTGTTTTTTTTTTTTTTTTTCCCCCTCTTTCCTCAAAGGTGAGAGCTGGCACAATTTTTGACAACTTCTTGATAACAGATGATGAGGATTATGCAGAAGACTTTGGAGATGAAACATGGGGAGAAACAAAGGTAGTACATGAAATTATTGTTTATTTTGGTTCTTGATTGTCACACCTTAAAAATTCTGTTGAATCTGAGCAAGATCCTATTGGTGCACAAAAATGAAATCTTTAATATTAGGATCCCGAAAAGGAAATGAACATCAGGCAGACTGAGGAGGAGCAGGAGAAAGAAAGGGTCATAGAAGAAAAATACTTTGAGGAACGGTTTAAGAAAAAAATAAAGGAAAAAAGAAAATCTCAAAGAGATCGAGTGATGAGGAGCTCTATCAAGAAAGAAGAGCTTTAATTATGTGAAAGACACTTTTTTTCCCAATTATCTCTATAAAGATTTTGATGTTTTGCTAACAGCTTGTTGAAATTTGCATTGTTGAAGCTGTATTAAGGCTGGACTTAAAAATATTTTGTGAACTTTGAGTTTTGTTACAAAGTACTATGATGTACTTTAAATGTTATTAAAAATTTACCTTTTATTGCAATTGTATTAAATACATTTTAAGTGTTACATTAAGAGCACCATTTTTGGAACTGTTTTACAGTTTTTTCATAATTTAATATTAAAATTAATGCTCATTTTGAGGAGATCAAAATGAGCGTTTTGTTACTTCATTAAAGGATTTTGCGTGTCAGATGTGTAAAGTGTGTTTCACTACATACTTCAAACTAAGAAGATAAACTTAGAAGGATTTCTGAACCAGGAACCACTGCATATTTTTGACCTCTTGTAACTTGTTCTTTTAACCTTGTTCAGTCACTTGTATCACGTGTCCTTCCTTCTCTCTTGTCTTTTTGCTCTTCTGCATTTCTAGGTGTGGGCTTTTTCTTTCCTTTTCTTAAAAGTAATGCCATGAATTTAGCTAAAACTGAAGCTAGAGTCATAATTTTTTGTCTACTTCTTAGCTACTTAGCTCCCCTGCAGCTGCCTCAACAGTTCAGTGTAGTAAGGAAATGGGGAGTGGAAGGAGCAGTGGAAGCTCAGTTTCTGGCCTGTGGTGCAATTGAGGTCAAATTCCTTCACTTATCTTAGTCCTGCACCCTGTAAGACAACTTGCAATGACCCTATGGAGTAAAGAATTTTTACAGGCACTGAAAAACAATCCACTGACAGTTTTTAGTTCTCTTCCTACGCCAGTTCCTCTTGGTTTAGCTTTTATATGACTGCACTGACCAGCCTTGTTCAGGCTGCTCTTTGATATCTGTACTGTCCAGGCAGGGAGTCATTAACCCTGTTATATTTGATGCTGAATGTTGTATCAGAAACCTGAGGCAGCTTAACTGGGTGAAGTCTGTATCCGTAAGGTTTTGTGTAACCAAGTCAAAAGCTAACTTGGCCACAGCTCATCCAGCTAAAAGGCCGATCAGTGAGTTACCTGCACCAACGCTCCCTAAGGCAGCTCCTACCTTCCCTAGCCCTACTTCATCCCCACCGTAGAGCTGGGTCACCGCCAGCTTCGCTTGAGGCAGCTGGAGCGGAGCCACGGCGAGGAGCTAAACCGACTGCGGGCCTGCACCGCCACCTCAACCCCCGCTCCTCGGGGCGGGGACGGCTGCCGGAGCCCGATAAGCCGCGGCCCCTCTCACTGAGGGTGGTGGCAGCGGCGGCGGAGCAGGCCCCGGAGGCCCGGCGGTGCCTCCCGCCGCCGCTCTCCCCGCCTTCCCCCGCCTTTTCCCCCGCCCCGGCCGCTGCCCGAATCAGCGGGAGGAAGATGGCGGCGCTCATCCCCCTCAGCCAGCAGGTAACCGGCCCGGCCCGGCCCTGCGGCGCCTCAGCCTGGGGGGGGGTGCTGAAGGGAGGCGCTGGCCCCCGGGACCGGCGGCCGGGAGCAGCTCGGGGTGGGGGAGCGGGGAGCGGGCACTGCCCCGCGGGGCTCCCTCCTCCGGGCTCGCGGCGGGGAGCAGGCCCCGCTTGTCGTCCCCAGTGGGTCGGGTTGGGGCTGGGCAGAGCCCCCCCGGGCCCGGCAGGCGCTGTGGGGGCACAAAAGGCGGCGGCGCCTTCCCCTCATGGAGGCCCCGGGGTGGGGGGGAGCCGGGGCAGGGCTGAAGGGGACTTGAGGCACGGCGCCCCTTTCGCCTGGTTGTAACGCGGGGTGGTTCCTGCTTCGGCTCTCGGGGTGTCACGGCTGTTGTTTAGTGTTTGGGAGGCGCCACAGGAGGCTCCGGGATGAGGGAAGGGGCTCACCCGGCAGCTGCAGGCTTTGGGGGGCCAGGGGAGCGCCCCGAGCTTTGGAGCTGGGCTCTGCCCAGGGTCAGCCTGCCCCAGTGCTGAGCTGTGCCTCGGCATTTGGGATGCTTGTCCAGAATCCTGTTGTTGCTGTCAAAAGGGTTTTTGATGAATTCCTCACCGAAGGAATCAGCTTGATCAGCTTGAGCGCTGCGTCTTCTTTTTTTTGTAGCGCTGTGAAGATACTCGATTTGTTTCCTGTAAAACAATAAAAACAAATTAATCCCTCCAATGCCTTGAAACAAAAACTGTTTTCTGCATTGTGTCTAGGCCAGGCAGGCATTTAGAACAACTGCTACTAGTTCAAATTATTCAAATACGTCTATTTTCATCCAATAATCAACTCTCATTTGTGACATTGAAAATTTCTCTCTCAGTGAGGCTACATTATGTTTAGATGACACGTAATTTGTAGTGCCTCTTATTAAGAGAGAATATTGCTTTTTAGCTTTTGGAAAGCAGTAAGTCCTGATTAACATCTGTTTAATTAAAAGAACGTGTTCAGAAACATCTGAACATCCATGAACATACAAGCTATTAGCCAGAGTTTTTGAGTCAAGCAATCTGGTGCGAAATGTATGTAGAAAATAAGCTCTGGACATGGAAGAGTTTGTTGTTGTTGTGGAATAGCTGTAGTACATCAGTAAAAACACATCAAATATTTATTATACTAGAAATTGTGCTGCTTTGTTGTGCGAATTATAATTGCATGAATGGTATTTTCTCTTGTATAGCATAATACATTATCTCAAAAAAGGGCCTTCTGCATATATATGTGTTATTTTGAAGTTTTTTAACAGCTAGTTCATTGGAAGCGTTTTCAAAAGAATTACTTCTTTTCTATAGTGAATTGTCAAGAATAATTTAGCTGTAGTCAGGGCAGTAAACAAGGAATTAGTAAAATTCTTTTAACGGCCTCAATTACACAATTATTACAAAAATATCTGCTAGTTATAATAAATGCCAGACAATGGTATTAAGAGAAATAGGACAGGTTACATGCACCATAATGCTGAAGCACGTTCGTTCAGTTATAATACAAGAATATTGAAATCAACATACTAGGAGTCATAAACAGTATGCGTAATTCAGGCATGTGAAAGTGTTTGTTTATATTTGTTTTCACAAATGAATTTAATTATAGCGTTCTTCCTGTTCTATGAAGTTACATTTTTGTGAAGGAAAAATTCAGATGTCTAACCTACAGTATGCACGATACTTAAAAACAAATCTCAGCTGTCTTCGTGCAAGCACTAAAAGAGTTGAAGAACAAGTACATAAAATCAGTTCTTGGTGTTAAATAACAACGGGAACCGGTTTTGATTTACCTTTGATAACTTTATTTTCCTGAATATTTGGCCACCTTATCTCCAGTCTTTCCACTGTGCAGGCATGTGCGATTTACAGCCTCTGAAGGTTACAGAGAGTTGCGTTAGAGATATTGGGACAGTGCGGATCATTTCGTAGCTCTGTCTTTTGAGACAGCTCAGGATACTCAGCAAGCAGAGTAAAGGCAAAGGTAATCTTTCTGGGGCAGCAGCAATCTTCTTTTGGCTTTCATCTCTGTGGGACACCCGTGTTTTTCTCTTTTCAAAGTACCTATTCTCATCCACCTTGTGATGTGATGAGCAGCCAGAAGAAAGTTGTGAATCAGGAGGGCAACAAAGAAAATGGTTCCTCTGGTGCAGGGTCCTTTGTGGCCCAGATGTGACCTCAGCGAAGAGGAGCTGGTTTAGTATCAGTTTATTAATACTACTAAACTAATTAGTTTAATAATTGTTCTGGTGGCAGCAGCTTACTCCTTCCTGCCTTTTCTCCCAGATCTGTGTTAAGGGACATGGAGGCGCGTCCGTGTGTGTACTGCGGAGCGTGTGTACCAGGTCTGCCATCAGAGATTTTGAACTTCACATTTGCTCAGGAAATCATTTAGAGGTGAAACAGCAAGGCACAACAGTTGTGAGGTTTCTGCTTGGGAGACAGCGCAAAGCATTGGTCCTAGGCGACATTTTTGGGAAGATGGAGTAGGTGCAGACACCAGTGTTGTCACACGAGCTGCCGTATAACAGGTTACAGCCGTTAGCTACTCATCAGCTGCGAACCCTTCAAAACGTGTCTGATTGCCAACATTAACGTGTGATGTTTGTTCTTTATCAGCTGATGTCATCAAGTCACAGAATAATCTTGAACGATGGTGAGGTAGTCACGCGTGCTGATGGGTGGCTAGGCGGCTATGCTATTTTTATCAGTTGAGCCCATTTTGTCTGGTCTGCTTCGTCACAGAAAAGCAGTCATTTAGGTAAATCGGTCAGAAAGGCTTTGGCTCTGTAAAATTCTGCAAGTAGTGGAGCGTTGGAGTGCTTTCTGGCAGCACTTGGATGCATTTGCATTGCCATAGAGGAAACCTTGCAGCATTTAAGCACAACACCCTGGATTCCTGCCGCCTCCATCAGGTAAGTCAGCCGAATGTCGTGGCTGACAGCATCAAGTGAGGATGGGAAGACGTCTGGTGACGGGGTGAGGTCATTCCATGGGGCTGCTGGAGCGGTTTGCTCTCAGTCTTGGTATGAATCCAGTTTCTGCGTGCTCTAGGAAACTCGCCAAATTGGTTAGAGGAGCTTGGAGTTGGTCTCTGGCTAGCTGCTCTGAGCTTTCTGAGAAATGAGGGGTGTATGGCTGGGTGGAAGCTGGCTAAAACACACGACATTTTTTTGAGAGATGGACAGACCATTTCCTATTTCCTCCTTTTCTCTGAACGATGTGTTTCCTGCTTTGGACAGGAACGCGGGGCTTAACTATGCCGTTCATTTACGAGGCAGCAGAAAGATGAGTCAGGTTTATGAGTTATGGTCGCAGCTTTCTTACTCTGAACTGCTTTGCAGCTTCCAGAAGAACAAGAGCATGTCGTGATGTTGGCGAACGCAGTGCCTTATTTTGCTGATGGAGTTAAGTGGAGTGCCTTCAAGATGTTTAAGAAAGTCCTCAAAACATGTGACCTTGCTAGCCAGGTAGAATAATTGACATTCCAAGAGCTCAGTGTTCGCTTGCCTTTGATTAATAGAGGCTGGCTATTTGGGATAGCTCCTTAAATTAAGATTTGGCATGTTTATTGTAAACTTACAGGAAGGTCCTCTTTGCATCAAATGAAGTTTTATACTTCTTGTCAGTCTTCATTTTATTTTGTCACATTTCCGTCTCCCTTCCCATCAGAGTAGGCAGAAAATCCAGAAGTCCCCGTGGGTGATGAGGAAGGAGATGGCATTTGGGAGGTGACAGAGTGAGCATGAAGTCATCATTCGTCAGGTGTCTGACTTATGTCCTGTAGGACATCCCAAGCAGGCTTTGGGGTGTTTCAACATCCCTGCGCCTCAGTCGCTGAACTCTTGGGTTGCTTTGTGATTGGTTTTCTAAGGCCTCTAACAGCCATAAGGAGTGACTTGTTTGAGATGGAGGTTGGGCTGTAATTTTTTTTTGCTGTTGGCATTGAGGCAGAAGTGTGGAGGTGTGACCTTTGCGTGACGCGAACTTGTGTGCCCAGAGCAGGAGGTAAAGGGGAAGGTGGGTTTGGGGGCGTCTGCCCTTCTGGTGTTTCTGCTCTCACTTCCTTGGAATGTCAGCAAGAGGAAAGAGGAATCTGCTTGTTTAATACACTAAGGCAGGGCCTTGTGTTTGCTGCTTTTGTTGTAATGCAATGGTAACATCAAGTTGAAATCTTCAAACAGCAATGCCAGGGAATTGCAGCATCTGTTAATTAACCATACCATTCATTCTATTTTTTAAACTCTGTTTCTTTTTAAGATCATGAAAAAAAATAGACGCGGGTATATTTTGATAGCAGGGCTGTGTGTGTATAATTGTTTGCTGAAAATACTCCATAAATATATATACGTGATGTAGGAGGTCGTCAAGTCAGTGTTATGATCAAAACTCTACCTTTAATATTAGTAAGTCTCAAACTGTCACCTGAAATACCTTAGCAAATAGTTGAAAGCTGTTCAACAAAACCTTGTACCGTATAGTGTTAAAAGTGAGTAAAAGTGAGTGTAATTGTCAATGTTGGTGAATGGGAAGGTGATGAGTCTGTTGGCTGCAAAGTTTGGGGGGATCAGTGCATTTTGTTCCAAACTTGGTAACTGAAATCTGAGCAAATTAACTTTATTATTTTTTTTAATCTTTGATAGAAGTAATACACAAAGTAGTATGTACTGATTTTTTATTTATTTCAATTGATAAAGGTAGGCTATTTGTGATTGCAATTCATTTTCTTCTCTCCTATTTTTCAGTTTTCAACTGGAAATCCATTATATGAAACTTATTACAAACAGGTAGGTTTTTAAAAAGATTAAAAAATAAAGTACAATTTCCTTTACCCAAGGTTTCCCTCTCTTTTCTTCCCCTTTTCCCATGCTAAACTTCTGTAAATTCTCTCTGCTGAGTGGTAGCCACGTGCTTGTATAACTTTTGAATTAGAGATAAGAGATTTCATTTCTCATCTCTGCTTTCATGGCAGACGTGCTTCTGTTGAATGTAAATTTTTGTCTTTCAGGTAGATCCAGCATACACGGGGAGAGTTGGGGCAAGTGAAGCGGCGTTGTTTCTTAAAAAGTCTGGTCTCTCCGATATTATCCTTGGGAAAGTAAGTTGAAGGACTTAGACAATATTGTGCAGTAATTATCTATGCGCTTGTTAAACTGCAGCTAAGATTGAACAGAAGGGGTTTGCAGATGTGAACGCAGTGGAATGTAAACCCAATCCTTTGAACATTATGTTAACCACAGATTAGTAATAGTTCCAAGGTCTTGGTCTGAGTTTTGTTGGATTCAGTAAGGGGACACTGTCTTTTGTGTAACATTTTTGTTGTTAACCTGAGAATTTAATAACATTATATTTCATAACTTGAAAGCTGCAATGAACAGTTCAAGAAGACATTCAGTATGAAGTGTTGAGCTGAGTTAAATTTTAAAGTTACAATGGCTTTTATTTTGTATCTCCACAGATATGGGATTTGGCTGACCCAGAAGGGAAAGGGTACTTGGATAAACAGGTAAATAAAATGTACCTGTAAACTTCTTGTCTCACTTTTCTTGATTCAAGAAAGTCCTGATATCCATAATAATTATTCTTAGCCTTTTTTTTTTTTTTTTGTAAGTTTTCATTTACAAGATGAAGTTTTTTTTCTAATGCTGCTCATATCCAAGTGTATTAACTCAGTGAGGCTGCTGGAGAACTTTTGTTCTCATTTTCTTTTCCTCTTGGTTTGTAAATAATCACTGTGTATGATATAGATACATAGTCATTGAAACTAACGAACACCAACCATGACTTTAGGACCTATTTTAGAAATCTTTCTTGCATGGAAAAAAGTAACCAGCATTATTAAAAATGGCTTGGAATAAATTCTCTGTGTAAACATGCAGATATGGAACATCATTCATTTGTTTTCTGAATATTATTAATTCATAAGAAAAAATGTTAAAAATAGCTATGGAACAGTCCTTCTTAAGAACGAGCTTTGATTTTTTTTTTTTCTCTTTGTTTCATGTTTTTGTAAAGTCTTTCTTGAATCATCTTTAAAAGTGGTGAGGTAGTTGGTGCTGTGCATTTAACTGAGTGGGGCTCTGCATCTGTTTTTTCCATACTTAAGGGAACATGTACACTGTTATTGTGTTGTATGTATTGGAGAGTGTGAAAAAACTGCTAGCTTATTTTAATAGAAAGCACTATTGTTTGTAGGGTTTCTATGTCGCATTGCGCCTTGTAGCATGTGCACAGAATGGCCATGATGTTAACCTGAGCAATCTGAACTTGACTGTGCCACCTCCTAAATTTGTAAGTAATATGTACATGAATGTATGTATGTACTATATGAGAGCTAAACCTTCAGCTGAAATACTGGAATCACCTGTCTCATAAATGTCATGGTTCTGAGACTTCAGGTTGCTGTCAGACTGTTCCTTAAGACAGCTGCAGTCATGTCTGCAACCGTCCTGTCTTCCTGAGTAATATGTTCCAGCCCCTTCCTGGACTCCAAAATTAGTGCAAGTTTAACTACGGTCAGCTTGTTCAGGGAGCTGATGTGGCTGAAACCTAAATTAATCAAAAATATATATCTAAAAGTAATTTTAAAGAGATTATTTTGGGACTGGATCATCAGTAAAGGGCATGACTGCAGCTTTGCCTACATAAGCTGATGTGGAACCGTACCTTAGCTTGTCTTAGTTCTGGGGCTGGGGACCTAGTGAACAGTGTCCTCATCCAAGTACTGTAACAGTACAAGTTAGTATGACATATTTTTTTAATTTGGATATATATACAGCTCTTCTTCTTTTTTTTTTTTCAGTGTAGTTAAGCTTCATGCCTGTAACCATCTCTTAAAGCGTTTAGTAAGGATTAGAGACAAATGTGTTCGTGTATGTATAAAAAAAATAAATCTTTCATTTTAGCATGACACTAGCAGTCCCTTGCTGATCACGCCACCTTCATCAGAGACTCACTGGGCTGTTAGGGTAAGTGTAAAAGACAACACATTCCATCCATTCTTTAAAAGTAAATATTTTCTTTGTCTGTAATTTTTGCAGTGAGACAATTTTGTATCAAATATATTTCCCATTTCAAAAGTCCTTCCTTTGCAGTCTTTCCTTCTCAGTGCACAATAGAGAATATTGAGCTACAGTTTTATGTTTGAAATAAGTATTAAACAAACCTTTGACAACCCCTGGTGTGATGCTTTTAAGACACAATGAATTTTAATCTTCTGCCTACATTTCTTCCAGAATCCTAATAGTAGGCACTTTCGTGTTTGTATAAGGAACCCCACTGAGAATAGTGAAGCATTTCATCAAATCCATCCTGAAGTATTAATTTAAAGCTTGAGTTCATATGTTCTAGTATAGCATTCAGTGATAAACACAATATATATCACTGGAATAAAGTAACTTTTGATACATACATTGGAATATTTGTATTTAGGCACTTTCAGATTCAAACATTTTCCAAAATAGCTTCTAACGTTGATCTTTTATTTGTATGTTGTACTCTGAAGTGGGAAACAAATTATTTGGAATGAGTAATTTCTAGTTTAAAATCTTGTCAGGAGTGTTTTAATCAGATTGTGTTGTCCTTTCAGAACACTACAGAAATGTGTCTTACATGTTGCACATTAAAATCTCTTAGGTGTCATAACTTTAGCCTTGAAACTAAGCTCCTAAATCTAGTTCCATTGATTTTACATTTAAATACAGCATGGTGGTACTTGCAAGAAAGCTTGGAAATTTAGAATAAATGCATTACTGACCAGTCTTAATTTCTTGCAAGATCTCATTTTCAACACTCACACAGGCACACTTTTTTACTTATTCAGGCTATTTCTTACCAACTAGGTGGAAGAAAAAGCAAAGTTTGATGGTATTTTTGAAAGCCTTTTGCCAGTAAATGGTTTACTTTCAGGAGACAAAGTAAAACCAGTACTGATGAATTCAAAGCTACCTCTTGATATCCTGGGAAGGGTAAGTATGCTGTTTAGATGGAGCTATTCTCTACTAAGCTTTTAGTTGCAGTGTTAAATATTTAAGTGTAACTTATCAACATAGATCATATTTTGGCTGAGATTTTGCATCAAGTGCATGCTATAAAGCAAGAACGTTAAGTAGGGTCTGAAGTCATCCACTTAGAAATAAGAATAATAATAGTAATTTGGGCCCTAAAGTAGATTGGCTTCGTTATCTCTGTGTTCATTTTAAGAGCTGGAAATTTTGATTGTGATTGTATTAAAAAAAGGAAGACACAACAACAACATAAGCCTCTCCTAAACCATAATTGCTTTAATAACATTATATTCCACTGTTTTGTCACTTTTCCAAGTGCAAGTTATTAGACATACCATTAAATCTATCCACTGTTTGTACAAGAGAGCACTTTAAAACATCCTAGTTTATTGTAGCTGTCAAATTGTCAAGTATTTTTTTCACATATATTTATAAATACTTGTAAGATCTGAGTTTAGCACATCCATTGTATACTTGCAAGGGAGGCAAACCTTCAAGTATTTTCCTACTTTAATTTAAAATATGTTCCTTTACTGTCTGCATGTTGATAAGGTTGAGAATTAATACATTCCATGGAAGAGCTGTGAAAATCTGCATTATGATATACTTTCATGTCTCTAAGAAGAACTCTTTCTATATTATCTGTAAAATTTAAGTATGACTTGTTTTAATTCTACACCTGAATATTGTGAAGCACTCAGTCTTGAAGGTCTTCATATTTTGTCATGTTATTTTCATGATGAAAATGCAGGAAACTTGTTCAAGAAGAGTTTGTACACAAGATAGGAGATTGAAGAAATTGGAAAAGTAATTCTGAGAAGTGGATGTATTTTTTCTGACTAAAAAAATGAAAACTAGAAATTTTGGAATAAAATGCAAATTAGAAATATATTGACTTTTCTAAAATATCTTTTTTATAAAACAAATTGGGATGATCTGCTAGCACACACCATCTGGAGAATTCCAAAAGCCACCTCTGAATGTTTTTAGTCAGCTTGTTGGGTCCTTAATTGCAATACATAGTGATGGAAAACCTGCCTCTCTTGCAAGCAGAATTTCTTAGAGCCATTGTTTCCACAAAATACTCGATTCATGTTACCAGAAAACTCTAAATCCAGTCTGTTTCATGAGAGAATGTTTAGCTATGTCTAACAGAACTAATACGATTTTCACAAAACATCTGTTAGGAGCTGTTAGAGAGCATGCTTAATACAATGACCATTAACATGAAAAGCACAGAATGTAACTTGTTCTCAAGTCCTTGTTTTTATCGTAATTGTTGTAGGTCTGGGATCTCAGTGATATTGATAAAGATGGTCACCTGGACAAAGACGAATTTGCTGTGGTAGGTTGCTTTAAATTCTCAATTGACAGTGTGTCTGCTGGAGCAAATCGTTCTCAGTTGTCTCTTGAGCTTTGCAGGTTTCTCTCCTGCAGTCTGCTTTTAAGGTCTAAGTCATTCACATGCAGTTATGACCTTTTTCAAAACCAGACTGACGCATGGTTGTGTCATCAAATTAAACTTTTAGGAATAACGTTCAAAATGATGTTTTGCTCTAGCTTACATCTCTAACCTTACTGTCTTTTGTTTTACTAATATGTAAATGACTGGTGCTGGAAAATCTTGTTGCTTTTTTCTTCTTATTGTTGACATGTAATATCTGATCTCTTTGCCTTTGCAGGCAATGCATTTGGTTTATAGAGCTCTTGAGAAAGAGCCGGTTCCTTCACTGTTACCCCCTTCTCTCATACCACCTTCTAAAAGAAAGAAGACACCTGTCTTTCCTGGTGCAGTTCCTGTTCTCCCTGCAAGTCCTCCACCAAAAGATAGCCTGCGCTCCACTCCATCTCACGGTAGTGTAAACAGCCTGAACAGCACAGGGAGTTTGTCTCCCAAGCACAGCATCAAACAAGCACAGGTACAAACAAAATTTCTTTTTGGTCTCTTCCTTGTGTAAGCATTTTTTCTGAAAATATTTGTTGTTTGGAGGATTTGAGCAGAGAGAATGATGTAAGAATGGAAGAAGAATATGTGAATTTTAGTCACTATGACCATGAGATGTAGCAAAGTTTATGGAGAATTTTCACTTTCCATATAAAGGTTTTATTCATGTATTTGCTTTAATACTAAAGGATTAATTAATCTGCCTTATAAAACTCCCATTTTTAAAACTCCCATTATTAAAATTATTTTGTATTTATTATAATATGAATTTATTAAAATTCACAATTCAGATAAAAAAGCGTTCAGCCAAAACTTTCATGGGAAAAGGGAAAATACCTGTTTACCAGATTTGATTGTATGAGATGTGCTCAGAAAATCCAAATCTGACAAAAACTGTATATAATCAGTGCCTCGGTAAAGATTATTTATCTTCTTTTGACTGAAATATAAAACTTTTGTTTTACAGCCATCTGTGAATTGGGTAGTACCAATGTCTGAGAAAGTGAGATATGATGACATTTTCTTAAAAACAGACACAGACATGGATGGTTTTGTGAGTGGCCAAGAAGTAAAGGACATCTTTATGCATTCAGGTCTATCTCAGACTCTCCTGGCACATATATGGTAAGAATTCCCTAGTAGCTGTGTTTTTGTAATTCACTAATCTGGGAAGGCAGTTTATCCATCCAGAATTGTAATCCCAGCACTAAAAAATAAAAATAAAAATAAAAAAAGCCCATCAGCCTCCTTTACTTGTCTTGTTGCAGTATTATAACATGTGGGCTATATGAAAAAAAAAGGGAGAAATAAATTCTCACATTACTTTCTTTGAAGTTGGGTATAGGTCAGGCTGTGAATAGTGGTTGTTTTTTGTAGTTCTGTTAGTAGTGCTAATAAGAACTTTCTCACAGTAACACTGTTCTGTTCAGCTAAGTCTAATAATGCTGCTCCTCTGCTTATGGAACTCTTTTACTAGACTAAGCAAGCTCTGATGAGGCTGAATCAAAATAAAATTACATATATATTTGTATTTCAGACTTCTTGGTTAAGAAGTATGCTTCCCATGTTTATAAGTATGATCTATTTTTTACCAGGGCTTTGGCAGATACAAGACAGATAGGAAAGCTAAGCAAAGATCAGTTTGCACTAGCAATGTATCTCATTCAACAGAAGGTCAGTAAAGGGATCGATCCTCCACAAGTGTTGTCCCCAGATATGATCCCTCCCACAGAGAGGAACACGCCTATACAGGTAATTCACTGATTATTAGTAGATACACTGAGCTTATGTGCCTTAACCGTAGTGGGCTTTGAGTATTAGTTTTGTAGTATGTTCATTTTGCAATGTTATGGTAAAGAATTGCCTTTTTTCCTATCTCCTTGTACAGTTTTCTTTCATGTTTCAAACTATATATACGTTTTTGACAAGACAGTAAATAAAGAACAATACAGTAGTATATTGCATAAATAAAGCAGTAATAACTCTGACAAAAGCCTAGCTTGAAAAATACTTCTTTGTCACAAAGAAGTTTTTGTAAACTTCTTTAGGGATTGGTTAAAAGATGTCTTAGTAGCCTGTCCCTGGCTGTGGTCAGTATTACATTCCTCCTATGAAAATGTAAAACTCTTAAACGGAAACTGAAGGCTAATGACTTCTTAGTTTTTGGTATCCGGTGGTTGACTCATCCCTTGTCCCATGACAGTCCATAGCCCTCTATCCATCATCGTTAACTACATAAAAGCATCTAATGTCTTACTGAATCCTGCTTTGTTCCATTCCTCCATAGTTTCACTGTATTTCTGAAACTTAAATTAATGAATTCTTCTGTCATGTCAATGCATTCACCTTTTCTGTAAATTAAGTAGTATTTTCCTTTACTTTTTTTACTTTCCCTAACCAGAAAGCTTTTGAGCCTCTAAATACATTTTTGTTGTTGCTATTGCTCTGGTCCTTTTAAGCTTTTTCCTGTATCCTTTTTCTATAGACTCTGTCAGGTTACTTGACCCCTGTAGGAACTGAGATTTCAGCACTAACAGAAATGCGCCGTGTGAGTAATTGTAATGTTGCAACGTTGTTCGTGTATTTATAACTTCAAAAAAGTTTTTATTTCTACACCTTCTGTTCTCTCTTTGCACTTTCTGTACTTTCCTCCTTTCACTATGCTAATTAAATATGGTAAGTCTCCTGATTTATCATACTAGCAGTGAGTTCCATGTTGCAGTTTTTGTTTATTTACGGGGACTTTTCAAAGGATTACAAATCCTTATCAAAATAATGTCAAATTTTGTACCAAATACTGAGATTCTTTCTTAATAACTTGACAACATTTTTTGCCTTAAAAAGCAAGGGAGATTCACATGGAGAATTGTGTGGCATGCTCAATGGTGGTTGTATAGTGTTTTGATATCTTCCACGTGATTTTGTAATTGCATATCATGATTGTGTTTCACCTTCATCTTCAGCCTTAGTAAAAGAAGTTCTGTTCTGACTCTGCATTCTAATAGACTATTTTATTCTTAATAGGACAGTTCAAGTTCTGTTGGATCAGGAGAATTTACAGGGGTGAAGGAACTGGATGATATTAGTCAAGAAATTGCACAGCTGCAGAGGTAATAGTTGTGGACAATTAACAGAAAATCTTGGAGTAGGAGAACCAATTAAGAATATAGTACTCGTGTCTGTTACTTTTATTTTCTTTTAATCAGTTTGTTACTGCTTGTCATTGAAGTTAGTGGTAAATCTCCCAACGATACCATACAATTAGCCCATTTTGCAAAGCCAGTCTGGATTCTAGAAGGTGACTTCAGAAGATTAATTATAGAATGGGTTGTATTTTTGTAGGAATAATTGATATGTACACACCTTTACTCCTTCAAAGAATATATGGGAATGAGGGCTGGCATTTTTGTTTGTGTGGTGTTTCCAGAATAATATTTAATTGATTCTTGCATGTATGTGTGTATTGTATTACTTAACCAATCATGAAAACTTTTGTTTGTTTATCTTACAGAGAAAAATATTCTCTAGAGCAGGATATTAGGGAAAAGGAAGAATCAATCAGACAGAAAACCAATGAAGTTCAGGTAAAAACTCATCTGCTTATGATTACTAGTTTTTATTGTAATCTAAAATAATATAGGGGTCACAAATCATTCTTTCTTTTGTCTTACGTTGTTTCTGGGCAAGTCTCCTCCTTGTATGAGATTTTCCTCTAATTTAGAAAAGGTGTTTATTTTCCTGTTCTCCGTCAGAAATATTTTATTCTCATGCTGGTTAATACCATTAGAGGATGTTGCATGTATGGTTTTAAATATTTTTTCATTAGTACTTGACTGGCACTGTAATTTATTAAATCATTATTCAAAATGTATTGTTTTTTTTATAGCAAGGGTAACTCAATTACACGTGTTCTGCATCACAGTTTCTTTCCATTTTGTGGGCACTGATTTGTATGATGTCTTATGCAAGTTCCTGCTGAAACAAAGCATGCACATGCAGGAAATAGTCTATATGACATAGAAAATCTTGTGGAGTGTACCAACCTGTTTCTCTGTGATCGATCATTCCCATAAGACAAGAGCTAAATGTAAGATAAACTGTGAAATTTTCCTCAGGAACTGCAAAACGATTTAGATAGGGAGACAAGTAACTTGCAGGAGCTGGAGGCTCAAAAACAAGATGCCCAAGACCGCCTGGATGAAATGGACCAGCAGAAAGCCAAACTGAAAGATATGCTGAATGATGTAAGGCAGAAATGCCAGGAAGAAACACAGGTGGTGAGTGTATATTAATCCTCAAGGTGCTCAAGTATATCATATCTTTTGTTGAAGGAAATAGCATTCATTTCATAAATAAGCTCGACTTACTAATTTTTTTAACCATAAATAGCAATTTCCACACAAATGCAGATGTCCAAGAAAGGATTTTGCTAGCCTGAATGCCTTTCATAAGATTATAAATGTGGGGTTGAACTAGATGATCTCCAGTGGTCCCTTCCTACGTAAATTACTGCTGTTCTGTAAATATGAAATATTTATTCAGCCAGTAAGAATAGTTGAGAAGCATTACCTCTGACCCATGAGACAGCCTGTGGGCAGCACACGTATTTTTTACTGTGAACCTTATGTCAGTATTCTGAGTTAAAGTTAGGTTTTCAGGAGTTACAACTGTCAATGTAGTTAGTATGTTATCTTCATGTAGAAACTCAGTGTCTGAAGTAATGCAAAAAAGTGGAGCGGAGTCATGTGCGTGCAATGGTATAAATTTAACTCTTATCAGAGTTTAAAAAGATTAGCTTTTTAATACTTGATAATACTTGAATGGAAAAGAATCCAAGTTCTGAAAACTACAGTGTAACCATTTAAGAAACACTTGGATTACCTTTATAATTTTTGAGGCATTTTTGTCATTTAAGATACTAGTGTTTCTTAGTTTCTTAGCACATCCTCTGTGCTTTTACCAAAGATTCTGTGTGATGTAATAGGAAGCATGCAGATCTTCAAATGACATTCTTCATCTTCTGTAGTAGTTGATAGCTTTGTATTATTTATAAATTCATAATGTGTTAAGGTACATTTACTTGAAATTTCTCTCTGATTTTTGTAACGTTTTGTTTCAGATTTCATCACTGAAAATGCAGATTCAATCTCAGGAATCAGACTTAAAATCACAGGAAGATGATCTTAATAGAGCAAAAGCAGAGCTGAATCGCCTCCAGCAAGAAGAGACTCAGCTAGAGCAGAGTATCCAGGCTGGAAAAGTACAGCTTGAAACAATAATCAAATCTTTAAAATCAACACAGGAAGAAATAAACCAGGTATTCACTGTAGTTTGTATGACATCATCTTTGCTTTCTTGAATGCTAAAAGTTGAACGTCAACTAGAAAGATGACTTTACAAAAGAGGAAAAAAATACTGGTGCATGAAATAAGCCTTTCTGACTGGTTATTGAATGACTAACATACTGAAGTATTTTCTACTGCTTAGGCAAGAAGTAAACTTTCTCAGCTTCAAGAAAGTCATCAAGAAGTCAATAAGAGTATAGAAGAATATAATGAAGCTCTCAATGGGATTCATGGTGGTAGCCTGACAAATTTAGCAGACATAAGTGAAGGCCTTGGGCAGACAGAAAGAAACAATTATGGAACTATGGTAAAACTTTTTATACTGTTATTTTGAGTATTTTACAATTTGTAACTTAATCTAAAATCATTAAGATGTTTGTTTAGTTGACTTTTGGGATGTTAGCAAATACTGTGATTCCTGCAAGGTAGAAATCTCCAGTGATTTCACACTTTCTCTGTGAAAACATAATGCCCCCTCCAAAAAAAAGGACTGTGGATTAAGAACAGCAATGCATAGAGATAAATGGTCTTAATGCTCAATTTAGTGCTTCGTTCTTGTGCTTGCATGACTAATGTTATGCTTAATTTCCAGTGGAAACTTTCAGAATATTTCTCTTATTTGTAAAACCTAAGCATCATTGGTAGAAAACTCTGGTGTATGTTCATAGTAAATTTTTAAAGCGTTGTGTCCCTTTCCTGTTTCTTAATACTTTCTTCCTCTTCCTCCTTTTTTTTTTTCCCTCTTCTTTTTTGAGAAGTCTTAATTAAGACTTCTTCATTTGCATCCTGTAAAGGGATTACAGAAAACCCATATCTTTCTAGTGTTGGAGACAGTATCAGTGGGGTAGTTAGTATGAGCTATTTCTTAGAGGTGAAAAGCTCCAGCTGACAATTGAACTCTGTTATACAGGTGCTATACACACATATATCTACTGTGGCATAGACTGGGCAATGAGGAGTTTTTTTATAATTTGAAAGGGTTCGGTTGGCCTCTATTGGCAATCTCTTTATTGACCACAATACAAATTTGTTTCTGCTGTGTATTTACTTCTGCTTAGAAGCCACTTATTCAGAAAGCTCTTTAGGAAGTGAATTTTATTCAGAAAGTTCTTTAGGAAGTCACTTTTAGGATCTTTAAACAGGAACCAAGATACCATAGAATTTCTGCTAAATGAGTAGCTGAACATTTTAATAAAGGTGAGTTGCTCTAATGTTTCTCCTCTTGATTTTTAGGATGATCCATTTAAGAATAAAGCCTTGATGTTTACAAATAACACACAAGAATTGCATACAGACCCATTCCAGTCAGAAGATCCTTTCAAATCTGATCCATTTAAGGGAGCAGACCCTTTCAAAGGCAGTAAGTGACCAATGGCTTACTTGAGACCGTGAAGATTAATTGTTGAGTAAATGATATTTTCAAACTTTTATCATCTTGCTAAATAGTGGATAAAACAAACTATTTTTCTATTCTGCATAGGTGACCCATTCCAGCATGATCCCTTTGCAGAACAACCACCTGCTCCAGCAGGTAATAGCCCTTATGATAACAGGACTGATGAGATAAACAATTCATAGCCAAGTGCAAAGATGGATTGCAAGGTTTCCCTGGCTTCAAATTTTTGTTTTGCATGTGGGAAATTAGATACCTAGCCTTACATATGGACATTCAGAATCAATATGTTAATAATGTGTGTAACTTTTCATTAAGTGAAGTCTGTAACCCTACTTACTGAAAATATGTACTCATTACAACTTCCTCTCTATACTGGGTACTTACTAACTATCTGGCAATTTGTCGGATTTACAGTGTTGCTGGTGTTCGTTTTAATAAGGAAAAAATAATTAGTGTGAGGTCAAATGTAGGATGGTTCTTCTTGGAGTCACTTTGTTGTTTTGCTTAGTAGATGCTACACCCTATTTACCTTTTAATGCTTCTTCTAGATCCATTCGGAGGCGATCCATTTAAGGAAAGTGACCCATTTCGTAGTTCTGCCCCTGAAGATTTCTTCAAGAAACAGGTGAAGAGCGATCCATTTACATCAGATCCATTCACAAAACCCTCCACTTTACCCTCAAAGGTCAGTAATTTATAAATTCACATGCAATAGGTTTCTTTACTGTTGACAAGCTAAAAGGAAAGAAATATCACCAAATACTTTTCTCTTAAGTGAGGAAAACACAATTCATTTTATTCTTAATTAGTATGGATTTTTTGGGGGATCAGGATGTTCCTCTTTTCAGTTTCATGATAATGATGTGCATTCATTATGAAGATGCAGATGGGTGTATTTTTTTCTGTTTGAAAATTCATACCTCCAACGTTCACTCATTCACACCATTACCTCCATTGCACCAATGCTTCTATTTGTGCAGTCACAAATAGTGTGTGTGGGATCGAGGAACTGATCTAGCTAAAGGATTATAGAACCAATACAGTGGAAGGACTGCACAGAACATGTTTGTCAAATGTATAGTCACAGTTACAGTTCTTGAGCTGTACTGGCATGTATGTGTTGTGTTTTGGTGGTGTTTTTTTCTACTCTTACAGAATTCATTATTGACTATTGCCACCCAAGAGTTAGAACTAGTATCAGTCAGTGGAAGGTTAGTTTAAATCTGTAGGTTTGTACTTAGGTAACAACAGATTTTCTGTGCAGAAGGGCAGCTGTAAGCACCATCTGTTTAAAAAGAAGTTTGGGATATACAGTGTCCCTGAATTACTGATAACGTAAATGTTTGATTTGAATATTCGGTCTCTGTTGCTTAAAGACTAAACACTAACAACTGAACAGAGGGTGACTGGGTGCTGGAACAGGCTTCCAAGGGAAGTGGTCATGGCAGCAAGACTGTCAGCATTAAGCATTTGGACAATGCTCTCAGACATGTGGTTTGATATATATATTTTTTTAATTATTATTTTTATTTTTTGGGTGGTCCTGTGTGCAGCCAGGAGTTGGGTTTGATGATCGTTGCGGGTCCCTTCCAACTCAGAATACGCAATGATTCTAATTCTGAGTGTAATTTTTTTATTTTGCCTTAGGAACTAATATCATTTGTGTGATACACTTTCACTTGAATGTGTTTTGCTTGTAGATACCTAGCTTACTCACTTTTGTTCAATGCTGTGAATAGCCGAATGGATTAATGCTGCATATTTCATCTATTCATTCAATTTCATCCTCTCACACGTCCACAGTAGAGTGATCTGAAACTGGAAATAATTTGTCTTAAAGCAATAGATTTTTCTTTGCACAGAAAGACTAATTCACAGTACAGCTGAACAATAATTATGTATATCTGTTCTTATTTAGTCTGACCCTTTTGAAAGCAGTGATCCTTTTACATCTTCCAGTGTCTCTTCAAAAGGTCCAGGTAAGAAGAACATTTTTTCTTGTGAAGATGAATAAGTAGGTATTTCTTTATGAATGAAAAAAAACAAATGTTAAAGTTGAGAATAAACAAAGTATATTGTGAACTGGTGGTAAATACCATTGTGCTCTTACTATGTTTGGTGAAGATAAAGCCCTCACGTTAACTACATACTTGGCTTTTGTTTTTTTCTTTCAAACAACTGATAGAAAACTATTGCTCTGTGCAATTTTTTCTTAACATCACTTAGCAGGGTAAAATGCAAGTGTTTAATCACCTACACAGTTTCATACCTTATTGGCAACAAGTTATTCAGAATTCTTATGTATTATTTTAAATATTTTTTTTTCTGCATCCATTTCAGATCCATTTGGTACATTGGATCCATTTGGAAGTGGCACTTTCAGTAGTGGGGAGGGATTTGCAGACTTCAGTCAGATGTCAAAGGTAAAGGTTACAAGGAAAGCAAATGTTCTTTAAAATAAAAAATGTATTTTTTGTTTGAAGGGTGTGATAAGATTGTGTTTTTTGAGCTGCCATGTTTCTTCTGCTTTTATTCTGATGAGTCTAAGTACTTAGAAAAACATTATTCATCTGTCTCGGGTATGGTGAAATCTTACCAAGACCAGTAGATTCAAGCGGGGAGGGAATCAGTTTTTCACATACATTTTCAAATACCAGTGGAGCAAAAGAAAGAACCTGTAAGTAGGGGTAGTTGTTCCAGATAAAGGAAGTTTGGGCCAAGCAATACATTGCTAAGTTCTGAGATTCGCTTGGATGCTGCATCTTTCATTATATTCTAACTTGTTCTTGAACTTCTCCCTGAGTTTAGGAAACCAGGGGAGGGTGGAAAATATTGTGTGCTTACGTTTCACAGTTTTGCACAGAATTGCTATTTCTTGGTTTATTGTTATAAACAGGGTATATAGGGTATTCTAAATGGAACTGTCTTACCTTCTTGTCTGTATAGTCATTCTGCTGATATTTTTTTGAGGCAGACTTGTAGTTACAGTTGCCTAACTTTTTACATTTTGTACCACAATAACACTTGAACATTGTAGAGTAAATGTTTGCTAGAAAATGTATTGCCTTTTTGGCTAATTAAACATTTTGTATTTTTTTCCTAACTTTTCTTACTGTTTAGTGGGATTTTTAGCTCCCCACTAGGTGGCAGCAGTCTTTACCTTTTCTGGTGTTTGGCTTGAATTGGAAGCTTTAGTGAAGCTCTGACTGAGCCTTAGGTTTCCCTACAAAGCTCCTCTTTTTCATTTCGGTATGATAAACTTTCCTGCACAGCGTAGTTTTTTGTGCCTTTTTAAATCACTAGTAGAGTCCTTTGCAAAAGCTAGATGAATATAAAATGATAAAGTTTTAGAATTTTCCCTGAACTTTTACAAAACAACAACAAAAAAAAAGCATGTGTAACTTAAGAAAAACTTGGGAAAAGGGTGTCCGTTCTGCAAGCTACCATGTTTTTCCAGTTACTACTTTGTTTCATCGCTCTGCTTATCACAGAGTGAAGGCCACACTGCAGTATGACTGTTCATTGCCAACTAATAAAAATAGAATTTTACTTCCTTTTATTTTTCTTATCAGCTTTTTGCTAGGAGTAAAAGTTCTAGAAGTACTTAAGTGATTAAGAGTGTAAATATCATTTAGTGTTAATGAAATCCTAGTACCTATGACAGTGGATGTTTGTATCTTATGCTAGTGACATAAAAAATGAGGTCAGACCTACATAATTAAAGTTAATGTTTTTCCACGAGTTAACTTGTAGCCTCTGTGATACACCAGATTTTCTGCAATGTGCTTACGCTCTTTTTTTCTTTTATGTTTTTTCTCTGTTGTAGTCAGTAGCTTCAGACCCGTTCACCTCCTCTTTTGGAGGGATGGGATTCTCAGATGACCCTTTCAAAAGCAAATCAGACACACCAGCATTACCACCGAAGAAAAATGTCCCTCCACGGCCCAAGCCACCCAGTGGTAAGGAGGTCTTCTTTCTTAATAACCAGCTCCCCCAATTTACTGTGTATTCTTGGAAGTAAGGACAAGTTGACAGTCTTCTATCTCATATTTCAACCATGGAGGAAGGTATGAGATTATCAGTAAATTGACAGGAATTGTCAAAAAAAAAAAAGAAAAAAAGACTGGAACTCTGGAACTGATTGGAGATTCAACTTCAAGTTGTTTTCACTCCTAGAGCTGATTTGTCAAAACATTCAGATACCAGTGAAACTTTTTGAAGAACTGAAGCCACTTTAGAACTGTTAGTTTCAAGTCTACTTTTAACAGCAGTGATGTAGTTCAGTTAATATTAGCAGTGAAAATTTAGTTGGCTTCCAAAAAAAAAAAAAAAGGGAAGAAGAGAAAAAAAAAAAAGTTCAGGTTTCTTCATTTGAATAGGCACATAAGTTTACACCAAACATGGGGGTCAACGTCTAGAATTTGGAAGGTTTTGTCTACCTTTCTACTGGTCTAACAGTCATACATTGTCTGCCTTTATGCAGTTGTGTTTTGGAGAAAAACATGCACTCTGCTCTCATCCTGTTTATAACAGGTATTGTTGTTCTGACTGATTTTGCAAACCAGCTGTGCTAGAATTAGCTCCTTGGATAACATGAAACGGTTCTGTCACAGGGGTGTCCCATAGATTGTTCCCAGGTTTGGAAAATACTGTTTAATAGAACGGAGTTACAAGCAGACCATTGCAGCAGCATTAATTTGTTCCTATTACTATGACTTTATTCCTCAAAAGATTATGATGCACACTAAAACCTTGAAGTCGAATGATGAGGTTCTATGTAGGTGAGTATTGATGAAAATTTGCCAGAAAATGCTCTAGGATTATGGAAAAGTTCTTGAAGCAGTCTGTTCCATGCTTGCTTTGTGTAAGTATTTCCCACTTAGAGGTACTGGAGGGTATTTAGTAGTTTGAAAAAGATATAATATGTGATGTCAACAAATGTCAAGAGATAAGACACATGTCAGTAGAAGCAGAAGTATAAAAGCTGAAGGTAATCTTACTTGCCATCACAGATGGTGCTTTTTTTTCTTTCTTTCTTTGGTTTTCAAGGGAGGTGTGTAAGTGACCATCTTTTTCTTTTTAGGAAATGTCTGCATAAAACAATTTAGTGTTTAAAGGGCCTCCATAGAGTTGAAAGAGTCAAGTACTAAATACACCTGTATTATCTCTTTCATGTGGTTTCTTTCTATTTTTTGTTTGAAACATGATTATTCCTAGCAAATAGAGTGTTATACTAGCAGCAAAAATGGGCAATACATTCCGTAGAATTGACTCACCTACATACTTTTCATTGTAGTATTTGCCTCTTTTCAACCTTTTTGTGCATATTGAAGAATTTTGGACATTTAGCTTTAATAATTTGTTTTGAATTTAGTTGTGTGCACTCAGCCTTTAATCCGTCTTTTCAAAAATTTGTTTAAATGTGTACTTCTCCCTTTCATTGGGAGACACAATATTTTTAAGGTTCCGCTGCTCTACCAAAAGCAAATGTTGTTATGATAAAATAGACTGAGGAGGAAACAAAGCAGGTTTTTTTTAAAAGCAAACGAGCCTCATGTGCTTATGCAGTTATACTCCTCCCTTCCTTCCACACTAAAGCAATCTTCAGTGGTTACTTAGAGCATGAGAAATTTTATAGTAATATACTGCGATTCAAACAAGAGATAGAAGCATACAAATATGTGTTAGAAATGGGAACACTGTTCAGAAAACAAACAACAGAAAAGAAACTTCCGTTGTTTCTTACCTTTCTCATTGGTCTGTTTAATTAAGAAAAAAAAAAAAGTATGTGATAAACATCTTGCTGAAAGATGGATAAACGTTAGTTATTAACAGACAAATCTATAGGTTGCCTTTCTGGTCCCAGTTCATGCTTGTTTTTGTAAAACTTGTTGAAGGATCAGATCTTAATACTGAAAATTCATTGTGTGACTTGTTTGTTTTTTCTTAGGTGCAATAGAGATCTCACATAAAGCTTTACTTGCCCTCAACACTCAAAAATCAAGTAGAAATTACTAGTTAATATTTTTGCAGAGCTTTAAAGCTGCCTGATTTCCCAAAGTAATAGTTGATATGGGAAATGAATAAAATCCATCAGGGATAGTTTGTAATTTAGTGCTTTTCAACATTCAGGGTTCATTAGGACTTAAGTGACACACAAGCATTGTCTGATCCAGCTGTCAAGGTATTGCAGAGTGTTCTGGACAATCAGGATGTGGCCAAAGTGTGCCACGGTTTCCCTCCTTGCCCACACATCCCATGTTTTCTCCAGATGAATGAAGAGTTGCAGCTCAGGTTTGGTTTCTTCACGAAGGCAAAGGCAGAGCTAACCTTTGGAACTGAACACTGGGACAGGGAAACAAGGCAGACATAGCCTCTTCTGGTGAAGGTCAGATCAAAGGGCCTTCAGGTGTACCTGCAGAAACCTGCAAAAGGAATGTGCAGTTCAGATAGCTGCTTTCAAATATGAGCTCTGGAGATGCTTTTCATGTTGTACTTAAGGGAATTTCTCAGTTATGGCAGCTTTGCCTGTAGCAGGGTTGCAATGGGCAATCATTGTTTCACCATATAAATCATGACCTATAAACTGAAAGATTCGTTGCTTTTCTTTTTTTTTTTTTCTTTTTGTTTTTCTGTTTTTGTACTTGCTGGTGTTTTGTTTTGTTTTTTTTTTGAAGTTTGGAAGATGACAAGCAGCAATGATCTGATGGCTGTGTTAGCAGGCATTTCTGTTCACAGCTGTCTGTGGTTGTTATTATCTGGCAAGGATAGGCAAACACTTACTGTGTGGCATGGATTAGACGCCCTTGAGATCTGTATCTTTCCCTTCTCAAAAACTAAGGTTAGGAGAGGGGATAACAATCATGAGATTGTTAAAGTTAAAAAAGTTGTATCTTAGGCCAACTCTCAGGCTTATAGTTGTTCTGTTCTTCATAAATCACTTTCCTCCTTTTTTATTCTCTTCTTTTCAAACCAAAGTCTTCAAGATCTTTCAGATGTTTCTCCGTCTTAAACTGATCCTTGTTTGATCCAAGAGAAAGCACCATATGTTTGTTTTTCTGGTTAACTTTTTTTTTTTCCACATAACTATTTAAAGTGCAGTCTTTAAAGAGAGTTGGAGGAAGGTTAATGAATCAGTGAGTCAAAACAAAGAATGACAAGAAGTATTTTAGAAGCAACGAGCCTAGATGCAAGGTGTATGTCAAAGCTCCAACACCCCTTTGTTATGCGTGAAGATTTGAAAAATCGGTATCTTTGTCCCCTACCTGGTTTAAGATTCTTTTCAGGCTGAGGAAGATCAGCTAAGAAAAAGCTCTTCAGCTACTCTGACCAGACTGTTCTAATAAAAATCCCCCAAGGAGTATGTGCATGTTCTTTTTCTTCAGGAATGCATTCATAGTCCATGAGGTTCCTGACGGACATTAGGTTCAGCACAGCTCCCCTGGGACTTGGCTGACTTAATTTGATGTTCACCAGGTGGTACGGGACAACTTGAAGGTTTCTTCTGAGAGACGTGAAAGTTTTTCCTCTATTTATTGAGGCTGTATTTTTAATAATGCTCAAAAAGCACAAAAAGGTTATGCAGATAGAAGTAGGTCTGTGCTTTGCATCATGAGCTTTGTATTTGTCTTCTCCCTGGCTTATTAAATGAAAACAAGGCAACGTTGATTGCTACTTATATTAAGAAAAATAATAGTGTATATTGAAGTACTTAAGCAAAATGTGACAGGGATCTAAATTCCAGTGCAAATTATTTTCTAAAGCTGTCCTAACAAACAAGTGAAGTCGCGTAGATTTATAAATATATTTTATTTTCTGATTTAAAGCGTTCTGTGTGCTATTTAGCACTATAGAACTTCTGGTCATTTTGTATTTTTTTTTATACTAGTTCTTGGGTTTTAGAGAACAGTTGTGTAATTAAGAATAAATAGTCAGAAAGAGACGATACACTGAAACCTGGCAGTTAAAATGGTCTATGCAGGTTCTCACAGATTAACAATTATGTTTTCTGCCATGAGCTGCAGATTGAAATCAGTCAGAGTTCACCGCTAACTAGTTTCTAGGTAAAAGTTGTTGATTACAAAAAGAGAGAAACAGATTTTTTTTTTCTTTTTCTTTTTTTTTTTTAAAGTACAGGAAGCTGCTGTGTGGGTGTCAGTGATTGGGTTATAAGTAAAATTCAATGCTCTAGTGCTTTGATCGTGGGACCTACTGCATTTGCCCCACCCTTACCCACTTCCTTTAAATGCAGCACCATGCATTCCACATTGCGGTTATAACAGTACTGTTAACCAGTGATATTAGTGGAAGAACCTTCACCACTAACCAGTGTGTAACCTTCAACCTCTTCTAAATTTTTATTGCTCGCTTATAGTGGTTTTGACCTTTTTAACCTTGAAAGAATATAAAAGTCCAAAAAATGCAGGAAGAAATTGTAGTTTCAGCATGTTTTCTTCTTGTAGTGATTATTTAATAAAAACAGTTGTTTTTACCACTCCAGCTTTTTCACTCTTTGTAAATCTTAGAGTTTATTTAAAATATATTGAATATTAATGACTAATAGAAGTGGTGAGTGTTGTATTAATAATTATTCAATGATAATGTACTTAACAAAATTATGTATTGGTATTCCCAATAAAAACTTAGATAGCAGAAAAATATCATAATTTGGATAATCAAAGGACTAAGTACCGAGTTCATCCCGTGTAAACAAGAAATTAGTGGATTTACTTAGTTGCTATTTGAAATACAAGGATTAAAATAAGCAGTATTGGGAATTTGTTATTCCAGACTGCACACAGTCAGTTCATCAAATAACTTTGTCTTTTTTTTTAATCCATTTATTCTTGGTAGCTTTGATGTATTATGGAAACTGAATTTATAAATTGGCATTTCAGAGGTTAGTGGTTAACACCTCTATCTTCAAGTTAAGGACTTCGATTCCGTTCTCACATGGCTTTTTTGACAGGCAGTGTTTTTTGAAATGTCAAAATACGGAAAAAAACCTTGAGAAGACAGAATAGGGGGCTAACTAGCCTTCCTTGAATTAGTAAGTATGATTCATCTTTCAGAGATGCCTCGCTTGTGTGGAGTCACAAGAGACCTGAGTGCCAACACAAAGGTTTGCCCAGTGTTTAATTTGAGTGACTAGACATTATTACATAATGATATTATTAATCATAAATTTAGCCAACTAAGGTGGTAGAGTTCAGTATTTTTACCAAATGACAAATTGCAGAGCTGATAGAAGTATTTTGCTGTTGCCAGCAATTAAGTCTGTAAGGGCCCCACTGACTTAGGACTCAATCAGTCAGATTTGGCTTATGTGACTTTTTTTTTTTCATCTTGCCAGTTGGAAGATAAAGAGATCTAAATCTGCTGATGGCTTTAAAAAAATGAGGAGGGGTGGGGTCTTCAAGATCTAGTAGAGATCTATTAAGATCTTAATATCTTATTGAACTACCCTGAAAACTAGAAGCTGTTGAGCTAGACTCAAACTGTTGAACTTTATTTGCACCCCTGAAATATTGTAGATGCCTCGCAGCGCTGTGCACGATCAGATCCTTCGTGCTGTCAGCCACAGCTTTGCTTGCACAAATCGGAGGGGCAGGGCAGGCAGCTCTCGGAATGACAATGTTTGTAGAGCCCTGTTCTGCTGCTGCCTGCCTGTGTATTTGATGCTTCCTCCCCCTTTATGTCCTTTCTGATAAATATAGTTCTTTTTTCTGTGTGTCACTTCTCTAAACTTAAGGCATTTTATGGTTTGACTGTTTTTATAATTTTAGACTTAGTTTTCATCTATAAAGCAATGCAAAAGTACAGCCAGTTTACATGGCCACTGACCTCTTATTAACAGCCCTCAGTTGAGCATTCAGTTTAACGAGAGAAAAAATAATTAAAAGAATTCCCTTGCATTTGAACATTTTTTTTAAATTTGCATGGGCATATTCAAGTCATATGGATCACCTTTTGGTCGAAAGGGGAATACAGAGTTCTGTTATTCACTGCATGATCACAGGAGTGCTTTGTTTATTTCTAAGTGGTACCACACACCTGTTTCCTTAGAGCTTCTTGAGTCCCCAAGGTTACTCACGAGTAGCACGGTGCCTGTTCACCTTTATTTTTTCCCCATCTGCAGCTGACTGTGAAAAATTCAATCTAAAAGTTTGTGACAGACAGGAAAACTTTTTTTTTTTTTTTCATACCTTCTAGAAGACCTGACAGTTGTGTTAGAGTACAGGCATCCCTTGTTGTTTAGGATAAATGACTCATGGGTGGAGCACCTGCCCTAGCCACAAACTAAAAATTCCATTCACGCTTTGATTCTGTTGTTTATGCTGATCTCTCGCAGCAAAGATATTTCAGTACCGATTGTTGAAATAGGTTGTTCAGAATCTGTTTCAGAACAGTTCGTTATCTTAACATACAACGATTCCTCTGCTAACCTCACCTTTTCAGAAGTCTGTAATTTTAACAATATTTGTCTTAAGCTAAGATGTTCAGAGTTACTAGCTAGCAAAAGCGGAGAATTTTGGAAATAATAAGCAAATCTGTTTTGATTTTTTTTTTTTGCATAGGAAAAATTCTTATTTTCTGTTACTAATAATATATATTATGATTTTGTGCAAACAGCTTGATAGCCAAACAGTTGAGTTTGAAACACAGTGCAAAAATAGCCCCTGTTGAGGACAAATACCTTTGAGTATTCTGTAGAAAATTGGTTTTGATTTAATGGACTTTCAAGAACATTTTGAAAGCTGGTAATATATATATATATTTCTGTAAGTTCCTAAAGCTCACAGTTTACGAAACTTTTGTTCCACATCAGTGGAAGAGCTGGATAGTGTAACAGCATGGTAAAAAAAAACATGCTGAGTAAGTTAGGAATGATAAATACATTTGGTTAAGTGCCAAGGGAGAGTTCTGCTGGGAAGCACCTTACACACTGCACAGTCTTCAAAATTTGCTAGAGTAACACCTCCTCTGGCAGATACAAGATGTGTGAGGAGCCTTGGCATTACTTGCTCAGATGTAATTGCAGGTATGGACTCCACTCATACTGTCACTACCTATCGTACATAACATGACTCTGACTTCTTACAGCATATTTTTCACTTTAGAACGTTTCCTGGAAAGGAGTACCTGTGTAGTGAAAGTTTAAAGCCATATCATCTCACCTCTGCCATGTTTGTCGGCATGCATAATACAAGTCTTCAAACACATGAAAACGTGCTGTTTCTTGCAACACAGAAGGTACTTTTTTAAGCAAAAAGCTAGGATCATCCTTGAAACATGGAATATAGTGACAACTCTAAAGGTTTCATTGTTTCACTGGAAATATCTTGTAATGCAATAAGTCAAATTGTCAAATTCTGTAATTGCATCCTACCAGTGAGATTATATTTGCCTTGAACTATAGATCTCAACCCTGAAGTTTGCTGTGGGGTATGAAATTAGATAAACCCTTCACATGGGTGGAGTTCACTATAAGTTAACAGCATTTGCTGTGGTAAACCATTTTGTTCATCATCTCTTTTTGCTGAAGTGAGTCCTCGGTGTGGTTTGGGTGCACCACTTGGGTAACTGCTGAAACTGCTGTGGTTTCAGAATAGGACCTGTTTTGCTTTTTTCTAAACTTTTTTTCCCTGAAACTATTAGCAGAAAAATCAAATAAGTAAGGGTTACAACTGTTTGCCTCTGCTTTCATATTACTATACCTCAAAAATGTTAAGCAGTATCGTTATAAAATGTAGTATTTTTAGTCACCAGTATACATAAGATTAATGGCACCTCAGTAACTACTGATAGTACATTTTGCTATCTTAGGATTTTACAAACATCCTTCAGTTCGGTTGGTGATTTTTTTAAATATGATTTTTGTATTTTTCCTTTATGTTATAGAACTACTTCACCCACATCCTTGACATGCTAAACATAGAAATACAAAAGTTTTATTTAAATACATACTTATTGCATTGGGGGATTCACACTTGGGGTAAGCCAGCAAGGATGTGTCATAAGAGAACTCTGGTGTCATTATTACTAATTTGTGGCCAATAAATAAGTAAATTTGAACATCTAAAACCAAACAAACTTCTGCCAGGCCTTCGAAACCATGTTTGCTGAGTATGGCGGGATAGAACAGGCTATAAGCAGGATACAGAGTGGAGCAAAAGAGGACTCGTTGCGGAATCTGTTGCAAGTGCTAGGATTGGCTTCTCCATGAGGGCGCTGCCCTTAAATTTCTCTGCAAAAAGTAACCTAGGTTTCATAAAGGTTGCCCTCTTTCTGCTTTTCTTCAAAATAACAGCATTAAAATCCTCTTCTGTTCTTCTACATACAGAAGTAAAGAAAATGGCACTCAGAACATAAAATGAACATTTTCTATGTTATTAGCAGTAACTCTGGTATTCACGGTGACATTTCCTCTACAGCCAAGTTGTTCTTTTTTGATCTGTCCTGAAGATGAAGCACAAGAAACCCCTAATGCTCTCTGTTTATGTTCTGAAACCACTAGGGACTTTGTGCAAAAACATTAAACAGGCCACCTAGAAAAAAACAGGTTTGCTGAGCAAATACGTTGCAAAACCTGCATTCGTATTAACAGTCACCAATTCCACAAAGTGGTTTCAGCAACAGAAGATTTAACCTCTGAAAGGAGCAGCTTAAAATGGAGCAGTCTTTCCTCTGTCCATCAAACCTGGTTTGGAACAATACAGGGTGGAGAGAATTTGTTTGCTATATCTGGCAGTAGGGGAACAAGAAAAAAAATGTAGGCTCTTGTTTTGCCTTAACCTAAAAATAGAAATACAGATGCTTTAATTCTCTCTGTAATTTAAAAAATGATTTGCTCCTTTATCTGCAGAATGACATTCAAAAAAATGCTGAGTTGATCATCTTTTGCCAGGTTTGTTCCTTACATTGCATAGATGTGTCAGTAGGTGAGATCTGATGGAGATGAGTGGGATGTCAACGCAGTAAAACATTTCCAGTGAACAAAACATGGCCTCTACAAAGGCAGATGGAAACGCTGGTGAAGGATGGTCCAGGCTTGTGGGGAGAGCAAATGCCGCTGGTATTTCCTGTATGTTTTGGTCACTTCCTTCCATGAAGGAAAAATCTTTGGTGTGATCTGCTTGTCTTTTAGAAGCCCCACATATAGTTGGAAAATAATGGAAAATTAGTTGGAAAATTATAGTTGGAAAATTCCCCATGGAAAATAGTAGTGGAGTGACCATTTAGGAGCTCGTCCATCCTCCAGCTTCAAGGCAGCACAACCAGCTTGCTTTCTAGATACTGTTTCTTGAACCCCTTGGGTATGCAGCAAATTCCCGAAGTAGTCTTGAGTATTCTTAAGTTTTGTAGAAATTTTAGCAATTGTCTAATATAAATCTGTCTTCATAATGTCTAAATCTATTAGTCTTTCTTGGTGTTCGATTTGCAGCCAAGACTATGATCAGGTTCCCCCTGAATATTCTTAAGACTAAACAAACCCAGTTATGTCTCCTGCTGCACGTGTCTTGTTTCCTACACCTCTTTCTGTATGCTTGTTCTCCTGAGGGCTTTCCTAACTTGCTTTGCATTTTCTGTGATGCACAGTGCCAACAAGTGGTTGCCATATTCAATTTGAGGCCCAACTTGAGTGGAAAAAATAATTTTCCCTGTATAGGGCACATCGTTTTTGCATATAGATTCCAGTATGATGAATGCCTGCATGTAATGTTCTAAGATTTTGTCGCTGATCAGCAAGTTGTGATCAGTTGTGTTCAAGAAGCATCTGGATGACATTCTTAAATGGTAAAACATTTAGCTTGCCCTGTGTGGAGTCAGAAATTGGTATTGATGAGCCTCATGGGTCCTTTCCAACTCAGGATATCGAGCAACTTGATGCGGTCCTACCTGAGACTGAAAAGGAAATTTGCACCTCTTGCTCTCGTTTCCCATTTTTCCCATTGGCTTATTCATAGGCATTAAATATCCATAGAATGCCTTCTCAGTGGAAAGCAGGGATGGTGGTAGTGCTGCTGAGGTAAGAGTCTGCTCGGTTCCTCCTGACCAAGGCTGAGGACCACAAAGCCCCTGCAGTCCTTCAGGAGGTGCCACCAACACTGTGCGGAGCCTGCTGATGGTGAGGGCAGCACAAGAAGGATGTGGAGCTCTTGCAACAGGTGCAGAGAAGGGCCATTAAGATGTTCAGAGGGCTGGAGAACCTCTCCTGTGCAGGAAGGTTGAGGGAACTGGGTCTGTTTAGCTTGGAGAAGAGCAGGCTCTGGGGAGACCTCATTGCAGCCTTCCACTACTTGAAGGGAGTGTATAAACGGGAGGGAGAACGCCTGTTTACATGCGTTGATAGTGACGGACAAGGGGAAATGGTCTTAAACTAAGTCAGGGGAGATTTAGGTTAGAAATTAGGAGAAAGTTTTTCACTCAGAGGGCGGTGAGGCACTGGAACAGGTTGCCCAGAGAGGTTGTGGATGCCCCATCCCTGGAGGCATTCAAGGGCAGGCTGGATGCGGCTCTGGGCAGCCTGCTCTAGTGGTTGGCAACCCTTCTCAGAGCAGGTGGGTTGAAACTAGATGATATTTAAGGTCCTTTTCAACCCAGGCCATTCTCTGATTCTGTACGTCCTGCAGGCTGACCGCAGGAAGGTGGGCCTTTGGGTGGCCTCTGCGATAGGGGAGGCTGAGGGATTTAATGGCAGGTGGAGGCAGGCTGCTGGATGGGTTATTTATTTAGTGCAAGTCTGCTGATCTTTTATTTCTTCCTCTTTGACGAAGGAGGATTGCCACAGATTCAGGCAAATTCTGCTTGATGTACGCAGCTTATAATGTTTATGAGCACCTGCCACTGACTGGAAATACTTTCTTAAAAGATAGCAGGCTATGTCTTAAACATGGCAAGTACGTACTCTGGTATGTGTGCCATGATGTGAGTAAATTATAAGTTTCCTATTAAATTCTAATTCAGACAATTGGAAGCTTTAAAAATAGTTTTATGAATGTAAATAAGGTATGTAATTCAGGTAATGTGAGAAGTTGTAAATACATTTTCTTTTAAAAATGTTTCCAGGTTTTCCTTTAACATTTGTCAAGTGTGCATTATCATCATGACTGACCTTTTTTTTTTTTAAAAAAAAAAAAAAAAGAGGGGAAGAATTACATTTTTCTGTTTAGTTATTTGACCTAACAAAATAGTTTTTTCAAGGGGGTTTTAAAAGTAACCATTGAGGTTCTAATTGCAACAACCAAAGTTTACAACCATGATTCATGAGCATACACAACAGCTCCTGTGATTGCATCTGTTACTGGGGTAGAGTATAAGAACAAGAAGTCACCTACAGAAACTGGGTTGCACAGCAAGCACCCCAGAACAAGGTGATTTCTTCATCACGCTATTTTCCGTTGCACATAGTGGTACAAGTATAAACCAGTTCCAGGAAAAAAAAAAAAAAAAGCATGCATTCTGTAAAGTCACAGATAAGTAACTATTTTGTTCTATTTAACATGATTAATCACTTACCTTCAGTAATATGTTTCCAAATATTTTGTCTTTTATATTATCCCAAACAATCTGAAATGTCTCTAATCCTGGAAATTGAACTAAAGTCCTGCTTGTCAATTTTTTTCTGATCAAATGTCTTTACGTTGGGTTTTATAATTTAAAACCTTGATTGTATTAATATGGAGTATTTGTAAGAAATATAATCAATTAAACCAACTATTTCAGATGATTTGTATTGAGAAATGAATAGCATTGTATTTGGTTAAGTTTTAAACTACCCCCAGGAAAAATGGATGATGCTAAATTGCATCACAAGTTTCCTATTTAAGGGGTTTGCATTGTCCATGGTAAGTAACTTCTCTTTTTTTCTCCTTTTTTTTTTCCCTAAACTTTCCAGGTAAAAGTACTCCTGTAAGCCACCTTGGGTCTTCAGATTTTCCCAAGCCCCATGATCCATTCCAGCCATTTGGGGCTGACAGCAGTGACCCGTTTCAGAGTAAAAAGGGGTTTGGGGACCCATTTAGTGGAAAAGATCCATTTGCTCCCTCCTCTTCAAGTAAAACTTCTAAAGACTCTTCCTTGGGGTTTGCAGACTTCAGCTCTGTAAGTTAAGTTCATTGTCTCTGAGCAAACCACTTTCTGCTCTGCTTGCAGCAATCTATTGGGTTTTTGTTTTAACTGCAAACCTACTGTTCACTGACTTCTGTCTCTTAGTACCTTCATGCTGTCCTCATTGTTTTTGTATTAATATTTCTGTAATAAAAAGGTATTATTTCAATAAAAAAGGAGTTTCAAGTTTCATACTAAATTTTGAAGGGTTTATTTGCATTTAAATTATTTTAGTACAGTGTGCCTTTACTCACAAATTCTTTGTAGCAGAATCTGTGTATTGTTTTTGTTGCATGGAGGCTATTCTGTAAACTGGTTTTGGGGAGCCAATGATGTAAAGATTCAAAAAATAATTGTTGGAGACATTTATATAGCAATTTCACCATATCCTGAGAAGTGAATCCTTAAAGGGAAAGGTTCCCTAAAATATTTGTATTTGTTGTGAAAAAAGTTCTGACAATCCTGTCACAATGTTTGCTGTATACAATGGAATGTGATGCTAAGGATACGTAAACGAGACAGAGATTGAAAATTTAGCTGTTGAATTTTGTTCCAGTTACTGGTATTGTAGAAAAGCCCTTGTTAGACAAAGAAAACGATTGTTTTGTAGAACCAATACAGAAGCATCCATTTTGCACTCCAAAAGACAGTATCAGAAGGCAAAGCCAAGTACTTGTTCATTAAATATATCCAGGTTTCTAAAAGCCTGGCTTTGTTTTAAGTGCTGGCAGGTATGTTATTGAATTGGAAATCAATGTAAATATAGTAGTAGCGTGGTTCTTATGCTTCCACACGTAGGTAGAAATCTGTTCTATCCACAGCTTCAGGCTTCTTCCTTCTTTCATGTGTTTTTTCTGTCACGTTGCCACGCAGTGAAATTGCCAGCTTAATCTGTCACTCAACTCTGATGAACGCAGTTCAGTGTTCAGCAAGTGGAGATCTTTAAGCTGAACCTGTCAGGTTGCTGATTTTTTAAATGTTTTCCCCTGATTATTAGTTACTAGTAAATGTGTATCACTTTTCTATTTTATATTGTTAGTCGAGGTCATCTATGCATACTTCTAGCTGGCCTCAGTGCTTTAATTTATCTATGATACTGGAGATGTCAAAGATGAAGATATTATGTATGCTTTACCACAGTTAGTATTAGCCTGTTGAATTTGGTGCACAGTTAAATTCTGTGATTGTATACAAAATGGTGACATTCTTAATAAAAATAAGACGCAAAACTTGCTTTATCTGAAATTTCTTGAACACCACCTAGTTTCATCCTTGAATGGAATGGAATGACTGTTTCCCAGCTATTGTTGTCTTATTTACAGACTGCATTTCTTAAGTTAAAAAAGTGGCTTACACTGATGGATTGCATCAAATGATTAACCAAAATCTCTGATCACTGTCCCAATGGGTGCTCTAGTGTTTAATTCTCTGTGCCATCAAGTTTCCAGGAGGTGAGAGTAACTGAAAACTGAGAAAAGATGAGGCAAAATTAGGAAAAGAGATCTTGAGCAGCAGCCACTTCTAACTATTGTTAGGTGGCACTTCATCCAATAAAATTAAATTTTAATTTATTTTGTGAGTTGCTTTCTACTCCTGTAAGAACAACAAAAAATGTTAACAATTTGAGAAGAGATGGGTTTCCTGGTTCTTTTCAGCATTTCTTTTTTTTTTTTTTTTTTGCTTGCCTATAACACGATTATTCCGCTACACCTGATAATTCTTAATCCTTCTGTATAAAGTCTTAAGTGTACTAGTTGCCTCGTAATCAGGAAAGATGTGCTTGTCTTCTCCTATTCTTTGGGAAATTTTGCTCATAAAGGAAATTAAAAGCAATTTTACTTGCAGAAGTTACTTTGACATACAGCTTGAGTCAATGGAACCTGAGAACAGATTCTTAGAATAATGTAGGTTTGAATAATTGATTAACTTGACTTTTAATTGGAATTCTTTACTGTTGCAAATGAATAACATGAGGACCTTCACTAATTTTTAGTAGCACTCTAGAAAATATGTTTTTTTATTTTTTTTATTTTTGAGATGTTGGCCAAATCATGCACCCAGAGTTCAAGTGTATTCTCGTTGCATTCTTAACTTCTTTACTGGCATTGAATATGACTCTTTGGAACAAACCAAAATATTTTGGTAGCTCGTGTTTCAAGTATTTCTAGTTTCCAGCTTCAATTTACAGAATAACAAGAAAAACAATCTATTAATGCAAAGAAAACATTTAAATTTTGAAAAAACAGTGCTTAGAACCAAGATGATTTCTTTCTCTTAACATAAGCTGGTAATTTATCAAATACAAGGCAGCATAGCTTTTTTTGTATGTCATTAGTTTTGCTGCAGAACCTGCTGTTTTCTTCATTTATGCATTGGGTCTGAGTGTACTTTTGAAAAAAAGATATGTTTTTATGAAATGACACATAAGTGATACAAATTTATAGATTTCTTGAAACCTAGACATATCCAAAAAAAATGTTATTGTTTTAAATGATGTGTAACTGAGTTGCATGACCTTTTTATAGGCCATCTGTGCAAGAATCAATGGCCAGAATGAATTGTTTCACTATCTAATGGTCAGTTATGCTCCTGAAAATTTTACTTCATGCCAACTCTTTGCAATAAGGCACATACAGATTTGTTTCCAACTTTTTTTTTTTTTTTTTTGGTACTCAGCCCTTTCTATCTACAAAAATAAGTTACGTATTGTACACAAGTCCTAAGTTGGACTGTCATAAGCTTTGGAAGATTTATCTGAAGATACAAGCTGTATACGTAAATCTATTCTCTCAACATTAAAGAAAAAAAGGCACCCCAGAATGTTTGACCAAAGCTTATTGGATTTCTGAAAACACTGAAAATAATAACTGTTATTCTTGGTCCTAGCTATAAGATATTCTTTTTGAATCCTTGGAATACATGGAAAAGTCCTGCTTCTATTTGAGCCTGTCTTCACTATATCTTGAAAAAAAATCTATTTAAAATTCTATTTAAAATTCTAGTTAGCACTTAAATCTTGCCTTTCAGCTGCTCCCTGGAAATACTTAAAGAAGTAATGATAGGATTTCTTCATTTTAAGATATTAAATGTGTGGTTCTTCTGTTGTATGTCAATAACATTGAGTGCAAAGGTTCTCAGAGAAGTTTTAGTGGTGCTGTAAGCAGAGGTATTGTTTGAAAAAAGTAGCTTTAGAAGTAGCTTTGCATCAAATTATCATGATTTTGCAGGTATTGTGAGAAATAAAATGAGGAAGTGTGAGCATACAGAAGCATACAGATGAAACATGATTTAACTTTAGTAAATGCAAATTGGACTTGGTTTTAAACAAATACAAATAGATGCATTTATTTAAAATATGAATTACAGATACAATGCAGAATGGAAAAGGCAAAGGTGGGGGCGTTCATGTAGTGCATATGCAGCTAGGCATAGGTCTATTACTTAAAGCTGCATTTAAAATTCAGTATTTCAAGCTTGTCTGGGAAGGAGTAGCCGTGCCAGCTGGTGCTGTGGCCTGTTTTGCTGTGTTCAGAGTTACTATGTTGAGGTCCAGAGGGCAGTTTTGCAGTGTAAATTCAGCTGAAATTAAAACTATACGTTCTGTGTAGTTCTCTCTCCTGGGAGAAAAAAAGAGGGGAAAAAAAAAAAGAAACAGATTTTCCTGAACATTTAAAAAAAGATAGAACAAAGCAAATTTTAGAAGTGGGATACAATGCAAACATTTGTGTGCACCTCTGCCAACGCTTCTGCAAACATCATCCTCTTTGGTGGATGCTAAAATTAAACACTAACAGATTGTATTTTAGATTTAAATTGTTATTATTTAAATATTTTATAGTACTTTATGTAGAAGGTTTGACCAAACAAACTTATGCAAAGTTTGACGGTAATACGAGACCATAATTTTGGAATTGTTTTGTTTAATAGTGCTTAAAGTGTTTTGGGAAGCTCAAACAGGCTTGGAAGCTCAATGTTAAAATGTGTTATATTTCCTTAGTATCTTATGAAAAAACTCAACCTGTATTTTATGAACAGTTGCAAGAAGTGCTTCGCTAACTTTTGATTGAGTTGTGGATCTTCCCACAAATCAGGAGTCTCCAGAGTCATTATTGAAGCCCCTCACCCTTAGCAGGAAATATTGCAATAAAACTCTGCCATGGACTTGCAGAAGAGTAAATAAGTCTTGGTTTAACCAGCTAAGAGCTACACATTTATTATTCTCAAAAATGGATGTAGGTTGTGATGCTCCCAAACCGCTAACTAACTTCTGTGTTTGTGGGGTTTTTGTTTGGCTCCAGTCTTCTGGCCACATCCATACACAACTGGGAGATGGATGCAGGGACGTGCAGCCCACATGGGTTAGTTCTCTGGTGGGAGGAGGAAGACGTTAAGGAGATAAAGGAAAGGATGAAGTGAGGAAATGAGTGAGTGAATTTTTGTCTTAGTCCAGAAGAACTACCCTAAGACAGCTTGGTATACTTGATTCATATATTATTTAATGAGTCTGATTCATTGTGTTTTTCTACTAGCTTTTTGGTAAATTTATTAATTCGTTTTCCATTCTCGTTTTTTAGTTTGGAAATGAAGAACAGCAGCTGGCTTGGGCAAAGCGTGAGAGTGAAAAAGCAGAGCAAGAAAGACTAGCTCGATTGCGGAGACAAGAACAAGAAGACCTTGAGCTGGCTATTGCGCTCAGTAAGGCTGATATGCCAAACTCCTAGAGCTTGTTTGGCTCCACCCTGTCCGAGTGAATCCTTTAAACGTGGCTTTTATAAAATACTAAATTCTTGGTTTCTGTTGTGAAAATAATTCTAGTCACCTTCAACTCTAAACAAGGCTGTCTGGTTCAATCAAACCGGGCTCTGTGTGGCTTTTCAAGTGCGCAATATGCAAGAAACACTGTATAAGCTGTATTATATGTTCTAGATAAAATTTACTGCTTGTAAGAAATTTAACACATGATCCTAAGATACCGAAAGCAAAGTTTCTTTATCTTGAAGACAATGTTGCATATAGAAACCTGCAACTTGTGAATCTGGCTTTTTATTACCTGACTTCCATTGTTTTTTGAGGCTGCAGTATGAATTTCAAAGAAGACATTATAAAATGGTATTTATAGAATTAGCTTTCACTTGTTACATTTGTTTAATTATTCATGGTAGGGTAATGGGTATGTTATCTACATCAATATCTTCAGTATAAATTCATTATTAGATGTTCCCTTTTTATCCAGGATATATGGCTTTTATGAAAGAATCTGGCAATTTATATATGATGAATACAAGCATAGTGAAGTGTATAAAATATTTCAAATTTGAAACCTGTATGAAAGAGTAGTTTTCCTTATTTAAACACTTATTTGCATTGGCTTTTAATTGTAGGTGATGTAAAAGAAGGAGTTAATTCAGTTGTAGTAAATTGGGTTTAGCTATTAAATAACTAGGTAAAATCTTGCTTTATCTCATAAGCAAATGTGGTTACAGGGTTGTGGTAAAAGTTTGAGTGCTTCTTTCATGTAAAATCAAGCAACTTTAAAACTTAGCAAGGTTGAGCTGAGTTCTCCCCTACAAGTCATTTCACTCTCTTTTGTTCCATTTGCCAGAACAAAGATCATATTTTTTGTGTTATCCATCTAATAGTGTGAGACAGTCTCTACCTCTGTTTCTTTAATTCCATCTATCTTACAGTATGGGGTTGCACATAAAGCATTCTTTAGCTGAAATAAGGCCAAATTCAAACAGATTTTATTTGCAAAATACATGGTCATGCATAAATTATAGAACTGGATTGGCTTTTAAATATGTCTTGCAGTAGTAAGTCCAAGTAGGAACAGATTTTATATACACTTGCAGAACTCAATACTTCCACCTGGTAAGGATAACACAACGTGTTTTCCATGTCATATAGAAAGCCCTTCTGATAGATCTGTGAATTATTTACTTACTAAAATGCCTTTTCTGGTAATTACAGGAATTCTAAGACTTCAGTTGTCTTTGCCTTGCACTTTTATGTCTAAATAGTGTAGGCATCTAGCACAATTTTTTTTTTAATGTCCTTATTGTGCATCTGCTTTCCTATCCTTGGTTCTGTAGGAATACAAACCGGGTACTTAACATTCTTTGTTTTTACACATGCAGCCATTATCTTGTAACATTTCCTCTATTTTCTGGAAAACGTGCTATTCCTTTGTCATCGTTCATGCATTTACATTTTTTATGCCCTTGCTTCCTTAATTTTATTTTTCAAAATACAATGATAGTGCCTGTTCATTGAATGAAAGCAATCTTTCCCCATGCTATTGTAATTGCCTTATTCTGGATGCTTTCCTTGCACAGAGATAGCAATCAAATTGGATTATTTTAATCTTATTAGTAGTTTTCAATTTTGAAACGTCACTAAAACATAGCATTGATTGTCTCAGGATTTTGTGACTAGCTATATGGGTGAGTGCATGTCTGTGTGTGTGTGTGCACACACGTGTACATCCATTCATTTACACATGCAGCAATATGTAAGACAAAACCAAAAACCCCTATCTCAAAATGGTCTTAGGAGTCACAATGCCCTGTTTTCTTTGTGTCTCCTGTGCTACTGGTACTACAAATAATGTGAATCTTTAATTTGCCTCAGAAGGGGAGAAGATGCATTCTAGTATCAAAACAACCATTTGATGATTTTTTTTTTCCAGTGAATGCAGTGGGATTTCTAATTTTACAGAATCTGATTTGCTTTCCCTTTCCATTGAAATAACTTTTCTCTAAAATATGTCAGCTTAAATGATCAAACGTGTTAAAACATCAATGAATTCTCTTTTCTGTTGGTTTACAAGACTCAAAGTCTCTGAAAACAAACATGGTCTGTCTATATCTAACATGAGATGAAACTTGCTGTGAAAGAGCAATTTTCATAATTGAATGGCTGCAGTGCAGGATTCTCAGTGAAGTTAAACAAATTGTATTCATGAGTAAGATTCTCCTTTTCATTTTCACTTGGGCAAGAGTCTTTGTAGTGTCTCTTTAGCTAGAATAAAACACCATTTATATGTAGTGCCATTTTAGAAAGGAAAACCACTTTTGGACTACTACTCGGATGATGTCACTCCAGTGGGACAGGGTGGATGAGCTAAATAGCTTGATTCATTTTCTGTGTTATGTACCATAACAAGACTTTCTGCTGCTTTGTCAGTGCTGAAAAATATTGTAATTTATAATGCTTCTCAGGCAATGAGTCGGTGTTTTCAAGATGTTGAGCAGGAAGCCAGAAATGTGAATTAATCTAGCATTCCACATAGTGTTAGAACTGATTATTTTCCTGTTTCCTTATGGACTCATTCTCCTTATTTGCTTGGACAATAACAGAAGATCAAGCAAAAGTCCTCTATGCACAGTGTATAAGATCTAGTGTCTTTAGATTTACTGAAACACTTTTGATTCAACATTTTAGGCACTGTGGTAGAGGAAAACTTAGCTGTGATTTCTCTCTGTTGTATTTAATACAGTTTTCCTTCAGTGTAAAAAGGAAGATTGCCCACATTCTTCCCTTATGCTTGTAACTTAGTGTTTTGTATAATAACTGCACTTGTTCTAAGACAAAATTTATTGCAAGATACTGATCTTATTCTTCCTCCAGAACAGTGAAATTTAAAGCACAAATAGGCCTTTTGCTATTTGGGCAGATAAAATATGTACAATGCAAGATATATAAAATGTGAGTATACACAATGCATATACAGTGTACATTGAGATCCATATTATTTGTGTGTATATATATATATAGTGTATTGAATAATGTAATAATAGTGTGTGTATATACTATATATGTCCACATACTATGTCTAGTATATAGTTACTTGTGCTGTACATAAAATGTGTATATACAATGAATATGTAGAATATGCATTTATATTCTATATATTAACATTTATGTGTATGTATGTATTCTCTAGAGAGAGATGGATACAGAAATGGAATCTATACAGAAATACAGATTAGATCGTGGCTCTTAGAATTTCAAAGTTCTGGTGAAAGAAAAAAAAAAAAAAGGAGGAATGACTACTACTAATAAATTTGTTTCAAGATTACTTTTATTGGCATGAAAAACTGTGTTCATTAGTTGTGCCAAGTGTGAGAGAGAAACCTGGCAGAAAGTAGGTATCATCTGCACTGGATGTGATTTCACATTCTTTTGAGTTTTTCAAGTGTCTTTTTGAAATGTAGACTTAATTTCTGATCTGCTTGCATGTGTGGGTCATGTGATGTCAACTTTTTCTCAGGCTGAGGCAATGATTTTTCTCCTACATTTGCTTCTATTTCACTTTTTTCTTTTTTTTCGCCTTTTTAAAATACTGTATTTAAGGAGCTGTCCCCCTCACCCCCCTTCCAGCCCCAAACACACACACACAGATCAAACAGGCACATGCTAAGGTGGAAAACATGTTTTTCTTGCCTCATTCCAGTTATATGGGTTGCACATAATTGTCATCTGGATTTCAGTTCTGTTTTTCCTCCATTTCCACCTAGTTTTTACTTCAGGAGGAATGACTATCCATGGCATTCTTGGCTTTGAGGAAAGAATGGAGGTGATTCTACTTTCTTCTTGGATAAATTATTAGACTCTGTAGTACGTTGAGCAATCACAAAGAGTTTAGTAGGCTTTTATAGTGGCACATGTGTATTTTATACGGAGTACCGTCACTGCTGGAATGACTCATGGAAAACTATGAATTGCATACAGCACCGAGGCACAACAGTTAAAACAGGAAAGACAGATAATTTTTCACATTGAACCTACGCATGCAAACTTTGCATGTAGGACAGATATTGAATTACCCGCTTATTCCTTTATAGACCAGTATGTTCACATTTGCCTCAAGTGGTTTCCCTGAGACATAGTCAAATGCTCTTGTTGTAAAACATACCAGTCATTCTGCAATAAAAACAGATGCTCATAAAAGCAGTACTCCTATAATACTGCTGTATGAAATATTTTTATATTGGCAAATTTTTCCTTATGAAATCTCTGCCCTATGAGGATCATCTGTCCTTACTGTATTATGTTTCATGTAATGTGCTCGCAAAGTGTAGGAAATTCCAAGCCGTGTCCGAATTTGTAACTTTTTTTTTTTTTTTTAATTCCTGTCTGTGAAATCTGTTGTCAGAAATTTTGTAGAAATCATTTTGTCATCTTATGCTGAAAGATAATGCACTTTTCTTGGATTCTTCTTATAATCCTTTTGGGGTTACTATTTCTTCTTTAGTGTTTCTCCATTGAGAAGAGTATTTATTCTGTAGAACCAAGGCCCAAGGAATTTTGGTCCAAGTAGAAATGTTGCTTTCCCAACGTCAGAGTTTGATTTCTGCCTCCTCCTGCGTTTTATTCCTCCCTCTCAGGAATTTCACTTCTGTTTAATCCTAATGTTGCGTATGAACTCTGTTAAAGTGAATTATCTGTGCTAATAACGATCTAGTTCAAATATCTTCCTACACCAGAGGAACAGCCAAGTTTTTGTTGTGTGTCAATCATTGCATCTCTCTGTAGACTCCACAACACCTTTTCTTAGAAAGGAATTTTGCTTGGAGTATGGTGGAATCATAGAAGATTTATTTTTAGAGTAAATATGTTAACTATTATTCATTGACACATTTGTTTGATCAGTTGATATAATGCTCTTTTTACTTGAAAGTTTTATAAATAAAGGCTAATTTGTTATAAAATGGAATTTTCATTTCTCCAACTTCTGCCTTTCCCTTTTAATTTTAACTATAAAAGGAAGACTCCTAGTGAATATGGTTCCTTCTGCTGTTACAATTATAGCCTGCTCTTCTTGGTGTCCCTGTTAATACGACTTGCTCTAGTATGACCTAAAAAAGGTGGAAACATAAAGTGGAAACTGCAATGTTGACCTAAATTTGACTAATATCTCCAAATATGTACATTATCATAGTTATATTTATCTCTTGACTATCATAACAAATTGAAAGAAAGGTATTTTAATTTTAACCCATCTCATGTGCTTATTGTTTAATATAATAAGAGAAATGTTATTGTTTAATATAATAAATGAAAAGTTACTTTTTGGAGCTCTGAGGCTTCGGCAATCTTTCTTTCCTTTTTTTGTCCATGATTTCCTAAGCTCTCATGTCAAACTTGTGGATCTTGCTTTAGAACAACTGCTTTATTGTCGGTGCTGAGGTCTGTTGTGTTTTTTTTTTTTTTTCCTCCTCCTTTTGGCGGGAGCCCTCGGCACGTTGCTTTCCCTTCTGTCCTCGCCTCCGTGTCCCAAGCACATTTGGTCTGCACTGACCAGTCAGAAAATCCAACGCCGCACCCTTTCCAAAACAATTTGTGTGCCGCAATGCTAAACATGCAGGCAATTTACTCTGGGAGGGGTTACAGAGATCACCAGAGACAAGCCCTTTCTGCTCAGTGGAAAAACACACCTCACTCTCAAGCTATTCTGCATTATTCACTTTGACTCATTATGCTCCCATGTGTTTGTTTTATTTACTCGGCTTCTGCACACATTGGCATGGTTAACGACAGCTTGCCAAGGCAGGTTTATCTTGAAATTGCTCTCCAGCAATATTTTTAGTACGTTGACATTTTAAAGCCAGGATTTTGCTATAGCATGTCACAAACAGGCACAACTTCCTAACCAGGTTCTTTCATCATGTAATTGTACCAAAAAAAGTGGGCCACAGCTTGGTGCTTTTGCTCCTGCTCGGTTTTTGGAGCCTGACCTATTCAACATACTGATCCTAACGTTCTCCACATTTGTGCCTGATCTGCGTTATCCAGGCGTAATCTGAAAGGACTCCAGGTTCCAGGCAGAGCCTCTTCGGCGAGGAAGGGAGGAAAGCGCACGCATCCCTCTTCGGGAAGAAACATTTACAAGTGGAAACTCCAACGTAAAGGAACACAAAGCAACCAGCCCAGCTGTTAAACCTCAAGAGCAAATGTGGCATTGCTGCCTGGACCTAAAAATGCCCCACGAGCAGCGTGGATTGTGGAAGTTGAAGCTCTCAGAGCCCTGCTGCCATTCCTGCCATGGAAGCTGCAGTCGTATTTTTCCCTGTCAGAGGCTGCCTGGAGAAAATTGCTGACTCTCCTGGCTGCTCTGCGGGACTGAGTTTAGTCACACTGAACATTTTTTACCTCCTGTCTGGTTCTAGGTGCCGATTTTTCTGGCAAAGGCAGTGCAAGCGTTTTTTTTTTTTCCATTTAATAACTGCAATTATAACTTTTTATTGGTGCTGATGCAGCACCTCTTACAAATGCTGCAGCCTTCCCTATTGATGAAGTCCCATAACGCTCTTTGCCAACTGCCAGCATAATACATTTTGGCTGTTGAACTGCCCATAAATGCTGTCCTCAATCACAGCATTTCACAAGGAAGCTGTGCAGAGAACAAAACTGCAGGCTTTCTCTGCCCATCCCTTGCACCTGTGGGAAAGGCACCCAGGCATCTGTATCCCTAGTTTTGGAAGTGCTCGAGATACAAAATCATCAAAATATCAAAGAACTATTTATGCTGTCATTGTGCATGGGCTGTTAAAAAAGTGGTTGTTGGGATTTGAGGATTTTTATTGTGTTTTGCTTCGTGTTTAAGCCTCAGGCTCAGTAGCTTCTTTTCTAATATGTTAAATGTCACAGGGGATGTCCAATATGATATTCCAGATGTTTCCTGATGACATAATGATAGGTCAGAACTCCAGGAATGCTCTGAGCTGTAAGAAGTACAAGAAACCAAAGTAAAAGTGATTTAAAGGGATACTGGCAATTATAAACCTGGGACAGGTAAGGAAGTTCATCTGCAATTTCTGTGTTGCTGAATTTATGCTTACTACAAAGGATGGAATACTTTTGATTTACTAAAAGGAATTATAATTGAAGCAGGCAAATAAGGAGGTAACTAACGCTAACTACAGTTGCAGAGTAAATGAGAACTTTGTTGTTCCTGCTCTCCTTGTGCTTGGAAAGGTGTTTTTTGTAAAGTTAATGCATTTCCATCCTGTAAAGCCGTGCGTATGACTCAGTTTTTGTGTTTACATAAAATGTTACAAGATCAAATAATTGTGGCTGAAAAGTCAGACCTCAAAAGATTAAATCAAACATATTTTCTGCCTAGCAAGCTCAGGATAAATCCCTGTCTCCTCTGTGCACTAGAAGTGTAGAGTACTATTTCATGACAGAGGCTATTCCCAATCTCAGCCTGAGAAATGGGGAATTGGGTGTTCGGGATCAAACAGTGCGGAGCTTTAAGGAGTCTCTGGGAGTCCATAAGTCGAGCCCATTACCTCCAGGGCTTGTAAATTGTGTATGGCTACGTGCTGTGGGTTAGTAGTGCTTGGCCTGTAAATCCATTCCTTCTCTGAATCTATGGCAAGCACGTTTCTGAAAGGACGTGTGCCTAAGCCTGGGTCTTCATTATTGACAGGGAGCTGCTTCTGCACCCCAGGGCAGATCAGGATGAGTCCCAGGCAGGTGAGACCTGAGAGTGACTGCTCCAAGGACACGCAGGAATTTTAAGGTTTGTAGATGCCACCAAGTATGTTTCCGATGTTAGCAACAGGGATAGCTTTCTCCGTATTGAATCACATGGGGTTTGGATTGAATTTACCTCTTTATGTTTTCCCCCCAACACTGTTAGTTACCATAGCGATGGCTACATGACTTCGTTGCATTTGTTTTATTTAAATATAGCAAAAGAAATTGCTAGAGCTTGGGATTCTGGCTTAGAAAATTAAATTTAAGAAAAGCCTAACAGCTACTCTCTGTTATAGGTGTACAAAATAGCTTTGGAAACCACAGAGTTTCTACCACAGAAAACCACAGAACCACACAATCCTATAATTTGAAGAATGGACAAACTTTTTTTGGCACTTCTTGTGGATGGAGGACCAAAGTTTAGCGTGAGGGAGTGTTTTTAGGCAGCTTGCAAACGGCTGCAAGCAACCAAGGACTCACACAAGCTGAAATCCCCCATCCCTGCATGGGGTGAGCCACGGCCACAATTAACGCTCAAACTCCCCCAGCTGTGCTCATCGATGCTCTGCAGCAAGCTCCCAGAAAAGCACAAGGGTTTTCCATTCCAGCCTTCCATTTCAGGGTTTAAAACCCCTGAAAAAAGCTCCCTGCCTGCTCAGGGTGCCAGGCTGATGCTCGTCTCGGCAGGGCGCTGCTTTTCCCTCGAGAGCTGAGCCATCACAGGGGCCCCGTGGGGCAGCAGGACACGGGGTCAGGGCTCGGTGCTGTTTCAGCAGCACCAGGCTGAGCGTGTTATGGTATTTGCTGAAGAAGAGTTCCCATGTAGCTCGGGCTTAACTGACACTTCTGAAGTCAGCAGGTGAGAGAAAACGGTTTTCAGCATAGCGAAACACAGCGCTCTGAAACCCAGCGTGGAATTAACTGACTTCAACCAGAAACGGCGCTGGATGGTGGCTGGCGCTCAGATCTGCTTGCTAAAACTTTCACTTGGAACATCGTGCAGGATTTGTTAGTTTCTGTGCTTAACTAGCTCTATCTAATCTGGCAATCTATCTTGCAAGTGTAGTGAGCCCATCACTGTGGTATCTTATAAGAATATGTGTGAAAATCTTGTTTACAACGGACTCTACATTTCCTCCTATCGTGTTCGACTACGATTTTTTTTTTTCTACTGTGTTGAAGTCAAATCCAGGGTAGCTGCAGATTGGAAGGGCACTTCTTGCCCTTTCGTGCTTCCTGCAGGCTCCCTGGGAGATGCTTGGGAGCTTTCGTGTTAATTAGAGCAAAATCACGTACAAGATTACGAGCTGACGTCCTGTTATTAAAATACGTTGCCGAGCGTTAGTGATTTCCTGCTGGCCAGGGGAAGCTTGCTAGCGTGGTGGAACCACACCGGCACATCTTTGGATGTACTAATTTAAGGCAATTAAAAAAAAGGGTTGACAATTACTCATAATAGAATGTGAGAAGAATGAGATCAGCATCTCTTTCTTTATGCTAAGAGATTATCTTGAAATTCAAGAACCTGCAGTTTCCTGTGAAGACCACACAAATGTTATCATACATGCCGTCACTTCGGCAATTAAAATAAAGTTGGTCATAGGCTTTTATTAATGTTTTGTGCCCCCAATCCTTCCCTACTTTCAGAGGCCTGTGTTTATACATCTTTATCTCTCTCTTTTTTTTTTTAGTATTTATGTAAAAGAGGATGGCTTTGCCCTATTTTCAGATGAGTTGCAACAACTCTGAAAGCTCCGAGGACACAACCTGCTTATTTTTACAGGGGGAACAGCAACACAGGAGAGCATGTCCCCACTGTTCATCATGATTTGAGCATTGTCTGGTTATACGGCAGTGTGCAGATAAGAAGTGTCTTGTCTGAAGCCCTTCTAGTGAACAGGAGCAGAGGTAGCGGAGGTTTTGAGCCTCACAGCCAGACCTTTCACTGGAGCAAAGGGAAGTTTGGACATTCCCGTGCAGAGGTAATGGAGGAGGGAGGAGGACCATGCAAGCTCCTGCAGTGAGTCCTGCAGAGGAGCCACACACATTTGTTTAAGGGGTGGTGAATGCAGTGAAATTTCTCTTTGCACCCAGGCAGTGTTCAGGGTTCGTGTGCTTTGTGCCAGTCCACTGGCTATGGCTGTCTCCCGCAAGAGTAATTTGGGAAAATATAAAAGTGGCCAGACTGAAGGCTCACCTAGCTTCTACTAGAGGTCAGCACAGGTGGCTGGAGATGAGCAGAGCTTGATAAGGAGGTCATGATGCTGCCAGGCATCCTGCTGCTGGCTATCTCTGTCTCGGGACCTTCTTGAGCCAGCTGTGGGACTGTGCACCGAGAGGTGGCTGCACTGAGTGCACTGAGGGGGCAAACCTCCTTGTCTTTTTTTAATTATGTTAAGAAAGGGGAATAGTGTAAGATAGCATTGTACCGCTGAACCCTGGAATGGCTAAAAAATATTCCCAATTCCTCAGAAAGAGCAAGGGAAAGAGGTTACTATGGAAAGGTAAGGGTAAGAATTAATTTCAAAAAAATCATTCTTAAGGCTATAACCACCAAAAGGCATGCTGAAATATGAAAATCTTTGGCTATGGGGAAAGAGAAGGAAATACCTAGAACTGTTGCAACAATGCATGTGCTAAGTTTAGAACATCTTTAAGTCATCCTCACTTTCTGGAATTAGGTTGTGCAATTTTTTTTCTAGCAAATAAATGAGTTTTGTTTTTAATGAAGAAATGTTAAATCTCCCTTATATTTCACTTTGAAAGAGCTATAAAAGTGAAATGTGGAACTCATTCTTCCATGTCAATGATTAGAAGCCTAAAATACATCTGTTCCACATGAACAACTGCAGACTTTGCTTTCACAGAAGAATAGCTATATTAGTACTTTCTTTAAATGTATTCCTGTTAATTTCATTCCTGTATTCTAACTTGTAAAGTCAGAAAAATATCACAATCTTGATTAAAATCAATTTCACAGTATCCAGATGTTAAGAAAAAATAATATTAAGCTAAGTCTGTGTGTTTAACTAACAGTGATTATGTTTGAGAAGTATCAAGGCTCACAGCTAAACCGTTGCTGCAAAAACAGAGAAGCCTCATCAGAGTTTCAAAGTAATTGCATAAATACACTGCTTGGACTTATGATCTCATTTACAGCTGTGGAAGAGCTTTTGGGGGGGGCTCTATTTGACTTGCTGCAGATATTTACTCCTGTAGCTCTTGCAGTATCCGGCATGTGTCAAATTAGTATTCAGAATGTGGATTACTGGTTAACTTTTCCTCCAGAATAGTAAGTATCTCTCTTAACTCCTGAGATCTAGGTAGGGTTCAAAATTATTAGGTGAATTTAAGCTTTTGAGAATGAGTTATGAAGGTATTTTAACCTGTGTTGTGAATTTATGTTTAAATTCCACTACTGTTCTATTGGAATTTTGCACTGAGCTCTTGAGAGCAAGGATAATTTATGTACAAGGATGCCTTAAAATAAGCCTCCGTAATTACAAAAATGCAGTGTTTAAATTTATAGTAAAAACCCACACACTGCTGGCAAAACTATAACTGCATCTGGAAAACATTAAGGATGCTATTAAAATAGTCTAGCATAAACTAGAAATGAGACTGAAATTACAGTGTTGCTTACTTAACCATTTTTAGGAAGTATATTTTGAATACGATCTACTTTCCTATTTGATTTTTTTGATAAAACACCATGTTGTATCTTGTTTACTCCAGAGAATGAGTTGTGTCCTCTGTTATCTATTCTAGAAAACCCATAGCTCAGATTTTTCAGTCTTCTTACAATCACTGATATTTTAAAACATAAGCAGGTGGTTGTTGGTCCAGCCATCAGGGAAGAAGTAACAGGGAAATCTCGAAGGAGAAAAAAAAATCACAGGAATTAAAGATTTATTTTATTAAAAAGATGAAATGTTTTCAAACATTGAAAAATTACGTTTTTATAAAAACAGAAATAGGCAAAATACCCATTTGTCTTCTATTTACATATACAATATTTCTCACTGTATAAAATTATTTACAATATATAAAAAAATTACAGTAAAATAGGTTATTTTCTTACAAGACATCAAGCCCTGTACTTCTAGTGTAGATCATGGCAAACAAGAATATTATTGCACCTGTGAAACAAACAGTCTAACAATAGGAGTGTTCTCTTAGCCATGCCTTCAACTGAGATCTAAAATAACATCGGTAGCTACAGTAACATTCATTTAATCTCTTCTAGGGTCAACTTCAGGCAGTTTCCATACAAACATTGTCTCATAAAGCTTAGGACTGGGCAGTTAGAATCGGAAAAAAAAAACATATTTACAGCTTCTATACAATCTGTATGGAGTCTTATGGAGTTTACCCTTCACAGAAGCTGCATAAATAACCCCTATTCTCCTGAATGGAACGGCAGGTTCACTGATACAGTCACGTCAAATTCTCTGCAGGAGATGACTGGCTAAGTCTCCTTGTGTCAAATCCTCCTCGGCTTCCACTGCTAGAGTGTCGGTGCCTCCCTACGTAGTACCAGCTACAGGTTTTTAACAATTCTGCACCTGAGCAGTTAAATAGCGTCCACTGTTCGCAGGTCAGAGTCTCTGGGGCTACATGTGCCGTTTCATGTGCAAAGCCAGGTGGTCTGACCTGGAGAACGCTCTGTCGCAGAGGTGGCACTGGAAGGGCCGGTGGCCGGTGTGCTTGCGATAGTGACGGGTGAGCTCGTCGGAGCGAGCGAACTTCCAGCCGCAGCCTTCCCAGTTGCAGTGATAGGGCTTTTCACCTGTTGAAGAAATCACAGAGACTGTGACTCAGCACGGCACTCCCACATACAGACAGCATCACACGCTAGGCAACTTTCTGTTTTTATCTCAGCATATCCTTTTATTTGCTACCAAGCTCTCTGCAGTAAGCTCCAAGTAATATTAAGCCATGAGACTACTCTAGCAATTCCTTTACTATCCTGTACCTGCGCTGAGTCTTCTAAGAAAGGGCGTTGGACAATATGAGCCCTTACAACAGCTTTGACCCACATATGCATTGGAAAACACTTGGATATTATAGGTCTGATCACCTGTCACAGCCCAACAGTTAAACTTTTTGGAGTTTAGAGACTACAGGGTTAAAGCTCAGGGTGTGCTCTGCATGCAAACTGTTTTACACAGGTGGCTATCCCAACCCGCAAGCAACGTATCTACGAATGAAGCATCGAGCTGTATTTACCTGTGTGTGTCCTGAGGTGGGCCTTCAGGTGCGAACTCTTGGTGTAGGTCTTCCCACAGCCTGCGTAGGTGCACGTGTGAGTGGCTGTCCTCTTCCGAGGCCAGGAGCGCCGTCCTCTTTTTGGCTTGGAGTCCAGCAGCTCCAGAGGCGAGGAAGGAGGGGTGAGCATGCCTCTGGGAGCAGAGGGTTGTAAGGGCAGGCTGTCCTCGAAAAGGCCAAACTGGGAGGTGTTCTGGTACTGGAGATGGGTCTGCGGGTGGTGGAAGCCGGAGCCTGGGTGGTAGCTTTGCTGGAAGGACACGGACGAGGTGCACATCATCTGCGTGTGGCAGTCACTCACCATGAGATCATCTGGGCTCAGCGGGGGCGTCTCTGCCCCAGGGATTTGGGGAGAGCTGGCCACCCGGGGCTGCTCATAGGCCATCATGCAGGTTGCGTTGCCCTCCTGCTTGATCTTCGGGCAAGCCTGAGGCACCAGACCCATAACTGGCCCATAATTGTCCATGTCAGGCTCGGGCTTAATGTTCTCGACGAACTGCGGGCCCCCGAAGCTGGGTGTCACGAAGAACCGCCCGTGGACGTTGCCAGGTGGGCAGTAGTTGGAGTCCATCTCGGAGCGGATCATCTCCGGCATGAGGCCGGCGTTGTAGGGCGGAGGGCTGCCCTGCTCCAGGGCACTGTAGCATCCCGGGGACGGATTTGTCTGGTAAAAGCCGCTGCTCTCCCCTTGCGTGGGGGGATAGTCCCCGCCGGCAGCGCCCTGGCCGTAGCCGTCGCTGCCCATGGAAAGGATAAAATCCAGCACGTTGTTGAGGTCTTCATCCTCTTTGCGAGGCGAGAGGCTGCCCCAGGTGCCAGCGGGGGCCTTGGCCTCCTGGTCGCACTTCCACCTCTGGGGGAGAAAGAAAAGGCAGAAGGTTAGCGGCGCTGTTTGGGGAACACGGAGGGGTTTGTAGGGCTGCGGGCTTAGGGAGCAGCGGGGCTGCGGCACCGCCGCGCACCCCTGCGATGAGCGGCACCGGCCTCAGCGCGGCGGGGCCGGAGGGGGGGGTTGGTGGTAGTGGTGGTGGTGGTGGGCAGGGGCCAGACTCACTTCGTGGAGGGCTTTCTCTCGGCAGGGGCTGGCGAAGGTGGCGAAGGAGGGCAGGATGGTGTCGCTCAGCGCCATGGTGCGGCCGGGCGGGACGGCGGACGGCGCGGCGCGGCGAGCCGCCCTCCCCACCTTATAACGCGGGCGCGGGCGCCCTCAAGCCAATTGCAGGGAGCGGAGGAAACGCGTCCCGGACGGGGCGGGCGGGAGGCAGCGGCTCGGGCGCAGCCTAAATTTAGCCCCGGTATAAAAGGACGCGAACAGCTCCAACCGAGCCCGAACGGGGCGGAGAGGGGCGGAGCGGGGCCGTGAAGGGCCCACGCGGGCCCCCCCACACCTCCCCCTCGCCCCCTCTCCTCAGCGCGGGGTCCGTCGGTCTCGAAGCCGGGACCCCCGCCTCGGGTCGCTGCCTCCGGCTGGGGTCGGCTCCGGGGGCCGCTGAGGGTTCCTTGCCCTCGGGACCCCCCCGAGCTGTGGGGACGCTGAGGGGATCCTGAGGGGACTCTGCCCTCGGGACCCCAGAGCTGAGGGGACCCTGCCTCCCCTGGGGACGCTGAGGGATGAGGGGCTACGGAGGGTGTTCCTGTCCTGGGGACGCTGAGGGGACTCTTTGGGACATGAGGGGACACCAGTGGGTCTGTGCTCCAAGTGACACTGAGGGACCTGCTGTGAAATGGGGGACGCTGGGAGGTCCCTGTCCTGGGAACACTGAGGGGGATCTTCCATGGGACCTGGGGTGGCAGTCCACACTCCCAACAGACACCGTGAGGGACCTGCCGTGAAACAGGGAACACTCCCTGCCCCATGGATGCTGAGGAAGGTGTGAAAGAGGGTTTTGATCCCCCCACCTCACAGCAGCTGCCCCACAGCCTGGCCTCGTCCCTGGGCTGTGCCCCAGAAAAAGAGTTTGAGCTGGGTGGGAGCAGGAGGTGCAACAAGCACAGCACGGGAGGCAGAGGCACTGCTCTGCGTGGATGAACCAGGTCACCCTCCAGCCTCACAGACCCACTTCAGTACTGTAGGAGAGTTTTTTTGTACCACTCGCAAGCGGTCTCCATGCGAGGAAAAAGCTGGAGACTTGCGTTTAATGGAAGCTCAGGTCTCTAGCGGAGTTTCCATTTGCTGCACAAAGATTGCCAAAATCAACGTTTCCTTATGACATTATGAGAGAAATAATGCAAGTAGCTTCTGTGATCTGCTTTGTCCGTAGCCAAATTATGGTCCTGGGCTGAATTTTTTCGAAGGGAAGACTGTTCTTCTCCCTTACCTTGGCCTCTAACTCAGATGCCCAGTCAGAAGGAGCTATTCTCCAACAATTTTTGCTAATGTGGCTCAGACTCCTGTTTTTGAGAATCACAGCTGCTTGGCAGCCAGCCAAGACCAAAACAGCAAAAGTGGCAATTCTGAAATTGGGGAAAATGACGATCTATCACAGGATAGACCGATTCTTTGAGAGCCTGTTCAGAGAAAGAGCCATGCTTTCCCTGTACCTCCTCCATATTGCAATCACTTCTGAAAGGATTTCTAAGTGAGCTAGAGATCAGAAGAGTGTGGGAGAACAACTCTCACTTTTATATGCTGTGTGCCCCAGGAGAGGAAAAACGATGGCCCTTGATGGGTTCTGGTTCTCAGAAACATTTTGAACATGTTCACTAGAGCCCATCCCAGGCTTGTGGCTGTATGCAGCCATCTCAGGAAAGCACAGTTGCTAGGGTGAATAAATGATCTTTTCAATAGCTACACATGTTTTAAAATAATGAATATCTCTTGTATAACTTTCTATAGTTTTTATTCTAAAAGTTCACAGGATGGCCAGGAGGAGCAGCCAAACTTCTGTGACTGGAGCAGAATCAATACACTGAATGCATGGTAACGAAGTACACAAAGATGTATGACTCATAGCTATGTAATGTCACACTTGTGTAATCTTTCAATGTAAACTCTTTTCCTCTAATAAAATGTTAGTAAGTGTACAATACGTATATATGGTGCTGTGAGTCAGCCAAGAAAATATACTCAGATGAATTCCGAATGAATGTGAATGTTCCCTTGATAACACACCCTGAATGTCTGTGTCAGTTTATGTGCTTGTGATTTCAGCAACAGCTATAACAAAATATTTTGTTTCTAGGATATACAACTGTATGTGTACATTTCACTGAGAAGTCTAGTCAGATGCTGACTGCTATTAGGCACTGAAAGGACGTTTGCTGCACTGACTGTCACCTAACTGTCGAGTTTTTTCTATGCATAAAGGAAATGTTTAGTTGGTAGTGAGGATGAAAGCCAAATTAATGAAATAATCATTTAACCGCCTTTAGTTTCTTTTTGTTTTCCAATAAAGCTGCAAAGCTAAAAAAATGTTGCTATATTAAACTTGGTAAGATGAATGCGAGAATTTATTTACGTTGTGAGTCACTAGTTCTGTACAAATTGAGTACAACGTTGCCATGACCTTCCACTTGGTTTGTGGTTGTGCTAAATTTTCTGACTTTTTTTTTTTTTTTTTTTTTTTTTTTTTCTGTATGCAACGTTCATTTAAAATATCTAAAATTGAGACTCTGGCACTGATCTCACTTATGACAGCATAGATCAGGAGTGATGCCACTGGTGTATAAATGTGAAGAATGTGACATTAAAAGGTATTTGTTAATCTGCTGTGGGTAGAGGAGAACTAAATGAAGTGTGATTTGTCTTCCTGCCAAAGTAAACACAGGCTCTACCATTTTTGTATGACAAAGTTGATTTTTATAGGTGTTGCTGCTGATCTCTGTTGTTGCTTTTACATCAAGAACTTTTGAAGGGATTGTAGTCAAGATTCCACAAGTTAATAAAAGATTCAGAGCTGGGGCTGTGTGATGAACTGCACCTTTGGTGAAACTGCAACTGGATCAGTTGGTGAGAATACCCACGTCACCTGGCTTCTAGAGCATTCTGAGTCATTGCAGAACTCAAATAAACAAACAAAAGAGGCTCTCCTTTCTCATGAAATTGTTCTCAGAAAGCCCTGACTCGCATCTAGAGCTAACGTAATAACAGCAGAGTAAACAAGATGAGAATTAGACCTCATAGAACATTGTTCAGAATTGCAGTGATAGTAATGCTATGACCAATCACTACATATTTAAATGAGACAAACATTATCATAGGATTTCTGTCTGCCCGTATCTGTATCTCAGATTGCCATAGTTCTGTTGACTCACAAGTTTTTGGTTAATTCAAACTGCAGATTCTGAATGAGTACTTTTAAAAGTCTAATCTCAAAGAAGAAGTTGATAAAATGATGTAACAACCACATAAAATGAAATATATAGGTATTTTTAAGATAGGCATCTCGTAATTCCAGAACAGTGATTTAATCCTGTAAGTCTTTTATTTGATTAAAGTAACAACACAAATTAATTTGATAAAGGAGCCTTTTTGACCAGACTTTTCATGACTGGAGTTTGTTCCCATACAAAAACTTAAATGTTCACCTTCATCTTTTTGATAACTTTAAACTGATGGGGCTCACGAGGCTTTTGATACAAAGTATTTTCCTTTATTTATTTATTTATTTATTTATTTATTTGTGATTCTCCTCTGAAATGTGTGCATATTTTCAAAATCTTTCTTGAAGGTTGAGCATCAGGAACGTGAAGCAGCACACAAATGTGTTACCCCTCTTTAGCTGAGGACTGCATTTGTGCATTTCCAGTTATGGCGTTGCACTGGAAGCTCACACGTGAGTGACTTTCACAAAGCTCTCTTCTCTCCCAGCTCCTTCACGGCATCTCAACTTCTCAGCCAAGGGTACCACCACCATGCAAATATGCTCAGCACCCAGTGCTGGCTCAAGGCTTTTCAACTGGATTTAGTTTTGGTGACACCAGAATATATGGGGCACAAGAGGAGACTGAAAAGTAGAACAGAGCCCAGGGTGGGAGTGATGGGGGGCCATGTTGCAGGGCTGGGAGGCATCATAAGAGGCTTGGAGCAACTGGGAGGAATCCAGCTTATTAAGACTGCACAGAGAGGAGGTGAAGACTCTGTGTGGGCAGCAGCTAGTGTGTTGCCCTTACTTCCTGTAAGAAAAGGTACCACTAAAAGAGGCATCTCAAAGCAGCCATCTCTAGCAGGGCAATTTTGCTGCCATCAGTGTTCTGTTGACCCAGGTAACAATCTGGTTTTGCCTACGCCAAAAAGCAGAGCTGCCTGCATTTTTAGTTCCTAGAAGCTTTAAAGCTTCTCTGTATGGCCATGCATGGTGTTTATTTCTGTATCGATAGTGAAGCAGTTATAATAATTATTAAACAATAGCATGTCCTTCTAATTATATAGCACTTCCTTGATCTTTGTCATCTAAGACTTTATCAGTAACAGTTTCTTTTTTCTTCCAGGTCATTGTTAGCAATGTTGAATTGTAAGTGACGATAAAAAAGATCAAGAACTAATAAACCTGCTTGATTAAAATTAAATTAGATTTCAAGATGTATCAGCTTGTGTTTGGACCAATTTGCGTGTGCACACCATATTGATTTGTCATTTTCTTGTTTCTTATTGTGAAAATCATATTGCATAAGGCAAATCCTTACAGAGATTTGCTTGTTACATCAGCACTGCTGTCTTATTTAAAACACTGTCAAAAGCCATTGTCATTAGCTAAACTAACTCTCTTTATTTATGATTCTTTTTCTGTATTAAGTCCTTCCAGTATTTTGCCCAGGTTTATATAACACAGATGAGCCTATGTGGGTCATTCTGTTTACCCTGTTAAAATATTGACATAATATTAACATTCTTCAAGTCACCTGGGGCTTCCCCACTGTTCTGAAATTGATTGATAATAAACATTAACCATCTGGATATGTCCTTAGTTGGTTCTTTTGAAACACTTACTTATAAGTTACCCAGACCTGGCAACTTAATATTGTTTGAGTTGAGCAGCAGTTGTTTTAACATCCTCCTTAGTTACTGGAATGGAAAGTATTTCAACATCATTATTGTCTGATCTGAATACAGCATCTGGCTTTTTTCCCAAAGAGAGAACAGAAGTATTTTTTAGCACTTCTGCTTTTTCAGCATTATTATTGACAGGTCTATCATTTCCATTCATTGTGATGGCAATCTTAAATTGTTTTAGTGAAAGCCTTATTAGCTCATTTCACAAAGATTAGCAAATGTCAGCTGTTGATACTTTAAAGCACTGCATGCAGACTTCCATAGATGCAAAGTAAAATTAAGCTTAAAGTCCTTTTCAATAAATAAGTCTACTTATAAAAAAGAAAAGCTGTCTCAGAAATACTCAAGGAAATGCTGTTCCTGTCATTAAAGCAAGTTCATGGTACAATAAATCATGCAAAAAGTCAGATGTCTCATGAATTTAATTGAGGTTAAGTATGTATTGTTACACCAGTTTGCTATGTGAGGGATGGTAGTATTCAGCTGTAAATTATTCTTTGTCATTTTTGATTCAGGGACTCTTCAGACCCAAACATTTTACGCCAGTTTTTAAATTATCAGCTCTGATTAGGTATGTAGTTGTGTTTCTGCCAGCATTTACTGACATGTGTGTTGAATGCACATATGTTGTATTGCAGATGTCCCTTTCAGCTGTCAATTAAAAACACATTTGACAGATCTTTCATTTTTTTACAGAACTGTGAAATGATACCACAGTTTCAAAAACCATACTGACGTTTAATTTTATCAGTGAAACTGCCTAGATTATTGGGCACTGATTATGAATAGCTATTTTCAATTGCTGCCAAATAGTTTTCATTACAGAATCAGTAGTAAAGAGATGTACAAGTAACGGTGTGGCAGAGGCCAGAAAGTACTTATTTGGTTTCATTCAGAAAAATAACTGTTGCTATTAACAAACATATAATAGGTGAGGTCGAGAGCCCAGTAAGATGAAACTCGAAAGGCAGAGCTCGGCTCTGCCCTAGCAAGTTGCAGATAATATTTGGGAACCAGCATGGGGCAGGGAAATGAAATGGGATTCTGTGTTAGTAAGAAAGTGGAAGCACAGCCTGAACAAACTGTTTGCCTATCAACAGCTTCCTTGGACATGCCTGCCTCCCCTGGGCAAGGTATACAACTCTGCCTTCTTCCCCCTTGCAAATATACAAGTTGGCACAGTGGCACTAACTCAGGCCATGGGTAATAGTGCTTGAGTTTTGAAGTAAAAGCTTCCATTAACCCTAAGAGAGTATAATAGATTGAAATAATAATAATCCTGGAATAGACTGGGTATTGCATCGTGAGTTTTCATACTTGTCATGTCTTTCCTGGTCTGTGTTTTAGGAAAGAACCTACATAATTTACTGGAGATGACAGGAGAAAAAGTAAAATGATGTATTATCTCTTATGTCCATTCGGAACAATTAGTAGTGTTGTAAGACATGCAAAGTTAACTGGTTTTAGAAGTGAGAACTGTGTTTGGGGTTTAATTAATGCAGGAAAAAAATCTGTTTGAGGGAACTTCAAAGAGCTAATCAGATGCACTTTTCTTTCTTTTTAATTTGTAAGATCTGTTCCAGTCTGAGTCAGCATGGCAGATGCAGATGGCTTTCTTAGCAGATTTTTTGTCACTTTGAAGTTCACGGTTTTTAACTGGGGGAGGGAGAGAAGACTGGACAAAGCTCAAAACCAGCCACAAGCAGAGAATTACTTAGAAGTGAGGAAGGGTTTTTTTGATTGTTTGTTTTGATTTTTTTTAATCCCCCTCACTGATGTGCACAGTATCTTTATGGGTTATGGTTTTATCTGATAAGTAGAGGATAAGTCACCAAACACTCAAAGTAGGAGTTCATATAGGGTGTAGGGTGGTAAGCCTTGTTTAACATGATGAACATGTGGGGTTTAGTTCTCCTTTACAGAATGCCTTCTTTGTACTGCACCTGTATTATTTATTAGTCATATGTCCTGCAGTTGTGTAATGGGAAATACTGGAGCAAGCATTTCATTAACTGTGACACTGTTAATTGGTATTGCTTGCTGCCTGGAATTACTTTCCCTGTTTGAATACATGGAAGTATGAATCAGAGCTTAGTGAATTAGCCAGTGAGAGGAAGACAGGCATCTTTGCATGATAGGCTGTATGTATAGAGCAGCTGATCTCATTTGTCTTCCTGGACTGTGAAGTCCTCAGACTTAGATCACTGAAGTATTCAGAATGGTATATATATTTTCCATGATCACAATTTGTTATATCATTATGATTAAGCTTTGAAACTTCAGTGAGATATTTTGGGACAGACTTTTTCCAGAGGCTTATGACCGTTGTTGTGAACACTTTTTTTTTTTTTTTCCTTGAGCTATTAATGCCTACCCTTTTAGGATATTTATACATTTAAATTCCTGGATACCTCTGAGCTCAGGAGCAGTGTTTTGCATCTTGTAGAAAATGCCTTCCATTCAGAAACAACAGTTCAACTCATTTTTTCATGCACCCTGAAAATTTACTCTGAAGTGTTGAGCTGATATGCCTTCAAAGAATGTCACACCTATTACTGACACTAAGCTCTATGGGGAAATTAAGTGCCAAATTTCAGGGTTGATATTGATCGAAATTATTCATACTTGGTGCTATAGCAGATATAGTATACATAGCAATTACAGTTCAAGAGCATAATGCTGTTGAAATCCCTTGAACGGTTACAGCTATTCTTGAGCAATAAAATTCTTTTCAAGGGACAGCCTAGTACAATGCAACTTTGTAGAATGAGTTGTGAAATTTTCTTTTCATTTGCCACATAAAGTGCCAAATAAATGTTTGCAATAAAAATACAAGCCTGGGAAGAACGTGTTTTGCCAATTACAGCATAATGTGGGCTACAAAGAAGCGTTCAGAATGGAGTTCGGTATGGATGTTAGGATCAGGTTACAGCAGGGAAAAAGAGGGCATTAATTTGCCAAACAACTGCTAGGATTTTATCCCGCATTTGCAAGGAAAATCGTTGCCTTTGGAAGAAAAAAAAAAAAGAGATAGGGCTCATTCTGTGCAAGCTGAATATGGAGAGGAGAAGCAGGCAGTCTTTGCTTGGCAGGCAAGCAGAGCACCAGGACTGCAGAACACAGATTGATGGTTGCCGATCCGCTCTGTGTGGTTGCCACATTTAGCTTCTCCAGTTGGCCAGCACCAGCGGGGGGGCACAGAGTGGGATTAAAGCTTTCGGAGCAGAAGTGGTACAAGCCACACTGGGCCCGGTGGTGACAATTTAAGGGGCCCTTTCTCCTGTTGCTCAAGAGCTCGCATGATTCACTCTGTTCCCTTTTTCTGAGTTTCAGATCACAGAAAACTGAGTTATTTTTCAGCATAACTTTTACTTCAGCCTAAAGTTAGATACCGAAACGCTGTGCCTGTAACTACAGCTTCGCTCAGCCTGACAATGCTCTCCCACTAAAATTATGGCAGCGTTTGCCGAAAACATGCAGAATGTGGACCATCGTGTTCTTTACTTCTTCTTGGGCCGTTTTCTGCCTTCTTTTGCTTAAAAACCACCTGCTCCGCGGAGATGGCAAAGTGTCTCATTCACATGAAATCAGCGCGCAGCAGCCAGCCAAGACGCAGTGGCGTGTGTGAGTGAGAGGGGATCCTTTGCAGCCTTTATATACCAGAGTTATTTTTAACCACAGCCTCCATGCTTATTACAGTGTTTCCTCTCTCAGACGCTCAGGAAGCCCACTTGGCTCTGTTTCCTGCTAACATGCGGCCCTGGCTCGCAAAATCTCTGAGAACAACAGGCCTGAGACTGCTCGGCTCCATTAAAAAAACTGGCAACTTTTCAAGCCCTGACAGAAAACCTTTGAAAGCTCTGGATTTCCTCCAGCTAACGTATGAGGCTCCTACATCGGTGACAAATTAGACTGAAACAGCACAAAATGCTCCTATGTAAATAGCCTTTTTTTTTTTTTTTTTTCTGCGTTCACCCTTTTAATAGTTCGAACTTTATTTATAGTTATTTCTCGGGATGGAAAAAATATTTTTATAATTTTTTTTTCCCCAAAGATGGGTTCTAGTGAAATGTTTTCCTTGTTTGTTTGTTTGTTTGTTTGTTTTTTCTTTTTCCTTCGAGATTTTTTTGTGACGGTTTTCTTAGGCTCCAGGAGCAACCTTTCCTTCCTGGAAACCAGGACAAAATGGCTGTTGTGAGCTCTTCAGTAAAAGGCCCGTGTCCAGCGCTGAGTGCAGGTCTCCAACCGCTGCCATTCCACAACTATTAAATAATAGTTATAGCAGGCTCAACTGACTTCTGATTTCCTGAGAGACAGCAGAAGAGGTCAGTTGCACTTTATCGGTGCCTTTACCCACGCGTTTCAGGCATAACGTTAGTCTGCCATGGTTTATTTTTTCTTGGGACTTTTTGCTGCAATTCCAAAGGGACTGCTGCTTCCAAAAATGCCTCCATGTATCAGAATAGATGTGACCTTCAACACCGAGAATGCTATTTTCTCCTGAGTTTACATTTTACAATACACTAAGAAATCTTACCATCAAGCAACGTCTCATGTCTGTCAGTAAGAATGACCTGGAATTGTGGATAACTCCAGAACAGTGGAGCTAAGTGATTTTCTAATGTTCTAGGAGCATTTCCAGTAGTCTCATCATTATCTGAGTCATCAGCACCTTAAGGATTATTTGTGCACCCTAGGCATGAACAAGAACCATCTGTACCATCTACCTGGCCTCTCTAGACCAAGTATTTATTGAGACGCTGGAGGCACAAACACGATCATTGCAGGAGCAGGTTCACTGGCATGGGATGATTGCCTTGCCCTGCCCTAGCTGGGCAGTGATGTGCACTTATTCTCCCCATTTTAAACATTCACAGCCCAGGCATGTAGGCTAAGGAACTGGAAGGTTCTGTTTGTGCTTAAAGGAGAAAGTGAGAGATAATTCATCCCGCCCTGGGATGATATGGCCAGTTCTTGGACAGCTAAAGGCAATTGTAGGTAGTACTGTTCCAGCTCCACAGATTTGCAGAGCTCCTTTTTTTAAATTAATTAATTAATTAATTAATTTATTATTATTATTCTTTTTCCTTTTCAAAGGGCTCTCTTCAGTCCTTCATTATCCTCATTCACACCCCTGAATCACTAGGTTATGCCTCATTATATATATATATATAAGTTCAATCATCTCTGGTATTTTTGAAAGCCAGCAGCATTTTTGCTATGTGCTTTTCCCTTGGACCTTGTCTATTGTGTGAGGGCATCTCCAATGGTAAGAATCAGCTATAGCACAAGTCAGAGAGTAGAATTAGTTTCTAAGTTATTGATATTGATAACACTGCTCAAGCAGCTGTGGTTTGCTCTATCTGTGACAATGAAATACTGAACTGGGAGCTGGAGGTATCAAGCACGATCTTGAATGAGTAACTACTACCATCTCTCAGATGACCCTTATTCTGATTGAAATCAATTCACTCCCAAAGTTATCTGCATTTCACACAGATGTGGTTAACTTTTTCAGTTTAAAATTACTGCTGTGAGACAATAAAAATGTAAACAGCTTTTAGATGTGAAAGATGAATCCCATGTTTTGTAGTTTTAGCAACTTATTCTGTTGTTCATTCTTTGTTTAGGGCTTTAATCTCATGTCAACAGCCGGGCTTTGGGTGTGCCAGGGGCACCCTCCTTTGGATGAATCCTGGCAAGCAAGCCTTTCAAATTCAGGATATCATTTTGGCAAATGATCTTTACTTTGCAAATGCAATTTTTGCAGTTTTTCCACCCTACCTCTCTGTGTAGTTTATGGAAAAAATTGGTGTGCAATGGCAGATTCACATTTATTTTCAGGCAGGAAACCAAGAATGCAAAAATGCATCATGAACTGAAGGGTCAGGGTGAAGGCTTTTTAAAACAGAATCAAGGTGTTTGGGTTGCATTTATCAAGCATAGTCAAGCGGTCTAAAACTGACTTGTTTTGATGCTATTTGGAGCTCACTGTAATGAAAAACTGACTTTGTGCAGATTGACTTTCTGCGTCACAACCCGTCTTGGGATAGTAATACCAACAAGGACAATTAGTTTAACTGTCGTTCACAATTGCTGTTTGTTTGTACTGGATGGTTTATGGTAGAAACTGCAGGACAGCCTTCCATTCGAGCTCGTGCCAGTGGCCTCAGTAATTGCCCACTAGTCTCTGAAGGACAGACTCACCAAGGACTTTCAAAGCTAACTTACCCTCCTTCAAATATAACTGAAATTTATAGCTAGCAGCTTCTAAAATAACTCACTTCTCTACCACCTCCAAAAACAGCTCTGGGACCATGTGGCCTTGTGGTTATGGCTCTGGGGTTGTGGTGATGAAGTCAGAGATTCAAATCCAGTTGTAGGGAGATAAAAAGCTTCAAAGAAAGTGAAACTGTTTTTGCCTTGATTATGTGGAACTAATAACACTTCATTCTACTTACACCTGAAAAACAAAATTCAGAGCTAAAAATAAGGCATGGGGCTGAGGGGTCAGATCCCATGTCCTGTTTGGAGATGTGCTGTGGATAAAAACATGTGGCTGGTGCGGAGAGAGCGCTTAATCTGATGTGTCAGAGGGGTTTGCATTTCTTCAGTACATCATATCAAGGTGCAGGGTGATAAAAGTCAAGGTCTGAACCTCCATATAAAGAGGTTAAAAAGATCAACTGTATTTTTTAGCATACCTTTCAACTGACCAACTGAGGGCTTGAGGTCTGTGATCTGTGTTTGCTAGAGCAGCCCCAAGGTTTGTCTTAAGCTCTTAGTGGACATTACAGTGCACGGAGGGAGTTGTGAGAATCCGAAGGATGCTCCCTGGAAAGTGTTATTATGGCATATTAATTAGTAAATATAAATAGGATAATAACTGTGTAATTGTACACTATACAGGCTCAGGGTGGACAGGGTGTCCTCTGCTGTTAGAAAGCTGCTTTCCTGGACTGCAGTGTCTGTGTCTTCTCTCACGTTTTAGGGTCCTTCTACTATAGGGTCCCATGGTTTTAATGAGCTGTCAGACAAAACAGATGTGCTTCAGGTGGAAGATGTAAGAGCCTACCACTGTCTAATGGCCAAAGCCTTGGGACTAAAACATTGTCCTGGAGAAAGGTATGTTACATAAATGTACACACACATGTATGCACACAATGTGTATTCAAGTGCCTCCGGCCAAAGAGGAACCTAAACCTGGGCTGAAAGTAATTAAATAATTACCACATTATTTGGTATGAGAAAGCACACGGGTCTTTTCAGCTGGAAAGCTCTGACTTCCCCCTCAATACTCAGAATTATCACCGAGCAATCGCTGTCATGCTGGGTTATTTCTACAGCTGGTGGATGTTTCTGGGCTGAGAAATCCTTCAGGGAATCTTTTTCAAAACCTGGCCCAGTTCTGACACCCCCCACCAAAAGAAGGAAAAAAATCCTTGTGATGTTCACATTCAGTTTTTTTATCTGTCACTGATACTGCTCTAAATTCCCTCTGTTTATATGTCAAATGAGAGAATTTTTAACTTAAGCTGAGGGTTAAAGTCAGGTTACAGTCGCACTTCTTTGTACAAAGGATGTACATACAAAAGTATATTTCGAAGCTAGTCTGATGACTCTGCTACAGGTCATAACAAGAAGAGTCCAGGACAATGTTAGTCTGAACAATGGCTATTGTTGTGTTTTGATGACATCAGAAGCCCCAAGTGAGGTTGGCACATTTTTCTGATCTTTTAGCAGCATTTCAACGGGAAAACACATAGATGATAAAGAGCATAGATGGTAAATATTTTCCCTATAGTGCACAGGGGAATATCCAAACCTGATTCATCAGTGACAAGCTTGGATGATTATTTCCTGAACTACATTAAGATTTAGTCTACAGTAAAGACAAGCATTGAAGCATTTACTGAAAGACAAGCGATGTTTCTGTTGTTGGAGTCCAGTGGATATCAAAGATGTCTTTGAATTTCTACAATTAGAAGCAGCCAAATAAAAACCAAATAATTTTCCAAGCAGATGGCCTTAGCCCTCAATACCAAAATTATCGAACTCCCTAAGTAGTGGTTTTAAGATAGATGTTAATGGATCTCTGAGCAAGAAGCATTAGTGATCTGGACTATAGCAACATTTTAATTAAGAAGTTGTACAATAACAGACTCAAAATGTAAACTTCAAAACATTTAAAGCCTAAATTACCCTGGGTAAAGAACTGGCATTGAGCATGTAATTTTTAACATTCCAGACTGCCTTCATTATAGTTCAAGAAGCCACAGAAATACACCGTTACGAGCCAGGAATAGTTCTTCCTTTTATTTGGAAAGAGAATTACAGAGGGAGCTATTGGGAACTGAAGTTTAGTTCCTAAAGCAGGAGCAGGCTACAATATTTTTATACACAACTGCAACCACAGACTTGCACTCACTCAAACATGCCGGACTAAATGGTGCCGGCTGTATAAATACTCAACGTTAAGTTAAAACACAGGTTCTTTTTTATTTCAGCTTTGAAGGTTTATCATGCTATTTCTACTTTTGCAATATCATTTAAAGTCTGGATGCCTTATATATATATATTTATATATATATATATAAAAAAAAAAAAAAAAAAGAAAAAAAGAGAGAGTGCTAGTAACTTAAACCTACAAATTAAGACCATGGTTCTTCAGTAGGTTTGGAGAAAGGCTGATTCCATTCCGGCCATTGTTGATGGACACAATGCTTGCTTTCATTTGTGAACATGCGCTTAAAATTAAAAAGTAAATCCTTCTGGTTTTCTTGTAATTTTTTCTCCAGCTGGTTACTCCTCAACTGCATCATAATGCTCATATAATCTTTTTTTTTTTTTTTTTTTTTTTTTTTTTTTTTTTTTTTTTTTTTTTCCCAGAAATTGGACTCACATAACTAGTTGGTATGCAAAATATGTAAGGCCCCAGTCTGCTCTGAATTACACCCATGCAAACCGTTGAAACTTAAAAGAGAATTTAAAATATGCATGAGTAAGGAAAACAAATGGTGGTGCCCTCAATTTGCAAAAAGTCCTTTGAGAAGATGCTTCAGAAGACGGGTGTTGTGGGTGTAGTACGCTTCCTTACCTGTGCCCCCAGGACAGGGAGGAGACAGACTCTGATCCTTAAACCAGGAGAGCCAAAAACTACATTTTATTAGTGCTTTTGGTAAATCAAAAGGGCAGGAGCAGCTATTGTTGCTCACTAATGTTCTTAATTAACTATAATTTATTGAAAGGCACCAATGGAAAAAAATCCTAAATCTCACGGCTTGTCAGAAATCAAATGTCATTTTGTTATGCCAAGAGTAGTAAATAAACCCAACATGAATAGACATGAAAGGGCTTTCTAGAAGTGGTTGGCTGCGATAATTCCACTCAGGAAGCTGCTGAAGAGCAGCAGAGCCTGGCTGCTGTAGCGTTTGCCGTCTCTTTTCCCCTGTGTTGTTATAACGGGGAGGGGGGGACTGAATTTTCTTTGTAGCATTCGTTGACTTGACCACATGGAGCTGTGCTTCAGAAGCCTTCATCCTGGGGCAGAACACTTTTTACATACTTTATAAATTGTTTTGACTATTTTCAGATTAACTATTGAACCACAGTGGAAGCGTATGGATTCAAGATATTTCTGGTGATTGTGTAACTGGAAAAAACTGTCCTGATTTTAAAGTATTTTTGGCATACAAGTGAAAGTAAATAAGCAATTTTGGAGACTCACTGGAAAGTAATTGCTCCTGCAGGACACTAGCTGTGCCAGGAACTCTGGCAGATGCACTGAGCCCTCACTATTAAGCTTCAAATGAAAGCATTTTTTAATGCAAAAGATCAAAAACAAGGATATATAATCTAAAATGCAAGGAATTTGGAAAGAACAGTTGCCTGTGAAAGGAAATGTCTAAGCATATGAACTGCATTAGGAGGGAATACAGTGGAAGAAAAGCCCGATAACCTCCAGAGACACCTTGGCTTGCTGTGGTGGGAAGCATGAGCTGTGGTGGCAGTGACACGGCCGAGATGCCGGCAGTGACGTTGGTGAGCTGCCTCTGACTGTGGCTGTGCTGGTGACACGCAAACCTCTGGGTGCTTGGAGATGAACTCGGGCTAATCAGACCCGCAAATGCTTGGACCAGCTGAATTTCTGATGACGATGCTGGGTGAGGAAGCAGGAGGAAAAGCAGCACCGTGTTGCAGGTGACGGTGAACCACCAGGACAGCAACCTTTAGATAGGAACAGCCTGTCCTTGCATTTCCATCCAGTGATTCACCAGTGACTACGAAAGAGTCATAAAAGCACCACTGTTAGCTAATGTGTCATTAAAGGAAGTGTTCTGCTTTTTTTTTCCTACACAAGAAGTTAACAAAGTATTATTTTTCACTGCCTTCATGCTCTAAGCTGCCATTTCAAAGGCTGAAGCTACTGTCCTTTGTTGTTGCTCTACTTGCTCATCTCAAAGCTGTAATTGAATCCACCCAGGCTGCTTTGCAGATCTCTGAGCTGTCAGCTCTCTTGAAGGCTGTGTGTACAAAGCACGGTGCTATTAGCTTCAGCAGCTTAACAGTAGATCAGTAAACCTCAAGGGGCTGTGGACAGCCACACACTCTGTAGTGAAGGACACAAGTGGTTTTGAAACTGAAGCCACCTGCAGAAAAACTTAAAGAAATGTGTTTGGTCCTCCCCACATCTCTCACCTCAAGTCTTGTTTTTCTTCTCTTTCTTTCTTTCTTTCTTTCTTTCTTTCTTTCTTTCTTTCTTTCTTTCTTTCTTTCGGCCACTGTATTCTCAAACTGCCCTTTTCTTGGGCTCCCAGCCTGGGGACAATGGCTCAGAAATAACCTTTTGTGGAGTACATTTATCTAGGTTTGTAGACGCTCCTTTGGCAATCAGATCAAATGGCCATGTCCGAAGAAGCCTTCCTGAAATGCTTAGAATACTTCAGTGCAGGATGACAGATGAAATAAAGCATTTTAATGTTGCACGATGTATGGCTTTGTCTTTAGGGTTTGTATCTGGGTCCAATCAATGTAGTATCAAAGTCCTAAATCAAGCAGATGAACATTAGCTCTCCATTTATTCTAACGGGACATTTGATTCCTTTCTTGGTACACCAAGATGGGAGAGAGGCTGGCCTCTAGAGAGAAAAGCTTCCTGGTTACAATAAAATACCATCCCAGCCAGTACAAGTGAGATACGTGCACATCTCTGGTTCCCATTTCCCTGAAGGCCAAGCCATGAGGCTCAGTTCCAGCTCTCTGCACACCTGCTCTGTCTCGGCCGCCAAGTAAATGAAAGTTGTTTCCCTCCTCGTGAGCAGTCAGTGAAAAAGCTGCCTGTGTTGGCATCAGGCTGGGATTTTTTTTTCAGTCAGTTCTTGATGCTTTTCCTTAACAAAAATGTCATGGACAATAAGAACAAAGTGCTGGAATTGTTAATATTAGGGGAGGTCCAGCTTCCTGACTGATAGAAGCTCATTAAATAAGTTGCCTTCTACTGGGTCCTTCATAGAAGCTTACAATATAATAACTTGTCTTCTATAGGTCCTTCATTTTTAAAGCAAATATAGCTGTCATTATATTCTGGTTAAATTATATATTTATTTGTATATAACCTATAGAAAACATATAAGCATATATTTACATGTATACATACACATATGTATGGAAAGAAGGATTTTATCTGAGAGATGCATTAGTGGAAGGCTACAACAGGAGAAGGGCTCTTGCATTTGTAGATAGAGATGTCTCTGCAAAAGAAGATATTTACCTATAGCATCATTTTTTTGGTGTTAAATGTTTCAATGTATTTGGGGAGAAAACCAACCAAACAAAACCTATGTTGCTCTGAATCAAATTGTGTGTGGCAGTGGACTGTGAGTTGAATGGGTTGAAGATGTATACACCTGTTAGATGTCTTTTGCATCGTGCCACTGTGCTCGTGCAGCAGCACTTCCCAAATAAATAGGCTTGCGGCAGCAGAAGAGCAAGCTTGTTTTTTCATCCCAGATGTTTCTGCAAAGAAACAGTTCTGCAGAGCACGGCCGTACACCTTCAGGGAGCAACTGGCGCCAGGGAAGCAATGGGATATTGGCAGCGGGAGGAAAAGAAGCAATTTCAGGGATGTAAAGAGTCAGTTTAAGGACGTGGTGCAGGCTGAGCACTGCCTTGTGTACTGGCGTTTCATTTACCTGTTTGGTTTGGGTTTTGCCAAGAGCACAGCTGAGTTTTCAACTCCTCCGCAGTTCGGTAGCAACTGAACAAGTCGTTAGAAACCACCGAAACTCAAACCTCTACGAAAGCAATGGTCCCGCAAAACGTGAGCTGTTGTAGAGCACCTGACAGGGAGGCTGAGCTGACACAGCGCAAACTGGAGTGGCTTCGAGTGCCATTTCACATGTGCCGTTGTCCGTCTCCTCCTTGAGCCCTTGGCTGCTGCTGCCACTTCTGAGCAAGGCGGGTGTAGTAGAGAAACTGGTGCTACAAAAGAGATTAAACCCAGATAGATTTAGAAGCGAATGATAACTAAGGTCTTTAGGGCAAGGACTGCCTTTCCTCCTTGGTGTTCGTTCACTTCATGGCATAGAGGAGTTTTTTCTATGCTTGGGACTTCTTGATACCACAGTACCAATAAAATAATCTGAATGAGAGCACATCAATACTAGGACTGTTCAAGTGCTGGGTGACGTAACATCACTGTACGAAATAACAGCTCGCTGAGATTTGCAATGCTCCAAACAGACGTGATGGGCTTGCTTCAGGAAACGGTGGGTGAAATCCTCTGGCTTTCTTGTTTGGGTCAGAAGAGGAATCACAGTGCTCTCCTCAGGCTCCAAAATCTCTCTCTCCCTCCAGAGGACTCTTGGCTTCTCCATTTCTGCAGCTGATAAGGACATGCTATGAGGCAACCCCTGCAGGCACTTTGTATTTTGAAATGTGCTGCTCAGTGAAGCAAGATAGTCCCCTGTCGTTCCCCCCACGAAGAAAAAAAAAAAAAAAAAAAGGTCCAGGAATAATATCTTAGAGCCAAAGCAGAAGTCTGCCAGGGAATGAATGCCCTTGGGTGGAGATTACTGATATTGTATTTGTTGTATTAGGCAAGAGAGGTCAGACCATTCTTTAGAATATGTTACAGTAAACAAGCTGGGTAGCTGAGCCCTTCAAAAGTTTCATTACTGATGAGTTTTAACGTTAAGAACTTCTATCGTACAAATCTTGATCAAGGGAAAGATAAATGTGCTGTTTTTTAGCATTTCACTACAAACACGGTGTTTGTGCCAACTGACACAATGATTAAATATGATCCTCTCTTCTCAGAAATGAGGAGAACTGTAACCGCACCGAGCTCTCCGCCGCTGATACAAGATAAAAAGAGTCAAATCGTGTGTGGTTTCCTTCAGACCAAACTTGTGGCGCGGCATTTCGTGAATGATGTTGTCCAAAGTTAAAATAACCTGTTTCGCCCAAAGGTGATTTCTACAGAGGACTGCAAAATTTATACAGAATAATAAGAAAGGTTTGTTCATCTTAGCGCTCTACATTGGCTCTTTGGTAGTGCAAATTGAAGATAAATGCCCCAGTATGGGAATGGGAATCCATAGGCGTCCAATTCATTTCATTCTAATGATGGCTAAAAGGGCAATCCAGCTTCAAAATAAGCTGGTTTTTGTATTCTGACGATTTTTTAAGTTAATACTCAGGACATTTCCCCAGCACTGTGCCCCTGCTGCCTTCTGCTTCCTGTGTGCTGTTGTCCCGCTGCTATTTCTGAGCGGTGCCACTGATGGCCGCAAGACCTGGGTTCAGCTCAGCTTCGTGCAACACCATGCCTGCTGCAGCAGCAGCCCCACCACCAAGCCCTGCCAAAGCCACTGTACTGGTTACTGCAGAAAATTAGAGCAGCTGTTTGTTTCTTTTCAAGAGTATCAGAAAAACAAGAAGATGGTCCCCTCCCCATGTGGGCCAAAGGCTGCTTCAGTCTTTTCACTTTCAACCACACCAATAGCAATAATTCTTCTCTGCCTTTCTCTAAGGAGTTTTTCCAATTTATTGCTCTGATGCTGTGCAGGCCCTAGGTATCAGCTATGAGCGGCCTTCCCTTGTTGTAGACCAAGATAAAGGCAGCGACGGAGCCACTCCCCTAAAAAAGAGGCGAAGAATTGCAGCCCCAGACACCTTACCACAGTCAGGGTGCTACAAACGTTGTGCTTTGCAGCCTCACAAAGCCCTGCAGAAGGCTTGGTTTGCTGAATCTAAATAGGATGCCTCACCCTTCTCATGAGCAAAGCGCAGCCGGGGCTGGCGCTCGCGCTTCCTTCGTAGAAAGCCCTGACACCACACTGCTCCTCCTGGTTAACGGCAACCATTTCTGTCAGGCTCCACCAAAAAGCAGACCCTTGTTCGGCACAGCTCGGTCATGCCCTGTTCCCAAAGCTCCAGCAGATTTGTCCCGAGTCCTTCAAGCTCTGTTTTGTAGGACTGTGTGTGGGGCAGCACCTTGCTCTGCAGATAACCTCTGTTGAATGCCTGGTAGGCTTGGAGATCAGAGCTCACACTACTGTGGGTGAGCTCATGGAGGAAATTTGTTGTGACTGACAACTTGCTAATTCCTCCTGTGCCCCGAGATGGCCCTGCATTCACAATTTGGTCTCAAAACCTTTCTTCTGATGAAGGAGCATTTTAATGGCTCTGAATCGAAGGCTGTCATCGCATGGCTGATGGGATCCTACATGGGGCATGATGAAATGTTAGACCCTAACAAGGCACACTGAGAACCTCCCTTCAGAAATGTGCTGTGGATGCAGGGAAAAGCAGCTGTAATATTTGTTTTCTCACACGCTTTGTGGGTGTGGGGAGAGGAGATGGTCAGGAGCCAGGAGACATGAGGCTGGGATCCCCTATGCAAGCACAAAGCCAACGGCTTCTGACCCATATGGCAAAGGGCAGGGTGACTGATATCCTGGAGGGGGAAAGGGGAAATACCTGGTACACGGTCCAAAAAAGAGGCGGCACTTCCAGCAGTGGTGTGTGTATGTGCAAGGAGTGAGGCGAAAGAGCACAATTTGGGTACCAGCTACTCAATGGGGCATCTCCTGGGCCACGCTGCCTTCCCACGCTACCGGCTCCCCCCGTGCCCTCACTCAACTGCTGCTCTCACCCAGGATTCGTGCAGGAAACGTGGGTGAAGAGTTCCCCGAGAGCAGACGGGCTCCTGCTGTGGGCTGCCCACGGAGCCACCAGGCTCCTGCAGCGCGTTGACTCAGCGCGGTGCCCCGCTTGCAGCTGGGGATGTCCCATGGCACCTGCAGGAAATTTAATCAGAGTGTGGAGGTGTGCGGCTTGTTGCGAGGGCAGGAGCTTTGATGAGCTCAGCAGGGGAAAAAACTTCTAGGAAGGATTACTCTGAAGTTTTGGAGGCAAGGGACTGGTGCGGTTGTTTATAGCGTCACCTTTAACACAGCACACTGCTTAGAGTCCCCTTGGTGCACATGTGCACGAGCTGCAGCAGCAGCTTTTGGAGAAAGTGCATCTTTTGGAGGAGCTGCTCCATCTTCATGCAAGGAGCTCTGAGCACTCCCCTGCTTCAGCTCTTCCAGCAGCAAACACGTGCACGCAAACACACACACTCTGTGCTGGAAGCAAACCCATCTTTTCTAATGACTTTGCCTAGCTGTAGCTTCCAACCATTGCAGCTGCTGTTTCTTTTCTCTGCTGACTTCATGTTCCTACCCCAATAAAAAAAAAAAAAATCTTGTGTTTGATACAAAAAAAAAAAATTCACTTCATTAATCTAAACCCCTCTGGCTATACTGTCACAAAATACTGCTTGGAAAGAAGAAAGCTGCTTCTACGCTGCTGCCTCGGAGCGCTCCGTTGCTCAGTTACTTAAATCAGGAAGACCAAGATGTTCCCTCCTTTCCCGCCACCTCCACCAGCATGTTGCAAGAGTGAGCAAGACAGGAAAAAAAAGCTCTTACAATGTCCCATCTATGCGGTGTGTCAGTCCCTCAGAAATAACTCCTGTTGTCATCAGCCCTCGATATTCTTGGTATTTGACATAATGCACGGAGATAAGTTTGGGGACATAATTGTACACAGCAATCCAGAGTGTTTTGAGCACTGCAGCTCTCTGGCTCTTGCTTCAGCTTTGCCCAGAGATGTCAGGGGGTTTTGGGACAGACGCAGCACGGACTGGCATCAGCAAGGGACGCTGCTTTGTGCCAAACTCAGCTTGTGTGACCCAGGGCTGAAGCAAGCCTGCAAGCTGCTGAGTTTTCCCTTGGTGTTAAAGAATAAAAAGAAAAATAAAATCCTGACTTTCCTCATGGTAGAAGTTGGTCTTACCAATAACAAGCTGACACCTTCACCCGTCTCTACCAAAGAATTTGCTGTAGAGAAATAACTCCTGTTTATGAACTCAAGAGATATTTAAGAAACATTCTAGCAAGTGTGGAAGTTAGAAAATCTGACTTTGGGGATTCAAAAGGAGCAGCCGTGGATTATTGAAGTAAAGGTCAAACTGTTTACTCTGAAGGAATAACACGAACCTCCCACTTCTTCATGAATTCTTCATGATACACTTTGTAGGACAAATTTTGGGCTATCGTTGCCCAAAACCCCCAGTGGGGTTTTGTTGTTGTCATTCCTCCTTTTCGGTAGTTACAGTTACTTTGGAACAAAACAGTGACAGCAGCTATGGAAAAAAACACTACGGCTTTATCAAATAGTCTAAATGAGGTTTGCTATAATCAGAGTGGTGTAATTCCGTACAGAATATTAATTGCAATGTTGGCCACCTTCCAGCTCAGCTCTTTACAGCTCCATTTAAATGCTATTTACTCTGATCTAATACTAGTTATAGATGTTACTGGACTTTGTTGCCATTAACTGCATGAAGCAGAAGGGCTGTTCCTTTCAACACATAGATCATTCAGCACAACGAGCGCTTCTTATTTCAGAGCCCAAATATAACATTTTATCATCCAGTGAAATCTGAAATTTGCTTGGATAGAGCTCAATCCTGCACCATAGAAGTCTGCGAGCATTTAATGAAAGCTAAACAAGGCCTCCATTTATATGATTTATGGATTTGCTGTTTATTTGCTAAAGGCTTCTTTACAAGACTTATATCACCATGTTAATTACTTTAAGTATGTCCATCTGCACTCAAATAATAAAAATATACATATGAACTGTAACGAAATATCACCCCGAACCATGCAGGGCAAGAAAAACCATTCATGCTGCAGCTATAGCAACTACTAAAATAGCAAAGCGCACTGATTTCTGCCATGAACCTGTTCCTAATGTCCAAGAGACACTGTGTGCTGTGTGCTTTATATACCAGCTCCCAAAATATCCGAGTCCTGATAGGATGAGAAAATACTGTCATGTTCTTGCGCCAGGCCAATTACAAAGCTGTAGTTCCTGTGCTGGTAAAGATGTTTCCTGTTGATAACACAAAAGGACAACATAGCACTTAGCTGCTAATGTTATCTGGGACCCTTGTGACCTCTCGGAAACTTTAACAATTGTAGAGTTCACAACACGTAGAAGCGCTCTGTCTTGTGCTTTTGTTTTAATAAATAAGCAAGAAGGAAAATAAACACTCGCTCTGCAGCCATGCACTTGCTATTGGGCAGGGATTAATTAGAGGTGGCTGGGACGCAGAGGAGAGCTCAGTTCTAATAGCAAAGGGTTCCTACCTCTGACATGGGGCGGTACTTCACCGAGTCCTTTTCTAAACAAATATGGTGAGAAGGAGGAATTTTACACTCCATTTTCTTTTGTCAATGTTAAATGCACTCCACTCCAACTTTATAGGCTTGTTTTGTTTTGTTTGAGGATTAAACAGCAGATTTCACTTGTTTATAACATTGGAATTTCCAAAAAGACCTCATTCATCATGGCTTTTCCCCCGAGCCTTCTTTACAACTTTACACTGAAGTCTCCTCAAGTTCCTCCCATCTTTTTAGTTCCATTGCAGCTCTTCAGCTAGTCCAGTGGCTCAACACCGCAGTCACAGGTCCGGAGCCTGGAATGCAGCACTCTGGGACCTTCGAGGAAGAACTTCTTGAAAACATGAAACTGCAGCTGGCTTTGGGTAGATTACATTACCTCCTAACCATCTGCTTCTAATGCACAGCTGAGATCTCCAACCCACCACTAAGCACCCAGCTGGATTCACCAGCCCACTACAAAGCCCTAATGGGGTCTCTGGGTGCACGTGAGCCCTCCTAAATCTCAATACAACAAAAAAAAAAACAGTGCTTCTGCTCGCCCCGGGACTTTGTGGGATTCCCAGACCCCTCCTTCCCTGCTGGTGCAGAACCACACGTACACTCAGCAGGACGTGGGCAGGAACCAACAGCTTCCACAAGCACTCAAACCAAAGCAGAAAGTGGAGGAACCCAGCATGAGGTTGATCCTCTCTGATTCATAGCATGGGCTCGACACCCTTTTCCTCAATCTTGCAATCTAGAGCAATCCAAAATCACACTGGTAAGGAGCTCCTCTGCAGTCTTCCTTCTCATCCACCTGGCTCTAACGGGTACATCAGTGACTTGTAACCCTTGGCTTCAAGATTCCTAAATAACTAATATGGATTTAGCCTTGTGGGCTGGTTTTGCCTAGATTTTCTTCTGTCCTTCAAAAAGCCTTGGTGCAGCAAGCATGCTGCTTGAGAGTCTCACTTGAGGCATAGCTGCATACAAGAGGTATACAGAATATATCTTCTGTATGTCCTTATGTCTTCAATATATGTCCTTATGAAGGACAGAAGTGGTTTTGGTTTTTGACTTAACAGACACTCACTTTTAGAGCCTTATAAATGAATATTTGGGCTTCGGTTCTGTGCTAAGGGCAAATCCTTTAAGTGCTGCTTCAAACACCCCTGTCCCTGTTAACCCATAGCTGCCCAAGTGGAAGAGCAGAGGTAAAGCCAGTCAGCATTTTTCCTTGCTCCATTATTATTTCTGCTGGAAACAGGCAGAACTTCTTGTGATAATTTCCTTTGAGCAGTGCTTATTCACAGCAAGCCACAGTGGGAGAGGGTGGGAGGCAGAGTTCATTCATTTTTGTAGCATAACATAGAACAGATTGTGTTTGGATTTCACTAGATATTTGTTGTTTTACGTTTCTCTGCTTTATATTGGAGAAGGGCCTGCAGCACAACTTTGATCCAAGGTACAAATCCACAGCCAAGACTTGAAGTAAGCCTGCAAAACTTTCTCCGGAACGGGCCCTAGCCCAGCATGCTGACTCGGGGAGCGTCGTGCTCTTCACGTTGCTGACCAGTTGATTCAGGCCTGGTTCTGCTTATTTGACCATCAGCCCACAAACGAACTCGGAGGCTCCTGCCATCCACGTTCTCATCTGTAGTATTTTGAGAACAATAAGCCAGTAACTCCACCAACAGGACAACGCAGTTGCATCAGTACAATGCTGCCAACTGCCAAGGAAGTCAACGAGACCAGAACAAGCGTAAAGAAATGCTGGCAGCGTGAAGGGGGAAGAGCGTGTGACAGAAGAGGAAGGAGAGGAAGGTCGTAAGGCTAAGCCGGGCATCATTTCTGATATTAAGCACAAAATTATCCACGTCTTCTAGTTCAACCAGTCCGCCAACAACCCCAAGGTGGTAGAAGAGGTGAAGTGGGAAAAGTGGTTATAATCTTCCTGTGCAACACCATTGCCTTCGCAGGGCTTTTTGAAGATTTCAATTTCAGATAACTTTTTGCACCAAGTTCCTGGGAACATAGCCCAGAACACGTCCTAATAAAAAAAAACAAGAATCCTTCATTTTTAGGAGAACAAACACGGAACTGAGTTTAGCTACAAGTCCTATCTTTAAAAACACATGATGTTGTTCTGTTTAGGAACCGGTGTGCAAGGAACATGGGAGAACGCGCTGCTGCCCAGAGGAACGGTCGTGTTGCAAAGCTTTACGAGGGGAAGAGCCCACACCCAGAGCTGGCCACGAGCCGTGCACAGACCCTGTGCAGCCAAAGCCAAAGAGATCAAAGAGTTACAAGCCCAGCTCGCCAGCCCCAGGAAGGCAGGAAATACATCAGTACCCAAAGTCTTTAACTAATGCACTAATAACAAAGCGAAATAACTACAGAAGGAAACCTCCTGGATCTGACTACGAGAGATGTGACTAATGCAGACCCTGTGCTTTCACAAATGCTGAGTCGACAACATGCCCTAGCTACAGGAGAAACAAGTTTTATCTGTGTGTAGGGAGAGCACCACTCACGTAACAGTCTGGATTACACAAAATTCATTGGAAAAGGTTTACAACCGTTTATGATTTCAGTACAACTCGTCCTGTAGCATAAACAACGTTGATGTGTAATTAATTACCATAATAATTATGGTAATTCGTGTTGTCCCTTAATGCCGCGCTCTCACGCTAGCTTCTGCAAGGCCGTCAACCCTCACAGTGCCAGGGCTGCTGCAATTACAAACAGCAGTGGGTGTCAACCACAAAGGGGAAAAAAAAAAAAACACTGAAAGAATTGCAACATGCTGCATTTGGCACACGATAAAGACAGAGGTGCCAAGGTTTAGCCCACTGCTTGTCAAAGAATATGAAGTCAGAAATAAACAGGTGCAATCTCTTAGCCGAAGACGAATCCAGTGTGGATAAAGCCTCATTGTCTCTCTTTATGCATAAGAATGTTTTATTGACAGAGCCAGCTCAGATATGTGCAGTCAGGAAGCACATATAAGCAGTCCAATAGTACACAGCCATTAAGGGATGGCAATAAGGAAGGAAGAGTAACAACACGCAATAGAAAAACAATGAGAAAACCACCCGGCCTGGAATACTGATGGGGAATGAAGCTTTTCCAATGCATCTGTTTTGTTTGTTTGGGACATAGGTTCTGGTTTCTTTCATTATGACAAAAAACAGTTCCCTAGAGGTAATCAAGTGAAAAAAAAATACTCCTCTTTTGCTGAGGAGCTTTCAAAGCACCTGCTGACTCCTGATTCTGTGAGCAGCTTGGAGGTGCAGCCTCACACCACCATACAGCCCTGTTCAACTAGCTGGGGTTGTGCAGGAGCAACGTCTTTAAGTCTCATAACACTGCCATACAACTCCAAGTAGCTCCTTCTGTAGCACTGCCGTGGCTCATCCATCCCCTTTGTGCTGATGCCCCCTACTTGGTGTAGCAGAATTACTACTGTCAGGCACATGAGAACAACAGAAAGCAGAATGTTAAGAGAGAACTATAAAATGAAATCAAAGTTACTGAACTTCCAAAAAGGAAAAAAAAAAACACTATACTGAATAGGCCTAAGAAGTTTTAGTGCTTTTCTTTGTGTGTGTGTTGTTTTTTTTTTTTTTATAGTGAACCAAGAGGCAATAAAATAGCTGTACCTTCCAAACCAAAACATACATGAGTACATACTGTTCAGTGTGTGTCTATTTTTGACAGTTAATGGGAAATGATGTCCTCAGAGCATGCACCGTGCTCAGAACGCCATCTACTGCCAGAACTGGCCATGGAGGGGTAGGAGGAAAAGGAAAAAACACCAAACCATAGCTGGTTGTTGCAATCTTCCATTCTGAGAAAGCCAAGACATCAGATACACATACGCGCTACTACAGGAAGTACACTACCAATTAATCCAGTGGAGCAGTGCTGCTGACACACCCTGATGTACAGCTAAATATTTATTAATTAACTAATGGTTAGATGAGATTGCAGTTTTGCATGTCTTAGGGATGGAGGGCAACATTTTGCGCGTGAAATGTTCTGAGCAAGCCTGTATTAAACACAGAGCCAGGAAAACACAATTAAGCTCAATGAAGGAAAAAAAAATACCCTGCGTCACAGTGTATTAGAAAACCAAGACTGGGGACAATATTTGAACATTGCTGGCTTGGTATTAGGAACAGACGTGTGTTCAGAGCCACTTAAGAAGTTGAGCCTTTCAATGTTTTAAATTCCATGTAACAGAGACAGCTACGAAACCACACTGAGCTGAAAATACAGACCAGATACCTTACTGCTTATTTGAATTATGCAAATTGTCTTTACAAAGTATTTTATATCAGGCAGTTATGTGTAACACTGGCAGACCATTAAATTTACATTTTCCCCACATTAGGCAGAGTGCAGAAGCCACCAAGATAAAAAAAAAATAGCAGTTGTTCTAAGAACAAAACTTACAAACTAAAGTTACTCCTTGAACAATACATAGTGCTAGAATAATACCACAACTCTATTTCTGTCTTATGCTTGCATAAGGATGCTGGGACCCTGTATCAATGAGTACGTTAGGAGTTTGTTTTTTTTTTTTATGGTGTACAAATTTTGCACAGAACACCACCACAAAGATTTTTTCCACTATTTAGTAAACAAACCAGGAACAAAAATACTTTCAGCTTCTGTGAAGCTCAGTTCCACTTACTTGGGTCTCATATTAGAATAATTGAAGGTACACTAGGATTCAAAACTACATCTTGCTGTAGATCAAAGCTAGAAAAGAGTAAGATGCAATTGATTCAAAGAGGACTTTTTGCTCTTTATTACTTGTGGACAAGTAGGACTGATGCCCCATCATCAAAGCAGACTCAAGTTGCTACAAAATACAAGAAAAACATGGTTCTGGTCTGTAAGACATAACCTTCAACAGGAAAACAAATGAAGCTTTTAGGAGTCACATTTCACAGGCAAATAATTAACAGTTTGAAGAATAGTCACCAGGTAAAGTGATCGGTCAACCAGTTACAGCTTTAATATAAAATGTTTAGTCCAGTCATAAACTCAGTTGTTCAAACAAAAGTGAGTAGTGGAACCAGTATCTTGAACAAGGTCATTTAATTTGTTTTGATATCAAGTTTGTTGGGTGACAAATACAGTAATCTTACTCCAGAAAATACTTGTCCACACCTATCTTTGCCTAACCAGCTAACTGTCTTGTTACTGCCTCGATACCTTTGGATGCCACGCTCTTCTGAGACTGTTCTTTCTATTTAACATTACAGCAGCTGCATCTCAGGGGAATTTAGTTGATTTTCTTAAACTAATAACAGAAACTGTATACAGAGATATATAACCTACACGGATTTAGTGGGGACTATGTCTGAAATACTTTTCTATCTTGTGGGAGAGTCAAGAACTGCCAAGAAAGTAGTGTGGAGAACCTTGCACACAGTGTATACATCACCTTCGTGCACATATATTTAGCTTTTGATGGTTTAAATTTAGCATCTGCCTGGAGTACTAAATTCTAACCAAACCATTATAAAAATTGTTTAAAGAAAATACTGATAGCTGTTATTTTTTTTCTGAAATCAAAATAACTATGTACACCCATGCCAACCTTAGCTTCTCAGAAAAATGAAACAGCATGTAAAAAAAATAATACCTTTAAGTATAACATTCTCATCTGTTGTCCATTCTGCCAGGAAGTTATAAGTTACTTACAAATGGAGACTGAGAAAGAAAGCATCCCCTTTAGAGCAAATAAAGTTAAGCAATTCTAGCAAGCTCTAGCAAAAAGGGAAGTATTTGCCCTAAATAAACAAAAAGGCAAGCCTGAAGAATGGTAGCAATATTTTCAGCCTCTCTGTAAACAATCATCAAGAATAGGCTGGAGTATATCATTATCTGGGGGAGGGGAAAGTGAATAGTAGCTACAAAATCATTAAAAAAAAAAAAAAATCTTCCTACAGGATTTCATCACCTGCAAAATTGCTTTAATCTTCTTTTCCCTCTTAAAAAAACCTCACACTTTACAGTTTTGAATTTGACTTATGAATAAAGAAAAAGCAAATACTAGTTAATTGGCATAGGGTTTTCATACCCAAGGAGTATCACAGGGTTGAAACTCTCCAGTGTGCATCCCTACTAACATCAACTAGTAATCCTGCTTCCACAGAGATATTCCCATAGACGTTTTCCACCACCTCTTGTTCTCAATTAACACACCTACTTATTCGTGTACAAACCCACAACTTCTTCTGTCAGATGAATTGGTTTGAAACCATGCAAAAAGAGCAAGTACTATTTTTGGACTCCTGATAGTTTTAACTTGTATTTCTTAAAATTTTATAAGTTAACAGAGCTCTGAATGAGTTAAGGCACCCATATGCCCAGAAAAAAAATAAATACCTCGGGCTAAATACAACTAACTGTTCAGCAGTCATGTAATTGCACAATTGTCTACCTAATCTGCAGGATAACACTACCAATGACTTTAAAGATCCTAAAATATGAATACTAGAAACTTTGTGAATATAATGAACAAGGCATTGACAAGACATTCTCAAGGTTCATTCTGTATTCCTGGCTCTTCACGGTAACGGCTACTCCTAATGTAATTAGCATTTAGCAGCAAGATCAGCATGTTCTAAGAATGAAATAAATATTCACACAATCAATACTAATGGTTCAAATGCTCAAACACATTATTGAAAACATTAAATTTTCAATCTTTCTCCTGCCCAATCCAAGTTTGCAGAGACAAGACCCTTGGCAACAACATTCACAGCTCTCAGTACCACAGAAGAAGCTTCTGCAAACAAATTCTAGGCCTGAAGTTTTGTTATCTGTGGTGCCTGGAAGTTGTTTTACTGTGTTCGAAGCTGGTAGTCTGTAAAAGGAGAAAAAAAAAAAAAAGCAAAACCAGATTTAGTACATTGTCTTTCACTAGAAGTAATAAAGCAGATTAGTAAATTGGGATGAAGAGATAAAGAAAATCGGAAAAAGACAGATCTTCATGTAGAATAAGCACAAAAATGGGCTTTAAAACAATTAAGGTGATTACAAGCTTCCAAGCCAGAAAAAGTCAACAAAAACAAAGAAGTGGAAGTGGTTTTTTGTTTAACAGAGCTAGTAGCTTTTAGCACACACTATTCATCCCAAAGCTGACAAAGTGATATGTATGAGACATTTCCTTACTTACATACCCCCAAAATTCAAGTATTTGCTAATTAAGCTTGGATTCAGTGAACAGCACTACTGCACTATCCTACTGAGTTTTTCATTTAGACAGCAATGAAAAGGTGACTAGAAAAAGCAGCAAACACGAATGCAAAACATTATAGTATAGAGTTTAACATCAAAGAATACAAGCAAACTGTTTTTGCATTTCAATTTGTAGGTATATCCTGGAAAAACAAAGTATGCAAGACAGAGGTGTCTGCAACCCATTGGTTTCCAATTTACCTCCATTCTGGGTAATGTAACGAACCCACGGGAGAGCCTGATAGCCACTCTTCTCAATTATCTTTAAGTAGCGAACCTGGAAAGAAGGATGTGCTATGTTAGTCTTCCACGTCAGCCAAGCAGTGTTTAGAAAAAAAAATTAACTGGGGGGATAGCGATGGTCAAAGGTGTGTTTTATGGATAACAATGAACAGAAGTCATCTAGAAAAGCAAAACTTTCAGATGTAAATATAAAGGATAAACCTCTGACACTTGCATTAACAGCACGCTTTCCATCTGAAATAATGCATCCAGTTCTTTCATTATTCTCATTAACAGGTTCCCCTAAAGTAGGAGAAATCCAGACTTGTCATACTAATAAACAAGAAGTCACGGTACTTTCACGTGAGGTACAGGAAGATGTATGTGCAGCAAACAAAACACAGAACAAAGGAGGTAAGTCAGGAGCCCTAAGGACAAGGCAGACAACGCTACAAGGCTGAACAACAATTTTTGTGTTAAAAGCCTAGCACAAGCTTTACTAGTATTTCTATTTTCATCTACTAACCTGGATTCCTGAAGTGGTGAAATATGGAATCTCAAATTTGACACTAATGGGAGGTTTTCCTTCCTTATCTTCAGCTTCAACACTTGGAAGTCCAAAGTGAGCTCTCATCAGATATTCTTTTCCACCCTTACCAAAAAAGATGTGTTTGTTTGTTTTTTATTGAAACAAACAAGAGAGCTTCCAACAATACAAGTTGTTTTCTATACATAATATCAAATTGTTGAATTCCACTAAACATTTCAGATCTTCTCTAGAGCTTAGAAGGAAGCACTTGTTTTTAAATACAGATCAGTTTAAGACAAGCCTGAGGCATAACTCATGTTCTTCCAGTTTCATACTCAAAGAAAACATAAGAAATTAAGTTTTCTTTCTGACTATTCTGATTAAATGGTGAGATAGCTGTAATGCTCATGGCACCACCCAAGAAGCACAGGCTGACAAAACTAAAACAGCTGCTGCTACATCTAGGCCAAGGGATTACACCATCCACAGATATTGCTCAGAAACCCAATCTCTAACTTGTCCTGAAAATGCATCCCAGCTGAAAAGATTAAACAAATCTCATAAGAGAAAAATTTCTTTACAGCGAAGGTCGTCAAACACTAAAACAGGCTTCCTACAGAGGTGGTTGATGCTCAACACCTGTCAATGTTCAAGGCATTTGGATAATATAATGTCCTCATTAACACACTTTAACTTTTGGTTAGCCCCAAATAGACCAGGAATTTGGACTAGGTATCTTCAAACTGAACTATTCTATTCTATCTTATTTCTTCGCAATCTCCAATCTTTCATCCGAGAAAGCGGGGAAGAGGCCAGTACTACTTGTTAAATACTGCTAGAATTTGCTTTAGGCTGAGTCTGAACATTCATAAAATGTTACCTTTAAGTAATTATTGTCCTGTTGGGTGAAAAGACTAAAAATAATACTTACTGGAAAAGATTTGATGGACCAGACAATTTCACTGTTCTCTGGAACCCATTTGACACTTCCAACAGTGGTTTTAAACTTTGGCGAGTCTGCATCATTTGGTACTGGAATGTGAATTTCTACATTGTTGGCAGTTGATCTACGCTTAAACTGACTTTTCGCCTAAAGAAGGAAAGGGAGAAAAAACAGTCTCTAAATATTTCCATTCTGTGAGCAAGTTCAGAGAGCTTTGAGACACACAATTCCCCTCCACCCCAGTCTACTGAGAAAGCACTACAACAGAGAACAAACGAACTTCTCTAAAAAGATGCAAGTCCCACAGAAATGTTAGATGTTTGTACAAAAATACATGCACTGCTGGCCAAGCACTGAAAACAAATGAGAGAAGACTAAAAGTAGCCATAATTATTTTAGAACTTCTGACCTTGATCATGTACTCGATGCGGCTGTGGGAATGTTTCTCAATGACGGACTCAATCCAGATAAGTGGTTTTACCTGATCAGAAAAACATTCAACAGCTGTAGATTTTACTTCAACATGGTCACAACAATATCATTTCCACATAAAATTACACTCAATACCTGAATCCCACAGAAACAAAGAAAGTTTGCAGTGTTTGAAGTGACAGGTGTTTTTTTGGGAAGTAATTATACAAATAATCAAGAACTGACATAAAACCAAACTTGCAAAAACGACAGGCTTGAGGGAAAAAAAAGGCTTTCTCTGATTAGTTCCAAACATCTTCAGTTATCAAATATTTTGGAATGTATGTGGGTGTTTTTTCCTGTAGCTTTTTTTTTTTTTTGAAGAGGTTAAAGAATGACAATCCCTAAAAACAACTCTAATTCAGAACTACCATCCTTTAAAAGGAAGGAAAAAAGCCAACTAAATTCATGTGAAAACTTAAGGACTTTTCACTTCTTGTCTCCTGTCATAGTTGCAAATTACAGACCTCCTCTATACTGAGCTTTTCCTTTTCTCAAAAGGAAAGCTATCTTTATCGTTGTGGCTAACATACTCTATACTGATGTTGTCAAGCATAATGAATTGCCATGCTATCATTTCATCACGTGGTTAGCTTAAAAAAAATTAAATAAATCATCCAAATGGCGTTTTGGGAGCAGTTTCAATAGCAGTTGAAAAGATGGAGACTTGCTGCCAAGTTATTTCTAAACTCATTCTTACTTCCTCCAAAAAGAGCAAGCACAAAGTTTTGCTATTAACTTTTGACTTCACAACTACTATGCTGCCCATACTTAAAAGAACAAAAAAAATAATAAGGGAAAGCCATTAGCAACTTCGCCTACAGTCTAAATTATTCTCATATAAAAAATTGCTATACTCCAGACCCAAACATCCAGGCTTACGTGGGTATTAAGACGATACGACATGAGTTCAAACTCTCCATCAGGTGGAATGAAAGAAATCGTCCTGTCATTTTCAAAGCGAGAGAGACGAACACACTGGTGAAATTTCACATCTTCCAGTTCTACAGATTTACTTTTGCCACCTATCAAAAAACACATGCCAAAATTTCAAGTTGCTCCTCATATTACATCTGAAGCCTCATCACAGCCAGCTACACAGCAAAGTAGCTGCCTGCTGCTATTTCCCCCACCTTGGTTTAGCCTGCTGTAGTTTTTTAGGACTATGGAACTCCCAAAGAAAAGAGAAAAGGAAGCCCAGATAGTTACCACGTTCACAGTGCTATTCCATCTTTTCCTGGTACTAGCATGCAAAACCTAATGCAGTTTTCTGATTAAAAAAAAGTATTTCTATCACTTTAGAACAAATCCTTTCACCTGAGCTTCAAGCATCCCCAAGCCTAAGGTTTCAGAGAACAGCCTTTACGATTACCAAGCCATCACTGAAATACTCACGGCCTGTATTATCAAAGAGAACTTTGTCATTTAAACCAAGGCGGAGCTCTGGCATTCCTGAAAGAAAGACTCGCATTTTGATGGATCCAACTATCTCACTCCGCAACACATTTCCATTGGCACTGACCTGGATAGCAAAGAAAAGAAAGGTAAGATTGCCCTGACGTGACACCAAACAATACTCCCACCCCATCCTCATGCCCCACGTTTTCTTGGATGTCTTTCTCCTGAGAAATCAATCCAGTTGAGTATAATTGATCAGGGACAAGATGGGGAGAGATTGAGGGAGGAGGAGGAAAGGACATGTCAGAAATTAGCTTTGGAATTGTCAGGCACAGAGCACATATCCAAGTAAAGCGTTATTGGTCCATTCAGTGTCCTTAAGATATACTCAGTCTTCATGACAGACAAATTGTTTTGAGCATCGCAGTGCACTAACCATAGTTAGGCTAATTTTTTATTATAACCTTGTAGGTTTTTCAGACAATCAGCTCTTTTCAAGACTTCCTACTAAGTTTTCATTAAAAGTTCAAGGAGAACGTACTCACCAAAAGGTTAACAGACTCTATAACATCTAGGAACACTTCATTCTTCCTATATTTTATCCCTTCTGACCTCCACGAAACAGCATTTGTAACAGTGGCGGGTGGACGTGGAGCTCCAGTTTCAAGTTTGTGACCTTCCTGAGTGATGTACCTTTACAACCACATAATGGGGTTGAAAAACAAATTATGTTTTGTAAAGTCAGACTCACATCAGCAATAAACAGTTCATAGAATATCCTGAGTTGGAAGGGACCCACAAGGATCAGCGAGTCCAACTCCTAGCACCACACAGATCTACCCAAAAATTCAGAATTATGAATGAGAGCACAGCCCAAACGCTTCTTAAACTCCCGACAGGCTTGGTACTGTGACCACGTCCCTAGGGAGCCTGTTCCAGTGCGCGACAACCCTCTCTGTGAAGGATCTTTTCCTGATATCCATCCTGAACCTCCCCTGTCACAGCCTGACTCCATTCCCTCAGGTCCCATCACTGGTCACTAAAGAGAATAGATCAGTGCTTGCCCCTCCACTCCCCCTCGCGAGGAAGCTGTAGACCACGATGAGGTCTCCCCTCAGCCTCCTCTTTTCCAGGCTGAACAGGCCAAGTGCCCTCAGCCACTCCTTGTATGTTGTCCCCTCTAGGCCCTTCACCATCTTCATCGCCCTCCTCTGGAGGCTCTCCAACAGTTTCACATCCTTTTTGTAAACAGTGCTCAAGGTGAGGCCGCACTAGTGCAGAGCAGAGCGGGACAATCACCTCCCTTGACCGTGCAATGCCGTGCTCGATGCACCCCAGGATAGGGTTGCCCCTCCTGGCTGCCAGGGCACACTGCTGGCTTACGTTCAGCTTCGAATCTGTCCAGATCACTCTGCAAGGCCTTTCCACCCTCAAAAGACAGCTCCTCCCAGTTTAGTATCATCAGCAAATGTACTCAAAACATCTTCTAGTCCTCCATCCAAATTCTTTACGAAAACACTGAAGAGAACTGGCCCTAAGATGGAGCCCTGGGGGACCCCGCTGGTGATGGTCACCAGCCTGATGCAGCCCCATTCACCACAACCCTTTGAGCCCTACCCGTTGGATACTACAAGGTTACATTTTACCAAGTATTAAATATTCTGATAACTGATACTTACTCTTGTAAAATTTTACTATCAGTGGTTTGCGGGTAACCAAAATCCATAAGCTCATCTAACAACTCATAAATAATAACAAAATTATCCCTAATGCTCTCTTCTTCCAACTCCTTGAAATATTCAGAAAAAACCTGAGAGAACAACAAAAAGGGGGAGGGGAAAATGGAGGACATTAGATGAGGAACTACAGCACATGCAGAATGTAACATGCTGTTACATTCTGACATTTAAAATAGTTTTTAAAAAAGCCCCAAATCAAGGCCTGTAATTCACAAACACCATTCTGTTTAGAAGATTAGCCTCACGAAAACATTCCTCAATTAAATGAGAGCTACAGAATCCCAGAAGCAGCTTAACTATGATGAAAAATATTTATTCTGGGGAAGATATTCTTCATGCCAGGTACAGATGAACCAAACAGAATCCATACGTGACATGTCACCACTCCTGCATCAAGTTCAGTTTTATTCTGTGTTTGCAGGTCTTGTGCAACTACTTACAGCAACGTGCCACATCCTTTGCCTACTCAGCTGGAGAATATCAATTCCACCACTAATGTTAGGAAGATATTTCTACAAAATAACCAAATACAAAGTCAAAATACCTTTTTTTTTTTTTTTTGTTAAGTGAAAGCCCTATATGTTTTGTTTAAATCAGCTTTAGACTGTGCTGAAAAAAAAAAAAAAAAAAAGATGGAGGTTACTTCTGAGATTTGCTACTCACCTGAACTACTTTATATAAAAATGAAAACACCAGTGATACACAAGCATTCTTCTTAGAAGTTGCAACAACTGATAAAGGCTGTTCAGGAACATACATTCAAAATTACCATTTTAGAAAGTTTAATGAGTGTGTTTTTAAAAGCATCTAGATAATTGCAATTGGCCAAAACACTAAGAGTTAATTAGCAGTGCATTTAGCCTAATGAGAGGTAAAGATAAACGTTAAGAAAATAATTTGTTGAAGTTAAATTAACATAAACACTTCTCTGTGCACTGTGCCGCTGGTGCATGTTACAGTATGCCATGCATAAGCCCACTTAGTTTAGTATGAGCCTCCTGTTCTCCAGCTTTGCATTTAGAAACAAATAATGAAAGTAAAACAGCAGCACTTGGAATATCAGTAAATGCAAGCTATTTGCAGTAGAAAGGATACGATATAGGTTGTTATGCTTAATCCACATAAAACGAACTCCTCCATGGGCTAGAATAGGAGAAAGCGTCCCCTCTTCTTCCTTTTCCATAAGGATTGGCATAAAATGCTCCACCTCTGACATGTCCACGTCTCCACGGTAATTCCGACAGATGAGAACCTATAAAAAAAAATGTAACTCCTTCTTGCACTTTGTCTTTCAAGACACAATGTTACCATGCAAGGCCAACACCTGAGATACTTAAAATGCTTCTAAGTAACATAAAAAACGAAAAAGCCGCCAAGCATCAGCACACTCTCTGCACACTATAAATGCAAACCACAACAGCAAAACAGTTTGCTGATTAGAATGCAAATCCTAATCTTTCATCCCCGAGCTGCGTTGTGCTATTTTCTAAAGTTCTTCCCCACATACGGCTGCGCACACCCTAACAACAGCCTTTAGGATGGAAAAACACCAACTCCTCTGGGACAAACCGCCGCCAATTAAAGCGGAGATTAATTACCCGAGGCAGGATGCACAAGAGCCCTGCTGCTCCCAGCAGCTGTAACTGCGAAGGGGACTCACAGGCCACGGCTCCCCTGTCACAGCGCGACCCCCCAGCCCTACATCATCCCGGCGGTGCCAGCAGAGAGGCCCCGGGAAGGGGCAAGCGGCTACCGCACGCCCCGGAGAGGGCACCGCAGCGGGCCCAGGGCTCGCACGGCCCCTCGGCGGCAGCCCGGGGCCGGTGGGGAGCTCCCGGGGCAGGGGGCGGCCGCAGCCCGGCCTCACCTTCCCCTTCAGGTCCAGCACGTAGACGGCGCTGGCCGACATCGCGCCGCCGCCCGGGCCGCCGTGCCCCCGGCCACGGCCACAGCTACTTCCGCTTCCGGCAGCGGCACTTCCGGCGGGGAGCGGCGAAACGAGGCCCGGCGGCGCGGACGGATCCGCGCACGGCGCTGTCGGAACGGCGGAAGAGTACAGTTGAAAGGCTGTTAAATAGTCCGGCGGGATCCTGGCTTTGACCCCACTGCGAAACGGAGCCGCAGCTCACAGAGGGGGTCTCGAGCAGGGTAACGAGGGAGCCCAGGGCCGGATCAGTGACAGCAGAGGAAAAACACTCAGGATGAAAAAGAATGGGAGGGTTTGGAGTGTGTAAATGTACCTCAGTCACATCACCTCTCAGAGTAACAGTTGTAAATGCAGGCAAGCACTTCAAAAACAACACAAACAACTCCACAGGAGCACTTCGCATAGCAGTGAATGCAAATACAAAGGATATGGTTTAGGTTGTTACGTTTAATCCACATAAAACGATCTCCTCCATGTGCACTGCTTCCTCATCAGTGCACTGCCCCTCATTTCATAGGGAAGTCAGCACCAAAATGAAAGATGAAAGCAGGATTTTAATAAGAAGTTACATCAGAAGTAAAGGTACAAGAGGATTTTAGAACACCGCACACACCCCCTCCTCCCCAGTATGTATAGATAGAAATTATACAGGTCCTGTAACTTACAAGAAAAGCTGACTCTTCACTTCTAAAAAGGAGAACTGTTAGTATTGAACAAATAAAAGTACATTTTCCAGTTAGCTCAAAGCAATTGACTTTGGCCTTAATCTGACTTTGAGCACTAAAAAAAATAGCTCTCTGCAACTCTATAAACCAGCGTTCACTAGCCAAGAAATTTTGTTGAATATTTGATTTTAAAATACAATTAAATAAGACAGTACAAGGTCATAAACGTTCAGAAGATATATTAAATACTCAATATCAAGAATACACAGATTTACATGGCAACCCCGTTCAATACAAACAGAACTCCTGATGCAAAGCCCCGAAAAGCAGTCCATTCACTTGGTCCAGCTGACTTTCGGAATGTCATAATGCTCAGTCAGAGTATCCAGGTGCCTGTTGAAGTCCTAGAGGATGAGAAAACACAACATTTAACACATGACACAGACATCACCACTATTGAATTACAAGATGCTGTTCTCACAGCTTATGTGTTTCACAGAAATAAAAGAGCTCCTCCAGCCCAGCAAGCCTGCGTGCTGATAGATACATGCGAGTAGGAGTAAATCGGGATAATTCTGCTCACCTCAACTCTCTGCTTGTGGGTTTTAGACGCTTTCTTCAGGATCCTCTCCATTTGCTGGAAGAAGACACAAGAGTGGCTGGTTACTCACAGTACCCCCTCAGAGGCTACATCTGAGGGAGCCTTTGGGGCTTTGGGACTCCCAGGAGGGGTCTTGGCCCTACCCGCTTCTCCTGCATCTTCTCGTAGGCCACTTGGGCCGGGGTCCGCTTATCCAGGCCGCGCTTCTTCTCCTCCTCCTGCTTCTTGCTGCTCACGATCTGCTCCAGGATCTGGGCCTTGTCCTTCGCCTTCTTCTTCTTCCTGAAGACAGCGAGCGGTCAGCGCCCGGCCCCGGGGCCCCAGCGCCCGGCCCCGGGGCCCCAGCGCCCGGCCCCGGTCCCCAACGCCCGGCCCCGGTTCCCAGCCCTTTACCGGGTCCCCACTCCCTCACCGGGTCCCCAGCGCCCGGCCCCGGTCCCCAGCCCCTCTCCGGTTCCCCTCCGCCGCCGTCCCCTCACCGTTTGCCGGCCCCCAGCCCGGCTCCGCTTCCCTTGAGCCGCAGCGGGCCGCGCTGCACCGCCTCGTAGTCCGCCATGGCCGCCCCAGCCGCCCTCTGGCGGCGAGAACGGTCCCGTTTTTGTTTTTGTTTTTGTTTTTTTTCTTTTCCTTTTTTCCTGTGAGGGAAAAATCCGGCAGCACCGGGCGGCCCCGTGAGCCCGGCAGTGCCAAGAGCCTGACCCAAAGCCCTGTGCCCTCCCCACACACCCGGCTCCACGCCGAACAGACCCATTCTGAGGCATCTTTTAGAGAGTTTTAAAGAGTTTGAGGTCAGAGAAGGGCTGCGGAGCTGCTGAAGGGTTTGGGACACAAGTCCTGTGAGGAGTGGCTGAGGGGATTTGGTCAGGAGAAGAGGAGGCTCAAAAGAGACCTCATTGCTCTCTGCAACAACCTCTACAGGGAGCCTGGGGTCGGCGTTTTCTCACAGATAACCAGTGGTAGGACCAGAGGGAATGGCCTCAAGTTGCGCCAGGGGAGGTTCAGGTTGGAAATTAGGAGACATTTCTTCTCACAAGGAGCGGTCAGGTGTTGGGACAGGTTGCCCAGGGAGGTGGTGGCATCACCGTCCCTGGGGATGTTCAAGGAAAGGTTGGACCTGGTGCTTAGGGACATGGTTTAGTGGGTGACATTGGTGGTAGGGGGGTGGTTGGTCCACATGATCTTGAAGGTTTTTTTTTTTTAACCTTAATGATTCTCTGATCTTTGCTTATTTTGAGCAAGGCCGGTATATCTTCACTGCAGAGAGTAGATTTGGCCACCAAAAAATCAGACACCAGACATACCTCCTGGACAGACGGTATGAAGGACCAAAAAATGAAGATGTTACTGCCTACCCATTGGCAATAAATCAGGCAGCCCACCACAGGCCGTAGTAGTGCTGTCAGGTCCTCCCTCTGCCCTTGTGTTTCACATTTCATAAAGCCCTTACCAGCATATTTCTGTTTTTATGTATAACCTGCATATTCACATGCATTTTCAGTGTAAAGAACATATATGTACTTACATGCATGTATGTCACATTAATAGCAACTAACCAGTGATAATGTACATTAATAGATAATGGGGGAATAAATAGACTGAGAGGGCTTCATAGGTACTACCTAAGTGCAAACTGCCATTAACATTAGTGGACAGTACACAATGCATATTATAGAGAAAAGTGAGACATTGCTAACACTTTTCAGGTAATTTACCATATGAAGGAATGAAATTGTGCAGTCCATGAAGTCCATCTGCTGCTCTAAAGACACAAACAAGAACCTATTAGTTGTTTGGCTAAATACTGTAACGTGAGTCTTTATTATGCACACAGGAGACAGGTGAGTGATGCTGGATAAGAGCCTTGAGTAGTCAGACTAGAGATTTGATGAAATGCTCCTATTATGACTCTTTGCAGCCTGTGGAATAGGGAAGCTGGTTACTTGATCCTCTGCTTTACCTGAACCTCATTGTTGTAGCTTTTAATATCTGAATATCCAGACCAGCTATAAAGGTGACTTTGAGGAAAGAATGATAGGACAAGACTCAGCAGTCAGAGCCAGAAATGGGCAACAAGCAAACCATTTTCACTCCAGAGCAACTGGATGCATATCAGGTACAAAACAAACTAAATGGGTATGAAGACAGAATATTGAATAATGGCAAGTAGTTTTTTGTTTTGTTTTGTTTTGTTTTGTTTTAAGCAGTTTCTTTAAAAATTACTAAGTAAGAGTATTAAATTACAGCAAAGGTTTTTAGGAACATGCTTGGATTCTTACATCAGGAAAGGTTATAAAGTATAAATTATGTGCCAAAAGGAAAGAGTATTAGTGCTTAGCCACATACATTACAATATAATTCCATTTGAGTCACTGTAGTGGAAAACTTAGGGCCAATGCATGCTAAAACCTGTCATTACATATTATGTCATTTCTTATTTCATAGGACTGCACGTTCTTTACAAGGAAAGAAATTTTGAGGTGAGTCTTGTGTGTGTGTTTTATGTATAAAATATGAAAATTTCTACAAAACAGATTACATATAGGATATTAAAAATATTTATACAAAATTAAAGTGATAAGTGATACATTTGGACAACGTGCTTTTTTTTTTTTTTTTTTTTAGTTTACAAAAACTATGTAACTATGTACAGATAAATTTTATGTTAAGGTACCAGTCTCTATGCCAGAAATAAGTGTAACAGAGTATATCTTAGTGTGTACTTTGTCATTGACTTCTACATTCCCTCACCTCATTTATAGTCAAGCACTTCAAAGTGTACTGTTAGTCACTGGGACATGTAGCCTGTTTTACGAAATCATAAATGATTTTGTCAAATGTTATTCACATTTTCTTCATGTCTTCATGTAAATAATTAGTAGTGGTACTCTAAGGTGCATTTTTCCTGGAGCCTTCATGAGCCTCATCAAATACTCCATTTATCTCTGGCCACAGGATCTACTAGAAACAGGTTTGGTATTCCGTTCATATGAGACTGAGAGCCTTCACTGAAAACTTGAACTTGTTCTCCTATCATAAATACATATATATTTACACAGATAGTAATGTACATAACATTGAAGTTTCATTGTCTTTACTAACCATTGGGCATATTAGCAGAAAATAATAACTGTTCATTCAGTTCCTGCATTTCTCAACAGGTCATCAGACATTATTTGCTAATCTCTCTGAAGCACAGAGCATGAATAACAATTTTGTGCAAATGTCCCTGTTTAGAACCTTGATATCCATGTATGAATTCAATATCAAATGAAATATGAATGAATCTGTAATAACTGAAATCTATCTGCCTTTCCATGTAGTAAATAGATGCCAGAACCTCTGCGTCATGAATAAGACATTTATTATTGATAAGGATCCCTTTTAAAATTCTACCCTATTGTTTTGTTGATAACAGCTATGAATGGGATCCTTTAGCATAAAGAACTGAAGCAAATAACATGCTGAAAAAGTAGTAAATGCATTCAAATGTCTATGCATGTTTTCTATCTCCCAAACCTCAGTTCTATGGAAAAACAGAGATACGTGGAGTGAATAAAAACCTGCTAGAGTTGGTCCCAGACATCTCTTTCTTTGGCTATGTCTTTAGTCATCCAGGGTTTTATTCTGACATTTAAACTGATTCTTTCATGCTCCAGTTAAGTTCGTTATTTTTGGTCTTATTCATTGTGGACTTGAAAAACAGATCCCTTTTGCCTTGCAAAATTTTTTTTGTGTGTGTTTGAAAGTGATTAAGTGGACCTTCAGGTTGAAGGTCATGTGCCTTGTTATCATAAATACATAAATTCTAAATACACTGTGTGTCTGAATACCATTGCTGGCAATGTAGAAGTGAATCTGAAAGTATGTGAAAAATCTTTTTTTAGATACGCCTTATGTAGTGGCTTGGCTGCCCAACCTGTGTAAGCATTTTTTTGTACTTCTGTAAGCATGAAGGCTTTGTATTTTCCACCATTTATACTATGTTGTTCTTTAATATTGTCTCTTCCAACAATAACTACAGGGCATAACAAATGCTATTTAGAGACTGATATCAACCCTCCGGTAAAGGATGCAGAGTGTGAAGAATGAGATGGAAAAGGCAAACACATTAATCTCAGAGGTCTAAATGACTTGTTCCCTAAACGAGCCTTTCTTTCTATTTCAGACTGTTTTACAGATACCGAGATCTAGCCCCACAGCTAGTTCCACTCGACTACACGGATAAACCAGACGTGACACTTCCCTATGAACTCATTGGCAGCATGCCAGAGCTGAAGGTACAGACCGAAGAGCACAACAAGAATCAAGTGACACATTTCGGTTTAATCTACCCTTTTTTAATAATTCATTCAGTACTAATTGCTGGGAGGATGAAATACAAATAAATTTTGGCTACTAAAGTCAAGTCTTTCTGGAAGCTTCTAGTGATTCCTTGAAAATCCCCTGAAATTGAACAGTGGTTGAAGGCAGCTGCAGCTGTATCTAACTCTGATAAATTAGACAAGAACAAAAGAGCTGAAAAAGGAGTATTTGACTGCCAAAAAGGGGTTACAACAAAAACAATCTTGCTCGAGTTGTATCTTATCTGCACTGAAATAAATGCTAGTAAAAATGAGCTTCTCTCGCTCTTCTGTTATGTTTCCCAGGACAATCCATTCCGCCAGCGGATAGCTGAGGTTTTCTCAGAGGATGGAGACGGCAATATGACTTTAGATGACTTTTTGGACATGTTTTCTGTGCTGAGTGAAATGGCTCCCAGGGACTTAAAAGCTTACTATGCTTTTAAAATTTATGGTGAGTGACATAGGCAAAAAACAATAACAAAAGCAAAAACTTTGGGAAAAGCCTGTAACTGCACATATGAATGTAAAATAATCTATTTTGCCACCAGAATGTTTTCTAGTTGGATGTGTTTTTAATACAGCTTTTCTCTGCATTGCATTCAAACACCCATTCTCTCTCCAAAAACTCCCTTTACACCCCCTTGTCTCTATTCTTATTTAATCGGGATTAGGATTTACTATAAAATTTACAACTTGAATTTATCTGCAGTTTTCAAGAACTGATAAAGATTTAAGAAATACTTGAAACTGCCTTGAAAAGTGCATCACAAAGGATTTGGTTGCCCATAAAGCTGCAGTGTGGTTTTGACTTGGGTTAGGTGGAGATCACACTTCTAGCAGTTTTCTCCAAGGGCAAATTTATATACATAAATAAATAAAATATTGCAATTCAGCAAAATCTTAAAGTGAACCCCCACCAAAACCGAACAGCCCCTTCTCTAACTTCCTGTTACTGACAGTTAATTCAGTAGTACTGATTTGCTAGGATGATTTAATTATCACTAGACTACATTTAGCCATTAAGCTATTCACAATTGTTACCTTAGGTACGATAAAGAGACATGAAACCAGTATTTTTATTTTGCTCTTCTTGAATTCTTATACAAATACGTGTAACTTCCTATCTCATTTGAAAGTTGTGCTTACATCAGTACATTACGGCCTGGAAACTAAACCCTTCCTATTAAGTCTTGGCAGTCAGCCACGTGAAATACTGACCTTTCTTACATGGAATTCATTTTGTTTCCTCTGACAGATTTTAACAATGATGACTACATATGCAAATCAGATCTGGAGAAAACTGTTAACAAACTGACCCGCAACGAGCTTACCCCAGAAGAAGTTCGTCTTGTATGTGAAAAGGTGATTTATGAAGCTGACCTGGACAACGACGGCAAGCTTTCTTTGGAAGACTTTCAGCACATGATAATACGAGCTCCAGATTTCCTCAGGTAATATTTGCTTTTAATTTATAATACCTAATTGCTCTGGTTTTTATCAGAAGTCTCCAAAACATGCATTTCCTGTCTCCTCAGTCATTACACATCACTGGTCTTCCTTTCCCGGCAGTTTCTAGTGAAGCTGCCAGATGCATGAGAAAGCAGAGGCTTGTATGTGATGATTGGTTTATAAACCTCCTATGTATTTTTTTATAATTAAAAAAAAAAATAAGTCCTAGTAACTATAAAAGTTGGTATTAGCACTTAGGCTACATTGGTAAGTATGAGATTAGTTCAGTTGATGTGTAACATTGTCCAAGCATGGTTTCTGATGCATTACTTATATAAAGCAGCATTCTAAATCTTCCATTTATTTAATGTAACTATTTCTTGCAAGTGTCCGAATAGTTTCCAACTTATACTACCATCCTAGGGTTAATTGTAGTCAATCCCCTTGAATGGAGTACACTGGTATGTAAGTTAACATTGCTTCCTTTTTTTTTTTTTTTAATAGCACATTTCACATTCGAATCTGAACCTAGAAAAACTTAATGATAGGAGTGCTTCTTGAACCTGCAACAACTATCATTTCTCTTGAGACTACCATCCATGAGAGTGATAAATGAGAGGACCACAGCTGACGATTTCTGGAAACAGAACCAGTCAGAGAACCCTTTCTCTTGTCTACCTCTTTAGAAGGAACAATCCATCTTCACTGAAGTTTCTCTATAATTTCCCAGGTGTGTGTTTTTCTAAAATTGTCTATTCCTATCCCCTTCCCCAACTACAGCAAGTCTAGACAGTGATATAGAAAAAAATCTTACTTTTCATTTCAGATACCAGCAGATAGGAAAGGAACTTGTATCAAATTCTAAAAAATTAGCTTCTAAAAAAAATCCTAAGAAAATACCCTACTATCCACTAAAAACAAAAACATTATAGACTCACTCTACATTCACAAATCCCTATACCATTTCCTACTGACCTACTCCTTTTCCCCTGAGAGACAAATGTAGTTCTAGTTCAGGAAAACATATTGTTGCCCACAGAACTTGGTCTTCCTTAACAAGAGTGCAGTAAGTACTCAATCAGCTCAGGTTTTGAAGTCCTGAGAATGCTACCTACTTTGAAAATAATTTTAGAAAAATCATATTTAATTAAAAATTGTGTAAACAACGCCACTGATCGGCTTTACCAGTTTTAATAAATGGTTCAGTGAAGCAATTTGCTGAAGTATTCTCCTAGTGTGTCACAGATATCCATTACAGTACTGAGGACCAGGACAGAAAGGTATCAGGAAGTGCTCTCTACTTTAGAAACTGTAATGAAAAGTCAACATACTTTAAACAACAAAATAAGATCCTATCCCAGATTCCTGTCACTCTTTTCTGTTTTTAAAAGTGTCCTGTTTTCCACACAAGAATCTGTATGTAGTAATGATGAACGGAACTGACAAACTAATTTTTTAAAATTCTCTTTTCATAAGAAGTTTATTTATGCAGTGCTCAGGGTCCTGTACAACAGAGTAAAAACATACATACTGTAATAAAAACAGTTTTGTTTTTAATACAAACATGAAAATCAATGAGAAGTGTTTAAGAAAGCAGTTGTGGGAAGGGTGGCAGTCAAAAGTGGTCATTCTAAACACACAGTTTACAGTTGCTTTTTAAAATGCTGGTTCCCTTAAGTTCCCTTCAAAAACAAAATCTTAAGTCCCAACTCATGCTCAATTTAGAGCATGATTCCTGCTGAAAGGCTAGAGACCAACCTGTTAGACATGTATTAACTACAGAAACAAGAACTCCAGTGATCAGTGAAAGAAATGGGTCAAAGAATAAGGCAGCCTGAAATAATCAGACTGCACATTACCATTAACGTTCAATTGAACAGATCTTTATTTCAACTATGAACGAGGACACAAGTTAGTCATCACTGTTTCCCAACCCCTATGAACTTCTAGCAGAAATGGAGATCATTCTTTAAGCAGCCATTTGCCCATTTCCTCTCCAGCTTAAACCCCATCCATTTCAAGTCCAAGAGAGCAAGAAATCACGGTAGCTTTTGAGTATGAGCATCAGCCAAACACATCGCCACCACAATAAAACCCTTAACAATTGTCAGTAAGATGATTAGCATCCCACATGAAAGTAGAGACCGAATAATTTTCAGCAGCAATAAAGAGACTTAATATAATCCATAGGATTTATAAATCTGAGGCTGAAAGTCTGATGGTGGCATAAGGCTCTGATGTCAAAGAACATAAGATGTGCCTATCTGCACAGGAACTAGACGACATAAGCATCAAAACAGCAGTTCCACTGTTTGTTGACAGATAAGCTACTGACAGTTCTACACCTGAAAGGGTGAAGACTATCAGAAAAATTGCAATCAGCCTCAAAAATAAGGTCAACCACAGAATTCTATGATACTCATTAAAGTAAGGGAGTTTGAGAACATGCTCAAAAATGGGTTTGTTTCTCTACAAACCAAGTGTCAACTGATTACCTGATATTTTAGTGGTATTTAGACACTGAGAACGTGTAGCAAGCACATTGTTAGCTTTACGGATCTACTTAAAGTTCCTGTTTTACAAATTCTGTATCCAATTTCAGATTTTTTCCATCTTAGTTAAAGAAAGCTTACATATAAATACATTCCTGTATTCATTTACACAGTACCTCTTTTGATCATTGTGTTTTCATAACATTCATGCTTAAAAAACACAGTGTAATTATGCGATGGAAACATCAACTGCATATTGTACTTATCCAACATTTGATGTCAGCATTTAGCAACACATAGCCAAGCATACATGCAACTGCAGTGTCTTTAACCTTTCCCTGTCTTACATTTGCATTCATATTTTGAGGTTTCATATTGCTTACACTGATATAATTTCTGCGAGTCTGTATACCCTAGAAGTACAGTGATGACTGTAGGTCACAGTAACTGCGTGAAACTTCCTGAGATAGGGCAGTAACATAATTGTTCCTTGAACAAAACCAATCAGTTTGGAAATCATGATATAAATTAGGTATATAAACACGTGCAACAACCAGCATAAGTTTAAATGAAGTTGTTCACAGACAGAGTTAGTTTTTAAATGCAAAATAGTAACATAAGATTTAGAAATTGGGGAATGAAAAACAAATCAATCCTTCAAGTTTTACCCACTTTTCAGTTAATGGGGTATTTCTTTCTCATCTCAGGACAAGTTATCTATTTAGATGCTGTCAACAGGCAAGACCCACTGTTGTGGTGAACAGCCCCACAATATCAAGTTAGATTAACCACTGATTTTTCCAGTCATTTCCAAAAATATGTCTGGCTGCAACATCTGGCTATATTAAAGAAGAAGGATAGCTGTGATACAAACCACGCTTACTAAGCCAGAAACAAATCATTAAACAGATCTGTTTTGTGTAGAACAGCATTCAGACCATGCCTGAATCACCTCCCCAATTTTGCCCCAGTTATTTTTTTGAAGCATAGTCTTTTTTTTTTTTTTTTTTTAAAGCATCCTTATACGAAGATAGTAGCATTGCTTGCCCAATCTACAGCTGTGTATTACCTACCCTTTGAAGCACATACTGACTAGAAGGCTCTTCAGTACCTTAATACGATTTTATCCTACAAATACATCTGCATGTAATTCAGTGTGGTGCATGTTCACCACGTCCTCACACTAAAAAGCCACAAGCAAACACACAAACAAGAACAAAACATCATAAGGTACTGGTTAGAGGGAAGTTTTACATATGATTTTAATAATGAACAGAGCTCATTTTAATCTGCTAGCTATTAAAAGGAAAAAGTTGGTGGCATATAAAATGCATTTTTATAATCCAGTAACTTAAGCAATAAAATTTCTTTTTATTTTAGAGAAAGGGGCAATATTCCTGTTGAGCCCAATTGCATGCTGCAGATTTATAAAGTCTAAATATCTATCAGATTCATAATTAACTATAGTAACACTTATGAGTGCTACTTTGAGGCCTGAATGTAATACCACAAACTTGAAGAAAGCAAAGCTGGTAAGTAAATTCATTAAAATGAGCTTTAATTTTACCCTTAAGTGCAGTTGTCAATGTAAACAAAGCAGCACGTTAACAAATCCAGTGAGTTGCAGGACACAGCTGATATGTTCATTTGGGTCAAATATACCATAATTCCAATTACTTGACAGCAGACTTCTAAGTAGATTGCTCTTACTGGCTCCTTTTATCAATCTAACTAGAGTCAGGCTTACAGCTCGGAACGGAGAGCAACTGGCTACCTAGGTGCTTTACTAGGCTGGTACATTTTATACATCGGAATGTACAAGACTGTGTTTATAAGAATAAATATTTCCACTGAGAACTAAATATCATTTGCATTGATGCACGCTATTAACAGGTTTGTTGCTGCTTGGAATCTGAAATGATCAATACACAGCAGCAAGGCAAATCTCAGTTTAAAAAGTTTGTTTTCAGAAAGTGTTCATATGTGCAACATTTATTTGCATATGTGAGCAAGTGTGCATGAGAACACACAACTGGAAGCAGTGCAATACATTTTCTTGTCACAATTTATAACTAGCTACTACATCATGACAGGTCTGGAGTCATTCTCAAATGGAGAAGGAAAAGCTGTCCACTGCGATATTATACGCTGAGTGTGTCCCTACGGTCTGTTTCTCCAAAAACAGACCACAGATCATTTGCATGGGACACATTGTATCTATTATCTCCTGTTAAACATGTGGATTATTTAATTAAACATGGTCATCTTTAACACGGATAAATAAATTCCTGATGGTAAGGAACCATTACATTTACAGTACTTTTTTTTTTTTAAATAGATTCCTTTGAATTTTTTTTTTACTCTAATTGTACTTGTGGATTGTCTAGAAAAACATATTTGAGTAATTAGGCAGATTAAGGATTTACTCTGTAGTAGCAAAAAGGTGGAGATGTAGAAAGCTTCCTTCTACCTTCTGAAAAGGTATATACATACCTGTACTGCTTGCTTAAGTGCATTTGTTTGATGTTTTGATGCAACTGTTTTATATGCATCTAGATATGGATATGCACATGTATCATGTACACATCCCTGTACTTTATTAATATTGGCATTTCAGTTTCTTATTTTGATCATAACTTAATCTTTCTAATTTGGATACATTACAGATGTGAACAATAAGATTGAAGCCTGTCAGCAAAGGTGCTATTACAGGTCACATTTGATCTGTATTCCCTCTGCTAGACAATACATATGCCCAGTGGCAATCTGACAAAAATAAACTTGTTTCATCTCCAAAATTGAAGAGTCAGACAATTACTAAAATAAACAATTTCTTATTCAGATGGTCACAAAGTGACAATGTGTGTTGAAAATGCTAAGTCCACAGACAGAGGAAGTCTCACTCAGAACAGGCACAGTCCAGTTCAGTTGAGCAGATGCTCAGATTAAGGCCGTGTCCCTCACAGAAGAACACATCGGAAAAAGCTGCTTTTCTTTTGCTGGTCTGGTGTGATTTTGACTCCCTGGTTGCTGCCTTGTGGGCTATTGCCTTCCTGAAGATGCAAAGAATTTCAGTTACTTATTTATGCTTAACAGCTTCTAGTACTGTTGTAAGATCTAGCATCCATACTTTGAATCAAGCCTTTCATTACACAAAAAAGGTAACTAGAAATCAACAGGAGTCTTCACTCATTTATTTGTCCCTTACATCAGCCACTATGAGAAGTCAGAGAACTGCATCTGATACTGTTGGCTTTGACTAACACGTACTGTGCCTATTCTTCTTTCCATAAAAGAAAAAGCAGACGAGATTAGAAAAATTATAGGACATCTGGCTCTTGTTAAAATACCTCAGAACTGTCAGCAAGACCCAAAATATTACAGCTCTACCAGCACGTCTGGCCACATAAAGGTAGAACGTTCAGTAAAAGTAGATGCAATCTTCATTAACTTCATTTCATAAGGAACAGCGTAATGAAGTGGGCCTCCGGGACTTCATACAATTCAGTTCTCCAGGCAGAAAGAGCAAAAAGTAACATTAAGCTGCTCTGCTCAACCTCTCACTTGGCTTCCAATAAAACAAACAAAAGAATTTTATTTAGAAAACCTCACCTGCTGCAACTAATTCCTGAAATGCAGAGCCAAATATTTATAAGCCAAGGCAAGAGCATAGCCTGTGATAACTAGAATTACATTTCTATAACCTTCAGTGCATCCCCTATGAAAGATGCCACAAAATGTTTTTTTGACTCACTGTGATAAAGTAGTTAGTATTTGGCTTTTTTCTTCCCCTCTTTAAATAGGGATTGGACTAAGTAAAAGTTACTCACCAATTTCTTGTCCATTTTTGCTTTGATATCTCTGGCAAGAGTGAAAAATGCCTGTAACAAAACAGAAGTTACACGGTTAACGGCTTGCACTCCAACAGTTCTGTTTAATAGTAAGCTGCCTTCCCAAGCTTCTACACACACCAAGGTCCTGAAGAATATTTTGTTTCTAGTTCTGCCCTTCCCACCTCCCGGTTTTAATGCTCCTTCCCCTGTCTGCATCTTTTCTAACTTCACTACCATGTCTCTGTGTAGGAGCACACACCACCCCCAGCAGGGTCACGCCCAGGTTTTATAGTGGCAAATGACATCCTGTGTAAATGTTGCTATTGTATGCAGAGGCATAAACCTCTTTCTTTCCTTTTTTTTTTTTTTTTTTTTTTTTTTTTTAGGATGTTGCTCTAACACCAGTTACTGTAATGCCCTGGTGTTACAGTCTAAGTACCAAGTTCAAGTTAAATTATTTAGCATAAAGCTGGGAACACAATGCCTTTAAAGGATGCAAGGACATGTATTTAATAACACATCTGAAGCATCTAACAATTGAGTTTTGCATATGATCAGGATGAGCAAGCTTTCTTGTTGCTTGTTTGCACTTACTATAACATAAATAAAAGAAAGGTTGCAGTACTTACATTCTCTATGTTTATATTTGCTTTTGCACTGGTCTCCATAAATTTAATTCCAAAGCTTGCTGCAAGCTGAACAAAAGCAAGTTTCACATTAGTTGGATAACTGCAGGAACGGCCATAAATACAACCAACCAGGGGGGAGACCAGGCTGTTGCACTTACCTTCTCCCCCTGCTCTCTAGAAACTTGTCTTTTGTCATTTGCATCACATTTGTTCCCAAGGATCATTTTTTCAACATCCGGAGAGGCGTGCTGAGGTAGGAACAAACGAAAGAAAGGACTTCTTATTTTTTTTGTAGACAAATATCGATAAGACAATGATTCAGGTCATCAAGCACTTAAAATAGAGATGGTGGTGCTAAGCATTTTCTGTAGATTTATGAGCTCCCTCAAAACACCTGATCCCAGCAGCTTACTGCAGGCACTGATAGCTCAGTGTGTGTCCTGCATAATGACAGCTCAGTTTGCTTGTCATGGCAAGAAATAATTACCTTATAGGAACCCTACTCTCTACAAGGACAAAGGCTTGCTCCTGTGTAAGCACAATGAATTACTGTTAACCAAGAAATTCTACACTGATTACTGATTTTCATTCATTTTTTTTCTACATAGCCTTCAGCACATTATTTTAAGAAACATAACATTTCTGAAGCATTTAACTTCTATGTATTTTTGGAGGGAAAACAGCAGCTTCAATATCGAGTAAGTAAATGCAGAAATTACCTCTTCAATGTTCCTGACCCAGTTCCGAATATTTTCAAAAGATTTTTCATTGGTGATGTCATAGACTAACATAATGCCCTAAAGATTAAGGAGACAAACACCTCATTTCAGTATCAGTTTAAGCAAGAGTTAAAGACTTGTCCATAACAGAAAAGAACAACTTAACAAGCACTATTAAAACAAAAGGTGGCTCGGAGCCGTACATAACATTTAATTGCAGTTTGTATCTTGCTAGATAAGGCATACCGGATATGTATTTGTAGTGAGTCACTGTGGAAATCCACCTCTGGGACCTCCCACATTGTCCCAGTACAGCTCCAGCACCGCACTAAGAAACAGGAGCATGACTCTAAGTGTTTACCCAGGTTAGAGTTTACATCTTGGAAGAGAGTTACACACGTCCTGCATTACAACCCAGCTGCTTTGATTGTGAGAGCTGCACCCTTTGGTTTATGTTTAGCACAAGCTGTGTTGCTCCTACCATCGCTCCCCTGTAGTACGCCGTCGTGATGGTTCGAAACCGCTCCTGCCCAGCCGTATCCCTGCAACACACAGAACACACAAACCACTCAAGCTACCATGCCCAAATTAAAGCCACCATTTTTTTTATTTATTTATTTACATACCATTGAGACAGTTTTTAAAACTAGATTTTTGGTTTCTATGATAACGTAAACAGCTAAAGAGCATAATGGGAGGAAAAAAAATGATGGTAACGTCACTACTCCACACCACAGAATCACAGAACGTTAAGGGGTGAATGGGACCTTGAAAGATCACCCAGTCCAGTCCCCCTGCCAAAGCAGAAACACCTAGGTCAGGTCATGAAGGAACACATCCAGGTGGGTTTTGAATGTTTCCAGAGAAGGAGATTCCACAGCTCCCCTGGGCAGCCTGTCCCAGTGCTCTGTCACCCTCACGGTGCAAAAGTTTCTTTGCACATTTAAGGGGAGCCTCCTGTGTTCCATCTTGCACCCACTACCCCTTGTGTTATCATTAGATATTGCCAAGAGGAGCCTGGCTCTGTCCTCCTGATGCCCACCCTTTCCATATTTACAAACATCAATAAGGTCACCCCTCGGTCTCCTCTTCCCCAAGCTTAAGAGCCCCAGCTCCCTCAGCCTCTCTTCATCAGGGAGATGCTCCCCTCCCTTCCTCACCCTCGTGGCTCTGCGCTGGGCTCTCTCAAGCAGTTCCCTGTCCTTGAACCCAGGGGCCCAGAACCAGACGCAGTATCCCAGCCGTGGTCTCACCGCACTAACACCGCGCTACCAGACCTCAACTCACAGCACTTCAGAAGGAAAGCCTTACCAGATCTGCAGCTTAATTCTCTTCCCATCTAGCTCTATGGTCCTAATTTTAAAATCGATACCTGGAACGAGAAACAGCCGCGTTACTTCCCTCCTCCTCACAGACTGGCCTCACGCGCGTCCCCCTCACCTCCCGGCTGGGGCCGGGACTTCTCGGGGCACCACAAGCGGAGCCTCCCTCACCCGCGGCCCGGGCACGCGGCGACACGGCCCCGTCAGCCCCGCAGCGACCCGGGGCTGAGGGGGCCCCAGAGCCTCCCGAGGACGCGAGGGGAGCTGGGGAGCGGCCAGGAGCGGCCCGTACCGATGGTGGAGATGAAGGTGGCATTGAAGGCATCCTCGGAGAAGCGGAAGAGCGCGCACGTCTTCCCCACGCCCGAGTCGCCGATGAGCAGCAGCTTGAAGAGATAGTCGTACGTCTTCGCCATCTTGCCCGGCCGCCGCCCCGCCCCCCGCGCCGCCTCATAGGCCGAGCCCGCCGCCCATCACCGCCCGCCGCTTTTCCATTGGTTGAGCCGAGCGGCGCGGCTCCCGCGCAGGACCCGGCAGGAAGGGAAGGGAGCCGGCGCCTCATTGGCTTCGGCGCGGCGAGGAGCGACGCGATTGGAGGGGGGCGTCACGTGACGCGGGGAGCGAGGAGCGGAGGCGAGGCGGGGCTGACAGAACCGTTTAATGGCCGCCGGGCGACGCCGGGAGGCGGATCCCGGCCCCACAAAAACCCCACAGAACTGAGGGGGAGGTCGGGCTAGGGGCGGCCCCCAACGCACGAGGCTCCCTCCCGGTGCCCCCCGTGGTTCGATACTGGTCATAACTTAAAAGTTTGTTGTGTTTAGTTTTTTTTTTTTTTTTTGGTTTTCCAGGGTACAGAGAGGGAAAAAAGGAGGAGCGGCGCGGTACGGGAGGGGAGGGTTGATGCCTCAGGGGGCTGCCGAGCTCCACTTCCCCGCTTCATATACAGTTCAGTTCGTTTAGTGTCTGGTCCAGTGTCTGGTGCAAGCCCAGGTTCTCTTCCTTCGCTTGGGCGAGTTTTTCTGGGGAGAAAGGAGAAAAAACAGGACTTCAAATGCACATCACATTACTGCCTTTTCTCTTTAAATAAATAAAAATCTTAAAATCTTTTTTGTCTCTTTAAATACAAAACTTTATATAAATTCTTTAAATAAATAAATAATAATAAAAAAAACCCACAACTTACCTTGACATTGAAGAGAAACAATCACCCCCCCACCATTTTTATTTATTTATTTATTTTTGCAATTTACTTAGTGAGGTTTTGGGGCATGTCTTGCATTGTGTGCCAGACTCGCATTTTGGTTTATCACCTGACCTGTAGGACACATCCTACAGTTTTAATTGTCCCGTCAACTTTAAACCAGGCAGAGCTCTGCACTTGCACAGAAGTAAGCTCAAAGCTTTTCACTGCTGGGCCTGTCTTTGGGAATACCAAAATCCAGGCCTTTGTCAGCCTGGGTTCTCTCCTGGTTGTCAGGGTGCTGAGAGAGACTGGGGTCTATGGCAGTTGTCAGGGACAAGCATGGCCCTGTTGCCTACATATCCTAGGCCACACCACCCTGCCCGTCCCACCTGTGCTGACTGCATCGACTGCACCCTGGGGTGGAGGAGCTGAACTTAGTGTCATTACTGGTCTATTTTAGGTAAATTGTAAGGAAAGAAACCCAAAAGCTGAAAGGCAGAGAGGTATCTTGTTTTTATTGAGTTCGGTTCTTACAGAGAGGATTGGATTGCACAGAAGTGACAGGTATTACAGGCAAGAAAAGCTTAAGAAATGCAGCAAGTCAAAGCGCCCCCCAAACAAGTGCAAATTACAGAGAGGTCATGTCATTGAGAGCATGGTCAAGCTCCTCACTGATAGCTTTGTACTTCAGCTTCTGAGCGTACAGCTCATCTATCAGTCACGAGGGCAGAAGGCATGTTTCAGCAAGAAATGCAGAAAAACAGTCCAGAGGAAAAGGTGTATAGCAGAAGACACGGAGACAGGCAGAAGGCAGCGACCGAAGCAATTATGGAGGAAAACAAAAGAAGAAAACAAATCTGTGATTGAGTACCAGTATGAAAGCAAAAATACACCCACCTGCCAGGTCTCTACATGTCCTTTTTTAAAAAAAAATTATCTCACAAACTTATTTTTCAGTAATCAGGATAAATAGGACTATGATTTTATTATTAATTGAAAGGGTGTTTGAGCATATACGTGTATGAGTTAGCCAAAATGAGGTTATTGTTACTAAGTTTTTGGAAAAGAACCTCTTTTGGCAAAATTCCCTTTGGCCAATAGGTACCAGCTGGGCCAGACAGGTATGTCTGGTGGATTACCAGCTTTATCATGCTGGCTCACCTATATACCTGATGAATACTTCTGTCATTTCCCAATAAAATATATTACTCACTCCCAGGACTTTGTTGTCTGACTTGAAATTGAAGATTTGAAAAACAAGAACTGATTTCATACCTTCCAGATCATCAATAGACTTTTCCAGTTTGGCAACTGTTCTCTCAGCAAATTCAGCACGAGTTTCAGCCTAAAAAAAAAAAAAAAAAACCACAACAAAAAACAAATAAGATAAGAGTGCTGTTAAAAACAAACAAACAAAAAAATGCCAAAATACAGTTTGGGGATGGATAAACTTACTTCTTTCAGCTTGTCGGAGAGAATCTTGATTTCTTCCTCATATTTATCTTCTTTTTCTGAGTACTGTGAAAACAAACACTCTTTAAGGGAAGTTGTGGCAGCAACAACAAATGTTTGTGGAAACGTGGCCACTGTTTATAACCACTTTTCCTTTTACAACAGTTGCATACACCCTTTGCATACTTTTTTCCTCTTTGTCAAGACATCTCAAACTAATTTTAAAACTAGTCACTAGCTTACTTTCATATACAGCACAAAAAAGTCTGGAAGTGTAAGAGAACCAATTCAGCATTATCAATAGTCTCTTTACACAGGCAGTCAGCTAACCCCCTTATTTCTATGAATTTTAATTACAAGTTTTGACTTTGCCCCCATCCCTTATGTTACTTAAAGAACCAACCTTTTCAGATTGAGCTTCCAAAGACTTCAGATTGTTAGTGACATTCTTTAACTCCTCTTCAAGGTCACTACATTTACTACAAGGAAAAAAAAGGAGAAATTACTACTCTCCCTGTTGTGGTTTAATTTTACTTTCAAGAAGTCTTAAATATACAAGATACAAAATATTTATTAAGTCTGAAAGCAGAAAGTTGGGTGTATAAGGTGCAAAAAGCTTTTCCGAATATACTACATGCTTTTCTGCTAGCCGTAGATTTTTTTTTTTAATTAAATGTAGCTTTAACCTTTACTATATTCTAAACTAGTTCTGTGTTTGTAAAGCTACTCACACTTCAGACACCTCTGCACGCTCTTCAGCTCTTTCTAGCTCACCCTCCAAAATAACCAATTTACGAGCAACCTGGAAAGAGAAAACAATTGTATCAAGCTGCTATCCTTTGCATGTTTCTCTCAAAGCACTATGCTTGTGCTTCCCTTCTGAATGAAACTAGAGTAAAACAAACCTGCAGACATCACAGGCTTTTTCCCCAATTAAGTTACTTTTCAGTCTTCTTAGAATTAATTATCTTAAATGCTGCTAAAATCACCATTAACGTTATTCCTTTTTTGGGAGTATTCAAAGGTTGCTATCACACAGTGAAAAGCATACAAAGAATGACTAAACTGAAGAATAACAAAGTTGTTCCCACTTCTCCCATATGATTTATCACTTCCTTATTTAGGCAGCCTTTTTACCTCTTCATATTTGCGGTCAGCTTCTTCAGCAATATGCTTGGCCTCCTTCAGTTGCATTTCCTGGATTTCCATTTTTTCTTCATCTTTCATTGCTCTGTTCTCAATAACCTTCATTCCTCTGCAGAAATCAAAGTGGGTGTTTAATGTAGAAGCATTTTAGCACTTTTATCTCAGAAGTCCTGAAGCAGAATTCAATATTTATAACTAGAAAGCATCCCATTATAACCATACTATCATGTTCTTTTAGGCTAACAGAATTACTCAATTAAGAACCTTCCCCTCCCCCCCGTGCCTCTAGTCCTGAGTCTCTGACCTCCAATATACATTAGCACACATAGATACCGGAATATTTTAGCTGTGTATATTTGTTTTTGTTTGCTACCAAAAAAAAAAAAAAAAGAAAGAAAAAGAAAAGAAAACACACCTCTCACTCTCATCCGCTGCTTTCTCAGCCTCCTCCAGTTTCTGCAAGGCTGTGGCCAGCCGTTCTTGGGCACGATCCAACTCCTCTTCCACTAGTTGGATACGTCTGTTCAGAGCTGCCACCTCACCTTCAGCCTACGTGAAATAACCACCTAGAATTGAGGTTCTGTGCATGCCAATGTTCACATCTAATCAGTTTTCCTTTCAATTGCAAAGGCTTCTCCTTGCTACAGCAGGAAAGCTCTAAAAACCCCCCTCTCTCTCTGCTTTTTGTTTGTTTAAACTGTGGCATCTCAGGAATGTCAAGGTATGGAGTATGTGCTTCTCCTTTCTTTTTTCAGTGGTACTTGTCATTCCTGCCACACAACAAAGGATTAGGCACTGATTGCAAATGGAGCAGCTTTCTCAGGTCACTTCACATGGCTGGATCTATCAGTAGAATTCAAAGTTAAAAACCAAATGGTTTGCATAAAGGCTTGTTCCAAAAGCTGCACATTTGATTTCTATTTTCCATCACAAATTATGGTAATATCCTATCATAGCACATTGCTGAAATTAAAGCTGCTTTGGCCTCCTAAGCCTGCCAATGGTATATAATCTTTAAGTGGCAGGGGATACAGTTGGCTGCAGCATGAGAGTCAGTCTTCTTTGTAACGTAAATAGGGCAAAATTAAATACGTTCTTAAAATAAGCTCCCTTTCCTTTCTCATTGCTTCCTGTGGTACTTAAGGAATTAGGCAATAAACATTTCTTAATAATAAGGTCTGTTTATGTATTATTGAATAAACTGAGCAGTAGTTACCTTTTGTTTCAGGACAGACTATATAACAAATAAAGAGGTTGTTGGGGGAAATGCTTGCATACACACAATATGAACAAATTAGTGTCCACGATTTCATAATGTTTATTAAGATATGGCCCCTTTAATCACTCATTATTTGTGGAGAAAAAGACTCACTTTAATAATTGCTAGGTTTGCTCAATCACTTAGTGTATAGGTCTTCCCAAATCTGAGCATGATTGCCATATACCAGATTAACAGCTTTTTTTTAAAGTGGACTTTTATGGGCCATAGGTCCTGCCAGAGCACTCGTTTTTCACATTATGTGAAACACTCTGCAAAATGTTTTGCAGCAGCTTCTGAAACTTGGTTACTGACTGCTCCTCCTAAGTTGGAGGATGTGGTTTCCGCTCATAGCTGTACCCTCTTGGAACGGATTTCTGTGCCTCCGATCCAAATGGAAGCTGACACAGGATTCCTCCAGTCACAATTACCCAGCACTTCATTTGTTTTCTATCCAGTGCTATATACTTAACTTACTAGATTTGCACACAAGGCATCGATCATGGAGAAAACTGGCGTCTGTTACGTGGCAGTCTGCAACTTCTTCCACTAGACAGGACATTTTTAAGTCCCATTTTAATTAAACAAGATTCCAAAGCTATGGAGATGGGGCCACTGGGAAGCTGGAGTTAGCCTGGCTCCACCTCTCCCAGAAGCAGCCCGCAGTCCTTATACGGTAAAACTAACTCGCTGACATGTGATAAAATAGCAGGAAGATGCCGGGAAGGCTGATCACACACAAATCTAAGTGAAACCAGCTGTCCAGCCCCGGGAGAGCGGCACGCTAGCGGAGAGCGCTCATTTCTCTGTGAAAACCAGGAGGGAGAAGTTATTTTCCAGCAGTTCGGACATTTCCCAGCTGTGCCGGAGCCAGCGGTGCGGCGCCGAGAGGCGGGAACTCTCGGCTCGTTGTCATGCGGCGCTTTTCCCTTAATTAAGCACCGATTTCCTACTCAACTCCCAACCGCTCCGCGCTGCCCATCGCTGCCTTTTCCGCACGGAAGGGCCCCGAGAGCGGCAAGCAGCCGGCGCCCCGGCCGAGCCCGGTGCCCCCGGAGGACGGCGCGGGCGAGGCGCTGCGGCAGCATCGCGGCTTTCCGCGGGGAGCTGCGGAGCGGAGCAGCGAGGGGACAGCTGAGGAACGGGGCGGGGGGGGGAGAGCCAGGAGACCCCCCAGCGGAGAGAGAGCCAGAGACAGGAAGGAAGGAGCAGGCAGCCCGGGAGAGAGCGACCGAGAGAGGCGAGCAGGCACAGCCCGGGCGGTCTCACTTTCTCCCGCAGGTCCCGTTCCAGGTCCAGCTCCCGCTGGAGGACCTGGGCGCGATCCTCCGCCTCATCGGCCTGCTGCTGCAGGCACTGGATCTTCCTCTTCACCGCTTCCAGCGAGCTCGGCGCGGCCATGGGCGCGGTGCGGGCGGCGGGCAGGGCGCGGAGGTGCTGCACGTGGCGGCGCGCGGCCCCGCGCCTTTCAATGGGCCGATGACGTCACGTGGCGGGAGGTGGGCTGGTGACGTCAGCGCAGAGGAACCGGGACGGGCGCGGCTCCGGGCCCGACCCCCCCCCCCCCGTCCCCCGTCCTCCCCGTACCCCGTTTACCGGCAGCCCCCAGCCGAAGCCAAAGCTGCAGCAGCTCCGTGCTGCTCCCCCAGACGCTTCTGAGCTGCTCCAGGACCACCTCGGAGCTCCCTTCGCGTCCCGGGGCTTGGAAATCCCCCCCCCCAGCACCCCCGTGCTGGTGCGGTGCTGTAAGGTCACCCTAAAGCCCCTAGACCCCAGCCGATGCCCCAGGGCAGCTGTGCGCCATGCGCTGGGTGCTGAGCAGCCAGCCTGCGTTCATGCTGTTGGAGCAGGCAGGAGACTTACATACCTGCAACCGAACACTGCAATCCCAGCCCCTGACTGAAGTCCTGCAATACAACAACTCTCAGCGATTCATATCATCAACGTACTACCTGCACACTGCAAAACACAGCGTAGTTACAGACAGCTGTTAGATGTAGGTACGTACATCAGTGGCCTTCTTCTCAGCCTGCTCTAGTTTTTCCTGGGCATCTTTGAGAGCCTCGGAGTACTTGTCCAGCTCATCTTCGGTTCCTTTCAACTTCTTCTGCAGAGCTACCAGCTCATCCTCCACCTTTGGAGAAAAAACAAACAAACAAAACATTGTGGCATGTTATCAGCTACAGTTTAACATGGCTAAAACCCCTCTTTACCATTAGTTTCAATGTATCATAACAGAGTCACAAAAAGACCAGATTCTCTTACTGCAAGGAGCCTGACTGGTAGCAGGTTCCAGGGAAAGGTCATTAAAAACCTGCTGTCTTTGTAACAACACTCCTCATCACTGCACACGCAGGATCTGGTTTAACACTCCGTGTAGTCCCTTTTACACCACATTTCTAGTTTGGACTCCACAACATCCCGCAGCAGTTCATTCTACAGCATAATTAATAACGTTTTAAGGTTGGATTCTTGTGTTTAACACCATTACCTGGTGATCTATTAGGAAACTTTAATTTTTGTATAGCTTGAAAAATGTAGTTATCATTCCTTCATTTTCTTTTTTTGCACATCATTCAAGACACTTAAAGTGATACTTTGGGAGCAGGAGGGAATTGTTCTGGCCTGCTACAGACCCTGCCGTAAGCAGGAGGTGGGACCAGATGACCTCTGGAGGTCCCTTCCACCCTGAATCGTTCCGTGGCTAATTGCGGGCCAACAAGGTACACCCCATCCCACCATAAGGTTCAGGCTCTCTCCTCCATACCATATAAATCCATATTGTGCACTACAATGATACTATTTATAACCTGCTGGGAGACTGTTTAGTGACAAACTGTCTCATGCTCCCTTTAGAATTTGCATTATCAGGAGGCTTGCTGCTGATAAGGGTGCGCCTGCAAGCCCATCTGCTCCATTTGCGATACAAAACAGTTCAGTCTGTACAGAAACAGATTTAACAATTTAACTCCGCCCCCACAAAACTTTAGGCTATCAAAATAGTTCACTCAAAATAGTTTATGTTTTAGGGCACGTATTTTCTTCATTCTAGCTTCAAAGATAGCTTTAACAGCATTTTTGGTAGTGTGCTATTCCTGAGCAGTGTTTATGTTGCTATACTTTTAGAGTAACCAGATAGTGTGAGAGAACTGAATATGCTCACTTGGATGCTGTAACAGGGGGACAACTAGCAGGATGAAGGAAGTGACGTTTCCTTTGTGTATGACAGTAAAATCACTACTTGAGTACTGTGCCTATATTTAAAAAATAAAAAAATAATAAAAAAAATGTGTACAATTCGTAGACAAGGAATAAGATCAAAGACTCGTTTTCTCTTTTTTAGCTTTTTGTTGTGAATTATCCTCATATACTTAAAAAATTCTCACAAATGTGTCACTTAGTAGGAAACTTTTGCTAACTAAACGCCAAGGAAGGCTGAGCATTTCAATCACCATTAAGTACTCTGAATAACAATCTGCTGTGGCTCTTCTGCCACTGAGTGCAGAAACATTTGTTAGGGAAGAAGTGTGGCCCAGCAGAGCTGCATCTGATCAACACCTCAGAGGCTATGAAAGAAACAGCGACTACATTGACGTGGTGGTGTATGAAGCTTGCAGAAGCTTACTGTAAGGGAACAGAAGTGAAGAGTAGTTTTCCATAAGCTGGGGGTGGGAGGAAGACAGCAGCAGCCGACCCTTTTGGAAGCATCTTTCCTGTTGCTTTAGCTACATGAACGGAAGATTATCACCCAAAGTTCTCAAACTGAACTTGAACAGAAGCAACATTTGGCCAAATGAACACTAACAATGCGTAAGAGCAATCTGGAAGATGTAGCAGAAGCAAACGTATTTAAAGAATGTAAATGGAAAAGACATGAGAATTTTATAAGAAGTTCTATAACAAACTGGAATGTAGTCAAAATACATTTCAAGATCATTCTGAAAGTACATGAGGTAGACACCCAGAATGCAGAACACTGAAAAGCAACAGAATATACAAATGTTATCTGTGTAATTCAGATAAAATTAGGGCTTTCAAATTAAGATATTGCTAATCATTCCTAACAAAACAATAACAGCATACCTACTGTCAAGTCACAGCCAGCACCTCTAAGGGGCACCTGTATACCAAAGACTAGTCAAGTGAACTTTCTTGATTCACTTCAAGGAGAGGCTCAATTAAGTTTTAGATACAGCTGACTTCAGGAGGTATTAACACTAGTCCTACAGGTGTTCAAGCTATACAGTTTTGATTTTAAGTCTGTGAAGTTTTTTCCATGGAATCATAAGCACAAGAAAATTAAAGCAATTATGTATGATTTAAAAAACTTAAACAAGACAGTCTTTAAAAATTTGCAAATATAGCTGAAAAGTTAATACCTAGCACCGGCTGTACGAGCGTAACATCTTAAAAAGGCAAAAGATTAACAAAAAACCCAAGTTCAAGTTATATTTTTCTCTGAATCAGAGTTGCAACACGATATTTAATTACACTTATTTCCACAGCACATGCACAATCTGTGATTTTATTTCTACTTGCCTGTTTGCATTTGTCCTCAGCTGCCTTCTTATCCGTTTCAGCCTGCTCTGCTCTATCTATTGCATTCTCCTTGTCTAACTTCAACATCTGCATTTTTTTCTTGATAGCTTCCATTTTTGCTAAAGAATAGGTTGTGTTTGTCGCGCAACTGAAAAAATCCTGAAGACTAAACTTTTAGATTTTTTTTTTTATGAGTTGGGCAGAGAAAGGAGTTGTGCCCAGCCAAGTCAGAGGGAAACTGAGCTCAAGTAGCTGTAGAGAGCTTTAAACCTGGAGACCCCTGGACGAAACCCAGATCTACTGGCCTCTTCTCTGATCTTTCATATGCAGCCTTTCTAAGGAATGAGCTGGAACAGACTCACTAGAGGAATCTTCACCACTCCATCATCTCCTTATTTGGGTCCCGTTTTCTTAAAGAGAAAACTGTTTCCATTTTTAAGCTTCTGACAAAGCAGAAGTGTTGACATATGAACACATGCTTGAAAGCAAGCTTATTAGCACCCCTTAGTGTTTGCAGAGCAATTAAACAGCCCCATAGATCTAATGGGAGTGGCCTGACTTCATTACTATTATGCCATTATTATAAGTACAAAGAAGTGTCTTTTTTAATTCCTACAAAAATAAAACAACACTAAAAATTAAAAACAACAACAAACCAGATAGCTAGACTTACACTATAAAAACATGTAGAACATGTGCTGAGAGCAATTTTTTATTTATTTTGTGCTATGAAAATATCCACTTGTTTTAAGGAACCAGCTGTGATCTATAATTGTGTAATACATAACTGAGTTCAGATTTGGATTCCAAGTTCAGGCTTAAAGGAGCTCAGTGAGTTTGAGCACCTGTCTTTGAAATTTCACTCACTAAATACTTCAGGACTGAACATTACATCTGACACTGCAGCCTAATAAGCACCGTAAATAATTTATTCTCCTATATGCAGCAGCCACCTCCTGTCTTGTCAAGCAAGGCAATAGCAGGCCCTGTGAAGAGCATCAGGAGCAGCTCCTCAGGCAACCCAAGAAGAGCATCCAATGGCCCTGGGATGAGCCCTATTTCCTACTCCAATCCTATTAAATAGATCCCCATAGCCCAGCTACCCTTTCACATCCTTTCATATGCTCTGACTTAACTTCATGCCCAAGCTGCCTTACCCACACAAACCCTCACAGGCCTTCCCTCAGAATCGCTCACATCCCCAGGCATGGGGGCACCACAAATCCCCAACCCATAGCCTGGCAGCCCCCCTCCCATCTGAGATGGGCTGGAAAAGCACTTCAGTGCTATCCAGACCTTCAAGAGAGACCTCAGTGAAGGAAGAAAGAAAAAAAAGGACAAAAATAAGCCACCTTTATTAATTTAAGCTTGCTCTGGTGGTAGAATGCACATGGAGCTACCACAACACACATGAGTAAGGTCACAAACCATACTCAAGCACCACCAGGCCAGTCAGAGCACTCACAAGGCTGTTCAGCTTGCCTTTTATGAAGGACTTACAGCTCTCCCAATTCCAAATAAAAGCACTGCTCGCACTGCCACCAACCCAAAGCCCCACCCCGGCGGCCCCTTCCCCTTCCCCACACGGAGGCTTCGCCCCCGGCCCAAGATGGCGGCCAGGGAGCGCCCCAGGCGCGGTGTTCTGGCGGCGCCAAGATGGCGGAGCGCCCGAGGACTACAGCTCCCAGAGGGCTGTGCGCCCGCCTTCCTGCCCGCGCCTTCCGCGCCGCCCGTGTCTCTATCCCTCATCAGGAGCAATTAAATAACCCTGCCTGCAGGGTTTTAACCTTTACAAAAATGTTATCTGAAATTTTAACAGATTTAAGTCGTGTATGCTTGGAAACACAAAGCAGCGTGCTTGGGCACCAGCCCTGCGTCTCCCCGGTGTGGTGTCCGCTGCCTGCCCACACTGCAGATGACTCCTCAGTACACCTGGCATAATTAAACGTATTTTTTCCTCACAGAAACCAGAATACTTGTTCCCTTCCTCTGTCCCACAGGTACCATTGTGGCAAGGTGACCCCATGGGTGTACTTTGATTTCCATGACTTGAACAGTGAAAGACAAAGCAGCCAAAACAAAGAGCTGATAGTTCAGAGCATGGAACTGATTTAAGGAGACAGGGTGAGGCTCTGAAGTAGCAGTGCTGCTAAACCTTCAGGAATGATGTTAAAAACTAACAAAAGAAGCAGGTTTGGGGGTACAGCTTTGGAAACACATTAAGTGTGGGAAAAAATGGGGAGTGGGGTTGTGTGTGGGGCAAGTATGGCGTTCACCCCATCTGACCCAGCACTTACGGGAACCCATACAATGGAGGTAGCTGCAAGACTATGCATGCCTTTCCCTGGGACTACAGCTGTATGTAGCCCTCGGCATGCTTCGAGCTGTTTCTATGACAGCTCTCGCAGCCTCTCCATAATTTCTGATTACGGAGGGGGGCAGAGGAGGCTTTCCAGCCAGCTCACCAGCCCCTCTCCTGCTGCAGGCTTAGGCAGGCTTAGAATTGGGGCTGGAGAACTGAGCACTCAAAAGGCTCTTTTACTATTGTATTTCTACCGCAGGAGAAACATTTTACATATCAACTCTGTAGCATGACTCAGAGCCACTTTTAGAAAGGAACGTCAAGGAACATGTCATCTTGTGTAGCCCTTTAACCAGGTACATTCCCTTCTTCCCCTCCCTGCTTCACAAACTGGAGAGAAATACCTGAAAAATCCACTCTGGTCCCTCAGTAATGTTAATCCCGTCACTCCCACAGCCTCTGGCTTTCATTAGCTTGGAAAACAGTGAGCAACCAAGAAAGAAAAAAGAGACCTCCCTCCAAACCATTTCCTTTTTCTTGGGCAGGCAGGAGAGCATTTTATAGGTTGTAGGAATTCCTTTGTTTATTCCTCTTCTTTCAGTATGATTGTTTGGGCCCAGCAAGGCTTGGCAAGATTGTGTGTAAATATGAGACGATACCAGGAGGAAATGAAGTTGAATTGTTCAGGAGTGTGCTCATTTCTTTGGCAGCACGCTGCATGGGAAGCATGTCACAGCAGGCGTTTTAACAGACTGGGGGGGGGGTCCTTTTGGTCCTGTGGACTGAGGTCTGGCAATTCTCTATTTTTTTCCATATTCTCAATCCCTACTCCACTTTTCTTTTTCTTTTCTTCTTCCTTTTTTTTTTTTTTTTTTTTTTTTTTCCTTAGAAATTAATTGGTACTGAGGTACTGACACCATGGCCCATTTCACTCTCTGGAAAGAGCTGATACTTTACATCCCTAATCTATTCCCTGGCTTCTCCTCATTTGAAACTCATGGTCATAAAGTATCACCTTCCTCTTTCACATTGAATGAGCTCCTTATATGCAAAGCTGCATGTATCAAGGCTACAAACGTGTCAAAGTAGAAGAAACTTCTGATAATCCTTTACCAAGTTTCCTTTGGTTTCTTAATGTAGGTATCTCCTAACACTCAATTCTCTCTTCTAAAGTTTCTGTTCTAGAAACTATGTAATACAGTGCATCCTCAGCAGCATGCTGTAACAAAGGTGGCACCAGAATGAACACCAAGTTTGTCTCTTCCTGGCATTTCCTTTTAAATATTTGGTTAGAAACGATGAAATCCATAAAACCTCACATCTCACTGAATTTTATTTGTATGTCTTCCCTGCAGGGCTAACACCCAGTGTAAAGGGTATGGCAGGGTAGTAATATCCTCTTTCAGCTACTGTCTCATTACATATCCATGACTCACCACTGATGCAGACAATGCGCTGGGCTAGGTGTGAACAAAAGGCCAGATCTACTCTTCCTGTGCCTAGATCCGAAGGGAACTGACCTCTTTTCATATCTAATCCTGGTTATCTGTATTTTTCTACAGGGTCTTCAACACCTGAGATGCTGAGTTAACTGTTTTGAATGGGATGTCAGGATTCACTCAGCCCCTGAAATGCGCACCTGCTTGGGAAGCCTTTATCTATGCCAGTATCTGGTACAAACAAAAGGGAAAGCAAATCCCATCCTATGTGCATGTTCCTGGCTAATACAGAATGGAGTGGAGACGATGCCAGAAGAGCAGAAATCAGCAGCCTCTATCCCAAGACTTTGGCTACCCGTCCTTTATCTGGGTTAGCTGCATTGCCTTCACCGGAGACTGCCATTCTGTCACAGGGAAAGATTTCCTTTTAGACCAAAGGACAGTCATCGCTATGGACCATTCCTTCCTCAGTTATTTTGCTAGTGTAGCCCATTTCTGGGCTGTACTGAAAGCTTTCAGCTCCTCCTTGCCATTAGATGGCAATGTAGATCCACAAATCCTCTTTCTTCCTTGAGCTCCTGGAAAACCATCTTGCTGCTCGTGGAATGGCTGGTAGAGCCTCAAATCTTTTATTTCCGCCTACCTCACCTTTTAAGACTGAGGCATCCTGAATTTGTTTTGCCTGTAAATAAATGGAGCTGGCTGCCTTGGAGGCAGGCTCCTCTGGAGTTCCCAGTGGCATGAGCACTCACTCGCTCTATCTATTCCCCCCCCACTTTGTGCACAGAGGTTTATACATATATATATATATTTTTTTTTTTTTTTCACTCATCCAGCAGTTAATTCATTCATCTCTTGTTTTGCTGCTTCCATAAGATGTTTTGCTATCTTGCTTGTTTCTCAGCTTACTGCCAAACCTGGCAGGTGAGTGAGTCATGGGCTGCTGCAGGCCAAACCCTGGAGGATACAGACTGCTTCCTAGGGTCATGAATCTCCTATCTGGGAAGTTATAAAGAATTGCAGCAAGAAAAACCTACCACTGCAAAATGCTTTCCCCTATATCCATTTTTCATCTTTTCCATTGTCTGCACTTGACTGGTTCATTTAACATGTGCGTTACTGGTTTTTTGTTCCTTCATGTTTCCCTTTCCACCAGAAAATGTCACCATCTCACAACTAGCTTTCACTTAGAAACTTGTGGTTCCAAAACCAGACAAGTTTGCTCCTTCAAAGCTGAAAATACCCAGCTTTTTCTGAAGCCTGTTTTGAGCTCAATCCTGTGCCAAACATGGGATCAGAACTCCTGACTGTTGTATGGAGCAGGGCAGGATGACAAGACATTTTCCACTGTGCCAGGCAAGGAGATGCAGGATAGGGATCCAGTGTAACAGAAAGGACATCTGGCCTGGGAGAACAGGACCCTATAGCTTGACAGGCAGATGACAGGATAGGGTCAGTGCAAAGATTGCCTCTTTCCCTCATCACACACACCTCCCAATATATGTTACCATAAGTACCTTCCAGCTTTTACGGCTTTTAAATGGTCTAAACAATGAGGAATTTGCCCTTATCCCCAGGAGAAGGATTGTTCCTCCTTCACAAAGGCTCCCTTTATTCGTGGTGCACAAGAAGTTAATAGTATTTCTAAGCACTCTTCCAGATGTGAGCAGTATGCTGTAGATAAGTTATATCAGGAGAAGTGTTATCGCTTGGGCTTACATGTTTTGTGCTTTTCCGTTGAACTCTAAAAAGCTGTTTCATTTAATTACCCATTTTTCAAAGCATTTATTAATCATTTATTAGCTCTTTGTTCATTTCCTGTAGATGTAACTTGACATCTAAAGTGAGCCCAGTCATTTTATAATCAAGCACATCTCAGGAGGAGGGAAGCACTGGGTGATAGAAAAGGCCTTACTCATCTTTCTTATCTGTAAAGCACTTGGCACATGGTGGTACAGCTCTAGTTGGGGCCTCTGGGCTTTCAGAAATATAAATATTAGCACCTTAAGCTGCCCCATTACCTAAGATATCTGGGGCACTGAGTGGATTAGGTGGCAGGCTGCATTTTGGACTGGAGATTTCTAACTGTAAGCTATTACTGTCAAACTTTTTGATTTGCCCTGCACAGCCATTCATTTGCAGTGAGTGAACCTCTCCCAGCCCCATGTTCCCCAGCAGCCAGGGTGGGTCTCAGAGGTCACAACACCACAGCCTCCTTCTGCGCCATTCAGTAATGGAGCAGAACGACCATGGGGTAGAGAATGAGCCTGCTAGCTAATGCTTTGTTTTAAGCTTTAGTGACTGTGAGTCCTGGGATCAGACAGCTTCAGGAACCAGCACAGTATCTTACTTGCCTGAAAGGCCAGCATTGACAGAGGAGTTTCCCCAAAGAGTCCTCCAGGGGAATCGAGGTCTTATTTTCCCCAGATGTCGCACTTTCCATATGATTGCTACCAGGAAATGAAGAAACCTTTATTTCCTGATAGAGCAACATCCCACTTTTCTGTCCTCCTCTGCAAGGACAGCAGCACAGCAGGCAGCAAAACACAGCCGTTGCCAAAAAAAAGGCTAAGAAATATCTGTCTCTATTCTGGCATTATAAAAAGACATTATAAGGCCTAGGATTATCTCAACTAACAAGAGACATTTTAATGAAGCACCTAATTTAAGCAGGTGTTTCTCTTTTTGCTCTAGTCAATGGAGTAGGGAAGCTTTGAGAGCAGGAAAGGAGGAGACTATGTTTTATTAAATGCTATTGCTTTAGTTCTTAAAAAAATCATAGCCCACCTAGGTTTTAAATTGCTTTTCAGGCTTTCCTAATGAATGTTTCTCTGAATGTTTGCACATTCTCTGTTTGCCCTCAATATGGGGAAAAGCTTAAGTCAATAAGTTTTTATTTGATTTGTAAATAACGCCAGAGTGACACATTATCACAGATTCTCAGAACTCTGACTCCATGTCTCGTCCTCCAGATATGGCATCCCAGAGACATTGCCCAATTAGGCTGTGAGGCACAGGGCAGAGGATGAGGATTAAAATAACTTTAAGAAAAGACCACCCAGAACTTCAACCTATACCTCTGTTTAGCCCACAAACTATCAGGAGCTTGTGAAATAATTGCTTTGGACAGATAATAAAACATCCTCCAGCAAAACTAAGGTACTTAATATACTGCCCAAGTCAATTTCCCTTATTTCTGCTGTCCTCTTGCTTTTAATAATGGTTTAATGAAAAATTCAAAATTAATTGGAACTGGCATTAGCCATTCACGTGTTCCAGTGAGGGTTTCACTGCTTCAATATTTCATAAGCTGACTTCACTGCTATGCTTCTCCTTCTGCTGGCTTTCATAGGCTAAAATATCACCCCTTTCCTTAAAATGAATGGTCCCAACATGGGCAGATGGGGCACAGGGGTACATGAGAAAATCTGCAGCCACACCATTGGTAAAGAAAGAAAAATAATAGAAATAATAGCTGTGTGTTTTCTTTCTGCCACCATCCCCCTTTTCTATGTAATGATACACACATCTGAGCCCTGACTGGAAAGAGCTGTCCTAAAAATAAACAGGAGCCGTCTGAAAGGTGTCTGAGGGAGGTATTTGGCAGCTGTCAGGCTGTCACGTACGCTAGAAGGATGGAGCTGATGGACTCACTGACACCAGACGGGCTCTGCTGAAATGAGAATGCCTTATGCTTCCCTTGGCACTCACCGGGCAAATTCTGTTGGCCGGAGCCATCAGACCTCAGTGTGTCTGGAGCACGATCCAGTTCTGACTGCCGTCAATGAGAATCTGCCCTTGGATGGCAGTGGGAATTGGATCAGACCCTGGCTTTACCCCTGAGACTCTGGATTTACACCAGAGGTTAATTTTGGCTCCCCAAATGAATGACACCCCAATGGGGAAGGATGCACCATGCCCCAGACTTGTAAGATTCTGTAGGTCTCTGAAAATGCAACCTATAAGATTCTTAGATGTGGGGACAGAAGCCTTTTACTTTTTTTTTTTTATCTTTTTTTTTTTTTTTGTTTTGTTTTTTTCCTTTAAACAGCTTTGCACTGCTCTGTGCCTTCGTTTCTCCTTCACTATGGTGGTGGTGTCATGTGTTCGAGAAAAATATTGACATATCTGCAGATCTATCCTATTTATAAAAGCTTCCATGAGAGGGGCCATGGCTGTGCTAAAAGCTGTTCCTATTTCACACACGGTGCTTAAAGGACACGTGTTACACCATGCAGCAATCATAAGATGAGCAAACACAAACATGAAGGCGTGACGTGACTCATCTCAAACCTCTGCAGTAACTCAGTGGCAGAGTGAGGACCCAGGAATCCCAGTCCCCACCAAAACAATCATACCTCTATGGTGAACAAATCCAGAAAGAAAAACTTGCTAGCAGAAGTTTCAGTTCCTATCGAGTGCATAGGGAAATCTCCATGACCTGTAGTGTAGCTGTTGTTCCTGACAGAGACCTAATGCATTGGGGATGGAAAAAAGAAGAGAAGTGAGAAGACAGGGTAGAGACCTCATTGTTTCTCAGTGGGAGAGGGGACACATATCTTGTTCTCAATGGGAACTGACTGCTGCCATATCTGAAAATCTGACAATTTGTTTCATTATCTAATAGGCAAGAGCAGCCCCTTTTTAGTGAAGAGCACACTCTGAGGGCAACTATATTGCAGTACTTTGGTCAAAAAATACTGGTGTGTGTTGAGAAGAATGGACAAGGGAATTAATTCCTGTAATATGGGCTGCAGGAAACTACCTGCAAGATAAGAGGGTGACTTGATCTTTTTGAGAAAAAAAATAAAATGACTTCCTTATCTTGATGATGTTTGTTCTGAAGTACCATCTTGTGACTGTCAGATTCTGCCTTGCAGGATCGTTCAATTACAGCCAGCTCCCACAGCTGGCATTGCTTCCTTCCTTTTGGAGGTGTCATTGTATTTACCAGAGCATCACTTGCTCCTCTTGGTATTCTGAGGCCTCTCTTGTCACCTTTTCGCGTGTGCCTGCAGCCCTGTGATGCTATCTCTGCTCACGTGTTAGAGCAGGATACGACCAATACTTCAATTAGGCACGGATCTCCAAGGAGGAGGAAATCAAGATGATAAACCACTGAGGAGTGTGTGAGTCAGTATTAGATATGTGATGGTATGAGGAGCAATGAATGAATGCTACCCCTTTTGGAGGGTCCCAGCCCGTTCTCCCACAGTAACTGTACAGATCCCCTAATGTGAAACTGCAGTGCACTAATGAGGGGTGTTCACACCGGCTGAGTCTCCTTCAGGATGTTCTGGCTCTCCCCCATGAGGAAGTTTTCACTATGCAGAATATTTTTCTGTTCTTCATTAAAATGGCCATGTTAAATAGCTGTGAGGTTTCTCAACGTCTCCTTTTTGAACTGAGCTATCCCACAGCTGGCAGCTTTTTAGAGCAGGAGACATGAGGTTGCTAAACCCATTCATTTTTCAAAGGCACCCACATTTCAAATGGCTGCGGAGATCCATCCTCAAAGTCCTGTGAAAGCCATTGGAATGAAGAGCACTTTGTGAGGACGCAGTAATTATTAAGGGATTTAGGGGTGTGTGGAAATGATTCATGGAGACATTTCCCAGCCAGCAGGCTCTTGGAGCCAGGTGAGCTCTTCCCTGGAATGTGAAGCATGCAGCTCAGCAACTGGGAGGAACAGGTTTGGCAGGACATTTTAAGTTGTTCACGGCAGACAGCCTCTTCAGAGCCACATCCCTGCCTTACCTACCTCCCAGCTGGATGCTCCTCGCTGCCACACTGTCCCCGGTGAGCTGGAGAGGATGGACACGCTGCGAAGGAGTCTTTCTCGCTGGAAGAGGTACCACATCAAGGTGCACCTGGCTGATGAGGACCTGATGATGCCACTGACCGTCAGACCCAGAGACACGGTGATGGACCTGCGGGCTCACTTGGTGCGGGAGGGCGTCACCTCCTGGAAGAAGACATTTTATTACAACTCCAGGCAGCTCGAAGAACATGAGACTCTCAAAGAAGCCAATATCCAGAATGGTTCTGTCCTGCTTCTCGTCAGCAATAAAAGGTAGGCAAGGAGCTGGGCTGGTGTAAGGGAGGGGGAATGCTCTGCGTACCTCAGCCCTTTGGGACACTTTCCTGATGGGGTTTGCAGGAAGCAGATCAGGAGCTGAAACCCCTGCAATTTCCAGCAGGCAGATTGCGATTTAAGCCTCTTCAACCCCAGACATGCAGCACTGTGAAATAAGAGAGAAAGAGGAGGAGGAAATCTGGTTGATGTTGCCACTCCTGTCTCTGATCAGGTCTCACTTTCCTGACAACATGGCCAAACAGAGGGAGAGAGAAGACGTGCAAATGGGAGCTTGTGCGACCCAGGGGAGTGCTGTGGGAGCCTACCCCTTCTCTTCATCTTTCACTGTCATGTCTGGCTCTCGCCATTTCTTTTTAGTAGTTGCTTTCCGCAAGTGTTTGGGGGTGGCGCAGCCCTGTTTTGACAAGGAAGAGCTGTGAGCAGCCTGCTAACAGCAAAGCTCGGTGAGTGCTGGACAGAGATGGGAAGAGGCTGAGACTTCCTCAAATGTGGCCAGATCTTGGCACAAAGCAGTGATGTTAGAGGTTTCCAAGACAGGCAGCGTAAAGTAGATTCAGTGAATCTTTTCAATGAGGGCAACTCCTACGTTGCAGTGGGAATGCAATTTTACATAATGGACCTCAGCCCTCTGGCCAGTCTGGGCTCAGTGGGGTGAATTTACACCCAGTTGCACCATCTTTCCCAATACCTGGCTTGTTGCTGTCAGCACGATTCATTCTGTGAAGCATTTTGGGGGTACTGGGTAGAAGAGAGACACGGCAGAGCACAGGTGTGCGGTGTCTAATTCAGCTTTCTGAATCCTGAGCCATCTGAGTTATGCATCTGTGCTGATCAGAGTTTGCTCTGCAGAAAAACCTGCACTAAGGACTTCAGTTCTGATTAGATGCCATATACTGGAATGGTCCTATTTTCCAGTCCAGAGGCAGCTTGAAATCTCACACAAAGAAGATTTAATAAAGCATTTCCTTTCAGAGCTCAGCCAGACACAAGAGATTTCACATTGCTCAGCTAACTGCAAACCTCAAGTCACCCATGGCCCCTTTCTCCAGCATCTCATTTCAACTCTCTGATTAACTTCACACAGCTCCTCCTTTTCACCTTGTTTTTAACAGCAGGAGCATTTATATTTGTTGTTGTAGAAAAGGATTCAGAGGGACTCGGTTGATGGAGTGCACATATCGGTGCTCCAAAATGTGCTGGGGACCTTCCCATGTGCTGCAAAAGCAGGGTTGTAACTGCAGCAATGCAAGAATCACCAGAGGATCCTGACCCCAGTGTGCTGAGTTCTGGGTACATGCTTGAAGCTGCTAGTCATTTCTGAGAATTTAAAGCCTCTTGTTTAATGTTCAGGCTCAATTTCTGTGAGTATATGAAAAAGGGAGCAGGATTTATAATGTTTTTGTCTAGAATTTAATCAAAACCTTCCCAGCTCCCAAACAAGCACCTTTGTGTATTCTCTGATCCTTTTTCCCAGGGCTGGGAGCACTGTGGTGGGTAGACGGCCTTTCCCTGAAGTCACATTTCTCCTTGATTTATTGGACACGGAGGCTTAGTGGGCTATGACAACCTCAGTCAATTCCAAACTATTTTGTGTGGCACGAGTGCTAAATGCCCAGGTACTGGGGATACATTTCTCTAAAAGCTCACGGGGGTGACGGGGCTGTTATTGAAATACCGACCCCACACTCAGTATTTCTGAGACATGCTCGTGTGTGTGCCTTGGCAGCAGTCACCACCTGCTCAGTGCGTAGTCCTGGGCTCAGCGCAGCCTCCATGACTCAGCACCTTGCCAGATCCTCAGCGTACAGAGGACAGGTTTAGAGGGCTCTCTCTATCAGTTTCTATCAGAGTTTGGAAATAGAGGGTGGGAGAAGGCAGGTGCTGCATTGCAACTGAGATTACAGCACCATTTTGAGCCTTAGGATTACTGAGCCAGACCTTTAGGTATTATAAAACCATGCTGGCTAACCTAGCCTAGAAAAGAGAAGGCTCCAAGGAGACCATATTGCAGCCTTTCAACACTTAAAGGGGGCTTATTAAGAAAGTTGGGGAGAGACTTTTTCTAGGGCCTGTAGCAACAGGACAAGGGATAATGGTTTCAAACCGAAACAGGGTAGAATTGGATTAGAGAAAAGATTTTTTTTACCATGAGTGCTGAGACGATGGAACAGGTTGCCCAGAGAAGTTGTGGATGCCCCATTCCTGGAAGTATTAAAAGACCACGCTGGATGGGACTTTGGGCAACCTGGTATAGTGGGAGGTGTCCAGGTCTATGGCAGGGGAGCTGGAACTAGATCTTTAAAGGTTCCTTCCAACACAAACCATCCTATGATCTATACTACATTGCTCCAGTAACATCCGTGGAGGTATGCTGGTCTTTATCAGCTGGTCAACGGTGGGAAACCTTAGGGAGTAAGACAAGAGTAGTCTATGCAGCACTGGGACTAAGAGCCACAAGAGCAGAGAGGAACAAAGAACCTGGTGTTGGGTTTGGCCAGCAGCCCCAAGGTTTTAAGAGCTGGCTTTATTATTTCACAGACTCAGTGAAGTATGGACCCTTGCCATTGAAGGTCATCATCTACTTCTTAACTTCTCCCTAAAAATCTTGGTGTCCCTACTTAGTATTTTGCACTGAGAGGCCAGCCAAGCAGAGCTATATTAATTCCAAAAGTGGTGTTGCTCTGATTGCCAAGGTCTGCATCTCAGTGTCGTGCCTATAAATATTAATGGTCACTCTGTATGCTGTGTGTTCCTATAAGGGGCTCACGGGACAGTTTACTTTGAACCAGAGAAAACATGAAAATGACCCTATTTTTCAACCCCCCACCCTTAATGCCTTTGTAGATAATTGGCATTTAGCAACGGCCAAGTCAGCATTTCCACTTCTTGCTCGTGTTTTCTGGGGTTTATAACTTAGCCATAAAAAATCACTTAAGGCTGCAGCTTGGCAGGAAAGGGATCAGCATACCAGCTAATGCTGAAAATTTATTTGGACCTCGGTGTTCAAAAGTTCGGGCAAGCCATTTTGGAGTTCAGTCAACATGACCTCTCATCCTGGGGAAACACCCAGGCAGGCCAGAACCAGGAAAATCACATCCACTGAGGCTGCAATTCCCACTTGTGCAGCAGCTTCTTAATCACATTACTGCTGCGCTGATTAAGATTGCAATCCTGTTGCAGTGGAAGCCTAGCAAAGAACATGCGGGAAAACAGTTTCTGCCCTAGAGAGCTGCATATTGCAATAACACAGCTCGCGAGTGGGCAAAACAAGATGAGAAATGCCAAAGGGCGAGCAGAGGTAGAACCCCCCAAACTCAGAGGCCTCGGGCCAGCCTGTGGTGTTCGAGCTACTGGTGTCCAAAGCAAGGAGACCACCAGGGAGACTCGACATGAAAAAAAGCAGCCACCCAGCAGAGATGCAAAAACATCCACGAGGGCATGCAGCAGGCTGTCCCAAATGCCCGGGGTGTGATCAGTGCTGGCACTGCGGACCACGCCATGGTGGAACCTGTTTGGCTCGCTCCGGAGGCGGCAGGCGCAGGGCCCCAGAGCCAGGTAGCTGCTCGGCTGGTCTGGTGGTGATGTGGGAGTTTCTGGAAGTGGCACGACTCTCCCTGAGGTTTGTTGGAGCTGCCTGAGTGCTCTCCGCCGGCTGCAGGTTGTGCAGCACTGCCTGAAGAGGCCTTCCATGGTGCAGTCACCAGCAGGGCTGGGTGGTGGGCATAGGGCATCTGCTATCCCCCTGCTGCTAATTTCCATGTCAGATGCAAGGTGGAGGGTATCTTGCAGGGGCAAATCCACCGCTTAACCCATGGGAGCCTTCCTCTCTGTGGTCTCATGAGCTATTTCAAATAGAGGATGATCTATTGGGTGATCCAGAGCGATTCCTTGACACACCGTGTGCCTGTCACTGACTGTTCCTAAGGACGCACAGCTCCAGCTGGTTCAGGACATGGTATGAGCATAAGCACATTGTCAGAGCCTTCACACCTGGTTTCAGGCTCCTTTCTTACGTGTGACTGCAGTCAGTCAGACAAGGTCTGTACTAATAAATTAACCAGTGCCAGGGCTGCTCTCTGTTACACTGCTGGAGTATTGCTCTGCAGCTTGGTCCAGTCCAGATGCATTTCAGGAGCTAGCATGGGTCAAAGACTCTTCTTTATGGTCCATCTGGATGTGACCATGCAGGTTTGGAGGGTAAGAATTTGTTATGAAAACAACGGCCATTCTGTGCCAGCTGTCTTCTCACTGCAGAGGAAAGTCCCAGGCACATTTAATTTACTGGCACAGACCCAGCGAGAGCACACAGGATCCCCTCAGTCTTTTGAAAGACAAGGTTCATTGAGGTCAAGCAGCTATTGTCATCACATATGGCTTGCCCGGAGAATGGAGTTCAGTAAGTCATTGGTGAATAGGTTAAATAAAGTAGATGCCAGCACTGAATTTAGCAGAAGTCTATTATCTGGAATCTCTTGGTGTTGATTTTTTGGCCTGGAGCCACCTGAAAACATCTATCTCGGGGCATTAGCTCAGTTACCATAACAACTCATCTAGGAATAACTTCTGACAGCTCAAAGAGCAGACCGAGGTGCTAGGTGGGATATAAGCCACTCTTAGGTCAAGATAAGCATGTCCAGGATTCTTCCTCTTCTGCAATGCTGCCTCAGTGTCCTTAGTAGGTGTCAGTGCTTACACATGCTTTAATACGCTTCAGACCCTGCTTTATCACTCAGAGGCTGCTCAGCCTAATTTTCTAAAGGTCCATCCACTAAAGGAGCTACCTCCTGGCAGAAGAGCAAAAACATCCATCTTTGGGGAACCTGGCTAATTCCCTTGTTGCCATTCAGTTTACAGTCTCTGATTTTTGGACTCATAAATTATAGCTTGGCGTGAAAACTCTGACTGAGCCACTTCCATAAGGTCCAGTTTCGCTGCTAAGAAACTGCTTCCTATGTTTGACTCCAAAGATGACACAAGGATCGATGTTTTGCATAGACACTCACCAGTGGCTCCCTCCAGGCTTCTATTACTTCTCTGTCCTGTCACCCCTGCTCACTCTCACTAGAATCACCTGGGAAGCAGTCACCAGCAACCGCAGATGTTGCCGAATCTCTACAAAGAGAAATCAGAAAAATAATGGGGTCTACACAGTTTGACCCTGCACAGAAAGCCAACACTGCAGCCAAGCATGAATTAAGCCCCTTACGCTGAGCTTCAGCGTGATTTTTTGATGCCTGCTCCTTGCACTGACCTCCCAGCTCCTGGGGTTGCTCAGCAATTGCTCCTCAGCATGGAGGAAGACTTTCCACTCCCGTACAACTACTCTGGACTTGCCCTGTTAAGCTTAGACCTAGCAGCAGGCTCCAAGGCATCTCGCAGTAGGATAACGATCCTTTAAATAGCACTGGGAGTCTCTCTTCTCAGGGAGAACTAATTAAGTTCTTCAGCACATGCTTAGACATATGTTGACCTGGTATGCCTTAACAGGCCTGCTTCCATCTACTAGATAAATAACACTGGCTTAAAAAATATCCTCCTGGAGATGCGTTACTTAGGCAACAGCCAGGTGGGGGACTGACTTCTCCATCTCTGTGCCTAAAAGTAATATTTATGTGTATTACTCATGGGCCAAGCTCTCTGCTGGTGTAAACTCCTTGAAATCAATTTATAAATTCTGAAAGGACCAGTGCAGTCACCTCTGGTAACCCCTAGTATAGCGCAGGCCAGCAAACGACACCTTTATTTAGCTCAGTTACCTATTGTTCAGCCCAAGAAGCTCATTTAACAAAAGCTGAGGGTTGCATCAGCAGAGAACACAGTCCATAGGGTCAGAATTCTTTCCCTGGGCAGTTGCATGAGATTTCAGTAGATGAAACTGAGCTAACACGTGTCCCATGGTGGCAGGGGGCATCTATCTTGGCTTGAGGCAAAGAATTAATGATTTGGAAGTATATTCTAAACCAGGTTCTTTTCTGGCGTGACATGGCACAGCTTCCTGAACTCCTCTGTAGCTGTGTTGATTTATACCAGCTGAGGATTTTACCCAGTTGGGATAAATGCTCTGTCCTGTGTCCTGGTGTTTTATGGGGCATATGTGCTACAGGGTGGGCTCACAGCAAATCCTAGGCTATTACAGTCCCCTGAAATTTCAAGTGAGTAACTGAGCGCTGGAATACAAATCTTGTTTTGGCATTTGCAGAAAACCCAGCCAGCAGCTGTTGTCAGCCAAAGCAGAATCATAGTGTCCTTTGCTAGGACCCAACAACAAAAAAATAAACCCACCCCACATAAACTTCGAACTTTGCTAATTCCCGATTAAATGTTTGCAGCACAAGCTCAGTTTCTTGTCTGCATAATTGGAAAGAGCAATTCACAGGAGTCAAGAGACTCAGCCCTGCACTTACTGGCTCGGCTGGGTGGGGTGGCTGCCTGGTAGAGCTGCTGCCTACAGGCCATGAGCATCTTGGTTGTCGTCCAAGCCATGATAATGAGCTCTCTAAGCAGATGCTGTCCCTGAAGAGGTACCCCTAGAAATTTTCAGGAGCTTCAGCCCCTGTTCTGAAGACACCAGGGATAGTCCTGCATAATTTTTAAGGATCTTCTGAAGAGTAACTAAGAAAGTAATCCTCATTGTGTTAAGCTTAAGTATCCTACACATGGTCTGTATCCCTGTCAGAAAACGTTTATGGAACCATAACCCCAGAAAGGCTGAAAACCACTGTTTAGTGCTAATGTATGGGGGCGAGCATGCCTAGAGAAATTCAAGCTGTCTCACTGTAAACATCCTCAGAGTGCTCCTAAAGCTACAGGCTGCCCTGTTCTGAGATGAGAAATGGATTTTCAGGATCATGCACTAAGTAAGCAGAGCCTTGCTTATGGGAAAAAGGCTTCCAGACAGTTGCAGATTGTCAGAAGCAAGGGTGAAGGCATCTTCTGCAGGAGGAAAAGCAGGTGTGAAAACCTGGATGTGGCTTAGTGCGATTGGAAAAACAAAACAGACAGAGGATCAGGTTTATATTCTCCCCACACCTGGGTCAGCGCCTCCTTGGTCAAATGCCATTTTTGATTGCATGTCTACAATGCTCCAAGTACTTGCCTCTTTCTTATTCAGATAATGCCAAAGAGCACAGCCAAAGCCATGAGAAACGGGGAGCGTGACAAGGGCTGAAAGGAAGCAGATGGAAGAGAGCTTGGCCGTGGAAAGGCAGCCCAGCCACAGGCGTTTGGTAAGTCCCTCCCTGCATGCCAGCTCCAGGACTGTTCAGAAAGCAGCTCCAAGTGTTTTCAGCACAGTGCCCATGAATAATTAACCCAAACAAACTACAAATAACGTTTCCTTACCAGCTCACCATGTGGTCTGAGCTGCCAAAGGAGAAGCATGGGTAAGACTGACTCAGCTCCTGGGGGCAGTGAATCAGAGCGAAATGCCCAGGAAAGGGCAAATTCTGCCTGGGTGATGAAGCAAGAAGAAGCTGAGGTGGGCTTTGCTTAGCGCCCTAGATGGGGACACTGGACATCTGAGCCTCCCTCTAACCTGCTCACAGGATTCCTCAGTAAGTTGCTGGTCTTGGCCTTTCTTTTTTTCTCCCTATGTGCAACTCCGAGATAATTTCTTCTTCCTCTCTCCCACTCTTGATCCATCCAGCTGTAAGTGACTCAGGTTAGGGATTGCCTGTGCAGTTCCTATGAGGTGGGGCCCTGATTTCCAGGTTGAAGGCTCGGTAGAGCAAATAAGTGGTAAGTGCACTAGAGACAGTCCTGGAGCCTTTACATATCCAAAGGACAAAGATGGGCTTGCTGCTCTTACAGCAACCACCTTACCTGACATTAGGGCCCCATTGTTTCACCAAAACTGCCATATTTTTGAGCCAGGGTTTAGAGAGCAATGAGCCACCTTGTGCTGCTCATCCCTCTGTGTGCCAGTCCCCCCACTCCAATAACTTCTGAACCAGCTGACCTGGTTCAATCCAGTTTGATGGAAAGAGAGAGGTCTCACAGACCCAAGATTCCTGCAATTTTTGAAAAAAAAAAAAACACATTAAAAATCAGCAGGACATAAGAGACATACCAGTTGGTCATCAGTACCTGCCTGACTTCCAACCAGCTACTGCACCTGCTGCTCTTTGCTGGCAAAGCAGGAAGCTCTCAGAAGAGCTAAGGGCTTTACTGGGGAGGTCTGAAGGGGATAAGGGTGCCCTGGGGATATTGGGAGCACCAAGAAAGGAAGAAATAAAAAGCAGTTGTAAAACATAAGTCAGGAGAACGGGTTTCACCAGTTCCCCTGCTCATGGAACAACTCACTTTTTAGGTTCAAACTTACATTCAGGACGAAATAGATGTTTCTTTAACCACTACAGTGCTTTCCCTAGAAAATGTCAGTGATTGTTATCTGTGTTACCAATACCCCCATAAAGCCTGCATGTTCTGTTGCTCAACTGAAAAACATGCCTTTCTGGATTTTTTTTGGCAGCAAGAAAATGTTTGATTCTTTTCCTCCAAGAGAAACATTTGAAGAAGTGCCATAGAAAATGGAGTTTCTCATTTTCCAGGAGTATTTTTTTTTCCCCTCCTAGGAACAAAGAGTATTTCCCAAAATACTTCCCTGAGATTCTAGGACAGACAAGTCTGTGAACTTAGTCACACCTGAAGAGCCTTCAGTCCAAGCAACAGAAATGGACAAAGGCTGGGATGGGACTAAGCATGGGAAGAAGGAATGTGACTTTTCCAAGGTCAACCACCAAGCTGGGTGCATGGTGGAAAGTGTGCTGGCGCTGTTGGGTCAGCGTTTCTGCCACTTGACCATGCGGCGCCTCTGTGCATCCGTCTGTCCTGAAATAATGAGCTTCTTGGAGCAGAGCCAGTACTTTCCTGAGAGCTTGGAAAGTGCCTTGTGCAGCCTAGGTGCACTCATAAATAATAATTTAAATGTTAATAACAATATTAAAGTGGAGGCGTGCCACTGAAGATGGGACACACTCAGCAACAGAGTCCTAAATCAGTGTCTCCCTTCTAGTGAAATGTACAATTTGTCTCACAAAGTCTGGGGGACCAGTATTTTCTTCTCTGGACCTGGCAATCACAGTCTTATGCTCTGTAGAAGGCAAACTGACCTGAGTGGAATTAGGTCCAGTATCTGCTCTAACACCTCATGCCTGTAGCTGGCAGCTCTGGTCAGCTCTGGAAGCCTTTTTGCAGCTCAGGGGAATATCTGGAAAGAGTAAATTAACTGTGGTAGTGCGGGGAACTGCTTGGACTAATGTTTTTTTCAGAGATAGGCTTTGATTGACACTTCAGATCTGCCTGACAATCTCTTATTCTAAGTGTAAGTTGCTGCCTTTCTTCAGAGCAAGAAGAGCTGGTTGGGTTGCTGTCCTTCAAATGATGGATCTTATCACATGGGAAAAAGAAGAAAAAAAAGCAAACCACCTGCAAACAGCCACAGGTATAGCACAAAAAGAGGTAAAACTAACTGAAGCTATTTGAGTTATTTCTGTTTCTTTCCCTCTATGGCATAATCCAGTGCAAGATATAAAAGAAAAGAGACTATACTCTGAGGAACAAGAGCTGACTGCTCTTTTTATTTGACTGTTGTTCTTTCCCTTCAAGAGATTTTTAATGCTCTGCAGATAGCACCACGCCACCCTCCAGGGATGGGAGGGCTGGGAAGGCAGTGGGACAACCTCCTTTTTACTCATTTGGTCCCCCTTTGGTCCCCTTTTAGTGCCCGTCCTCCCCACACTGCCTCTTACTCCATAGTTTGAGGCATCCTCAGTGCTTGCCAAATGCTGTGATCTCACTGTTCAGCTGCTCACAGAAGAGGTGAGCTCTTTTTACAATATAATTTACAGTTTACCTGAGTCTGGTCAAGAAGAAGGTCGGGTCTCCAAACAGGCAGAGGCTGGCTTCAAATCATCTGAACACCACTTAGGTGGAAAAATGGGTCTCATTTGAGACGTTGTGTCTCTTCTTGCTCATCTAGGTCCGTAAGAAACAGCCAGTCTCTTCAGACTGCAGAGTACAGGGCTGCTGCTGTAGGTCCAAATATCAGGGAAGATACTAAGAACTGCTCTGAAATAGATGTTTTCCTTGTTCTCTGCAAACACAGGTGTGGACAAGACCGATGACCAAAGCTGAAAGGTGTGCAAGCTCCTGTTTGCACATCAGCCTGGGCGTATCGTAAGATGGAGACATTTGCAACTTCGTCTGCTGCACCATGGACGGGCTTTCTTCTTGCCAGGAGTGTTTATCTTTGGGATCCTCCTATTGTTGGGGCACCACAGCCAGGATTACCACGAGTACTGCTGTTTGCTGCTGCGCTCACCTCCACCTCGCAGCTGCAGCCAGGCCTTCCCAACCAGCTCCTTTTCCTGAGCCTCATGAGCAGAAGACAAGCCCAGGCAGGGCCATCTCCCCCAGCTGCTGTATTTCAGCAAGGCAGGTCAGGCTGAGGCATGTCTCAGTGGCTCCTCTGTGCCTCTCCTCTACCCAAGTTGTGGATGCATCTAGTGCTTCAGCTTACAGAGCCATCAGTCTGGCAGCTTTCCTGGGCACTAAATTTACTTTTTAAAGTTACATCAGTGTTGTACCCAGAGGGAACGGAGGAACAGATGCAGTCTGTGAAGTCTGGCTTTAATTCACCTGCCTCATTTAATTTCCTGCCCTGCCTTCTAATCAATGAGTCTGCACTGGTGGCCCTGGGAATACAGAAGTTTTTTCATATACAGGAGAATTCAATGTGGTGGCTGTTCCAGCTGAGCGTTCAGGGTCTCCAGCAGGCTGTGTCATGTCTCCTTTGAGGCTGCTTCATAATGGTGTTCCCTGCCCCAGAGGCACTTGCACATAGATGGCAGCTGCATTGCATTTCCTTCAAGGGGCCACTGGCACCAGGCAGTTGTGCCCCGTTAGCCGAGAGAGGCTGGCTGTGTGGGGTTCTCTCCTGGAAACTGCTGCTCTCCTTCCAGGTGTTCCTGGTTTTCAGCCATGTGGCTTCCTCTGCAGGGCCATGCTGCTTTCTGGGGCTCTGTCCCCGCAGTCGCTCTGCCATCCTACCTCAGATGGGCTGCTGATGCCAGACATCCTGCAGTACCTCCCAAGGACTTCCAGCAACACCGTGGGACCAGCGGTGCTTCACATGGGCTCTGTTCTCGAGGCTTTCCAGGGCCTTCAGGCCAGGCCATCATGCCGTGGTGGCCCTGGTGCTCCTTCACCAAGGACAGTTGCATCAAATCACCTCAAAAATGTTTTCAGGACTTCGTTGCCTCGTACTCAGGACTATCAGGAAGCCCTGATGAAATGATTTTGGGCATTTTTGCTTTGGTTAAGCATATTCCCTCGCGGTATTGCCCAGTTGCTTAATCAGCCAGTGTCAAAACCCTGGGAGACAAGCAGGCTGTACGTGGCTGGTAGCACTTATTTCGTGACGTTGCCGCTTTACCTCGCGTATTATAATCTGTATCAGATTGCTCTTTGCTTGCTAAAATGGACAATTAGGATCCAGTTGTAATGCAAATTGCACGGTGGAATAAAAACTGTGGGGAACAAAATCACAAATAAGTATTTATGTCAGCCTTTGTTACCGCGTGATAGGTCCCGCTCAGTTACTGCTCGCTGTGAAGCATTAGACAGAGGAGAACCTGGTGTGCCTTTGTGTTTTATAGGCACGAGCTGCCGAGCTGCTCTGGGTAAGACTGCCTTTAGGCACTCGCGGGCCCCGATAATGTGTATGTGTGCAAACCTAACAGACAGATTGCCGCCTACACTGGAAATTTGATGATTGCCTTGTTTTTTTCCAAGGCTCTGTTTTATATACTGCAGGCCAAACCCATGGGGTAATTTCCAGTCTCTCTGCACAGGGCTGAGCTGACGTGGTGAGAGAAGCGTAGAGATGCTGAAATTTCAATCTGCCACATAATGTGCTCCTAATACTGATGGCCTTAATAAGTGTGTTGTCATCGGCGGTGTTGCTGTAGTTCTTGCCATTGTTATCTTTCCCAAGTCTGGTGCTAAGCCTTGTAAATTAAGAGGAACCTAAAGTTTCCGTGGAATTAAACACGCAGGAGTCCTGCAAATGCACATGGAAGAGTGCACGTTTAAAATGCCAAGCCTTATTGATGTAAAGCGTTATGCTGCTGGTGTAGCTGCCTTTACTGCACATCAGCTTTGCATTTCCCCAAGCCCTGAGCAACAAAGACTTGAGCCGCATGTTTTCATAGCAAAACTCATTTTTGAGGACCGAGGTGGACTATCCATGTTTCATGTGTTATAGCTGGTAGTCAAGAGGCAAGTTTTTTAAGGGTTAGCAAAGCTTGTGAAGTACCTGTAAGATCTGGAGTGAGAGTAATGACTGTTCGCATCCCATTGAAACGGTGACTTCTAGAAGAGAGTAAGGAACAAGAATGAGGGTTTCTGAAGCCAGACAGATGAGAGGGGATCAAAGTCCTCTGAGAAGCTATGGCACCGTAGCTCATCTATCTACTCAGAAAAACCTTTGCAACTGCCATTAATGACTCCAAATGGCCTTGTTTTCCCGCTAGCAGGGAAATAAGCAGCTTCAATGGGGAGGAGTAAATCCATTTGATTGCCCACATTGCTGGGAATAAGCATCTTATTACTTATTAGTAATAGCCCAACCTATTGCTCGCACTGTAGCCACCAGAACAGACAGCCTTTTCTGCCAGAGAATCATTACATTGCTCCTAACATCTCAAACTGCCACCGAACAAAAGGAGTCAGAAAGGCCTCAAGGAAGAAAGCAAAAGGCAACGTGGAGAACCTGGCTTATAAATGATGTGTGTGACAAGTGAAATATATCAGGGCCAACACATCTTTTGAAGAAGAGTTGTGCCAGGCAAGACTGAGCTCTTTCTGTTTCTGACCTTCTAAGCCAATGCATGGTATTCATCCATAGCTGATGGGTTGGTGGCAGTGTTGGCTTGTTAGCTCATCTTCTGAAGGGAAGAGGGGCATCTATACCTCGGGTCTGCGATGCAGCAGCTGTCAAGCTCAGGGCTCTGGTCCAGGATTTAGATGAAAATTCTCCACAGAAATTGATGACAAAGCACCTGATCGCTTCACCATGGCAGGGGTGTTCTCACATGGCGACGCCCTGGGAAATTCTCGCTCAGAATAGATCAGATTCTGCTCTCATTTATGCAATTATAAATCCAGTGTGGTTCCATTTGAAACAACTGTTTTCATCCAATGCAAATGAGATCAAAATCTGGCGCAGGCTGTTTTTGTACACAATGGAAACTGACTGAATTATGGGAAACAGGAAACAAATCAAATGTAAATCAAAATGGAAATATCATGCTCTCTGTTACATCAGAATAAATTGGAAGCAAGTCTGTTGATTCTAATGGAATTCATCTGGATTTACACCAGACCGTGGCTCAGCATTTGTCAGTTGGCTGCACACCGACATCAAAACACAAACCATGCTACCTCGTCTGAATTGCTTTGAACAATTTCTTCCTTTCCCTTTACATTTAAGCAATTGCCTCTGCATCCTGATAGCTGATTAGCCTTTTCAAACAAATAAACCCCTGCAAACAAACATCAACAAATGAGCCCCTGCTCTCGCTAGCATATTCAGAATCTAAATGATGAGTCTGAAGTGCTGAGCTTGGTTTTGGAGTCACTTAAACTTGCTCCCGTCCCTCTTTGTTCACAATATGGAGTAGTACAGTTGAGCTCACGTGGAAACAGACTGTTGCTATTCTCATTTCCCCAAAGCACACCAAATCATCTTCCCACCATCAACGGTCAGGGCCAGCTATTTCCTAGGATACAAAGGAGACCTTTCAGTAGATAAGCAAAATATCACAATGCTACTGCTGTTTCTGTGCTCAGATGGTCAGAAAGAAGCTGTAACCCTCCCTAATGTGTCTAATATGAAATTGTGTCACATTCTGTTCCTGCGGGCAAGTTACTGTTCCTCTCTGTGCCTATGTGCAGCTGACCATGGGAGCCTGTTGCTGATGGGGCAATCTTCATGGAGGAGCTGAGAGGGGTAATTAATGTCTGACCTGCAAACTAGGCTTTCTGGATAAAAGTTACTGGAAAAGCACAATGTCTGAGGAAGAGAACAACCATGTCAGCCCCTTCCCTTGAATATCAGTTACCTCAGCTCCTTATATCATTCAGGTTTTAATCAAAGTTTTTTTTTTTTTTTTTTTCTTGGATAATTAGTAAAATGAATCTGAACTAAAAAAAGAGAAGAGGATGATGCATAAAGCCCTAAGTCGATGGGACTCAGGGAAGGACAAAGCACTCAAATTCAAATACATTATTCAAATACAAATCCTGTTGGTAACCACCTGAAATAGTAGTCACAGAGAATGTTTAAAGTTAAAAGATTTCTCTGAAAGTTGGATAACTGTTTGACTGGACACCCTTCTTTCAAGGGACTTGCTGCTCACCTGCAATCAGTCTCCTGGGCAGAAGAGGTAGGGGACCACTCTGGTCTGAACACTTGTTTCCACTCTCGCACTGTTTTTTTTTTTTTTTTTTCTGTAGGATCTTTAGGAAGTTAATTGGCCAAGATTTTCACAAGTGGCCCCTCTCTATGGCTGCTTGCCTGCGTAGGTGTTCAATCTGAGACATGAGCAATCACCCTTTACTGGGTCATTAGCAACAAAGCACACACGGATCTCAACCAGCATCTGAATGTGCCAGCCACTACCTCTCAGGGCATTTATGTTCCCATCTGTAAGTTGTTATAATAAATACTTGCCTGATTTTATAAAGCTATTCAGGACTCTCAAATGAAACAGAGGCTTTCAAGTAGCTGTGATTATTATGGCTTACTCTTGCTTAGGCTTATTCCTGCAGGTCAGCTATACTTAATTTGTGAGAGCTTTCTCATTGCTGGCACTGCACATTCTGTGTGGCATGCAAAGCCTTCCTATCTGGTTTCTGTTCTTTAGAGCATCACCTGGAATAAATGCCTGCAGCCAGGATGCACCCGATGGTTGTGTTGTTGATACAAAAACAAAAGCTCCAGTTTACTTATTGCTCACAGCCTCCATAACTCTGATTGCCATGTACCAAAGGCTTATTTTATCCATGTCAGTGAAGTTAACACAGGAGACTTGGAAGCAGAGAGAAAGCAGAAATGAGAAGTAGCTGGGTCCCAGCCCAATCCCAGCTCTCTGCAAGAATGCACCATATGCAGACATGGGCAGCATTGGACTGTGAAGTGTAATGTAATCCTAAGGAACCAGCTAAAGCCAATTTGCCAACCTCCTTGGAGACTCTCAGCAGCACCATTGCATTTTACTCGCTGACTGTAAATGGTCTTAGTGCACATGATAATAAAAACTATATAGAGGTGGATTTAATAGGACCACCAAAACCAGAGTAAAGAGAGAATCACAATTGCAGAGACATTTGCTGCTCCACCAATACAAGATGGGGGTGAGGGGAAATTATCTGCTTTTATAGGAATAAACCTCTTTAGGCAAGGACTTTAAAAGTGGGGATAACTGTAACTTACTGTTCACACTCTGCAGTAGGGAATCACGTCCAAGTCTGTAGTTACAAACTTTAGCTTTAAATATTGTGGACTGGACTGTGCTGTGCAGTTTTAGTGGGTAGTCACATTGATTTCAAAACAGTTTTCCCTGGGGTACAGCACTGCTTTGTGTGAGCATGGATTTGAGGCCCTGTGCTTGAATCTGATCTTGCATTCTGAGAAATCAAGTGACTGTTGGTGGGCATATACCTGACTTACATGAATATGCATGTGACCTGGCCTCAAGAGCCACTACAACCTTGGCAAGATTTTTGTTAAGTTATCCTTCTAATTAGACCCTATCTATGTTAAGCAGAATCATATCCATTTTAGCATGGATGTGAGACTCATTTGAACGCAGAGCTGGATCTTATGTCAGAAATCAGGTTTGGCCATGATGGCAATAGAACAGGTTAGCCTGTAAACCCAAAGTAAATTTGCAAACTCTGTCTGTTCAAAAAGAAATGCATTAATAGATGACTGATCTCCTGAAACGTCATTTGAATAGTTTTGACTGCACGCTTGTTTTATTCCTGGGAAATTTCAGAGTACAAAAAGACTTCTATTTTCCTTCTTCATTTGCCAAGAATCTCTTTTAAACTCGTATGTAATACAGACTGAGTCTTGGATCAGATCTTCAGCTCACGCATACACAGAAGTTCACATGTATGGAAGTATCGCAATGGACTTCTGTAAAGAGATACTGATATATGGGAGCTGAGGATCAAGGCCAAGAAAATGAAAGCAAGAAACTGGTAGGTATGAAGCTTTCTGACCTGGAGTGGTTACTCTAGGCAATGTGTTATTTCGTAAAAAAATGATTCATCCAAAATGGCAATCTTACTCATTTGGGAAATGAATGTCTAGAACATATGTCTCCATGACCCAGTGCCATCCTTGAAACAATCCCTTTTTATGCTGATAGTTTGAGGACTTTTTTTTCCACTGTCTGCTCTACCCCCAAGGTCATTTTCAGATAATGGCAGATGGTTTGAATTGAAGTATTTAATTGTGAAAAAAGTCACAGCAAGTTTTTTAAACAAAGCCTTTGGCAACAGCTCCTGATTGTAAATCGGAGAATGTGCTTGCATTGGGACAGTCTGGATTATTTTATTTTATGTGATTTTAATGCTTCTAAAAGCAAGTGTTTGAAAGCTATATGCTGAGAATCCAGCAGATGAAGTATGTGGATCAACTTGTACAGAGATTGTTGGGTGTCAGGAAGGAGAAACGGGAACATAATACAGAACAGAATTCTGAGCAGGGAGTGCCCCTCAGACAAATGAGACACTAACATTATGAATAAGTGGAGAAAAATAGGAAGAATGAGTAAATGGAGCCTTGGTTTAGTGCCCTAAGCACTGAAATCCATTCTTACTGTGGGGCATCCTTCCATATTGCTGCAATGTGGTACCTTGGAAAGAGGTCTGGATCCCCTAGTGCTCAGAGAGATGTTCATAAGGGAATCTGAACATGATGTTATGAGGTAAGACCATATGACAATGAAGACTATATAAAAACAACTCAGGGCTTAAGCTAGGGCTGCTTTAAGCCCTGGGTACATTAGGCTAGATCTGCCCATTTCTGGTTTCTTACAACTTGCTCTGAAGCTTTTACTACAGCAAAAGGATTCGGGAAAAGAAGAGTCTCCTGCTGCTAAGCCTTCACCATCACTGGGGAAGTGACTTTTTTGTAGTTTAATAGTAAGTTGTCAGTTTTCAAGCCTGTCAGCACAGTGCCTTTCTCCCACAGCAAGTAGTTCATTTCAGCCAGGAGTTATTCCTGGTGTATATGAAAGAGAAGAGAGCTTCCTTTTTTCTTTAAAGGAGAAAAGAAATAGCCTTCCTGACAGATTCTGAGTGAAATCTATAAAATTCTGGGTGAAATTCCTAAAAGCACTGATTATGATAACGTCAAAAGAAGCAAGAAACTACCCTGGGAGATGACGTGAGAAGGGTGTCCCTGGTGAGATGTAGGACCAAGTCCATCAGAAATGTTTGTCAGTGACCAATTTCAGGTGCCTGGGGAAGGAATGTATGACCAGGGCAAGCTTGGATGGGTCTTACTCTTTCCTGTTCCTTCTGGAGGCTCATGCTCTGCCCAGCATCTCTTCTCTTCCCAGTCCCTGCTAACAGCATTTTGTTTCTCATCTTTTTCAGTTTGAACATGGGGAAAGGAGGGGAAGCAGGTCTACAAAGCAATTTCCAACCTGTTTTCTTATCAATCTCTCTCCTCTGTACTAATAATTGTTTTTCTTAGGGATAAAGGCTGGAGATAATTCCTTTAAGTGGCAATTAAGCTCCAGGTGGCTGCAGAAAACTGTAGCTTTCCCCAGTTCCTGCAGAGACACAGCTTGAGCCACAGGCTTCCCTACTTCCCCAAACCAGGACATTTTTTTCCTGTCTTTGGATGATTAAGGCCCCACTTGTCCAGAATAGCCCAAAGTGATTGGAGCAATGGGGAAAACAACAAACCACAGATGCTCCATGAACTGTCAGTGCCCTCCTTCAGAAATGCACTAATTTCAAAGAGCAGGGAATAGTTTCCGCCCAGTCCTCATCTGACCTTGTGTTTCATCTGCAACACCTCTGTTTTCTAAGCCCTGAGCTCAGTTCAATATCCTTGTACCCCTGCTGTGGTGGCAAATATCAGAAAAAGACCTCTGATCATGCTGGACAGACTACTGCAGGCTAATGGAGAAATACTTGCACTCCAAGATGCAAAGCGAGTCTCATCAACAGACCTGTGTGATCAGTTTGGCTCATTAGTTAATGAGGTTAATGAGGCACCTGTGTATGAGCCAGCTGATATGAAAGGGGACACATCGAGTCTTAGTGATTGCTCAAGATGACACAGCAAATCACTGGTAGAGCTAGGGAAAGACAGGGCACAGCGCGGCAGGGCTCTGCTCCAGGTCTAAGGCATCCCAACCTACCTTTGGTGCAAGTGGAGATAGCTGCGAGCTTGATTCAGTCTTGTGTTGGGTCTGTGCAAGGACAACGGGGAAATATGGCACGTCAGCAGGCTGTTTGTGTTGGAAATATTCTCTGTTATCAGCAAGACTCATGAACTTTCAGGGAGATCACTACATCTCTTGTAGTGATCTCTTTCTTTGCAAAGAAACGTGAGCCACTAACTCGGAGGATCTCCCTTTCTCTGGCAGGCTTATCATCAATAGCATCAAATAATGGGATGTTACCTTTCCTACCTACTTTTAATGATTTATCATCCCTGAATTATGCACCATTGGTGACAGTAATTTTCCCTGATTTAGACAGGTAGATGGAATTACAGTTCTTTCTGTTTGATGTGCTAACAAAATCAGAATTAATATTTTGTCTTGTCTGGCTTATCTTAGTTAGACAGTAGCTATTATTTCACCTACTCTATTTCTCTTCCCCCTCCCTCCACAACTAAAATAATTTGATTTTAAGGTATACTTGGAGCAGGATTCACCTCAAATCTGATTTAAATTCCTCGATAGGAGTCCGATCTCAGTGCTACCAATCTCCACCATGTCCAAGCACAGTCAGTCATGTAACAGGCTGGATCAAGCAGGGAGAACACATTTTATCAATCACTGCAGATACCTGTACACAAGCACACACACGTATTTTTGACTTTGCTTGCACGCAATCCAGCGTTGGGCAGAGTGAGTCAGAAGCTGCTTCCCACCTGCCACCAATGGCACATGCTCCGGTATCCCACACCGTGGCCTCATGGAGATCGTGGTTCTGGCCCTACAAGTACATGGCCCTACAAGCTAATGTGAGTGCAAATGCAAAGGAACATTCCTCACTCTGTAGTGTGTGTGTGCTGGGAGGCAAAGAGGTGAAAGCACGGATTTCATTACTTGTAACATGTTACTCCTCTGTCCTTTCCTTTTCTAGTGTGTTCCCACTTGTGCTGATTTACAGTCACCACCATTGGGCTTTGCCTCCCCGTGTGGGATGTTGAAGTGTGTTAGATGCTACACATACTGAATTATTTGCCCTCTTTTTTTTTTTCTTTTTTTTTTTTTTTTTCTCTTTCCCTCCCTATTCATGGTTGTTTGTTTTCTCTTCATTCATGGCATCAAAAGGACGTTTGAACAGCAACTACTCAATCCAAATGAAAGGGAATGTTGCTTTTGGAAGATCCAGCAGAAGCCTGAGCAGATCAGATACTAAATTATGAATTAGCTGGAGATTTTTTTCATCTCTCTCCTTTCTCTTTTTTCTGGCTTTTCTTTTCTCTCTCTATTTTCCTAACCCTAATTAAAATGTGCAGGGCACAAAACTGTAATCAAGGACTGGACCCATTATTTTTGTTTATGGCAAAACCCAAGCGGAACAGAACTCTAAATGGGCTCTGGTTGAGTACCATCTCCCTCCATAAAGACCATAATAAATATCAGCCACATTGATTTTCCTTCCCCATGAACCCTTTGCTATTTGTTCTGGTCTAAGTGCACTGTGTTTTCCTCTGAGGTTTCTTTTGCTCTAACTGTTCTATTATCTGTTGTTGTTGTTAATCTGTGTTGAGTGTGTAATTGAGATCCTAAGAGGGAGTTTAAGAGAAACCCCCTTGGGAAGACATCTGACCTACATGAAGAAAGAGAAAAAATAAAATAAATAACCCAAGCCATTGAGGCCAACTGCTCTGTTTACCTGGTGGAACCATTTCCTTTATCAAGGGCTCTCATCCACCCCAGGCTCAGTTCTCTTTCTGTAATTAGTTTTGCGTATGTGTTTTTAACCTCTACTTGATTTTTGCATTGATTTCTTTGCCTTGGGGGGACATTTGTCTGTTGATTCCCTAGGCCTGATTTTCCCTTTACCTGCAGATGTCTGCAGAACTGGTGTTACAGTCAGAGATGCTGCAGGCAGAGGTAGGATGTGGCCCCTTTTCCCTTCCCATTTACATGCTGCTGCTAACACCTGTGATTTATCCTGGCCCAAGCGATACAGTACGTGCTGGGGGGTGATGTAAAAGACGTCTCAAAGCACATGACAGCTACCTAATTCCCCCTGGCTTTCCTAGGGAATAAGGCATGGGCTGAATGCCTCCAGGGGGACTGGCTAGAAAGGTGTGTTCAGCCAACCTCAGACACTGCCTGCCTGCTCTCTATCCACAGCTGGCCACCTGATCCGGGCAGTCCATGTCCTGAGCACCCGAACTTCCCGTCTCCCTTGTTTGGCTGCTGCCGCGGGGACGTGTTGCAAATACACGGAATCCATTATTGCCTGCTCACTGTTCCAGTTCCCCAGTCTCAGCAGATAAAGAGTTCTCAGTGTTGTCTTAATGTCTCTTTGTAGTTTATTAGAGGCCTAGGAGGCACGAGGGGGAAATGAGAATGTGACTCAGAATTCCCTGTTCTGAGTCACGTGCTTCCTTTGCAATCTCATTTGTAACAAGACTATTAAAAGTAAATTATCTGAGCCAAGCGGCAGTGCTGAAGCGTAAGGGCTGAGGAGAGGGAAGCAACACCCCATTGGGTGTCTCCAGATGGAAGCAGCTTAGCTCAGCCAATTTAATCCGTCCCTTTCTGCCCATGTTGGGATTTCTGCTCTTACTTTGGGAGGAATGTCAGTGCTGACAGTGGTAGATGTGTGGCTGGCTTGATTTCCCCTCCAGTCCTGATGAAGAAGTGCCCCTCTTGGCTACAGCTTGGGGATGTCTTTGGGCTCTTGACATGAAACTGGGAAGAGGAAAAGGAGGTGTCCATACAATGGGCTCTTGTCTCTGGGATGAATCCATTGATGGAGAGGCTGCGAACTGATGGCTCCACTTGTCTCATGTTTCCATGGTATTTCCATCACACCTGTTCCCAGGGATGTCTAATAAACTGAAGCAAATTGGGATGAGGGATTATCAGGCATTAAATGATGCTACCGAGCCAAGCCTCCCGCTCTGTTCATTATGACAAATTTCTATTTTCTCCCAGGGACTGACTGCAATTCAAACTGAGGCAGGGTGAGGAGGTGGCTGCTGGCGTGTCTGTGCCTGTGTCAAGCAGCTGGGGCTGCTGCAGGTCTCCTGACTTGTCTCTCAGTTAAGGTCAGGTCCTGTTTCTGTTGAAGCAATTTCATATCTCTCAGTGGGGGTTGGATCAAGCCTTTAAGGAATTAGACTCTACTTTAGTTCATACAAGTGAGCTCAGCCTTTCAAAAGTCCCCTTTGATCCCTCCCATTCTGTTCAGGAATTGCTTTGAGTGTATCTATTGACTTTCCATGGAAAGCGGACATATCTATGTAAAAAACCTTGCTGCTGAATGTTTTATGGAAGTAATATTGACCTTCCCGCAGGTGCTGAAGAGAAAAGAAAGTCCTACTTCTCTGTAAAACTAAACTAAAATTGTATTTGATGAGTTCTATAAAATGTTTATAGATTTTTATTTTTTCCTACTTTGTCCAAAACATCTTTTTCCCACAAAGGCCAGAGGCAGAATATTTACAGGGAAAGAGGGGAAATGCTTTTTTGAAAAATATTTGTGCTGGCAAATTGTTGCAAATTTTTCAGCTCCCAGATGCATCTAAACAAGTAACAGCAAAATTTTGGCTGCCATTGCAAAAAAAAAAAGAACAACCCAGCCCAAACCAAAAAGAAAAACAAAAACACAACATCGGATTTATGGGCTAGTTTCAGGTATAATCAGAATCTAAGTTAGGTTTAGTGAGTATTTACTAGCTTTATGAAGTTTACAATGGAAGCAGTACCTGTGCAGTCTTGTGGAAAGTAAATCCAGGTTCCGCCCACTCCAAAAAAAAAACAGGTCAAACTCTGTTTTTCTTGGCAAGCCCTTGCTGCTGCAGTCATGCTCTGCTGTGGCCACAGTCCCACGGATCCTCCCAGACATGTTGTAGGTCTTCAGGTGGTGACATTAGTTCCTTCCGTGGGTGACAAGGTGAGTCTCTGCACACTGGGAGAAAAGAAATGGTTCAGGGTTAGGTTGGGCCTGGAGGGATACCAGATCTCCAGGGGGTATTAGCTCGCCAAGCTTCATATGGTGTAGGGATGAACACAGCTGAGCTAAGCAAAGAAAGATCTGTCCTGTTTCCGAGCTGGTGCCTGGAGGGATACCATGGCACCTTGAAAAGGCTGCAGGAAAAGGCCAATTCTTCCTAAGAGCAGCTCAAATTTTCTGTTCTTGATGTTCATTGCCTCCCGTGGCTCATATCCTGACAAGAGCTCATCGCTTATCAGCATCATTTGCCTTAAACACTGCAAACCATCGATCTAGCCTCTTCCATCCCTAGAGTAAGGACGTCTCCAGCAATCAGAGAATGTCTTAAAATGGGAACTGGTGCATTACTTGTGTCTCTCAGCTTCAGGTTTTCTAGGTTTTCTGCTATAGATGGAGTATAGAAATGTTCCTCTCATTTTTAATGAAAGATCAGATAATCTGTGTTGCAAGAGACTGAGCACAGCAAGAGGTTTCTGAAGAATTTAAAGAGCACCCACCTTACACACTGCAGTCACAAGCAACCTATTGTCTAAGATAACTTACAACAACTGATTGTTACAATATACTTAAATATCCACTAATGAAAAATGTATAAACTATGTATAAGCTTCATACATTACATGATCCCTGCTTCCCTCTGAAACCTCTGTCTTCCTACTAAGTCTTCCAGCAGCAATCTAAGTTTCCTTTCTCTGTCTTTTCTCAGCCCCTGGTGGCTTTGCTCAGTTCATCCTATGTCACTTGTGTCTGGATCTGGAAATATTTCTCAGGACATTTGACTCATCCATCATTTAGATAATCAGAAGGGAAAAAAAACAGAGTGTCCAGCTATGAACATCCATAAAAAGCACCATGGAAAAAACCCTCACCTTGAACTTCCCTTCCTGCTTTTCTTTTCATTTCATTTGAGAATCTGACTTGACAGTCTTTGCTCTGGCAAGAGGCCCACTGAAGTTATTAAGGGCAAGAGCTTGTCAGGATTAAGAGGAAGGATTTGAAATCTCCGTGAGTGATAGCAATATCCCTGGTTCTATTAGACCAGATAAGTATTTGCAAAGGACATTAACCCTGGTGCCTTGAGCTAGATGGTGACTGCCCTGCGGGGAAAGGAGATGAAGTTCCCAATGGGGATACTGCTCTACATCTGCTTGTAATATGGCTTTGCATCCCTTCCCTTGTTCCAAAGTTTCCATTTGTCCATCAGAAGCAGGGTGCTGTTGGCAATGAATGAGCAGTGAGAAGCCTAAGTGGGAATTAAGACCTAAAACTCAATGTTGGCACCGAGCCTGGGTGTGCAGGTGTCCGTCAGAGACGATTACACAGCAAGTTCAGCCCAGTCAGGTGTTTCCAGACTGTTGCTGCTTTGAGGGCTGGATTTGGAAAGGCCACCTAAACTGCCCTGCCTTCAGTGGGTGCAAATGTCTGTACAAACATAGATGGATGTGAATTGGAGTCATGTTTACTAACTTCCAGGACTCCAGCATCCCTGTTTTACCAATGTAAACTTCTCCTGCTTCTCTGCTCACATTTTTCAGGAAGGGACTGTTATCATGGATCAGACATTCGCTTGACCCACCTGAAGGACAAATGCAACTCCTAGGGCAAAAGGCAAATAGAGAGTGTCATCAGGAAAGGAGAAATTAGGATGGAGTTGATTGAAAAAGCTCTTCTTACTCCTCTTTCTGCTTTCGTGGGCCTGCAACACTGGACAGACTCATGGATCATCCGTATTTCCATCTGGCACCGAGAAAATCCATGCTTTGTGCAGGAAATCAGAGTGCTGCTCATGCCTTCTCCGCTGTAATTCCCGGCCTCACACCCATGGCGTCTACACGCGCACGTGATTTGCAAGCCCTCCTGTCAGGGGGAGATCACATTAATGCTGATGTTAAAACCAAATAAACACTGAAACAAATTTAAAACAAAAATAGCATTTCAGAGGCTGTGTTCCATTCCCACCACCCACTACCATTTATAACTAATTGGGGCTTTGTTATATTCTCTCACCCAGTGACAGATAAATACTAAACTCCACTGGTTAACAATAATCACCCTAATTATGCCAAGATGACATTTACAATACAGGCAATTGCTAATCCATTACCTCACTCTGCTGAATACTAGAACACTCAAATTAAAAGTTATTCACCCACAAAGAACAATGTTTTAGTAGCTGACACAGCTTAGTAAAGGAATTTATTAAGGTAATTTGCAGTATTCCCATAAATAAAACATTCTAGAGTTCCCCCGTCCTCCTCCCCCTTCCCCCAAAATAATCTTTTGTGATAAATCTTTTTTTTCCCTCTCTTGTAGTGCAGTTAGAAGAATAATAATTGAAACTGTCAGACGGAGTTACGTGTTTAAATTTGCTTACCTGAGCCGAACATCTTGCATCCCTTCAGGCTCTTTTCGGAGAACTGGGGCGATACTTAGTGGTTTGTGATGTGTAGGAGGTCACTGTGGTAAAACCTTCACCCATGTGGGGTTTCGATGAAACCTAAGGGAGACTCAGAATGAAGGAACGAGGAAGCTGTGACCAGTGCTGAGATGTGCAGTGTGTGGAGGATGCTGGCCCCGCGTGATAATCCAGCTGGGACTGGCAGGGCTCTTTGGCCCTCATCAGAGAGATGCTGAGGAAACAGCAAAAGGGCTGTGAGTCTCCTTAAAGATGGCTTCAGTTCAAGCACGAGGGTAAATGCTGAGGCCTCTGCTCAAGTGATGTCCCAGACCGAAGGCAAAGAAAAATCAGAACACGGCTAGCCCATGGCTAGCAGTGGTGGCGTGGTAAGAAGGTGGGAAAAGGGAGGGGGAGGCACTTGGACCTTTATTCCAATACCTGGAGGCTTTTTTCTTTTAGTGATTTCTTCCTGACTCATATCCCAACACTCACAAAAGTTTATTTTTTTAAATTAACAATTTTAATTAATTAATATTTGTCAGTGGGAGGGAGTCCCACATGGAGTGAGGAAAGGGTTAAATGGACATACCAAAAAATCAGAGCTGGGTTTCATTGCACCCCCTGAGCAGCCCCTTGCACCTGGTGCTGGCAAAGGCTCTGCCAGCAGTGGATCCAGCCAAAGGGATAGAGCAGGAAGGGATTTTGGGGGGGTTGTTTTTTATTGTTATCACAGCAGCTATGGCCAAAGCTATTTGCAATAAAGCAGCACGTCGCAGCAAGCCAAGAGTCCCTGCTAGCACATCCCCGCTACGTGCTGGCCACCTGCAGCAGCAAAGCCAGCAGCACACCGGGTGCCAGCGTCAGCCGAGCCCCACGCAGAGCGAGCAGCTTGAGGGGGAAACAAGGCAAAAATTCAGGGCAGCATCGCCAGGCTGATCGCTGCCTGCTCAGGAGATGGCTGGAGGACTCGGAGCAGAGCTGCCACACATCTGTGTCTCCTGCACAGACCTTCTCTTTCTGCCCAGGCACTTCATCCCAGCGTAAAAAAAAAGATGTGAGCCATTTGTCTGGGATGTTGAAGCCCCTGGCAGCTGGGCTGGAGCTGGAGCTCAGGGTGGAGAGCAGATGTCCAGAGACCTGGTGAAATGGTCCCTGTGCATGTGCAGCTGAGCTCTCCGGCACTGACACCCTGGGTCTCTACCGTCCCAGACACATTAGACTTACTCTGCTTATGCAGGTTGTTATCGTGATGAACAAATTGACTCCACATTTTCCTGCCCCGTCCATGCACAGCATGGTGTATGTAAGCATCTTTACAACCAGCATGTGGGCTATGTGAGCAAGTCCTGCCTTATATCCTGCACCGTTTCATGGCGATTCTGCCCCTGGCTGAAGCAAGGGAACATGCCACAGAGCAAAAGCCCTCTCTTTCTGCAGTTTGGACCAAAGATGCTTGCAGCTGCAGGGAAGAGCACTGAAGCAGTGCCTACGCAGACGTGCACCCCACACGCTCTGCTACAGCTGCTCTGGTTCAGTTCCCCCCTGCACAATGCTCTCTCAAGGGTAGCCTGGATGCTCCTGGCCGATGGTGACAGATCGCAGGAAGGCAGCTCTTGTAAACAAAGATCTGCAGGCCTTGTAATCACCACCACTCCTTCTTCTCCCCCGGCTCAATTAAGAGACAATGTTTTCCTGCTCACCCGCTCTGCTTTTATTTGCTCTTCGTCTCAGGCTTCTGCGGAGTTTTTCCTCCCCTTCCTCCTGCAGCTGAATGCTAATGGACCGGGCGCCACTCCAGCCCCGAGCTCCCAGCCCTGGGCAGACACCCAGGGCACGAACGCAACGACTTCCAGAAGTGCTCCTGGGAAAACGGGAGTTTGTTCAAGGGAAGGACTCTGCGAAGGAAATCTGAGCGAGGAAAAGGTGTGACATAAAAGATAAATCTTTAAAACACGCTGAACCTCACGTGGGGGGTGCTTCTACGTGGAGATAAAGCGGTCTTAATTTGAATGAACTTTATTCCTTCCCAAGGAGGGTAAACGAAGCCTGATTAAAGCCACTTGAATTCTGGCTAAGAGACCCTGCCTGGGGAGTTAATGGCCAGTAACAGGCAGCAAACAAAGCTGGGTAATGCTCGGCACAGTGGGGTTCAAACTTCAGCACATAACTTCTTATGATCTGCAAACTATATTTCATCTCGGTGTATAAACTGACAACCCAAATTTGTACAGACATAGGAAGACAGTAATATATGCCACTCTTAACTTGCTCCTGTTCAAGGGCTGTAAGTACACAATCTGGGGGGTAATGACAGATTGGAGGAGAATCACTTCCAAGCACAGCTCAGAGGGATGCAGTGACATCACTGCCTCAGCTGTGCTGGCTCACCCAGGTCTGGACCACGTCATCCTGCAACTATCAAAATCACATCTTAAGCGATGGCAGAAGCTTGCTGAGCTCACTCATCCCAGCTGGGACTGCAGTCCCAGTTCTCATCGTCATTCCTCACCTGTGGTCATTCCTCACCTACTTTCCTTTTTTATTTTTCCCAATCTGTTCCCATTAATAATCCTGGTTTTCATTTTTCTCTCAGCCCCTACCAGGTTCCTGCCCAGAAAACACAAGTAACTCTCTGGGTGAGCCATCTCTCTTCTGATGGAAAGCTCAGCCAGCATTTCAGTGGCACTGCCTCCCATCTCCTTGACTGGGCAACTTAAATAACCCCTAATTTAGGCCCTCAGGTCTGAACCCAGCCTCAGCACCGGAGCCAAAGGGATATCTCTTCCCTCCGTGCACCTCAGCGTGTTCCAGCATTTGTCCCAGAGCCCAGCATCTATTTATAAGGGGAAGAGAAGGCTGTGCCAGCCTGAATGCTTTGTTATTTTCTCTGACTGAATCTGAATTTTGGTGGCAAGAAGCACTGCCACTCTGTCTGTTTGACCCCACTTAGCCTCTGACATTAGAAATGCAGAAAATTCACAGTCCCACCAAAGCAGGGGAACTGTAATTGCATCGCCACTGACAGATGCTGGTTGTTGAACTGTGAGGAGCAACAGGGGATTTCGGGCTCTCTGTTCTTAAAGGCACAGGAAGATGGAGTTCCCGTGTTCCTCACCGACCTCAGTTATTTTCTGTTTTGAGCTGCACATTTCTTTTCTGCCAAGCTTCTGCTTTCATGGGACAGTGCCTGGGTTTTACACTGGAAGTGCCTGGAAGTGATGGAAAAGAAAGAATAAAAGAAAGAGGGAGGGAGAAAAGGAGGGAGGAAGGAGTAACATTAAAATCAACAGTTTCTCTTCTTTTCATTTTAGGTCAGAAAAAGTCTTCCCAACTTTACGAAAGGCATATTGAAAAAAAATCAGTAAATTCATGAACATGCAGTTATTACTTAGCAGACAAATTACATTTCTTCCGAAATGTTCCAAAATGCATTCATTTTCAGAGTACATTACTTTCATAATACTGTGTGGAACATTAAATGAGAATTTCCCTGACTTGGCTACAGAGCACATTTTTATATTTCATAGTCTGACACAGAGCCCAGGGTAACTAATGAAAATCTTTTCGAAAAGTGACAATCTTGTCTAGCAGCCTCGCCTGTTGAAGAGATTGCAACATAAAACAGATGAGTGCCCTGCTTGACAGCTAATTGTGTCGGGCTTAATTACAACAAGCAGAATTTAATCGGCTGTGCAGTGCAGTTTTTTAGGATGGGGGAACCATCTGGAATGTACCTTGCTCCTAGGCTGATGGAGGGGCGGGCATCGCTGGATTTCAAAGACAGGGGAGCAACCGTGTGCGGATTTAAATGCAGAAGAAGTTCCTTCCCCAGTGTATTTCATTTGAGCTGTTTGATGAATTTCAGAGATATTTATGCAAACCTGCACACTGTTGCCTCGCGAAGACAAGGTTTTGGAAGCCTTCCCAGGCTCAATTTGATGAGCCTCGTTCCCCCTCCGTGGCCCTGTGCTGTGGCCAGAGCTCGACACAGAGCTGTCAAGTTTCATGGACTGAGTCCCTCTCTCGGTCCCTCGCCTTGCTCCGCTGCGACGCCTCTCCCTGCCCCTGCGATCCTCCAGCCGGCTCCACCAGGTGTGGGCAGTCCCAGCACAGGACAGAGCTGAGCTGCAGCCAAGGCAAAGTGCTGGAGAAACACCTTCCTCGGGGCCAGTCTGGTGTCGTTGGCTTGGTTTGCCTCGCAGCCTGGCACGAGGTGTCCATGCCAGGAGCTGGAGAGCTGTGTTTATGTTGGCCTGAAAAAAAAATTGAAAAGGAAGTGCCCTAAGTCAGAGATCTCCAGGCTGTCATGGGCACAGCAGGAGGGGAGGGACAGGAGGCAGGCACCGGCGCTTTGCACTGTTGTATGTCCCATTTTGAGGCTGAACATCGGCACCCAGGGAATACAGACTGGGGAGTACTCCAGCGCTGACCCTGGTGAGGCTGATGCCATCTCCTGCTGAACTCCGGTGGAAACAGGCTATTGATAACCGACAGGCTCCCTGAGAACTGCAGGCTAAGGCAGTTCTTCATTTTCTCCCCCTGAATACATTTAATACCCAGCTATTAAAATAGTCCTTTGTCATGTCAGAACAAGGAAGAACAAAACATGCATTTCAAAGCCTTTGAAACAACAACAAAAGGCTCGTGCTAGTGCAGGAATCCTTTGGTACCACATGCCTGGCAAGAGCTGCGTGCCCACGGACCGGTCCCTGCGGGCAGGGACGGGGCTGCTCCCCTCCCTGGGAGCCAGCAGCCAGGGCAGGAGCCCAGGAGCGAGGGACAAGCAGGGCCTGGCTCCAGTCTGCCCTCCCTCATGCACAAACATGGATTTGGGTACAATAGCCCCAACCGGCGGCGTGCCTCCATCTTCCGGGCAAAGAATTAATCCCTGGCCAACTTTCAGGACAAAGTCAGTCACAAAATGGCACCTCTGAGGTCGCAGTGTCTGCAGCGTGTAGATGGATCCCTCACTTCAGGGGTGTTTTATCTGTTTTTTGCTGCTGTATGGAGTCCTCAGTGTCTCTCCATGGCTGTCTCCATCCATCAAGAGCTGGGGGAGCAAGACCTCTTCGGGGGGAGCCCCAGCAGGGGCCTTTCGGGAAGGAACATCCCCCAGCACAGCCCTTGTGGCCTCTCCTGGCCTGGCCTGGCCCCTCCGTGGTTTGGCTTGTGGCTTCTCACACAGGGCCAGTTGCTCCTCCCAGACACACGGCTCTAATCTGCTCCCCGACTCCAGCTGCATGTTTTGCTCTGGCTCCGCTGTGAGGTTCCTTCACCTCACGCGGCGTTTCTCTTGGTGTAATCGACTCGAGGCGTCTTCCTCCTTTTTTCTTTCCCCCTGTCCGTTTCATCCAGCCGTCTGCAGTTTGATCTCAGAGAGGCTGCCGGGAGCTCCCTGCTGGGCTGACATTGCTCTGATGCCTCCGTCTCCTCCATCAGGCAGGGCAGTGGCTGTCACCTTTCTCGTGTCAGGGCCACGTCCTTACCTCCCCTTCACTGAGGCTGTGTTCTGGCCTACCTACCACCTCCATGGAAGCGGCGAAGCCTCTCGGAAGGGTGGATGTGAGTCATGGGATGGTGGAACTTGTCCCATGCAGGGCTGAGCCCAGAAATCCGAGTGCTCTGGGTGACCAAGCAAAGCAAAGCCCAGGTCTGGGCTCAGCAGGGGCTCATCTACAGACTTGTGGGAGATCAGGATGGGCTTTGGGCTGGTTTTATGCCTGTGGTCCTTGACAGTGTCCTTAGGAGGGTGGAAGAAGCTCAGCCTGGGAGCTGTGCACCGGGGACTGGACTCGGTAGCACTCAGGAGGAGTCACAGTAAGCTGCAAGTGCCTGTAAAACGAGCTCTGTTGTGTAGCTGGGAGGAGAGGGGCTGGCAGCATCTTTTGGGTGCTGCAGGCTGCTGCCTGACACCACCTCCCTCAAACACTTCAGAAAAGCTGCCTGCAATCTGCTTCGTAACTGAAAAAAGAAAAAAAAAAAACAAAACACAGTGGGTCCAGGCTCTGGTATTCTCACATCTAACCCAGCAAGTCTGTGCCCCTGCCCAGAGGCTGCTCTGGATTTACTTGGGAGGCAACTGGGAGCACAAATGAGCACAGGCCCTACATTCTTTGGCCTTACACTGGCTTCATTGAAGTAGAGCCTCTGTGTAGCCACTGCTTTCCCCTCAAATGTCGCTGTGGGGTCTGCCAGTGACCCCTGTGCCTGCCCAGTGCATGGACAGGGAACCGATACATGTGGTGGGGTGTTGGTGGGCTTCATCAGCCTGTACAGCCTGGCTGTGAGCAGCACAACGTGCTGATCACAGCAGGCTGGCAGCACCTGCAACACCTGGGTTCATTCCTGGGTTTCTCAAATAACCTTGGGCAAATCACTTGCCCTTGTATTTTTTTGCCCCTTCGTTCAGATGAGAGGAATGAGACCATCTGTAGGAAAAGGCTTTGAGTTCTCTAGAGAAGCAGCTCCTGCATCCCACACTCATTGTGAAATCTTCCTTCTGTTTCTTCCCCTCTCTCCTCTGTAATTTTCAAGCCAATAATCATTAGCCATCCCTCAACGAGCTCCCCTCAAGGCAATTAATTACGATCTATTATGCCCATTTTACAACTGCAAAAACCAAGAGGCAAGGTCAGACACCGGCAGCCTAGAAGTCAGAGGCAGGGAGCCTAGGAGGCCAGTCCATTCTCCATACCAGCATCCCTGCTTTGACCACCAGACCTTGCTACCCTCAGAAACCCTATCAGGGAAAGCCAGGCGACAAGCATTGTCCACACTGCTAATCTTCAGAGGACCATATTAGTGCAATTTGATGTCAAGACGCCTTATCTATCATGAAGCAAAGAGTAAGATTAAAGGACTGGAGTTACAAGTGCCTTTTTGTTTGCACTAACTGGGTGAGTGTCTGTCTGGAAAACAGAAGCTTTCAATCTAAATTGCTGTCACGTTTCCCATACAGGAGTAGATTGGTCTCAGCACCCTTATTAAAAATACTACGAGCGTTCTACAGCTGCGGCTTGAAACTCTGCAGCTCTCAGTCAGGAGGTTGCAAAGTAGATCTTCAACACCAGATACTGATCACTGCTACTCTGGTGTAAATCTGAAGCAGCTTCCCTGAAGCTAGTGGAGTAACTCCTGGATTTACACCAGACCTGATGCCGGGGACCTGCTTGCATTCCCCAGCCTCTTTGCACCAACTCAGCTGCAGCACATCCTAGATTAGCAGAGCTTCTCGTGGAACAGGGCAGAGCTGCACAGATTTGCTCACTGATGCTGCCCCCTGTTTGCTACATAAATCCTGATACACCCTGGTGTAAAGGAGAGTCAGAATAAGTTCCTTTCAGCCACGTCGTATCTCTGGGAGTTATTACTCCAGAGCATCCCTGAAACCACTGGGGAGAAGAAAGAAGGGATGTTGGAAAAAGGCTAGGTTAAAAAAAAAAAAGGGAAAAGGGAAAAAAAAAGAAAGAAGATGGAGTAGGAGAAATGCAAAAAAAAAAAAAAAAGAAAGGCGAGGAGGAGCACGGAACAGAGGGTTATCAAAGGCTTCTGTTGTGTGCTTAATGATGCTTTAATCCCATAATGACATGGAGGCACACGAACATGAATATGGAAGGCAGGTACAGCCAGGATCAAACGTGCTTGTTTTTTTTGTGTGTGTGTGTTTTCACCTGAAATGTATCCAAAACACACTGTCAAATGGTGTTTGCTACACTTGTCTCCTGCTGCCACTACTCTGCCCGGCAGCTACGCTGACACCGCTCCAGCAACAGGGTTGAGGGAGGGAAAGGGGACTGCAAACTTCCTTGGGGAAGAGGATAATAACCATAACAGAGATCAGTATCCTCCTGAGACTGCCCGGCTTTGCTACTAGCAACAACAGCCCCGCAGATGGCAGTGGCAAGTTAAAATCCAGCCAGCTCCGCTCTTTGCCTCCAATAGCAGCCTACATGTCTCAGCAGATAGAGTTCCTTGAACGCTGACAAAACCAACAACTTTTCCCAGGCCCGGGCTGGTTATCTTCTTGCTTAAAGGGAAATCTTTCCTCTCTGTTTTCTCTTCTTCCCTGGTCTTGCCTCAGAGGCGAGCTGAGGCCGTCAGCGGAGCCGCAGCGCTGAGAGGTGCAGGGAGGCAACAGAAAAGGGGAACACGGGGCTGTGACAAGTAGAAACATGGAGACACGAAGGTGATGCTGGGGTCCAGGGAGGAGCAGCATGAGGGATTAGGGGGCACGGATGCAGAAGGAGGCAGCTGAGCAGGGCAAGGCCAACTTACCTTCACCTGGGCACTCCTGCAAGCTCCGGGTGAACCCCAGGCTCCCTGTGGCCGTCAGAGCACTGTGGATGAGAGGCTGCTGCTTCTTCCCCTGTATTTATTTGCGTGAGGCCACGAGTGCACAGGGGACTTTATAAGAGCAGGAAAACGGAGCTCTGGCCTTTAAGAACTTTGCGACTCAGCAAGGAGAGAGAGGATTAATATGAGCTGGTGCCTTGGAGGGCAGCAGGGAGATGAAGTTCAGGAGAGGGACTTATATCATCAAGGCATGGGAACAGGCGGTGACCACAGTGAGCTACCTATCCATGGGCTTTAAGAAGCTGGATGTTGCATTGCAGTATCCTTTCTCACCTCTCTTCACTCACATTTCCAGCAGGAAAAACAAATTTTTAAGTGTAACTCGATCAGATTCAATGAGAAGTGCAGACATCTGTGTTCTTTTCCCCTTAACTGAAGCTCAGAGCTTGGCAGGGCACTAAAGAGTGGTTTATCTTCTCCAGAGCTCTCAATTCACAGGGGAAAAATCGGACTCTGGCACTCTGGATTCCTGTGCCCTCCAGGATACAAAGTGACATCAGGCAACAAGAGAGCTGAGTGCCAAGCCCTTTGCTGAGTGAGGAATGGCATTAGTGTAAGCAAAATCCAGGGCTGAGATCTTCTCAGTTCTCCCCCTGTTGAGCTCTGCTGACCACTGCTCTGCTGGGCCAGAGATGTCCTCTGGGCTCTCTGCAAAGGGAAGGTAGCCTCCAGGTGGGCATGTCTGGCTTCCTCCTTCTTCCACGTTTTGCTCCCTGCAGTACTAGGACTGGTAATTTTCAGCAAGTGCTCTTTGGACGCTTGCTCTCGTTCTGCAGCTTGGCCCTTTTCTCACCTTGTGGCTCTTTGACCTTTGACCATGCTCCACATACATAACATCCCAGGTTTAAATGAGGTAAGAGATTAAGTATGCAGAGTGTGAGCTGACTCCAGGCTGCCAGAGCTGGGAAGGGAGCAAGGGGATGTTAACCTAAATCCATCACCCCTGGCTCTCTTGCTGAAGTTGAGCAAAACTGCTCCAGCAAGTCTGATGCTATGGAGGATCCAAGGAAGTGCTGGGAAATCCTGATCACTAGAGGTAGCCTGAGTGCTCTGTGCTCCCGGCCTTGCTGCCATAGGTGAAGACGTCTCCTTTAAAAGGCCCTTTTACTTTCTTGGTCTTTCCCAATGCTTTTTTGTCATCCTCTTTTCTCATCCTTTCCCACTTGCCAATGAACGATGGATCTGTCGTCTCCACGTTTCCAGGGTAACGACAAAAAGTTTCCCTCCAGCCCAGAGGTAGAGCAAACCCATTCTGCTGGAAAATTCAAAGCGAGGATTAAAATTTATAAAACAGCACACGACCTAGTGCAGCATCACCCGCTCCTGCCAATTCATCCAAATCGCTGCACATAAGCAGCAAAGCTGGGGCCACCTGCACGGGATTATTCAGCGGGTCCCTCGGGGCAGCGGAGAGCCAGCTCTCGCCTGCAGTGGACGGAGTTTTGTTAGTAGAGGCTGCTGGCCACCAGCGGGTCCCGTGGCTCCTTCTAGCCTGTGCTCCTTTGACTAATGTTAGTGGATCCAGACACTGCCTGGAGAAGGGGGGAGAGCAGCTTTGTTTTTAATGATGATTCTGGATCTTCCAGTTGGCCTGCTTGATCCTCTCTTATCTGATCTGGCAGAAATAGAGAGGAGAGGCAGCAGGGAAGAATAAGGAGAACAACTTAAGCCCACGTAAAGGTTTAAGTCTTCTTTAAGCAAGACATGGTCTGGGTCGATTGGTTTCCCAAGAACCCTGTACAACAAAGCCAGCGATCTCCCGAGGCAACAACTGGTGATATGAAGGTCTGGAGCAAATGACTTTGCAAGACTTAAAGGCTAACAATTTATGCACTCAATATTTCAGGCCATCAAATGTATTTCTCCCTGAATGAAACCTCTGGGAATTAAGTACCTGAGCTCCTCTCCGAAACCGATTCCAAGGCATTTCAGCTTTTAAGCACCTGAATCTCTCAGGCACTTTTGTTGTGCCTCTCACCAAACCATGCTCCCTGCCCGTGAAGGGTTTACATCCCAGCGATAAGACAAGAGCCAATAGTTTGATGCCAACAGATGGAAGCAATAAGCAAGTACAGTGACTGTAACAGAAATAATAAACAACCCCACATAGAACATTTTCTTCTGTGCTAGCCAAGGAAAGTCCATTAATTCTCATCTAGAAATCCCTGTAACATTTGCAGCAAGGATGTGCCATGGCTGTGCGTGCTGCTGCCCCACAGCACACATTTGCTTTGGAAATGCGAGCCATCACCGGTGAATTCTGCTGTTTTCTCCTACCAGCTCGTTTCCAGGTTGTCCAGGGAAGCAGAATACACTGATTAGCATGAGCTGAGCCAGACGTGGGTGAGGATAACCGGGCAGGATGGCAGGGAAGCAGCCTCTCTCCTTGCAGATGGGCTGTGAGGGTCCTTCTCGCTCTGCGGACTGGGCTGCTGAAATGCTGGCACGAGACGCTGCATTTATAACACCAAGAGTTACACATGAAGCAATCCCAAAGCATAATTACTAATAAATGTTTAATTAATAGCTTATGCACGTGTTGATAAGTTCATTAAAATGATGCATGAGCACATGAATATTCCTGAGCAGGCAGGAGTGAGAGAAGTTACTGCTGGGAAGTGTGTTAACAAGGGGATTACACGGGTTGCATATGGAGGCTGCAAGCGCTCCACTTGCTCCTCTTAGATGAACAGTTTATGGCCTGCTAGGACCACACAATCTCAATGTAATCTCCTCTTCACAAATCTCCCGCTTCTCCTCTTTAATATAAACAAATAGACAGTGTTTTCCTGTTAATAACATCCAGCAGTGTGGACCAAAGCAAATGAGTTAATTGCTTCGAGAAGCTTTAGCTGCGTTTCCATCCATTGGAATGATTGCTTCTGGAAAAATAAACACTCAAAACACTCAAAACAAGAAGCAAGACACCTAAAAGATCAGCTCCAACAACTGCTAGCGTGGAACGGAGAATTCAATAAAACCCAGGCACTGCATGATTTTGTCTGCTTAGGCTCTTGCCCTCTTTTTTTGCTCCAGAGAACCGAAGCTGATGAGGTCTGCAAGTGCTTGCCCATTGCACCACAGCTCTAGAAAAGGCCTTGGGCCACAGCCCCTGCTAATTGCTAGCACTTGCCTTTTGTTCCTGGGCCTTTCTTTCTGCATCTCAGTACAGACACTCAGGCTGGGGTGGAGGCAGAATTCTGGACAAATTCAAACGCTGCCTGCTTTTGAAGCCCCGAGGAAGCGTGTTCTGGTTCTTGGCATCGTTGCACAAGCTGTTTTTGGCAGGGAGTATGAACAGCAAAGCCAGGGTAGCAGAAGAGCTGCTCTATCTAATCTCATCTTCTCGAACTAATAATCTCTCTAGCTGTTCATGCTTTATATCTGTTCTGTATTCTAACTAATCTATTTTATTGGTGCCTCATCCATTCTGGATCCCGTCTCATCTGTTCTAATGATTTATAATCCAGACTGGATTCTGAGAACAAGTTTTAAAAGGCTTTTGTGAGAAGATTAAGACTTGCTATAAATTGTATAGTCCGTGTGAGTTAGGTGCCTAGATCTGAGTCAAAAAACACAACGGTTACTCCTAAAGTGCTTGGGAAATGTGGCCCTCTGCCCCCTGGGACTGAGTCCATTCCAGCTAGATTTAGGCAACTTTCCATCCAGGTGTAATGCGGTCGCCTTGCCTGGAAGGGCAGCAGCAGGGAACCAGGGAATCTCTATTGCAGATATATAGCATCAGTCTAGGAGAGAGGAAATATGGTATTTGTGGCATTTAGGCCCATTTGTGGCATTTGTGGCACATTTGTGGCATTTGTGGCCCTTTGGTCCTTCCACAATACAAATAAAAAAGGCAGGCACAGATATGCCTACCTTCGCAGGTGCCCAAAAATATCAGGTTGCCTAAGAGACATTTCCTAAGAGATATTTTTTACCTGTGAGCAGAAGTGAACAAGCCCCGGCCCTTTCCTCCATCACCTTCTGCTATCTGTTGTGGGTACTTCACCGAGCGCTATCAAAAATCTCTGTAAAGAATAACAAAACCCTCAGCCTGTGACCAAGGTGGTTCCAATTATTTAACAAGCCAATCTGGAGTAACTCCACCCCTGTTCCCAGGACAGACCCGAGCTCTCTGGTGGCGGTGCGGGGTCTCCCTGTACCCACACGACCGGCGCACGCTGTGCCCGCGCCATCTGCTCGCCGCCAGACTCGCCTCCCACGCGGCAAGGCAGGAGCACCCGTGTGCTGAGCATCCTCGGGGAGCTCCGTGGCTTTCTTCAGGGCCAGGAGGAAAAAGCCAGCTTCAGATCCCCAACCACAGCCACTATCCCTCTTTATACCTGTCTTTGTACCTCTTCATCCAAAGCTGGTTGTGATTACAGCCTCCCAGCACCTGAAGTAATGGTCCTGCTCTAACGTCACCCAACGCACCCATCAGCTTCATTCTCCCTTTTCCTACGTGCCACCTTTCAGGTGCTTTGAATGTGAAAACCATCTGAATTGCTCTGCTTAACACAGGATGCTTTGGCTCTTATTTTGTGCAGACAGAGGAAAAGGAGCCAGCCTCATTGCTAAATAAATAAAATAGTGACTTACTTGGGAAAAAACCTCTAATGAGGTCATGAGGGGTGAAATGCCACCGCTGCAACTGGTGACCTTTTCTCATTTCCAAAACAACATTTGCTGGATATAGACACACACTACTGGTTGTTTACAAAGTGATTGAGGATTTTTGCTTACAGAGAGATCCTGGTTTCTGACTTTTGCTACTGCCCACAACCTCATTCCAGCACTGACTCTCAGATAATGACTTGCAGCCTTGTGAGGGATTTTGCTGAAACTTTGTGGGAAAGAAGTCGTCTCTTCTGAAACCAGACAGCGGGACAGGAGGTTGGAAATATTTAATTTGCTAACAGCCACCAGTGAGCAAGAAGGGTTTGGTAAATAAGCCATAAGAAGCCCACGGCCAACCCTGCTTTGCCCCAAGAAAAGGGAGTGGGGGCAGCAGGTGAAAAGCTGCTGAAATGCTGCTGAGGAGCAGCTCCAGACCACAGGACCCAACACTTCTGAGCAGCCCAAGCCAGGCCCAGCCCCAGCAAGCCTCCAGCCCCTGCGGGAGACTGTGTTGGTTTCACAGCCATGCCCTCGAGCACGCACACACCCATCTCAGCAGCTCTTTGCCTCTCACCTTGGTCACACTGTAAATGAGGAGGTTAAGCCCCCAGCCATAAGCGAAACAGCCACATCTTTCTCCTTGACATTCAAGTGATTGAAAAGCTCCTTGTAGGGTCGAGCACGGTGGCTTTTAAATAATGCATTGTGTTTGTTATTGTGTTGGCATTTCAGTGCTGGCTGAGAGAGGACAAGCAACTGGGGCCCCAGTGCTCCACGCTCCTTACAATGGGGTATCTGAGATATGCCCTAGGTCCTTTGAGAGAGCAGCCCAAGAGGACAGACCTCTCCCCTACCCCAAAAGCTGTGGCCATGTACCCAACTACAGCAAGAGACACGGTGGGGGCATCACAGGTCCGTGAATGAGGAGAGAGGCCCAGCAGGTAGAATCCACTTTGCTGACTCTCGGCTAAATATTTTGGAGGATCTGGTTTGAGTTTTCAGGCTGGTGATGTGTTGCCAAGAGCCGTCACTTCTACTTGGATCAGTCACCTTGAGTGGTGTGTTAGGACCTTTCTCAGTATTGAAACCCACCCAGGCCCCAGCACTTAGGAACTGATAAAGTCTCTCTCCTTCCACTGTGCATCATCTCTCCCTGATCCTGCAAGACACCAGAGAAAGAGCAGGGCAGAAAGGAGGAAAGGCATGAGATGCTCAGAGCCACAAAGAACAAGGGGAGAAAACGTGGAGATGATTTTTTCATTGTCCTGACACAACTGGACTGAAAGCACCACGTGTGTATACGAGCGAGATGGGGACATCTGTAATGCAGACAGCCTCTCGGTGCTGCACCAGCCTCCCTTAGCAAAAGAGAAAAGTGTGAGTGATCCTGTGCAACGTGCCTGACGTGCCTCAGGAATGGTGATTTTTGAGGAAGCTGCTGCTCTGCACCACACAACCTCGCCTGCAGTATCACTGTTAGCATGCTTGCTACAGCCTTGCCATATACAAAAGGCAACCATGCAAAAAACAGAGCACCTACTCCAGATTTACACCATGACAGGAAGAGAATTTTGGCCCAGATCATTTATGTGTGTGTGTGTCTTTTTTTTTTCCTTTTTCTTTTTTCAAAAGCAATTAATTAGCCTTGGTTTACAGCAACTTCCCTTCCAGCAAAAATCAGGCCTTGCTGCGATAGCAGCCCTAATTGCCATGTCAGATATTTCATAGCCCCATTCATTCCCCAGCACCATCAGCTATTGTTATAAATTAATAAAGCCTGGACACATCCCGTATTTAAGAATGAAAGCAGAGAAAGGGAGTGTGACGGAGCCTTAAAGAGACAGGGGATCGGAGGGTTCCTGGCAAGACCCCTCGTCTCTCATCTCCTTGCCTCCTTCTCAAAAACAACACCAAAATGTGCATCTGGAGGTATTTCTAAATGCAGCTGCCTAAAAACACATCCATTCAGAATTACAGGGTATTTTTAGACTGTAAAAGAGAGCAGATATAAATACGTCTTCATTCCTGCTGCAATCCAATTGGTTTAATCAGTTACATCACTGATAGGCTTGATCCATGCTGTACAAACACAGCTTTAATTACAGAGCGAGCACACAAAACATGTATGTATGTGTGTGCGTGTGGATATACGTATGTTTATCTATATAATATATAGATATTTATCCACAGGCATAGGCACACATACCCCTCCCTTCTCTATTAAAAAAATGCTGCCTGAATCATTTTCACAAATAAGACAAACCCCATATTTTGCTGGCAAAACGATTACGGCTGTCAGATCTGATGGACGCTGTGCCTCCGATGAATAATTCATGGCAGCTAATTATAAGCTGGCAGATTTCTGGCATTGTGGCCTGAACGGGTTGGAGATCCCAGTTATCTGTGACTGATCTGATCCTCCCGAGGTCCTGAGACACCAGAACAGAGGGACAAAGGGGTGGCATTACTGTTGCACAAATTGGTTTAATACACATGAAGTGAGTTAGGTGGGGGCTCAGCACTGCTCCTAAGTACTGCATGGTACAGCATGACCCTGAAAGTGCCCCCCAAAGCCACAAAGGTTGCATGCTCCGAACTGTACGCAAGGATCTCAGCTCCAAGGATTTGATAAGGGTAATTGTTAGGTGAAACAGCTACACAGGTCTGCCTCTGCCCCCGTGTCGGATCTCCAGCAGTGGGCAGCAGCAGGCGGCCAAATCAAGAGCAAAAATTAGGGGTAAGATTTCAAAGCCAGAGCCTGGGCTACCTGTTCTTACCAGCACTGCTTCCTGCAGCTCGTGTACCTCTCCTTTTTATGATTCTCACTAGCGAGAAATAATGTGGCTCCTCCCTTCCCCTCTGCTAAATGCGACAGAGCCCCTGCGGCTGGTGCCAAGCAGCCTCTACCAGACGGCAGCGAGGGCCGAACCTTTCAGACCTGCAGCAGATGAGCTTGGAGGGCACAAGGGGCTCTGACCCGGCCTCTGCTAATCCACTGCAATGAAGCAAATGCAGAGCCTCTGCTGAAGTCCAAGGCTCAACGCACACCTGTAAGCTCCGTGCTGAATCACAGTGCTGGTGTGTAAAGGTGAGGAAGAGGAGGAATACGGGGAAGGACAACAAAGCAACTGGTTGCACTGGTCTGACTGGGAAGCAGAAGCACTGCAGCAGGCAGACAGTGAGCACTGTGGCTGGACTGGCAGCGGGAGGCTCGTTGTTACCTGGTGCTGGTTTTGCAGGCAGCATTTCAGATGTCCCTCACTGCCATCCCTCCTCTGCGCTTCATGGAAAGCCTGCCGTGAGGGTCTGTAGCTCTGGTTTAAAGATACCTGCTTCTCTGGGGCTCTGGGAACTTCACAAGGCTTTTATTTACCCATCAGTCACTGGCTGGAGAACAAAACATTACAAGCACAACTAGAGGTCAAAAGAAGATCCCTGTTCAAAGTCACCTCCTCAGCAGGAGTTAAATAGGGCATCAACCTCCATCGCCAAGCACGACGCTTCTCTGAGGCTCCATTTCCATGGCCAGAGCTCACCTCTGAGCAAGCAAGAGGCCAAAATTGCAGGCTTTGACTGGAGATTTCAGAAAAATTGTGAGGCTCTGACCCACACCAGGAGACCTGGGCCAAGGATGGCAGATGGCAAAGATTAGAAAATCCATGACCACAAACTCCGTGTCTGAAACATCCGAGGCAAATTTCTTTAGGCTTCTACAACCCATTAATCTTCTACCCGGTAATATAAGACTTAACACTGTTAGCACTGAACACTTAAAGGGGGAGATTCAAGGCTCATTGGTTCAACTCATCCAAGCAGTCTTGAGCTTCAGTGCATATTTCACTTCAGCTCAGCACAGAGCCAGTTATAACTGGTAAAACCTAAAAGAAAAATCTCCTGTTTGAACCCCTGGTCCCCCCTTACAGCCCCATTTCTGACCGAAAACAAAACTCCCGTGGGTGACTATGAGGATCTGAAAGACAGATCTGATTCCTCACTGGCCTGTGGGGTTGTGCACACTTGTTCCAGCTCTGTGTGCAACCACTGTGCTGGTGCTCCAGAAGCAGATCCCCAAATCCCAGAGGTACTGCGGATAGCACCTGAGGCAGAGCAAATAACTTCATCACACATCCGTCCACGTCCTGGCTCCCCTCAAAATAAAAGGGCAGGTTATGAGCAAGAGAATGAATGTCCCTAATAAGGCCAAGCCCGGTAAATAACATTATGCCCACATTTGCTCTGAAACCATTCATATTCTTCCAAGCAGAAAGGTAACAGGAGTTGTACAGCAATAACAGATCGTCAGCTGATGGGAGCTTTCAAGGTTTGTCTCTTCTCTCAATACACGTTATAAAAATTACCCCCCAGAGTCTTTTCTTTCTCTTTCCTTTTCCTCTTGACATACTGTCGACATAAACTTTCTCCCTGCAAGGAGATTTCTTCTTCCGTGAGTCCCAAGCTCAGTGACATTCTTCATGGTGCCCTGGAGCACCGGGCCTCCGCATGCGCCTGTCTCTTTGGTGTGAACTTAAAGATCAAGAGTCATTCATTTACAAAAATAGTGAGGACACATTTTCTCCTTCGTGCCCGAGCCTCTTCCTGAGTCTAAAGAAAGGGGAAACAGCTCAGATGAAGAGGCAAGCAAGCAGCGTGCACGCTCAGGCAATGGGTAGAGTGTGCACGTCAAGATAATTGCAATGCGGAGAAGACAGACACGGCTGCTGATGTGCATAAATCCCCCTTGTCTATAAGCTGCCTTCTCCACCCTACGTTTCCTCTGCAGTTTTAATGTTTTGTTTCAACCTTTGGATTGTATTAAAATATTAATGCTAACGTTTTATTATAATTTTATATTCCACGTTTAATATTTTAATACAATCAAAAGCCCAAATGAAATCTTTCAACATGATCGGGTGAAATGATTATGCGCAATTGAAACAAAGCAATCCACCAGAGCCAGGGAGATGTTTTCCTGGAATTTTCTTTCCCTGGGTACTTACCACATGTCATTCCCTTGTTCTGACAGGAAGACCCCTCCCCACGTCTAAAATATTAGGAATTCAATTCAGTTGTGCATCCAAGGGTCTCAAATTGAACCAAACGTCACTGATGGGGCTCAAGAATTGCTTTCTCAAGAGATCAGGTGCGTTTCTGGGGCCTGAAAGGAGCGGAGATGCCCTGGGCAGTAAGGTGCTAAGCGAAGACGGGAGATGCAAGGAGGCACAGCCCTGCTGCCTCATGCCACGTGCCATCCCAGCACCCCATCCCCTTATGCCCAGACCCCTAATTCTGCCTCCCCAAAGCGCCCCTCAGGTCCTAACAATTTGGGGATCCCTCCCGGGTCCCTGCGACACCCCCTGTTTTATGGCACGAGGAAACTGCTAAGACTTCCAAACAATTTTTCAATTTAAGGCAGATTAAGAGCAAAATTCTAGTGGGACTAATAGTGTGTAATCTTCTTTACATTTCTCCCCTTGCTTTATGAAGAACAGTTCACTGCAATGGCGTATTTCACACTCTGATGCTGATATTTCAATTTCCTGCTTAAGTTACAATAAAAACTGCCCACACTGCTGATGCTCCCATGAAGAATAATTTATGTTGATTGACGTTATTTAATTCCCTCTGGATGCAGCTAATGATTAAGTGATGCCAGGAAATTTAAAAGCACGTCCTACCTGCGGACTCCTCTAAGCTCCTTTGGAAGGTTTTGAAAAGCTTCCAATTTCCAGCACAAAACACTGCTACTGATCTCTAAGCACCTTCCTTGTCTTCCCACTCTTCCTCCCCTACTTCTTCCCCACCCCAAAGGAAGCCAGAATTAAATTAGAGAGCTCAATCAAGGCCTGGGGAATTGAGTTCACAGCAGCAGAGCACTGCTGGGAGGATGCTCGTCTTCCAGCAGCTCCTGGCAGGGTAGCTGGCGGCAGGACACCCTGCCTGCGTTCCCAAACAGGTTTTTAGGACAACTGACAGTTTGATGAAGCCCGTGAATGGGGTTGATTTCAGGGACCGCTGGGGAACATTTCAAGACGCTGATGGGGTCCTTGTGGTAATCAGGACCCGCTGGATGCAGAGTGGCACAAGTTGGATGGCAGCAGATGGGAGCAGAAGGGCCAAGCCCTGGGCACCAGTGGCTGTGTGAGGATACGTCCTGGAGGCATCTCTCAGGCACCCAGCTGTGCCAGGCAACTTCATCCACGAGGGAACTTTGCTACAGGGGAAACGTTATAGGATCAGGCACCTGGGTGTAAAATTAGGCTGCAAACCTGCTCCAAAACCAGTCCTTGCATCAACACTCACAAGCCAACTTTGCTGGCACCCTTATGTTAATCAGACATGAGAAAAGGCACGCTTCTTCCCTTGCATGCCCCCAAACCCCTTTCCCAGCATGCCCAGCCCAGCAGCCCCTCACGCACCTTTGCCCCTGCCATGCAGAAGCAATTTATAGTGGATCTTTTTGCCAAGAGAGGAAACTTTTTGCTTTTATTTGTCAAAGGAGTTGTCCTCCTATCTTCTGCGGACAGGCGCTGTGTCTCTGTGAGGATTTGCCTGCATGGCAAAGATTTACTCTTATTCCAAACTAAATTCAAGTCTGCAAGCTGCTAATCCAGCATCTCTACAGCAGGATAACCCATCCAGCATAACCACATGGTTTCTCTGTGTGGACAAGACCTCACAGGCAGTGTGTGGGGCAGTAAGTGAAGAGGAAACGGAAATTTTTCTCTTGGCAGCTCCCAAATTTTGGCAGATTCCTCCAGGCAGCTGCAACTCAGAGGGTTAAAAAGCAACCCCAAGCAAGGAAAAGACTGAACATCGCTTCAAAATGCTGAGAAATCTTCTCATCAAAATAATGTCAGAGCCTGTCACGGTGGAGGGAAAACAAACGCGCGATACATGATGGTTCTGCATGAAATGTAAAACGCTGTTTAGTTAAAACAAAACTCTTTCAAAGCACCCGAATGGGGAAGGGGAAGGGGGGGGGGGGGGTAAAGGCAGAAAGCACTCCGCTCTCCAAGCTTAAAAGATATTTAAATGGAGAAACCTGTTGAGGCGTGCACAGCCCTGTCTCCGTTTCCAGCAAGCGCTCCGCAACACCCCCGGCGCAGCGAGCGGTAATTACTGTCAGTCAAGGAGATGGGAGCCCCTTTGCCCAGAGCTCAACGGCCTTCCGCTGGCTTCGAAGCATCCCCATCCTCTGCCACAGCAGCTGCAGCGTGATGGGAGTGGAGCAGCCTTTGTGAAGCAGCCAGAAGAAGAAGAAAGTAAGGAGAGATGGTGCCAAATGGATCCGTGATGGAACTGTTGCCGGCGAGGTGCTGGATCCCTGCAAGTGCAGTGCCCATAGTTTGTCCCGTAGTTTTTTTCCCATGCTGTGGAATCCAAATTTTTTTTTTTTTTTTTTTTTTTTTTTTCTCCAGTGAATGCACCAAAATGCTGCAGAAAGGGTGTGGAACACGGCCTTCAGCATGCCAGTGCACTGCTGTACCCCAACACCACACAGCTCTGGCTGGGCTTCTGCTGTCCAGGCAAACCTTTTGCAGACCTGGCTCTGAAGCCCAAGAGGAGATGGTAGAAGGGACGCAGGCAAGAGAACTGCAGTCGATGGAAAGGATGCTACAACCTCTAGGGCTTTGTTGTCCTCCAGCTTGCTGCTGCAAAGGAGACCAGGGCTTTTGCACATGGCTCTTGTACCATCTACACGTGGTCAAACCAATGTCATCTCCTCGACCCTGCCAATCTGTGAAACAGATCCCTTTAACAAGTTATAGTTAATAATAATTGCCCCAAAGGACACCAGCTTGGAAGACAATGACGGAAACCATGGCTAAGGAAAGAAAAAAGATCCGTTTAAAATTGGGTAAGATCAGCATACCTGCGGAAAGAGCCTTTCATGGACATGTCTTTAATCTTTCCCGCTTCCAGACCTTAATAGCAGAACCTGATTCGAAGACTTGGTGATTGATTTCCAACCCAGACACAAAGTGACAGGCTCATTTTCGAGCATTGCACAGCTATAATTCCGTGTTTTATTTGTTATTATTTTAACCTGCTGATGGAGTGGGGCTGTATTCAAGGTAGCGGGTAACAACTCTAGCTTGCAGCATTATTTAGAGTTAGGTGTTTAGAGCAAGAGCCTCGTGCCTCTTGATATTTATGAAGAAGATGTGCCTGTAGCTGCAGTGCTCGTATCTTATTTGTTTGTTGTTCAAACAAAGGATCAGGAAATTGGATGCTGTTTCGAGCGAGTGATATCATCTCAATAGTTAAGGGAAGGCCACTGGTCTTTACCTGTTTCTCCAGCAGAGCAGCGAGGAGGGTTGTCTCCAGCTCAAGGTGAACGAGTCACCTTGTGAAGTGCTTCATCTCTGCAGCCAGGGACAAAACCACGAGACAGACCAGACTCGCAGGGCTCAGCTGCATCCTCAGGCTGTGGGGCCCAACCCCATTGCCTACCACTGAACCCGTCCTGTATGCCTGCCTTCTCATCTGCTGGAACGTCTCCCCATTGCATGCCTTATTTCCCCCTCTTTTTTAAGCTTAGATTAACAAACTTTGCCTTGCCCACCATGGAACAGAGTGTGCAGCATTTTTTTTCACTCAAAATTGTTGGAAGGAAAACCTTCCAGCCAGCTTCAGTGAGAGCCCTATTCCACCGGAGACCAGCAAGAAAAATCCTGCTGTGGCTGACAGGGCTTTTGTGGGATTAGGGCCTGTTTATGTAGCCAGAACAGAGTCATGCTGGGTTCCCCCCCTTCCGTGGGCCAGAGAAGAGCTTTAGCCCCAGTCTGGCAGCTGTGAGGCCGTGCCTGGGTGGTTTTAAACCTCATTTAACATACCTTGCCTTGCAGCATGACTCCATAAAGGAGATGGTACACAACCTCCTGCCCTCTGTGAACTTGCCTGTGAGCTCCTAAATCACTCTGGCAGCTTGGAAAAGTTGATTCAGCCCGAGATACTCAGCCTGCTGCAGCAGCAGAAGCTGAGTAAGAGGCTATTTGCTCAAGCAATGGAGTTTAACCTCTGCCGTGCTTCTGTAGAGCAGACAGCAGCAGCACTGTGCTCACAACAGAAAGCAAGATGCAAGCAGGGATTTTTGGGTGCTGCCCAAACAATCCCAAGACAGCACTACGCTACAAAAGAGGATATTTTAACACAGCCCAACAGTTCATGCTGAGATGGGGAGCGTCTCTATGAAGCACTCAGCATCGTTATTCCACTTTCTCATTAACTGTGTAGAAGACCAAACGCTGCCTGCCTACAAAAAGCTATGAGCTCTGTCAGGCTTTGCAGGGAAAACCAACCCACTACAGCCCAGTGGGTTAGGCCAAGGCTTTGAAGGTCATCCAGTCTTATCCACTTCTTGAAGATCTCTCCTTTGTTAAGTCTTTCACACTGTGCCCTGGTCAGAAAGTGCAGGTACAGGAGCACAGCCCCGGCCACGTGCTGGGCACCCCGAGCGCTGCTGTGACTCACAGCACACGGCGAGAGACACGCAACTGCTCTGCAACCTGCCAGTTTGCCAATCCAAGAATGAAAGGGGACGAATTAAATATATATATCCCACCCAAGCTGCTACCAGCTCTGTTTTGCCAGAGTGTTATTCATAAAAACAATCTCTGGTGCCAGCTCTGGTTCCCAGCCAGGGCTGCAAACTAATGAAATTGCCTTTTATACCGAGCGTGCGAACAAGCCTCCTGCCTGCAGGAGCAGGCCAGATTCCTCACTGTCATCCTTCTGGGGGTGGTGGTAGCCGGGTCCTTCTGGACTTGACAGCAAATAGGACATGGAATTTGGGGCTGAGCTAAAATTGGTGGAGCGCCTCTGAATCCTTTTCAAAGGAGATCGCAACAATGAGATTGGTGAGGGAGCCTCGACACCCCGCAGCCGCTCAGCTGGCCTGGAGGGGCCGAAGGACAGGGGAGAAGCAGAGAAGTAGCTAAGTGCTTCCAAGAGGAGTGCTTAGAAGAAAGATGGCCAACCTTGGAGGACAATAACCCTCACCACTGCTCAAAGGCATTCGGATCTGCTTTGTTCTCTGTGGGTTTTCTCCCACCTGCAGCCCAACCAGCTTCTCAGCACCACCACCAGGACATTAAGCAACATCTTACATTACCAGGAGCGTTACCAGACTGGGGATATTTGTTGAAGCTCTGCTCCCTGGTGACATCCCTCCACGTTAGGACGTATGGGAAGTAAGGAGCACTCCAGGAGGCACAGGGAAGCACATTTACACACCCAGTAGTTCACTAGTCAGCTCCTTGCCTGGTCGCAGCAGGCAGATGCTTCACAGAGGGCAGAGGAGGGGTGGTTGGGCTCCCTGGGAGCCTGTTCTCGCTGTGCGGTGCTGGTGTGCCCAGCGCCATGCTAAAGTGGTGCACAGCCTCCTGCCCTGGAGGTGAATTCCCCAGGCTGTGCACCCAGGGTTAATTCCCCTTCCGGCCATAACCTTTAACATCTCCACTGTCCCAACCCAGAGACCTACAAGAAGCAGAGATTTCCCTGTACTGGAGAGGAAAATCCTTCTAGGGCCTGACTGTGAGAACAGAGGAACTTCAGTGCTGTTGTGGATTCCTATCCACAAGTCAGCTGCTTAAAAACGATGTGCTGAGGCTAACTTTGAAGCACTATGTTCTTTAGTGGATCAAATCTGCAACCCGCCCGTGCCCCAGTTCCTCACTGCAGAGAAAGGAAATGACAGCCCTTAGTGCTGGGAGGATGAGTGTGTTAAACCCGAGAGGGGCTCATCTACCACAATGATGGGGCTAAGAGAAGGCAGAAGTGCAGAAGGGCAGCAGTAGCTAATGCTGAAGCAATTGAGATGCAGCTGAGCATCAGCTGGGCGCTGCATCCTCCCCCCAGCCTGATGGGCTCAGGTCCACATGCATTAAACTCCATGCAAAGCTGCAGAGTGCAGCGCACCCAGCTTGCTTCTTACACCCAGCCTCCTCTTTTCCCTTTGCAAAGCTGCTGCCAGCCTTTTTTTGTTTCCACCAAACGTGGCCCTCTTGTGTTCATAAGCAAAACCTGGAGAAACCAGAAACAAACGCTTTTGAATACAAGAGGGTTATTAGAAAAAGTGGCTTTTCCACACCCTGAACTCCATTCATAAGGCTGAGGGAGCCACAGGCAGCATCCTACAGACTTCTGCCCCAAATCCCACAGGAGCAGGCTGAACATCAACACGAGCATCGCGAAGGTTTCTGGCTTCCCTCCCACCCCCACCTCCCCGCGGTTCGGAGACAAAGACTCCTCAGAGGTTTGCAGATCTAAACACGCGGCGCTTGGAAGGAATAAAACCCAAGTGCTATTATCTGAAGGGTGGAGAGGAAGGCCGGCAGCAAAGAATACAGATCAGCCCAGTGCCAATCCGCACGCGTGTGTGTGCACATGTGCATGAATGGCCACATGCACACCGAGGGAGCCTGCAATTCAGCTCAGATGTGCAGAAATGAAAGGAGCAGTCGTTTATATTAGGGTTTCCATAGAGACCAAGTTTGGAAAGAATTAAGGTGGAGCGATTATGTGTGTTTTGAAGGGCTCGAGATAAAAATAACCCTGCTAAGCGCTGCACGGACTAATTAGACGATGATCCTTGACTTCGAGCTCTGCTCGGTGATACAGTCAAGCTGGGCTCCTGGGCTTGCCCGCACATTCCTCTGTCCCTGCTGGTGTGCAGCGGAGAATGAAGTGCCTGGGATCGGCGGCGATCCAGAGCCCCGACACCCATTTCCCTGGCAGGCTGTTACGCTCTTCAAAGGACTCACCTGCTACCACTCTGCTAGCTCAAGCAGAAGCAATGCATGCTCCAGCCCTTCCCCTGTCAAACCTGCTGTCACCGACAGCCAGGCAAAACTCTCCGGGTCACAACACCGGGCTTTTGCTGTAGTTCTGCAAACATAAAGAAGGAGAAAGGTAAGGAGGTAACTGCTCTCCAGTTTTGGAAGAGGTGTCTGACCTCCAGGGTTTCCAGGAACTCCAGAGGTCAGCAGGGAATGTCACATACAGGGCAGAGAGAGGGACAGGGGGAGCATAACCTCGACACGAAATGCCCTGACATTGGTCTGGCACTGCTTTCATACCCAGATACAAAAGAGGAAACAAAATACAAGGAAAGGGAAGACAAAAGAAAGGACGGGGCAAACTGGTTCTATGGAAAAAATACTCTTTTGAAAAAGTCAGAACAAAATCTTCTCAATACTGAATTTTGGAAAAAAATGGAAAAAAAGGATTTTGTTTAGAACTGCAATAACAGGGTAAATGAATCCAAAAAAGCAACAGAAAGTTTTGCTTTGGTGTGGAACAAATACAACTCTTTGAATTCAATTACTTCCACTCCTGCTTTGGCAAGGGATAATGGAAAAACTTCGTTTCAGGTGGCCTCTCCCCAATACATCACTCCTCGGTTCCCTCCAGTTAAAGCCACGAAACAAATTAGAAGTCTCACTCAGCTGTAGTCCTTAGCCAGAAGAGCAATTTCAGTGCTGCCCTCAGCCCAGCTGTCTCGCAGTCTGGCTATCTAACAAGCCACAACGACTCTCAATATATTTTTCCTAAAGCAAATTCCTAATGATGGTTATGAAAACCTCCTTATGGTTTCCCAGCTGATGCAAATGTAGCATACAGTAACCGGCCGTTCACACACCAACATTTCTAAAAGCAGCCTCTGATTTTTGGGGCTGTGTGCGGGTCCCTTCTGAATGACCCCAGGTGGGTTTCAGGGACTGGGAGCACAATACCTTCGTAACTACATCACCTGCTTCACACCTGAGTGCTGCTTCAAGCCGCTCCCCAAGCAGGCACCAACACCTTCGCTGTCACTGTCACTGCCTCATTTCCTTTTTGATGGCTCTCACCCAAGGGCTGAGGGGAAAAAATCCCCTTCTCTCTTCAGTTTCTGAAGCCTGACAGACAGCGGCAAGTGATCACAAAGAAGAAGGGCTCCAGATCCACCGGAGTTTAAGAAGGGGAATAAAACCGAATGGCTTTGATTCACAGGGTGGCTCCTGAAAGGAGCTCTTCAGACAGGATGGAGGTTTCTGCCTCTGCATCCCGCTGTAAGAGCTCAGGAAGCAAAATAAGGGAACATTTTTCCCCTTGTGCAGAATAATTCCATACAACCTCACCTCTCTGAAGGCAGTGACTACTTAAGTGTCTTTAATACAGAGGCCAGCTCCTGTTCTTGGCAAGGGTAGGGTAAGCCTGGTGTAGCATCATCAGTTTCTGAGTGTGACTCGTGCTTTCCTCGGGTGCAAGTGATAAGAGACTCAAGCATCTCGTTCTGCTTCCCACGGCACCCCCTACAAAAGATCAATCCTGCCTGAGTAAAACAGAGAGCTGCAATGGCTTGAATTTAATTCAAACAGACAGCATGCTCCCCTCTGCAAGCAGTGCCAGGGCTCTGGCATCTGCAAAGGTTCAATGTGACGCAGTAAACTTGAGTCAGGCCCACAAAGACACGATCGATGAGGGCAGGAATGGGGAGGCAGGACGTGTCTGGCAGACAACGCGGGCCTAGAGTGTCCTGTGTTGCTCCCTGTGTCAGCACGAGGTGGGGGGGATGTAATGTGATTTGACATGAGCAGCAGGAAGACAACTTTCCTCCTTCCAAAACAGCAAGTTTCCAACTCGTCACCTGTTTCAATCCAGCCAGCGAATTGCCTGATAAGATTTATATTTAGCCTGGTCTCCTATCAAACCAGGTTTAGGTGATCAGTGTGTGCACTCACATACGTGTGCCTATACATCTCTCCTCGTCATTTTGGACTTGCTCGCCAATCCAAGTCTAACCTGACAGAGAGACAGAAGTCTCTGTGAGGCTAAACTCTCAGTGATAGGGCAAAAATAGATATTTGAGCAAGGGTGGGAGACATTACAAAGAGGAAAACAACTGAAGTGTCAGCTCCACCCTTACTACACACTAGAGAAACCACCCCAGAAGGGACTGAGCATGAGAGCCTTGCAAGCAGGCTTTCCCCAAGCCTCACATGGACAAGACACTCCAAGCTCTGCTTAGGATTTCCCTCCTGGGTTGCCTTCACCAGCACCCTGCACTCCAGAGCTGCTTTCTGCTCCAACACACCTGCCAAAGTGAACTGTTCTTCAGGAGGGTTGATTATAAACCATAGAATCATTTAGGTTGAAAAAGACCCACAAGATCATCAAGTCTTACCAGCAGCTAGCACTAACTCATGTCCCTAAACACCATGTCCACGTGTCTCTTGAATACCTCCAGGGATGGTGACTCCGCCACTTCCCTGGGAACCCATTCCCAATGTCTACCCACTCTTTCCATGAAGAAATTCTTCCTTACACCTAATGTCAACATCTCCTGGTGCAACTTGAGGCTGTTATGGCCCCATCAACCTCAAAAAATCAACCTCAACCTTGACCTTGGGAGAACCAGGACAAGTGCCAGGGTCTCTTTTGAAGAGCCAGTGGCACCTAACACCAATGTGCCCATGCACCGACGCACCTGAATTTCACGGGACTTGTACTGATGCTTGGATGCAGCCTACAGGCCTGAGGTCAGAGCTCTGCAGCAGTTAGGATTGAGTTTCCAGGTGCTGTCTCCCCAAAACCAGGCCTCAGCCTCACCTTATCATCACCACAGTGCCTCTGAGCCATGGGCAGAGGTGTGCCCCCCGTGCCAGGCGCTGTACAAACACAACCTTCGTGGGCTGCCTCGACTTGCTCGCCGTTAGCTCAGACAACAAAGGAATCTGCCTGACCCTCCTGACTATGCCAGGACTTGGCCTTTTCTCAGCAATTATCTCCTGCAAGGGGAAAAAAAGCAGCTTGGCGTTCAGCTGTCAATACACGTGAAGGAGCCCGGACACCCCCCGCATCCCTCCCACTCCGGGAAGATTAACACCAGCTGCTGCAGGTGTTGCCAGGGCTCCTGGGGAAAGAGTACAACAAAAATCCTCCGCTTGAAGGTCACCAGCCACAAAGTACCATGTGAAAGAGCGGGCAGAGCACACCAAAGATTAATGGCACTTCAAGGTTTAGATCTGTCTGCGCTGGGAGGGTCTGTGGAGAGAACCAATAAAGGCTAATATGATTTTACATACAAATGAATCATTTCAAGGAATGAAAAGCCCCGAACGAGCCTCTACGTGGCCATGCTCCTGTCCTAAGGAGCAGAGGGAGGTATCCCCCACTGATTTGCAGAGTGTGTAATTAAAGAAGAGAGATCACGTTTTTCACAGGCTGAGCCTGTGGGTTTTTGCTGTCCTTCGCTCAGGCAATAACGCCAATGTCAAGAGCTCGACTGGGGCAGCGTGGCCCCGGGCACAGTGCAGGGCCAGGTGCCCCAGGCTCTCACCCTTGCTCTTACACAGGAGGCAGTTTGGCCTTGGAGAATTAATGCCTCTTTTCCCTGTCCCTTTTAAAACAAGCACGCCGAACTGTCTTCCCTTGTAAAATGCCCTCGGAGCTAGCAAAGAGGAGTGCTGCATTACAGTTATTGCTCCATCTAATTCCTTCACCTGCCCTCCTCAAGGTAATATCTGAGCGTCTCCTAGACCCGCACAAAGCGAGATGACTCATGTCTGTCAGATGTGACTCCTCTACGATTCCCAAAGGGAAAATTAGATATGTGGTGGCGTGTTTTGTTTTGGCAGGGTTGTTTCATGCCTGGGCTCTGTTTCTGGATGAAGGGCTCCCTGTGTGTGTTGCTTTTTTTAGCCGGCTACAGCGCTCTGCGTCTACGCGAGAGAAGTGAGGGTGATGAGCTGCTTGGAAACCAGGCAACAGGCAGCCATTTCACGGGTCGGGGCATTCCGGCCTGACATTCAGAGGCAAAATATGTCTGGAAGAGGCAGCTCCAGTGGCACCAAGCTAGGGAAAGCTGAGTTAGGGCTGGGCCTCTGCCCACTGAAATTCCCTGGGACTCTTTATTTCTACTTTGTCTTAACTCCTGTCCCTTTCCTGAGATTCAGGAGAGAGAAAAACAGGCATGGAAAGCTCTCCTTCCTTCTGCTCCTGCTCCCAGCTGAGGCCCTGACCTCTCTCCCTTGTGGACGGGGATGTGTCCACACATCCAGCCACAGCTCCTCTGTCTGTCTGTCCTAAAAGCAGTGGCCTGGCAGAGCTTCCCCTTGGTCCTCAACGTGCTTGGGAGCACAGGAGAAACAAAGCAGGAGCATTGCTGAGCATCAGGAACTTTGATCTTCTTAAGCCTTCGAGGCAGGAGAAGGTGGACAAGGTCTTCGCCTCTCATCGCCACATGCAGCCACTTCCCTGCAGAACCAGGGTGGTGTGAAATGCTCAGATGCAGATTCTTAAGCTGGTACCTGGTGCACGGTCAGCCCAGTGCCTCCTGTGCTGTGTGGTGGCAGAGGTTTGGGAGAAAAGGGGGACGCAGGATTTTGTCCTCATAAAATGTTTGGGACTTCTAGATTTTCTTTTCTTTTCTTTTCTTTTCTTTTCTTTTCTTTTCTTTTCTTTTCTTTTCTTTTCTTTTCTTTTCTTTTCTTTTCTTTTCTTTTCTTTTCTTTTCTTTTCTTTTCTTTTCTTTTCTTTTCTTTTCTTTTCTTTTCTTTTCTTTTCTTTTCTTTTCTTTTTCCTCTCAAAAGAACATTTGCAAAAAGTACCATGAAAGGAGTTCTTCGTTTCAGAACATTTCATTTTAGGATCTTTCTGAAAGCTCCAAAGAAAAGTTGAGTGCTCTGAACCCAACTTTTCAATACTTTGAAATGAGAATTTCCCCACAACCTTCATTCTCCCTGTCATAAAAGACCTATTTCATGGCCCATTTGGAAAATACTCCTATTTTTTTTCCCCCATTCAGATTCAAAACAAAACTCACATTTCTATAAAGCCTCAGTATTTCCTCTCCTCGGTGCTGTCTGTGCTGAGACCTCCTCGTTTTCCTGCAAGGCACCTACTTGGACAGCACCAGGCGTGGATAGAGCCTGCAATGCAACAGTTAATGTGGTAATACTCCAAGGATTTTGTTTAGAGTTTTATAGCATTACATACCAGCCTTATTGGATTTAAATGGTTTAAATTAACTGGGTTATTTAATGGATTGTCCAGATTAGGAAGGAATCTGCAAAGGCTGTTACTTCAAGAAGAGCAGCAGCTGCATTGGAAGAAAAGATCTCAAAGTAACATTAATATCCTGGAGGCTTGCAAGTCCTGACAGGCCACTCCTGTCCTTTATTGACATTCTCTCATATGCATTTAGCCAGGTTTGTGTTTAGTTTAATAATCTCCTGAAAGTTTAATTGTTGCTTTATTCATCCATGACCTTTCCTTCTCATCTGGAGACATATTATTGCTAATCTACAAATTTCAAGAACCAGATTTATTTGCAAAACCAATTATTCTGCTATGCAAATCTCCTCTCTTCCTGCAGCCTGCATGAACAGGGTTTTTTTACAGCCATCATAAGATATAGACACTATTCAAATATTTAAATGTAAAATTTATCTATATTTCTTTTCAAGCATGCCCAGGTTCTATGTGGTGCAAAGTTAATTAAAATCTTTAGAATCAAATGCAGGTTTCCTGACCTTGATCCAGGCCTGACAGACTTTAACCTCCAAAGTCCTCATTTAACCACAGGGGAACTGGAGCTACCAGCAGAGCGGAAATCACTTCACTATCGGTAAACTTCTAATGGAGAAACACGTCCTCTCCATTAGTGTCAGACGTGACAACACCACTTCAGTCCCAGCGACACAGACACAGGTTTTCTGAGCTGTCTGCAGATGCCTGACCTGAAAGAGGAGCAGATAAGCGCTCCAAATGAGTTTTTGCTGCAGATCTTCACTCCCAAAATGTTCCTGGTGCCATTTTCCCCATGGAGCGATGCCTCTCCTCAGCCTGAGGATTTATAATCTTGCTGGCATATGGCAGGAGACAAAACACTTAGAATCATAGAAAAATTAAGGTTGGAAAAGACCTTCATGATTATCTGGTCCAACCACCCCCCTACCACCAATGTCACCCACTAAACCATGTCCCTAAGTGCCGCGTCCAACCTTTCCTTGAACACCCCCAAGGATGGTGACTCGACCACTTCCCCCAGCCTCCATCTACATGTTCAGGGAAATGAAAGACTTGAGAAGCCCAACTACCAGTGCAGATGGAGGCAAAGAAGGTGTTGAGTACCTCAGCCTTCTCCATGTTGGTTGTTACCAATTAGATACACAAACTCACTCCTAATAAAAGAAATACGCCACCCATGATTGCTCACACACTACTATTTTCACCCCTCAGTCTATTTTCACAAACGTTAAAGGTGCATGGTGGCCCTTGGGGACTCCTCCTGTCCCCCCAGCACAGCAGCCCAAAGGAAGCTGGGTCCTCTCGGTCCTCTCTCGTGCTCTTCCTCTAGGCTCTGTGCAGAAGGGCTGCCACCTCTCGCACAAGGGCCGTGGGATGGGAAAGAAGCACTCACACAACCCCTGAGAATCGGCAAGAGTTGTTTATTGCCGGGACATCCTGCAGGTGAGCCTGCGGAATGTCCGTGGTGTTCGGTGGCCCCAAGCTAATGCTTGGGATGGAGCCTGAGCAACGAGTAGGGAGCTGAGCGGGCACTCCTGCGCCGCTGTTGGTGCTCTCGGATGGAAGAGAGCAACGACATGCTGCGGTAGTCCCAGCTCTGTTCTGGTGGAGGTGGATCCACTTCCATTTGTTCCTCCACCTCTTCTTGTGGACCCAGCTCCATGGGCTCCACAGTGCTTGGCTGAAGGTCAAGCCAGTCTTTGCCTGGGACCGCCCAAACGGATTGCCTTCCATTCGGAAGGTTTTCGGGCCAGGGTGCCGAGCCAGATGGTCGTCCAGTTCCGCCCGCAGGTCCCATGCCACTGTCAGCTTGGTTTTCACGCATGGGTTTGAGGTTGCTGACTGTTTCACGACCATGCCTGGGTCCCACGCTCCGTTCTGGACTGTTGGCACGCCTCTGCTTCCCGTGGCCATCTGCCTGATGCTCCTGATTTTGCCCCACGCCACCGTTACGCCAATGGGAAGGCCCAGGCCCCCTTTCGCTGGGTGCTTGAGGGGCCGGCCTGTTCCCCGCGTCGTTGCGGTACCAGTGGTACCGCCGATATCTGTCAGTGGGCTGGGCACCAGAGGTCTCTTGAGCACTGATGTCTCTTGTGCTGCCGGCGCTCTCCCTCCACCCACGACACATCTCCTTCGTGTTAGCTGCATTCCTTCTTGGTGCTCTTTCGGACGGCATCGCTGTCCTCGCACACCAAGAAGGGCCGCTTCTCGCTTTGATGCTTCTAGTCGTCCTCCTGCCGCTTTCGCTGGCTGTCAGAAGAGCTAGTCGCTGAGCGAGTGGTGGGCCAGCGTCAGGGGGCCTGTTTTATAGGGCCCACGGGGCAGTGGTGGCCACTGTGACCTCAGCAAGGCTTTGTGATGGAGTGGCCCACACGTGGCAGAAGGCAGTTAGGGTTGCTCAGAGGCTCTAGAGGTCTAGGTACTCGAGACCTCTTCCCAAATAATCAGTATCCACAGTACACACCATTAGCTTCAGCTATCCCCTGCCCCAGTCTCCCCATCTCCAGTGACAGCAGGAACGCTACCTGCTCGTGTTCACTCAGGTTGCAAAGATATGAAGAGCTCCTACTCCTGCCCAAAAGCACAGCCGCTGTCCTACAACTACAGAGCATCATTACCACAATTACCGGCAAGCAAGAAATCAACATTTTATCCTAAGCCTCATGTCAGCGAACAGCATTATCGGGGAAGCTTGCACAATTAAACCATAATTCAGTGGATGGATGTTAAGTACTTTACAGATGAGCAAATTAAGAAAGCATTAGCCAGAGGATTCGAGGGAGAGGTGACAAGGGTGCCAGCTAGTGACCAGCAACGTCCTGCTTGTGCTCCCAGCACCCAGGAGGGTCCCAGGCAGCCACCAGGCAGCTGCAGAGGAGCCAGGAGCCACCTCCTCCCGTGGTTAATTCTCAAGATGTGGAGGAGGAAGTAGAGACTAAGAGGGGGAGACTTAAAGTCAGAGGCGCTGCAGATAATGCAGGATTATGGTTGCTGGAAAGTGTCTTTATTCCTGCTCCAGCATGCAGAATGTTTGCAGTGCTGGGTCTGGACAAAACCAGAGCAGCACCAGCTAGAGACGGGTCCCGCAGGGCCAGAAAAGCACCCAGGCTACCAGGAGATGCCATGGTTCACTCAGCTACGTACCCACTTAGACCTGACTGAGAAAAAACACTCCTGATTGCTTTGCTGCAAGCTGCTAGGACAGAAAGAGTTCTGTATCTTGTCAATAAATCCTCACCACCAGACTGATGGACACTGGACAACTCCAGCAGTCTTCCATTGAAACAGAATTACTCGCACACACGAAAAAAGACTGGAAATGGGTGTTGTGGGAACATCCATCTCCTGTCCCATGTGCTGACGCAGGGGAAGGAGGGAGGACAGGGACAGTTTGCTTCCTCGAGATATAACGGGGAGCTCAGCTCTTACACACTTGTGGCTGCATCAGCTCTTATCCATGGATCCCCCAGAGCTCAGGGATAGGAACTGGTCATCTGGCAGCCAAAGCAGCGAAGGATGCCACCGGCTTCAGGAAGCTCTGGCTCAAGATTTATATATTTCAGATACGGGTGGCTTTAAGCTGTTTTCCACAGTCTGTGGACTGTTTCTCTTGCTCAAATAATTTAGCTTTAACCTGAGGCTGTGGGCTCAATCCTTGCTGTCAAAACCCAGTGTGTAGCTTTGCATGCAGCTCCTGCGGGTATGGGGGAATACAGCATGAATCTCTCTGACTCCTTCAAAGTCTAGCAGAGCTGCTTTATGTTTGTAGAAATCGACATAAATAAAAATAAATCTGACAGGCTTTAGTCTACATTTCTCCAGTACATCCTCCTCTGCGCTGGATTTACCTGACTTGGTTTATATCTAACAGCTTCGATACAGATATGTTTACAGTGAGACAGACCCCAATAAATATTAGTGGGGATAAGGGTTCGCTCAAAAAAAAAAACATCCAAGCAAAGCAACCTGTAACGTGCAGCCTATGGGCCCTGGTGAAAGCAGCCAAAATCCCAGGCTGGGTCTCCCAGTTGGCCCCCAGCCCATTCCTAGGGCTATGGTGCCAAGGAGCACACATCACCCCGTTGGGTACATCCACCGATGTGCTCAGCAAACCAGATTGCTTTAATTAGTATTAGGAATTTAAGTTACAGCCCAAATTGCTTTGTTTTCCCTGCTCTTTTAGCTTGAGTTAAGAACTACTTTTTGTTCTTCTTAGTGCAGGCAAACAAGGCTCATAAAACACTGTAATAGTGTCCAATTACACTTGGAGCTGGAAACCTTAAAGGTTCCAGCGAGAAAAGAGGCCACGTTCCCCTGCTGCTGCATGTACCATGTCGTGGGCATAAATGAAATGTGAATTACACCACTTTTACCAGCGTAAATGATTACAGAGGAGCAGCAATCCAAGGTGAAGCTGAGCCTTTAGTAGGTTTATTTTAAGCTCAGACACCATTAAATATGACAGAAACATGAAAGAAACTTCCCCTTGGTGACATCTGGATGAAAATGTGACTGATTTTCTGGTGCCCTGCAGCTGGACTCTGGCACCTGGACTGGGCTGGCCACGGGCAATCAGTGCTGGGATAAATGTCTCCATGAAGGGCCTGACATCATTCGCAATAAAGGGCCACTGTCAGTTTGCCCAAGTTGTTTGATATTTTTAGGTTTTTGTCACAAACGGATTCTCATCTGGCCCCGCAAAGCTGCTGGTGAGGCAGAACTGCACCGAAACTCAACTTCTAATCTAAGCGTGTGTCTAATCCATTAACACCGAACCTCCTGAACATCTGTGGGTAGCACCGCTCTGATCTAATGCATATTCAGGCAGGCTCAAGGCACTGAGAGAACTGGTCTGAGGTTTTGCAAGATTAAAGCTTTCAGGGCAACTTCGTCCTCATTCCTCGTGCACGGCCCCTCTGCTGTGCTGACGTTGCCAGCCTGAGAAACATCTTTCTGAAATAAGGTGTCGACCTCGTCACTTCCCAAAGCTGCAACGAGCGGCAGCAGCCTTTTAACTGGCATCAGCAACTCAGCTCCTGTGCCAAAACCTGAGGGCACAGGGTCCTTTGTTTCCAGATTACACTCATCTTTTCCACTTCCCCTTCAAATGAGATGAATCTTATAACTGGCCACACAATTGGAGGTTTCCAAAACATCATTTACACAACTGGGGCTGCAGGGGGGAATGCTATTTTTCAGGTCAATTTGTGAGTCATTTGGCTTGCCAGTCAACCAAGTTTCACTCACTTGGAGACAATATATCCGAGCTATAAACCCTAACCTTGAAACATAACTCACCAACTTTAGTGAGTAGCCTGTCATCGCTGCGAGCAATGATCCTTAACCCCTTATCTAGCTCTGGGGAACCATTATCTGCAGTTGTTAATTTAAGCTTGTTTTAAGTAATAAAAAAGTATTTCTTCCTGCTAAAAACGGGTCACTAATTCTACTGCTGCTTCATTATTCAGTTTCATAATAATAGTTATTTCTATTGAATTCTCATCCAATTAAAATTCAAATAAATATCACACGAGCCAATTAATACCATCCACTGGCCAACTCTCCAAACATTTTCATTAGCCGGGGAAGAGCTAGAGAAGCCCCTGAAAGCAATAAAGCAGAGTTTAATCCGCCCCTGTTGGCAAAGTATCTTTGAGCTGTGCATATTGGCTGTCACCCTGCCAACAGAGAGGGTGCCAGACAGGGACAGCCAGGCTGCACGGGACAACTGTATGGGATGGAGCATGGCATTGTCCTCACCTCACCTATGGATGTTGTCTTCCTCCTTTAAGCAGTCTCTCTCGAGCAGCATCCTTCAAGTCCACTTAGTTTTGTTTTGTACATAATACGTGTAAGTTGGTGCAAAACAATCCTACGCAGTGGAGCAGGGTCTGGCTGGTTTGCATCCCTGCCTGGGCAGCCACTACTTGCTGCAAGGCAGTGAAGGTTGGAGGCAGATGCTGGCATTAAGTAACATCAGCCAAGAAGGGGTCCAAACGTGCTGCTCACAACTCTCAGATAACACAGCAATGTTCCCTCGCAGCAGCAGGCTCCAGTAGCCTGAGAACAATCAGACCAGGCATCAGTCACCAATATTTAGAGTAGAAAAGTTCCAGCAAACAAAAGCTGGCTGACCAGGTTGGGAACATAATCATCCACAAACTTCTGAGGCTAGCACAATGACCACAAAACCCTCAAGCGATCCATCTGTCAGCTGGGAAGATGTAATTCAGACACTGAATGGAGTCACACTAGTGGACAGCTCTATGGGAACCAATTTACTTGAAGAAGGAAGAGAGTTTAATCAGTCAGGGCTCAAAAGGCATGTAACTCATGTCAGAGGAGAGCAAAACTGATTGTACGCTCATCACAGGTGAACAAAAGATCAGGGAAGACAAAACAATTACAAGCAGATAATGAAATGGATAGTCAGCGGCACAGACGGTGCCTCACGAGGTGTAAATCTGAGCTAACCACGTTTGGAGCAGCAAGAGTGCTGGAGGAAGGAGAAGCAGGAGCTGCCATGTGGGCAGCAGAATAGGGTGCCAGGCAATCGCTCCATGCCACCACGTCCCCACGACTCCACGAGAGGGATGACCCAGACCCAACGCTGCCCTGGAGATGGTGTGGTTTGGCAGCCAGCGCCTCTCCAAAGCTCCTTTGGTGTTTCTACTGCAAACACCAAAAAGAGAAGAAAACACCAAAAAGTAGAGAACTCACTTCCAATCCTAGCACAGTTCAAAACCAGTTTTAGGACGGGTGGTCCCGCTCTGCTGGAGACCTGGTACTTGTTTTGCAGGGATACAAACCATTGTTCGCCAAAACACTGCCTCTGAAGAAACAATCGCCCCAGGGAGCCCCGAGACACAGTCAGGGGGAGAGGAGGATTAGAGGAACCCGTCTCATTTTGCAGTGGAGCAGCTGGGAATGTGCACACACCGTGGGCGACGACAACTCAGCTGAGACAGGTTACAAGCAGCTGATGGAAAGGAATGTCTCAAACCGCTCCCTGTACCGACACAGACATCCGGCAGGATGCTTGCTCTGCTTTTCTAGCACCTTGTAGAGCACAGAAAAAAGGAGTTGGGCTTTTCCACCCCCACACGTTTTTTTTTTTCTTCCTTCTTTTTACCAGCGGGGCTGAAAACAATTGTCCTTTGCACGCAGTGGGTCATCTCAAACCCCGTGTGGTTCCTGGAGTCAGGGGCTGTGGGGGCCATGCAAAGCCCCGAGCAAGACAGACTGCTACCCTCACATGGAGTCTGGGACTTTGCAGCTCTCTGTAGGGTTGCAAGGGGCACTTGCTCCCCTGCTGCTGCTTTGCTGTGCCCCATCGCAACAGCCACAGTGCAGAGGGCCTCTGGGATGGGGCGAGCAGAGCGCTGATGGAGAGCACGAGATAATTATCTCCTTGGGAGGCTGGTATCTTAGAGAACAATGCTTATCTTCCCATCTCGCCTGATGATCCCTTATCATTACCCAATCCTCCTGGGCTTTGCAGACATTAGCTAATCTTGTGATAAGAGATTAAGAGGAAAGCCAAGACACATTCCCAGCCATTAATGGCGATTCCCCCAAAGCCTGGGTGTGTGACGCAGAGACCCGAAGAAGCCTCGCTCTGTTTGAAAGATGCAGGCAGAAACCCGATTACTCCCGGCTGACCTGCTGGGTACTTAGTCATGGTCGTTGAAGTTGTTTTAAGAAGGGAAAAATATTATCATTAGGAAGAGCTGTGCTGGAGCAGTATAGCCGTAATAGCTAGTGCTTCGATGATGCCCACAGAGAGGTAAACGTGCTAGAGGGTAAAGCAACATTCTGGTAATGTTTCTTGCATGCGAAGCAGAGCAATCTCTAACGGGAAGGTCAGACTCTTACTACAGGGTTGGGATAAACCACACCAAAACCAGTACTTTTTCAACTGCTATTCATTGATAAAATAGTTGCAGTAAGCACACGTGTCTATATTGAAAACAGAAAGGAAATGCAAAGCTGCCCTGAGAGCGAATGCTTTGAGAAGGGGAAGGCAGGAGGGGATTCACAGTTTAATTTGGAGAGCTACAGCTTCCAGTACTTTCAATGCCTTGTGCTGTTTTCTGCATACAACTAGCACATCATGTTAGCACAAATTACTTTTGTTTTCCAAAGAAGACATACCAAAGAACAAAACAATGTCTCTTGCCCAGGACAACATAAGGTATGCTTTCTGGCTTGCTTTCCACAATGGCAACAGTTCTTGAAAACAAAAACATCCCAGAAATGATCTGTGGTGCAGAGACCTACATGTGATGCAAGGACCACAAAGCAGACTATGCCTTTGCTGTAGAATCAGAGAGCATTAAGGAGAGAGTCTCTGAGACGCATCCTGCTTCACTGGCTGCAAAAACTCTCTCTCCTAGAACACATTTCATTCTGCATTAAACATTACAGTTTCTGAGAGCTGCTCTCCTACAAAAGCAACACTGCTACTTATGAAACAATGCATCAAACCCACTGATGGGAATTGGCTCTCCTGGCAGCAGAGCCGAAACCACCCTTTCTCTTTTTTCCCCTCCTGTAACAAATGGCCTCCTTCCCCAGTCATCTGCATAACATTTAAAGGTTAATGTCTTATGTGGCATGACATGTAGTCGGTTGCCTTCTTCAAAGAAAGCTTAAAGCTCTTTGGAGACCGGGTTCTACTTTCACAGTTATCTGTCTACAGAGCAAACGCATTTCAGATGTGCAGCCAGTTTCTTCAAAGAGCGGGTTAGCTAAACAAAGGGTTACTGAGTGCGATCTTAAAGAATGTTAGTTCCTGATCAGCTTTCATCTATTTTATCGTCTCTTCCTTAAATTTGAGAATGCCTTGGACTGTGAACAGAGTATTGGACTGAAAGACAGTCCGCAGGCGCCAAGGAGGGCTGTGCTGTTTCATGGACAAGGAACTGGCCTGGGACTTGGGAAGCCTGACACGTCTCAGCTCCACTGCCCTTCATTCTACCCCTTATCACTTCTCTAGCTGGCTCACATCCTTGAAAAAAGGGTAAGGACTCACCTCCCTTGTAGTTCAATGAACCCCACGTACCAAGGTGCTCCAGATAAATACATCAGCCATTTGTCCTAACCAGCTCCAGGCATCCCCTCGCCCTCTGGTCCCCAAAACACTACTCACCCCTCACAACACAGGACATCTCTGGGAGTTTGTATCTTTTGTTTTTGTTGACAAGGAAACTCTGGACAGGTAGCTTAGGTTAGCATGATTAGCTTCCAGCTCACTTGTGCTTGCTTTCAGCACCTCAATCTCCCTCGTCTTGCTGGGATGGTGCGCAGCTGCCAGTAACGTTGGTAAAAACACCTGCAGGAGAACCCAGGCAGAAGTTACTTCTAGGAAATATTAAGAATTATTCTGATTAATCTGTGAGAGTGACAAGATGGGCAGAATGACAAAGTCAAGCGTCAGGCCACACAGTGCATGTCACAGAGACACTCTACGGAGACCTGTGGTGAAGCAGAGCAAATGTACCGGGAAATTCCTCCGAGACTTCTAGATGTTAAACAAGAAAGAAAAATAGTGGAGGAGGCTGCCAGACTCTGGGTGGTTTTAAATGGAACAGCCTGATTGCTTCAAAACCGTTTGCTGGTTGCTGATGGTATTTTCCCTTCCACAGGATGTTTTGAAATGTATACCTTTGTTTTGAAAGAGCCCACAGCTCGTCCCCTTGGGATTTCCCACAGAGCGGAGGCTTCTGCGGCACAGAGGCCCACTGCCAGCTCCGTGTGAGCCAGGGAGCTCTCCCGAGCAAGGGAAGCTGGCAGGGGACATTTTCCAACCCTTTCAAGACCTTTGTAGGCTGCCAGAGTGAAGCAGAGAGGCCTTGGTGTAATGGAAACCCTGTCCCCAAGGAGGAAATGCAAACAGAATCCTTGAGGCCCTGGGCTTCTGGGGGGAAAAAGGTGACTTACTGTGTTTGTACAGTTGCACTGTGAGAAATGGCTTAGCAAAAGAAAAAAATAACAGCAAAAGCACTTCCCCTCACAGCTCCCTCTTTGTCTGGACAGGCCTATTTGCTGACACAGGTTTTGCTGATGTTAGTGCTATGAAACAGCTGTGGCTCCCTGAGGAGAAGGGGCCTGGTCTGTTATACGGGGACAGGGACAAGCTGGGGCAATCCTAGGAACACCAGCAGAGCCTCTGGCCCATACAACAGACCACAATCTGCTGGTTTGATTCCCACTTACCCAGTGTCATGTCTCAATCAAATTCTGTCGCTTTCAGAGGAGTCTTCCTTCTCACACCACAGCTTTGCCATTCACTACAGCAGGGGCAGAATGAGACCCTGCACAAGAGCAGGATTAGCTCCTCTGAGGCTCTAAGCAAAGGCTTCAGGATTTGGCCTTGTTGTCAGTACTTCGGACTGAGGTGTAACTGCCTTTTTTTTTTAACTGCCTCTTTCCAGCTGGGAGAATAACACTTTGGCGAGTCAATGATAAAATGGTTTAATGTAATAAACATGAATCTGTCAGACTCAAGTGCCCTAAAATATTCCAGGCTGCAAATGCAGGACCAACAGTGAGCTTGTTGATACAGCCTCAAGCCAGAACTAATCAGACATAGACACCATTTGCTTTCAATAGAAATTATATTCAAGAGGGCTGCTTCCTGCTTGCAGGGAAAGATGGGAGGCGAAACAAAGTGATGTGGCACACTGAAAGCAAAGTTCTCTCCCGTCAGGCTAAACATCACGGGGTTTCAGTATCTTGTAGGGAAAGAGGCTCGCCGTTTGACTAGAGATCCTGCTGACTCAGCTCGCAGCTGAAGATCTTCCCGGGAAGCAAAAACATACAAATAAATAAAATAGACCTTTTTGTGTACAGGGTTGTAAATAACAGTGAACGCAAGCAGAATCAGCAGCCAACAGGCTGGGGCTGTAAAACCGCACATGTTGGTGCTGCATCAGGACAAGAAAACAGTCCTTTACGTCCCTGATCTGGCACAGAGATAACATTAATTAGCCTTTCAAGTGGCCCTTTGATGCCTAGGAAAGCCAATGTCACTCGGTTCTGGAGTCTCTGCAGGCAGACTCAGAAAAGAACTGGCAGGAGTTCAGTGCAGATGCTTTCCAGCCTCTGTTACGCTGGGTGTAAATCCAGCTCAGCTCCACTCACAGCAGAGGAGTTGTGATTTACATCGGTGAAAATGAGAGCAAAATTCATTGAAATTAGCCCTCTGAGATAATTTGATCTGATCACTTGGGATGGGTAATTAGAAGCGCTTGAGCCTGCAGCCACACACAGACACAAAGAACCATCCCCGAGTTCAGCAGAAGTCTAGCTGCAGCTCACCATTTTCACATTATTATTTCCCAGTTCTTTGCTGGGCTTCTCTCAGGACCCGCCATGAGCAATACACACGTTACAGCACTCCTCCTTTGAGGCTTGTCAGTCCCAGGAGTATTAAACTCTGAGACCTGTTCCTAGGAGATCAGCAGCTCTGTTTTGCAAACTCAAGGACTTCAGAAAATTTGGAGTGGATCCAAGTTCAAGGGAGCTTAACATGAATGTGACAAGGGCTCCCTGGTGCTACACTAATAAATAATAATTAATAATAATTAGTCACTTAATGATGAGGTTCCCTGATCAGTCATGATCACAATTTCATGGCTAATATCACCATGCTTTGAGACAGATACGGTGGGCTCGACCTTTCCTCCTCACCAGCTTTATGCTGTTATAATTTTGTTAAGCCAAACCCTCAGCTTGTGTAAATCAGCGCAGCTAGAGTGACTTCTGATTTATGCCAGTACAGGAAAGGAATCACATCCTCTACATATTTTACCAGCCTAACAACCTAACACATAGCAAGGCGTAGAGTCAAATACAGAGTAGGACTCTTCCTTAAACTGCTGTCTCTCCCCTGCAGAGAGGAAAATAAAACCAGCTCTCGGGCTTTATATGATTGCTTCAGGGTCAGGAAGGGGAAACTGATTCTGTCCCTCCTGCCATGCAGTTGCTATTCCCCTCCTTCGACACATCACATGGCATCTGAATTAGTACTACGCTGCCTAATTACATTTGATCACCTCTGAAACATCAGATTTCAGCTGCTGAAAAAGGAAGCGTGCATTTGTAACCGCAGCCCAAATCCTGCCAGACTTTCTAGGGGGAAATGAACAGGAGGGAAACACTCCTCCCACCCCTGTAAGATCTTTCAATATCAAATATTTCCTCCTCCTGTGGATCTTTTCACTTTTCCACGCGCTGCAGAAGACTGCCTCCCTGATTACATGAAAGAGATAAAGCCTTAAGAGGGAGTTTGCTTAACAGCCTTGAGATGTTCTGGCCCAGTGCTCTGCCGTGTGGGCACCCTCCCCACTCCTGATGCTCTTATTATCCTCACTGCCATCAGCCTGAGTCATTTCGTGCCCCTTTGTTACGCTCCCTTGAACGGCCTATGATAAAGACACTTCCAACGTTGTTATTGCTTTTTGCAAAATTCTTTTTATTTTTTTTTTTCCATAGCCATACAATAATCTAAGGAGTCATATTGGAGGTAGCATATCAGAAAGTGCCTACTTTATTATCAGCACAATATGGGCCTGTAATCTGATAATGATAAAAATCTGCCTCTTTGCTTTAGCTCTTATCATTTAATTGGAGCGAAGGAGCACATTCGTTTGTTAATAATTTTATAATTGGTGCTATCTGCTGAGACCTATCAAAGGAACCGCGCACAACAGCCGCTTTCGGAACAAACCATCTCCCTGATAAAATGAGCTTTACGGCATTTAAACATTCCTGTTATTGTTTGCAGAGCAGGGGTGCCTGCAGGGCGTGCAGCCCACCCACGGCCCCACAGCTCCCGCTAACCCCCACCTCCTCGTACTCCCCCAGCTCACGGCCTACACGCGGACCCGTGCGCTGTTACCAGGGGAGCCGGTGGCTTTTGCAATCCCTTCTGTTCTGGTTTAAACTAGACATCCCAATATTTTGACAACGCAACGATGTGTCTCTTCACACTTGTGTCTCCCAGCCCAGCTCACCTGAGGCATCTCCTCTCTCGCTCCGCCATCTGCTTGCGAGCAGAGAGAAAGCAGAGACAGCTGGATCCGCGCAGGGTGTGAAGGCAAGCACACGCCGAAGGGTTTGTTTCCCCCAGCAATGAAAACACTAAGGATGTGTCTACACTGACAGTCAAGTAGGAGCCAAGTCTGTACTTAAACCCAGACCGTTCTCGCAGTGGGCCTCAGCACTGTCCCCGGGCTGTGTGGAGGTGAGAGGCAGCCATGTTCATCGCCTCTGTGCTGACAGGAACGCCATGGGTTTGCCTGGAGTCACTATGGCCCAGTCCACCAAAAGCTGGCTTACACTTGACAGCTCGTCCCCACCGCAACTATTCACAGAGCAGTTTGAATAAAACAGGCCAAAAAAACCCAACAATCTGTGAGGGTAAATGGCGTGGTTTGGCCAGTTTCCATATAGCTGAACGCTCCTCCTTTTTCCCCAAAAATCCTCATCTCAGCCTCAGCCAGAGCACCTATTGGCATGAGTCCTGCCTTTGTGCCGCCTGGGAAAGCAGTGCTAGGACTAGCTAAAACCATGGCAGGGGATGGACTAGCAGTGCAGTACCGTGGGCCCCTGAAGACACTGATCCCCTGCAATGGTCACAGCCAGGCCCCTCAGAGCCCCCCTGGACCCCTGCACTGGCCACAGCCAAGCCCCTCAGAGCCTGCCTGGGCCCCCGAAGACACCGATCCCCTGCTCTGGCCACAGCCAGGCTCCTCAGAGCCCCCCTGGTCCCTGGAGCCATCTCGCCTGCTCTACAAGCACACCCTACAAGCACGCTCTGGCAGCACAACACATGGTGCCTAACCTGCTGCAAACATCCCTAACACAAACAAGTCCCCATAAGCCGTGTCTCTTGGGCTGCTGTTCGCATTAAGGCACAGAGAACAAGCATTTTAACAGCTACATGTTTGTTAAAATATCAGCTAACACAACGGTACAGCCTAACGAGAGCTGCTCCTGCCTTTGGCAAGGCAGGAGCCATCCTGTGGCACCCCTCTGTGTGTACCTCCTGCCTGGATGGAAGCAGTAGGAATGGTGGGCAAAGCAAAAAATGAGTAAAAGAGCAAGAATAATAAAAGAGAAAGCCGAGTCTGGTGCATTCACATCACTCCAGACACCAGTGTTGCTGAAAACCAGCCCAAACCTCACAAAATAATTGAGAGGTGTGTGCTCTCATCAGCCATGCCACCAACTGCTGAAGAGCAGTGAAGGGCAGAGTCCTGCAGCAGAGCCTGTTCTGTTCCCAAGCAGGAAGCGATGACAGTGAGGGGTGTTCTGAAGCATCATGCTGCTGCTGGAGACAGTAGCACTTCACTTCAAGCCTGGCTGCAACTCCTGCTTCCTCCGTTTCAACAACATCTATGAAGCTGGAAGGTGTCATTGTGGCCAAATGATTAAGAAGTACTTCAAGAAAACCCCATCACCCTCCCACACTGGGGCTTCTCCCCAAACACATTACCTTCCCATGAGCGGAAGAACTGAGGTAAGCAGAAATTGGGGCCGATGCTTTTAAAAGAGGTCACCAACACCTGACAACTGGATTTCTGCAAGGTCCTGCTTGAGACAACCCCATGTCACTTCCCGAAAGAAAAACTGCACAAGGCAGCTGCAGAGCTGAGAGCAGGACACCCAAATATTTGTGCTGTTTTTCAGCCCTGTTTTAGAGCAAGATCTCATGCTGTTCTGTGAAAAATTTGCAAGATTTGTAACATTTTTGATTTTCTGGTACTTTCCAGGAACTCCTAGATCTAGGAGCTCAGAAGGGTTTCCCAAATGGGATTTTTCCAGTACCTTCTATGAATTTTCTGCTGATTTGTAGGAGTTTCTTCACCTAGAAAGGTTCCACGCTCAAGATTTTACCTGGAAAGCTCTGGAACCCTGCAGTTCACCAGCCTGTCATTACAATGATTTAAACAGAAGCAGAGAGCAAAACTTATCACAGCCTCCCCAGCTGCTTGCACCTTCCCAACACTGGTGTGTTTATGCATCACCCAGGAATTAAAAAAAAAATAATGAAAAAACTGATTAAATTTAAATTTGACCTTATCACATCTGGAGGAATCTATTAAGGCATCAATCAAAGGGAGAACGAAAAAATTTATCTTTAATAACCCTCAACAACAGCTCCATAACCAGCACCTGTGCTTGAACGGCTGGCAGCATGAAGGTAAAGGGGAAAAAAAAAAACACAGGCTTCCCTCTCTGTATGCTGAAAGGCTTCCAGCATCTGGAAGGGACATCACTCTGCCTCCTGCTCCCCTTGGTTGGGGCTGGCTGGGGACCCACTGCACAGCTCCAGCTTGCAAGCCAGGTCTGCCCAAGGCACAGAAATGTCCCTGTCCCTGCTCTGCTCCTTGGGAGCTGAGGGGACTGGGGCTATCTTGGGGTGCGAGTCCCTCCGTGGAGTTCCCTGCCTTGTCCTCACTACACTCATGTGAAACGGAAGGAAACTCCAGCCCATCTGTGCTGGAGACTCCTAGGCAAACTCTGTGCCAGAGAGACCACAGCCCAGGAACCACTCAGGCCCATATGGCTCTTTCAGCTCCCTCCTCCACCTTTACATCCCTCAGCCCTGTCAGGGGAGTCAGGCTTTTTTTTTTTTTATATCCCAGAATAAGCATCAGTTTGACATGAGCAATGATGATCGTTTGATATAGCAGGGGTGAGAGACTAATTAAAATCTAGAGCTTTATGATTTCATTTGGTTCCTGCAAGATCTGGCTGTCTAGGTTTATTTATGTGAGCTTTAAGTGTTTTATGCAAATTCTAGTGCTTGTGAAAGGCCCTGGATTTCCAGGCATGGGGAGGAAAGTACTCTGTTTATTCACAGTGCTGGCCAGAGCATGGGCCAGACCCTGGAGGGATTCCTGTGGCTTCAGCTGGGCTGTTCAAGGTGCTGTTGCTCTCAGTTTCCATCCCCATCGATGCACTGGGGCTACACACGGTGACAAACGGGGGCCCTGGAACTTGTTTGCATCTAGCCAAAGCAGCTGAAAAACTTATTGCTCCCAGCTGCAGGGACCAGAAGCTCTTTGCCAGGAACCCTTGAAGCTGGCAGGGCACACAATGTGATGCCCTGCGTGGGGAGCGCAGAGCTATGGCTGCACCAGCGGCTTCCAGTGGTTTTACTGCATCAATCAAAAGGCTGATTGAAATTAAAACAAAGGCCCAGATTTTACAATTTCATCTGCTTTCCCAGTGATGTGATGCAAACGAGAGAGAACATACCTGGAAAGAGGCACAGAGGCTGTGCACAGGGGAGCAGCCTTTGGAGTAGAGAGGGTCTTTTGTGCCTGTGCTGGTAGCACATTGGGATCTCCCTGGGGCACAGACCAGACTGAGCAGGGTTCCCTCACCTTCAAGCTGCTGTACGCAGTTGTGGTGTCTGAAGCAATGGCCCCACCTCCTGCCCTTACCTCTCCTGGTCTTGTAGAGAGCTCGGTCCTGTATTAGCTGCCTTCTTGCTCCTATGGGGCCCTGCATGTACCCGCAGTGTCCTGCCATGCCCACTGGCTGGAACGAGGCACCTGCAGGGGACAGCCAGCATCCTACAGGGACATCTCCCCTCTCTGAATGCAATCCAGGCAGCAGGGAAGCCCATAATAACTCAGTAGGGACTTGCCACGAATTAAGTCATTCTGCACCTCCTGGAGAGGAGCCCAAACCTGCAGACCTTCCCTCGGTGCTGGGCACTGCACAGACTCAAAAGCTGTGCTCTGCCCTCCAAAGCTCCCTACAAATGTCCAAGACAAAGAGAGAAGCAGAAATAACCCCCAAGATCCCAGTGCCACCTAATCAATTACTCCCAGCTGCTTCCTTTCTTTAGAAAGGGACACAATCTTTCCTCCCTACTTCCCTGGGCAGTTTGGAGGATTAATTAATATTGGACGCACGTTTGGGTCTGACACACTTTATAAACAGTTAGTATTAATCAGATTGGAATTGATCAGCTCTGGCTTAGCATAACCCTTGTCAGCCTCTCTCACATCTCCATGCTGATCAGCGATGCTGTGATACACGGCTGAGCTGCGGCTCAGCCCGGGACCAACCATCAGGACAGCCTCCCCCTGCCTCTCAGACCACCACAGCACATCCCTAACCCTCCACACCACAGGGCATGCACAAACCCACTGGAATAACGTCCCTGAGATAGATCATCCTACACTAAGAGAAGGGAGAGCAAAAGATCTGCATGAAAAATGTAGCAGAGAAGCTGTGTCACCAGCCTTGGGTCCCTGCCTGGCATTCAGCTCTGTCCTCCATGCCAATCTTTGTCCAGCTTCGCTTTCTCCCTATCATCTCTTTCCCATCCGCACTGCTTTCTGCAGCCTGCCCTCTGCCTCTCTTTTCTGCACAATGCTTAAACACTGGGATCAAGAAACAGGGAGAGTGGGAGAATCACAAATACATTTGGAGCTTGCAGCCAAGCACTGGCCTGAGCGGATGCCTCTCTCAGCTGGGAGAGGGGTTGCCCTGCTGCTCACCTCCTGCTCTCTGCTGTTCGACACACGGCATCAATCACTCTTCAGCTCAGTTGTCAACAAAAGCTGCTTTTTGGACTGTGAGGTCTCTGCTAAGCACGGCTTCTGGGATCGGAGAGGCTCTTTACCAGGGTCTGAGCATCTTGTTTACCCCTCGGGTGATGTAAGGCAACAGCATCCCCCGAAAGGGCAGCTCTACAAACACTTCTCATTTTGAGGCTAAACTGAAGCATCCCCATCTGAGACCATGGGAGCACGATCTCCTCATGTGCCACATGAGAGGCGAGCTCCAAGGAGCAGCTCATTTGCCCCCAGACCAAGCAGATCCCAGCCGTGCTCTAAATCATGGCAGGATCAGCTCCTCTGGGGCAAAGGGTCTTGCCCTGAAGTCACTGTTTAGGGTGGAAAGGCAACCCCTGACTGCTCCCCACCAGCTCTGGAAGGAGCCCCATGGGATGCCTTGCTTGCAGAGGACTGATGCCATTTTGCCCCACATGCTGATAGGGATCAGGTAATAAAACCAAGTCTTTTTGCTTGCCATTTCTGCTGTGCAGCTCATCTTGCAAAAAGGTAGTAATAGGAAAAAAAAAATGAAACTGTGCGAGGTGCAAGACTGGTGAGGTAGGAACCCGGACACACTTACCCCACTTTTCACCTGCAGTGAGGCAGAATAAGCTGACTTTCCCCAGCTATAGATAGACCAAGGCATGTCCTATATCCTGCCTGCAGAGCCAAACGATGCTTGCTCAGCATTAGCCTGGCAATCCTCCAGAATTGGATTTCCAATTAATAGCGTCGACTCATCACAGAGAAGAGGCAGCTCAGGTCTTAGTTGAAGGTCAAGGAACTTCAGGCAGCACGGGACAGATTTACACCCCAGCTAAGTTCCCAAATCGCCCGTGGCACACCAGGGAGAGGCCAGGCCTGATGTGTGGGCCTCCTGCCCGGCAAGGGGATGGGTGGCTGATCCCAAACCCAGCAGCAGCCACACTGCAGAGGGACAGGGCTCTCTCCCCACACTGGCAGCTGCTGGGATGGAAGGGCGTTTCCACCCTCCGTTGGCAAAAACACACACCACCCAGTCTGACATTTAGAGACTGCTCACACCAAACCTCTCCCTCCACGATAACGGGCTAAGATCACCCAGATGCCTTCGAGACATTCCCTGTATGGGATGGGAACCTGGGAAGTAGGGGCACGACATGAAACGACATCTTCTAGCTACCTTTTTCAACAACAAAAAATCCCATTTTCCTGCTTGGGCACAGGTTCAAGATTTGAAGTGAGAGGGGAGAAGGGGGAGGAGAAGGTATTTTATTTATAACGGCACATTCATTTGATTAAGAGCTGTTTCTGAAAGATTTGCCTGAAACAATGCGAAGGGAAGGGGTGGGGCAGCGGGGGAGAGAAATCAAGCACTACAGTTTAATCTAGGAAGCACTGCAGAGGGCTGGGAAGTGGCTGGCACTCTCCACCCAGCCCCTACCGAAGCAGCCGAGCAGAGCTCATTTCCCACTAAAAGCCACGGCCGTGCCTGGAAGATGCTGTCCTTTCACACACCCTTGGAAGTCAGGAACCCCTGTTCTGGACCGATGGGATCCCTCAAACACTGGTTTCATTCGAGGGATGGAGAACGGTTAAATTTCCCAATGAAATGACCAAAAATCCAGCTGCTGAGACTGACCAGACCTCTTCTCCCTCTCCCCGGGCACGCTGCAGCCTTGCAGGACAGTGTAATCACCTTGTACGTATCTTCCCATCATAAATTCGTGCACACACACAAAAATCAATTAACTACCAGTGTTGTTGATTATAAATCAACTATTTACATCATTAATTATTATATCTTTAATAAATGGTATGCAGGAGAGGAGGCTGGCGAAATATAGCCATTCTTTTGGCGCCATCAATTATTTGGAAGGGAAGGCAATTACACTAAATCTTCCTTCCACCTACCTCTCTTGTCAAGGGAAATCTCCCCCTCCTTCTTCCGATTCAGAGCCTGGAACTGGGCCTCCAACATCACATTACTAAATTGCTTAAGCAGCATTTTAAATAACAAAAAGGGATATCATTTAATTTTTTTTGAAACATGAAAATCAATAAGCTGTCCTTCAGCTTCCCTGAGTGATTGGCCCAGGCTGTCTCTCAGAGCTAATTCAATTTTCAGTCTTATTCGGAGCAACCAAGGCTTCAAAAAATAATCAGGCTGATCTTACAGGCCCATCTGGGACTTCATCGAGGAATTCCTTTCATTGAATTAGATATCCTGCCCTTTTTTTGAAAGGAGATACATTCCTGTTGTTATTTGGAGACAGAGCATGATCAATAATCGTTGCTGGTATTTATGGCTGTGCTATGGGGTTATGATTCCTTGCATGGGTGTGTACAGTGACTTGGAACCAAAGGCTGGGTGGAGAACCAAATGGCTTGGACTCCATGAGTAAGGATCTCTCCAAGGCTGAGATAGACAATGTCAGATAGTTTCTACCTGAAAATTCTTTACCCAGATCTGTGCAGGAGAGGGAAGTTCAAAGCTGAGCACCTCATCAAGGGCAAGAGTCCAGCCTAGGAGCCTGGTTGAGCAAGGGTCTTGCAAGGAAGGTTGCCCTGGCAGGGGAAGAAAGAAACAGCAGCTAGGATTTTGGACCACATCCTGCTCTGTTGGTTTCCAGCAGGATGCTTAGACTGTAAAGATGCCTTCCCCTTAATGCAGTCTCATAGCAGAAGTTACCAACTGCTGCCCACCTGCGGAGTTTTAGCTACAGGGCTCTGCCAGCAGAGGGGACAGCCTGAGTTCTCCCAAAATGCAGAATGCTCCCCTAGCTCAGCACATAAGCTAAAGCAGTGGGCTGAGAGCTGTGGCAGCAGAGGCACGGACAGGTCTCCTAACCAGCCTCCTTGATTTCGAGGGCAGTCCTGCCACGGCTGTTAGTCTCCTCCTTATAAATCCGGTCTAGGTCATCTTTCCTTTATAGGCTGCTCTCACTGTTCCTGAGCTGGTAATTGCATCTCCACATGTGTCTGTAAAGCACCTAGCACAGCTCTAAATGCCACCGTATTATTAAAGATTAATTCTCCCCTATGAAAAACTCAATGAACAAGGGAAAAAAATCCCTCCACTCTCCACAGCCACCAGATTTTAACAGCAAAACAGGAGTTCAGAGCAAGCGTCCCTCTAGCCCAGCAGCCTATCTCTGTGAGCGGCCAGCAGAGGATGCTTGGAGAAAGAACAAGAAACCAGCAAGTACAGAATGAATTTCTACCTTCCCAGCAGCTGGTGAACCTAAGGCTTTCTGAGCCAGTACTTACATCTAGACCATCTTTTCTAATAGCTACACTCCGGGAGTTTTTCTGGTGTGGGACTAGCACCTGTGTGCCTTTGCTCCTGTTTCAGGAGGACTGTGCCTCCTCTTTGCTCCTGGAGAGGAAGCAAGGGGTCCAGATGGGATGGGAGCTGCACCCGTCCCTGAGAGCAGCAGGAAGAAACCTGGTCATTTCTTTGCAAAAAATACAATTCTGTAGGAAGTGACCATTCAGAGGTTTCGCAGAATGAAACAAATAACCCTGCACTGGAAATCTTGATGTCGGCTACAGCATTAGCTCATACAGCACGGAGGGAGATTCCTATTCAATTCCCTGAGACTGTAGGCTCATTCATCAGAATCCTCCTACCTTCATTTCATTACAATTACCCACAGAGCATAAAAGATACGGGGGCTATTAACTGGACGACTGCCCCATTTTACAGATAACCTGGGACAGAAGTGGAAGTTGAGGTGGCGTCCTGCAAGGGCAGATGCTGGGAATGAAAAGCAGCAGCCCAGCTCCTAGTTGCTTTATCCCCACGAGACATCTTTCCCTCAATACACACGTCTGTGTGTTTTCAAAAGACTGTGCGTTTAGATGGAGCCCAGTCATAACAGAGCAAATTTGAACATCCACTGAACCACCATAAACAACACTCGGTTTGAAACATTTTCTCCATCTTTCAAGATTATTGCAGCATCTGTTGATCACATTAAGTTGTAAGTGTGCTGTCTCCATGGAGACCGCAGAGTCTCCCTGGGTTTCCAGTTACTGTATGTGGTTTCAACTGAACGCAGAGTCACCCAGTGAGTCAATCTCCATTCTGTATAATGAAAGGAAAGGATGTCACTGGGCTGATTGTTAGATATGCTGGATAACGAAGCTAGATTTATCATTCCAATTTCCTAATGAGACACTGGTATGGGAGTGACACCAAATGGGGATCTGGGTAAGGTTTTGTCAAAGTCCTTAAAAGCAGAAGGCATCCTTGAAGAGCTGGCCATGCATCCGTTGGGAAACTCCCCACCAATTCTCACAATAACCATGGAACAACCAGAAACTATCTTGTGAAACAAACAGCCACAGATAAAAGCCACTCCTTCAAGGGGAGAAAAGATCACAGCTAAAACCTCTTTTGCTTTTAATCAGCCTGGGGGCTCCTTGCAAGAGAGGTAAGGAATGTATTTTTGTAATGGATCAGGGCTGAATTCAGGAGAACTCAGCCAGCATGCAAAGTGACAACAGTAATGAGCAAGCTCAGTTAATTTGGATTGCAGGCTTCATTCTGTCAAATGATTGGAAGAACTGGAATTCTGTCTTAACTGTGCATTTTGTTTTTAATTCTGGTAAAGGAGCAAAACCATAACAACATCTGAATTCATATCCTACAGAAGGCAAATTAAACACCAAATAATGACAAGAAATGAATCACCTCTTACTGCAGATGCATTATAAACGAAAAAAAATCAGACAAACCACTCTTTTCTCCCAAGCTATGAAGGCAACAGAAGATGACCAGTTTTCACAACCTCTATACCGAGTGACTTGATTCGTGCAGCTTTCCTGCAGGGACAGGGGAATCTGAACTGACAGAACAACATTTTACGTGCAGAACCCTGGTTTTTCGCTGTACTCCTATTTCCAGCCAGCTCATTATCTTTTCCCCTTCTTTTCCCCATTTTGGACAAACCTTTCTTTGCACCTTCCACCTGCGGCCTGTGTATGAATGCGACAATTCTCCTCAGGGGGTCTCCATTGCCTGAGGATCAGTGCAGCCAGAGTGACTGCACTCTTTCCAGATGACTGCAGCAGCACTATCCTGCTTGGTGCTGTTCCTCAGAGAGCCCACAGGGGAAGGCATGTTGGCTTCCTGGAAGCACAGTGGGGGCACCACCTTAGAAAAATTCAGCCTGGTACCCCAGTGCTTGCAGACAAAACAAGCTTGTGGATTTTGGGGGCTTCAGGTGAGGATGCGTTCTCATTTCCATCCCTCCTTTTTGTTGCAGCTGGCTACCTGGCTTGATCTTCCCTTTGCAGAGACAGTCCCATTCCTCACCCCTCCTATTTTCAAGGCAGGAATATGGAGGTGCCTTGACTGGTATAAGCAGATGTGCCGCTAGTTTGCATCTTCTGCTCTCATTTACAACAACTCATCGGGCTGTGATACCCTGCCCTTGCACTGGCACGCATGGCAGGGCCAAGGACATTCACTGGACTGATCTGGAACCACGCTCTCTGCTGTACCAATATTTCATGCTTTCCCCCTTATTTATACCTGTCTCTTTCCAAAGCAATACCACAGCAAAGAGCCCAACAGTGTGGCTTGCCCCAGCATGAGGGGCCCTTAAAGTGGTGCTGAGCTTTGCTGCACTTACAAGCATTGCACAGGCAGGCCAAACCCCTGAGATGATTGAGTGTGGCATCCCAAAAGGAGGGGAGGGAACACAAATAAACACACCGCTCTGCTCCAAATGAAAGAGCTGCTGGATTTAATGTGACAGGGCCTGGGATGCTTCATTTGACACAGACTGGCAGCAGTCTGGTGATTGGCAAGCACTTGGAATAATGGCTCTCTGTACTGTCATAACATCGCAAGATCATCTGCAGAGCAGCCCAGCCAGCCCCGAGCAAAGTGTGGGATCTGCTGGGTTGTGCTTAAAAATGAAATAAGTTCAGTGTCTCAGGACTTTCACTGGCAAGCCCTGGAAGGATGGAGCCTGCAGGGTGCAGATCGCACATACCTGGCTGAGCTCTCCAGCGCTGTTGAGGTTTTCATCTCTCTGGAAGAGCAGTTCCCTGGCCAGTCAGAACCTCCAGCTTGTTGCTTCTTGTGTTTATCCATCAGCAGAAAACCCTGAAGGAGGCAAGAAGAAAAGTTTAACTGAAATACTCAGTACTATAGGGCAGTTTTTGCAGCCCTGTGCTGCAGCATCACTTTTACTCCAGGACCAACTACCACGAGCTAACCCCAGTTAGTAATCTCATCTGATGAGACTCAGGGACAGAGCAGCGATCATGTTACTATAAAAAAATACCATTCTTGGGGTTGTGTGGTGTAGTGCAATACTGAGGCTGTTATGCCTAGGCTGCTAGGCTTCAGATGGGGTGCACGTGCACATTCAGATGGATGTGTCCATCCCTGAACCTAAAACGCAGCTACACACCTCATCGCCTGCGAGCAAAACGCCGTGCCTTCCACCCTTAATTACACTGCATTTGCTGTGCTCATTTCAGGGTGGGGAGCGGGATATTAACCCTGTTTTGAGCCTGGGTCCTGCCTCCTGCTGCAGTCCCCAGGTCCATTGGGGCATTACATTTCCCCCCCCAGCTCTGGCAGTGACAGCAGAGCAGCTGTTTGGGTGGGAGAGCGCTTGTGTCTGAGCAGCGGTGTGGTTCTGTTGTTGCCCAAGCTGTATTTATAGTTTTTAAGGCTCTAAGCTGGCAGCGGATGAGCAGGCTGGTTTAAAAAGCTGTGTCTGGTTCCAGAACCATATTCAGTTTGCAGTGTTGGGAAAGGATATTTCAAAACAAGCCAGGCACTGGCTTCCTCCTAGGTTAATCCATGCGGCTCCTGCCTTGTGTGTTTTGGAATATTAACAACCCCGCAGTAGCAATGCAGTGCAGCGACTGCGAATCCTTCCTAACTGCTCTTACAAGGAAGAAAATAATCAGGCCCTTTTGCATCCTGGTTACCTGTGCCTACATCAGCCTTGCACCTTCCTGAAATTAAAAGTTAAAAAATTCAAAGGGAAAATGTATCCAGAATGAGGACTCAATGGATCTGCCTATGGGTTATTCCTTTTCCCTATAAGACGCCTTCTCCATTTCCTCTGACCAAAGTCTTCCAAGTCAGTGGGTTTTAAAGGGTACTAGGAAAAACATTGGTTCCCGTTACTTAAAGATAAATAATTTTTTTTAAAGGGCAGCTGGTGAAACCTACAACCCCAGTTGCTAAAATCAGCATCATCTGTTATTTCCCATACCGTCACAAAATGTTCCATTTTATCTGAGCTAAAAACAGCTTTTCTCTGCTGGAAACATGCAAATATCATTCCTTCATAAAGAAGCCACCAGATGGGAACTTAATAACTGTAGACTCTAATTCTCATTGCCTGGAGTTGCAAAAAACACCAAACTTTGAAAATTCTTGTTTATACCCTGCTTATTCAATGGTTTAAATATGTTTCCATGCACAGGCATCTGGCCCGCGGCCAAGCTGTGTTAATACTTGGGTTATTCCTCTATTCAGGGCACAAGCCGAAATGCCCGGTGCCCTTTTTGGCTCTCCTTGCTTCTTCCTGCAAAAGGGAGACTTACATGGCATAATTGCTCTGAAGGTGAGCTGGTGGGAGTACATCAGCTCTGCAAAAGCCACCCTTTTTCTCCGTGCTTGTTATTTTACTCACCGTTCACTTTTTTTTTTTTTTTTTTAATATAAAAGTCCATTCCCCCCACATCAAAATGTCTGTGAAGTGAAGCAGACATTTTTTCTGCTCTTGCAGAAGTATGTGGGAGAGAAAATTTTATTGGAGTTTTATGGATGCCTAAATGGCTCTGCTGTAGGAGGGAAAGAAAAAGAGCACAGGAAGGAGATGGACAGCGGAACACAAAGCAAGAGTGATATCCCTCTGTGCTCGGAAACAGAAACATGGGAATACAGAACCCAGAAACAGCAGAAGAAATAAATTCTTCATGGAGCCATTTATAACCAGAACAAGTGTTTGCTGTGCAGGGAATAAAAGCAGGCAGGGCAGCTTTCACTTGTTAACCCTAGCTATCCTCCAGCACACTTAGAGAGCGTTTTGATGCAGGCTGGGCCTGCTTTTGTGTGCGAGCAGCTTTCAGCAACTTCCTGCTGCTGGCCTTAAATTCCTGCCCAGTGCCTTCCCACCGAAGCCTCGTCTTTGTCCCCCTGTCCCTGCCCAGAGGATGACATCTCCTCCATGCCTGTACTCTGCTTCAGTGCAGAACCCTGCAGAGGTGCATGGTCAGCAGAAATAAGTTGTAGCAGTAACTTCTTCCAGGTGAAAGTAAGCAAGAGGTGTGATGTTTGAGATGCATCCTGCAGGAGGAATATCTGCATTTAGCTGGAACACCCATTTCTCCTTTTGCCAGCCTCTGCAGGATTTGATCCCTGCCAGGAGGGCTAAACATGTTGCTCCCATTCACCTCTGCTCACCACACCATTTACACCCCGAAAATGAACAAGCTCCAGCTGTCTCCCATTCAGCTTGCCACATCAGTTTGACCCTAACAGAGGCACCAGCAGGATCCAGTCCCCTGTTTCTGCATTTTGTGTTAGGTGTCTGTGATCAGAGCAAGTTCCTGTAACGTACGCGATTGGTTGAACACGTGCAGGCACCTCTTGGATTCTGCACCACGCAGGTTATCACCTTTAAGTATGAATTAGCTGCCTGTTGTGGTGTTAAACAGGGACGCCAAACTTCTCAGGAGCACAGCGAAAGAAAGTCTCTGGGTGAAATGGAGCCCTCCTATAGCTGGAAGCAGCTGCACAGGATTAAATGGTTTCTGCAATTGCATGTACTGGTCTGAATACTATCTGAAGGCTCAGAGTGCACAGCTCTCCTCCCACCAGCAACACTTCTGGCTGCAAAAACATTATTTTGTCAATGCTTTCCCACCTGGGAACCCTCAAATCTCTATAGGTTTTTTACCTACCTCTTGACAGGTAAGCATGGAGGAAAGAACAGGTAAATCCAAGTTCACAATTCCAAAGCAGGAACAAAGACAAATCCAGCTACTAAAAGTAGACTTATTGGCCCTCAGACACTGAACTGGTAACTCAGGAGGCATGTGGGAAACCCACAATTTTCACTGGAAAATGTGCCTTGACCACCCACTCATCTCAGGCAGATAATGAGAAGTTAAAACCCATTCTCTTGAGATTAATCCAGAAAGAGAGGTCTGAGACTTCACCTAGCTAGTAAATGATAATTAAAACCTGCTAAACCTACACCATCAGCCTCAGCATCCTTAGGGTACACAGAAGAAGAGGGAAGCAGGTCGGGAGGGGAGCATTTCATACTTGCATCTAACCTGTTTTCCAGATGAGTTTTTCAATGATCAGAGTCAATCTACTGTAAAAACTTCCCAGGGAGAGAAACCCTCAGCGCATGAACCAAAAATGTAATGATCTGGGAAATGCATTCCTCTTTAGGGGGAAGAAAACCGTGGTTTCACCTTCATGCTCCCAGTTTTATTGATCACAAACTATGCAGATTTCTGTGCTACAGAGGGCAGGGGCACAGTGACAGAGCTGTAATGCGATGAGGTCCTTGTCAAACTCACCACTCCTCGTAGGGGCTGCCAAACTGCATCAGACCAAGCGTCTGCCAGCTCATTCCTTCCACAGATAAAGCATCTTTCTGGACTCTACCAGGAAAAGACTGGCTTAAAGACATGGTTTAATAAGCCTGCAGCAAAATTTGTCATCATTAGCTAACATGTTTTTACATATTTCTGCCATTTGTACGAGTGTCCACCCCTTTGGTGAGTCTTATTAAGTGCCTGGCCTTGATGGCTTCCTGTGGCAATGAGTTTCACAGTAATTACACAGTATGTTAAGAAGCACTTTTCTTTTTATCAGTTAATGCAGTTCTGGCTACATCTGTGCTCCCAACTTCTGTTAAAATGCCCAATCCCTAATCAATGCTGCTGTGCCACCAGAATCCCCTTGTGACCATGCCAGCTCCTGGAAGCCTCTGCTTCTGTTAGCAGAGCACTTCACCAGGTTTAGCAGGGCTCAGCTACTGGTACAGAGGGAAATGTCACCACTGGAGGTCCATTCATTGGAGGTTCCTGTCTGTGCAAAGCCCCAGGGAAAGATGTTTTCCATTGGGTGACTTCTCTGGCTGCAGTGACTAGGCTCATGGGTCAGAGGCCTAGATATCACAGGGGCAATGCAAGCAGTGGCTGTTTGTCTTCCACGCTCTGGACCTCAGGTCTCTGCTACACTAAAACAGAGTTTAAAACGCTACCAGCCCAAACAGGAGGATTTGATACATGTGTGAGAAACCTCCTAACTTGGAGAGTAACAGAGGAGGCCTGGGATAACCACTGGGGCCCCATAGCAAGTCACACAACCACGTCTTGTCAGTTTTGAACACCACTCAGGAAGTGACTCCTTTGTAACTTTACTACTAGATCACATCAGTGAAAATGCTTGATCCAATTTTGAATATAATGTGATTTAACACATGAGAAAAACTTATCAGAATAGTGATTACCAACAGCACCTGGCAGAACAGTCAGGGCAACAGGGAGAAACTTTCAGTCTCCACCCTGAACACTTGGAAATGCCCAGGGAACAGGCAAGTAGGGAAGTGAGGGGTTTTTTTTAACACGATTCCAGAAAAAACCTTAATCTGATTCTGGAAACGTGATACACAATCCCTATTGCTCTTTGATTATCTGGTCCCAAAGTCTTGTGTTCAGGTGAGTCTAATCTAACATGGCACTCAATGTCAGGGCACAGAAGACTGCAGGCTGCAGCCCAGCCCAGAACTACATAAACACAACCAAGATTTAAGGAGAATCCATACAGTCCTGAGAGGGCAACATGCTGAGAACCAGGGCTTCAGTGGCAAATCCCACTTAGCCTCAGTCCCTCCCCCCCCAGGATGGAGCTGACCCACTTCATAAATGATGCACTCTTCCTTCCGCATCCAAATGCCTCCATATCATTTAGCACTCCCCGTGGGCTAATTTTCTCCCCCAGGGATGGTAGATTAGATCCCACCATTTCTCCCTCCCCCTGAGTTTTCAAAAAGGTCTTTCAACTGTAATAAACTCAGGTATTTATATATCAATCTGCCTTACCTGAGGCACATAATATTAGAGGCCTGGGTCATAGCAACATCATTACAGTGAGTTTTAAAGGGAGCAATGGGAATAGATAGATAAATAATTCTCTCTCTGCGGTGCCCTTTCTATTTGTATGCTGAAGCTCAGGAGCAGCTCCTTGCCTTGGACACACCTTCAGAAATACAGTATTTCTCACCAGAGCTGAAAACATCAAGGTAAGCAGCAACCCATCCTCTGGAGCTAAACAAACACTCTTTTCCCCTTTAAATTACAGACACTTGCACATCACCTTGGCTCCTGTCTTCTGCTGCTTCCTCCCACTTCTTAATCCCTTGAAGCTGTTGCACACCTGCAGTCACTCCTCTTCAAAGCATTTGTGCTGCATTTCACATTGCCAGGGACGTTATAATGTGAGGAAAAAGAGGTCATGGCTTGGCTGCCTTGGGGAGCAGCACCAGCCCCTCTCTTTATTCTGCACTGCAGCACCTCGACGTCAAGCAATCAGTTCAGTCACACACGCTGAGGCAGATTCTTGGATTTAAGCACTTGCTTAATAATTTTCTGGGCTGGAGGCTTAAACTGGGCCAAAAATTAAAAGGGTCTCCCAACACTTGCAGAACTCCTTGCTACAACATCTGATATCCACTTACCCAGTTCCTGAAGAGAACAGTACAAGTAGTACACATTCCTGACGGAAAGCACACCAAATCACATAAAAGGACCTCAGAAGGGTTGTAAGGTTTCTCACTTACTCGCTAGCAAGCAGGTCAGGCCACTCACTGCAATAACAGTATTTCATTGTTGTACTCACAAGCCAAACTAAAATCAGGTTCTTCTCGCACTGGGTAAGGTACAAACACACTTCAAAAGGTTTATGATACCTACAGGATACAAATAGGTATCCAAATGTCTCAAGTCATCCAGCACACACCACTGACTAGGTGGCCTGACACCCAGTGTGGGGCTCTGGCTGTGCTTTCCCATACGGAAAAGACCAGCAGTGTAGTGACCAGCTTTCACCCCAAAATTCCTGCTCACCATAGGTTTTGTTCTTGCTTATAAAGGCATTTTAATACAGTGACTTGTTTCTGAAGAAGAAAGTGCCTGGCGTTTGTTTAAGCGTCTTTATTAGACCTGAAACAAATACTGCATCATTTAACTTTGAGGCTTTTGTTGCTGGTATCAGTTGTGTTCTGCAAATCACAGACTCAAGACTGCATCTAACCCCTAATAAGCAAGCAAACTGCTATTCGTCCACCTCCCTGCTTTCCCCCAGCTGCTGTTATCTCTGTGTGAAACTGGGAATTGGAGGAAAGAATGACCCAGTGATTGTCTAAATCAGCCCAGCTCTAATTTACTGGAATATGGTTTGAGCAGCTAATGTAACACCTACTGTGAGCAAGATGGAGCTATCTCCAGGACTTCTGTAGGCTAGGAACATTCACTTAAATGGCATTGTCTGGCTGCACTCACTGGAGGGCCTGCCGTACCGCAGAGAGCAGTTAACCCTTGGAGTGGGAAATTAGGTCAAAAGAACCAAGCTTTCAACTGCAATTGGAAAAGTTAACTTTCCGCGGAAAATTGGGTGTCCTGTTTGCCTCTGTCACTTTCTCGACTCCTCATGTAGCAAATAGCTTGAGCAATTACAGCATGCAGGTAAGCAGACACCATCAAAGGTGTCCTCAGGATGCCCTCGGTCTGGCAGGAGCTTTCCCCAAGGCCCCCAGCTCTCACCGATACAGTTATATGTCATGATTCCCACTGCTGGATTTAGCAGCTGGTCTTTCCCTAGACAGAAAGGATTTTTTGGGGTTTAAAATACTGGATTGAGTCACACAAAAGTCAGTGCCTTCACTGGCCCTGGTACAGAATGGGGCTCCCCTGAAACTTGCCTTTGCCTCTGTCCTTCAGCTCCTCACGATGAGGAGAGAGGAATAATTCCTCTGCCTGCGAGCACTGCCAGGTAGATGCTGGTTCTTGTCCGGAGTACACAAAATGACCAGGACCTTATGACAGCAGCACCTGGGGGGACAGGGAGATGCTCATCATAGAAACAGCTTCAGTTTCAACAGCAAGGTCATTCTGAGCCAGCAAGTCACTCACAGGGGATTCTGCATGAGACTGAAATTCTGCTTTTGCAGTTTTCCACAGAAAATGTTTTTATTTCAACCTGCTTTTCAAACACAAGGATGTTTTCGAGAAGCAGTGCTTTCTGCTCCAATCACATTGCATTTTACATAAAAGTACATCTGTCTCAAGCTAATGATCCCCTTTTTACAAATGGGGAAACTGAGGCACAGAAGAGGGGAGTGCTAGGTCAGATGGAGCCAATCATGCCAGCTGAGCACCCACACGAATACAACAGTCAGCTGAGTCTGCTCTTTAAGATAGAGGGCCAACAGTTGAACCATTAAGGAGGGGTTTATCCGAGTACCCTTCTCCCAAGCCCCCTCACAAGGCCCCCCCAGCAGGCTCCCTTCAGCAGGAGTTTTGTCAAAACATGACTTTGACATCTTCCCATGCAGCAAATTTCCACTGAGGCTGGCATCAGCTGCAGCTAACGTTCACCTTCCTATTCACTGACAAAAGGCAAGAGGGTAACACGAGGAATGTAACACTCTCAGTGTGAACTTTCATAGCTGCTGAATCGCTGGAGTTTAATTGCTCACAGAGCCAGAGTTCCAGATTAAGCTGCGTGTAATCCCTTTACCTTGTGATGCACTGGGTTACGTGCAGGTAGCATGTAACCTTCAGCTTCAAAACCTGCCTTCCAGCGAGCATGATTCCCATTAGCTTCTGCAGTTTAGGAGCACAAGCTCCCACAGCCTGAAAAGCTGAATCAGTAGAGACAGCATCCTTACGGTGCTCCATTTCTCATGCTGGGAGATGCCTTTGGTCACCTCCCTTTTTTTAAAGAAAAACAACATAGACAGGGTTTGTGTACAGGAGGCCACTTGCAGGAGTGGACTCACCTCTCATGGAAAGCAGCCTGGGCACAAATGGCTCCTCCATATTTCCATGCCTCTATTTCCAAAAGCAACAATGCCAGCTCACACTGTGCCACTGAAACTAGTGGAGGATTCTTTGGCCCACCTTAGATGAAGGCCTCCTTTTCCCCTTTAGCAGTACAGTTAGGAACTAATTGCCTCGTCAGGGACAAGGCATCTTATTTTGTTCTAGGGATGCCTTTCCCACAAAAAGACAACCCTTTCATAACACTGGCCTGGAGGCAAGTTTTAAAAGCCACTTCCAAAGGTATCAACAACGTTAATGAGTATAGCACTATCTCTGGAAACAAGGAGAAAGCAAGAAAAATTGAAGTGTAGGGGACATACGAGGTCAGCTTAAAAAGAGCCTAAGTAAATTTGGAGTCAAAAAGCCCACATCTGGCAGAGGCACCTTGGCTCCTGGACTGCAGAGCCAACCTGTGCCCCTCCTTGCCCCAAGGCCTCTCACTGGCCATCTAGCAAGGTAACAGTGACTTTTTCTCTTTCTGCAGAGCCAGCACAGCACCCCAAGGCACAGCCAAAATGAACTGATGGGCAAAGCTGTTGCAGGACTTACCCAGGGAGCCTTTCCAGACGTTCTCCTGCTCCCCTGGACACCATCATGCCCCTGTCTTCCAGCACCTGAAGCAATCACCTTCACAGCCCATCAGGTATTGTCCTCCCCAGGCACCTGCAGTGCACTAAGCTCAAGAAAGGTAACAGCTGCGAGGGGTTAAAACATACCCCCAACACCTTGTCCTGTGCTAACTACAGCTAATACCTGATTTTTAGTTACCACATTACTTTAAAAAAAAACAACAACAACAACAACAAAAACACAAAAGACACACAAAACCCCCAATAGGTTTTATCCTAATTCTCCCAGGAAATAATGACTTTCTGTTATTAAATAATGTAAAATGATTGAGGTGAGTCATAAAGCATTTGTATTAACACTAATGGATCCATGATTAATTTTTTCTTTATTTTATTATTATAAAACTTGTCTGAATCCCCCTCCCCCCTCCTTTGTCCTCCCCATCACATTTTATTCTCAGGGGAGGTAATCAAGACTTCACTTGAATTTCTCATTACTTGAAAGGTTCTGCATCACAATATGATAATGGGACAGTTTCATAATTACAATTAAAAAATTCAGAGCAAGAGAAAACTAGAGAGGTTTTCAGTTGCCTTTGTCTTTCAGTCATCCAGAAATTAAAGAATTGCTTTAAAACATTTTAAAAGGGCCATTTCAAGTTACTGTTATGTAAAAACAACAACAACAACTGTGCATGAGCTTCATTTTGGAAAGCCCATCTTCCATCTTTAGTTCCTCAGACTACCTGCTCCCTGTTTTTAATTTCCCCTTTTAATATATTATAGACAACATTAACTTCATTGCTCCTCCAGTAAGATGCAAAACTAAATTGGCAATTCTTGTATCTTACCACTGATTTGCTTAGAGGCAGGTTACCTATCTTGTGCCTCAGTTTCTCACTTGCAGTGGAAAATACTATAGGAGTTATGGCTGTTTTGCTATTTTTATCTGGAGGCTTATGAAGCAAATTTAAAACCCTCCCTTTAGGAGCAGGACGCAGGTGGCAGTGATGAGCAGAATTAGCCCTGTTCTCTGCTAACAGGCTTTACGATCCCACAGGATATAAGGCTGGGTTAGACCTGACAAATATTAATGATTACTCTTATTATTCCTCCTAGAACTGGTCTAAGACATCGTCAGCTAAAGATATGTCAAAGTCACAAGACATTATGCATTGTGGGAGACTCTGAAAAAGCTGGAACTTCTGTCTGAGAATAAGAATCTCTTGCTACAGGAGAGAAAAGAAAAAAAAAAAAGCAAGGCATGATAGGTAAGAGACTGCTGGATTGCAGAAAAAATAAATAAAAATATTTCTGCTGTGTGTACTGCTCTCTCAGGCCCTACATCCCCACACTGCATGAGCCAGTCATCTTGATCCCAGTTTCCATTCTCAGGCTGATTTATGGCTCCCTTGTGTGATCAGAGGTACCTTGGAGTAACCACCCCGTGCCTCAGTTTACCTACTGCTCCACAAAACACTTCACTGGCCTGAGTGCAATGCTGCACTGTGAGATGTAGCAGCACATGAAACGTTTGGAAGATTGAAGGGAAGAGGCTACCACAAGTACACCCCGCTGCTGGCCACCCCTGAGACGGGGATCGCTGAGATACTTTTGCTCCGGTTCTGCCCCAAACCAAGGCCCAGTAGCTCCTCCCCAACCCTGTCTCTGCTGGAAGGAGCCTCCCCTCTACCCTGAGGCTGCCTGGGAAGCCAGCCCTCGTGGGGAGGCCCAGCCAAGGCCTAGCCACCCTATTTCTGACTGCCGGAGGAGCGAGGCAGGGTACAAGATGGAAAGTCCCTCTGCCCACTTTCAGTTGTCAGAGCCAAGGAGTTCTAAATTCCCATGCCATACTTCCCCCAAACCATTCCTGTCCTCCACCCAGGGAGCAGCCATTTTCCCCTCAGAGGGGATGTTTGGGTTGAGGGGTCTGTGCTGTTGCCCCATTTCATCCCTGACGTGCTGTATGGGTCCAGCTGCTTTGGTTTTGTGCTCAGCGTTGGGCATGGGCCTCTCATCTCCCTGCCTGACCCCAGTTCTAGCTGTGAAATGCAGCCTGGCCACTGGGGCTGCAACCCTTAGAGGCCAGCCCAGCTCCCTGAGCATCTGCACAGCTCCCGGGGCCCTGGCCTCTGGCAGTGCCTGTTAAGATGCTGCTGTTAAGCAAATAATGCCAAAATGCAAATAGTGGCAGCAGCAAATTCTTGATTAAATATGAACAAGTGCAGAGAATTGCTTATGTCACTCACCCCACTCCTCTCTGTCCTCCATCTGTCTGCTTCCCTCCTCTTTCACCAGCTCTTCCCCCAGCCATCTGTTTAGCGATCTCACTCCTCGTCTCTCTCTGTCCCTGCACCCATTTCCCTCCACAGCTGTCTCATTTTGAGTGGGTCCCCGTTTTCTCCTCCTCTCCCTGCTTCCAGGCTTGGCTGAGCCAGGATCAGCCCCTTTGGCATGTTGTATTGTGGCGGTTCAGCCTCCCTGGTGTTCATTTGGGCAGTCGGTGTGGACGTTAGGTCAGTGCAGGAAAGCCGAAGGCAGGGAGCTGCTGGTGGGGAGGGAAATGCAAGTGGGCTTAAACCAGCTGAAAGATTAAAACAACTAACAATTGGCCATATGTATAGGTAGTTAAAATATTCAGTGGTCAGAATGGGAAAGAGAAAACCCATCCCCTTGTGAGCCTGATGGCCATCCTGCAGCATCATTTACACCCGTGCAGTATTTGTGCAAACTGCAATAGTGGCCTCAGCTCAACTTGGTTTTATTTGCTTTTCTCCAGAGTAAATAATAGCAAGGGGCGAGGGCACCAAATCAATGGGCATTAAAATCTACAGGACGGAGATAAACCTCGTTGCTCCAACGCATCACCCACGTCTTCCCTGGGGGTGGGAAGGAAGTCTGCTGCCTGGCTGGGTTACCAGCAGCGCTCCTGCTGCGGGGGATTCGTGTGCTACCATGGAAGCCAGCAACACTGGCTGCTGTTGGAGACAGAGATTGGGTTTGATCCAGCCTGGCAAATCCAGGGTTCCTATAAAAGAGCTGAATAAGGGCCCTGTGTCTGACAAGAAGGAAATAAAACTATTGGATTGTTGGCTTTGATAAATCCTTTCCCTGACACATTCCTCAGACTTTGTCTCAGCAAAGGCTAATGGTATGGAGAGAGACGGTGTCCTTTTTCCTGTGATTTAAATACAGCAAAACAACAATATGATATCAACAGAAAGCGTTTAAAAGAATAACTTGACTGTGCACCTTTTTTCTTGAGTCTCCAGGGAGGAATCAGTTTAGATTGATGCATGATAAAGGAACAAACCTGTTGCCTGAGTGGGGCAGCTCTTGGTGCAATAGGCAGAGCTGTTATCAGACCTGTTAAATAAATAAAACTGTGAAGTGCAGACATATTGTCTGAAGCACACGCGCAGCTTTCCAGTCAGAGATCTTCTTAAGGAATCCTTGATAAAGGAACAAGCCTGTTCAAGTTAATGGATATCTTCAGGTAATGCTTGGAAAGGAGGTGTGAAGTGAATGGGGGATCTTTGCTGTGGCTGCTGATGCACATTCATCCCCTGCACAAACACATCCTCATTCACAGTAGTGCTGCCTTCTCTGCGGGAAGGGAAGAAGAGATTACTACACATGCAGGGCAGAAGGGAGTGATGGATGCGCCAAGCCAGCAGGAGCAGCCCCAGCCCTGCTCACTGGCAGCCCCACAAGGGCATTTGGGTTGTCAGGGGGTGGTGGACCACAGCTGGGCTGTTGGACAAGGACTGCTTTTCTGAAAGAGCTTGCAGAGCAAAGAGAGATAGAGAGGGGTCATGGCTCAGGGCTGCTTTGCCCACCTCCAGTGACCAATTGCTTAGAGAATGGAAAGGAAGAGTGATAAAGGATTTCTCCTCAGCTTATGTCCCCCAGGCCAGCAGCTTTCAGAAACCTCTTGAGTCAGAGGTTACCCAGACTGTCCCACTGAACAACTCCAACCTTAGCAGAAGCTACAGTATCCATAAAGCTGGGCCCTGACCCTGAGACCTTCTCTCTAATAACAAGAATTGCACGTCAAAGTCACCTTTCAAAGCAGCTTCACACCTCCTTCATATCAAGATAATTTTGGGACTTAGTCACGATTTGCCCCAGCTGCAATGAGAAGAGAGCTGGGCTCTCCTCAACTGGGTTTCTAGCAACATCAGAATAGTAATTTCACTGCAGTGTTTTTCCTAAGGAAAAACAAAACAAAACAAACCACCACCAACAAAACAATTTGTTTGTCTGTCTGTGACAGGGAGAATTTTTCATGTTACCAGCAGCCCTGGAGTTCAAACATTCACCTATTGGAAAGATGTCCAGCTTCGAAGGATGTTTAATCTTATTTGAAAAGAGATAATTAGGAAAACACACACAAACACATGTGCCACACACTCACAATCTCATTAGAGACTGCTCTGTCTGTCAGCCGAGGAAAAGGTTTTATTGTTATGGTGGGGATGGATGTGTTTTCGTGCTTGGTTAAGGGGTGTGTGAGCACCCAGCTGTGTGTGCGTTCATGTGCCTATGTAGATGCATATTTATTTGTCTGAAGGGGAGAGGTTTTTAACTTGTTGAAACCTGTGAAACTCCTCATCCTGGTTCCATTTTTGGAAGCAGATTTTGATGAGATCTCTCCCATCACCGCACAGAACATCTAATCACGTTGTACAAAGACAGCCACAACTGACAATGCATCTCCTTCTTCCAGGAGAAAGGAAGAGGGGGACAAAATGAATAATTCAAATGATAATTAGCAGTGTAATTATTCCTGTTTTTAAAGTAACCTACAGGACAGAATATCAACGTATGAGTCACTGGCAAAGTATAAACAGAAACAATTTGGGAGATGCTGTCCTGATGCTTTAGGAAAGGACTTGTCAGAGACTTTCTCTTCTAATCTCACAGTGGCACCAAGAGCCCCTCCACCCTGCAGGGTCAAAACAGCATCAGTCAGCTTGAGCTCAGCTCAGGGAGCAGGGGAGCTTCAACAGCAGTGACAGGCTGTGAGGACGTGTGGCGAGGCCAGGCTGGTAGAGCTGCAGAGCTGAGGCTCTTCAAGGCTTAAGTCAGGCCAGGAAAAAATCTCTTGCTCCATGTCTCCACAACCTGGTGTAGCAGACCCCAGCTGCAAGCTTGGCTTTGGTGTGCACCAGTCCTGCAAATAACAATGCTCGGAGCTGAGATCTGCGTGCACCAGGAGGTGAGATCTGCAGGTGCTGAGCCATGGGGAAGAAAAAGGGGGTTATCCCTGCATTTTAGGCTGAGTTGGTAGAAAACAAAGTAAAAACTCAATCTCAAGGTTTCTGCACTGTGCTTTGGAAGAGCCAAACACGTACAGGACAGAGTTGAAATGGTCTGGACCATGCCCTGATCCTTTCTGATAGGGATGCATGCAATAAGTCTGAACTTCAGCTGAGCCTCATTTCTTCTCTTAACCAACAGCCTTCCAGCCTTCCAAGCTACAATTACCTTTTTTTTACTTTTTAAACCTGGAGCATCTTTCTTTAACAGGAAACACGAAACCTCCGTGCTTGGAGCAGCTCCCATCCAAGGAGACGCTGGGGCAGCAGCAGCAGCCTGTAAAAGCAAACAGTGGGATGCCTCTTGGCACTGTAACACGAGAAGAAGAGAAGAAAGATGTCTTTAATTTGCCTGGTAATGATCAATATAGAATCAAATCTGACCTTGAATTTTAATGGCTCAGTACTAATAGAAAGCCACTTGCAGATGGATGGAAGAGGATAAGAATAGCCTAGAGGAGGGAGGGCAGGGAGGGTGGTCCTCAGCACAGCAGGCTCAGCACCCTGTGTGGTCACCCTGTGCCACCATGGATGTGTGTTTCTGGGTCTGGCAGAGGAAAAATTGCTCTAGGATGGCAGTGGCTGGGGACAGGCCATTGTGGATGCAGAAGGCAGCATGACCCAAGGCTCCCTGGGCTCTCCCAGTGCTATTTCAGAACAGCACTGCTTTAGAAGCAAAGAGATTAAAAATAGAAACACTGAGTTGAGGAGCAAGAAAGCCCTTGGACCAAGGTGACGTGGCAGCACCCAGGGCAGGAGCAGGTCCCCCAGCCCCCATGGCATCCTCCTCATGACATTGTGGCCTCCCCACTGCTCTCTTTGGCATGGATCAGATGCTGTAAAACAGACAAGATGACAACTCCTGATCCATTGCACCGACAGCATTTACAATTGGAAGAGGCTGCTTAAAAAGAGAAAAATAATGCATGTATATATATTTATATATATATATATATATATAAATTCAGATTAGATTGACCAGCTGAAATTATATAGCAGCTGTTAACATTGGCATCTTTATTTGCTGCATCAATTGTATTTGGTTTAATCTTGTTCCCACAACGCTGAAAACGTTTGACTCATCTTCTGGTGTGCTTTTTTTTTTTTGTTGTTGATATAGAATCATTTTGACAGTTATCCTGTTGGCTGTTAATAAATATCTGCACTTTCTATAATCAATCATAAAACAAATCCAATCGCCTTTTCGCTTTTTATTTGACCTTAATCCTAACAAATCTCCCACTGTTTTATTGAATTTACTCATGAGCCAGCAGAAGAAGAAAGAAAAAGAGAGGGTGTCCATTGCTGCCTGTCCATCTGTCTATGGCAAAGATAGTCTAGAGGAGCTGAGATGGGAACCAGGAAAATATTCATCTATTGTCTGCCAGTATCTGTTGAGTCACCCTGGCCAGATCCCTTTGCTTTTTGTTTCTTGCTTCCCCTCCCATAGGGTAGAGTAAAGCTGCAGGAAGCTGAGCACCACGTTTTTCTCTCCCCTCAGCCAAACATCCACAGGACCAGCTGCCTTCTGTGGACCACACAGGCAAAAGGAGGTATCCTGCTTCTCCAGGAGCTATGGGAAGTTCTCCTCCTCCTTAGTGGGCTTTTAATGTTCACCAGCCTGCTGGTTTCCCCCATCTTTTGCCCCCTACATCCAAAAGGAGCAGCGTGGTACAGCTGTGGTGTGGGGGATCTGGATCCTGTAGTGCAGCAAAACCAAAGTGGAGGGAGCTGGAGGGCAAATGATGCTCCAGCTTTGTGGTCCCACCACCCAGCTGTTTTTGCTTGTACTTCCTTCCCTCTCTCCCCTCACAGATTTCTGCCTGAAAAAAAAATTTAAAAAAATCCACCAAGCATTTCAAAACTGAGCGAAATGAGGCTTGCCTCTCACCACGAACCCGTATCACATGGTGGGGAGGAAGGACACAACAGCACTCTGCCAGTCTTAAATCAGCCCTGGGTCTGCCCTTGCTCAGCACTCCCCAGGAGGCACGAGGATGCTTTACGAGCAATTCCAGTACAGCTTCCACTTTGGAAGTGTTTCCCTTCCTCCAGCCCTAGGAGGACAGCCTTCAAAGTTTATACACAAAAAATAATAAAAATAAAAAGAATCCTGCAGTTAAAAGAGAGAGGAAAAAAAAAAAATAGGATAAAAGCAGGAGAAGCAACTTTGTCCTTTGGTGCCAGCAGCACCAAGCTCCTGCGGTTGGAACCCCAACGAGAACCAAAGTATCTTCATCATTATCTAGCTGCAAATGGCAGCTGCTTTGCCAGCCGCTGCTCGGGCAGGACGGTCTCTTTTACGAGAGCAGGAAGGGAACAGTGGGGCAGGGAATTAAAATATGGGCTACAAATTGGAAACAGCAGGGGGTGGAGGGGGATTCAGCTTAGCCGGCGGACGCCCAGTGTGCTCCCTATTTATGCTATGCCAATGACTTTGCTCTCGAGCAGCTTGCAGGAGAGAGAGAAAGAGAGAGGGGGAAAAAATAATATATATATGTGTGTATCTTGCAGCTTGCTTTAGCCTGGGAAATTCCTGCAGAAGCCAGTGGCAGGAGAGGCTGCAGTGCTGGAGGTCAGTGATGCAGCAGCCTGCTTGGAGCCGTGGATTACCTGCCCTTGCCCAGGTTGCTCTGTTGAGAATAATCCGTTGGGTGGTGAGGCAGCTGGGGAGGAGAGGATGTGGAAAGGGCAATTTTCTCACTGCACTACAAGCCCTGCGTGAGGTCAAGCCCAAGCTGAAGGCAGGATTGGGCCTAACCCCAAAGCTCACCCCCAGCCTTATCTCACACTCAGGAGAACCTGAACTTAAAGGTAGGTTCCTGTGTGACCTTGACGCCTCTCAGCCTCAGTTTCCCTGCCTTTAAAATTGGAATCAGAGCCCTGCAGTGAGCACCACCAGGATGAACATGCAGAGAGGTGTTCAGAGCTCTGCGGTGGGGCCAGGCAGCCCTGCCCAGAGCTGCAGCACCTTTACCTCTGGGTGCCCCCTTCCTGCAGGACTCCTGTGTCTCTTTGGCCCCACATCACCCCGAAGCTGACCAGCACGGCTGGCTTGGCACGCACTGCTGGCGGAGAAGCACGCAAAGGAGAAGGGAAATAGTGCCTGAGAGGTGCCTCCCTGTACCAGGGAGGCCTGAGAGCAACCAGAAATAGAAACGCAGGGCCATGAATTAAACACGCGGCAATCTCTCATCTGTCTCCAGCAGGGAGTTCAGCTCAGGGCAGATCACTGCTCCACTTGCTTGGATGCAGGGGTGCTTCCCTGCGAAGGCAGAGCAGGGATCATCAGCAAGCACCTACCCCACTGGTTTGAACAGAAGTGGTTCCTAAGAGCGTCCCCTTCCCATGCCACCTTCCTGGCACTGCTGGGCTCCTCGGGACAGTGCTGATGGCCTTGGGGACTTCCCAGCTCCCGGGTGTCCCACAGCATCCCTTGAAGGGCCAGAGCCACTGTTTTCCTCTGCCTGTCCCAATAAAATGGGAGGCCACCGTGACTGACCATGCAGAAGTGCTCCATGGGGGGGGGGCAGGAGGACACGAGGTGCTCGTGGCTCAGCTGGGCACAGTCCCCAGGGCTTCAGAAGAGGGAGGATGTCTGGGGGAGCACCCTGCGTGGCCACGTTGACACACAGTAATGTGACAGGCGGCTCTTCGCTGAGAATCTCGGAGGTGGAGGCAGCTGGGACTTCGATCTACAGGTTTCTTGGATGGTGGGGAACAGCTTTGCCCTCTTATTTATGGTGTTCCCAGCCTCGGAGGGGAACACAGGGCTACACTTCCCATCTTAAAATGACATTGGTTGCAATTATTGTTCCTGCAGACACAAATTGCAGCATCAAGCCGTGCTCCTGCCAGCTGCTTGGGTGCCCACCCAGCTCCTGTCCTCCCACCAGGCTCCCTCTGCTCTCAGCAATTGTCCCCATCCCCTTCAGTGGCTCCGAGGAAGGACCAAGCCTCTCCCAGAGGTGAGCAGAGGTCGGGGGAACATCGCTGGGGCAGCAGATGATTAGGTTTGCTGACAGCTGTCTCAAGTGGACATGATGGATGGTGCCTCGCTCTGCCCGAGCACCAGAGCCTATCGCATGGCCCTGAAGTCCACCAGACAGCAGAGCTCGGGAAGGATTAGCCCTGTGCCTGCCTGCAGCCCCGGGGCTCGAGGCAACTCCAGGAGTGACGGGGAAAATGAAGGAAGTAATTTTGAGCCTAACAAGGAGAAATCCACAAAGCCCTGGCTCAGCCTGAGAGTGGCTTGCTTGAGAAGGGGTTTCATTTTCTTCTGGCTTTGCAGAGGCTCCAAGCAAGTTTTCCTAACTCACAAAAGAAAAAAAAACAAACAGGGATTCAGCAGCGGGCTGACTTCTTCCTCCCGTCTCTAGGATCACTTAATTAGCTGACCTCCCACGAAATGCACAGCATTTGCAGTTCCCAGATAAAAACACATTTGCTGCATGGCTCACACATGCCAGATGGCACTTGGGGATGTAGTCAGTCGTGTAGATGGGGTGCAAACGCAGCTTGCACACAGACCAGCTGCAAGGAGCTTGTATGTAGCTGTTGGTCTGGTCAGCCCTGCAAACACTAGAGCACTTTCGTTGGTCCCTGCTCCTTTTCTCCCTGCAGACAGCCTGTGTCCCCTCTACATGCACCTAGGCCACCGCTGGGGCAAGCTGCTGCCCCATCCATCACCTGCAAGTACCTTCAATATGGGAGCATGAACATTGATCCCCCACACACAGGGATGTTTTTGAGCAGCCACAGGATCACTGGTGTGGAAATTGCAGCTGGGATACACGTGTACATCCTGGGGGGAGAACACAGCTTGGATACCCAAGGATAGGAACCCCAAGGACATCCCTCCATAGGGATACCTAGGGAAAAGGACCCTACAAACACACCAACCAGACAAAACAGAGCTTTGGGGACCCCAAAAATCTCTCCTTCTCTCTGCCTGTTCCTCTCCCTCACTTGAAAGGCCTCGCCTGCCCCTGCAGAAGCCCTGTCTGCTCTGTCTCCCTCCTTTTCATCAGGTTAATTGGCCGCTGCCTTACCGGGGGAAAGCTCACCCTGGCTGTCAGCCCTGAGCCTCGCTTAGCAGCCTCCAAAAGCTGCTGGGGATGCCTTGATGCTGGGAAGGGTTTTTAACCTGTCACAGAGGCAGCTGGGGAAAGGAGCAGGGCTCGGCTGCCTCTAATTGCTCTTTGCGCAGAGGTGCCTTGTTTATTCGATTAATTTGGAGCCATCAAATGCCAGAGCTCAACAAGCAGCTGCTGAGTGGGGGGATTTTTCCTCTCCAGCAGGGTGGGGTATGCAGATCCCTGCTTCCCTTCAGACAGCCTCTGTCTCTTGGTCTTTATAAGCATGAATGCTTGTTGTGCCCACAGTGGGAACTGTATTGAAATGTCTGTTTTTTTCCCCTAAGTCTGAGCAAGGTGGAAAATGCTAGTCCAGACCCAAGAGTTAAATCCTCGAGGCTGTGCTATTTGGCCAAAAAGAAATGCTTATTTCCATTGATAAATGAACAGATATTTAGAAGCTAACAGATATTCCCTCTTCCCCAAAGCTGCAAATCCCAGACCCAAATTGTCCTCCTCGTTAGCGAGCAAAATCCCCCTCCGCTCCCGATCTCTGAATGTCACGCGCTGGCCCCAGGAAACATGCAGCAACCAAAACAACCAGGAAGGGGGAGAAACACTCCTCGCTCCAAGACATAAAACCCTAAATCACAGCAGAATGTATTTGCTCTGCCTCGATTTCACAGCTCTCTGTATGATAATACGGCTGGTCGCACTCCCCGCATGCATCGTGCTGGGAGCCCCTGTCTGCAAGGTCCAGGATTTGGCTTTTTAGAGGGAAATAACATAAAATAATTTTAAAAAGCCTTGTTTCAGCTTGCCTGGTCGCAATCAAATTTTCCCTGCTGCATGGGCAGCAGCCTTGCAAGCCATTTCTGTTTGATAGCTCAGGTTTTATTCACGTAGATAATGAATTTGGCAGGAGGTTAATAAGTGTCAACTGAAAGATAATTTAAGAGTTGTAAAGATAAATTTGTTGTGCGCTCTTCTTCCATGTGTGTGGCTAATATCTCAGTGCCCATACACGTGCGCACACACACAGCGTGCACAGGCTGGTTTCTAAGTCCATAATCTAGATGGTTTTGCATTATTCCTTGAGGTATTGTAAATACCTAAAAGTCGCAGTGAAAATCCTGCTGCATGTAAAATCCCATCTGCCCGTTTTTCTCCTTTCCTGGGCAAAATGATTAGATTAACGCAAGGGGGGGAAAGAGGAGAAAAAGGAAGAGAAAAGCAAGCTTCAGAAATGTATTTTTTTCCCTCCCTAGCACAGTGCTCATGCTGAGAATTTTCTTGCTGGTTAGACAGGGACGTGGCCTTTATGCAGAGTTTTGAGATGGAAAGGGAGTCTTTGGAAAGGTTTGTCTGGCAGCTGCTTTTTCTTCTAATTTTCTTTTCCCTGAACCTTTATTTCTTTTTTTTTTTTTTCTTTAAATTCACCCGATACCCTGAGCACTGCCCCACTGAAGCCAAATGACTGCATGCTTCCAGTGCAGATGGTGCTCAGCTGGAGCTTGGTGGAACCAGGACTCGGGGTATTTTTGTCCAGGGACAACCGGAGTCAAACTTCTCCATAGAGACATGGCCCAGGATCCCTCTTACAGGGCAGAACGAAGGTCAGGAAGGTCCCTTCTAACCCACTCAGGCTATTTGGAAGCAATTTTCCCCACTAACAGATGCTTTCCGCTTCTCTGAAAGCTTTGTTAGAGTCCAAGACCCCATGTTTTAAACATCAGGATCGATACAAGACCTGGCAAAAGCCTCCCTGCACCTCAGGCACACACAAAGCAGCCAGCACAAAACAAAGCCATCGGTGCTCAGGGGAACACCACCTGTCCCAGCCCCTGCCATCCCTGCTGGCATTTTGTCTGTACCCCACGGATGAGCACCAAAACACGACTGGCACCAGGCACTGCTTTCCCCCTCTGCTCCCACCCGTCCACCCCCTTCCTAATCCCTTTCAAGCAGAACGGGTTTAGGATTTGGTGGTGTATGCTGTGCAGCGGGGGCGAGAGAGAGGACAGCAGGGCTTTGTAACGAGTGTCAATACGATCCGGTTCCGTAAAATAACCCCCAGTGAAGTTAAAGATTATTTACATTTTAGATACGGGTAACAACCATAATCTATTTGATTAGGCGAGGCTTGAATTAAGTACCAAATTTATCTCTTTACATTGTCAAACTTAATAGTAGTTTAAAGATAAACCTCATTGAAACTCTGCCTTCCCTGCTGGGCTAATTAACACCCATTTAGGCTCTTAAACCTTTGATGGGTGTTTCTGTTCCAGGGCTTTGGTAATAGGGGAAGCTGCTGTAATAAATCAGAGAGAAATCTCGGCCGAGGAGCGTGAACCAAAGGCTCTCTGACCAGGTGTGATGGGTTTCCAATGCGGTAAGGGAGATAAAAGCACATTCTTGATTAAATACTGCCACCAGGTTGAACTCTGAGTTTTCAGGGGCTGGTACTGTTACTGCTGCTAATGTGAGCTGAGTGTTTGAAATGGGCCAGACTGATGAAGAAACTCATCCAGTGAGTGCTGAACCCAATGGGGGGGTTGCCCGTGTATTTGGAGGGCTTTGATCTGGGCAAATGGATGTAATCCATGGATGATCATGACATCAGGATCTCTTCAATGGGGAGACGTTCTGGTAAAGCAATGCCTAAATTAAGGGGATGTGGGAATTTAACATGCTGGTGCAAGCAAATCCCAAGTGAGCCGTGGCTGCTGGGGCCATGTCAGGCACTGCAATGGGATCAAACCTACCTGTCCCCTACCAGAACTAGGACAGGTGAATCCAAGTTGGGGTTACAGCCCTGAATTTCTCCCACACCTTTTGATTTCATTTGTGGTCCGCATTTGGCTTTGGGAAGAAATGCTCGGCCACTCTTTGGAGCGGCTTGGTCTGGAGCCATCTGAGACAGGAAAGAAACCTTCTTCCAGTTCCTGGAGCCAGAGCTGAGGGAGAAGGCAGGGAGCCAAGTGAACCCCCAGACCACAGCAAACCTCCTTTAACTCCTGCTGCAAGCCAGAGTTTTTCTAAGGAGCAAGAGCAGGGCAAGGAGAGATGGTGCCACATTTAATTAGTTCTCAGCAAAACCAGATTATTCCTAACATTAAACTAATCTTCAAAAAGGGAACCCTTTAAATGAAAAGAGAAAGTGCAAGGCTAGGAGACCATTAATTGATTCCTTATTCATTAACCTTTGCAAACCACTCAAAAGATCTGAAAAACGACTTTCTTTGGAGTAAGGGCTTATGTAGGGGCTTGTAGAAGCCTCTCATAACACACCAGACACAGGGCAAGAGAAGGGATGGCCCCAGGCTGCTCCTTGCTTTGCTGATCAGAGAACAATTCCTCCCACCGAGTGTCCCTGCTGCAAACGCCGCTCATCTGAAGCCTCCCTGAAATCACGATAACTTCTCTGATATTTAATCTGTAAACCTTGGACTTCTCGTGCCTGTTGCTGAGCCTGGCAGCTCAAGTCTTATGATAACTTGGTTCTCCTTTTTGTGTCCGGAGCTTCTGAAGTCAAGGGATTTGCATAAAGAAAGTCCTTGCTAGATAAGTTTGTGGCAACCAGGTTGCAAAGGGCTTTGGGGTTTAAAATAATATAATAATGACCCAAAGGCAAATGAGGCTGATAACATGATGTTAAAAAAAAAGATTTAAATCTCTGGCTTAGTCACTATAGTGATGGGAAGGGAGGTGAGCCGCCCAGGGAGCCTCAGCACCACGGGCTGGGAGTGCTTTTTGCAGTCGCCCAGAGCTAGGAGGACGAGGGAGCACTTGGCACGTGTGGCCGGAGGTCTTCATCCTGCTCCATTGCTTTGCCACAGCTTGTCCCGGGGGAGGTCGGCATGCCTGCCGTGCCCACCTTCCTTGGGAAGGCGGACAAACAGCGGCAGTTTCCATAGCCGCTGGGGACAAGAAGAAAGAGCGAGCCTGCTCGGCCAGCAGCTGCCAAATCGCCTTTTGTTCGTGTCTAGCAGTGCCTGGATTTTCCCTGATCTGAAATGACACTTTTCTCTCTTTCTGGGGTCTTGTATTCTGGGTATTTGATTCTTGTGCCAGAGCTTGGATAGAAACCAATGGCTAAAAGCTTCCTCCCATACACTCTGGAATTAACAACCCTATTTCCCTGACCTCATTAGCATGGAGGGACAAAAAACAGAAGCATTTTCTCTCTTCACACGGTTTAGGCAGGGGGGATCCAAACCCTTTGCAGGAATGCCTGACCCAGCCTCTTTCCAAGGGCATGGGCAGAACCTGGAGATATGGCACCTGCCAAACTGGGATGCAGTTTGGGTGCTCCTGTCTGGGGTAACTGCAGGCAAACCAGGCAAGCCCTAAAGCCAGCACTCTGGGGACACAGCAGCCCAACCAAAGGCTGCATCAGCTGACTTGCTCCTGCTTGCAGGAGGCGCTGCAGATTCACCCAAATCCTGTATCCTCTGCCCATGGGACTCACAGTATGCGCTCATCATATCTGTATTGCACTGACTGCTCAGCACGGGGAAGAATTACAGCTTTAGCTCATGTTCTGCAAAAACAAAATCACTGTTCCCAAGTATCAAGAAAAGCCACAAGTCCCAGTCTTAGACCAGCCAGGGCAGACCTCCTGCGTGTCAGCACAAGGGCCAGTTCCCTGTTGGAGGCTGCTCGGCCTCCTCCCACCTCTCCTGGGCTCCGTCCTCGCTCCCCTGATTCCCTCCTGCTTCGCTCAGCATTTGGAGCCGGGTGCTCTTTAAAGCAGTCTCTAATGAAACTCCATTGATCTCAATTACCCAGAGACAACTCTCAGCTATCCTGAGGCCGATTAAGCAGGTTGCAGATTAATCATAGCCTGCTAAGTGCCCCCTTCATCCCCATCACTGGTTCCTTACATCTTGATTTTGTTCTTTGAAGGAAAACACGCAAGGTAGCATGTGCTCCTCTTACCCGCAATGGTGCCTTTCAACTGGTATTTTACTTGCTATTTATTATTTCTGTCACTGAGAGCTGTGCACCCAGAAAAACAGTAAAAAAAATATTGCTTCCAAAGAGATTTTCTCCAGATTCATCAAATTTTGTTCTGCTGAACCGGAACCCCCTCATCGAAGAGCCCTGGGGAACGTTTCACCCGTGTTTCAATGTTCAAATCCCACTCATCCCGAATTTGCTGTTTTGGTTTCACACTGATGGGCAGATAAACTCCACCACAGCCCCCTCACAGTCCCTCGTACCAAACCTTGGCCATGCAAGCCCAGTACACTTTGCATGCATGAAGACTGGTTCGTGGTGCCCAGGAAACCTCAGTCCTTGATGGAGGAACTGCGACACTGGGATGCTCCTGTAGGGAGAAGCTTGGGAGCTATCTGGGCACCTGGAAAGCACAAAGTGCCAGGATTTCCCCTCCACATTGGGCAGTCCCCAGCTCTGAGGTGGCTTGGACTGACCCTGGGGTTTGTGTGGGTTGCCCAGGCTAGGACACAGCCCTGTCCCCCTGTCCTCTCCGCAGCACACACGTGTCCCGTCAGCACCAGGCAGGGCTGCTCAGGGATGAGCATGGGCATGGCCACAGAAGGGGATGACTCTCCCCTCATCCTCTGAATTATTTTGGTGCTCTCCGAGCACTGACATCTTTGCAGGATGCTTCTACCCTGGGGAAAGAAGTACAGAAGGAGGAGGTTCATGCCGTGTCTGGGAATTGGGAGTATTAGAGCAAAATTCACTGAAAGAAAGGAGGAAAAACATTTACCAGTAGCACACTGCCATCCACAAGCTTGTTGTTTTTCTATTTATTTTTTTGCTTTTAAGCTCTTGGCTCCAGTTTACCCAAAAGGAAGAAGGAAAAAAGCCGAAAGAAAAACACGGAGAGCAGCGAGCCCCGCACTGCTGCCCTGCGCGGGCTGGCTGGCGGCGAGGCGCTGCCAGGGCCAGGCGCTGCTCACGTCCCCGCGCTTTCCAGCTTAAGCACAAGTGCTTTGTGCAGATAAATTGAAAACCCTCAGCCCTGGAATACTGCCTCATGTAGCGGCGCTGTCAGGTTAGAGAGGGAGCAGCTGCCTATGGAGAAAGAGATAAACAGCAGCAAGGCTGGTCTGCCTTTACGTGTCGAGCTGGAGACAGCTTTCGAATGGGAAAACGCAAAAGTTTGCAGCATATGTATTTATTTATATATTACACACCCACGCATACAGCTCCATATATACTAAATACAATTATATAGGCATGCACACAAATACAGAGACGCACACAACTGCTGTGCACTGTGTCTCCCTACCAAGCACCAGCCTGAGCAACACACCACCGAGCCCAGACGAGATCACACCATGCCGACCCCCATTAACTGCCATTTAATTAATTCTCCTTTTCAATTAACTCCTTTACTTCCCTCCTTTCCTGTTTAGGAGTCTCCAAGCCCCCTTTAGCATCCCTCGGCGGAGGTGATGGTGGTGAGGATGGGGCCAACGGGAGCAGCTTCTCGGGGAAGGTCGCAGCTGCTGGAGGGGAGGGAGGATGGGAAGGAGGGCGGCTTCTGGCTCTGATTCTACCTTGCGAGCTGGATCACAACAGGGAAAGGCTAACAGCAGAAACGAGATTATTTCCCAACTTCCTCAAGCTTAGATCACTTGCTCACACGCACCCACAATCTAGCCCACGATCTTTAAGCGAAACTGGCTTTTATCATTACTTGTTAATCTATTTAATCAAAATTTCAATTAATGGCAGGGAATTATCATTCCATTTAGCACAGAGAGATTTAAAAAGAAAAAAATAAAGGAAGTGGCAGTCACACTGCAGATTCAGGCACTGGGCAGCCTCCGCCTGCATCCTCATCAGCCGGGCGGTGATGATGGGTCTTTCAGGCCCCCCAGCTTCAACCCACCGTGGCTTTTTATAGGCAGAAAGCACCCACCCTGCTGATGGTTTCTTTTTTAACTCCTTCCCTAAATTTCCTGTGTGGGATTTCTCGGTGCTGGCCCGGGATGAAGGGCAGCAGCCCACCCGGTGGTGGAGAGGGAGGGGAGGGCGAGCGCAGGAGTGAAGGATGGGGGAGAGGGGGTGGTAGAAGAAGAATCCATTTGTAATTACTGAAATAAACACAAGTCGGGGAGAAATGCAAATGCCTCATGTTGTGAATTACTTGACAGAAGAAGTGACAGCTTTTTATTAGGGTGATAACAGCGAGGAGTTTTAAAATAGAATAATCGGTGCAACAAAAGCAATTTTCATTCTGAATTTTCATTTTAAATGGATGATCTCGTTTTAATCAAGCGAGTCATCACAAAATGCTTTTAATTACCAAAAGTCAAGAGCTATATTGTAATTTTAATGTCTACTTTCAGCCTGGTGATTAGATTTATACAAAGCGTTGGTGGGGTGGGGAGGTTGTTGCCCCATTTCTGATTTCTGCCTTTTCCCCCTCAAATGAGCACAAGATCTGAATTTACCATTCAAAAAATTAAAAGCCTTCTTGTAAAGTGCCCTCACCTTGCCAACAAATACAGAATGGGCTCGGAGCAGAAGATATTTGTTAAAATCTGGGTTTGTTTATTTTCTTCCCCTATCTCCTTCTGTGTTATTTGAAGCAGCTGAGCTGCTAACACGAAGTTTGACTTTTTGTGCTTTTAAAGGCATTCTGGGAAGCTGCCGTAAGCTGAGATTGGACTACTTCCCGCAGACTCAGAGAAGGATCCGCATCCACCATCTACCATCATGCCAGTGAAAAGGCTAACTTCAGGCTCACTTCCAAGCACAAAACCCACCTCTTTAGAAGAAAAAAATGGCTGAGGCTGTGTGCTTTGTGTTTACGGAGCCAGCTCTCCCCTGGCTCTGTGATGAATTCTTCGGACTCCTACCTGAGATTCAGAGTCACGTTTACATTGTCAGTGCAAACCAGGAACAGGAGAAGCTGGCCTTTTTTCCCTGGTGTAACCACTGAGGGGTTATATACCACGTCCTGCATCTCACCTTCAGGTCCCTACAAACTCCGGGTATACTGCACCAGCCTCAAAATAAGGAAAGCTGCCTGAAACACCTCTTTATTTTATTTTTTTTAACTATAAGACTTGAAAAGTCAGTGTAACAGGGCCCTCACATCCTTCGGCTTTATGCGTCTTTCCTTTCCGTGCTGCACACTTTGCTCCTTTCACGCTGCTGTTCAGACCAAGCGCGGTGAGAGGGGATGAAAGGCATTTGCAAATGCATTCTCAGAAGAGAATCTGCTTTTTCCCCCCATTTAAAAAGCAATTCCTGTTGCTGTGCATTGTTTGCACGCAGGGATTAAAAACGCTTGAAAGCCTGAACCAGAAACGAGATGTCGCATTTCTAAATTCTCCACGAAGGCGTGAACGGAGACAGCACCAGACACAATGCGGAGCCAGTGCTGACACGCACAAACCAGCTCATTATGTGGGAGAAAAACCAGCACCTTTCACCTCCAACAAGCTGGGAAAAAGAAAATCCCCACCAGATAACCTGACCGAAAGCCTCATGAGAGAGGTGCAAGCACACTGGAGTGCTGGGAGCTAATTGGGAGAGCCCCCACCACCCCTGTAGCAGCAGCAGGGGAGAAAAAACACGCTTTTGCAGTTGAATAAATAAAATTCAACAGGAGACACCTTCCCCATTGTCCTTAATTTCTGCAGCCCCGAACTCAGCCAAAACCCATCCTTGGCATCATGCTGTGTGGCCGAGCTGCTTTCAGACCTTGCTTTTAGCTTTTTAGCAAGCCTGTCGGGCTCATGCCCACCTCATCCCTTCAGGAATGTGGGACAAGGGCTCCCACGAGGCTGGCTGGAAGCTGTGCCTGCAGTCCTTGTGCCACTGGGACTCGGGGGGTGAATTTAGGGCTGTTTTCAGCAATCCCACCCAGGATCCACCAGCCTCGATGCGTCACGTTGAGGGCTTCCTTGGCCAATGGGTCACATCAGAAGCCATCTCCAGCCCCCTCAAATTAAAGTGGCTCCTGGGGTTCAACAGGTCTGCTGCCGTACAGGAATGGCTGGAGTATTTTTCCAGCCCAGGAACAATCATCCTGCCACCACCTGCATTTTTTGGCTGAGAGCTAAGACCATCTTAATGTCTCTATTTATTTTTTGAGAATTTAATGAAAGATTCTCAAATACTCAAACAACACAAGTGTCAGGCTCGCAAATTAGCTGAGCCTTCAGAGGCCAGCCTTCTCCCTTCATTAATATCAATAACAGCCGCGGAACTTAATTGAGCCACTTTGGAAACCACCTTTGGACGAACACACAGCAGAAGGAGAAACCCAGGCTCTCTACCTCACCTACTACTGTAGTGGGTTTATGTGGTAAGGTTTTGGTAGTGGGGGGACGTAGGGGTGGCTTCTGTGAGAAGAATCCAGAAGCTGCCCCAGGTTAGATAAGGGCCTAACTGCTGGCCAGAGCTGGGCCAATAAGTGATATTTTTTGTGCCTCTGTGAGAGCAGAATCAAGACATGGAAAAAAAATAAAAATAAAATAGAACTGCTGGGGAACAGCTGCTGGGAGAGAAAGAGAGGAGTGAGGAACAGCCCTGTAAGGTCCCCAAGGTGTGGGGAGCTGGGGGTCAGCTTCTTCTCACAGGTAATTAAATAGGACTAGAGGGAATGGCCTCAAGTTGCACCAGGGGAGGTTTAGGTTGGAAATTAGGAGACATTTCTTCTCAGAAAGAGTAGTCAAGCATTGGGATGGGTTGCCCAGGGAGGCATCACCATCCTTGGGGGAGCTCAAGGAAAGGTTGGACCTGGCGCTTTGGGACAAGGTTTAGTGGGTGACATTGGTAGTAGGGTGATGGTTGGACCAGATGATCCTGAAGGTCTCTTCCAACCTTGCTGATTCTATTTTTCTATGATTTCCACCACAAGGAGTGGATTTATGCATCCTGGGATGGGGCGGGAGGTAGGTGCTGCCGCACACAGCCCCACGTGCCCCTGTCCATTGCCCTGCATGTAGCTGTGTCTTAGCGTCTTGCTTCCCTGGAGCAGCTCCAGCCCTGCTTCTCACAGCTTCCCCCATTTCATGCCTGGAATTTAAAAGATCTGTGTATTTATCTGCTGCTCTGTTCAAATTACCGACTGGGCTGTGCTCGCCACGGTCTCTCTGGGAACAGGCAAGATGCTACATGGCCTTTTGATCGAAGCAATCTTTCTGTGGAGGCTTTTTTTCCTTTGCACAGGGGAAAAAAAATGCAGATTTTTTTATATGTTTTTTTTTTTTTTTTTTTTGTTGCCAAAGAGCATCAACTTGAGGTGAAGTATTTCCCAGTGCTGACAAAAGCTTTGATATTGTAATGCCAAATCCATCGAGCCAAAGCTTTTAACTTTGCATTGTTCTTTTTTTTTATATTTTAAATATTGGATTTGTGACGTTTGTCCTCCTTCCTCTTGCCCGCGATTGATCCTCCTGTCCTATTTATCTCCTCCATCTCACTGGGCCATGGCCTTGAGCCCACTGGAGACGTTGCATTGATTGCCCAGGATTTTGGATGAAGCCAGTCAGTTATTTTCCCTTCCCCTCTTCACCTCCCTTACCTGTTGCTTATTCTCTAACCAGGCCTTGGTGAATTTTTTTTCTAGATTCATTTGACCAGAAAACACATCCCACATTTGGGAAACAGGGTCAAGATTCATATATATATATACATATATATTTTTTTATTTAAATAGTTATTTCTTGAGTCAAAAATGTTCCTCAACATTTCCAAAATCAACACTCCCCATTTGAGAACATAAATTTCACCTAGAAATTAATCGTGAAGCTGCTTCACAACCTAGTGGGAATTCTTCCTTTTCCACTTACAGACAACAAACCCGCTTGTTTTTCACCACCTGACTTTTCCCCTCACCAAAAAACAAATCTCAGGTCGGTTGTAAATGGTGCCCCCATCCAAAACATTTGCAACATAGGCATTGGTTGCAAATGAGCTCTCACAGCACTTGGCCTTGGCTGTTTCTAAGTTAACTACTTATTTTCTCTGCTTTTTCCCTTCAGTCAACAGAAAGGGACTGTCTGCTTCAGAAAGCGATTGCAAACGCCAAAGCTAAGCTTGCTGTGACAGATTAACACAAGCTCAGTCTGGAAAAAGCATAAAAACACCACTGCAAAGGTGGTTGCTGCAGAGTTTGGCTGGAAACAAATGCAATCCAGACCAGGCTGCCTTCAGCATCTAACTGCAGGGCGAATGGGTGCGAGGATTACTTGGAGACTGGCAACAGCCCGTACGTAGAGATCTGGTGTAGAGGATTAAAGCTTAATGAGGGCTTTTAGCATTGAAATCATTTAAAAGACATTCAGTGAGAAAGAAAAGGAAGAAAGTTTCAGGGTCCTTTCCCCATTCACTCCCATGGCCTCTCTCATCGAGGCATTCACAGTCTTCACCCATTTAGGGTCATTTCAGGATGAGGAATTACATGATGGAGATATTGCTTTCCAGCCCTGAGTCCCTGCACGTGCTTTGCTTCTGCCCCAGGGCAGATTTTTGCTTATGAGACCATCTTGATGTCCCTCACCAGTGCCAGGTAACGCAGGCTGAGCCATCTGAGCACTTTGCCTCACAAGTTTGTGCACCGTAACCCTCCAGAATCACATAAAAAAAGAAAAGAAAAAAGAGAAACAAAAAACACACAAAACAACAAAAAAATCAGCAAAATAACAACAAGCAACCAAACAATTGTTTAAAATGGGGATACACAGCAGTAAAGTTCTCAAAATCCAGCAATTATGCGTTACACTGGCTACAAGAAGGAACAGCTCCACACTCCACATCAAAAACTCTTTGGAGATGGGAAGCAAAGCACTTGCAAGCTGACCAGGGAACCTGTGATCTAGGTCTCCCCCAGCTGCTTTCTGACCACGTCAGGACTTAATTAGCATTAAAGGCCGTAGGAAGTCTGAAGATTATTTAATAGAGAATGTAGTGGTAGATATGTCCTGAAGAAAAAAGGAGGAAAGGAGGAAGCACCAAGTCTGTGCAGGTGACTATAGCTTCACTGCTTCGTTACTTAAGGGAAAACTTGGGTGGGATTTTTTTCTCCCCCTCTCCTGCCCCAAATGTCAAGGTATCACAGATTGTTCAAGCCTGATAGTAGGACAAAGAAAAAAAAAAAAAGTCATAGTGCTCCAAACAATCTGGGGAGGTGTTGGCCAAGACGTGTTGGTTTTACTCCGGCAGTTTTTTGTTAGCTTGCACGATCGTTTAAAGCAGAATTTGATCTGCTAAGAGGCACAGCAAGGCCGTTAGTCCACGGTAGAGGTGCGGTGAGAGCAGCTGTCTGCAGAGCTCTGAAAGACCTTCTGTGGTCTCTGCCTCTGCTGGCAGTAATTAACTCAGAACTGCAATCTGAAATTTGTAGTAACATGAAGGCACTGAAGTCCAACCCTTTCCAAAAAAAAAAAGATGGGGGGATGATGACTTTCTGTTAATTTACCCAAAGTAAAATCTCGAGAGATGTGGAGGACTATTTGCAGAAACAAGCAAATAAACCCAAATTTTCCTTTCTGGCTCCTGCTTGCCTGAACATCCCCTCCCCAGCACCACAGCTGCCCAGATTCAGCACATTGCAAGCAGTTAAGGGCTGGGCTGTGCCCCCTGCCTGCGGCCAGGATACGGCCCTCACTCACGGCTCTGCTGTGCCACGGTGCAGCCAGGATCCTGTATTTTGCCATCAGTGATCACTTATAAAATATACCCCTGGGGTTCGCATTCTAATTTCTGTTTGACCTTTAAAGAACAACTCTAATTGACAGCCAATTTCTGTCTTATTTTATGACAGCTTTCGCTGTCCTGTCAATCATAGGTAGAGTTGTTAAGGAGAAAATCAGGCAGGCGGTGAGAGCCTTGACAAAGAAAAGCCAGCCCATAACAACATCAGGAATTCCTCTCATCGCTCTTTTCCAGTTGCTGAAAACGCCACAAAAGGTGTTCACTGAGATTAAACTTTTCTAAGCATCCATAGCCAAGGCTTCACTGGGATGCAGGAGGAAAGCAGCTGCGTCGCGGTGCTTCTGGAGGATGGATGCTGACCCCAACCCACAGCCCAAGTGGGGTGACTGTGGAGGTAGGAGGTGGTTGAACGCAGAGGATTCTGTCCCAGGGAAATGGTAATGAAATGTGGGAAAAGAGGCAAGGACTGGAGAGGTGCAGGTGGGAGAGCGCAGAGCATCCAGGAGCTGCATTGGGATGCCTGGGAGTGAGAGAGGAGCACTCAAGGCACATTGTGCTGGGGATGAAATCAACTTCCATCCAATGCTTCTACCTGACAGCTGCTCTGCACTCACTCCAGCAGCGTTATTCCACAATTAGTCCAATGGCAGTTATGGTTGGCTCTAGTTAGCTTCTTATCACCCCCAAAAAGCACAAGCATGGGAGCTGCTGGCTCAGAACAGGGCCCTGCATCCAGGCAGAGCAGGGCTGCTGGAAAAGCATCCTCATCTCCCCATGAATCGATCATTTGATCATCATTCGATCACCATGAAAACAGCACTGGTTTTGATCTGATAAAACCTTGGAAAGGTTGAAGGATCCACCTAATTAGCAGGAGGACACAGGTAGTAAGCTGTATTAGATCCTGTTCGAGAGGGCTGAATCCTGCCTATGAGCTGGGCCACCCCAGCCCCCAGCCCTCTGTCTCCATCCACGTGGGGCTCAGCCACCAGCAGACTTCTTGGCTTACAATATCGTACAGCCAGCTGAAAACACGAGATCTGCTTCACCCAAAACTCGTGCGACCAACGGCAAAGGCATTTGTCACTCTTCCCCCTTCTGAAACCGGGAAGCTTAAACAATATGCATCATTTATGCACCTAGAGAAGCAGAGAAAATCAGAATTGAAAACAGACTGGTGCCTCTGTCTGCATGTGTCTGCATGAAATATTCAGCACCAACTCTGAGTCCTGCTGCGTGTCAGGGCTCGGGAGCGCTGCATCTTCTTGCTCCGCAATCAGAAACCATGACAGCTCACCAAAAAATAACAGCTGCGTGGCGCAACAGACACCATTTCAGGTCAACTGCTAGGATGAAGAGGTGTTTCGAAGCCTCTTCAATATTTAAACCGAGAATGAGACACGTCGAGACCCGATCACTAATGGCTTCTTGCCTTGCACCGCCACAGTAACACCAGGAAATTGGAAGACTTGCTGGGATTGCTCGAGATAGTCAGGAAGGGCGAGGAGAGAAGTGCTGTCTGCTGTAATTGCTAGATGTCCAGATCTTCTCTGCCTGGGACTGCAGCCAGGCAGGAACAGGGAGGAAGATGTAGGCTGCCTCCCGAAAAAGCCAGGTGGCAAACGAGTCCTACCTGGGTGGGCCAGATCCTGCTTTAGGAACTGCCTGAGCAGCCTTGTCTGTGGGGAGAATGGCGAGCAAGATCTGGTCTTTCAAACACAGAGATGATGAGCCAAATCCTGAAACCTTCCCTGGCTGCTTACAAAAGCTTTGAGGCTTCCAGCCAGGGCCGGATCTCCTCCGCTGCGAGTGGTTTCCAAATGGTGGGCAACAAGGTTGGGTTTGAGGTTGAAATTTGTGGCCGTCTTTTCACCCTCTCCTCATCAGCTCTGTATCTGCTCCCAGTTCTCTGAGAGCAGTTCTTATTGCCCTTGTCTCCTCCTTGCGTTCGGAGTCCTTCAGAGCGGACAGGAGCACTAAAAATAAAATCACCTGTCAGGTTTCCCAGTTATTACAAACAAAATGTCCTTTACAGAAATGTAACGAGTAAAACCCTCATATTGTGTGTGCTTATTCACATAAAATATTTAGAAAGCTCCTAATGTTTTTATGGCTGCAATTAATCTTGTGTCGCGCTGGGGGAGAGCAGCACATAAAAAAGCCCACTCTGGCAGCAGGCAGGAGCTTCGGCATCCCAAGGCAAACCCGCAGCGTGGCTGCGCTCCCAATGGTCTTTCAGGGGTCCCGATGGGGCTGTGGAGGCTGAGCAGAGCCTGTGTCATGCTGCCTCTGCAGCAGGGATGCTCCTGCCACTTGCAGCAGCTTTGTACTCTTTGTACTGAGCTCGGTGGCACAGCCAGAGAGAGGACAGGAGCTCCATGGATGCTTCTCTCTGGGGAAAGCTGGTCCCAGAAGACACGTGCTCTTTTTTATGTTGAAAACTGATGGATTTTAGGAAAAGATCCCTGCAAGTTCACTGCAGCTGTCTGGAGGGCTCTGATGAACACAGGAGCCTGCATGCACATGAACTGTCACCGGTCAGAGACTTCTGGCCCTCCTTGCCTTGCCGGTAGCTTCTTTGACGGGAAGGCTCCCAGAGGAAGGATGCTTCAAATCAGGGCCAGCCCTCGTTATCCACAGGGTCTCATCGAAGAGGAACTTCTGGCCAAGCTGCAGGAGGTCACGGCTCCTGCAGCTCCATGGGTCACGGCTGGGCAGCACCCAGAAGCGGGGTGACAACGGGTAGGCACATCAGGGCCAGCTGCTGGTGGCAGAGAGCAAGCCTGGGTTGATGGCGAGGCAGGGCTGCTGTTCCTTTGTACTCAAGTTTATTTATCATTAAAGCACGGAGAAGCCCAGCCCCTCGCACCATAGGAGTTTGCAAAGCCCAGGACGAGAGACAGGTTGGCCTCAGCAGAGTTAAAGCATTTAACGGCGTAACAAAGAAGAATGTACTTGACATTTCAATCTTGATCCTTGCACTTCTAAACAGCCCTTTAGAGGCGGAAGGTAATGGATGAAGTACAGGGCTGCTCCTGGGGACCCACCTGCCTGCAGAGCAGAGGCACTGCGATGCGACCCGGTACAGCTCAGGGACAGCCCAGAGAGGCACCCGGGCACAGAAGGGAGCAGAGGTAACAGGGGGGCTTGGTTTCCTTTCTGGGGGGATCAGGGTGTCTGTTGAGGCTGGAAATTAAGGTCCAACATGGTGCATCCCCACTGCTCACCCCCAGACCCTGCTTGCCTAGTGGGGCACACGGAAGGGGGGTGCTCCCACCGACAGTGCGAGGCCAGGGTGCCCTGCCAAGGCTGCTTTACGAGTTTGTAAATAACACAAGCACCATGCAGATTTATACCCCTGCTCATTATTCAAAGCCATCTGGGCTCTAACCATCCTCCTGAATGGAGCAGGACGGGTTCAGGCTCAGCACACGTGGCCCGAATGTGAAGCTGTCACATGCGGCCGGAGGCACAAAGTGTCGGAGAGGAAAACATGCAAGCAAGGTGAGCGATGGGTAACGAGACCCAGCACTCAGCAGGGCTGGGACTGCAGGGGGAGGGACAGGTTTCTGTGTGGGCTGCATGCAATTCAGGAGTGGGGCTCAGCCAGCCCCTGTGCTGGACCCCCAACTGTTATCCCACCAGTTCCCTTCCCCAGCCACCTCCTCAACTCCTGTGCATTTCTGCACAAGCTTTTTTTTTTTTCTTTTTTTTTTTTTTTTTAATTTAGTTGACTTTCAAAGTAGCTGAACTGCCAAGACTGCCCATTTTGCCTGCAGATGCTCTGCATTGGCTGCCTCCAAAACCCTTTAAATAGCCACAGCTAAATCACAGCTCTGTCAGGCGATGCTCTATTTAACAGAAGCTGCCCGTCTCGCGCAGCAGCCGCGGCCCAGGAATCTCCTCCTGAGTCCATTTTCTCAGTGAGTGGCAGCAATAAATAAAAGCCAGCCAGTTGGTCCTTGAAATGCAACCACGGCCTCTCGCTTGATTACTTCTACCCAGGATTTTGCCAACCGCGGTGCAATCTCCTGCAAACGCCGCCTCCCTCCGCCTGCCACCTCCCCGGGATGGATGGATAGATGGATGGATGGAGGAAGCAGCTGGGTGGGATCACACACGGAGTGGGATGCGAGCAGGTGCAGAGCAGCAAAGGAAGCTGGAGGAGGCTTTTTGAGAAGGATGTGCCCAAGCCAAAGCCTCCTGCCCTTGAGTCGCACAGCGAACGCAAGGGTCCTGCCCTGGAAAGCTCCCGGGTCGTTTCTCGCAGGAGCAAGGAATGCTCCCCCCGCCTTGGCCAGGCTCCAGGGTAGTTAATTGCATTCTGCCTGCCCAACGTTAATTAATTTGGTGTCATGCAGAGCCCGCTGTGCTGGGTGCATCTGGGAAAAAAAAAATCCACTGCCTCCCACACCCAATAAATAAGAGAGGGGGAGGGAGGCAGCAGGCTCCAAGCGCACCCGGATGCTGGGGTGTTGCTGCCGGCTGGGCAGCCGCCTCCATCCCAGGATGAAGAGCATCTTGTCAGCACCCGGCCCTCCATTAGCTCTGCTGCTCATTTGTTTTCACCTCCTAGCAAATGGATCCCAGGCACGTGTGGAGGTCACCTCCAAGTTGCTCCTTGCATGTGCCTTCTGCTTGGATTTTAGGGAAAGGTTCCTCACCGAGAGGTGGTCGGGCACTGGGATGGGCTCCCCAGGGCAGTGTCACAGCACGGAGACTGCTAGAGTTCAAGAAACATTTGGACAGCACTCTCAGACATGGTCTAATTTTCAGGTGGTCCTGTGTGGAGCCAGGATTTGGACTCAATGATCCTTGCAGCTCCCTTCCAACTTGGGATATTTTGTGATTCTGGGATCTGTGGATCTGGGATCCCAGGGCGGAGGATGCCGGTCTTGTCAGGGAAAAGCGCTTCAAGGACCAACAGATGGACAGCAAGAGCTGGGTACAACCTCTGGGCAGAGCCAGACTGGGCTCACAAAAATGTCCATGGGATCTGGTGTGGCTGCAAGACTTGTAAGGACCTGGGAGTGCTTTGGGATCCAGGAACACCAGAGACGTTTGTGCTGCAGCAGGAAATCTTCTTTAACGATTGTGCAATTGCTGGGTGGGCAGGTGGGCATTGCTGCAACTCCGTCTTACGCCCCCAAAATAAAACAACCTGCAGATCATAGCTGGGGAGGTAAAAAGCCCCCAGAGATCCACAGGAAGCCTCTTACAGACCAAGGGGTCAACAATGCTGGAGGAAAACAAGCCGCGGGTACGCATTGCCAGAAAGGTGCCCTCAAGGAGATCGCAGCTGCACCACTGAGGTCTAGGATGATCCCTATCCCCTGTGAAAGGCCTCGCTGCAGCAATACCTTCACTCCAGCTAAGGATTTCTCCAGGCAATGCTGGCAGAAGGAGCTGCCAAGAGAAACTCATCCCGTCCAGGCAGCAAACCCACGAGGGCTGAGGCATCGCTCGGTGCGGAGGCAGCGCCGGAGCGGCCCCAAGCTCACGCCTCCCCTGCAGGGTTGTTTTTGGAAGGCAGAGCTGTGGTGGGAGAGCCCCTGCTCGCACAAAGAACAGATGCTGGTTATTTTAAACCCTACCGTTAACTCATTAAAGCAGCTGTCTGCCGTCCCCCAAAGACAGCCGAATTAGGATTCGACTCAACCAAGAGCACAACGCACAAAACGTGGCTGCAAGAAATGCCAACGAGCCCGCTCCCACCAAGATGGGCTGGCAGAGCAGGGGGCTCAGGGAGAAAAGTGGAGGGAGGCAAAGCAGCGAGTGAGTCTGCTTCTGTGTGTAGTTAGAGCTCGGGTCCACTCTTCCCCCAAATGAGCAAAAATCCTGATCTGTGTCATGAGTTGGATTTCTCTTTCATTTTAATTCTTCCAGTGATAATTTTTCGGATTCATGGCTGGGATCTCCATCACCTCCTCAACTCTTGGTGTTGATTCCCTGAACCACATCTCCCTCCCTGAACTAGCCAGTGGGAGAAGGAAGCTCCTTTACTGCACGAAAAGTCACAACCGGATCCAAGACACCCGGGCACGGCCACGATGGGTAACAATGTCACATATGGGGACAGCAGACACAAAGCACGGAGATGGACACACAACACATCAGCCGTGCTGCATCCACAGTGCAGTGCACATCTCCTCATCCCTGTGTGACAGCAGGGTGCTCCAGCACACGGGCAGAGCCCTCGGGATCACCCAGCACCCAAAGCCCTCGAGTCCCCTCGGCCTCAAGGCATCTGGGGACAAAGGGAAGAGCACCAGGAAACCAGCACTGGGAAACCAGCACAGCCTGGCCTCTGTCCCCGAGATGCTCAAGCGATTAGGACGCTGGTTCCCTGCGTGGCCAGAGGTAGCAGCACAGTCACAGCATCTCCCATGGCTGCGAGCGCGTCTGGTTCAGGATCAGTGAATAGTTAAAGGATCCAGGTGATTATTTCAGACCTCCTGCGAGTGACAGCAGCCCGCTTTGGAGCGATTTGTAATCTAACAGAGACATTAACCTTTTAAAGCACCTCCCGAGCTCCCTGGGGCGGTCGAAGCACGGTCTATTGTGCAGGGGAACAAAGAGCCCTGGTTATTACTCAGGAGTGAATGGCAGGGATGAGCTTTACATAAGCGAGATCAATAAAAATATATCAACAGCCCACGCAGGGCATGGGGAAGAGGTGGAGGGGAGAGGGCTGGGAGGAGACGCGGCGCTGACCAGCTGGGGCACAGCATCGCGGCGGCACTCATTGAGGAGTAGATGAAAAGAGGCTGATCGGGCTTTTAATCTCTCCGCTCGAGGTCCCCAGGGCCGAACAGGCTCTTTGCTTTAGTGCTGGCAGGGGCCGTGTGCTCCAGGGGCTGCCCCTTCCCCAGGGCTGGGCTGGGGGCCGAGCGCTGCCCCTCGCAGCAGGAGAACCGCGGCTGCATCCCCGCAGCAGAGCCAGGCTGATCTGCCCACACGCAGGGAGTTTGGTGGTCTTGGCTTTGCTCCCGTCGCATGCAGGCATCCCACAAAGCCGGTGCTGACAGGTTTTATGAAAAGGAGTGAAAGGACAGAGCAGAGAAAAGACAAAAAAAAAAAAAAAAAAAAAAAAGCCTGAATTTCTGCAGAGATCTTCTGGACGCGCAGGGATTGATGCTGTGTTGATGAGGCAGCCCCATAAGCAGGGAAGCTCGGGGAAAGGCTGTGCTATTTCTGGCCAGGACTTTCCTGACAGGAAAGCACGCAGTGCCGAATGCAACATGTGCAGCCGGGGAGGCAGACAGTCCACAGTCCTTCTGTGGTTGCACAGCGAGTCTTACACCCGAGGACAGACTCCACAGCCAGGCAAGGTCCCCAGATCTGCCCTGACAAAGCTTCCAGATGGGGTGGAGACATGGCAACCTGTTCGGGGACCAAGCTGGTGCCACCACCCCTCAGGGCCACAGCAAGCAGGGGGTGCCTCTGATCAGCCTTTCGCTGTGCAGGGTGTTATAAAGACACCTTGAAGAGCTCGGAGCTGCCTCGTTACACGTGGGAGAGGAGGATCCGGCCCTCTCCACCAGCAGCCGAGCTCCGCATCCCGCCTGCTATCGGCGAGCGGATCAGGAGGAGGCGAGTCAACGCACGCGGCACAGCCGCTTGCCTGTACCGATTTCCCCGAGTGGGGTTGTTATCTAAATCAGATTAGAGAGGCAAGAAAGCCGCAGCGGCAGGTACAGCGAGCGGAGGAGGCCACCAGACTGGAGCAAGAAGGCGATAACAGTGGGGGCTCGGACATTTTGAGGAGCTTTTCTCCAAATTGCTTTGTAAAGCATCCTCCCCCAGCCACGGATGGGTGCTTAGCGAAGGGATCCCTTCCTGCCACATCCTGTAGAGCAGGGCCAGGGCTGGGGAGCAGATCCCCAGTGCTGTGGGCGAATCCCTTCCCTTGGGATCCACCAAGGTGGGGACTCAGTCATCCAGCAGCCTTCCCTGCTCTGGTGCTGGCTCCCACCCCATGCCCCAGGACTGATGGGGCACAAGCTGTGAGCAACTGGAAGTCCTTCCAGCCTCATCTCTTTGACTTGGAGGGGAAATAACTTACTTCTTAGGCAGCAGGTTTCCTGGAGATGGGAGTTAATGGCACAGGCCTTGCCCTGGACGGGATCACATTAGTGATCAGGTGAACACTGCTTTCTCTCACCACAAAGATCTCAATTTGCTTCCATAATTTCCCTGGAGGAGCAGCCCTTAACCAAAGCAGGCTGCAACCCCCCTGATTAACGAGCAGATTGCACCCTCCTCACCAGCACTACAGGTCACTCACACTGATAACGCCACCAAAATCAGTACAGCCCTGCGAGGGAACCTGGGTTTTGTACAAGCTGTTAAAATCCTTCTGAGTAACATTAATTTTATTCAAATACCTAAGAAATGCAGATGGAACTGCTGAAGCTTTGGTTCCTGCCTGACCCTTAAGGCAGGAAAATATTCAGTTAACATCTTGGACATCCAGCCAGACCACACATTGCTGTGCTCCTATTTCTTATTTTATATGCTGAAAAATACTACGTGGAATTCAAAATAAGAGCTGTATTTCAAAAAATGATATGCAAAGGCTTCTTTACTGACAGATACTTAGCGTGCTTTGATTTGCTTTTCCTTGGGAGCCCTCTCAACTATTATTTATCCCCAGCAGCGTCACTCTAACTTCCAAAATCAAGCAAACAAATGGCTCATTCCTCACCTCTGGTCAGGAGCTGTCCTGGGAGGGTTCCTTCAGCTTCTCAGCAAATATGCCCTCAGTTTGTGCCTGTAAACTTCACCCCAGCCCCATGGCCTGTGGAGCAGATGTTGTTCATCAGCATTAATTGGTCAGGTGCACTAAAACAAAGTAGCTCTGCTCCATTGGAGGCCTCCCTCCCCGTCACCTGGTGTAGAGGAAATTGGGGGATGTTTGGTGGGGGTTTCCCTCTGGATCTGTAGTTTGGGTTGTGGTGACGGCATGGGGCTGTGTGCCTGTTCCCGAGCTCTGCAGTGTCCCCACCACCATCCAGGACAGTCTCTCTGATCCCCTCTCATTTCAAGAGAAATAAAGCCAGCCACACACGCAGCCTTTTGGGTCTTTTCCACCCTTCCTTTTTGCTCATCACCCTGAAAATTTCACAGAAGCTGCCATTTCCAGATGATCGCCTGGTGGGTCTCCCCGTGGTGGCACGCTTCGTGCTGAGATGTGATGTGACTGAAGCCATAAAGGGCTTTTTTGTAGCTGTCACTGTGGATAAGAGCACACAGAGGAAGGATTTATGTGTATTTTCTGTCCTCCTTCACCCCGCTACCTCCTCCAAGCTCCAACTGTTCAAGCCAGAGCTTCAACTTAATTACACACCGCCGGGCTAAGAGTCTGGTTTAGGAATCAAGCACGGAGGGATGACACAGCGAGGGAGGAAGGGGGGATAACCCGACTTCACCGGGGGAAGAGAGGGTGAAGCTGTGGCTGTCGGTGCTCCGTCAGGCTTGTGGTGGTGGAGAGCCATTGAGGCCCACGAGGTTTTTAGGAGAATCACCCTAATAATGGGTGTTTGGCAAAGCTGAGCTTCCAGCCTCAAAACGCAGGTGGCTTCCTGTGCACACACGGTGGTGCTGCCCCTTCTCCGTGTGAATTTACTCAACGAGGTGACCGTGTTTGGTGTAAGGCTGCCAGGGAAGATCCTGCCTGCACAGCAGTGGGCAATAATCTGACAAATTATCTCCAGACCAGAGCAGGAGGCTCCCCAGCAGGGATGTCAACAGGGAGAGGTTAATCCTCCTGGGCCCAGCGCTGCGTGATCTGGAGACACCGATCTTCATGGGCTGCATCCCAAGCACGAGCACCCAAACCAGGCCCTGGCCAGGCTGTGAGCAGGCAGCAGGGACCTCCTTTGCTCCCCTGTTAGCCCCAGGGGACTCCTTGCAAGGCATCACACCACTCTGTACCTCCGTTTCCCCATTTACAATACAACTCATCACTGTAAAGCAAATAGAGACGGAAAAATACAGAGTCTGTTAAATATTTGTATTTCTTTCGCTGCTGCTGACATCCAGTTGTTTCTGCTTCAGCCACGCAGCGACTTTAACTGGAGCAATTCAGACTTGCAGAGAAGCAAGCTGTGGTTAAAGGTGATCTTTGAAATACCCCGCCAGCAAAGGATCCAAAGAGACGTAATCCAATCCAATCCAATCTGCCAAAGCCATCTCCCAGACGCGTAGATTTAATGGAGTTTAAAGGCAGAAAGGCCCGGCGTAATCTTCTCAAGCCGCGTTTCTGCACGGCGGGGTGGAGGGAGGGAGGGCAGGGGACTGAGATCCTCGGGGCTGCGAGAGCTGCGTGAGAGTTCCCGGAGTTGAAAGATAAAAGCAGTGCGGATGGAGGTCTGTGGGATTTGGAAGTCTTGTTGGGGAGGTGTTGTGAAGCCCTGACTTGTGCATAGGGTCCCACCGCACATCGATGCACTTGTCCCAACAACTGGTCCCAGTTCGCAGCACAAACTGGGACTGAAGGCCGTGGTGGCTGGAGCGCAGCCGTACAGCAGCTTCTCCAAACTGGCCCCCCGTGCCAACGCACATCCTGCACTGAATAGAAACGTGCTTTACATTTTCTTTGACCCCCATTTTCCTTCCTTTTCCTCCTTCTTGTCTCCTCCAAAGGACAGACCTGGAAACATCACCTCAGGGCCCACGCCGAGCCCAGAGCTGGCGGTGCACCCAGGGTAATTCACAGGCTTGGCTTACGTCTGCTCTGACGAAGCTGAACAAAAACGAGCTCTGGAGGATTTTAATTTTCAAAGCTTTAGACGAAAAGGATTCATTTAAAGCCTTTAAAAGATTTAGCCCACTTCGCAGTTCCTTCCAGAGATCGGTGTTGTGCTCTTTAAATAGGAGACATGTTTTAAAGCTCCTGCCATCATTTATTAAATTAGCCTCAGACTTGCAAATGCAGCTCTGCCTTATTGAATCTTGTAATATTTATTTGCCAAGTTGTGATATTTGAAATTGTGCACGCTACACATATTGGGGAGAGAGGGAAGTGACGGGAAAGGCGTGAGGGGACGGGGGAAGGAAACCACTTCTACTGTAAATTGTGTAAATACATTTGCACATCCCAAGAGGGGTAGGGAAAAGGTATTGTAATTAAAATGACTGCCAGGGTATTTTAAACAAGGGAGAATAAATAGACTTTTCTCCGCATGGCACAGGCTCCTTTAACTTGGAAACTTCGTGACAGAAGATGATTAAAAATATCTTATGGCGTGTCTGAAATCTGCAAGCTTTGATGAGAAAAATGTTCTTGGGAATGAAAGGAGATCAAGTGAAGGAGGAACAGTCTCCTACACAGTGTTTTATAGGCCCAATTCATGACTGCAGATGTCGCAGAAAATAATAAAAAAAAAGCCTTTTTTTTTTTTTTTTTTTTTTTTCCTTGCTACCTAACAGAGCAGGAGAAAAATCCCCACAGGACTCCTCAAGTGAGAAGCTCCCGTTCCTCCAGCTCTCGGAGCGGTGATGCTTTGTACTGGTGTGACGATGCTCCGGGAAACCACGGCAGTGGTGGGGACAAGGCAGTAGCCCTGTGGGCTGGCCTGGCTCCATCCTGAGCTTCCAGGCTGGAATTGCACCCTGCCTGCTCCCATACACCTCTTATCTCAGCCTGAGCGAGATATCCAGGTCCCAGAGGGTCTCTCTGCCCTCAGGTTGCTCCTGGCAGAAGCAGCAGCAGCTCCTTCAAGGGCTGGCTGGAGAGGGGCCGATATCTGGAAGCAAACAGGCTGGCAGCTTTTCCCTGCACCCAGCCAGCTTCTCGTCCAAGTGACTGGGCTTTAACAATGCTGCGGGGTCAAAATCTGGCCCACACTGCTTGTGTCACCCCAAAATCCTCCCCTGGAAACCCTGGGGGATTTCGCAAAGCGGATAAAACCGCTCAGCACAAGGGCAGCCGAGTTTTGAAGGGTTAAGCACTGCTGCCTCTCGCCACGGCTTGCGAGAGGCAGCAGTGCTCCTGCTCAGAGATGGAGGCAGCTGGGACCAAGGGGCTGGATGTGCCCGGGATGGCAGGGAGCATTTCGGGAGCCGTGCCGCAAGCTGTGCTCCTCACCGCTCGGCTGGGCAGGCTGGAAAGGCTCCAAACACGTTTGCTTTCCTTTTGTTTCGGTTTTGCACAACTCGCTACAAAATCGTCTTCCCTTAAGAAGCAGATCGATTAAAAGGGAAAAAAGAAAAATGAAAAGAGATTGAAAAGCATCCTTGATCAGAAAGCCTGCGTGGCAAATACTCACCCCACGCTGACAACATCACTGTGGCTTCAGCGTTGGATGCAATCCCCAGTCACCTCGAGGTGAGCTGGGATAACATCTTGACAAGAGGTTTTCTAAAGACCTAGACCTTAAAAGTTGTGAGCGGCTGATTTGTGAAATGAGCTATTTCAGATCATTTTGAATAGGCTTTCTCTTTTTTTTTTTTTTTTTTTCTTTTTTAATGATTCTAATTTTTCTGCCGCTCAGAGCCCCGGACACGGTAACCACGGTAACTCAGCTTCACAGGCAGAGGGAGTCGAAAAATACAGGAGCACCACCAACAAACACAGAATCTAATCATCTCCCCTAACTGTGACATTAAAAGAGCCGTGTGATGATGCATAGCCGAAATAGAGGATTTCATTAGTGTTCGCTTCAGAAAGCACTTTCCCTCATATTAGGGTGTGCTCAAATTGGGGCACCTCGGTGCGAAGCGCTGCACCAGTTACAGCCCCCACCTGCGAGGGTTTTGAGTCTGGCATGATGCGACTGACCCGGAGGAAGGTGAGGAAGCATCAAAAATGCTGTGGAGAGGGGGCCCCACAGCTCCCTGACATGGTCTCCTCCTGCCCAAGACACAGAGCAAGAGGGAAAGAAGGAAAATCTGGAGGAAAACGTGCCAGAGCAAGCGCTGAATCGAGTAGAGCCTGGGTCTCAGTTTCCCCACTTGAGTTAGCTAAAAAGCAACAAGAGCAGCTCTCTTGCTGGGAGGTACAAGGCATTGCAAGCCCCTTCCAGAGGGGCTCGGAGTAGAGGTGACGAGTGACTCGGCTGCTGCTGGCTGACGGCAGCTGTGGAAGAAAAACAGGCAGCATCTGGGCTTGCTGGCTGCTGGCACAGCTCCCCATTGCTCCCGGGCTTCAAAACCTTGGGATAAAGCTCCCTCCTCACCAGTGAGGCCATGAAGCCACGTTTTTCTGTAGCAAATGAACCTCCCCACCCCTGCCTCCATCCATCCCAGTGCTGGGAGACCCTTGTGGCCCCAAAATATGCTGACCGGAGGAGGTGATGCCTTAGTGTGTCTGTGGGTCCAGCCGAGGGCAAGCAGGGAGTGGAGGCAGGAGAGGAGCGAGGGAAAACATGGGGACAGAGCTGAGGGTTGGCAACTCCATGGCCAGCCCCTGAGGATGAGCCCAGGTGCTGTCCCGCTGCCCCCCTCCTCCTGGCACATGCCGGAGCATCGCTCCAACCAAGCCAGCCTTGGCACAGGCATCGGCCAAGTTTTCTTGCGGGCCAGTGGATCCTGTTCCTTATCCAATTCCTACACATGCTCCTCCTGGACCCGGCTCAGCTCCTCACCTAACAGCCCCCAAGAGAAAGGAGGAGAGAAAGAGAAGAGGAAGGGGCAGAGAGCACCGGGGGGGGGGAAGGTTAGGGGATGCTCTCTGGCAGGATGGAGCCCAGCAGAGGGTGGCCGCGATGGGCTGCCATGAGTGGCAGGACTGGGCAGGAGGAGGAAGGAGGTGACTTCATCTCATACCGAAGAGCTGACAGCTAGCAGAGGATAAAAGCCTGGGAATCCCTCGGCTCCAGCGAGCAGAGGTCTCAGCTGCCAAGAGCGGAGAAGGAGACGGGAAGCTGGGGCTTGAATTGCAGGCTCAGCCTCCTGCCCTGGGTCTTTCCCACGCCAGCCAAAAAAAAAACAACAAACCACCAAAGAGCGGCACAACCAACAGGGACGATGCCTGGGAAGGGAGCTGGCTGCCAGCAGCCCCGCTCACCCCGCTGCCTCCCTCTCCTTGCCGGCTGCCAGGAGGCTGCGGGGCACCGGGGAGGAGGACGGAGGGAACATCTGCGGCTGCCGAGCTGCTCCATCCATCATATGCACGGCTGCTGCTGGAGATGGGGCCCGGCTCTGAGAGCCTCCCTCGCCTCCGCCTGGCACCCAGCCAGCCTCTGCAGGGCACAGACCTTGCTTCGATCCCCAGGGTATCCCCTGCTGCTTGTGGGGTTGGGCCTGCAAAGCCATCCCGGTAGCCCCTTGGTCCTTGGTGCTTTGGAAAGTGGTCACAGCACAGTGTGGGAGCCTCAGCTGGAGGGCTGGGTCCAGTTCTGGGCTCCCTGGCACAAAAAGGACGGGGAGTTCCTGGAAAGAGCCCACAAAAGAGCCACAAAAATGATCCGGGGCCTGGAGCATCTCCCCTGGGAGGAGAGGCTGAGAGAGCTGGGGCTGGGCAGCCTTGGGAAGAGAAGGCTGAGAGGGGTTCTGAGCAGTGTCTGGAAAGAGCTGAGGGGTGGCAGACAGAGGGACATGGCCAACCTCTTCTCAGGGCTCTGTGGGGACAGGACAAGGGGCAGTGGCCACCAAATGGAGCCCAGGCAGTTCCGCACCAACACGCCAAAGAACTTCTTCCCGGGGAGGGTGCCGGAGCGCTGGGACAGGCTGCCCAGGGAGGCTGGGGGGGCTCCTTCTCTGCAGATCTTCAAGGCCCATCTGGACGCCTCCCTGGGCAGCCTGCTCTGGGGAACTGCTTTGGCAGGGGGGTTGGACCCGGTGAGCTCTGTGGAGACCCCTTCCAACCCCTGCAATTCGGTGCCAACACGTAGGTCTCACTCCCCAGCGTGTCTGGTGGTATTTAATGCTGCAGGAGCTGCACGGGGAGCCCAGCTCAAAGCTCCTGCTGAGCACCTTCCCCAGTCAGGGCCTGAATTACAGCTTCCCTCCTCTCGGGGCTGTTGCAATCCCCAGCAAAGCTCCCCGAGGTATCTCACAGGAGGGTTTTGCTAAATCAGGTTTAAAATCCAAAAAGAAACTTCACTTCTTTCCTCCATCTTTTTTCTTAGATTTTTTTTTTTCATCTGCCCTTGATTCTGTAAACCCCAAGCCCAACTTCCAGCTGCCATTTAGAAAAAAAAAAAAAAAAAAAAAACATAATCAAAGTAATTACCACCTCCACTTCAGACATTACATTATCAAGCTAACCAGCTACCCATTGAAGACAATTAATCTGCACATAGGCACCAAAAGAAACTGTCAGCAATTAGAAGTGGAAGCACACTTTTGTAGTTAATTGGGAATATTGCACCTCTGTTACATGTTTAATTAGTTGATGGAGTGTGTCCCTTCTCAGACATTTTTCTTGTTTAAAGTGTACCTGGAATTCATTTTTTTCCACAAACTTTTTTTTTTTCCCGGCAGAAAAAAAAAAAGGCAAATAAATAAACTGAGTAATCTGAAACCTAATTCTAGCTTTTCCTTGGGTTGCAGCTCATAGGGTGTACACAGACCTTTATAGACTTCCAAGAGATAAGGGGGAAAAGTTCTTTCTTTTCTTTCAGAGCTTCTATTTTATTTTCATTCTTAATCTGATTTTAAGACCTTGCCTCTGCATTTTCTCTCTTCTCCCATAAATCTCATTTTCCCCCCGGTTCCCTAGGGATCATCAGGTGATGGAATGCTAGAGCCTGGGAGCTGAGCAGAGCCGGTCACACACCACAATACATTCAATTTTACACTTATTTTTTTTTGGTGAAGGTTCTAAATTTTATCTTTGCATAATGACGCTGCTTTGCATATCTATAGCTGCTTTCATGATCTCAGTACTTTCTATCGACTGTTAATTAAATCTCAAAACACCCTGGCAAAGTCAATAGGAGGGCTTTATTTGAGTACTTTTTAGCTAATTAGACCAAGGGGAGGGTAAACTGAGGCAGGGGGAGGCTGCTGAGGCATTACAGACACTTGGATATTCACAGGGCAGCACAACAGGCTGGGGAAGCCACGTTAAAGGCTGCTCTTTGCAGACCTCGCAGGGAACATCACTTGCTCCAACAGCTGCAATCCCTGCAACCGAGGAATGAAATTAGTTAGATGGTTAGATGGGTGTTAGATGGGATGCCCCTGCCCCATGTAGCTGCATTTGGTGACCCTGGTACCCACAGGCTGCATCCTCAGGTGCACTGTGCCAGTGCACACCTTTCAGCGCAGTGCCCAGCTCCAGTTTGGGTCCCAAATGGAAATCTCATCTTCTCCCTGGAAGATGCACAAGCGAGGCGTTTCTTTGCTTGGGGTCTTTGCTTTTGTCATCCTTGGCAAGACTTCCACACGCTCTAAACTGAAAACACTTTCATGCCCAGGAGGGTCTATTTTTCATCACCTCAGAGCAGCACAGCCCAAGAATAACTTTGCTGGAAGTTAACAAAGAGACAGACTGGCTCGAGGCAAGAATCAGCCTGGCAGCCCAGGCCTGCTTGCCATGAATGGGAAACCAGCTCCGTGCCCATCTAAAGCCAGCTCCTGCACCACTGAAAATGCAGCATGGGTGGCACACACGATCCAGTCTGCCAGCTCCAGCTAGCCTCGCTCCAGCTCCTGAGGACGCCGCTCTGCCAAAATAAGATCACTTCAGGCAGAAAGATCCAGCCTGCAGGAATTCAATGTGCCTGGGGACTGCTGGAACAAACTGCAACAACAAACCTGGAGTGAGCTGAGCTGGCGAAGCCAAGAACACCAAGGCAGCTGCTGTCCTTACCGCCGTCCTTGACAAAATCTTTCCTGTGTTATCCAACGTCATCGACTCGTTTGGAGCAACGCTGCAAGAAACGGGCACCCCGGCCACAAAGCAGCTGCTTCATTTTGTCGTTCACTGCAGCAACTGAGCTGCAGCTCAGGTTTGAAGGAGGGAGAAAACATCTCCAACTGTTGAGCTGGTGGAAAAAATTTGCTTTCCAAGTTGCCTGAGGACAACCACATGCTGTGAAGGGCAAGGGTTTGTGTGGATGATGCTATGTAGCTCTCCATCCTACAGCAGGATGCGTTTCAGCAGCCCAGAAGGACCCTGGTGGGGTTCTGTCTGCGCTTGCCTCTTCTCCCAGGTCCAGGCAGCAGGCACAGCTCATCAAACATACCATCTTCTGGGGAGGGAAGCAAATGAGATAGATCACAGAAACTCTCAGTACCATTAGGTCATTGCAATTTTGAGCCGGCAGCGGCACAAGCCATTCAGTGCACGGGTGATATCATGTTGTACTGCAGGCCGAAATTCAAACGGCGTTGAAGTCAAAGGGAACGTATCCGCCGGGCCTTGGATCAGCCTGCAAAGCACATGGAGCGCGTGGGCGCTTTCTCTTTTTGCCAGGGACAATCCAAGCAAAACTCAACCTCCTTCTTCCTTCAGCTGAAAGAAAGCATCAACAGAAGACTGAATTTTTGGCCTGAAAAGGAGCCAAGTGCTGCTGAAATCTGGCCCGTGGTCTTTGCGCTGAGGATAATGAGAATTACTGAAGCGCCTTTGAAAAGTGCCTTGAGAACGGGCCATCTTTGGCCCTGCTATAAAACGGGAATGCAGGAACAGCCGGGCTTGGAGCAGGGCAGTTTTCCCACACCGATCACAGCACTACAGTCTGGTCCTCCTCGATGGCTGGACGTTTGTGCTGTTTCACCACAACACAAGGCTTTCTCTCTCTTGCCCTGAGCCTCTGCAGCAGAAGCAGGCAGGAGGCTGCTCTGGGATCTGCCCCGGAGCTCTGCTGGGTGCCTGGGACCAGGAGAGATGCTGCTGTAAGAGGGAGAGGGGGTCCATACCTCATAAAAGCAGTCCTCAAAAGGATCCCATCCCCATCACGTGCTGCATCCGTACCTGGATCCTGACACACCACTGCAATGAATGAACCATGTGCACACTCTTTCCTCCGCTTTTAGCATATGCAGCAGAGAGTGGATATTTGGGACATCCCTTGGTCAGCCCGTCTCATTTAGTCCACAGTAACTGCTGCTGCAGGCAAAGATGGTAAAGCACACCTATCAAATCAAAACCCCTTCTGGAAGTTATAGCCTAATCTGCTCAAAGGAAAAAAAAAATCCATCTTGTCCCCTCCTTTAGAGTTTATCTTGTGCCCTGAAGCAGGACGACTTAATCTCAATTTCAAAACTCATAGATGATTTTAAATCCATGCTTCGTGGCTCTGGACACTCTAGTAACTTCCTTTAATAAAGGGAAATCTCTTTGCCGGAGAACTGCACAGAAGAGCTTGCCTGAAAGGCAGCCACATGCTCGTGTGCTCGACCTGTTTTTGTCCCAGCCCGAAAAGACCCAGGCCAGTCACAAACCCAGCACGCCGGGTGCACAGTGACAGCTGCTCTGCACAAGCCAGCTGCAGAGAGATGATAGGGGCAACAGCCTGCCGTGCCAAGGAGGTGGGGGAAGAGAAAAAAAAAAGACATCTTCAGGCTCTGATCCTGATTTTGTTTTTCTCGCCTGCTGGATCCTCCTCCCAGCCCACCCACGGCAGGCAGCTCGACCTCGCCGCGTGCTGTCTTCAGGCAAACAGCTGGGGAACGTGTGGAGCCGGGCAGGTTTTATGTACCAGCATGTTCTGGGGGGTTGCCAGCTGCTGGCTGCATCTTTCTTCTGCCCTCTTTGAAGGAGAGGTTTTTCCATGGCATAGAAGGGAGAGCAAGGAGAGCAGATGCTCGGAGACACCCTGAGCGGCTCCGGGGCCAGGTTGCACTTGTTGCTCCAGGCACCTGTGGTACGGAGCAGGCAGGATGCTGAGGGCTGCTGCCTCAGTGTGCTGAGCACTTCTGAAACCCTGAAAAGTGTGTGGTTTCCTAGGGAAATGAAGGAGAGACCAGAGCAGACACCCTAGTCCACGTTCACCAGTGAACACTGTGGGAGACAAGGGGGGTAAAAGGTGTCGCCTGCATGAAGTGAAGAGGATGGGAGTCAGCGCAGGCTGGGAACACATCCCTGCCTCACAGCACAGTGCTAAGGCTCTGCACCAGGCCCCCCATGGCAATAAAACGGGACCAAAAGCCTAAGTACTGTAGGATGGAGTGTGGTTTTTGAAAGAGGATTATAAGGCCGAAAGCTCATGACCGCAGGGGCTGTGTTCGATGACTCAGTCCCTTCTGTCCTGCATCATCACACAGCAGCATCTGTTTGTGTCCCGCAGCCTCAGTAAATAATTCTCTTTTTTTCTATATTAGCACAGCCATGTCCTGCCTTACACGCCAGCTCTGGTACAGCCACAGGGCAGGGTATTAATTCTCTCTTAAGCTGGTGTGACGTTCCCATTATAGCAACCTGCTGTCAGCTCCTCGGGGTTGTGCAGCGCTCGCCTTCGCTGCTGCAGAGAGGGCAGGGCTGGCCCGGCCGCATGCAGAGAGGGCTCCTTGTCCCGTCCCGGGGGAGATGAGCACTGCCCACGACAATTTGCCACCACCTCTCACAAGCTGGCCGCACGCAGAGAGTCAGCGAGGGACAGGATGGGGAGGCAAGACCCCGATTGTGGGGTCCGCAAAGTGGGAAGGGAAATGGAGAGTGTGAGAAGGCAAAAAGGGGTTGTGTGGGCTTACCTTCATGGTGATGGTGTGTGAAGGAGCTCCACTGTACCCAAAAATACCACGGTGACAGGGCCTCTTCCAGCACGCTGCTGGGACCAGAGAGCCAAGGAAGGGCCCATTGCATTTTGCAGGGAAATCTGTACGGGGAAAATGCCAGCTTGGCCCCATCTGGAAGGAATTAGCAGCAGAGCTGTTTGTCAGCTGCTTCCACGCGGAGGAAGGGGCTGAGATTTTACACCATTAGCCTCCCCCAGAATAAAGCCAGGCAGGCAGGGAGATTTATTACCCACAAACCTCCCAGGATTACAAATGCCCTGTGGAAGAAGACCTGCCTGAGAGAGTGTTTTTAACTGGCATGCGAGAACGGAGCAGCCTCGCCAAAAATTACCTCGGAGCATGGAAAATGGAGCAGATCCCTGGCTGGATTAAACAATGGCATCAGCAAATGCCCAGTTTGAGAGAGGGGACGAAAAAAAAGGAGTTGAGGGCCCTGACTTGAGGACCACCCAGGAGATGAAAGATGCTCGCTTGAACTGCCGCTGAGCCCCGCAGCTTCGGCTGGTGCCTACATCAAATTCGGAGCCCGTGGTGATCCCCCAGCCTGATCCAGTTACAAATGACTTCAGCGGGGTTTGAAATCTCAGCGAGTGGGATACGGTCCCATTCCTCCCCTTTCTCAAAGACGAGCCTGCATGTGAGAAATCATCCCCAGAGACGGCTGTACACTGTTTTCATGGATTTTTATACATTTTGTTTACCTGTTGCCAAATTGCAGGAGTCATTTTTATTCCTTTGTTGCTAAGTTTTCCACAAAGCTTTGCTAAAAAATCAAAATTGTGTTTGATACAGATATTGAGCATGTTTTGTTTCCTGACAACCACACGTAGAGATTCAATTTGTACATGCTTCTTGGTGACTATGTCATACTGTGAGCGCTCACACATTTACTGACACAGCAGAGCTGGATGGAACCGTTTTTCCCATTCCACGAGAATTTCAGAGACTAATAAAAACACCAATGGTGTTGAAACAGACCTTAATGTTTTGCAATGTGTAAAACAAAAGGGTTTACCATTTAATTAGCCAAATAAAACACAACACCAGACCTAAAAGGACACTTTAGGTCGTGAAACGTGTCAGTGTGGGAATTTATAACTATTTTTTCTTCTCCTGGATTAAAGGATTTTCAAGTTGGGAAAACTGCAGAAAACAATAGGAAGACTTTGACTCCTCAACAGCGTCGGTTAAAACTAATCCAGCATTTTCTGTTGAAGCCCACGCCAGAAACTGCTAAACCAGCTCTCGCTGCTCTCACGGACTGCATCACCCCATTTTCCACCCAGATAAATCCTCTTCTCCCGACACTGTTGGCTCACACGTTTCCGTTAGAAAAACAGAGATAACAGCTAACTTCCCCACGCTGTGCAGACAGAGTAAACTTGTGCTGCTTATTATCCTACATGCAGGGACATAACTTTCCCCTTGATCTTCATTAAAGAGAGAAGGGAAATTCCAGCGTTTCAGAGGCTTTGTTATGATCTTGAATACTACAGCAGCAACTAGAGAAAACATCTAGCAAGACAAGACAGAGGACAGGCTTCGCAGACAGGGCGCAGCAGCTCAGACACGCGTTGGGGCTGTGAAGCCGAGCTGGAGAAGTCCCAGCAGTGAGCCTTTCATCTGCCCGTCAGCATTCCTGCAGCTGGGAATTGCAGAGTCAGGGAGATTTAAAAAAAAAAAAAAAAAAAAAAAAAAAAAAAGGGAAAGGGAAAAGGAAAAGAAAGAAAAAGCAAACCCCACACTCATTCCTGCGGTGTAAACACAAGATTCGCCTCAAATGCAGATCTGCAAGCAGCTATTTTCACAGTAAGGCGATGGGAGCCTCCTTTGGCCCAGCAGTCGCCAGCTGCAGCGGGGTTTGGTGGTGCTGAGCACTCTGGCCCCTGTCCTGAGCTGCCTGCATGTGCCCACCCTCTCACTCCTTGAATTTTATACCCCCTACCAGGCTCTGCTCATCCAGACACTGCTCCTATCGCCCTTCTGGCTCTGCCTGAGTCTTTGCACACACATTTTGTGCGTTGCACTGCCCCTGACGCAGATGTGCGTGCCCACACACCCGTCTGCTCCATGCTGCGCTCTCCCTGTCATCGCTCGCACATGTGGACGCATCTGTGGTTCACAAACACATTTCTGGTGCTGGCTACAGCACTCTTCCCTTGCGTTCGTCAACAGAAACCTTTCTGCTCTGTGCACTCACCGGTCTGATCACGCTTTCCGCACACACATCACCAGTGGGCACATGAGCAAATCCCAGCTCCTTCTGCTGCTCCACAGCCAAAGCAGGGCGGCTGACGGCTGGTGGCAGCAGGCAGGTGCAGAGAGGGAGAGGAAGGAGAGGAAAATACGGATTTTGAAGCAAAGTTTAGCTTCGGGGTTAACTGGATGATGAATGACGGCAGGTGCACGCTTAACTGCATCCCGCTCACAGAGCCCTTCTCCTTCCCTGCCCACTGCAGTGCCAATGTAGCGGGGCTCCATCGCCACGGATGCTGTTTCAAGGTTACTTAAGCAATAAATTATGTTATATGCTTAACAGCCCCGCCAGGAACACCCACCCATGACTTGCTCATCCTCCCCATTTATTTTCCCTTTGCAGATGTGTGGCTGGAAAACTGTTCCAGCTTGCACCTCGTTACAGGGAAGGAGGAGCCATTTCCATTCAACAAGCTGCAGAAACAATGACAGCTCGGTAACCGAAATAACAGGGGTAGGATCCTCCACCAGCACTACCTCGGTTTGCTCCACCAAAGTTTGGGGAGCTGTGCTGATTTACGCCAGCCATGGATCTGCTCTTGTCATCATACCGGGCAAACCATCAGAAAAAAAATCTGTCCAGGGTTCAGGCAAGAGGGAAAGATTAAATGGGATAGTGGCAGAGCTGCTAGAGAGAAAAATGTCACTTTTTTTTTTTTTTTTTTTTTTTTACAGTGCTGCTATGTGCACTGCAAACTGCAGATTAAAAAAAATAAAATAAAATAAAATAAAATAAAATAAAATTTGTGGTCCTGGTTCTCCCCCCAGTTTTACCTACATCAAGAGGCCAGATCCCAGCAGACTCAGTCACCCCTTTTCCCCAGCAATCCCAGGTATAAACAGAAAGCTCCAGTACTGCAGATGCCCTTTCATGCCCAGGGGTGGACACTTTCACCCTAGCACTGAGGGACAAAGACAACCTCGTGCCTCATGTCACCTTGGTCAGCAGCACCTAAACCCCAGCACATCTCCTCCTGCACCCCCTGGTACCAAACGCGCCCCGGGGATTGCAGCAGCAGCGGGCTGGGTGCCCCGTCCTTCCCCGTGATGCTGTCTGGCTCCATCAGCCGCGCTGCCCGGCATGCCCCGCTGTCAGCCCTTAGCGTGCCAGATGCCCTTGTAGGCAGCTGCACGCAGGATTAAGTGCAGCGTGTTCAAACCATGTACAATTACGTGCAACTGTTTCTCCGCTGCAAAGAGATGGAGGAGCAATGGAGCAGCAGTTACGGTCTCGCATTAGCAATTTCCAAAGGACAGTTGTGTGGCCACTGTCCGTTACAGCCAGGGCAAATGAAGATGAATGCAAGTGAGTTTGGATGCTCCATATGCCTTCAGTTCATTTACTGCAGGGAGGCCTGGATTACAGGGAACATCATGAGAAAATCTGCAAGAGGCAAACGGTTACTGTTTCTACCTGAATCCCAGAAAATAGTGTATTTAGCTGGAGATGAAAAAATCAGGTCAACTGAGATTTGAGCCTCACCTAGTCCTACCTCACTGTTGCTTTTCTGCAGTGGGTCCCTGAGCACTTATCAGCTGTAATCCCCCAAATGGGAAATGTGCAAGGGAGCTACCAAGAAAGTAAAGCACAATGAAAATGGGAATACCATCAGGAGCTGCCTCGGAGGAATGCAGTGCCACCAAGTCCCACCACCTTCACCTTGTACAGGGAGAAGCAAGCAGAACACGGAGCTTCCAAAGACCAAACCTTCAGCATCTCAAAGAAAGCTCCAGAAGTCATGAGGCAAAACAAGCTTCAGGGACATACCTGGCAATTTGGCCTGAATTTCAAGGTCATGTAACAAATTAGCAAGAACAGGACCCAGGTGTCCTTAGCATGATCCCTTTCTACCCTAATCAGCATGGCCTCACATAACCATTTGAGCAATTGGCTTATTTCACAGAGTGACTTACAGCTGCTATTGTAAGCAGATCCAGTCAATATATTTATTTTCCCTTTGATATACAGCTACAATAGGAAGCCATGCATGAAGTTTATTAAACCTGGCTAATTTTCTATCAGTTCTGCGAAATATCGATTCTATGCATTCACTTATCTGGCTCAGCCTCAACCTGAAAAGAGAATCATTTAAAAACAACAAAAACACATCCAATTCCTCCGAAACAAAGCTAATCCAAGACGGCAAAGTATTGCTGTTCTCGTGGGCAGAGCCCTTTGATCAATTGAGCCAAAGACAACTGTGTTATTTAGGAGCCATTTGCAAGCTGGCAAATTAAACATGATTTTTATTATTTTATTTATTTATTTTTTCTGAAGGGTGGGTAGGGGGAAGAAACGGCATCTTTACAGTAGCAGTAAAATATCCAAATGATTTTCTTTTCTCCAATAGGGCCAGATTCTGCGTGATATAGGGCAGGAAAGCAGTGCAGAGGGATTTGCCATCCTCCATCTCTCACGACCTGTTGCAGGGGCTGAATCCCTTTGCTGCACCAACACTTTGATGTCTCCCTCTTGAGTCAAGAGCACGCCAGGCCTCCAACAGGGTATGGTGCAGGAGCCTCACACACAGTGCAAGCAGGGAAGAGGTACCTCAGCGATGCATCAGCAGGGCTTCATTGGAGCACAAGCTCCTAAACACCCCAGACTGACAACGCTTCTGAAACCAGGCATTTTTTTGCAGGTGTCTGGCTCCTGAAAGCATGACTGAAAATGCTGTGCAGCAGGAACTTCTCAAGCCTAACCCCCGACTCTCTGCTTTAGAGCATTTGCATAGTAAAACCGTAAATGTTTCCATCTTTAAATCTTTATGCTTAACTGATGCTCTGCACAAGCAAACCGTTATTGTGCCTATATTGTGATGGAAACCAGCAATAAATGCAGAGCTGCTATCTAAAACAATATGGCAACATATTTTACCACATCAATCCGAGGGTGCCTATACTTGGATTAGCATGTCAGGCCAGCTTTCAGTGACTTCCTTTGGTTTCAACTTAACCTGCTGCTTCTCCTGTGCCGTAGGCTGCTCGAGACCAGCTGCGAAGCATCGTTGTACAAGACAGAACATATGCACAAGTAAACAAATTAAGGCTATCTCCAAAACAACAGGCCCCTGGCTTCCTGGAAGAGCTGCAAGAAGAAACTTAATCAACAGCAGCGGGTGAAACGGTAAAGGGGAGGAGATGGACCTCTGCTAATGAAGGCGATGCTCGCAGATTGCAAACGCTGGCTCGCAGCACGCGAGGAGGGGCTGGCGGGGTCAGCGCTGGCGACACGAGATGCACGCAGAGCCTGCAGCCACGAGGGCTCCGAGGAAGCACTGGTCGTCATAGAGCAAAGCAATCACTCTAAGCACACATAAAAAAGGAAAACGAGGAGCTGAGCAGGGCACAGGCGCAGCCGTGCCCCTGCCTGTTACAGCGGGTGAGAGCTCAGCTGTCGTGGCCGCATTAGGGCTGGTACCGTGGCCTCTCCAGGCCCCCCTGGCTCCTTCCCCAGGGGCTCATTAATGGTCTGAAGTTGCAGCAGCTAAATCAGTCGAATACCAAGACAGTTAAATCTCTGCACACCTCTGCACAGATGTTTTGGCGTCAGTTCAAGCCTGCCTGCCACTGGCTTCACCTTGCATCTTTAAAACAGAGAGAACCGACGTGGGAAAATAAAACAGCAGAAACCTTTCCCATTTCTTTCCGGCTGCAGGCAGGTCCCTCTCCAGCTCTACCCTGGCAAAGTCTCTGCTGAGCTGGGTATCCCTGCCTGTTGAAAACCTCTGCCTTGAACCAATGGGCCCATCTGCGTTGCAGTTGCTCACAGTGTGTCCTCTCGGGAGCTCATGCCCAGCAAAATTAAACCACAGCAAATCTTACTGCAAAGTGTGATACCTTAGCATCGAAAAAAAAAAATCCATTAAACAAACAAGCAAACAAAACAAAACAAACCCTCATGTGCACACCTGGCTGCTTGCTCATCTTCAGCTTGCATTTTTATGACCAGCTAAGCCTCCCTTGTTTTTCTCTTACCCCGAAGAGCCAGGCAGTTAGCATATGTTCTCTTAGCAAACCTAGAAATCCTCTGAGATACCCCAGAGCCTCTCAGGCCAGTTCTCGCAGCCTATCTCCATGCTCTGTGAGCCAGAATCATCTCCCCTTGCCAGAGCAAGCTGCTGGAGAGACAACTGGGAGCCCCAGCTCCTCTTTACCTCCGGCCCAGACTGAGAGCAGAGTCTGGAGCTGAAGTCTAACACAAATCCCCCGATGTGATGTCAGGGCAGCTGAAAGCACGAGCAAACTGTGCACAATTTATTTGGGGTTACATATGCTATCACTGGGTCAGAGCTGCTCTACCTTGAGAGAATAGAACAGCTGCTAACGGATAGAAAACCCAAAATAGACCAGCCTGACTTGTGGTGGGTCACTGTATTTGCCTGCTCACAGCCCGGTGCAGGTCCCAAACACCCTCCAAGCAATGCAGCATGCTCCCACCCGTCATACACACCATTAGTCCTGTGCAAGCCTGAGTTTGAATGAGGAGCTGTTTAAATATAAAGTGGGTGAAAAACAACTCACATCTAGCCAAAGGCTGAAAGGTATAAGCTGCTCCATTACGGCACACACCCCTGCTCACAAACACAAGCTGAATGGATAGGGGAGAAGTTTCCTTTGACAGGTGTTTGCCCACATCCAGAACTACCACAGCTTATCATCACACCTCCAGGTCAAACAGATGTTTCCTTCCAGATACAGATGTGCCAGTGGAAGAGAGCACTGCCCCAAGATGCTCTTCACTCCCTCCCTGCCAGATGTTCCCAGGCATACAGCCCTGACAGCTAACAGAGAAGTGTTTAAAATAACCAGCTGATTTAAGACGACTGGCTCCTTAATCCTGAGCAGTTAGAGGTTGCTTTATGTCTTAGACTACAAAGGTTTGTATAGCTAATTTATTATATTTTTAAAGCCACCTTAATGTAACAGTGGAGGATCTGCTGTTCATCTTCGGCAAGGCAGAAGGAAAGTTGGAAGAAATAAGAAACATGTAATAACCTAGGTCTTATTACTGCACAACTGAAATCCCCTAGAAGCAAGCGAGCCAAAATCAGTGTCTTCATGACCATAGAAGTGGTGGAAGTTCATTGCTTTCTGTTCATTGCTTTTTCCGCTTCCCAATTTCCCCCTCTAGCCGTAAGGGCCCAGATACGGGACTGAAATTTGAAGTCTACAGGAAGGATCAGCACCTCTATTTGGAAAAAAAAAAAAAAAAAAGCAGCATGGCTCTAATCAGTAACTAGGAAAACTGCAATTCTTTATTTCTGAGCAGCTTCAGCACACCAGGCCCAGTGAACATTGAATCCAAAGTGACAGAAGAGCCCCTCCAGCTGAGCACCTGCGTTGCACCCGATAGCTTCCCAATTCGCCACCTCACTGGAGGGCACTGCCACCAACCACTGGCACTGTCGAGGCCGGCAGCAACAAGAGGAATTTGGGTTAAATCTTCTCAACCAGCTGCTTCTCGGTGGCAATATCTGTGCAGATCCCCAAGCATCGTTGCTGAACACAGCCAGCACTCCTCCCCTCTCTTAGCACCCTTCCTTTTTAGCCCACCATCATCTCCTCCTTTCCAACTTTATCATTTCAAATCCCAGCTCCTTGCTGAAGTAACAAGTTCTCCACTGCAAGAAGAGATCTCTTTAGGCCATTCCCTCTCAGCAGGAGGGGAAATACCAGCTCATTTTGTGTTGCAATAAATCCACGGTACCTACAGCATTTCTGCTGGCTCTTGGAATCTGAACGAGCTGTCTTACTCCTTCCTTTTCCAAGTAATGCTGGTTTTCCAGCTCCTCTTCCCTGACAAACCAGCATCAAGGATGAGCAAGGCAGCTTAAGCAGCACAGACCTGCACAGTGCTTGCAAAACGGGCTCTGTGTCACTCGGCTATTAAATCCTGACATGGGGATGTGTTGGCTGTGGTCTGGCACAGAGCTTAGGGCTGGTGAGAGCCTTTATGCAGAGCTCTGTCAGCAGCATACGAACCCCACACCTGCCTTGCAGTAGCACTGTAATAGGCTGTCGGTGCCTTACAGGGCAGCTGTCATAAAAAAAGGGTGTCTTGGAAGGGCTGCATTGGCTCTAAACACACTTGAGCAATGTAAGATGGCTGGATCCCCATTGCAACTGTTGGGAAAAGAGACACACTTGAAGAGAATTACCTTTACAGGATGGACCTGGCACGTGGCGGTACCAAGCAGTGATTCAGGGCTGATTCTGGCTCCTGTTGCACAATCGCATCTCACTCCCCAAATCCAGCAATTTTCAAATCTGGGCTTCTGCTCAGGTCTCATCATTCATCAGCGGTGGATTGCGGGAGCTAAACTTCTTTCTGTAAGGCAGCGATTCCATTTTCCTCCAGTCTTAAGCAGCTTCAATCCATCTTACTGCATTACAGAGCCCGTGCTGATTGTTCTGCTGTAGTGGGTAATAACAACTTGTACTTTGCAGATTACCCCAGGGAACCTCGCTCCCAGCTCTGCCGTACCGCCGGCTCCGTGGGGTGGGCACACAACTGCCTGCAGCACCCCCAGGGAGGAGGAGGGATGGGGATACAGGAATGAACACAGAGAGAAATGTAGGCAAGTGTTCGTGTACTGGGAAGTCACGGACAAGCTAAAAAATGGTGCAGATGGTCAGGGGGAAATCAGGGCACATGGTCCTGTGGGTGTGGTTGCTCCCAGGTGAACATCCTGGGATGTGGAGAAGGTTTTGGGGAGGGAAGGTGATGAAAATGGGACAAAAGTGAAAAGGAAGACCAGAAACACCTGGAAGAGCATGCACCCCCATCATTACAGCATAGCCTTGCAAGGAGAGAGGGAAGGAGAGTTGCTGTGACTGTGGCTTCACTAGAGCACCACAGAGGAACAGCAAACTGGATTTATAGCCATGAGACAGGGGCAGAAGCAGTTTCTTCCCATTTCTGCCTCTTTTTTTTTTTTTTTTTTTTTTTTTTTTTTTTCACAGCCAAAATCCTCTGTGCATCCCACGGGGAGGAAAACACATTTTACCCCATGAAACAACTTCCTCTGAGCTGCAATTGCAAGGCACTATTGCCATGATGCACCAGAGGAAGAAAGAAATAGATACGGAGGAGGAATAAAAGTGAAGGGGAAAAGATGGGGTCTGTGGAAGAGCTGTGAGAGGAAGGTGGAGGCCCTGGGCAGAAGGAGGGAGAAGATTCCGGAAGGTGGCGTCAGGCCCAGGCTGCCTCAGGAGCCCACCAAGGGCCTCCCTCTGGGGACAAGGGCACCCCAGCCCCAGGTCCCTGCTGTCCCCAGCATGTGGCACCCTCTCTGGTCCCCTTTTTGTGTGACCACTCTGCTCTTGTGCTTCCAGCTGGCCGACAGCGGCCATGCCAACAGCACCGGCCCAGGAGGCCTGGCTCTCGCTGCGGGCCCAGAGCTGCCCCTCGCTGAGGGTGGGATGGCGGCCAGCCCTGCTCCCAGCCACGTCCAGGCAGATTCCTCAGCCCTCAGCCCCCAGTGCCACAGGGCTGAGGCCCCTCATGCTTGGCGAGGTGGGCACAGGGCCGCCACCAAGGCACAAGGCTTCAGGGATGTGGCACCAAATGATAAGGAGGTTGAGGGAGGGCCCATGGCGGCCTTCGTCATGGAGGTGGGTGCCAAGCTTTGGAGGAAGATGAGCCAGGCTGAGCAAGGGGCTGTTGTCCTCCAGGATGAGCGCTGCTTCTGGAACAATGCTGGGAGCTTTGGTTGTTGTGACTTCAGGTGCTTCACCTGCCATCCAGACCTTCTTTATTACAGCCTGATCCTACCCATCTGCAAGGTCACCAGCTTCCTGGTCACCATATTAACAGGCATCCACATTCTTGCAAGATGCACAAAGATGTACCGAAGCTGGAGGTGGAACAAGCACCAGAGCAAAGGAAAACATCCAGAGATCCCCCCCAGCAAGGTCTGGGGGGCTTTCCACCACCCTCAATGTGCCATCTGCCTGCAGGCATACAAGCCCCGTGAGGCCCTGAAGCTGCTGTCCTGCACCCACACCTACCATGGCAAGTGCATCGACCTGTGGCACTGCGCTCAGCCCGGGAGCAAGACGTGTCCCCTCTGCTTGCGCAGTGTGACCACAGTAGCACTGATCCCCCTCCACGCACACAACAGTGAGCAGGAATAACCCAGGAAAGCTCATCCGAACTGCTCCCTGGAAAATCAAGCCCCCCCCCCCCACCATATACTATCCTACTGTCTTCCACCCCCTCCTTGCAACTCAAACTCCAGCCAATGCCTCTCGGGAAGCATAAACACAGCACTGGATTAAAAACATTTGGAAATGTGCGGGTAGGGAATAAAAACTGAAAGGACAAATGAAGTATTGAGCGCATATCCTTGGCTCTGCCCAGTTTGGATGGACTTCAATCTAGAAGATTTGTGAGGTCCACAACCGCAGAACAGAAGCAGCAGCATGCACTAGCTCTTGCCAAGCCTGTGGATGGCCTGACTTGAGGTTCCTCCTTCCACTCTGTTTCTGAAGCTCTCACTCCTAAAAGCCTGCACAAACAGGTTTATTCCAACGAAGGGGCCAATTACTGCAATTAACAGGTAACTTTTAGCACAAAGCCTAGGTTGATGAAATAAGCACTCTACGTTCTTTTTTTTTTTTTTTTTTTTTTTTTTTTTTTTTTTTTTCCAAGCATATAGTTTAAAAAGAACAAAAGGCTGCTAAATGGAGAGGATGTTTTTGCTTTATGTCCAAGATTTTCAGGGCATTTTGCCAAAAGTAGAAAAGGCAAGACGATATTGCCAGCACCAGTATCTAATAAAGATGATGTCTCCCTCCGTTGCAAGGCAAACAGCTGGAACTAGAATCCATTTCCAGACATGGGTACCAAGTTGCAATGGCCCAGATTTGCTCAACTGCCTTTTTTAATTGTGGGCATTAGCCGATTATGGGTACTTTTGTAGCAGGTCCATAAATCACTGCCTTATAATCTTCTGTGCGCATTAGGGCCCAGATTATCATGCTTGTACTAGGTAATAACACAGAGGAGAGATTGCCTGGACCCCTGGGAAATCCAGGAGAGACACCTGGCAGAGCACAGGAGCACACGATGCTGAGACACGTGTAGGGAATGGCGCACACAAGCAGGGTTTGCAGGGCTCCCACAAACCTGCTCTTCATTCCTCTCCCACTTCCCTTCTCACACAGAAGCAGCAAACAGCAAGGCACAAAAACTTTCCCCACACATGACTCCATTTCTCATCTACCTAACAACGTTTTGGGTGGTGACTCTGTTTCAGCTATCTATTCTGTAAAGACATGGGTCATCCTTTCCTTTGATCCTAGATGAAAGGAGGTGGTTACATGCACCAGTTTCTAAATCAGCTCCTAGCAAAAAAAGGAAAAAAAAAAATCATTAACAACAGGGTGCAGGTCTGCCTTCCAGCCAGCTTGCTGCTGAGCTGGGGACTTGCTCAGTCAGCAGGAGGGTGGAAGCGTGTCCCACATACCTTTCTTTAAAAAAAGAACTGGGAGCACTGGGAGCAGAAAGGTTTTCACTGGAAGGTCACTAGATGGCTCCAGATCTTCCTTCACAGCAAATCACTGGCATTTCACTCTGAGAGTCTGGTCCTCTCTAATCCTATAGCACGACCCCAGAGGAGCGGCATGCCCTGATAAGAAGGGCACCAAGCTAGAACCAGGGATACCTGCCAAGATGTCTTGAGCCCTGCATTTAACCCCACAATGGCTTTTTGTGCTCCTGGCCTTTGGCTGTTCAGGGCAGCAAGAGGCTGCTGTTGTGTGTCTGTGCAATGCCACTGCCTGTGGACCTGAGAGACCGACCTAATGCAGATAAAGGACAAGAAGTCCGATTATGTACAAACTCACATCATAGTACTGCCAGGCTGCTCTTTTCATGCTGAAAAAAAAAAAAAAAAACAACAAAAAAAACAAAACTCAGAGAAAAAAAAAATCTAGACTTATTCTCCAAGTTAAATCAATGCTGGATCAGGCACCTGTAATGAATCTTTTGTTGGAATTATAGCGATGTCCACATCGGTCAGTCTTCTTGGCATCTCTGTTACAGTGTAAGCTATTTGGGCAGGACAAGGGTTAGATTGTGCTAGCAGTTGTGTGGGGTCTAAATCAACACCGAATTCTTCTGGATTTAGCAGACCTTTTTTCTGTGAAGTACAAGCAAAAAAAAAAAAAATTGTTTTAGATCCCTAATCCTGCATGAAGTCATAGCCCCAGAGAAGGGGCATAAAAGAACATTGGGACTTCAGGAGTGGTGGGGTAAGTGATGAGTTAACAGAGGTAAATGGTCTTTTCCTTTATTCTAGCTTGGATCTTTGTTCAAGTGGTAAAATGGGACCCGTTCCCTGTAATTGCTCTGCTCTTGCACACAACTGCTGTCTCCCACGTGTGGCTTGTTGACATTTAAATAAATTGCAATTATTCTGACAAAGTAGATTGCAGGGACTCCAGAGAAAATGGGTCAAGAATACGTCCAGGAGCATCTGCAATGTATTTAACAGATGAATGTTACAGGGGTAGGGCACAAGGAGAAGGAGAGTTCAGTGCTGGCTGTAATGAATGCAGCATGGGGCTGGAGAGGCCTTCAGGATAGCCTGGCACAGTCCCACACACGTGTGGGAAGCGCGGCTCAACCTCAGCCAGCAGGAGCCAAAGCCTCCAGGGCACTGGGGATGTAGGAGGCAGGCAGCAGAGATGCAAATAGCACGGGGGGGAACTACAGAGAACAGGGCACCACTCTGGCCCTGGGATTGAAGACCATCTTAGCCTAAATTTTTCCAAAACCTTCCTCTCTAGAGCCTTCTCTGTATCCTGTTCTCTTTATTGCTTTCCAGCCTCCTCTGTTCAAGAGATCTGTCCTTTTACTCACATCACACTTTGGGATACTGCTAAGAGTTACTGAGATCCAGGCTGGACACTAACACCTGATTTCTCCTTCTATCCAAGGGCTTGGTGAGGGAGCCAGGATGGCTTCTCGTGCCTTGTTGATTCTCAGATATAAGACGTGGTGCTGCAGCAGCCAGAAGATAACAGTACACAGCCACAGCTGGAGATAGCACAGCACAGCATCTGCACAGAAAACAACAGGAATCCTTCCTTAGTCCCACATCTGTCAGAGCTCAAGTACAGATGCATGGCTCCTCGTCCAGCCCCACAGACACATCTGACCCTAAGTCAAGCAACAGTGACCAGCAGTATGTAAAGCTTTGATCTGGAGGCAAAAATAGAGAGCTGAGCGCAGGTAAAGAAACGAGGATGATGGGTGCCATCACAAGGACCGTAAGACCAAGCCAAAAATGAACCCTCAAAAAGTTCTCCTGCTGTATCTCAATTTTCTTCATTTCATTGTGCTTCAGAGTCTTTGGCTTCAACCCCCTCCCCAAACCTTTCCCTTGTTTTTAAATGCAACAAAATGTCTCCCTGTGAGTGTAAAACTCTTTAGATGAGGGGAAAATAAAATCAATTTGAAATCACAGCTGCTGGGAGTCTCTGGCACACACACACACTGTCTGCTGACATTTTCTGTAGCTCTTTTCCCAGTGAAATCTGTCTCAAGCAGAGCCCAAGGGGGCTAGTAACAAATCAGTTGCCTGGTACACAAGTGATTTTTTTTTAAACTTTGGGTCCAACACAACTGCAATGGGAACCACAGATCTACTCCCAAGTGGACTGTTAAACAAAAAGGGTTGTTTGTTAAAAGGTACAGGTTTTCAGGGATTTGTGGTTCAGAACTGACCTGGGTTCACTGCATATTCACTGCTAGTTTGCTCTGACAACCAGGAGAACTATTGCCTCCCCATCAGGCTGGTGTTCCTCTGGGCACTGAGCACTCACCATCAGAGGTGGGAATTGCCTGAAAGATGAGAGCTGCATTGTCACTCTGGGAGGAATGGACAACACTTGTCCTCATGCCTTCCAATCCCCTATTCAGCTATTTCACCATAACTCGAATTTTAAATCTGTTTTTATAGCTAGAAGCTAAAGTCTTCCTTCAGTCATTTGATTCCTGCAGGTGAGATTTTGAAGTGAGTAAGGTAAAAGCTCAAGCACAAGATAGCAGTCCTCCAGGCTCACCCACCCCAACAGGAGTCCTGTGAGCACATCAGCCCCTTCTGCAAGTCTGGCTGCTCATCAGGTCCCTTGAAGGTGGATCCGCTCTCACAAAAGTTTGGCTAATGGCAGAGAGGGAGGCCACACAGAAACTTTCAACTTCTGCTAGCAGCAGTTTTTGACTGACAATTACTGATTTACTTTTTTTTTTTCATTTGAAATAAAAACCACACATACACACACAAACTTCTACCCTAAGCAATTTATTTGGTTTGGTATTGGTTCAAAGATTATGATTTTCAGGAGAAAGAACATGTTCAGCAGACCAATTTGAACTGCCACATGCACCTCCAGCAGCAGATGGTGGCCAAGACTAACAGCTCGCTCCCACTCTGTTGGGTTTTCCAGAAACTGCTTTGGCCACCAGCACAAAGCATTCCAGTCTGCAATGGGCACAGTGGGGAGGCTCATTCATCCTGCCTGCATATCAACCAGATGAGAGAAACCAGCATCCTATCAGTACCCAGATGGAGACTAAACTAGAAGCCACACGCATGGAGCGGACCAAAAATGAAGGGGAAGAGCGATTTAAGCACGTTGGCAGTAATGCCACATCTCCCCTCTATGGAACACAGCGACCAGGGATGTCACAGACCTGCAGATATGATGTAAGGGTGTTGCTTAGCAGCTGGAGACAACGAAATAGAGAAGAGTTGTATCCTGGGAACCTCCAATCTAAGGAGAACCTGCAGAAACCTCTAGAGCAGGAACTGTTTCATCTTCACCCTGCTGTGGCTCCAAGTCATGGCACAGTGGTAACAGCCAACGGGGACAAGTCTTCTGTGACTGTCTCTTTCAATTTTCCTTTGGGACCAGCCTGGAAATCTGTTTTCAGAGCTACCCAACTGCATTCAACATGAGTCTTCGGCTCCAGCTCCTTTACTTTGTGGCTGCCACCTTCTTCCGCAAGGTTGCCGTTGCAGAAGCCTTTGGCCATGTGGCTTACAACGACAGCTCCAAGTGCGTTGTGTACAAAGCCCTGCCCGCATGCTTCGGGCCACAGCTCCCGGCAGAAGGGCTGGCAGGGTACCTGATGAGGGCAATACCACCAAATGCTTGCCACGCCATAGAGCATCCCCCAGCACCGAGGAAGGCCTCGGAGAAATACATCGCGCTCATCCAGGGGTGCGGCTGCTCCTTTGCTGAGAAGGTTCTTCACGCCCAGCAGGCTGGCTACCAAGCTGCTGTTGTGTACAACGTGGATTCAGAGCAGCTGATCACCATGACGTCTGATGACAAAGAAATCCAGCAGCAGATTGAAATACCATCACTCTTCACCGGAGAATCCGTCTCCCTTCACATGGAAAAGGCCTTGCAATGTGAGAAAGGGGCGTACATCAGACTTCTACCACCCAAATACTATTTTGCTCCTTATCAAGACAATGCTAAGATGCTGCAGGACACTCACATCATGCGGGACATATTCTACATCATTATCGCCACTATCTCAATTGTGGTTGGCATAAGGTGGTGCAAGAAGGCTCGTAAGATCAAGCTGTATACGTACAAGCGAGGAGACAAACATGACAGCTGTGTGATCTGCATGTCAGAGTACAAGGAAGGGGACCTCCTGAAGATCCTGTCCTGTTCCCACGCCTACCACTGCAGCTGCATTGACACCTGGCTCCACACCCAGACTGGGAAGAAGACATGTCCCTTCTGCAAGCAGCCCGTGAACACCCACGGGCAGGGTGAGCTCCTGCTAGAACAGGCTCACGAGGATGTGAATGAGGAGGAAGAGGAGGAGGAGCAGGGCCAAGAATATGATGCATTCAGAGAAGAGTATGAAGATGACGAGCAAGATACCTCAAGCTCGGTGGAAGGGGAGTGCTTTGATTTGCTGGAGAACAGCGCCATTTGAGCTGTGAGTTGGATAAGTTATCATTAAACCAAGAAAAACTTCCCCCGTACTTTCCCTCAACTCCTGCTCCAGGCTAGTTTTACTGGGAAGCAAGCACTGAACACTGCAGTTTTGACTCCCTTCCCCTGGTCCCCCGACCACAACAAGGCATAAAATCCCAGCTGGAAATACCAAAAATTCCTTAAGCCAGGGCAACAGGGGAGAAGCAGGGATTTAAGAACATTAATCAGGGAAAAAACAGGGAATTAAGAACATTAGGTATAGGAGCAGGTTTGTCTGCTAGAAGCTTCCTCAATTCCCTCCCAAAATACCTGTGCACGGATACACAAGCACACACACACTGAATCTTCCTTTGCCGTGTTGCCCAAAAATCCCAAGTGAGACCCATCCCATGGATAGCAGCCAGCAGGAACCACTTCCTAGCCTGGCAAGCCACAGTACAGAGAGGAAAAAATAAGCAGGGTACTAAGGCATAAAGCATTTCCCTTCCCATTAGGGGTAAAACAAGGTGTGCAAGCCCCCAGCACCTCCTTGTGACCCCATGCGTTGGGTGTCTCAGCACAGCCCACCACAGAGGGCAGCCTGGCCTTTAACCACACAGGTAGAAAAAACCGCTCCAGAAATATTGAGGGCACTTTAAACACCATCTCCTCAGCCGGGAGGTGATGCCAGCGGGAGGTAGAGGTCTTTACAGCAGGATTCACTTAGTGGAGCTGGGTAGATGGAAAAAGAATGAAATGCTTCTGAGCGTGGCGTAATTGGCTGCGTTTGCCTGGTGGCTGGCAATCTCGCACGCTCGCAGAGGCTGACGTGACAGGTACATGCAACCTCCTGCTACCTAGGTTGTTCCAGGTCATTATCCAAATGTGCCTAAGCACCTTAAGGGTTGCTGGATTTATGTACCAACACGATGCAAACAGATCTTCGTCTCTTCTCCAGATACACCAGGTACGGTTGTATTATTTAGGCAGTCTGAATACTTTCCCAATCCCGCTTTTAAAGCGTGAGCAGAAATCAGCACTGGCTCCCCAGGCTGGTACGGGTGGCTCTAACACCCACTGTGGATGGGGCAGCCAGCCAAGTCACAAACTGCATATGGGGATACAGAGCTGGAAACGCTCACAAAACCAATATTAGCATTTAATCTCGTGTAAAAGAAAGCCGTAAAACCTCTTTACTAAATGCCAAAAATTAAGGAAGTGAACAGCTCTAACATACTGTGACCAAGACATCAAACCTTCACAGCTGTACAAAGGCTAACCTCCCAAATCAAAGGCTAACCTCTAAACATAAAACAGTTACAGCAGTACCCAGAAGTGTGCTGTCATCAGATCTCTCTATTAGGACCATGCAACAACAACACAACTAGGGCCAGCAAACAATCCTACAGCCTTGAAGCATTTTCCTTTTGAGTGGCTACGCTAAGACTCAGAAGACCAGGATTTAGAAAAAGACTGTCAGGAAAAAATCATGCTGCAGAACTGAGAGGCATGATCTCCGCAATACAGAAATATTGGAGACTTGAAAATAGCACCGAGATTACTTACCTTGCAAGCATACACATTGTATTTGTGTTAGAAAGGGCTGGGAGAAATATGTGAATACATGGGACTTCCAGAGACAAGCTGGACCTGGATCTATCACTCCTGCCCTGGGGAAACCAGGACGGCTTCAGGTGGGATCAAAAGAGGAAACTGCAGTTTCCGAATTTCTTCTGCAGTGGAGAAGTTCCAAACCAATTTCTCCTGGAATGAAACATGACAGCGTTTCCAAGGACTTGACAGAAACAAGTCTTTCTGCAAGTCTTCTGACTGAGCTGTTTCGTTTCATTTGTGGAACAAATGGGGAAAAATGATTTTCGAGTCACTTCACAAGAAAACTGCCCTCCTCTGCAAGGTGTGCAGCCTCCTGGGAGCCACAAATCACTTCCAGTGCTGAACAAGCCCCCTCAGGGTGCCTGAGGAAGCAAAGGCAGTCGCCTCCACCTGGGGAAGGAGACTGGTCCTTCAGAGGGTGATTAGCAGCAGGAAGTTCATTTAGGTGCCTTTAATTGCCTTCTGGAGGTAACTCTCCTGTCAGCAGCTCTGAAAGAGCCAGGACTGGCTTTGCTGGGCTGCACAAACGTCTTCATCCACTCCTCAGCACCTGGAGCTGACCTCAAAGCTCGCTGGGTCCGCAGGCCCTGTGGAGGTAGCTGGCCCCAGGACCCTAAAGGGAAGGAATAAACAGAAATACATCAGCAGCACTCCCAGCTCCTGTCTCAGCACACTCACTGCACTCATTCTCCCTCAGCTGAGGTCTGAAAAAGCCCAGATGCTGCAGACAGGCAGGGAGAGGCTGAAGAGGTATTTTCAACCTCCTGGTGGTACGATGGGCCGAAACAGGCTGCTGTCTCCCCCAGCAACGGTCTCACATGCGACGGGTGAAGAAATGATTGAGCAAGACCCCTGGGCCAGACCTTGAGATGGTTTTAGGTAGCCCCACGAGTGTCACCCAGCTGCAGGGTGCTGGGCTCAGGAGGAGAATCTCTGGGGGGAATTCTCCGGGCTGTAATATGCATGAGGGGAGATGAGCTGATCGTAGTGCCCTTAATATCCATCAGTTTCTTTCCACCTTCAAAGCAGCACGTGCTCTAGAGGGGGTGAATTTTACTGAAATGGGTCAGTAGAAAAATAGATCCTTCTTACAACGCAACGCTGCAATGCCTTAATTTAAAAAGGAGAGGAAAAAAAAAAAAAAAAAAAAAGAACGGGATCTGGGTAAGAGAGCAGCTCTTCAGTCCATTTAATGTTATCAAAGCCTATCACACTGAAAATCTGAAGTGTGTGCCATAGCAAACCTGACCTCCAGCCCTCCAGCTGTCAGATCCACTGCCCTCCATCAGCGTTAATGGCACTCCTAACACAACGAGGTTAGCTTATTGCCAGGGTGGGACTCGCAGCCCTTGGAGCCTGAATGAGGATTATTAACTTCTCCGGAGGTAGCACTGTCCCAGAGTGGAAAATAAACTACCACAGACAGTGCACCAGAGGGAAAAGGAGGACGAAGGGTCTGGGGCGTGCTGGGGCAGAGCGTTTGACCACGCAGACGTTGATGGAGCATCCTACAGCAGCACAGGGACAGGGCTGGCCCCACACAACCGTGCTGCTGGTGACTGGGAATCGGGAGAGGAGGAAAAGTGCAGGGGGTGAGGTCTGGAAAAGGCCACGCTGGGAGGTGGCACAGGCAGATCTTACAGGCAGTGTGGTTAAATTGCCTCTGAATCACACTGAGGCAAAGGATGAAAAGAGAACAGCTGCTGGGAAAAGAGACCCCAGTTTGTGTGTCCCAGAGCTCAAAAAAAGGGGGAATTGTACAAGCAGAGATGCCACCTCATGCCAGAAAAGGCTACCTAGAAAAAATTTGGACAAACCCAATTCAGAAAAAAAGGAGGGTGGGGGGGGAGAGGAATGCAATCCAATGGATCCAGACAGGAACAGCTCAGAGAAGCAGCCAAAGCCCCGATGAACCCACCAGAAGCCCAAATGAGAAGAGCTGAGGATGATCCAACATGGATGGTTTTGATCGGAACACCAGTGCTGGCTGGAGCACTGGTACAACTAGCACGCAAACATTGTGCTTAAAGGATTTGCCAGGAGCCCCCGTTTTTATCAAACTTCTGCCCCCATAATCCGAGCTCCACTGCACTCACTCTATTAAGCAATAACCAGGTTCCAGCACGGCCTCAGCAAATGACCGAGATCTCATTTATCAGGGGGGTCTTTGCAGTTTCTTGCACATTTTATTGCTGGCTTTTTTTTTTTTTGTGCACAAACATGGTTCAGTGTATTGCTGGGAGAGTCACCAGACTGTGACCCGGAGGGAAGCAGCTGATGACCCAGCACTGGGAACTATTGACTTCACCACCAGAACGTCGATGCTATAGATCACCGGGAGCAATTAGGGTGGCTGATTACCCCGTGTGCAGCCCATGGGCAACCATCCAGTGGAGACATTTTCCCCATGCTGAGAGCCAGCACTAAGCCTTGACAACAGCATTTAAAGAACTGCTTTGAGGGTTTAAGTGAGATTTGAGTGATCTATAGATCCTGTGCAGGCCAAAGGTAGGAGTTTCAACCTTGAAGACTCAAGTTTAATACCTATTGTAATTAAAAGGAGAGAGCCAACTTCCCTGCGGCACAGCCCAATTGACATCAATAGCATTACAGCAGCAGAGAGCCTTACCTTTGATCTCCAAAATCCATCTGGGGAGGAGATGAAGGACAGAATGTGCTTGCCCACAGGGCCAGGAGTTTCTGCTACCCAAGGCTGACATGCATGGAAGCTTTCCCTCCTTCCTCGGGCCATACCGCCCACCTCCTACACCATCCTATTTCTTCTTGCAAGGTCAGCATTACTCAGCCTGAGCCACCTTTTCACCAAAAGGACCTTCCTTACAGATGTTCACCAGCCCTTCAGCCTGGCATTCAGGCCTCCAGTTCCCTTGCAGCAGGGATGGGGGCTGGCTCTGAGGTTTCTCTGCAAGGAGCAGTGGGCTTCGTGGAGCTTGAGGCACAAACAGCTTCTCTACCCAACTCCCTGTTCTTCCCAAAACATCTTCAGCATACGGGGACATACAATTGGCCCTTTATAGCCCTTAGGATCTAAGAGCTATGAAGAATTCCCAGTCCTTTGCTTTTCTTCTTTCAACCAACCTCCATTTCTCTGCCTCTTGCTTTTCCAGAAGTTTTCCCACCCCCAGGCTCTGAAACGCACTTCTCCCTTCCACCAACCCATCTCCTTTCTGCTCTTGCTCTTATTCCCTTCTGCCTCTTCCCCACGCCCTGTGGTGCTCTCTTCTCTCTCCTGCTTGCAGAAAACTTCATATGTGCCTTAAAAAAAAAAAATCAGGTTACCCTGAGGTGTCTTTGCATGCAGGAAGCCTGGTACAGCTAAGCCAGGAATCCAGCTCTCCGGGGTAATCTGCAGAGTACGGCTGGTTATTAGTCACTACAGTAGAACAATCAACACAGTTTCTGTAATGCAGTAAGACGGATTGAAGCTACTTAAGAATACAAGGAAATGGGATCAGTGCTTCGAAAAAAAAAAGTAGCTTGACTCACCAAATTCGCTTCCACTGTAGCGGCTCTGAGCTCACGCACAGCCTTTGTTTGCACACACTAATGCTGCAGCACAGATGCTTACAGCTGGCAGCACTGGGCCAGTGGTCAAACCCATACCAGGGAACACCCACACCTTATCCCGATGGAAATATGTGCCTGTCCCATGCTAAGGAAACAAGGAGCAAGATGCAGCTCTGTGTTGCTCCCATTCCTTTCTTGTTACCCGCAGAGATCACACCTTAGCTCCATGCCTGCTTTTTCAGTCGAAAAATTCTTTTTTGGTACTTTTCCCTTTCAAACATGCTTGGAAAACAGAGATCCAGCACTTCCCATTACATCTGCACCAAGACCTGAGCAGACTGCAAAGTCTCAGAGGCTTCAAGCTACCTGCTCTCTCGCTTAATCACAAAGATTGATTCCACACCTCCCTTAAAGAGATGAGGCGTGATCAGGTACAAGAAGTCCTTCCCTAACCCAAAAATATTCTTTCTCCGCAAATCTCTTCCCTCCCTGGAAATCAGCAGAGATGCTCTTCCAGAAAATTGAGAAATGATCTATCAGCAGGTTAAAAAGTCTCCCCAGTGCTACATCCCACTAGCCCCAGTAACACTGGGAAGGAGAGGACACACTTATTTCTGTCCTGGCATCACAGGCATTGGGAAGCGTCCTCTGTAGAGGCATCTCCCACCTGAAGTGCCAAGAGCAGCATGTGACAGTGATCCTAATGGAAAAAAACATCTTCTGCTGACTCAGACAAATGTCTTTACCTCCCAGAAATCAGGGGGTGGGAAAGGCTCTGTAGAGAAGGCTGAGAGTCTGGAGGGAGGAACTGAGAAACAGCCAGGGAGACTGAAGAAGGCCTTGAAACAGCAATGCTTCAAGCCTCTTGGAAGACTATTCTGCACTTCTGCTGCCCAAGCCCTGGCCACAGGAGAGCACCCACAATAGCTGCCCTGCTGAAAGAAGCACCCAGTCCTTCTACCAAGGCAGGGAGGGAAAGAAAGGACCAGGAACTTGGAAACATGTGGGTGAGGCAGCTTATTTTTCTGTGAATGAAAGCCAAAAATCTTCTGAGAGAAAAAAAGCAAGGTGGATGGAGTGCATGTAAAAAAATACTCTTTCTCTAGGCAGGGAACAGAAGTGCCTGGAGGATGAGGACACATCCCAGCCTCCTTATTTACCCATTCCACAAAGCATCTCCTTATTACTCCTGGTTATTGACTAAGTGTAAACTACTGTAGTCATCTAAGAATTGGGACCTGAGCCATTTTTTTTCTTCTGACCTTTGTGTCCCTCTGCCACAAGGCTGGAGGAAAGAGGGAAAATACTGACCTGGCCCTGACTGCCCTAATTAACCAGAGCCCTGATTGATTTTGATAAGTAGCTCTGGCCTCATTCATCAGCACAACATTTACCCAGATAAGCAGAAAAGCAGTGCATCAATCCAGACCCCTCCCCATCAGCACAGAGCTGGTGTAACTGTCACCATGGCCATGCTTTGCAGAGCCACAGGAACAATTTTTAATACACCTTTTCCCCTGATGAAACCTCAGCATCTTTCTGACTCTCACCCCACCACAATTTTAAAGACATTTAAGGCAAATCCATCCACCCTCTGAAGACCTGACTGCAAAACTTACTCCTCAAAGGGCTCAACCCTATTAAACTTAAATTTGGGGGCTGTGTGAAGGTCTGGATCCATCAGAACAAGCAGCACCACCCGGGATTACAGCCCATGCTCTCAGCACACCTACATTGCAGGATGAGGTGTGCACTGTAAGGAGACAAATCAAGGGCTGGCACAGAGCTAAGCCAGAGGTCAGCAAGAGATTTTGGTCAAAAGGATAAAGGGGGAAGAAAGCACTTGTGGAGCAGCACCTGCTTCAGCTGCTCGTTGGCCTCCTGCAGCAAAAGCTGCACCAGAGCCTCGTGGTCCAAAGGGAAGGACCCCAGGTATTTTGCCCACCATGTTTAAAGACCCTTTCCACCACCAGCTTTGTTTTCCTCTCCTTCAAGCAGGGGATGGAGAGAGAAAATGAATGCAAGCAAAGAGATACTGTTGATTTAATTGGCCACATTCATCACTGGAGCAAGAAAAATAACCCTAGCAATAGCACTGGCTGGATGACACGCATTTAATTAGTATATGAGATGCATTTGCTTTGGTCAATGAAATATATATTAAAACCTTCATCTTAACCTGACATTTCCAGGAAAAATCAGGTCTAAATAGCACTGTCCTGTGCTGCTGTGACAGTTGGGCACTCCCCTGCTATTCCAGCAAGCCCTAAGCAGTGCTCCTGCAGCCCCAAAACCTCCCAGCTTGCCTCAGCTTTGGCTTTCCCTGTGCAGTCAAACTCCAAGCTGTATCTTGCTCAGATTTTAGGAGCAAGTTTTTACTGTTTTCCCATCCATTTACCTCCTGGCATCTTCACATTGCTTTTCCCAGGCTCGAACTAACTGCCTTCCCTCCATGGTGAGGGTGCAGCTGGTGCCATCCAGCAGCCCCGCCAGGGGCTGAGCATCCCCAGGTCCCTGTGAAATCGGTAATTTTCCCTTGGCAGATTCACTGCCTGGTGATGAGCAGGATGCCAGGACAGGACTCAGAGACTGCTGGAGGCAGATCCGCCCCTCCACTGCCCCAGTAATTCTTTATCCAGGAAAGATAACAGGAACAAGCTCTTCATTGACCCTCGACTCTTCTAGTCAGAGGTTTACAGCCAAATTGTTTTTACTGAACCTTCCCTAAGTCCTCCCTGTGTTGCCCAAACGATTATTCAGGGCACTGTCCTGGCACTGCCCTGAAGCAGAGATGCAGGGCCAGACAGTCTGGGGAAAGAGTCCAACGTCAGCACCCCCAGTCAGGATTTCCACTGCAAGAAGGAGAGCTCCACGAAACAAATTATATCTAATTAGAACAGGTGCGTGGTGCCCAAGGAGCATCACTGTGCAAACATTTACTCAAGTCTTTAAAAAGGCCTTTGTGGCAGGCAAAGCAAACAGCACTTCAACAGCCACGTCCAGTCCTCCCAGCCCATGGGGCCACAGCCCCACACAGCAATCCATCAGAGCCCGCGATCACTCTCCAGCACAAGCCGTACATTTTCCATGACTCTTTGGGGCAGGATCCTGAGTTTTTGCTGAGGCCACATTCCTCTGCAGCAAGGTCAAGCCAACCATGTCCTCCTTTTCCCAAATCCCTCGGATTTACTCCCTCAACTTCACCAGGTGGGTTTTGGCACAGTGGCCTCTCTTTTCTTTTTCCAAGTCCCTCGCTGCAGCATGAGGAGACACCTGGCAGAACTGTTCTGCCTGGAAATCCATCCTCGGATTGTTTTATCTCTATTAGCCCTCGCAAGCAGATGACAGGGGAGCATGAACATAGACAGCGTGGGATGAGACATTCACCCAGCTGCTAGTTCAAAGGCATGTCATCATTTATAACACTCCCAGCTATTCCAACTCTCCCTACTTGTTCGCAGTTAAAAGAAAGAAAGAAATGCAAGCCGTTTCTAGTCCCGTATATTTAGCGTTCAGGGAAACACTGTTTATTTTGGTTCCTTTGCTCTCGGGCTAGCACAGCTTCCCCAGCTCCACGGGGCTTCTCCCTTGTGAAGTGGCGCTGCCAAGTCGTGCTGCAGCCCCTCAGCATCCTGCTAGCAGGAGAGGCCAGCAAAGGGACAGATGGGAACAAGGGGATGATTTGGGGCACCCCGACCAGCCCTGCCTGCCCCTCACAGGTCCCACCTGGCAGCTGCTGAGCCCCCCGCGCTCCTGTCATCGACAAGTGAAGCATTGTGCACTGGGAAAGAGTTCAAAACCAATATCGAATCAATCAGCTAAAAAGGCTTTTAGCTCTATTGGGCTGGCAATCCCACGGGGCCAGCCCACCGGCACCTTGCTGAAATAGGCTGCTGCGGGCTTGAGGAGATGCCCACAACCAAGCCTCAGCCAGCCCTGGGACACCGCAGTGCCCAGGAGCACCCTGCAGCACCGCCACAGCCTGCAGGTGACACCCACCCAGAGCCTCCCCTGGGGCCCCCATTCCCCCATACACACTTCCAGCACTCATAGCAGGGACCAAAAGCCTCTTCCATAACAGATCCATGAAGGAAAAGTGGCATTTGCACAATTCCCATCCAGCTCCAGGCCCTTACAGTGAGCCCAGTGGGTCTGCAGGGGCTGGGAAACCTAGGTGGGACCCCAAGTTTTGCTCCAGCCCTCCCTGGCTGAAGCAGGGTGCTCCGAGGAGCACCTTGCATCCTGCAGTGCCACCCCAGAGCTCCTATCCTGCGCTGAGAAGGGCAGCAACAGCAGCAGCAGGGAGCGAAGGCGAGGCCCTTGGCGTTACGAGCCTCTCAGTGAGTAATTTGGGCACGTTTCCAGCCCATCGCTAAGACGCCGCAGAACCGACTTATCCCTGGAGACTGCAAATGGCCTGATCCAAATTCCACTGAAGTCCACGGCAAGGCTCATTACCTCCGTCTGGCATTAGCTCTGGCTCTTTGCTCACGATAGCTCCGAGCAAGAACTCCCTCTCCAAGGATCCCAATGCGATTACCCAGGGAAATGTCGCTCCTCTCTCAGAGCCGGGGAAAAGCCCCAGGTCCTTCCCCACGCAAGCCGGGCTTGGTGGCACCCACCGAGCCGTTCAGGCTGGGTCCAATAGAGGGCAACAATATCACACGAACGGCTTCATTAAACTAATTGCAAACGGCCAAGGTGAGAATCGCTTCCCCCACTCCTCCAGAGCCAGGTTCATTCCCCTCCTCCCCACTTCACCAGGAGGACCAGCAGGCAGCCCAAGGCTTCACCAGAGCTGGTGGCGTGGTCAGGAGCAAGGAATCTGCAGGGTGGGTGCTTTGGGTGCCAGCTGTGCTGATTTTTTCCCCTCGGTGCCAGACCCAGAGCTACCGAGTCCCCCAGTTTGGCCCCGCACCCAGCCAGCCTCTGCCTCCCCACCTGCAGCTCATTACAGCAATAACAAGATGTACTCCGTGTAGAACCACAACCTTCTGCGAGGCTGCTTTGCATAAAGACACCTTACACACTAGCAAACATTTGTTTAATTAACACTCCTGGTTGCCAGAGGTCTGCCCACAACCCCCATTGCTTTGCAGGGAAACACTTCCCCCAAAACCACAGCCCAGCTCTGCCCACCCCGAGCAGGGGAGGCCTTAGCAGTGAGGCTGGAGGGGCTCCAAACCCTCCATCCTGTCCCCCCCAGCCCTGCCACGGACCCAGGCACAGCAGCACAAGTCAGTGCAATCACCTTGAAAGCAAGAAGCACCCAAGGGACACTGGCAGCAGGCACCAACGCAAAACACAGGGCGGCTTTACAAGCGGGGTCTGGATTGCAGAGGATGTGGCAAAAGGACTTTTTGGGGAAAGCAGAGCTCTGAGTTATCCCTCATCAGCTGCAGGACTCGGCTGTGCACTTGCACAGTGAAATGAATGAGCGTAGTAGAGTTGTGGCAGGTTAAGCTAATATTTTATTCCGCATCCACAGCGGGCAGGGAGGCTGCAGGCAGCCAGGTGCTGCAGCTCCCGGCGTGGGGCAACGCGGCTGCACGCCACCAGGATTTAAGCTCTTACTGCAACAGGGAGTGCTGGCAGCAGGGCTGCAGACAGCTCCGGGAGCTGGGATCTCACCCTCGCTCCCACCTGGGAGCCCGCGGAGGGTTCCCACCCACGGCAGCAAAGTCAGGGCTTTACCATCACCAGGGCAGGCTCAGCCCGCCTCGTGTTCGGCTGCAACGTGGGTGGCAACCGCGTCTGTCCACGTCTGTCAGCGCGTTACGCACCGCATGTCTCCTGTCATCGGCAGCGAACCGAGCCCAAGGAATTCGGTGGAAGCAGCAGAGGCGAAGGAGCTGGGAAGCCAGGATTTCACTTGGGTTGGCAGCACAGCCTCAGCCCCAGTGTCCCCGATGGGTTTCGCTGGAGCAGGCTCAGACAGGCAGCGTGCATCAGAGCATGGGTGAGAGCCCCGCTCGCCCAAATCCCAGGCTCCTGCTGTATCCCAAACCATCTTCCCTCCCCGTGGCACGCTGGCCTCCTCCAGCCCATCAGCCCCTTGCCGAAACCTGCTCACCAGAGCCCTGAGCCTCCCTGTGAGGGGCCATCCCACACCCTGAGCAAGTCCCCCTCGACCCAGGAGCCTGGACAAAGGCAGAGCTCGAATCCTCAGGGTATCAGAAAAAGCTGGACCCGAGCCACAGCGTTGAGATCAGGGACTAAGTTACCTCCGGATCTGGGGGGACTGGGAGGAAAGGCTCCCTCCAGCTCTGAAACCAGCAGCTGAGACAAGCTGGGAGCTGCAGTTTGACCAAAGGAATTCCTCCCACCAGCAGCTGCCGAGCCCTGTTCAAAGCCCTGAAGCCGAAAGCTTGGCCGAGAGCCTGGCGGGCAAGCTCGCCTCTCGCTGGGTATGAATTTGTTTTCAGCTGGACTTACACGAGGAGATCAAAGCAGCTGCACAGGGCTGGGGCAGGACTTACCCGGGACATTTCCCTGCACAGTTTTACCCCATCTCCATTTCGCCCAGGGGTTCCTGTGCTGTTTGAGGAGGGGCTGGGCTGATCTGCTGTAGCCCACTGCAACTTGTGTGCACCCAGGGTTTGGTGTCCTTCACCTGCTGGCACTAGATTTGCCTCCAGTCAGCAGCCTCTGGCAGAACGCACCAAAATGAGTTCCCAGAGCTGTCTGGAGTGCTCTCAGAGAGGTATTTTTGGCAAGCTACATGCCAACTGCCCCTTTGGCCATCCACATCTCTGCACAGGGGAAGAACAGACTGAAACCAGCACCAGCTGCAAACACACCCTGTGGGATGCAGTCAGGGCACTTGTATGCAGACACTCCAGTACTCATTCCAGGAGGGAGAAGTCACCAGGTTCACTTTTACAGGAGCAAGGCGAGGATGTAGGTGCACCTTTGGACCATCACACCCATGCCATGCTGCAGCAAATGGCCACGTTGGAGCCTTTTCCCAAGCCTGATATCACATATGGCCACCCACAACCCTGCACAATAAAATCACCGTGTTCTTACACTGCATTATGGTGTGCAGGGCACTTGCACACACTGCTGGGCCAGCCTGAAGGGCTGACCTCAGTGTTATTCAGTGAATAACACCAGTGTGATGCTACAGGGGAGCACAGAGGCTCCAAAACTGGTCCCTACACAGCAGCAGCTCTCGAAGCCACGATCCATCCCGCAGTGCTTGGTGCTGGCACACGCGGTGGGTGAAGCCTCCTGCAACGGCTGCAGTTACGCCGGGTCCAAGGGAGCAACCTCCCCGGCACCAAAATTATTAGGGCTGAAATTTGGGGGAGGCGTTTTTAAGAACAGATGGTCGTGCTTTAGTATCGCAACACACTGCCAGTTAATTAATGCTAGCTGTAATTAAACTTTACACAAATTAGCTGTCAGCTATGCTAAAGGGAATCATTTCTCTCAAATGCCACCTTGAATCGCTGAGTTGTGAGACTTTTCTACAACGTAATTAAAAGCAGGAGGCTGGCATGGAAGGGGGCGGGCGGCAGGGGAGGGAATAGCCAGGAGATGAAAGCTGCAGGCTGGGAGGCAGCTGGAGATCCCCTCCCTGCACGAGCAGCTCTGCTCCTTCGCTTTGGGGGACCCTGGGGGCTCTGCTTGGCTTTGATCCCCTCCAGCGTGCAAGGGAGGTTCCTTGCAGCGAGTCCAAGTTGTAGTTTGAAGCTGAGTTTTTGGATCACGGAAGGAGAAAGGTTTGAGCACGAGGCCCAAGCAGATGCGGTAAGACCTTGGCAGGATGGGGAGAAAGTTGGGTGAGGAGCTGTTGCGACGAAGCGCTTCTTCCACTTGGAAAAGTGGAAAACAAGATGTGTTTGCGAGGAGACGGCTGGTTTTGACAAGTCTTCTGCTTAGAAGAAAAGAAGTCTGTCAAAACAGCCATGTTGACATTTTCCAACCAGTTGCATTTTATTCAGGGTGATGATTTGGAAATTTTAGCTCATTTCTTTTTTTGCATGTTTGCCAGTGCTCGCTGAGCAGCGAGCTCTGCTGTGACTAACCCCAGAGCACCACGAGCAAGCAGGCAAGCGCTCCCTGGGGCTGGGGGCTGGAGCTTTAAGGCTAACTCAGCACAAGTTTTGGCTAGGAATCAAACTGGGGAAACAGGCAGCAAATGTTTTAGCACCAGATAATATTGATAGTAAGCAGTGGAGGTTTTCAAACATGGCCCTGTTTGCACACAAACGTACAGGACATGGCATTGGGTACCTGAGCAAGGTGATGATGTCTCTAGAAGAAGCTCCAGGGTCTGGACAGGCCGGAGACAGAGGGTCCAGGAAGGAGGCAAGGCTAAAGAGGAGCCCAACCTCCTCCTGGGCTTTAAATAGCAGTTCTGGATGTACACATGAGGCTGATCAGGGCAATTAAAGCCAATTAGTGCAGTCAGGACCCACGAAGTCAAACCAGTCTTAAAGAAGAGCTCAGTAATCCCAGTTAATTTAACAGCTCCAGGCCTTAGGATTCTTTCCCTGCTTTCTGGCTCTGTGAGCCACCTGCATCCCTCTCTGTGTACCATGGCTCGTGCATCACCACCCCAGCCCCACGTTGGACCGGGTGGTGACCCCAAAATCAGCCCGGGGCTGTGCATCTTCCCCCAGGAGCTGTCTCAGGCAGCCCGAGGCGTTACTGATGCTTGCTGCTCGTGCAGCCGTGGGTAATTGATATGCCCAGATGTTTTCCACTCCGCAATACAGAGGAAAGCAAAAATCTCCGTGGTTCCTGCCAGGCTGACGTGTGGAAAATTCCTGCCTGATCCCAGATCTGCTAATCAGATCAGGCACTTGAGGGAGCCTCGGTGGGCAAGCAGGTCTCAGGATGGGGTCCCTGCACCCCATTCCCGTGCTTGCTGCCTGCCCAGAATCCCGCCTCCCACCCTGCCACCGTTCGGGAGCACAGCTGGCCAGATGTGCACCCAGGAAACCATTTCTCCTTGACTCCTGCAGGCTGGATGAGGCTGGGGATGAGTTACAGTTGCAGCCTTGCTGCAGAGCTCCAAGTGTTACGAACATCTCGAGGGCAGAGCAGGACGGCCTTCTCCCCGAGGGCAAGAACGGGGGGGATTTATGAATTAAGGTCAGCAAGGGCCACCGTGTCTCTCTCCCCTGCTCCTCCCAAACGCACACACTGCAGCTATTTTTCTCCTCCAGCAGCTGAATTAAAGCCCTTGGTTTGTAGCAATAGCAAATCTCATTTTGGAGGCTCTGAGCAACAGTAAATCCCCGGTCCCTTGCTCTCCGGCAGCCCTCGCTGCCCTGCAGCCTGTCCTCCTCCAAGGTTGCCTTCAGCTTCCAGCAATTAGGGCTTCTCCGGCATTTTGCCTGACGGGCTGGAGGCTCCATTTCCAGCCTGGTACACACAGAGGAGTCGAATTCCTCCTCAGCAGCCCGAACCTCCCACCCCACTGCTCACCTCCCACCCCGTCAGAGCATCCTTTGCCCCTCCGGTGTGGGAGCAGCGCTGGCCCCACAGCCGGGCAGATTACTGTGACCGTGTTCCCCCGCACTCTGAGCGGGCTCGAGAGCACTTCTCAGCTTTTCTTTCCTTTTTTTTTTTTTTTTTCTGAGCTCAATCAAGGATCACATCAACTTCTCTTTTCCCCGCTGCTCTGCGCTGGGAGCTCATGATGAGGGAGTTATACACCCGTGACCCCTAAATCCTTTTCTGAGTCACTGCTGCTGCAAGCTCTGCTCTCCCATCCTGGAGGCAAACAACCCAGCTCCTTTGTTCCCACCTAAACTACAGCGGTCTCGTACAAAGCACCAAAGCCAGCACTGCTATTTTACACTTCAGGAGTGCATTTTTTTAATTTTTTTTTCCAAAGCAGCACAAAACATCCATAGTTCAGCAGTACCTGGAGTCCCCAGTGCACACCAAAAGGGATTGAGCTGTCTTTTACTACGGTAGGGATGAAGACAAGTGTTGATGGGAACCAAAATGTTTTTCCTTTCTCGATTTCTGAGCTTGCCCAGCCTGGCACGGAGAGAGATCCCAGCCCAAATGGCAGATACCCCCCAAGTCTTTTATCTGCCAAACACAATCCACAGCTTTTAATGGGGACTTTGCCCACTCATCCTTACTCCAGGGTGCATGGGAGACCAGTGTGCATGTGACGTGGGGCTCTGATTTTGCTAGTCCTTTCCCCTGCCAAAGGATGTTTGCCTGAAAGTCAACCCGAAACATCTCCCAAACACCTGTACGAGCGGCGAGAGGCAGGGATCAGTCCCAGCGTTACTGCACCGAGAGCTGCAGGCACCATCAGCTGCCTTCCCCCACCTCCTCCCATTCAATTAAGGAACAACAGATTTTCCTCCCTGCCACCTTCTTTTATCTCTGACAAGAGAAGGATAAGGATAGGATAGGACAGATAAGGATAGGATAGGATAAGGAAGATGCAGTGATAAATGGCATCGCCACCTCCATGGCAGCACTGGTACTGGGGAGTCACTTTGCTGGCCACCTCTGCTGGCGTGTTTTAAGGTAAAATAGCGTGGTTTTGGTAGCAGTGAAGGTATGAACATTTTGTCCAGCAGCGCCCTGCTTGCAGGATGCTCCTCTGCATCTTCTGCTCCACGCTCTAATGCAAACACATCTGGGGAGAGCCGAAACCCAGTGGCTAAAGGTAGGGCTGGGTTAACGGCAGGGAGGATGGGCTGTGGGCACAGCAGGTGCTGCTGGCAGCCAGGCGTGGATTTCCTCCTCTGTGCATTTCCTCCTCTGGTGCTGAATCACGTTTGCATCGCTCTTCTGGGGGCCTGAGGGCAGAGGGCTTTGTGCACCACGTCTTTCTGACGGCAAAGGGAGCTTTCCAGGAGGAATTCCTGAAGGAAACCCCCGCGCAGCTCACGGCGCTCAGGTACAAGGTGTCAGCTGTCACCGAGCACCACGAGACGCCGGGATACGGCCCCAGCCAATTTGTAGGCATCACAAATAAAGCTGACAGCGCTGACAGGGAACAACTCGAGGACGCTGCCTGCGGGGAGACCCCACCACAGCTCCAGGCTCTGAAGCTGTTCAATAAATTCCTGGATTTAAGGCCAGGAGAGAGCGTTCAATCATCCCGGCCGACCTTGTGCGTCGCGTTTCCCCCTGGCGCAGGGGATGGCGGTGATGGGTGCTTGATCGGAGCTGTTTCAGAGTGGTACCAAGGCACACTTGGGGTACCTGAGCTACCTGCCTGCCCAAATCATCACGTCCCCTGTCTGAGCCAGCTCACGTCGTCTCGCACATCTCTCATGAAATCAAAGGACCTTCGCTCTCCCCGAAGGTGGTGCCGTGTTGTGCGCTCAGCGGGGAGCGTTTTCAATCGCTCACTGGCAGGGCTTTCCTCCGCACTGCGTGCCAGCCCCAGCTTTGGGAACAATCCTGGCTCTGCAGAGGTACAGGGGGGTCTCCAAAAGAAGCAGCTGGGAGGTGAGGTTCTGAGCACATCGCCCAAAGCATCACATAGGGAGCGAGGCGGTGGGAAGAGCAACCTGAGTGACACCAGCAGGTTTCTTCCCTGCTGCCTCTTGCTGTCACACAGACCCGGAGCAAGGGACAAATCCCAGGGCAGGCACGGGTCTGGTTTTGGTTTCAGGGGCTCTGTTGCCCACCTCCATGGGCTCACCCCAATCGATGCTGGGTTAGGAGGAGAATCCAGCCCCCATCATCACTGGAGGGGATTGACGGAGTCAGCCTTTGGGTGAAGAACTGGGGACAACCGAGCAATGCTCCCGACTCCAGCAGTATGACACTGGGCACATCCAGGTTGCATCCCCACCATGTCAAGGCTTTAGAAATTCAGCAAAATCCAACAGAGTTGCTTTGAGTCTGTGGCAAGAAGCTGGAAGAGCAGAGCTGGGCTACCAGGGAGCCAGAAGAACACGAGAACGAGCCCTTACAAAGCCACAGGCCTGGGTGCCTGCTGCCATCCTGAGCCCAGGTTTTGCTCGCCCAAAATGCTGTTGTGTGTTTCCCAACACGCATTTCCCAACATGTGCACGGAGGCACTCATCCTGCTGCAGTCCTGCTGCTGGTGCCACCCAGCTTCTCAGATTGCCCATTGAAATCCGGGACAAGGAACAATTTCTCCGAGCTGTATTCTTCATGCATTAACTTTATTGATGAGCAACACAGCACGTTGGGCAGGATGAGGACCCTGGTAAATGAAGCAATACAGCACTGGGGCTGAAGGCAGGTAGCAACCTGCCCATCTGTAGCTCTGGAGCTCAAGAAACGTCTCCTTAAACAGGGCTGCAATTTCATGAGTCTCTGCTCTGCACTATTTGCTTTTGCTTTATATTGTGCTTGGAGGGCTCTGGATGACAAGGACACTATTATTATTATATACTCCTGCATGTGTGTGCCTGCACGCTGGCTCAGGTGTCTATCGGTCGGAATAAATTACAGGGAGACAGCGAAAGGAAATGTTGCGTTTCATTAAAGCACCGTTTTTCATTTGCACTGGGAGTTTCTCCGGTTAGAAGTCAAACTGCACACCCGCCACTTGCTAATTGCACTTTTCAGAATCAAAGGCTTTAGCCAAAGGGATAAATATATAAAATTGTCGGGAAGGAAACATTTTCTTCTTGAATTCCAAGTAAAAACTGAACTAATACAGCCTCTTTTGATAATAAAAGCAGCAGAAACATATATCAGATCTCTGTGGCTATAGGCAGCTTGAAAAGGAAGAAAAAGATCCGCTTATCGGGCCAGGAGGACTTTTCTAAGTGACTGAAATTACATTAGGAAAACCATGTCCCTGTTTCCTTCGATAATTATCTCGTGTTGTTTTAGCCTCCTTCCCAGGTAGCTCCTTCACCCGGGGATTTGCTCAGTCTCTGCTTTTCCCTGCTTTGCACCTCACCAAGAGCTAAGAGCATCGACGAGCTGCTGTGCCCAGCAGCCCCGGGGGCCCCATTTCGGGATCCTGATGCTCTCCAGCTGCCCGCTTCCCTTTCCCCTCCCTCCTTTTTTCTTCTTTTCCCAGCCAAACCGTGGCCATTCCTCACTCCTTGGGCCCTGGGACAGGGAGATGGAGGACAGAGTCACGCGTTGTTAACCCCCACTTTCCTGTGGCTGCTGGTGATTTATTACGAGCAACGAGGCATGAGGACAGCCGGGCGAGGAACGAGGAGCATCTTCACTCTGTCCCAGCTCCGGGCTGTTTAATAAGCCCTTTTAAAGGCAGGGGGGAGCAGTACTTATTGGGTGAAAAAGTAGAGGACATTGGGTTGTATTTATTTTATGTCTTGGTTCTTAAAGAGGAAAAACGTCTCCATTTCAGAGCAGGCAGCCTGAAAGCACAGTGTCTGCAGCACGCCAGGAGGACTCAGCCTTGAGCAGTGAGGCCGGATCCTGCTCCTTTCCATGGTTTCAAAAGGCAAAGCCTATAGACAGGCTGGGTTATTTATGCATTTTCACCTGGTTTCTGGCAAGGCTGGTGTTTTGGCTCTGTTTTCATCAGCCGGTTTCCTCTTTTTTTTTTTTTTTTTTTTTTTTTTTTTTTTGTCCTGAGAATCAATTTAGTTTAAAAAGAAGAGGAAAAAGAAAAAAGAAAAATTCCATGATTACTAAATAAATAAATAACAAGAATAAAAACCCTACTGGAAATTCTGCAGCATTTTGCAAAAACGACTGTGAAATTTATGGAACGACAGCTAAATTGAATGAGATTAGGAAGAAAAGGGCCTGTCTATTTATGTGAAGAGTTTTCAGAGTTATCATAATTAATTATAACAAACATTTCGTAATGCACATTAAATCTCAGGCTTGGAGGCTCAGGCTGCTTCCCAGTGCTCAGGCTGGGATGTTTGCTCGGTGGGGGCTGAGCTGCAGCCGGAGGCAGCCCCAGGACTGCAGAGGTGTAACAGGGAGCAGAGTGTGCCCCAGCTCCTCCACCCAAACGCCAAAATGATGCTCAAAAATGCAGCAGTGAGCCTCAGATTGCTTAAAATCCTGCGAGATTTTAAAATTGTGCAAAGGAGCCAAGCCTGGTCCGTGCTTCCCCACAGCCCCATGGAGGGGCTGGGCTCCTTGCAGCAGGATCAGACCCAGCTGTGCACGTGGAAATGCATCAGACAGGAGGGAATAAAACCAGGACAGGGTCAGAAATGCCTCACACAGACCTGGGGGATTGGAGGAGGTCACGGTGGACTCAGCTTGGCCTCACTCACCCCTTCCATTGGTCCTGGGGGGATGGACGGGCACTAATGATACCAGCATCACTTGCTAGGATTTAATTAGGTGCTGGCGGCTGCGGATCCAGCCCCACCTGCGGCTCCTGTTGCTGCACAAGATGTCAGCTCCTGGTGTGTACCAGCCCACGGGAGAGCCTCCCACTGTTCCTCCTGGCTGCCCACATTGGAAATGGGCTGAGGGAATGATTTCACATGGGGAGAGATGCACGGAAAACTGGGTGATGCCACAGATGAAAGGGGCTACTTGGAGCTGAATGATCCTGACCCGGAATCAGGTTTAACTCTCCTTGCCTGTGCTGTTTGGGTGCTAAGGCATGAGTCTCGCAGAGCCCCATGCAGCCCCACAAGCATCTCTGGCTTCATGGCTCTGGGTGGCCAAGGGTGGCAGGAACCACACACTGCCCCAGTAAATATGGGAATCACCAGATCTGCTGGGAGAACTGATGCAGACAGAGCAAAGACAGAGAAAAATCACCTCTGCCAGGCTCCACACACACTCTTACGTGAGCAAACATCACGTTCGGGGTCTGACCTGTGCTCTGTCCTGCACCCCAGGAGCTAGAGGTTACCCGTCCCCCTTTGAGCAGGGCTGACCCCAACGCAGCCAGCTCCCTCCCGGCCTCCCAGCAAGGGCTGATTGCTTTCACCTGCAAGCCCTTCCCAGCTCTTCTGATATATTACCTGGGGGCTTTTCTAGTCCCTGAAGTGAAGGTTAAAAAAAAAAAAAAAAGAAAATAAAGATGCTCGGGCTGGATTTATCTCCTCCTGCACAGGGACCCGGGCCCCATGCTGCCTCCTGGGGCCGGTGCTGCCCAGCACTAATTAACCACTGCCCCGGCTGCCAGGGGACCCGGCTCTCCTTGGACAGAAAGGAATAAACCCAGCAAGTGTGTGCATCACCCATTTTTTTATGCTCCTGCTCTACCCACTGGTACCCAGAGTCCTGCAGGCAGGGTTAGCTCAGTGCTGCAGCACCCGGGGTTGCTTTAGGTGCAGGACGCAGTGGGGCCGATCCCGCTGCGGTGTCCTCGGAGAGAGCCAGGAGCTCGGCACGCTGCCTCCTGGCATCCCCAAAGTCTCCTTGAATATTTGGCCCAGCAACAACAAGAAGACGTTTGGATGGGCTCATCCTGGCGCTATCTGGAGACGTTTTGTTATTAGCACAGCCCCATGCTAATCAGCACCCTCAGGTTGCGGCTCCCAACTGGATGCAGCTCAGGCAGACGATAGCAGAAGGGACACTGGGGACTCTGTGGCACCCTGGCTGTCCCACAGCACCCTGTCACCCTGTTGCCAGCCTCAGGGACGCAGCCCTGGGTGCAGCATCGCCCTGCCAGCAGCATCCCGCGGCTGTGGCCGTGCTCCAAGTGGCCTCACCGCTGATTTGTGGCGGCCTGCAGGCATCAGCTCGCCATGCCAGGAGGTAAATCATTGCAAGTTTTTGTGCTTTCAGCAAAAAGAAGAAAGGAAAGGAAGGTGGAATTTAAAAAAATAAATAAATAAAAACTCCTACAGCCCCCCAGTGAGGGAATAAACTGCTGCAGAGCTGTGCTTGACCCTGGCTGCTGCACCAGGAGGGCACCCGGCACTGGTTATGAGCCAGAGGAACACAGCCGTGCTGAGAGCAGGGTGAGACCTCCCCGGTGCCACCCTGGCACTGGCAAACAAGGTCCCACAAAGGCTTCCATGCCCTGGATTTCAGTGGCACGGTCAGCAAGAGCCTTGACTTCCATAGTGTGCAGTCCTTTTTCTTCCCCAGCATTAAGGGCTCCTGTTTTGGCTTCTGATGGTAAAATATTCTACTCTGATATGCGTAATACGTTTGATATCTAATCTACAGAGCTAGCCCAAGCCCTGTGTTTTACCCGTCTGGGCAAAATGGTTGCGCAGAGCTGGGCATAGCAGCCCTGCAGCAAATCCTGACCCTCCGGGCTGGCTTCCCACCATCCGCAGTGGTGTGAGAGCAGCTCCACTGCACCAGCAGTGCTGGTGAAAGGAGAGGAATTGAGCATCTCCCACAGCCTGATGCTGGACTGAATCCCAGATTTGCACATCTGACAGGTTGGGGTTAAAAAGCTGTCTTTGGTGCAGAATTTGGTTTGAAGTATGGTTATGGATTCAGCTGCCAAGGGTGCGTAGATGGGGCCCACAGGTCTGGCATAAAAAAGAAAAAGCCAAAAAAAAAAAAAAAAAAAAGGATTAAATGCTTCCCCAGGCCAGGAAGTATCTCAGTAGTTAAGGAAAAAATAAAAAATAAAAAACCCTATTAGGCCAATGCAACTCCACTGAAAATTTTTACTTAATCGGCTACCAGGATTGTGCCAGATGGATAAAATTAAACCTACCGAGGAAGATCCACACGTGCTTTTCTTCATTTGCAACCAATATATCAACTCAGCCTTCCTGCATGGATTGTGAAACGCAAATCTTCATGCTTTTGGAACCTAGGAATAAAGAAATAATGGCATAGAATTAAGATAAATATTTGGGGAAATCACATTTCCTGTCATTTAAAGAAGAAATCTTTATACAACAGAAAAGCTGGCAGGTCCAGCACAGTGCTGCTGATCCCCAGCTGAAAAAAAAATATCATTAGGCAGGACTCAGGAATCATGAGACTGATGCAAAATCATTAGATTTTTAAAATGGAGATTAAATCACACCCCTCGGTACATGTCCCTGCTCCCACGCTGCATGTCAGAGCAGCAGCAGCAGGGTACGCATGTCCGTGGGGAGCTCTGAGTGGGAAAATCCAAGGCTTGTGCTGCTATAAAAGAGCTGTAGTTCTGCATTGTCACTTCAAAAGATGAGCTAAATATATATACATAAATTATATATATCTATACCTGGATATAATGTCTCTCCCAGGCCTTCCCTGTGGGCACCGTCGCACCCTTGCAGGGTCCAGGGAGGTTAATAGAGCCATCCCTGCCTCCCCCTTCCAGGCAACAAATCCATTATGGGAACAGCGAGCTGCCTTGGACTCGTCAGCCTGTACCTTTTATCCATTTTGGCAGAGGAGCATAATTGACTCATGTCATAAATCAAACATTTCTCCCCGCAAAGCTCCAGCCGTGCTTCGAACGCTTTCGTTAATGGGGTTGGGGACACCCTGTCCCCAGCGGCTGGGCTCGGACCCAAATCCCCCCTCCTGGGTGCAGGGGGACAGGAGTGGGTCAGGGGCGCAGGGCGGACCTTGGGGTGGGGTGAGCTGGGGATAGGGCTGTCCCCAGAGCCTCTTTTGAAGTGGCCTCCATCACAGCAATGGGGAGACTGCAGAGGGGGGGGAGCCCAGAGCCCCCCAGCTTTCCCGCCTGGCACCCAAGGGGCAGAACCTATGCACTTACCCCAATCAACTCCTTCTGTCACAATATCTGTCCCTTGTACACCTTGGGGTGGACACCAGAGCCTTCTCCAGCTTCACACCTGCCCCCTGTGGGTGCTACCCCTGTGTGTAGGATCACCCCTGTGTGTAGGATCACCCCTGTTTGTAGGATCGCCCCTGTGTGTAGGATCGCCCCTGGGTGCAGGATTGCCCCTGTGTATAGAATCACCCCTGTGTGTAGGATTGCCCCTATGTGCAGGATCACCCGTGAGTGTAGGATCACACCTATGTGCAGGATCATACCCATGTGTAGGATCACCCCTGTTTATAGGATCACTCCTAGGTGCAGGACTACCCCTGTTTGTAGGATTACGCCAGGTGGAGGATCGCCCCTGTGTGTAGGCTCATTCCTGTGTGTAGGATCACCCCTGTTTGTAGAATCACCCCTTTGTGTAGGATCCCCCCTGGGTATAGGATGGCCAACACCTGTGTCTGCTCTGGGGTCGGGGTGGCCCAGGCCCCAGCATGGCTGCGCCCAGGCCCCAGCATGCCCGTCCCTGCCAAAGCCAATGTGTCCCTGCTGGGACCGACGCGACCACCATTAGAGGCTCCTGTAGGAAAATTCCAGCCTAAGGCTCTGAAAGCGAGTTAGGGACGGGAAGAAAAACACAAATGAATTTAATAACTGCTTAATTGGATTCTCCACAGCGGAGAAAGCTGCTGCTTCCCAGCAAACGCCCCCAGCAGCAGGCCGTGAGTCAGCCCGCTCCTCCCAGTCACACCAGTGCTGGGGGGAGGCCAGGTCTGTCCTTGGGTGACCACAGCCTGGGCATGGCCTCGTGTCCTCTGCAGGCCCAGCCCAGCCCGAATCCAGGGGCTGATGGCAGGGTGAGTGCCACAGTTGGGGCACCCGCGAGCACCCAAATGAAAATGGTGGAGAACAAACCCCAGAGGTGAAGCCATCCCCATGGGCAGGGACATGGGATTTGCCCTCATCCATGGGGCTGCTGGTGCCAGCAGCCCTCCTCCCATGGCTCCTGGTTATCACCAGCCCCCTCTGTCACAACTCCATGTCCCCACGTGTGGCCCCGTCCCCAGGCCCCTTTCCCAAAGACGATGTCTTCGCTGCCTCGCGCTTCCCCAGATTGACCCGCCCCGGCTACAAATAAAGAATCTATGAGGCAAAGCTGCATTAAATCAATGAGCCAATGTGCCTGCTGCTAAGATAAGCACAGCTACCGGGGTCTCTTGCTCCGTCATTAGTGCTGGAGGATTCTCAGAGCCAGAAAACCCGGGGAGACTCATTAGGGGAAGCGCCACTTCTGGCTGGATTTACCGAGAGTCTCTCTCCAGCCTCCGCGCGCCCCTTTCTCGCTGCAGGAAGCCCTGCCCTTGCTCTGATCTGTTATGCAGCGTGCGGAGCCCATAAGGCTTTCAAAAATAACACGCTATTAAAATAGTTTTAATCAGAATTCCTCCAGCCAAGACACAGCAGCCAGAGATCCCGCTGTCTTTGGCAGAAAGGAGCTCGGAGAAATTAAGCGATGAGGGGAGGAAGTGATTTCAAAAAGCCTGGCCATATCTTGCTCCATCAGGATGGACCTGGAGTTTTTCATGGGGTTTGTACCCAGGAGGAGCAAATAGGCCTGGCTGTAAGAACAAATTTAGATGAAGAGACGGGGATCCAGCTGCAGCTCCTGCCCCTGCTGAAGGTTTTCTCTGTGATCACGTAATTTCTCCACGCTGCACGTTCCCCAGCAATCAAACGCGTTCTCGTTTCTCTTCCCTCCTCCTCTGGAGTCCAGGTTTCTCGGGGTGCAGGCACAGCAGCCGCAGCTGCAGCATTTTGAGAGCATCAGAGAGAACGAGGAGGAGCAATCCCTCGGTGCAGGGGCAGGCTGGCATGCAAGGAGCTGGCAGGAGCCCTTCAGAAATGAGACCCAGAGGCAGCCTTTGAAAGAGCAATCCTCAGCTCCGGAGACTTCAGTTCCATTTTGGCACCTGGGGAACTCAGTGGGCCCAGGACCCCTGCAGGAGACCAGTATCCAAGAGCAGTGGGTGCTGCAAAAAAAAACCCTTTTTGGTCAACCTGTGGCAACAGCACCGCACACAATGAGGCAACGGGATCGACTTTGCACAGTGCCTGTGCAAAAATATTTTTGGTAACGTCAGCGTCCAACTGATTGACTTTGGGATGAATCCTGAACCAGAACGTGGATGTTCATGGTCTTCTGCTAAAGGGCAAGGGTCTGCTCTGGCTTCCTGGCTGAAATCCAGTGTGCTCGGTGTGTTCTGCACCTCTGCCCTTTCTGAGAAAGATCAGACCTGTGACATCTCTGGGAAGTCACCCCCCCATCGCTGCCCAAAGCGGGGGCTGTAAATCAGAGCTGGATCCGAATTATTATATATATTTTTTAAAGTCTCACTTGTGTTGGGTGTGGATTCTCCAGGGGCTTGTAGGGTTATCACTGCAAACCTGCATTCAGCCATGGGACTGAGAATTTCTTCCCTTTTATCCCCAGCAGCTGACGCTCCCCATCCTGCTCTGAGGAGGAGGCAGAGCTGGGCAGCACGTGGCCCGGGCTCCCAAAGCCATTCAGGTCCCTGCAGAAATATTTGGGAGGAGGCACCTGGAGCACACGAGAGCATGAGCCTGAGTGTGTTCGCTTCAAAAAATAATAAAAAAAAATAAAACAGATGGTCTATCACCGAGAGAAACAGGCAAACAATGAATGGATGCATCAAAAAAAAAAAAAAGCCAAACAAAAGCCAGGCATTCAGCATTACCGGAATAACCTCAAAATACACTTCTTTCTTTTTTTTTTTTTTTTTTTTTTTTTTTTGTTTGTTTTGTTTTTGTTTTTTTATTCATAAATTGCTATGAATTGGAATTTTTCTCCACTTTCAGCAAACTGGAGGCTTGCGATGGCTCTGCCCATTTCCATCCCAAATAGAGGAGCGAACTTCCCAGCTATGCCCTCCTCATCTTGTAGGGTAAAGAGGGCTCAGCCCTCCCTCGCCACCCACCAAACCATTTCATTTGCAGGACTCCAGGCTGCCATGGCCCAGTTCTCCCAGTTTAACAGCCCCAAGCACCAGCACCAGCCACCCATACTGGGAAGAGCCCTGCGGATGGCATCTCCAGGAGGTTCCTGCCCAGCGTGGCATGGAAACATAACACCACAGCCCCAGATTTAATTAAAATAAACCATCCTATTCCATCCAGAGCCTCGTTGTTTTGCGGGGTTGTCTCAATAATTATAAAATAAATTGCATTTCTATTGCGCCTTTCATCCTTGGATCTCAAAGTGCTTTACAAGCATTAATTAATTTAGCTTCCAAATAGCCTCTCCCTCTGATGTCGTATGAAAATTTAATAAACAGGTAGTTGGAGAGGTGGGGGGGATGCCTGGGGGCATGTGGCAGGTCAGAGGCAGCCTTGGAAGGAAAACCCCCAAAAGCCAAAGATTTCAAGTAATGAGGGTGTCGAAAAAAAGAGAAAAAAAGCCGTGAAATAGGGGCATGGACATAGCAGCATCCAGCCCCCATCAGCCTACCTGAGCCCCCCACGCCTGTGTGGTGGCAGGGAAGGGGAAACCCCAGCTGCGAGTGGCAGGAGCTGTTAAGGCACATGACATATTGAGAGAATTAAAACACATTTAGGGAAATCTCCAAATAGTTTTTTTTTTTTTCTTCCTTTTTTTTTTTTTTTTTTTTTTTTCCAGCTTTAAAGAATAACACTGACTGTCTCAAGCTGTGGTAATGTATTCAGGCAACACAACTGAGTCAGAGCTAATTGAATTTAAAAGCAGGTATTACATCTGTGCCTTCGGAGTGAGTACATCCTGAAAATCACTTCAGTGATGAAGTGTTTTACCCAACTACTACTTAATCTTTTTACATAGAAAGCAGAATTAACCCTGCTGTGCAGCCTTCATTAAGGGAACCAAATGAAGTTACCTGGTGAGGTTCAAATTTGCTGCAAGTGGTAAAACTTCAGCTGAAGTTTCTCAGATCCAGAGGGACTCCTTTTTTTTTGTTGTTAAAATCCGCCAAGTGCTTTAAACCAGGTCAGTTATCTGGGTCCTGCTCATCTTCCCTTCGTTAAATCCAGGAGGAAATCAGCACACCTGTCCCTGTGTATAAACACGGAGATGAGCAGAGAAATGGGTCATATCCCTCCCTGCTCCTCATGCCTCTCCCTGACAGAGCCCGTACCGCCCCACCTGCTCTCTTTTCTCTTTCCCATTCCGTTTTCTCTTTCCAGGAGGAGAAAATAATTGAAGGAGAAAACGTGCCCCAGAGAAAACCCGATAAGCTGCACCTCGTCCAGAGCCCCCTGCTCCCCAAGGACAGGGCAGGGCAGCAGCCTGAAGGCAATGAGATGTGAACTTGGCCCTGATGGAGTAAAAAAAAAGCCCATCACTTCTTTACTACTTCTCCTTCTTCTAAATAAATATGTTAATACTTAATTTATATGATATTACTCTAGATACTTGGTATATCACTTCATGTATATTTTACTTACATATTTATATATAACATATATTTATCTATCACTTTATATACTTGTTATATCACTTTATATATTTATAACACATATCTTTATATATATTACTTTATACACTTGGTATATCACCTTATACCAAGTAAAAGCCCAAAGCCATCAGCTGAGCACCAGCGCTGGGTGCACCCGACCAGCACCCCCATCCTCAGGGTGCTGGGGGGGTCACAGACCCTCCTTCCCCTGCAAACGGAGAAGGAAAAAGGCCCCGCAGAATCGTTTCCAAAACCATCGCAGCGAGTGCCTGGTTTTGGCTGGCGGTGTTTATCCAGCAGCTCCCGAGGCAGGCACCAGGGAGCTGGGAAAGCTGCGGGGATCCCCTCAATGCCTCATGAATTTCAAGCACAGACAATTGATTTACATCGCCAGAAATTTACACGGGTAAGGAAAAAAAAAAAAAAAGAGCTCTTCACCATTCATTAATTTTCTCTAAAATTCATTCATCCAATTAGGCAGCTGAAATGGTGCGTTGTAATTTAGATACCCTGTGACACTCCATGACTATTGATGGTTCCCGATTCAAAGGGAACAGGAACAGAATAAATCCCTGGCTACGAGCTCTTCAAAACCTAATTTCCTTCTAGTTATGAACCAGGAAATCATCCGGAGAAATCAGGAGAGATTCAAATTTATTTTGGGCATCAGGAAATGGAGCAGATTCTTCACTGGCCACGAGCAAGACTTTTCAGCTGTAAATGTTAGGGTGTTTGTTATTGTTGTTGGTGTTGTTTTTTTACAAAATATTTTAGTATTTTCCAATGAAGAATCTGAAATAGGAGAGCCCACCCTTGTGTTTCGGCCCCGGGAGGACATCTCCTATAGCACTGCCAGCTTGCTTAATTGGAGTTTCATTTCCAATCTCGGTATCTTTATTAGCAGCCAGAGGCACCAGGCAGGACAACTGCCAAAGTCCTTACATCAGGTTTGTGCTGCAGAGGGCAGGTTTTAACAATAATAAACAAGGTGATTTGACGTTTGCATCTTTGCCATGAAGAGTCATTGTGATTTTCTGACCGAGCTGGACATGGATGTTATCAGGGACACAGAGCAGAGCTGTGGAGCCATGAGCATCACCAGTGGGGTGCTCTCGCTCCACGTGGGCAGAGGAACCCTGGCCCATTATGCAGAGGAGGAAAGCAACATGCAGGGTGACAAGGCTCCCTTTGAAAGTTGAATAAAATCGCTGTCCTGGGAAAAAAAAAAAAAAAAATCACCCAAGTATTAAACATGAAAATTGGGTTTTCCCCAATTTCTCTTTCTGCCTCCCCCCCATGAGCAGGGGCACTCCAACCACTTGTGTGCAAGATGCATGTGTCTAGCCCAATTTAACGCAGCTGAAGAGGGAAATCTGGGCCAGGCTAAGCGATTTGAAGCCCCAAGAAGTCCATCAGAGGCTGTGGATGAGGACTGAGGACTTCGTGTTCTCCAAACGACCATGAAACCTCACCGCTGCACTCAGGGTCCTGCTCTACCTCAGGACTATGGTAACACACAGCACATATAATACAGCCATAAATATTCAAGTCAGCTGGCTTCATCCTGTAAGTGAATATGGAGATATATATAGACACGTATTTAGAGAGAGTTATGGGAGTGCAACTCATCATCGTAACACATGAGCACTTACAGAGTTTTCCAGGATTTAGGGTGAGATCCAGAGATGCACTTTGGCTGCTGTAACTTGGGCAACGCAATACTTACATTAGGGTGGCCAGCCCCACAGGCTGCCCCAAGGACACAGCATCCACGGGTGGTCAATACTGAGAATGTTTTCCGAGAGGATCCAAAATCTGCAGCCCCCAGGGCCCGGAGAGCCCAGGCTGTGATTCCAATGACTGCTCAGCTCCTGGGTCAGAGCCCATCGGCTTCCCTGCATTTCAGTGCCATCTCCATACCCCAAAGAGGGATGATTTTCTTTCCTGGGCTGCATGAAAAGTCTTTCTGATGTCCTACAGAAATGCTGGGGTTGCAGCCCGGCACCCCAAACCTCAGCCCAAGCTCCTAAGCCACGCCACAAACCCCCTTGGTGCAAAAAGCCACAATGCAAGTCCGTGATCTGGGAAGCCACGGAGGTTTTGAGGTTTCCCCTGCTCGCACTGCCCTCCAGATGCATTTCTCTACAACACCATTGCCCTAACCCATGCCAGAAGGGGAACTACCTAAAACCTCTGCCCGGCTGGGTCAACTGAAGCTTTGGCAAGGCAGTCCGCGCTGTGACGAGCTGCGCTGCAGTGAGAAGCATCAGCCTTTTTGTTGGTTAATTTTTGAAAATCAAGCTCTAGAAAAGCAAAGCGAAGGTCTGGAGATAACGAGGAAACGCCTGGTGCCAGGCCTCTGTCAGCACCGGGGAAAAAAGTCCCTTTTCCCCCAAAGCCTCCCAGATAAAAAAAGGGAGAAGTAAATAAATTTCACTGAGCCTTTTGAAAACGCTCTAATTGCCTTTGTGGTCTAATTGCTCCTGGTTTTACAGCCTCATTTCTTGTCATAAAATTAGTCCCACTTTTTTATGCTTTTTGTCTTTGCTACTGGTCTGTGATTATTATTTTTTAATTGCTTTGGTATGTTGATCTCTCCCACAGGTCCCTGGGGAAGGGGGCGAGGGACCTCATCCTGCAGCTGTCGCTGTGCGGAGGATGCTGCAACTGCTGAAAGGAGGCAGCTGCTCGATTTTTGGGGTGAATTTTGGCATTCCTCTCCCCACGATTGCCTTTAGCGGCTGAGAACAGGGCTGGGCACAGAGACCATGCCTCGAGCAGAGCTCAGCCACGACAGGAGGAAACTTATTAGAAGCGTAGCAATTTCTTTCAGGACATTTCAGGGGGAAAAGAAGAGATGGAGATACAAGATGCAACCATTGGGAATGTAATAAGGGCGTACAAGGAAACAAAACCACCTGAAAAAGATAAAAGCTGCATCATCTGTAACCCTTTTAATAACCATCTTATTTCAAACAGCACCAACTTCTTCTCACTGCCTCTCCAGAACAGCATCTATATTTGTTTTCTTTTTGATATACAGCTGCAATAGGAAGCCATGCGTGAAGTTTATTAAGCCTGGGTAATTTTCTATCAGTTCTGCGTGCTATTGATTTCATCTATACTGTTATCTGGCTCTGACTGAACCTGAAAAGTCATTTAAAAACAAAAAAAAGCATATAATTCTTCAAAAATACAACTATTATGGGATGGAGGACGTTGCCATTTTGGATGCATTAACAACATGTTGAAAATGAATGTGTCAGAGATACAAATCTTATTAAGGAGGCTTTGATGATACCGAGACTAAGAGGGAGGGAGCCGCCGGAGCCGAACCCGGACGCGGAGCCGAATCTGAACTTCTCTCCGCCAGTATCTCTCTCAGGGGTGGAAGGAAAATTGGATTTGCTTTGGCTTTCGTCCAGCCCTGCTTCATCCTGAACCACTGTCCAACCTCTCCCACGTCCTTGGAGTTACTCCCAGTTTGTGGCATAAGCAAGAGTGAGATCAGCCCGAGCGGCTCTACCCAGAGCGCTGGCGATGCTCGGAGCTGGCGTGGGGCCACCTCGGGCTCGCGAGCCTTGCGCAGTGTCACAAATGCAGATCCTCAATGCAGAAAAGCAAACCTCAGAGCTTTCCCCAAGCTACAGAAGATTTGCAAAATCTGCATCCAGACCCAGGGCTTCCCAAAGGCTGCCTCATGAGATGGGAACATGCGGAGATGTGCAGCTGGCAGGGGACCGTGTCCCATGCACACCCACACCCAAGAGTAGCCTCCCCCAGCCAGCAAAGTATTTTCCCATGTCTGGATCATCAGCCTTGTGTTTTGGGCTCCCCACATCAAAAAGGCAACGGTGACAGAGTGAGTTAGACCTGGCCAAAGCCAGGCCCAAACCTTGCCAGAGCTGCAGGATGCCAGGATTTGGGTCAGACCCTTCTGCACTCATTTTGTCAGCTCCCTCATCTGACTGGCAGGAACCACCAGGCAGTGACATTTAAAAGATATTAATTAAGACATCAAAATATATTCCTCTAATTTAGCTCCTTGTCAGTCATGGGGACGGGCACAACCTCCCTGGCTCCAAGCACAACCATCCAGCCAGAGGCTGCCCTGCTGTAACCAGAAATGCCCTTTTTCCTCCCAGTTTTCCACCATTTTTGGGGTGACCTCCCTGTTCTGACACCAGCCAGACCAACGTAATGCAGGGACAGCAAACAAACCAAACCCACAGCACAAGGAGAGTTTGTCCTGGCTGGACTTGAAAAAAAAAAAAAGGAAAAAAAAAAAAAAAAAAAGAAGAAGAAAAAGAAAAGTACAGCCGAAGGCTGCGAGATGAGTTGCGGGAATGAGAGTGCTTTGTGGGACATAATCCAATTCCTGCTGGACAAAATCCATCATCCCCTCCGTACTCACCTGCCTCTGCGCCAAGAGAGGCCAAAGATAGCCAAAAAGTTTCAGAGACCTCCAAAAATGTGTCCTGACAGTTTGGGGGCTTGGGGGGGGGGGACATCTTGGGGGGGACAGTGAGGGGAAACCCCAAATGCATTTGCTGGAACCAGGAACACGTGTGAGAACCGATGGCAGCAGCAGGACGGCTCCATGCGTCTGCAGCCCGAAACCTTCTGCTCGTCACAGTCGCTCTCCAAAACCTCCCTGGAGAAAACCTCTGCACTGCAACTGAGCTCCTCGCAGGCATTTCAGGAAGGGGATGGACACCTTTTCCACCTCCCAGCCCCTGGCTGTGCAGATCCCCAGGGATTTGCTTGCGCTGGATCTTTCCTGCAGGGCGTTGAAGGGGAGGAGAGAGGCAGAGGGGAGGAAGGCACAAACTTTGCCTGCGATGCTCCAGCAGCAGCCGAACGCAGCCAGGCACTTCCCAAAGAGCTGAGGAGCAGCCCCACGGCTGTGACATTTGCAATGCATTAAGTTTAAACATTTTCAATAAAGAAAAACAATCCATTCAGACTTGCTTTATGATTCATAGTAATTGCAAATAGAAGCAGTTAATATAATTGTCCAGCTGAGACCAGCAGGCTGGGAACATGTAGCAGTGAGATGTACAATCAGGGAAGGTTGGGAGGGAATTTAAGTGCAGGTTAAGCAAATGCATTACTTTAATAACACACAGAGACAGCCCTTGTAGTTATAAAGAGGATAAAATAAATATTGTACCAGAAATCTACAGAATGGGAGGTTTTATCACCAAGAACTGCCCGCTTGCTATTTACTTTCAATTTAGATTTTACAAAAGCTGCTCTCGCCATGTTTTTTATGTATGGAAGAGAATGACTTGAATTGACAAATGACCTTATTTCTCCATAAGTTTTGCAAGGGAGCCTCAGTTTCTCAAGAAAAATGATCGCCTCCCAGCAGTCATCCCAGAGAGAGAAAGATGCTTCTTTTCTCTCTCTCTCTCTCACTTTTTTTTTTTCTTTTTTTTCTTTTTTTTTTTTTTTTTAAAAAAAAAAAAAAAAAAAAAAAAAGAGGACTATAATTCAAAGAGGAGCTGGTGCTTCTGCTCCTCTCTCTCTTGGAGGTGGGCCAACCTCTTTGACTTCTCCAAATCGCAGAGGAAGGGACGGGCTTCTCTGCAGTGCTTTTCAGCCTGGATTTCAGCCCTGTCCTAACCGCGTGTTGGATGTGGCCGTGGTGGCAGCTAACAGCAGGGGAGGAGAGCCCAGCCCCAGGCAAAGGGCAAAATGAGGTCTTGGGGGACCACACGGGGACCAGTGCTGCTTAATAGCTTTATTAATGACTTAGGCAGTGGTGTTGGTGCACCCCCAGCAAGTTTGGGATGGCAGAGAGCTGAGCAGGACAGAAGGAAGGGATGCTGCCCTGACTGTGCCCACGTGAAGCTCCACAAGGCTGCCACTGCTGATACCAGGGCTGCTAGGGCATGGCTCCGGTGCTGCATGAAACTCTGCGTTTCCCTCCTCCAGTCCTGGGAACTGGGGCTTTTCCTCCTCTCATTCCCTTTAAATAAGTAACTCGAGCCAGTTCAGCACAAAGCATGCCAGGAGGAGGGGGTGAGGCATCACCATCATCATTTATCTGCCTTAACCAAACTCTGGCTCTCCAGAGAAGAACTAGAGTGCTTTATTTATTAAAAGATATTTCGGCGGGCAACATATTAAATTAAAGCATCTTGTTCGTAGCCTCACGACTTAACGACACATAAACAGCTAAACAAAACAGAACATCGGCTCATTACAACCATTTATAAAATATTAAGGGTCTTAAAAATTAATTATTCACAGGCACCTTCCGCTTGTTTATGGCTGGAGAACGAGAACGCACAGGCTCGAGCGGGCTACCTGCGATTTGGAAACAGAAATGCTGTAGAAATCCCTTGGGGTGCCAGCGGGTGTCCCCTGATCTTGTGGGGACCCTGGGTGCCACTGTTCCCTTTTGGGGTGGACATTTGGTCCTCTACAGGGGAATCATCATCCAGCATCGCCAAGCCAGGCAAAGGGATAACAAACCCCCAAAATACCAGTACCCCCTCAGCAAGACCCCAAACCCCATCGCATGGTGGCAGATGCAGCAAACAAGCCCGTGCCCAGAGGGTTTCAGATGGGGGGAAGGAGGCAGGGAACGCAATTTTAAAGTCGCAGAATTTAGCATTAGAAGGTAATGGGATTGCAGTGGCTTTCCAGTAAATGTCACTGCTGTAATTAGGAGAACAATTATTGTCAACTAGCAGGACCGTCCCCTATCTGTCATTTCAGCAGGAGCAGCCAGAGCCACAATTAGCGCTCAGGCAGGGTCGTCCCGCTCAAACGCCTCCAAATGGGGCCGGAGCAGCACGGGGGGTGCCGGGGCCAGCGAGTTTTGGAGGCTCGACCCCCCCGGTCCCACTCCTGATTTACACCAGCCAAGGCGATGCTGCTCCTCCCGTCTCCATGGAGCTATCGATTACGGCCCCGGCCGCTGTTCTGGCCTCGCACAGCCAAGCGCTTAAGCAACGGCTTAACGTGGAGAACAAAAACCAACAAACCAACGTGCTGAACTGATTTACAAACTCGAGGCCCTGGAGGCCAAACCTGCCTCCGCCTACAGCAGCACGAAGCTGGAGGAGCTCCAGGGAGGAGGAGGAGGAGGAGGATGCTCCGGCAACGAAGGCAGCCCAGGAGCGTGTGCGTTACCTCCTGCTTCACCCCCATCTACTCATTGCCTCGGTGAGAGGGATGCTGCAAGCTCACTGATGGCACTCCCAAAATGTGGGGCACTGGTGGGTATAAAGAAGTTCTCGTGATGTTGGAGGAAGGAGGCTGCAGCCACAACCTGCTGTGAATGGACCCAGAGACCCCTCAGCTCCATCGTGAGCCCCTCAACTCCTGGTGCACAGCCCCAGATCCCCCAAAACCCAACGGGAAAATGCTGCTGCTGCTCAGCTGCACGGCAAAGCGGGCTCGGTGCTTCCCTGTTTCAGTGGAGGTGCCACCGCCAGCAAACCAATGGAGGAAAATTAAAAAAAAAAGCAAGCCAGCAGCACCGTGCATCCAAATTTCCCACCTCGGGTGGAGAAGAGGCTTCTGCTAAAAAGGGAAGGGGGACGCGATGGAAGGGAGGAATGTAGGGGGGAAATTACATCCACTGAAAGCATTTGCAGCATCTTTGCAGCTCTCCGTGATTAACTGTGGCCAGAGTGCTATTAGCAGCCTGGTATGATGATTAACAAGCTCTCCTAATAGCTGTTTTTAAACCTGCTTTAAAAAAGCCAGAGCTGGAAGGGGGTGGGGAGACCGGGTGGTATCTCCAAGGAAACCAGAAACAAAATGGGCTTTGGCACATCGCACAACCAGGCGGGTAATCAAAGATTACAACCAGTTTTAATTTAAGGTTAATTATTGTTTACTCTCCGGAGGCGGCCCCGGCGGAAGGCAGCAGCCGCTCTGACCTTCAGCAGCTCGTGGCGGGGCCCCCCCGAAAGCCTCGAGCAGGAGCAGGGCTGAAGCCAGGGGAAACAGGAGCTGCAAGGGGGAGAAATCGATGGAGGAGGGAGGCAGAAGAAAGCAGGGATGGAGGCATCCGCCGCCGAGAACCAGTTCCACCCAGGTGCCCGCTGCAAAGCTCCATTCAGCTTTATTTTCATGGCTGCCCCCTCTGCAGATGCTGTTAATTAATATCGGGCTCCCATTGATTTCCCATTCGGTGAGATCACACCGGCAGCTCCGCACAAAACCAGCCCCGTTTTTATCAATGAAAACGCCGTCGCCCTGCCCCGGGGAGAAGCCAGAGCTCTCCACCGAGGATTTGGGACGCCGGGGTCACGGCTGCTTGGGGTGCTGCCTTTGGTTGAGGCCCAAAATTTGGGAGCCCCTCTGAGCCCTTCTCCAGCCCCTCTCCACAACCCCAGCAGGTGGATGAGGGCTTCTCCTTCCCCTGACCACCCGTCCCCCTTCCTTCAACCCCGAATCCACCCCATGAACCCAACACTCAGCCCATTGAGCCCCATCTCCACAAACACCCCTCCTGGCCCCAAATCCCCTCTCTCCTCCCCGGGCTGCACTCCCCTTGCCTTTAAAACCCCAAAGCAGCATGCAAAGACGTGGGATATTTCTCAAAGTCCAGACCAGGAGGCTCTTTCTCCTCCCCAAAGCCATTTTGCTGCTGAGGAATGGCAGCTGGGATTAAGGATGGTGACAACTCCCCTAAGCTCTCCTCCCTTTGCTCGCAGACAGACATATTTAATTATGATAGAAAGGCGATCCTAGCGCGCGCTGCAAATACTTAAGGTGATTTGAAGCGTGAAGCCGCATACGGTTTGCGAGATTTGAGTTCCCAATCTGTTTGGGCTTGTTTAGGCACTTTCTGCTGTTTATTCCCTCTGTATCTCTATATGCTTCTTGGCACTCAGGGGCTTCGGAAAGCCGGCTCTAGAACATCACCGCAGAAAGGTTTCGACAGCTTCATTCCACTCCGTGCCTGGGCTGAAAGGCTTTAATAGCGACCGGAGGACAGGGTGATGGGTGCTGGAGGAGGCAGGCGGCTCTCTCTGGAGGAGTTTTCAGCCCCTTGCTGTGGGATTCGTTTCTCTCTCGCTCAGCGCCTTGCTTTGGATGCAGGGGGTTTGCCAAGGTCTTTGCAACTGGGTGTGAAGGAACTGAGAGGATGCTCTCTCTGGGCACAAAGCAACCAAGAGCGGATTTCAGACCTGGGTAGGAACAGGTTTAAGTCCTGCCCGGCTGGAAACAATGTGGGCATTCAGAGGAGATAAAATGAACAACTTTCCAGTGTTAATATTTGCTTGTGAGTACAAATAAGTAAGCTCCAGACACCTCAGAACTTTTCTCCTATCAAGATGCCATCTGAGGTGTTTCTCAGATCTATTTCTTACTCCTTCCTTCTGCAGCATCACCATTTACAGAGCGAACCCCAGCACAACCCCATCCAAACCAAAACCAGAAGAATCCCCTTTATCATTTCACGGCCAGGGCACAGGAGGTGATACCATGGCCCACCCCTGCTCAGGGAAAATCTGCCCCAAATCCTCATCCTTCACCCACCAGGCAGCCTCTCCAGGCAGGTGGGTGCCCTGACTCCAGCGCTGCCTTTGGTGCCGTGTTGCTTTCATTTCCAAAGATGCACTCAATTAAACGCCAGCTCTCTGTATTCACTTCCCTGAATGAGGTTTTAAGGTACTCACATATACTTAATTAAATCTTACAGATCCTCCGGCGTTTCTGCAGACACATTTCCTATAGGAGATGCACCGTGGCTCCGTACTGTGTCATTTCTGTGGACACCCATCGTTTTTCAACCCTATTAAGTTCTACGAGCAGCTCTTATGATTTCTATCACCCCTTCAGAGGGACCAGCTGTGATTCCCAGGAGGGCAGCTCGTCCCTTTCATCTCCTGCTCCAGCTCGCGGGCTCACCAGCCCAGCTCCAGGTCTGCTGGGAGGACAGATCCTGGCACGACAGCGACCACACAGCCTGGCTGGGCTGATCTGGGGGCTTTGACCCAACGGGGGAGTCTTGATGCTAGCAAATATTTCCCTTAGTGGGAAATAAGTCCTAATTTACATGCAACCATGAAGTCAGCCTGGCTGTTGACACCAGATTTGGGCCAGACCCTCAGCAAAGCACAGCAAATATCCAACAACCACTGCCATGTGTTGTCCCCAGGTTTGTCCCCTTCCTGGGCTCCTCATCGTGCAAAAAAGCACATCTGCATCGTGCTTTTGCACAGTCAAGGGCAGCCTGGAGCCCTCAAGAAGGGCTCAGGGATGAATTATCACCCCCAGCCACTACAGGTAGGGTGGTGACAGGGCCAGGAGCGGTCCATTTTGGGTGTACGTGGCCATTTTGTGCCTTTCTCAGGGTTATTTTTCCCCTTCGAGCTAGGGAAGCACAACACAAACTGTAGAGGCTCAGCAGCCAAGACAGCCAGCACCTTTGCACTGAGGAAATTAGAGCTGTAAACACAGGGAAAAAAAATATCAAAAATATTGCTATTTCGATAAATATACTCACAGCAGTGTCTGCCTGAGACACGGCCTCGGGAGACGGGCACACGAGGAACCCAGGACACCGCAGTCATTGCCTGGCAGCACCAGCTCCTCGTCGGGTCCCATGAGGGGAAAACAAAATGGGCCGGGGAAAGCAAGGCGAGAAGGATGCTTTGGGCTTTGTGGTGTGGAGGATTTATTTGTTTTGGGTTTTAAACCATGGTTTTGCATCCCAGTGTTGCCATGGCAGCGGCGGAGCGGACCACACGCTGCGTCCTTCGAAGCTGAGGGAGCTGAGCGCCGCGCCGATCGCAGCCGGTGATGGCTGAGAGCAGCTGGGGCCCAAAAAGGGCACCAAGGGGCCAAAAATCAACGGCGAGCCTCAGAGCACAGCAAAGAGCCAGCACGAGGCCTCGGCTGGGTGTGCACCCCAAAACCCTGCATCAAACCCATGCTTTGGGGGAAAGGTGGGGATGCACAGGGGCAAATCCTGCATCATGCCCAGACCCCATGGGGTGACTGACCCATGGGCACAGGGCTCAGAGCCTGCCCACAGCCTTCTGCAGGACCCAGCTGCCTGCTCCAGCCCTCTGCAGCCCCCTTTATGCCCCTGCCAGCAGCTGCATCACTTTAAAACCCAATTAATGGCAGCAGCCGTAGAAAATCAGCACCTTTCCCTTCCTCTGAAGGAGGTGATTGCAGCATTGCTGCCTCCTGGAGCTCCCCTTTTCAGCAAAAGGGGCATTGAGGGATGTGGGTACCCAAACTTCACACCTTCCACATCTCTCCCAGCCACTCTTCTCCTTGTAGTTGCTCTGGGGATCTCCACTCCCCCATCTCGAATTCATGCTGTCCTTCTCCCCGTTCCCCTGAACGCTTCTCTTTATTGTCCTGTTGGTCTCCTCTCCACGGTGTAATTTTATCTTGTTAGAGCAACGCCGGGCTGTGTTTACTTTGTTTTACTTTTGTGCTGCTTTTTATTCTAAATTCTCTTCATCTGGGAAGCACTTTATCAGCGAGGGGAGGCTGAAGGAAGCTATCTTTCATCCTTATCGAGATTCCTCTCCTTTCATTATCTCCAGTGCTGCTACAGAGCATCAAAAGGGCATCTTTGTTCTTGCAATCTAATGTAATTTCAAATATAGCAATTCGAGCCTTTTGAGAAAATTATGTACGCAAACACACATCCATTACCTCCCCTCGCCTCCCCCTGCTATGCTCCTTGGGGTGCCCAAAGGCTGTTTTGGGGTTAAGGTGAATGAGGAGGAAGAGGACGCTCTTAGGGCCGTGTGGGATGAAGAGGGAGGACGGGGATGAGCCAGGACAGGGCTCGGGCATCCTGTGGGTGCGTGGGTGTCCCCGAGGGCTGTGGGGACAGTGGGGGCAGCCAGGAGCTGGCAGTGGGCAGCGTTTCCACCTGCCAACCTGCCTGCCTTCGGCTGGGAAAGCTGCTCGGTGCCAGATGCCAGCGAGCGGCCCAGATGTTTCCTCCCTGCTCCATCTGTGCCGGAGCCGCCTGCAGCCCTTGGCCGCGTGGTGTGCGACCACCGGAGTGCTTTGAGGGGACCCCGTGCTCTGGTTTGGCTCAAAATCCTCCATGCTGAGGTGCTGGGAGGTCGACAGGGCCATGCCCTCCCCTTGTCCCAGCCAAGAAAACCCAAATCCCACTTGCCTGTCAAGGGGGGTTGCTGCACCTCAAAACCCTGCAAGTCTTCCTCAGCACCAGATCCTGGTCCTTCGCTTCCCCAGACCTCACCCCCAGCTCCTCTTCCTCACGCTCTGCCACGGGGAACCCCAGGGGACTGGATACAGTCACAGCACGGCCAGAGAATCACCAGCCCCCACCTCCGTGCCCCTCCAGCTGCTTTCTCCGAGCCCTGCTCCATCCCAACCCCTCGCCCCTGTCCCCTCACGTCCCAGAGATAAGCAGGTGTGAAGGTGGAAGAGCTTTTTTTTTTTTAAAGCACCTGGAATTAAGGAACACGAGGGGGCTTCGATAGATTCTGGAATAAATTGCCCATGAAAGTGCTGGGGAAAACCTATCGAGGGAAAAAAAGAGAGAGAAAAAAAAAAAAGAGCCGATGATATATCTAGGAAGGAAAAAAGAGGAGAGATCGGGAAGCGACTGGCTGATTGTTCCATAAGCACCTCTTAAAAGCAAACACAATAGACATGAGCAGTTTTTAAAATGACAGACAATACAATGGGAGATAATATATTTAAAACCCATATCAGTTGTTAACAGACCATAAAAACGCCGGTACATTAATCTATGCTGTCTGTCATAGACTCATGAAGCAGCTGTGTTATTTTATAGTTTCATTCCTGCGGGCTTCTCTGACACTTCCACAAATACATCTCAATTTATTTGGATAAGAACAAATAGAAATATTGAATTCTTCTTCCTCTGCTTCTGCTGCTTTTTTATTTTTTTCCCCCCAGCCCCACGACTGGCAGTAGGCACTCGGTACAGCTCTGCGACTGTGTTTTTATCTGCCAAAATGATTGTTTTCTCAGAAATGCAGCAGGCAGACGGATGCCTCATCCCTCGCTTTGGACTTTCCGAGCTCCTTTTGCATCCTCATGGCAAGCAGGACAAGGCTGGGCTGCACAGCACCCTTGGGGTGGCACAAATCCTGCTGGGTTGGTTAATTGAGAATTAAATAACAATCAAGGTGTTTCCTCTTCTGCTTTTTCAATTTATTTTTTTTTTTAATATATATATATTATTATTTTGTAATCAGGTATCAGGGTTTTGTTTTGTTTTATTTTATTTTTCTGCATTGGCCAAAAAAGAGCTGGCTGCCACAGGGGTGTGAGGGGAAGGGGCTGGTTGGGGAACAGTTTGGGGGAGAAAAGCCCTGCTGGAAAAGTCCCTTCCACCAGCTGGAAACCTCCAGGAAGTCCCAGGCAGCATAAGGGTAGCAGCACCCTGTGCTATGAGTTTTGGGGGCAGCTCTCCCCATCCCGCATCGCTCTGGGGCCCTCATCCAGGCAGCTCCTAAATCCAACATGAGTTGGGATTTCTGCACTAACAAACGCCCGCCTTGCACCTTTGCTCTCTGAGCTCTGTCCCCATCCCCACCTCCCTCCTCCTTCCCTGCGAGGTGGGACCAGCGTGTCCCTAAATCATACACTAACTCCCATCGCTTTCGCTGCCTGTTTGCTTTTATTTCTAAAGAGGCAAGAGGAGGAGAAATAATGTGCTCCTTTGCTCCCCGGGAACATAAAGCATGGATGAGGTGTTTGCTCAAAGCCATAGTTTTGTTTTCCCTCTAAATTTGCACTCAACTTCTCTAAGCATCAGTTTTTTGATGATAAATCCACGCACACGTGAAGCAAAGTGCATGGTGCCATCGATGGCAGAGAGAGCAGCAGCTCCCAGGCAAGTGAAGGATGTGCCCTCTCCATCCCTTTTCCTAGGACAATATTCCCACCCAGCTGAGGAGCCCCCTGCTAACACCGTGCCACCACCCCATGAGCTCCCCCAGGGCTCTGCAGGACCTATGGGCACCCCAAACCCACCCTGGAGCTGCTTTTCCCTGTGCTCCAGCACAACACTGAAGCAAGGGGAGCTCCAAGCAAGTGTTTAACATGAATTATTCCGGGTGACAACACACGGTAGGTTCAAAGCTCGGATACAAGCTTTGGTGTGGGTCCTTCAAAGCAGAGGCATTTCTGCTCGAGTCCCACAGGACGCTCGCTGGGAAATGCTTAAGAAGTTGCAAAGTGCTCAGTGCGTGGATCTAATGAGGGGGGAAGCAGAGCAGGAGCCTGCCTGGGAAAAAACAGCGGGGTCTGGAAAGGGCTCATGCCAAGGGAGCCAGAGCAGCTCCTTGTGACACTGAACCAAATTTTGGTCATCTTTAATTTGGGATTTAGGGTCTTGTCCTGGTGGAGACTGCAAGGGGAGCATCTTAGTGTCCCTCCAGATTGGGACTACTCTGATGGTCACCATAGGCGCAGACCCCAGTATTCAGTCCCAATGGCACTTGGGGGAAGGCAGGGGCAGGCACCAGAGAGGGACCCACTGCAGTGCCCCCAGGCAGGGGTCGGTCTCCTGGACACATTTCTTTATTTGTACCATCTCTCGGTGCCCCAGCACCCACTCTGTGCCTGCTATTCTCGAGCAGGTAGGCAAAGAAGGACACACAGACAGCTCACCTGGCAGCAGGAAGGGGACAGCAGCACGAGCCGCCTTCCTATGGCAACTGCCAGCCCCAAAGCCTTCTGCCTGCATCCCGGTGGTGCTCTGGAGGCTGCTGGAGTCGCAGAAGATGCTCAGGGGTGTGGAAGAGACAGGGACCAGCACCCGCCTGGCAGCTGCCATGGGGAGCTGGGTGCTCTACACTACATTTGATCTCCCCCCAGTAGGAAATCCCTGCAGTCAGATCTCCACCACTGACCGTGAGAGAGAAAATCATCTGCAAAGCAGGTTGGAAGTGCAGAGAGGAGGGAAAACCACCTTTATTATTACTGTTATCACCATGATCAACACCACCTTTCTTCCGCAGCCACACGCCAAGCGGAGCCCTGCCCTGCCCCTGTCCCCGTACCCTACCTGCCAGGAGGAGCGCGTTACCTTACAAACAATTGCCACTCAACCTGCCAAACCAACACAATTACTTCCCTTCGATCATAAAAGTAGACAAATAAACATCTGTCATCTGCTCATAACCTCTCGGTTTGTCAGCTGAAATGCTGCTGCTGCTGTCCCCGGCCTAGCGTGGCCCAGCCCGGCCCTGTCCCCGCCGCCTCCAGCTCTCGGGGCTGTCACTCGGCTGCAATTTCCCACTCTGGATCAGCGAGAAGGAGAAGCTGCGGATCCTCTGGCACTGTCAGGATATCATTAACCTTTGCTTTGGATTTAAACACTCTGCTCCTGTCGCTTCGGAGCTGTGCAGTCATTTACTCCCAGCCTCCTTCCATCCCCCAGGCCCAGGCAGTGCTCAGCTGGCTCCCCGCAGCCACGCACCAAACCAAGCTACCCCACATGCCCCTTTTCCCCTTGATTTTATCTGAATTTCTTCTCACTTAGCCCAGAGCACAGGCCAAGCTGTGGAAGCAACAAATTTCCCCATCCCCAGTTTGCTGTGATCCCCCCAGCAGCCCCAATCTCCCCCCCTCCAGCCGGTGTTTTAATTACACAGGAGGCTCCAATGGGGAGCACTGCTGGGCACAGATATCGGCTGCTCGTCCCCATACATCAAAGAACAACTGTCTGATCTGGCCGTAGCATGGCAGAGCTGCCTGGCCTGAAAGCCAACCCTTATTTTCTGGAGATTTAGGGGCAAAGAAGTGGCAATATTCGGGTGCGTGTAGCTCCAAGAGTGGTAAGGGAAGGGCTGACATGACGCTGCAAGGGGTTGGCCCCGAGCCCTGCTCCTGCTGCAGGACATCAGCAGCAGGATCCTGGCTTCACCATGAGACATCTCATCTCATGGGCAAAGCCATCATCATGGGCAAAACCATCAAGCCCCAGGCACATTTACAGCAGCAGCTCCCTCCTCAAGCAGCCCCCAGGAGATCTGCTTCATTCACGGTCTCCGCTTCCCTCCCCGTGGTCATGTCGCTGCAGACTGCCTGGATCCAGCGCGTGAAAAATAAATAACAACACCAAAATAAGTGCCTTTTCCAAATGCAAAAGGGCAATCTGCTTCTCCAATGCTTTGCACATGGGGCACAGGCAGAGAAACCTGGCTTCATGAGGCCGAGAGGCACCCGTGCTGCCAGCCACAGCCACACCGCACCTTGCTCAGAGCCAAGCAGGGCAAAAAGGAAAAATTGCAAATTACAGGAGCGCCCAGGTCCACATGTTTGCACCGAACGGGTGGGGATGTGCATCACATCCTCCTCTGTCAGCAGCCTGAGGGTTGTGTACGGTGTGCTCTGCTTTTGCTCTCTGCTGGGTTTCTCCCTGCGTTTCCTGACTTGGAACCAGATGCGGCTCCGGTGCTGTGGTGGGGCTGGAGCTGGGATCAATAGTCAGGGATAAACTGCAGCCTGAGAGTCACTCTGCCAGGCTCCCAGAGAGAGCTGGCCCTCCTGTAAAAAAAAAATAATAATAATAAAAAAAAAAAACAAAACAAAACAAAACAAAAAACAGTAATAATAACAATAATAATAAATAAATAAATAACTAGGAGGAAAGAAGAACATAGCCCAGATCAGATAGTGGCAAGCAGCACGTATCTAATCTCGCTCTAGAGGGCTGTGAGCAATGAGATCTTCACGGGCAATTTAAGAGACGTGGCAGGCTGGCCCCAATCGCCTTTGCCGTGGTTGGGAGGAGTCGAGGTGCTCAGCAAACCTGTCCTGGCCGTGTTTTGGGGCAGAAACCGGCCGTTCAGCAGGCGTGCAGCAGAGCTCAGCACTGCCGGGTTGCTGCTCTCCGCCGAGCCGCAGCCGCCGCATGAATGTTAAATGATCATCAAATATACAAATCTAATGAGGAGCGGGAGGAGCGGGGAGCGAAGCCATCAAATCTGGGACGGGAGCCAGGCACCGCGCTGCTCCGAGCCTCCCGGGAGGCAGCAGCAGCTCCCCGGGCTCTCACCACGTGCCACGAGGCTCGAGGTCTGCTTATGAGCAAGGAAGGGAGATTTTCTTCTTTATTATTTCCCTCCACACACACACACAAGGGAATTTTCTTCTCCCAGCCCTGGCCTAGGACCCCTTAAACATGAAGCAAGGGGAAAGGGAGGCACTGTAAAAGGTTGCGAGCCAGGGTGAGCCGGCACAGCACAGCCAAGCAGAGGGGAAAGGGCAGTGCTGGTGGAGGATTTCAGTAATATCAGATATTTCCGCGATTTTGAAATGGTTCCTGTCTTTGATGCCGCTTTGCACATTAATTTTTTTCTCCACTCGAGCCATAGGAACAAGGGAGTTTTACTTTCTAAGCACCACAAAGGAAGTTTAGATCATTTCAGGCTAGTTTTGTCCATCAAAACAAAATGTGCAGCTCAAGAAATATGTTGCAACCAGGTTTGTCCAGTGGAAAAAATCGCTTTTAACATGAAAAACAGCTACAAAAGAAAAAATAGCTGGAAGTCATGGCTCTGAGCCCTTGCTGCAGACATGGATGGACTCCTCCATCCGTCCTGGATGGGGCACAGAGCTGGGGAAGGGAACACAGAAGCCTTCAGCCTCGTTTCAGCCCTTTTTATGTCCATTTTGGCCCACTTCAGCCCCTTTTCAACCCTATTTCAGCCCATTTCAGCCCTATTTCAGCTCGCTTCAGCACATTTTAGCCCTATTTCAGCCCTATTTCGCTCCCAGCCAGAGACACAATGCTCAGTGGTGGCGATGTCGCTCGGTGACGGGCTCCATCCTGCTGGCGCAGGGGTGCAGGACACCACCTCCCCACGGTGCTGTCCTCCGAGATCATTAGAGGAAAACAATTACTATGCAAACCTTAATGAATCAAGGCTGCAGCCCACAACTGGGAACATAAATATCAAAGTGTGGGCTTCGATTGAAGGCAGAGGAAGAAGCGTAATTAATTCCGCCACGATACGCCGTCCCGCTCCAGCCACGAGCCGGTCTGCAACTCACTGCAGGGAGGACGGGGAGGGATGTGGGGGGCTCAGGTGCTAGACCCCATCCTGCTCAGGTGCTGGGCAGTGCCAGTGCCACCCCAAAGGACGAGGCTCCTTGGTTCTGGATCTTGGCTCCTGGCTCGGAATTAAAAGGTTATTTGAGACTTTGCCAATTGCTTTTGATCTGGTGATGAAAGACGATGATAAATCTTAAGAGACCAAAATTAATAGAGAGGAAATTGATTTTGTAACGTGTGGACTTGTTTTATTAGGCTCCTGCAGGCTGGGCGAGATTGGGAAGGCAGCAGCATTCGGCAGCCAGGCGAGAGGCTGCACAATGTGGGGATGGGCGAAGCAGCATCGCTTCTGGGGGGTGTGAGCCACGCACCCCTAGCTCAGAGGGGGCTGACGGTGTGGTGGGGGCCCTGTGGGTGCTCAGATCCCTCCCTGTTGCTGCCTTGCCACGCCACAAGATGTATTTGCTCCTTTTGAGGCTGCAGATCTCACTGCTTACTCCCCCTCCCCGATTTACCTCCCAAACCTGGAGCGGGACCTGCTGGGTACGGAGACCTCAGCTGCCGGAGCGATGGCTTTGCAAATAACGGAGTTAGCAGCCAAAGGACCAGGCGCCCGCATCTGTTTATTAATTATAATGACTTGGTATCATTCATTAAGAGCTGGAATTTATTTATCAGACAGAGGCGGAGTGCCACGCGGCATTAGGGTTCGATTTTGTTCTGTGAGCTGGCTGAGGAGCCCAGGAATTAGGAATGACTCTGTGCATTGGGCAGGAAAGAGATGTACGTAGCGGGCTAATGACATGAGAGAGGAACAAAATTGAGATACATGGCGCATGCCCGCTCCGCTCCAGAGGAGTAAATGGACGTACATATTATTATTGCAATATAATTTGAGCAAAGTATTTTCCTAGGATCTAGAGCGTTTGCTATAGTTAATTGAGATCCCGAAGTTCAGTGCCTTTCATTATAGCAAAGCTCTGGAGCGGAATACTCTCGGCTAATGATCAGAGCAAGATGGAAAGGGCATTTACTGGAGCTGCATAATGCGGCTCGGAGGTGGGAGAGTGTCAACAAGCACGCTCTGGCTCCTACGCCGGGGCTGCCCCGCGGCAACGCTGGAAATTTGGAGCTGCAAAACCTTTCCTGGGGTGTGGAAGGAGGCAGGAGCTCGGCTGCACGGGGCCCTGGGCTCACGGGGGCTGCTCTGGGGTGGCTGGGTCCGAACAGGGGCTCTGCTCTCCGTGGTTATTGCATGAACCCATCGGCTCTCAGCACCCAGAGGATCGGACCCTGGGGTGTGCGAATTGTGTCTACACCTGCAGCTGCAGCCAGGCAGTGCTGGAGATGCCCGATAAAACACAAAGAACCTGAACGCCTCCAAAACTGCAGCAACCCCAGCACAAGGGCTCAGCACCCCCGGCATCCCCCCAGCCTGGGAAGGAGCTGGGAAGGGATTTCTGCCGGCTGCCTGCCCCTCCAGCACTGCCTGGTCTCTGCCTTTCCCAATCCCAAACTAATCTGGACGAACAACGGGAGTGATTATCCCAATAACCTCCGCTCTGCTGGAAAAATAATTACTGCAAGTCCAGAAGCGAGTGTTCAGAGAGTAATAACGAGTTCAACAGCGGGCTGAATTCGAGTGATGGGTGCCCAGCGAGAGTGCAGGCACCGGGTACAGCTCAGCCGGTGCCACCCCTCAGCACCGACCCCCTCTTTACCCCCGTGCAATGTGGAGCAGCTGGGGCAGAGCAGGGCTCCCCAAATCACATCCCCAAAGCTCAGCTTGCACCCGTGGAGCGATGCCGGCCGGCACAATCCCATCCCCTCCCGACCCAATCTAAATGAAAATGCAATATTTTCAGCCGGCACAATCCCATACACACTCCCTACCCCCACCCCGACCCAATCTAACCAAAAATGCAATATTTTCTGTCTCGACGGTCAGGCTGCAGAGCCAACGAACAAGACCCACCTCCTGCCCAGGGCTTGGGGGGGGTCTCACCACCCCCTTCCCAAAAAAAAAGAAGGCTCCCCTTGGGAAATGTGAGCCCTCAATCATTTTGACGTGCGCACCTCAGCGCCTGTCATCCGTCCCACTCCACCTGTGCACAGCAGGCTTCGCTTTTCATTAGAAATAAAAATAACCCTTGTCAGAAGGTTTTTCCTCCCGCGGTTGAACGCCGAGACGGCAGATGAGTGTCGGCTGAGCCGGGCCCCCTGGCAAGGCTGGGAGCCGGAGAATTTCTCTGGAGTTTTTCTAGGTTTAGCGAGGCGGAAAATAGACAAGGAGAACACAAAAGCAAAGGCCGTCACTCAGGCTAACTTTATCTCAAATTAATCCTGCCAAAACGTGGCAGTGGGGAAAGGGCCGGGGAGAGGGGAGGGAAAAATAAAATCAAACGCGATGTGCAGGGAGCTCTAATAAAAAAGTCGCTTTCCCTGTGAGCAGCAAAGCTCCGTCCTGTGGCCCCGGCTCCGTTTCAGGGCTCCGATACTCAATCCCTGCTGCAGCTCCCAGGGGCAGGATTTTTCCCCTCCTGAGGATGCTGCGAGGCCAGGTACCCCAAAATTGGGGTCCTGAGCAAGACTGGCTGGGCTGAGGCAGGGCTGGGGCTGGTGGGCGCCCACGGCTGTGGGAGGGGAGGGAGGAGAGGATCCCATGGGGGCAGGCGCTGGGTTGGGGGGGGTTACATTTAAAATCCGAGACCAAAAAGCCTCCTGGAAGCTTCAGCTCTGCCACAGCTTCTTTTACCACCGCTCTGCTTGCCACTGATGCTTTTATTTTATTTATTCCCCCCTCTTCCCAGCTCCATCGCCCGGTTGCTATAGCATCTGGCGTGCCAGAAGTGCCCTCCTTGCCCACCAAACCCGCGTGATTTCTGTGCAAAACAGCCAGGCAGCCACAGCCCCTGCCCACCCAGCATGCAGGGCACCAGGAACCCCCCAACTGAAGGATTTGGGGTGCAGCATCACCCTCTGCCACCCCCCCAAAACCCAGCACAGGGGTAAAAATGGGGCAGGGGAAGCCAGGAGCATCTTTGTACCGGGGGCTTTGTAGCTCCGGTGCCATCTCCTCCCTCTCCCTGTCCCTAGCTGAATAGGTTCTCGCTGGAAACCAAAAAAAAAACCCTCCTCATCGCTGAAGAAAACCTACACATCTGCCGGGCTTTGAGCAAGGTGTTATTTTAAGCCAGATCTATTTTAAGGTGGTGCCAGTCCGTAAGTGGAGTAGCGCGTTTACACGGGGACCTGGGGAGATGTGCGCCGCCGAGCCCCGTCACGCCACAAACACCATTTTGTGCTGGTTTTAGTCTCTCCCGCATTTTTTTCCCTGCCGTGCACAGCCCCATAGCTCCTCTCCCATCTCCATCCCCACGTGCCCCCACCCACAACGCTCTCCCCGGGTCCCGTGGCCACCAAGCCCAGCCGGCAAGGTGCCACTCTGCACCGGGTGCCGGTGCCTCCGTCCTCAGCCCCCCGGCAGCAGCTCCTGTGCTTATTTTCTGCTGGTGCCGCTGACCACGCGTAGGTGCTGGGGAAGAATGAGGGCCTGATTGGGGCTTGGAGGAGGGCAAGCTCGAAGTGCAGCGTTTATTGTTCGTTGACAACAGGGAAGGTGGATATAGAGAAAAAATAAGAAAGAAAGCCAGATTTTCCTTCCTTCTTAGCTCAGTTTTCCCCCGGAGGCACTCCATGTGCTGTGCGAGAGACCAGACCACCAGTACCCGCCCTGAGACAGCTCTGGGAGGAATTGCAGCTGCCTCTGTCCTGAATTTTGGGGCTGAGATGCGCAGCAGGAGGCAACGACGGTCCCAGGGGGTGGGTGAGGGATGTGGGGCGCGAGGGGTAGCAGCCGCGTCTCCCCTCCGCCGTGCTGCGGGCAGGAGGAGCGGGGTGCTGGGGGGATGCGGGTGCACATCTGGCAGGCGTGAGCCTGCTCGGCGCTAACACATCGGGACGGCCGCGCGTGCAGCTGCCAGACCTCATCAGGCAGGTCCGCGGCGGGGAGCAGGCGGCGGCTCCGCGGCACCAAGCCCGCGGGTACCGGAGGCAGCTTGGGAAAGCTCAGCTGGGAGAAAGAAAAGGAAAGAAAAGCAGCGAAGCCCAGGGCAGGCAGCAGGGAGGGCTCTGCCTTCAGCTCCAGCAGCTGCTCCAGGTCCCCGTCCTGCTCCTGATCCTCATCCCCATCCCACTCCCAGTTCAGCTGGGTGACCCCAGCGATGAGCCAGGACTCGCACCCATGTCCCTGAGCCCCCAAGTTTGGCAGGGGGGTGGGATGACACCGTGGCACCTCCATCAGACAGCCAGGAGCCCCCCAGGGGACAGGGACGAGTGGCCGAGGTGCGCTGGGAGCTGCTCCAGGAGCACCTGGCACATCCGAAGGAAAAACAGCCAAGCCGCGTGGAAAACAGCCAGGTGGCAACCTGAGGCTGGAAAGGGGCATGGAACCTGAAGGATTTACAGCCTCAGAAACCTTTTTCTGTGATTAGAGCTATGACCACGGGCTGTGTGTCCGGGTGAACTGGGACTGCCTGTACCCAGCGCAAGGTGCACGCAGCAGGACGGAGTTTGGAAGAGATAAAAAAAAAATAATTAATTAAACCCTCTAGGCTCCGATGTGCAGTGAGAGGCTTGTACGCACCCACGCCAGTATGTTGTGGGAACGTCACCCAAGGGTGCTGAGCACAGGCAGCGTGTCCCTGCACCTGGGCACAGGGTGCTGAGGGCTGGGGCTGCTGTGTCCCCGTCACCAACCCGGTGACCTTGCGGAGATGCTTCCCATAGGGATATTTGGGGGTCGCTGCCGGCACCCGCAGGGCAGACGGGCGTTTTTGCCTGCCCGGTGCCCCGCTGAACTTCCCAAGCTGTTTGAGAGCCTGTGAGTGAAAACTTCAGCTCATTAATTAAGCCCAGAAAATTAGAAGCTGGCCTAAATATAGCTGCCCAATGAGACTGCAAGGCGAAAGGGAAACATCCTTCCCAACCGCCTCACACTCCCACCCACCTGCTCTGGCAGGCAAATAAAAGACAGAAATTCCCATTTAAACCCCGCTTCCCCCGTGTGTGGTGGAGCTTCGGGGAGAAACGTGGCTGGGGAGAGTGAGAAATCCTGCTAGGAAGGAGATGTTTGGAAGGAGCGCGGTCCTCCCTGCAGGTCCCTGGGGCCTGGGAGCTGAGCTCCTGCTCCCTGCAGGATGGGAAATGAAGGAAGGAAAGGAAGGAAGGAAGGAAGGAAGGAAGGAAGGAAGGAAGGAAGGAAGGAAGGAAGGAAGGAAGGAAGGAAGGAAGGAAGGAAGGAAGGAAGGAAGGAAGGAAGGAAGGAAGGAAGGAAGGAAGGAAGGGCCATAATTTATCACCTCCCCCGTGAAGGGCAGAGCATTAAGACCTCATTTGCTCAGCACCGAGCTCACCGGAGTCCCACACGGCACATTTCCTTCAGCCTTAGCAGACTGTGCCCTATTTTATGGTCTGGATAATTTAATGCAGTCCAAACAAAAGTTTCTCTCCCTGCCCCAAGCACAGCGATTCCTGGATGCACGCTCAAATGGGCACATGGAATCTGGGACAGATCCAGATCTTTTTACCCTTAGGATCACGCTGGAGGGGCCGTTTCCCTGCTAGGTCCTCCAGGAGATACGCACCCCCCCCCTGGGTTTCAGGCTGCAGCATTGCCATCACTTCCAGCTCCCTTGCAAGGGTTGCATCTTGCTCAGGAATGGTTTGTTGGGCGTTGAGAGCCCGTTTGTTTTGCAAGGACAGAACAAAAAGCACGGGGGGGCTGGATGGCACCCATTGACGCAGCCCCGTTGGCACGGGGGGCTCGGAGCACCGGTGCCGGAGTGAGTCAGCTCCCAGGTGCCAGCAGTGCTTCAGTCTCTCCATCAGCAGCGGCTCCAGAAGAAGGTGCAATGACTAATGACTAATTTGTGCTACTGCCACCCGTTCTGTGCTCGTTTCATCCCCACAAAAAGCCTCTGCTGCCTGCTCCGGCCGGGGAGGAGCGATTCCGACAGCAGCAATGCAGGAGGATCCCGCTCCTGCTGCACCACCCGGGGGGGTTTGGTGGTGGTCCCGAGCACAGGGGATGTAGGGCAGGGGTGGTCGGTGCTGAGTGGGACTTTGGGGCACAGCAGGGAAAGGCAGGGTTGTGTGTGATGTGATCAGCCCTCGTTGCAGGGGTCCTTCTGCATTGGGGTGGGAGAGGTGGATCTGGTAGGGGATCAAAGCCAAGGAGAGCACGCAGGTGAGGATAAAGCCTTGGTTGGCAGCTGGAGGTGGGAGAAGAAGGGGGATAGCTCACGGGTGGGGATAAAAAGGCTCATGGGAGGTCCAGCCCAGCTGCAAAGTGCCCCCTCATGTGCCTTCTTCATTTAAAAAGGGGAAATTTTAGTACAAGGAGAGGAAATTCCAGTTGGGGTTTCTCCCCTCTATTCCCATCACCCCCATGCAGCCAAGCACTGTTTGGGAAGTCTCCTGGGAAGGTACCCACAGCAGCACGGCTTCACACGGACCGAAAGGGAAAGCCAAATCCCAGCGAGGGCCACTGAAAAAAGCCTGGATTTATCCCTCCATGGGGCAGAGGGTGAACTCCAGCCCCACCAAGCAGCTGGGTGAAAAATCCCTCCCCGCACAGATGCGAACGTCCCTCCTGGAGACAAAATTGGGAAAAAAAAAAACAGCATTTTTCCCCAACAGATTGCTTCCTGCACTTAACAAGTTGCTGTCAGCACCGGGCAAAAGGATGCCCCCGCCTGATCCCAAGCACCCGTGCGTGCGCCAGAGCTGTGCTGGAGCACACGGAGCCATTTTTAGGCTTGGAAGCTAACAAGATTCATCAACATTTTATAGCTTTTGCTCTGCAGATATGAAACGGTGACCACAAGCCAAATCCTTCTGTCCTTTACCTTCCTGCAACACCAATGACTTTGGTGCAATAGGAAGCCAAACGCAGCCCGTAATTTTTCACTGCAAAGACAGAATTCAGCCCATAATGTTCTTGATAAAGCGGAGCACCAATGACACAGCTGAAAAACATCAGAGGAGCAAAGAGCAGTGAAAGCTTCCCTGGGCTTCCATATGGCATTGCTCCATTTTGGACCGCATCGTTATGATATTTCATCCAGCTTTAGCTCTTTCTGTGTTATCTGACGCGGGGAAAATGTTGATGTGGAGGACGCCGGCACAGACACTCGGCTCTCCTCTCCCGCCAATGCGCGCTGCATTTGTATTCTCCCCAGTACTGCGACGTTTTCAAAATGTTTTGTTAAGTTAATTTGTATCCGCAGCCACTTGTGAATTTTTCAGATTATTTGATCTGTAACTGAACTAACACGAAGAGTAACTATTGTTCCGCAGGAGCAGACGGTGCCAAAGCGTGCCTTACGTGTTTGACGCGTGCCCGTCGGCTAACCCAAAACCAGGTCCCCAGGCACCAGCGATGCCATCAGAAGCCAGCCTCCGACGGCACCGGCGTGTCCCTGCCCTGCTCCATCCCATGGCCAGGGCTGGTGAAGGCACGGGGTGCACCTTGCTGCCTCCGCTGCAGATTCCCCTAGATCACCGAATTGTAGGGGCTGGCAGGGTCCTCAGAGCTCCCCGGGCCCAACCCCCCTGCCAAAGCAGTTCCCCAGAGCAGGCTGCCCAGGGAGGCGTCCAGACGGGCCTTGAATATCTGCAGAGAAGGAGCCCCCCCAGCCTCCCTGGGCAGCCTGTCCCAGCGCTCCGGCACCCTCCCCGGGAAGAAGTTCTTTGGCGTGTTGGTGCGGAACTGCCTGGGCTCCATTTGGTGGCCACTGCCCCTTGTCCTGTCCCCACAGAGCCCTGAGAAGAGGTTGGCCATGTCCCTCTGTCTGCCACCCCTCAGCACTTTCCAGACACTGCTCAGATCCCCTCTCAGCCTTCTCTTCCCAAGGCTGCCCAGCCCCAGCTCTCTCAGCCTCTCCTCCCAGGGGAGATGCTCCAGGCCCCGGCTCCTCTTTGTGGCCTCCACTGGAAAAGGAACAGAAAATCCAACAGGATCACAGACTCAGTTCCCCCCAGCCCAGACACCAGCATTTGGGACCAGCAGCAACCCCCCAGCAGCTGCCTCTATGGAGGGGGTTCGTGGATCAGCACCGGCCCTACAAGTGGCCACCAGCTGGCGTCAGTTGTGCTGTGACTGTTCCTTAACATGCAGCTTTACCAGCTTATGTCTGAGAACCAAGTTCAAATGCCTTCGAGGGGGAGATCAATACCCTTTTTTGACAAATAAACATGAGAACATCTGGGCACAGCGGCTACAGCTGCTGGAGCAGAGGTGCTTTCTGTCCTGGCTCTCAGACAAATTTAAACCCAGTGGAAACAGCAACAGCTTGGAGAAGGAGCTGGGAGGAAAGTTGACTCCAGCACAACCCCCAGGAGCTGAAGTGAGGTTGTGCCCAATCCTCTGATTTCCTTAGGTGATGCCTTGGGGTGTGGGTGTTGGTTTTGCAGCACCAAGTTTGCTCCCACCTTCAAAACATCGCCGCTTCCCTTCATGGGACTCCCAAACCGTGTCTGCATGGCTCCATGGCACAGCTGTGGGGCAATACAGGCACAGGACAGCATTAATTTGGAACCATTTTCCATCACAGGGGTACCAGGGTAGCTGTAAAAATATGTGTGCTTTATTAAATTGGCCAATACAGCTGAAAAAACCTCAGGCAGGACTGGGGGCAGATCTCTGCAGGCTCCGTGTGCACCTGAAAACTCCCCCGTTAGTCATGAGGACACCCAGGGATTGCGCATCCTTGAAGTCATTCACGGCTCTGTGGCAAGTCATGAGATATTTGGTATTTTCCTTCAAACAAACAAAAGCAGATGATTAAGGAAGAGGCGCAGCTTGCTCGCTTTCAGGAGGAAGACAGCTTGCAAAATGCAACTCTCAGGGCTTCAATAAAACTCCAGAAAGCAAATAAACGGAGTGGCTGGGGAGGATAATGCACCCGCTTGCCTGAATTTTAAGCCAAATTTGGGATTCTAGGGTGGAAGGAAGGGGATTACCTCCTGCAAAACTGGCACCAGTGAAAATGTCATGAGAGTGTGGACGCTGAAATGCAAAGAAAAATGTGTGCTGCAGCCTGCGCCTGGCTTTTTAAGCTGTATATACACCAGAAACTTCTAAAACTTTGAAGAGAAAAACATTTCCAAATGGAAAGCCAAATTCCAAAAAGGAAGCAGCTGAGTTTCATCCTTCTTCTAATATTTTTTGGTTATTATTTCATTTCCAACCCCCTTTTTTTTTGCCTAAGGCAACATGTTTATACAGAGCATTTCACTCAAAAAAAAAAAAAAAAAAAAAAGGAAATAAAATAAAATAATAAAAAAAAAGAACTAAGAACTATTTGCAGATGGAAAAATATTCTGTCAGAAATTTCCTGGCCACCTCTCCATTTCATGCCAACGCTTCGCACACTCAAATGGCTATAAATGACTGTACAGCAGCAAATTTGGCCACTGAGATTTTAAGCTGTGGTTTTGCAGCCCTCTACGCACAGGATTTAAAACCCCCACTTGTTTTACACTTTCCTTCACAACTATCTCCCAGCCATAAAATATACATGGATGCATCGATTGCTCTGGTGATCAAATATCTCTCCCTTCAAAAATATATCCTACCCAGAAATGTAAGCATCCTAATTAAAAATATGCTTGAGAGTTGAATTGCAAATGAATCCATTCCTTCCCCCCCCCAAAAAAAAAAGGCAAAATAAAAAACCCCTATCAAGCAAGACCAGGATGGGCTGGTTAATAATTGATATTTACATTTCTCCCATGTCTGATCAAAGGATTTGATTGCATGACAAATGAGGAAATTACTGTAAAATGTGGTACATCCATTAAGAACACAGATGCAGCAGATAGCACGCGGGAGCTGGGCGATGGGGTTTGTGCCGCAGGGCGCTGTGGAAGCAGCTTGGTGGCCAGACCCTGTCCCAGAGGGGACACCACCGTGAGGAGGATGGGACTGGGGTCCTGGGGCTGGGCCTGGGACTCTTATGGGGGTGAGAGAGGGAGGCTGGACCCTCAAGCAGCGCAGTGGGGCCCTATAGGCTCCTATGGACCCCTATCGATTCCTGTGGTCCCCGGTGGTCACGCAGGAGTCTTCATGGGTTCCTATCATGGAATCATCGAGGTTAAAAAGGACCTCCAACATCATCAAGTCAAGCTACCCCATCCCTTCACCAAATCATGTCCCCTAGTGCCATGTCCCAGGGACCCCAAGCATCACTGTGAGCTCCTGTGGGCAACTACAGACCCCATGGGTCTCTATGGGTTCCTGTGGACCCCTATGGGTCACTATGACCCCTACATGCCCCTATGGACTCCTACAGGTCTGTATGGACCCCTATGGACTCCTAGAGGTCACTACGAGCTCCTATGGACCATTACACATCTGTGAGGCCTCCTCTGGACGCCTACAGATCCCATAGAGCTTCTACAGACCTCTATGGAGCTCTATGGGACCCTATGGGCTCCTATGGGTTACTATGAGCTCCTATGGACCCACATGAATCCCTATGGGGCCCTATGGGCTCCCATGGGCTCCTATGGACTCGCAATTTGTTTCCAAGGTCAGAGCAATGTCCTTGACCTTCCAGATATGGAGAAAAATGGGCAAAATCCAGGAGTGGTGCCCTGCACCCTGAGGCTATGCAGTGGAGCATGTGAAAGCAAAACGTTTCGCTGCCGGATTTCCCCAGAACAGTGAAATCTGCTCTGCCGGCTGACATTTGGGCAGTATTAGGAGGTGCACGAGGGGATCAGGGAAAGTTCATGGAGCAGCAGATGCAGGAGCAGGCATTTGCCCTCCAAGCGAGAGTGCCCGGCTGCTTCGCCAGCGAGACAGCTTTGGGTCCTGGGCTTCAGAAATGAAAAATGCTAAAAATGTTTCCCCTCTTTTCCTTTTTTTTTTCTTTTTCCTCTGTGACCTAGGTCTTCGGAATACAAACCGACAGTGGTGGGGTCAGTGCCGTCCCCCAGGAGCTGCTGAGGGGTGGGAAGCAGTGATGGGGAAATGGGGGAAATGCACTGAGTTTGGGAACTGTATTAAATATGAAAATATGTTGAGTGTGGGAATATATTGAGTATCAGGGATGGATTACATGTGAGAATGTATTGAATATATAAAATATTAAGAATCGGGAATGGGTTACATGTAAGAACGCAGTGAATATATTAAAATATTGAGTACCAGGAATGGATTACACGTGAGAACGCAGTGAATATGTTAAAATATTGAGCATCAGGAATGGATTACATGTGAGAATGCAGTGAATATATGAAACATTGAGGATGGGTAGGACCGAATATTGGTCATCTAGGATGGCAAACATACTAAACGTGGGAAATAAATTGAATACTATAAATCCAACGCGGGGAAAAGGTGGAATTGACTGAGAAACTCCTTGACGGAGGGAACTGTGGTGCGTATTGCTCATGTTAGTAACGTGTTGAACGTGAAAAACACATTAAATGTGAAGTGTTGCACAGGGAGAGGACCCAGAGGGGACCCCCCGCCTTGAGGGCGCCCCTGAAGCGCCCCCACGCGCCACAAAATGGCGGCCGAGCCCCACGGGGAAGCCCCGCCCCCTCCTCGCTCCGCCACGTGCTGGGGCGCGCGGGCGGGCCCTTTAAAGGCGGATGGGGGGGGGGAGCCCCGCCTCGGCGGTGACGTCACTAGCCCCGCTCCCGCCCCGCGGTGACGTCAGGCGGCGGCGGCTCGGGGCATGACGTCATCAGCCGGGCGAGCGGCCGGCGGCGGGCGGCAGCAGGCGCCGCAGTGTCCCCGCGGCCCGGCCCCAGCCGAGGGCGGAGGAGGAGGAGGAGGAGGAAGAAGAGGAAGAAGAAGGAGGGGAGGAAGGGGGGGGGGACCCTTCCCAGCCCCTCCGCCGGCCGGCATGGGAGCGGGCGGCCGCGCCGCCAGGTAGGGCGGGGGGCGAGGGGTGATGGGGGGGGGTCGGGGTAATGGGGTGGGGGCTTGTGGGGGTAGGGTGGGGGGTGAGGGGGGTGTAGGGGGGTGGGTGATGGGGTGGGGGCGCCGTGTAATGGGGTAGGGGGGGTGAGGGGTAATGGGGGGGGTGGGTAATGGGGTGGGGGCGCCGTGTAATGGGGTGGGGGTTAAGGGTAATGGGGTGGGGGCGCTGTGGGGTGGGGTGGGGAGCTCGCTCCGAGGGTGGGGACCCCCCCCCCGGTGTTGAGGTGAATGGGGGGGGTCCGTGTGTAAAGGGGGAAGGGGGTTTAAGGGGTGTAGAGGGGGAGTGGGGGCACGGGGGGGTGCGCACCGGGAACGGGGCGCGATGTAATGGGGAGGGGGGGGCACAGCGGAGCCCGAAAGGGGGCAACCGGGCTGGCCCCGGGGGCTGCAGCGCTGTGGGGTGGGGCCCGGGGCTGTGCCCGTTCCTCGCCCGCTGCCCCCGGTACCGGCACCCACTGGGGTGACATCGCGGGGGGCGATGCCGCAGCTCGGGGACACGGCTGTGGCCCCCCAGGAGGGGGCTCGGCCCCGCTGCCCCCGGTTGAGAGGTGCCCGGTGGCGGTGACAGCGGCTGGGAGCACCCCAAAGCTGCCCGACACCCCGTAGTAGCCGACCCCATACAACCCAACCCCATTCTACCCGTCCCCAAACCTCCCCAAGACCCCATTCTACCCGTCCCCAAAGGCACCCAAGACCCCACACTACCCGACCCCAAAGCCACCCGAGCCCCTGTGCTGGGGAGAGGCTCGCGGAGCGGTCCCTTCCCCTGCAGCTCTGTGATTTATTTATTTTCCTTTTTTATTTCTCTTTTTTTTTTTATTTATTTTTTTATCCTCCTTTTTCCCCTATCCTCCTGTTCCGCCGAACGCGATCGCTCCGGGCGGCGGGGAGCTCGTACGCTGCGCTTCGGGGTCGTTTTTCATCCACCCTTTTTGGCTTTCTGCTGGGAAAAAAAAAAAAAAAAAGCACAAAAAAAAACACAAAAACCCCGAGCTCTGGGGTGGGCAGAGCCACCCCGCAGCCTGGCGATGCTGCACCCACGGGAGCAGCACCCATCGGTGGCACGGGTGGGGTGTCCCCGAACCCGAAGCCGTCCCACGGCTGGGGGGGACCCCAGGAAAATAGGAGCGGTGCTGAGCCGGGTGCGTGCTGCACGGGGAGGATCCCGTCTCGGTCCCTCTCGCGGCGTGCCGGGGGAAGCAAACGGTGTGACTGTGGGATGAGGGGAGAAAAAAGGGGCCGTGGTTACGAGGTGGCACCCGAGGGACGGGGCTGGCGGCGTGGTGGTGGGTGCTGGAGGGGTTCCAGCGCCGGGGGGGGGCCCCAGCCCTGCAGCGCTTTGCCCTTTCCGAGTCCGATTTGCAAAAGCGTGCGGTGAGATTCAGGGGGAAAAAGCTTTTTTATTATTATTTTTTATTATTTTTATCCCCAGCTAGAGGGAGGCAGAGTCCGTCCCCGTAAAGAAACCCGTGAGGATGACGGGGTGCACGGCGTCCCCGTCCCCTCCCAGCGCTGAAACTTCCCCGGGATCTGCGGGGCTGCGAGCGCTGCTGTGCAGCTCAGCTCCACGCGGGGGGACGCGCGCGTCCCCGGCAGCACGATCCTAAAGGTTGATTTATATTTTTTTTCCCCCTATAAAGCGTGTTTTGTGCCTCACGGGGGCTGCGCTGCCTCTGGGCTGGGGTAGCCGGAGGCGTAACCTGGACTTGGTCCTGGGGAGACACCCCCGGGGTGCTCGGGTACCCCTGGAGTGCTTGGGTGCCCCCAGCTCCAGGTATTGGGGTGGCTGCGAGAGCTCTCGATGAGAAAAGTTGTGTTTTGGGGCTGAGCACGGAGCCATTTGGGTTTTTGGGGTGTGTGTGTCCATGCGGGGACCGTCCTGCGCTCGCTGGCTGAGGATCACCCCCCCCTTCCTGCAAACTTGATGATTGGAAGCCGTTAATTGTTCCCTGCCAGATTGACTTCGAAATTAACGAGTTTGCTGGCGCTTTCTCCTCCTTCCTGTGCGTGGTGAGGGCCCATATTTCAAACGGGGGGGGAAAAGCCATAAATACTCGGAGTAATGCGAGAGAAGCTTCCAGCTGAAGCGGTGCCGCGGGGCGATGCGGGAGCGCAGGGGGATGAGGGGGCTCCGTCGGGGGCAGGAGGTCCCCGCGTCTTCCTGTGCTCATCTTTTGGCATCGGTATCGCTGCCAGGACCTGGTCCCTGTGCCCCCAGTCCCTGTCCTTGTGTCAGACCCCAGTGCCCACCCTATGGGGTTGAACGTCCTCTTGTGGGGTCGCACCTGGAGCAGCCTGAGCGAGGCGTTCCTGGGGGAGAAGAGGAAAGTGGCCCTTTGCTCCCTCCCCACGAGGGTGGGCTCCTGGCAGACCCTTGGTGCTGTCGCTGCTTTGGGGTCGGGGTTGGAAGGAGGGTGAGGGGACAGCCGAGGAGCGTGCAGGAGGTTTGTGGGGAAACTGAGGCAGGGGGAAGCGTTTGTGGTGTGTGTGGTGCTGACTCCTGCACACCCCGTTCCCGTCCTGCTTCGGCCACATTCGGAGACCTCAAAGCAACCCCAGGCGGGACAGCCCCAAAACCCAGCTCTGGGGCTGCCAAAAGCCACGAAGCACCAGGCAGAGGCAATCAAGAGCCCGGCGTCCCCAATTAGTTAGGCAGCAACGAAGAAAACCTTAACGAGCACCGTGCGGGCTGCTGAACCTGGCGACAATGCTCAGCCGGGTTGGGACCACCTGCATCACTGCACCCCGGGTTCAACGGCCCTAAAACACTGCATGGACCTCAGCCAAAGTCCCTGCAGCTCCCTGCCCTGCTGTGGGGTAAATGGGGGGGTAGCGGGCTCATGCTGAGCCCCCGTCCCCTTTTCCACGTGGTCCCGAGGTCGCGAGGGGGCTGTGAGATGTTGTGTGTGGCACGCTGCTGCGTCTGGGTTCCGTTTGGACCCTCGCCGTTCCCAAATGAGCTGCTTTTTCTCTCTCATCCCAGAGATTACGGAATTGCAAGTGTAGGATACCGAGATAAAAGTAAATCTGCCCCAAATCGGTGCCGGCAGCGCGGGCTTATGGTAAGGAGGGGGGTGGCTGGGTTGCGTTAGGGGTGCTGCGAAGGACTTTAATCCACAGCTGCTGAACTTTGAGCTCCAAATTCTTCTTATGCGAGTCGATAAGGACACGCGTATTATTCCTGCCTCCATCCCAAAAAAGGAAAATCTGTAAGTGACTTAACTCAAATATCCTTGCCTCGACGGAGGGGAAAAATATGCCCAACTTTCTGCTTCAGATCAATCCTTTCCCCGGCCCACTCCCTCCAGCCGAGGGGCTCCCCCCTCAGTGCCAGGGGTTTGGGTGCCCCAGGACGCTCACACCCACTGGTGGCAGCTGAAAAAAGCCTCCAGGGCTGGTAGGAAGCGAAGCTCCTGGCTACAACAGGATTATTTTTCAGCATCGTTGGTGATTTAAAACTGTGAGTCCCAAAGTAGTAAAACTCCAGGCAGCTTCCTTGCTGCACCGTTTATTACACAATAAGCTGGAGCAGTTTGAGGGCTGTCTTCGTTAGGCTCTCTCTGCTCTTGTCCCCTCTGATTGTTTGCTTTACAACTCGACTGTTTGTTTTGGGTTTGTTTTTTCTTTTCTTTTGACACCACAGCCTAGCAAACTGGAACTTGTCTCTTCTACCTCCTTCCACCTCCTAAACCCTCTGGATTTCTGGGTCTGTCCCAGCTTAATTCTCTCAGACTTTTTGTGTCCTAGCGTGGCTGTCGCTGGCTGAGCTCGGTAACTTATTGAACTTGGTGTTTCACGTTGCAGTAGCTGCCCCTCGGGGTGGTTGCTGCTGGTATAAATGACCCCTTGCAGAGTTTTTTTGCAGAGGCTGTGCCCAGGGCAGCCCCAGCACCCGAAAAAGTCATGCTGCCCTCGTGATGTGCCATGGTAAGCAGTTTCCTTCAGCTCCCTTTATCCAAAAAGCCTCCTGGCTCTCTCAAGGAGCTGCCGGGCACGGCGTGGCCCCAGGAGCAGAGGGAGGAAGCAGAGAGGTGAGGAAGAGGATGGTGATGGGTGTCCTCCGGGATGCCCAGACACAAGCAGGGTGCACGTGTGAGCTCGAGGAGAGGGGATGGGGGCTTTGTGCAGCCCCCGGTGTTTTAGAGACATCTTCTGAGACACGCAGGGATGCTCTCATCTCCGGGGATCGAGGGGTGGTGACAGCAGCCTGTGGGACACGCTGGAGTTTCTCCCTGCCCCGAGTCTTGCCCCCATCGGGGACTCACTGGAGGAGTGAGGCTTTGTCATGTCCCAGTCCTGGGCTCTTTGGGGCTGTTGTGGGTTTCTGCCCCTTGATTTAGGGAGATGGGCTGCACGTGGCTCCTTGGAGCCCTGCTGCTTTGCAAGCTTCCATCACCCCAGCCCAGGGGGAGATGAGATGGGAGCAGTGCCCTCTTCCGTGCACCGTTACGGCTTGGGCTGTCACAACCTGAATGTTGTCGTGCAAATAAGGCCCTGAACAACCTCTGTGCTCCCGCTCCGTTCCCTGACAGCGCTTGCACAATTAAGAGCTGATCTCGATTAGAAAGCAGATCTTGGTTTGTCTAAACAGGTTTAGAAACCCAGCAAATGAAAACTGGGCCAGGCGACCGGCACAGCGTGAGCACCGAGATGGGTTTAGCAGCCGCCTAAATCAGATGAGGTCGGGGCTGTGGCCGGGCAGGGCTGCTTTGGGTTGAGAAGCCTGTGGCAGTTTCTGCTCAGCTCCCTCTCCTTTAGGGCTGTTTTGCAAAGCAACAGCTGAATCACTTGTTTACAGCCTCGGTTTTTGGGTTATTGCTGTGTGTGCTGCTGGTTTGCATCAGACCCCAGGGGTGCAGTTGGGCTGTGGCCTCGCAGGCTCCCAGGCTGCCCCGATCTGAGCGGGGATGTCGGAGGAGGACGAAACCCAGAGGCTGGGTGACCTCCATCCCAAAAAGGCCCTAATGGGGCCATGCAGGAGGGCGCAGGACTCCTATAGAGGCCGGTTTGGCTGCAGTGGGACCGTGGCAGCTTTGCACGAAGGCTCCCAGGAGGCGGCACGAAGCCTTTTCCCTGGCAGGTGACGTTTGCTTTTTATTTTACAGTGGAAATGTGCTGGATCCCAAACCCAGGAGTGCCCTGACTTCACATATCACTGCTTCCCGGTTTCTTTCTTTGCCTTTTTGCTGCTTTCCGTGGCAGTAAACACACGATGCGGGGCTCCCACGTGCTGCGGGTGCAGGAGGCACAAGGCTGGAGGCTCCCACGGTTGCGCTTGCTGCAGCCACCGAGCCGGGGCTGCAAAGAGCTGGCAGGAGAAGGGAGGGGATGACGTGCTGCTGCGTGCCCGACTTTTCAAAATGCGATAATCCCATCTCGGGAAAAGAGCAGCCTCGTCTAAAATTCAGCCCGTCGACCCTTTGTGGTGCTCGAGCCGCGTCTGACCGGCCCTCCCTTTGGAGACGCCGCCGAATCGGTTGCTCCTTCGTGGCGTCCCCGTATCCAGCTGGGTGCCACTACCCGGTGGCTGCTCTGAACGGGAAAGGTTCCGCTCTCAAAAGTCCTGATTTATCATTCCCTGGAGCTCGTCCTTCCCTCCATTTTGCCTTTGTGAAGAGAGCGGAGACGGGCAGAGCGGCGGCTACCTGCTCGCAGCGCTGCAAATGCACGCGTGTGTGCGCGCATCCGTGCAGAACCCGCAGGAACTGTGCTGGTTTTTTTTTTTTTTTTTTTTCTCCTGATTAATCTTCAGCCCTGATGACATCAAGCGTTTCCCCGTGAAACGTAGACGGGTGCTGCTCCCGGCTCGCTCCCCCCCGAGGCTTCCCTCCCGCTGCTCTCCTTTGTTCCCTGCCCGCGGTGCCTCCCCCTCGGTGGGGCAGCGGGAAGCGGAGCCGCGCGTCCCGGAGCTGAGTTCCCGTTTCGCCCCTGACCTGCGTGGCTCAGGATGTGGAAAAGGGGAGAAAAGGTGCTGGGCAGAGCCGCTTCCCACCGCGGGTAAGCAGGTGGGGGACGCGGTGGCCTTTGTCCCCAGCAGGAGGGGACACCCGGGTCAGAGGGGTGGCCCTGGGGGGTGATTTTTCCAGGGGTGGTGCTGGGGAGGGTTTGGTGTGGAAGCACGTGGGAGGCGGTTCCCAGCAGCAAACTGGGTGGGCTGTGGTTTCCACCGGTAAACCCTCGTCCCCTGGGATGGCTCCTGGCCCCTCTGAGCGGCTCGTTGGTGCTCCAGCCTGGGAGAAGGGGGAAGACGGGGACCGAACGCCGCAGCCCAGCACCGAAACCTGCGTGCAGGATGGTGCCGGAGCCTGCTGCCCCCCAGGAGCAGCACGGCTGAGCCGAGCACCCCGTGCAGGATAAAAGGGGACCCGCAGGAGTGACACGATGGGCTGCGCACCACGGTGGCCATGGCACGGGGTCTGCCCCGTGCCCAGCTCACAAAGCAGACACCATTTGTGTCCCCCGGTCCCCAGCCCGGCGCTGCCACCACCCCATGCCCATCCCGTGGTGCGCACAAACCTCCCGGTGGCTCCTTCCCTCCGAGTCGCCATTTTATTTTTTTCTTAAACGTTTATGTATAACCATACACTAACCTATAAAAATTAGTTTAGGATGGCTGCCAAGAAAATCTCTGCAGTGCCTTGTGGGTAGCTCCCTGCGAATTACCATAAAAGCTGTAGTGCTGAGGCTGCTGTGGCAGTTGTGAGGATGCCAGTCATAATGCTCTGTATTTAAAATTCAGATGAATGTGTAATGCCTTCGTGTCTGGATTGCAGCAGCTCGTAGCGTTTCTGGCATCCGTGCCCCGCGCGCCGCTGCATCCTCTCTCGCTTCTCAATGCCTTCTCGTGCTCCTCCAGTGTTTTGCCTGATCGCGGAGCGCAACAGGTTGCAGAACGTGGGCTGGGCTCTCGGGGAGGGAGAGTGGTTTCTGATAGCTTCCTCCCAGGAGAGAGGAACCTCCTGCTTCCATTGAGCCAGCAGCAATATTGCCCCGAAGGGAGCAGCCGCCCCGTAACCCTTCCCCTCCGCATCCTGCGGCGCGCGCCTGCGCCGTCCTGCTTCCGAGGGCGCTTCGGTTTCGTGGTGCACCGAGTGTGGCTCTCGGCACCCAAAAGTGCTCAAGGAAACGTCCATGGGGGTTGTCTCGGTGTGAGAAATGCACGCTTGGAGATGCAAAGTGTGTCTTTATCCAATGCCACTGCTGCTCCTCTGGAGCAGAAACCGAGGCTCTGAAACAGCCTCGGCCGAGGAGCTGGTGCGGGTGCTGGCAGAAGGCACCGCTGCTCTCCTGCTTGGCGTGATGGATCATTTCATTTAAATTTTACTGAAATGTAATATTCATCACGGTGTCAGTGGCCCACCTTCATTATAGCTCCCTGATAAACATCTCTAATCGGAGAGTGATCTCTCCGCCCTGCCAGAAGCCGCCTGGGGATAATGAATACGGTTTTTGGAGCCGGGAGAGGGTGTCTCGGGGCTGTCTCCCTGCTCTCCCCTCCCTGTCTGTGTGCTGAGAATTATTCGCCTGGCTGATAAGTAAGGCAAGGAGCAAACGTGGTTTTTCCAGGGCCGTTTGTGCAATCGGTGTGTGGCTGTGAGATGGTGGCAGCCAGGACGTAACCCGGTGTCCCCGTGGGTGCCTGACAGCGTTTTCCACCCAGGAGCTTCTGAAGGGTCTCAAACAACCGTTTTCTTTCCTACTTTGTGCTCACTGAGGGTTTAGGGCACGGCATGTGTAGGGTTTTGCCCCAGCAGGGCTGCCTCCTCCTGCAGGGGTTTGGTGCTGCCTCCCCTGGATCCCTTGGCAGCGGCATCACCCAGGCTCCGCGGTGCCAGCGGCAGGGACGCGGCTCCCCCGTGCTGCACCACAGAGGGCTCAGAGCAGCCACTGCCCCTTCTCCCTGCGGAGCCAGAGCCAAGGAGGGAGCCTGAAGGAGCCAACCCCAGCGCCGTGCGGTGTTTCAACCAGCCCAAACCTCCGCGTGCTGCCTGGTGGAGCAGCCTGGCGTGGGGAGAGGCCGGGGCCGTGCCAGGGGCTCTCCTCCTGGTGCATCCTACAAAACGCTGCTCGTCTTGCTCCTCTCGACTGCTTTTATGCCGAGGAAGGGCTGCTGTGGGACAGAGGGCTCTGCCACCTCCATCCAGGTGCTCCCCGGCTCGGCTGCTGGCTTTTGGCTGCTGCTGCAAAGGGAAGGGGACGTCCGCGGTGCCCGGGATGGATTTTTTTCATCTGTGCAGCAGTGGGAGATGGCAGCTGGCGGTCCTGCACGCACCGACACATCCACTGCACTCCTCCAGGGAAAGCCTTTGGTTGTTCAGCCCCTGAGCCCCCCCGGTGGCTCTGGGGGTCGGCTCCGGATCGTCTCCGCCTTCCTGACCTTCAGAGCCCCGCGAGTCCTCGGCAGCTCTTGGTACAAGCGTGACCCCTTGGGCTGCTTTTCTGCAAGCAGGGCTTTCCTCTCCCCGCACCTCCGCTTCCTCCTCTGCGTTTGACCCAGAACAAGTTGAATTTTGCTCTGCTTTAGGATTTCCTGTCACCTCTGCTCCTCTCTGGCTTCCATGTCCTCAAATGTGCAGCATGCGTCTGTCCCACCACAAAACTTGTCAGCAGCAGGAAAATCACCCAGAATTTGGAGTCACTGGAGCTCTGGGCTGCGTTTGGACACTGCCTGCTCGAAGACCTGTGCCCAAAGCCTCTCTGAGGACAGTTCCTGGCTTCCTCCGCCCTCCCCAGGCGTGCTGGGAGCGCTGGTCGTGTGGTGCTGATGAGATGATTGATTTTTTCCAGGAGCCCTCGGAGGCTGCGGATGAAGACGAAGCCACCTCCGTGCTCCCTGGCAGGACGGAGCAGAGCTGTGCACATCGGGTGAGCGGCAGCAAGGTCCGAGGACAAGCAGCCCTTGCTGTGGGATGTTATCCTGCTTCCTCGGGGAAGAAGAGGAGGAAGCTCCGGCTGTTGGGCAGCCCCTAAGGAATTTGCTGCCAGCCCCCAAAGGCGAGCCTGGTGATGCTGTTTGGGTTTCAAGAGCTGCCTGCGTGCTGGAGCTCTCAGCATCTGCACCTGAGCTGCAGGCAGGACTGTGGCTCTGTCCCTTTTTCCCTCCCTCACTTTGCAAAAGCAGCTCAAAGCTCCGTGGGGTGAGCAACTGTCCCTTCACATCTCCTCCTGATGGGGATGGGGACGGGATCAGGGTGCAGCCCGGGCCGTGGGTGCCCATGGCACCTCCTGGAGGCTGCAGCACCCCTCCGGCACCTCGCCGTGTGCTCACCTAACCAAGAATGAACCTCTGGGAAAAGCTGGGAGGTGGAGGAGAGAGGAACTGAAGTGTTTCTTAGAAGTAAGAGAGGAAGGAGCAGGAAATATTAAACAGCCCTGGCAATTTAGGTTTCTCTTCCTGGCCACCATGCGGGCCAGGTGGGCTCAGGCAGCTGTGGTGGGTTTGGGACGGGGAGAGGAGGAGCAAGGTGAGGCAGGAGGGACTTTTCAGCCCCTGAGGTGTGTTTGTGGCTGGCTTACCCTTTCTTCTTGGCTTACCCTTGACTTTTTCCAGTGTCTCTGAGTGCGTCACCTCCTGTCCCCATCCTCAGTTTCTCATCCCCCCCATCCTGATTCATGCAAAACAGCCCCGAGGGTGCTTGGTGCTTGTCCTGGAGAGCCCTGCTCTCCTCTGAACCCTCCAAACCTTATCGTGGTGAGCACCTCGAGGTGAAGCAGTGGCAGGTTTCTCAAGGAGTTCCTCTAGGAAATAGCAGCCAAGTTTGGGATGCCAGACCCCGAATTTCACATCAGGCCCCCAGGATGCTCAGCAGCGCTCTTCAGTCTTCAGAATGAAAACCAAGCAATGCTCTCAGTTGGGCTTTTCCTTGGGAGTTGCTTTATTTGAAAGAAAACACTTCTTTCTGGTTAGTCTGTTGGAAAAAAAAAATATATAATATCCTGAAATTCTGTATATTTAGATAGTTGCTGGGCTTTGGCTTTAAGTTGCAGGATGGCTGTTGTGCTTCTCAGCGCTCATCCCTTGAGGCAGTGCTGGAAGTGGTGGCATCAGATGGAGTCCTGTCTGTCTGTCCGTCCCTTTGTCTGCTCTCAGGAGCCCTGTCTGTCTGTCTGTCCCTCTGTCTGCTCTCGGGAAGGCTGTGGGGCAGGGGAGGATGAGTATTTTGGGACAGGGCTTCGAAATCCTAGGATGGGCTCCTGCATTGCTGTGCTTTGGGCATTGCACAGAGGTACTTGGGGGCAGAGGGGTTGGGACGAGAGTCCTTTAAGGTGACCCAGCCGTGATGGGGAGGGTCTGTCTTGTTCAGGTCTCAGTGTAGGAAGGTTTCAGGGGCACCTGCAGCTCCCTGCTTGCTGTGAGCAGCCCCGTGCCAAAACAGGAGCGAGGGCTCGGCCGTGGCTGCTGCTAAACCAAAGACTTGGACCAAGAGCTCAGCATCCTGGATCAGCATCCTCCCGTCCTGGGAGGTGCTGCAGCCGATCCCAGCCATTAAACCCCTCGGTGGCGTGTGAGTGGAGATGCTTTTAAGGCCGGCGTCAGCCTTGCAACGTTCGGGGAGGCTCCGGAGCTGCGATAAGGCTGGGGCTGACGCAGGGAGGCCGGCGGCAGCGCGTCTCCTCCCCGGCCTCCTGCAATTCAGCTCCTGGCGCTGTCAGGGCGGTGTCTGCAGCGAGCCTGGGGGGGGCTCCGGGTTCAGGTCCTTGCTGGCAGGCCCTGAGCAAGCTTTGTCCCACAGCCGAACCCTTTGGGATGCAGGCTTCCCCTTCTCTGGTGAAGGATTTTCAGCACGTTTTCCACCTTGGTGTGGGGCAGCTGCTGGCACGGCTCCTTCTTGGCTGTTGGGATGGGTTTGCCAGCGTGCCCGTTGACTGGTTATTCTTTTGGGATGCGAGGCTTTGCCCAAGCATTTGCACGGGGTACAGCGGCCCCGTTTGCTGGAGGGGATGCGAGCAGCATCGCGTGCTGCTGCCCGCTGTGCCTGCTGCTATAGGGCACGGATAGCACAGATAGCGTTCTTTATAGTGTGTGTATGGCAGGTAGGAGACACCCCCAGCTCCTTCCTCTCCTCCCCAGGGAGCGGGAGGAAGCGTGTGTGCAGGGGGAGGCGATTTCCTCCGCTGGCGTGCTGCTGGAGTGCTCTGTTCAGGCTTAATGCTGCTTAACCCTGGTCTGGGCATTGGCACGAAGGGTCTCCGGGGAATTGTCAAGTTGCTTCCCCCTCTTTTCTTTCCCTAAATTAAGAAAAAAAGGTAGAAAGCAAGGAAAAAGGCTCTCTGGGAAGCAGGCAGCTGAGCGTGCGTGGGGAGAGCCCGTCCCTGGCTTCCTGAGGGCTCCGTGAGGGCCGTGCAGGTCGAGCTCGGGGAGCTCCCATGGCCACGGTGCTGCTCCTGTGGGAAACATTTGATGCAATCGCAACAAATGGAGGTGGTCTCTAAAGTAAATAAATAAATAAAAGTCACCTGTAGGGTGTACAGGATGGGGATGCCAAAGCTTCCTCTGGCGATTTCTGCTGGGCTCGTCTGAGTTGAGAAGCTCCTTCCCCTGAGCCCCCAGCATGGCTTTTGGCAACCGAGCTGTGCCGGAGATGTCCCTTAGGTCCTAGGCCTGATGTCCTTGCCCAGCTCCGTGGAACATCACCACCACTGTCCCCACGTGGGCACCCAGCTGAAAGCCCCGCAGCGTTTCTCCTGAGGGCTGATGAACCCCGGTTGTTGGCTGTGTGACTCTTCGTGCACCAGCCGCTGCCCTGGGCTTTGCCTGAACTCCTGGAGCAGTGACCCCATGGGAGGGCAGAATGTGAAAATCCCAAATCTTCCTTGCTGCTCATCTCAGAGGGCTTGGGGACGTGACAAACGTCTGGCTCTGATCTCCAGGGGTTTAGAGGGCTCAGAGAGGTGCCCAGTGTCTCCCATGACTGTGCTTCTTCAGGAGACCTCTGTTGGAGAAAGGCCTTCCAAGTCCCCTTGGTTCCCGATGTGCACGGCGCAGTTTTTCTGCCCTAACATCCCCCAGAAGATCCTCACCACCACGATCACCGGGGACATGCTGCAAACTCAGAGGCCAGGGCTGGATTTGGGGCCAATGCCCGATCCCTCCCTGGGCATGAAGCAGGGCAAAGCTCGGCTGCCAGAAGAAATACAACATGAAAGGGAGAAAAAACCCTTTTTTCAGGTTTTCTGGGTCTGAAACATGAGCAGGATCCTCGGAGATGGCTCTTCACCAGCGTGGAGAAAAGGGCTGAAACCTGCCTGATGTGCCCAGGCCCCGGGCGTGCTGCACCTCCTCCTGGCTCCATCCCCCTGATGTAAGGCTCCGACGCATCCCGCTGCTCCAAAATAAATAGCTGGTTCTTTTGGGCCGGGGAGGCAAACAAATCAACAGCCCAGTGATTTCCTCAATCATCCTGCACGCCGCACAGGGGAAAAATTAATAAAGTACCTGCCATCCTCAGAAGCTGTTTGTTAAAGCCAACGATAATGATGGGCAGAACTGAGCGCTGGTTTATGATGGCTTTGCTCACGCTCCTGCGCTCCCTCTCCAAGGCATCGCCCTTCCCGACAGTCCCGTGGTGGGCAAGGTTTGGGTCTGAGCTCTGGGTCTGAGCCTCTCCAGCGCTGGGAAAGGCTGCACGGGGCTCTCCAGCCTCTCTGCATCCCCCTTGTGCTCCAGGAATTGCGTCCTTTTGAGTGGTTTGGGATCCACCAAAAAAAATCCGGATTTTTTGGAGTCGCTGTCCTGCGGTTAGTGCTCATTTTTTGTCATGTTTGGGACTTTCGAGGCTTTCCAAGGCCTTGCAGGAATGTTCCTGGTGTGGGCACGTTGAAGCTGCCCCGTGTGGTGATGCTGCTGGAGGAAGGATGCTGGGGAGCACACTCCGTCCCTGCAGACCACGTCAGCGCTGGATTTCCAGCACGTTCTTGAATTTTCTCATCTGTAAAACGGGCATGTGCAGAGCCTCTCCTCGTGAGGAGCTTGGGACTAAACTCGTTTTGAGCCCCTGAGGTTTTTCCAGGACTGCAGCCAGCCTGCAGGGACCAAAGCTCGGCTGCTCTGACCCCGCTCAGCGAAGCAGCCAGCCCTACCTGGAGCCTCAGGGCTATCGGCTGCTCCACGTGTGCCCTCCAAAGGCCAACTCAGAAATTTTGGAGTAAAACACCGCGGCACAGGAGCCTGCCACATCTCTTGATCGCGGTGTTCCTGGGGCTGCAAGGCTCAGGGAACATCCTCAGCTCTGGGTTTTGTTGCTGCAGAGCACCCGGTGCTGTGTGTCCCCTCCCCAGCCCCCCGGTTTGGGTGATGCCCCATCCTTCACCCCATCTGCAGGAGCCTGTTCAGCACCAGGGAGGCTGAAAGTGGTGTTGGCCGCTCTGTGTTTTGTTTTGTTTTGTGTTTTTTTTTTTGGTGAGGAATATTCTCCTCCCCACCAAAATACCTCGCTCGGGGCTGCTTTCATGTTCAAAGCGGGGCTCCTCCTGCTAACGCACCTCCGCTGCGTGCCCGGCTCGTGGGTGGCTGCGAAGAGCAGATCTGCATTGAGCTCGCTCTGGCGAGGTTTTGGGAGAACCAGGGGGAAAGTCCCTTTTAAGTTCACCATTTCCAGAAGAGACACGAGCTCCACAGCCCGTGCTAAGTGGGAAACACGGCTGGCAGGGTGCAAGCTGCCTTGGGGCCGAAGGGGGAGCGAACTCCACGGCGGTGACAGAAGCTCCCGGCTGCTACCAGAGGATTCACAGGTCCATTGTGGTGCCAATAAACACTGAAACAGGAATTGATCTGCGTTCAGAGCACTCGAATTAAATAATGGGAGCTGTATTTTTAAGCCATTGGTGTTCAGCTCTTGAGATCCCTCTGATGGGAAGGGCAGCCAAAGGCGGCACCGCGGCGAGGCAGCGGCAGCCCCTTCCCGGCTGGGTTTTTTGGGGTCCAGTTTCCCTGCAGCCACGTCTCCACGCATCGTGCACCCCCTTTGCAAACAGAGCAATGCACGGTGTTTTTAGTGGGGGGAAAAAAAAATATGTGTGTGGTGATGACAGATGAACTGAAAGCTCTTGGAGGAGCAGAGAGAGCTCCTTCCTGCCGGATGCAGCTTGGGCTCAATCCCGAGTCCTGTCCTCAGGCTCCAGATGTCCGTTTTCATCTCCAGGGTGCCAGGTTTATGGCCGGCCGGTCCCAAGAGACCCTCTATGGTCTTCAGGGGCCAGAAGGGAGCCGACCTCCCTGCTGGGGGGGGTTGTTGGGGCTCCCAGCTGCTCCCCCCCAGCACGCAGGGACCTCGCCGTGGCCACGCTCGATGGCACCGTGTGGCAGTCACCACAAGGCCTTCTCTGGCACCAAAAGGACAAATTAAATAAACATGCTCGATTGCTTAAACATTTGTTTTTTAAATTAGCGGCAGCTTTTTTGTATTACAGTATGTGGCTATGCTGCTGGGGAACACTTTAGCAAGTTGTATTTTTTTTTTTTTTCTTCCCGGTGCTACTTTTCCAGAGCGGATCCTGATTTAAAAACCAAATGCAAAGCGCGGGCCAAGTTTTAGGTTTGATCCCGCAGAAGATGTCAAGGGGAAAAAATTGCACTGCTCGGAGCCGTGGGGCCCTGTTTGGATGCGTGATGGGGCCTTGAAGGCAGCGGCGTTTGCAAACCGTGCCTGCAAAGCGCTCGTAACGCATCTGCAGATGCCCAGGGTGGTCGGCAGATTGCAAAAACGTCCAAGGAGGCGTTTGGAAATGCAGGGTAAGGGAATAACGCAGGGCTCAGGGTGCTCACAGGGACACGGAGCATCAGCCAGGAGGTTTTGGGGACCGTCCCCTCCGCGGGCGGCATGCTGGCGGTGCCCACGCCGAGCCCTTCCCACTCCGTGTCTCTGCTCCTGTTTCGCCTCTTCGGTCTCTGTCCTCTGTGGATGGCAACAGACAGCCTGGCGTGAGCATTACAGCTTGGTCGGCATTATAGGATAAGGAGGTTTTAGATGCTGCTCTAATAGTCACCAAGATTGCTAAATAGCATCTCTGGGAAGGCAAAATGCAGCCGGAGAGACGCTAATGCTTCGGATTGACCTTGCTCGGAGCGTGTGGGGGTTTTGCTGTTTCCGTCGGCTTGCGATTGGTTTCCTAAAATAACATCCATCCCGAAAGCACCGCCTTGGGAACGAGGAGCCCTCTGCACGTACCTGTGCGAGTCCCATCCCTGCTGGGCGGGGAGGCACTGCGGAACAAACCAGCATCATCCTATGGTAGAAAAAAAGCAAAAAGAGACCCCAAACCCCAGGAGCTCCGTGTTGTGCCCCCGGCTTGCAGCAAAGCTCCCAGCAGCCAGCCCAGGGCCCAGCCTGGTTCAAGGGAGCCACGGGGGTCTCCAGGACACTCCCCTCTCCTCCCTTTCCCTTTGCAGGCACTTTAGAGCAGTCCACGAACCCCAGCCCACACCCTCAAGTTTCATAAAGCCAGATTTTTAAGATGCTTCGCTTGCAGAAGGGTGCTGACCCCGTGGCTGGATGCGTCCTGGTGCATCCTGCACAGCTCCAGCACGGCCACGAGCTCCCGTGCACAACCACAGGGCTTGGGGACCCCGGCTCCGTGCCTTTCCTAAAGGCAACCGGCAGCAGTTCTGTTGTTGTTTTGTTGTTTGTTTTTTGGTTTTGTTTTTTTTTTTTTTTTTTTTACATATTAAAGGTTTAATAAATGGAATTAAATACTGTGGAACTTAAGGTAATTAAATGTGGAAGCAGAAAGAAAAAAAAAAATTGTAAAGCATCCTCTCCAGGAAGCTAATAGGCTCCATGCCTCCTTATCTTAATGATTTTCATAATTTAGCTGAATGCAGAGATAATGGATCTGATGAACCTTTATGGAGCTAACTTTAGATTTAATGGGCTTCTTGCTGGGGAGCGGGGTGGGGGCAGGTGCAATCAATGTGCTTAAGGAGGGAGATAAGAGCACGAGAAGCTGCAGTGAAAACAGCCAAACGGGGTTTCCGAGGACTTGAAAGTTGCGCTGAGTGCTCCCTGCTTCCCACCTGGAAATAACCTCGGAAATCATTTGCAGCAGCCACGTGATTTCCTCCAGCTCGGCCAGGCCGCGGCTGCCAGCGGGTTTTGCCTTTGTGCACAACCCCTGACCCGCCCCGCGACGAGGGAGCCGCAAAGCTGGGATCATCTGCGTTAATCTGGTCTCACTGAGGCGGGATCAGTGGAAACCACCTCGCAGATTCACTGCATTATGGAGCAGATTGAGAGACTTAGAGAGCAAATTTAATAAATATCATTTCGATATTACTCGGTGGAAGGGGAAAAAAAAAAAAATCCGCCAAGCAGCTGATGCTGGAGCACCCCGCGAGGGATGGTTAATGGGAACGTGTCATGGGTGGGGAGCTGGGATGCGGGAAACGCTCGGTATTGACATGGGGAGGGGGACAGGAGGAAAGGACCTCCCTGGGGGTCATCAGAGTGGGGTCACAGCAGCGTGTGCAGGGCTGGGAGTGCTTGGGGAAAGGGGAAATGAGGATGTTTGTTAAGGGATGGAGGTAACGCTGTAGGATGGGCACCTTCGGTTCCTCTCTGGCACAGCCGTGAGTCTCCTGCTGCCCCCTCGGCTCCATCCTCCTACGGTTTGCACCACTGGGTGCCCAGGGAGCTCCAGCGGGTTCAGGAGCAGGGTTGGGTGATGCTGAGGCTGTTCCTGGTCCTGGAGAAGCTTTGCTGTGCGGGCACAGCAGTGGCTGCAGATCTGTGCCCTCCCTCATGCACCCAGCACCGAGCCAGCCCCCTGCACAGGCACTTGTGCAGCTATTGGAAATCTGCGCCCAGGGTAAAATCTGGGTACAAGGGTTCGGGGTCCCAAACCTTTGTGTCTGGGGGCTCCCCGTGGTTCCCAAAGGAGTCCTTGAGCTGTGCTCTGACACGGCCGCAGCCTCTTGGGAGCTTTCCAGTGGGAAAGCCGAGCTGCCAAGGGCACAAACAGGAGGAGGCGACGCCGGCAGGGGCACAGACACGCGGGGTGCCCAAAGGCGACCCAGGGAGCCGGGCTGGGACAAGGGCACGCGTGGAGCCAGCAGCCCCGCTCTAATCCCTGCTCTGTGCCAGACCCTGCTCGCAGATGGTGTCCTCCACGGAGCAGAAAGCTCTGATTACAGGGAAAGGAGAAGCGATGGCACTGGGAAACCCCGACTCCCTCTGCTCCGATGGTGGTGAGCGGGATTTTGGCTACGATGGGGCGTGGGGACGGGCGCTGCTGCCCGCTGTGTCCCGTGGGCATCGTGCCCGGCCCCTGCACCTTCCCGAAAGCCTCGGGCGAGGGCAGCGAGCCCAGCCCGCGCCTGCGCTGAGGACCAGCAGTGGAAGGTGCAGTGCTCGCAGGCAGCCGGAGGGGCTGCTTCAGCTTTGTCCCCAGCAGGACCCCCTGCCTGCTGGAAAAACACTTGGGTTAGGAGAAATGTGTGACCTCTTGCTAACCCCCTTCCCCTTCTCCTCTCGCTCTGCGAGACGTTAAAAAGGAGGGGAGAAAAAAAAAAAAAGGAAAAAAAAAAACCCTCACCGAGGCCAATCCAAAGAGGGCGAGAGCTGGAGACCGTATCATTAAAATGCTAAAAATGAGTGTGCTGAAAACAGACACAATTGGGTATTTAAAGCTCTGAATGAAAAGAGTGTGTGTTAGCCGGCTTGCGGAGAGCTGGTCTCCCAGAGCCCCTGGAAAATATGTGGTCAAGGCTGCACCATTAACTTTTTGTTTCTGGTTTGTAAAGTAGCTGTGAAATCCGCAGGGGGGGCGCGCAGCCCCTGTCCCTGCCAGGCTTGGGGGGGGGATGCCTGCGCTCAGCTTCGCCGAGTCTTTTGCTGTCCCACTGCAATCTTGGCCCCAAAACGTGGCACTCATCAGCCCGGGCACTCGTGGCCCTGCGTCCCCAAGTCCCTGGGGACACCTCTGGCACCTCTGTGGCTTGTGCAGCCCGGGTGGGATCTGTGCTGAAGCTGGAGGAGCCAAGGTGGAGGTGCAGCCTGGAGAGGCTCGGGGGTGTTGGAGCCGCAGCTGCCTGAGCCCTGCCCCAAACCCGCACAAATTTGCTCCTGGGTGAATTATCATCGCCGAGGCACCGCGGGGCTCTTGCATCATTTGTTTGCAGCTCAAAAGCTGGGCGGCTCGGGCTGCTGGAGGCGAACCAGCTCAGGTGCCCGAGGTTTGCCAAGGGGTGCTGGGCTTCGCAGAGGGTTTCGTTGCCTCTTTTCCCTTCTGGGTGCAGACACCTGGACCTCTGCAGCTGCCCTTGAGCGAGGGCTTGTCCCATCCCAGCTCGTCCCATCCCGGGGCGGAGACTGGTGCTGGTGCTGAGCCGCAGGTTGGTGCCGTGCGGGAGGGCGAAGGCACGTGGGGTTGTTCCAGGCATGTGCACGTACGCAGGTTTCCCTCGTCTGCATGTGCAGAGGGATCTGTGTGGGTGCGAAATGCCCCTAAAATGTCTTCTAGGGCAAGTACTAACTGCCAGGCTGGGCTTGGCTCCAGCACGCAGGAACGGATGAATCAGATACTTAATGGTAAAATCAAATCTCGCGAAGCGTTAAAAACAACCCAGCTCCGCCGGGCTCCTCTCTGCCGTCTAAGGGAGCCCCAGCGAGAGGGAACGAGAAGGGATTTTCAACCAAACTGGGATTTTTCGCCGTCCTCCCCCCCCCCCCCGCCATATCGCTTGGCTGCCAGCCTCTCCGAACGGGAAGTTTTACCCCGCCTCCCGCGGTCTCGGATGTCAGGTTGGCAAGAAAAATCCCATCTGTTTTCAATCTGGATCCTCACTTCCATCCACCGAGCGTTCCTCCTCCCCGCGCTCCCCCGCTCCCAGCCCCCAGTGCTGGCGTGCACGCCAGGCAGGCCTCGGTGACGCTTTTTTTTTTTTGCTTTTTTCTTTTTTTCCCTTTTTTTTTTTTCTTCTAAAAATGTATGTGGCCTCCTTTGCCCCCCCCTTCTCCCAGGCACATGCTCCAGTGCGGCCCTCTCCGCGCTGGGGCCTGCCAAGAGCCTCTCTGTGCTCAGCCCTGCTACGGTCGCTGGCTCGGAGAATTCCCAAATGACCGAGGGTTTTTCAACTCCAAGCATTCAAAAAACTGCAAAGTATCTCTCTGTGTAAAAAAAAATTGAGAGGGAGAGGAGGGAAGGGAAGGAATTTTGTTGTTGTGATTTTGTGTTTGGGGGTTTTGTTTGGTTCCAGCTTCTTGGTATGATTTGGAAAAGAGCAAGTACAGAGTGTTTTGTTCCTGCGCAGAGATAACAGAGCTGCTCTGAAATCCTGTATGGAGTCAATGCAAAGACGTATATGTAGCAGTCGTGATACCCTAATCTCTTTCTGAAGAAACCCTTTTGTTGCACACCAATCCTCTCCTTTCTCTTTGCTGTCCTCTCTTGCTGTCTAATGTCTTATTTAAACCATAAAGTCCTCAGGCTAGGAATTACCTTCTCTCTTTACAGATGGCTGCAAGAGCTTTGCACGTCTGCTGAGCTCTATGAAAAATAAATGAAGGAGGTTGTGGCTTTTGTTGCTGGGTTTTATTTTATTATTATTTTTTTTAAGTGTTGGGAGGTGAGAGTTTATCTGATCGTAGCATAAACCCAAGGTAGCAAGGACTGATGAGTGCTGTTTGCTTTTGTGGTGCCAAAAATCTCAAGGCGGGGGGGAGTTATCCCTGCCGCAACCCCTTCCCTCTCGGCTCTCGGGGATGTGCTGGCAGTGGGACTGCTCGGGGCAGGGTTTTGTGCTTTGGTTGGGACCCTGAGGGCTCAGGGGCTTCACCTCAGAAGGGATTTTGACCCCGGGAAGAGCTCGGGTGCCACAAACACCAGCTGCGGTGCCTCGGTTTCCCCATTGCTCCCTGTGAGCAGCAGCCCCATGGGGACAAATTTATGGTGGTGGCGTGTCCAGGGTGTGCTCGGGGAGCTGGGGTACCCCTGATATGTGGGAGATGGTGTGTGTGTGTGTGTGTGTGTGTGTTGGGGGGCGATCTGTTGCTTTTTATTTTGAGGAGGACGGTGCTAGTGGTGGGGAAGGGGCTGAATGTGTGGGTCGCTGTGTGGGGACCCTACACGGCCAGGCTGTGGGGTGAGGGACCCCAAGGGCAGGCTCTGGGGGTCCCTCACAGGGTCTGCCCGGGGGTCCCCTACACAACCAGCCGGGGGGGGGGGGATGCCAGAGCCGCTGTGTGAGGGCAGGGACCCACCAGAACCAGGCCCGGGATTAAGGGGGGGGTCGACCCCAAAGCCTGGAGCCGGGAGCCCTGAGGCGAGGAAGGGGGGACCCGGGCGAGCCCCGGCCGCTCTCCCCCTTCCCCGGGCCTCCCGCCCGGCTCGGCCCGGCCCCTCCCCGGCTCCTCCTCCTCCTCCTCCTCCTCCTCCTCCTCCTCCTCCTCCTCCTCCCTCCGCCGCTCCGGGCTCCTCGGCGGGGTCGCGGCGCCCATGGCCCCGGTGGTGCCGAGGGACGGCGGGGCCCTGCCGGTAAGCACCGAGCCCGGACCCCGGCCCCTTCGTTATCCCCGCTGCCCTCCGCCCCAAACCCTCCTCGGAGAGCCCCGGGACCCCTCCAGCATCGAAGCGAGACTCAGGAGAGGCGGTTTGATTTGCAAAAGTCTTTATTTGTTTTCTCGGTTTTTTAAAAAAATCATCTGAAAAAAGGGCAAAGCCGCCCTCCCAGCCCCGCTAGCGCGGGTCTCCGGGCAGCATCCCAAGGGCTGGGGCCTGGAGCTGAGGGGAGAGTGGGGATGTGGGGGGCCGGAGGGCGATGGGGCTGCCTTGGGGTTACGGGGCAAAACCCAAAGACCAGACTAATTCTGAGCGGCTGCCCTTGGCCTTTCTTGTGGCCATGAACAGCTGAGCGATGGCCAGGGGGGTTTGTCCCCTCGCTTCCCCATCCAGCGCCTCCACAAAGCGGGAGGCAAAAGATAACCGCGTCCTGCTCCCCCCTCACGCGCCTGCCTTACAAAGGGCCCCAACTGGCCCAAATAACCCCTTTCTCATCCCCCCTTTGTGTATTTTTCCTACGCCGGGACTGCTCATTATTTGTTCATGCTTAATAGGCAGCCCAGGTCCTCAGCAGTTGCGTGCGCGATGCTCCCGCAGCTCGGGTCAGGCCACAGGTTTGGCTTTGAGCAATCCCCCAAATTCACTCACTGCAAACATTGCACAACGGCGCTTGGGCCCCGGGATTAAAATATAACTCGCTTTCCCTGCTTTATACAGCTCGCTGGCCACTACTGCAGCGTTCTGCTGTGGAGAAGTGAAGCTCGAGGTGCGGGCTAGTCGGGGATGTGTAATCTTAGAAATGTGAGATGGGGGGAAACTGCTCCATTTTGTTCCAGGAGCCGTGCAGCTGGAGCTTTCCCGAGCCATGGCCATATTTTATCCCTTTATGCTTCCTTGCTGTAGCAAAAACTCCTTTTATGTCGCAGGTAACTTTTACATCGAGGCTCTAACTCTGAGCTCGCAGCAGCTGCTTTGACTCGAGGCGCTTAAAGGGACGCTCAAAATTAAATTTAAATTCATATCATTCGTTGGCGGAAAGATCTCCTGCAGTTAAGGCAAAAAATGTAGAGATGAAGCTGATCATTGCTATATATGAAAAGCAGTTTCAAACATTAATATTATGGTTCCTCTCTTAAAAAAAAAAAAAAAAGAAAGAAAGAAAAGAAAGAAAAGAATTCTCTGGCCTGTGCTTTGTATAGCTACATCTCCGTGTTCTTTCATTACCCTTTCCCTGAAAGCATCACTTAGAGGAAGAGAAATCATAAGTTCAGGCACACTGGGCTCGCCACACACAGAGGAACATCTGCTGAAAGGAGACTTTCTGAGAATAGCAAGCCACCTGCACTGAGAAATGTTTCTTCTCTCGTAACCAGTTCAGCATTCAGCAGGGTTTGGTCCGTGATCCGCCGCCGGTCTGCGTGTTGGCTGCAAAGGTGCTTGGTGGCCCCGGTGCTTTGGGAGGCTAACATTTATTTACAGGCTTGCGCCGTTGGGTTTGGCTGCTGTGGGTTTTTCTTCCACAAAAAGGAGGAGGTGAAAAATCTGTGTTTGCGTTGATCCGGCTCTTTGAACAGTGTCTTCACAACTTGCGTTTTCTCCACCGTAACGAGCGTCTGGAGATGATTTGTGCCTTTCCAGCCGCCCTCTGGCTCGTTGGGGAGGAATGTGTTGGACGTGGGAGCAAGGCTCGCTCCGACGGTGTTCCCGGGGTTGGTTCTGCACCTGGGAGGGGTCTGTGCAGAGGACGTCCCTTCCCCTCTCCTGCTTTCCATCCCTGGAGTGAAAACCCTAAGGGTCACAATTCCCTTGTGTTATTGCTCCTAGAACCTGCCAGGATGGAGGGAAGGTGTCTTTTTCATCCTGGGAGCGTGCCAGCGATCCCCCCTTGTGCAGAGAGGTGCAGCACCTCAAGGAGAAGTGCGGGCGCTTGTCCCAAACCTTCCTGCCACTGGGAGGGGGAGCGGGGGAGCTCTGGGGCTGCAGCCTCATGGTCTGGCTGCTCTGCGACTTCCCCCTCTTGCCGAAACACAAACTGGTGATTTCTGAAGGCGTGGAAACCAGAGAAGTTACGGTGGAGACGCTATCACTCCTCGGGAGCTGGAGGGACCAAAATAAACGCTGAGGGCTCGGCGTGAAGACAGCGAGTTGAGCGTTAGGTGCTGAGTTCCTGCGAAGGTGACAGCTGCAGCAGGCATCTGAGGAAATCCCTCCTTACCCTGCAGAGCTGGAAAAGCAGGGTACGGCGTTTTATTGTGCTTCTTAGCCTTGATCACAGAGCTTTCAACCACCCTCTTTACCCTCGCTGTTGAATCTGGCCTGTAGGTACAGATTCTTCTCCAGTGCAGCTATTTGCACGAGATTTAATCTCTAAGGAGCGTGCCAGAAAAACAGCCTTGGGGAAATGGCAATCTGGTAGCTTCCTTGTCTGTAAAATGGGGATAGCGATGCAGAACTCCTTCCTGTGAAGTGTTTCGGGGCCTACCAGCAGAAAGCACTCAAGTGGCACAGGTTTGAAGCTCCCGGCCAAAAGGAGACGAGGCAGAAGAAGCCCAGGCTCCCGTGGCAGGTCGGCGGCGAGGCCAGGAGCAGAGCCGGTGCCTCTGACTCCTGCTCGAGCGTCCCCATCTGCCGCGTGTGGCTGCGGGCGGCGAAAAAAGAAAAAAAAAAAAACAGCTCTGGGTTTGCCTGGCTGTGCATCGAGGAGGAAAACGAGGTTGTGGGAGTCCATCCTCGGTGCCTTTCGGGAGGCTGCCCCGTGGAACCAGGTGGAGGAGCCACAAGGGGTCTGCCACTGGCCCCCAACGAGCTGGAAGGAAGCCACTCGCCCATTTCATGCTGGCTTCTGCACAGCCCTGGTGTAGTAAGCGCCTCGTAGTGCCGCTCACCTGAATTTTACCGTCACCTCCGCCCTGTTGGAAGAGGTTTTGACCCCCAGGGGTTTTTATTCCCGTGCAAGGCTTTGCTGGTTGGTCCAGCAGAGATCTCAGCGCATCCTGTGGCACACTGGGGAGTGTCATCTGGTTATGTTTGACTTCATCTCACGCTGCGCTCGCGGGTGTGAAGAAGGAACTGGTAAAATTAGGGACTGTGGAAGGTGTGAGACGTGGTGCTCGTGCAGATGCTGGCAGCGGGGCAGCGTCAGTGCAGAGCTCGCTTTGAAGGAGTCGCTGCCCTTCCAGAGCTACATGGCAGGAGCAATAAATACCCTGTGCCACGTGCAGCCCTCTGGATCAGGAGGCACCGGGCAGGAATTACAGCTGTGAGCGTGTAGGGGATGATGCAGGGACAGAGATCTCTCGGCTGCACTGTGCAACACCTTTATTTTTCCCGTGCACCCTAAATCCCTTCTGAAGTGGCTGCTGCCTGAATTTTGCCCAAACTTTTGTGCACTCGGCCACGTTGGGGGTTGCAAAGGAGCTGCCCTGCCTCTCTGTTTCCAGAAAAGTTCTTTAGGGTTTTGTACGGGTGTTTCTTTCCCTGTGTGCTGCTCAATGCTCTTGTTGTGGGTTAGAAAGTGCCCTACAAAAAATCCATCCTAAAGGCTGTGCAGAGATCACTTCGTTCACGTGAGGCCGCCACGCGTTGAGCTCACTCCTCGCAGGCTGCCTTCTGCTTTCACCTGATGGATTTACGCTGGGGAGGCAGCAGCCCGGTGCAGCTCGGGGAATTGAGGCCAGCCCCCTGTTTGTGGTAATTCTTAAATAGTTCATTTGGGCGTAATGCCTCTTCTTGCAGCTGATTCTCTATTACAAACAGATTTTCTGATAATGGCACCTGCGCCATTCAGGCGGGATCATTATGGTAATAGCAGCAAGCGTCGTTACGGAATTGGCACGCGGAATTCCTGTCAGATCGTTATAATGACAGAAGTAATGCCATAAATAAAGAGATGCTGTAACGGCAGCACTAAACCGGGGCGTAGCAGAGAAAATGACAGGTAACATTTCCCCCCCAAGCCTCGGCACCGCCAGGTGAAGCCCTGTGGAGATGGTTGGAAATCCCTAGGTGTAGAAACGGGGTTTTGCTCTCGTCCTGTGGGGTTTTGCTCCTCGGGCTGGCTCTCAGCGTGGCTGGTTTTTGGGATGGGTTTCAGGCGGGGCTTCTGCAGGCTCAACCCATCCCTGCTGCGTGGTCCCGGCTGCACATTGCCTCACGCAGCTCCCCGCAGGAAATGTGGGAAAGCTCAAAATTGTTTTGGGGAGATTGGGGTGAGGGGTGAGGCTGTGATGTGGCCAGCGGGACCTGCAGGAGGAGGCTGATGCGAGTAGTGTGGAAGGAATAGTACCAAACTCCCACAAATAGAAGAAAAAGGGAAAAAAGGGGAAGAAAATCAGCATTTTGGAGAAGTTACCGAGGATTTGTGACGTGGAAGGAGTAGCACCAAACACCCGCAAGCAGAATTAAAAGGGGAAGGAGGAAGGGGGACAAAAATCAGCGCGCCAGAGAAGCCACCGAGGATTCGGGGTGGGGATTGCCCCCCCCCTCCACTTCCCTTCCTATAAATCCCTGGAGCTGGGTGCGTTGTGTTAGAGGCCGGGCCTGCAGTCAGGTTTAACAAACACAGATAATCCAGCTGGCTAATCTGCAGCCCGCTCGGGCTCCCTAAATCCCGCTGGCAGGCGGCGAGGAGGAGGCCGGGCACTGCTTTGTCACGGGCACGCTCCACCAAAGTCGCCGCTAACGCTGCTCCAGCCACCTCATGGACATAGCACAGATGTCTTGCTCGGGGGGGGGGGGGAGCTCTGCTTTATTTATTTATTTCAATAAAACCCCTTTTATTTTTCAGTGCTCCCCCGGATTAAATGCTCCCGGAGGGGGGTCGTAGCCCCTCGGTGGGCTCGGATGAGGTTTGGGTGAGCCCTGTGCGGCACGGCGGTGGAAGAAGGAAGGGTGCTCGGGACGCAGCCGTGGGACGGTCGCTTTTTGATGGCCGGCCTTTGTGAGAGGACATCTGGTGCCAGGATTGCTGCCGTCGGGGCTGGGGGTGGGCTGCGAGGCCAGGGAATTTGATGGATTAGCGCGCTCCGAGGGCTGGGGGAAGGGACGGGTAGGGTTTCAGCGCTTGCTGCAGGTAGGGAGAGAATTTGGGGATTAGGGGCGTTTTGCTGGAAGCTGCAGAGAGGGGAGGATTCGCAGAGGGGGAGGGGTTGGGAAGAAAACAGCCTGTCCAGTTTCCCCGAAGAAATGTCACTCGTGTGCTCTGCGAGGGAGCACCGGGGCCACGCGTGCGCGCTTGGAGCAAGAGATATAAAAAAAAACCCACAGCAAATTGCTCCGGGCTGTCCCCCGGCCTCGGAGCCCTGGGGAAGCCGGGTTGCGTGGCCTCGGGGTTGGTCGGTTCATTCCCTGCTGCTTCCTCTGCATTCAGTGACCTCCTCTCCCCAGAGATCGGCTTAAATTCAAACTTGATCCTTTGCTTAAGGGCACAAGCGGCAGCCTCTCCTTGCGCATTACAGATCCGGCTGTCTGTCTTTCCCCCGTGGCCACCAGATGGGCTGAGCTGCGAAACGGCAGCTTTGGAGCTGCTGGAGAGGGGTTTGGGACCCCTCCTGCCCCCGTGTCCTCGAGGGGAAGGAGGGAAAATCCTCATTTCTCAGAGCCTCCCCTGGGGGTGGTGATTTCAGCACGCTACGACCCCAAAAGGGGAAAATTGGTGGTTTTCTTGGGGCAGGGCCCAGCCTCGTGGTGCTGTCGCCGGGGTGCGTTTTGCCAGCGCTCTGTGCCCGCCAGTGCCCAGCCCTGGGTAGAAAAACCCCGTCCCTTGTCTGCTGCAAGGGTTGGTGGTAGCGGGGAGGGCACTGGGACCTGGCCAGAACGGGGACCTCGAGGAACAGCCACGCTGAAACCCAATCCCTGGCCAGGCTGCGGATCGGATCCGTGTGTAAAAACGGCCCGGGTGATTAAATGTCTGCTGGCCTGGCCTGCTGGAAGGGCTGCTGCGAGCTCGCAGGAGGCACATTGGGGTCCTTGGTTCATGTTTTGGGGCTGCACACACACACGTGGGAGTGCTGGAACATCGGGTTGCTGATGTCAAGGGGACTGAGCAGCCTTCTGACTTCTGATTTCTTCTCCGTGGTGACAAAGCGTTGCTTGTGGGGACATGGCAATGTCCCCATGGTGTCTGAAAGCCTCGAAACACTGCCCTGAAAAAGGAAAAAAGAGGGAACAACTTACACCCGCCGTCCTGCCAATGCCTTTATGTGAACCTTAAGGAAGAAAAGGAAGCAAAATTTGGGGGAGAGGAGGGAAGAACTCGCTGTAAAAATGCACGTGGGGCACTGCGCAGCCGTGGTGTGTGAAATGGGAGCTGCTCGGTTCAATGGGAGCTCAGCAACCCGGGGCTGGGCTTTTCAAGGGGGCTGGAGGGGAGCCAGCAGAGGGGCAGCAGCGGCCTTGGGGTCAGCACCCGCTGCAGGGGGGCTCTGGTGGCCGGGAAGGCTCCGACTGCCCAGCTCCTGCGGGTCCTGGCCTCCTTGGAGCACTCCCGAGCCATCCCTGGTTGCACCAGGAGCCTCGTGTAGGTGTCGAGGAGCGACCTGGGCTGTGGGCTGCTGCTTCTCCAGCATTTATGGATTCGGTGGCTCCGATGCTGTAGGGTACAAGCGCTCCCTGCGCTCCCTGCCCTGCCAGACCCAGTCCTGCTCCGTGCCCCACGCCACACGGCGGGGGCTCGGGGCTAGGAAGAAGCTTCCCCCAGCCAGGTAATTCCTCCAGAGCGTCTGCTTCTGGGTGCTGCCAGCGACAGAGATGAATCAGCGTTGCCTCCAGCCTGACGTGGTTGATGGCTGCGCTGCTGCCTTCCTGGAAGGGAAGGGATCGCAGTCCAGTACCGGGAGTCCATTCCTCTTCCCGGAGCCGGAGCCTTGCTGGTTCCTCGCAGCCAACCTCGCCCGTGCGCCATGAAACAGCCTCCTGACAGCACCCCGAGCTGAGCGATGGGCCCACGAGGTGCTTTATGCACTGCCCGGAGAGGTGGGGATGTGTAAATCGTGCCGTCCGAATGATTTAGCCCCAGATGCGGATGGGATTCGAAATGAAGTTCTCTCCCTTGCTTCTCCCTCGTGCCAGCGCTGGAAGAACTGCTATAAACCAGGAGCTGATGGCAGCGGCGTGCGGGGTGGGTTACACGGGGCTGTGGGGCTGTGCCCTCGTCCTTTTCCTCTTCCTACATCCCCGGGTGTGCCAGGCATCTCGTCCCAATCTGTGCCCACCCCTAAATTCATCCCGGTCTGTGCCCACCCCTAAGCACGGAGCCCTGCGGCTGTTGGAGCTCCCGTGAGGCTTTGTAGGGCAGATGAGTGACGTGTTGCAAGTGGCTTTAGGTTTTATGCAAAGCCAATGATGCTTAAGCCAGCTGGTGGATTTTTAGGTTTCTCAGCAAGTTTCGTTGGACAAAAAGATGGAAAGTGTCACGGGTCCGGCGTGAAATGCCGGTGGAGGGCAGGTGAAAGTGCTGGGAGCAGCGGGGTGGCACCTCGGGGAGCTGGGTCGTGCCCCTCCTGCTTTGGGGGCAAAAAGGCAAACTCACAGGATGGTTCCTGTTTCCACTGCGGTGAGGATTGAACATTAATATTAAAATCTTTGGGGGATTTTTTTCCTAAAGATTAGTTTTGCTTCTTGGCTGGTGCCCTGGTTTAGACCTCATGGAATAGGTTTGGAAATGCGAGCCGAGGCGGATATGTTGGAAAGATGAAGCACGGACCCAGCTCTGCTGTTTTCCTTGCAATTTGCTTTCCAGAGGAGCTCTTTTAGCCCTTCACTGCTCTCCTGGTGCTGCCAGATGCCCGGGATTCAGCTGTTTCTCAAAATGTAAAGGTGCCGGGGCAGGGATGAGCCCCAAAGACTCGATCACCGTTGGCTCTTCGGCTGTCTTCCTAACGCGGATCATGGCACGGGGGCTTTCTTTTTGGGTAATTCTCACCTGAAAACCCAACTTAACCAAACTCACCGGTCTGGACTAGAGAGATGAAAACATCTCCAGGTTTTTTTCCGGAGACAAATACGCATTTGTTGTTCTTTGCCTGTTACAAAGCGCGGTTTCGTGGAGAGCCAAATAAAATCCTCGCTTTGCGGTGTTTCTGTAATGCGTTAAAGTTTATGGAGCATTTAACAAACTTTTTTAGTGTGCCGTAGTTTATGGTGGCAGCAAACAGCCAAGTGTCACATCAAAGTTGTGGGCTCTTCCCACTTAATGGCATCGTGTTTAGTGCTTTCTCTTGGGTGGCTTTTCAGTGCACGGCTCCGCGTGCCTTCTGCTTCCCTTTCTTCTCCAAAAAAAAACCCTCTAAAAGATTTCGAATGCTGATTTAGGGTGCGCAATTGAAGCAAAGTGGTTGGATTTATTTTTATCTTTAAAGGAGAAAAATACAAAACAAAGAATCGCAGCCACTTCAGTGTTGCTGTGCTGGGAGAGGGGGAACCTGCTCCTGGTGGAAGGCGAGGAGAGGTGGCCACGAACCCTACAAATCCGTGAAGCAGGAGCTGTGTGAACCCGGGCTGGTTTCGGCTGAGATGAGCAGGTGTGGTCAGACCAGAGCCTGCTGGCAACAGCACCGAGGCTGCTGGTTTGGGGCCTTTTGCCAGGATTTGGGGGTTTGCTCCCCCTCTGGACAGCAGGAGGCTGAGCTCCGGGGCTCTGCGTGCACTGCGCTGCCCTGTCCCAGGGCTCGGGGTCGCGGCCGGCTGGGAGAGCACAGGGAGGGGGTGCAGGGAGTTACCAGCTCCCGAAGCAGCTCTACGGGCTTGGCTTTGTCAATTCCACTAAATTTAAACTAAAGAGGTGTAAAAAGGCGATGACGAAGCCTGGGTGATGCATCACGAAGTGTCCTATTCGCTTTATTGTCGGTTTAATTATGATAATGTACATCCGTGTACGTATAATGACGTCCGCACGCAAGATCTATTCAGTAGTAAAGGCTTTATATGACCTTATAAATAAGGGAACCTGAGCTGCACCGAGGGCTCCCTGTAGCATCCTTCATTATATCCCAGCTGAAAGCAGGAAGATTCCTGTTCTGCCTGAGCTACGCCGGGCTGGGGCCGCTGAGCTGCAGCTGCGTGGAAGGGGCTGCCCGGTGCAGGTGATTTTTCATCGCCCTGCCTGCGTTTCAGCCCCAGTTTGCTTAGGAAATTTCCCGGGGAGTGGAAGGCAGCATAAAATGTCTTATTAACGCCGCTGCGATCTGTCAGCGGCAGTATCCCGTGAATTGGTGCACGAGAGAGGCGTGTAAACAGAGCTGGAAGTGAAATAATCTGACTGCGGGTTATTAAAAAACAAAGCAAGGTGCAGCAGCGCAACGCGAGGAAATTCCATTTGGAGCTTCCAACGACAAACCTTCCTCACGTTCCTCCCGTGATTTATATAATTGCTGAGCCGCTTTGATGGCTTGATGGAATTACAGCTCCGCGTTACACGATGGATAATCAATCAAAATAAACTGTGTTTACCCCTCCGCTGCGGCGTGCGTGTGCGAAACAGAGGCGGCACGGTGTGAATTCGTCCCTCACGCTGGGTTTCGGGTGTGATTTCAGGACCCGATACCTGCGTGAACCTGACCTCCCCTGGGAGGCTTCGAAACCCGGCTGGCTCAGGCAGGGGCTGCAGAAACTTGCTCTTTCCGTCGTGCGTGTAGGAACATTTCTGCCTAAATAAGCAGTGGGCTTGTTTGGTTCGATATCAGAGCAAATCAAACCGCAGCGAGGAGGCCAAAGGTGCCAACTCCCCGGCTGTGTGTAAAGGCTGGGTAGGACTTGTAGGGTGATCTTCTGCCTTTCAAGGCAAGCTCGGAGGTGCTGGTGGCTGCTGCGTACTGCTCTGCTCCCCGCCTCGCTCGCTGCACGAGGGATTTCGGTTTTAGCCTGGGTTTAGAAGAATTTCTTACCCTGTTGACCAACTGTGCCGTCATGAAAGGGGGAAAGCCTTTTTCCGATGGGTTTCTGGATTAAAAATTAAAGCAAGTCTTTGTAGTAGGTGCTAGCTGAGGTGATGTGTAAACGCCTTACAGCACCCGCTCAGCGTTTCTGTCTGAAGAGACGATTTCTGCAGCAGGTGAGCCCCTTTCCTACAGCCCAGAGCACAGCCACGCATTTCGGTGGCTCTTTTCCTATCTCCTACCCTCATTTTCGGTCTGTTTGCTCAGTGGCAGGGCTTTTTTGGGGCGGTTACGAGGCGCTGGGTGTGCTTAAATGGCTTCTGCAGCATCACAGGCGCGGGGCTGTCCCTTTGGTCTCCCTCCTCCGCGTACAAAACCTGCCAGCTTGTGAGCAAAGGCAGATAAAAAGGAAAGGCTCCAGCAGGGCAACAGGCTCAGCGCCTCCCTCAGAGCATCCCCACCTCCAGCTGGGCTTTTTTTTGGGGTCCTTTGGGGACCTTCATCCCGCACAAAGGCTGCTGTCCCCACGGCTGCTCCCCGGAGGAATCCCTTCCCCTTCTCCCTCCTCGCCTGGCTGCGAGGGGATCACAGCTGCTGAGTAAACGTTAAGATAATGGTGTTATTACGGAGTAATTATACCGCAAGTTATTGAATTAAAAGTGATGAGGCTGCCTGGAATGCCAAGCGGGGAGAGGAGGGAGAGGCAGGGAAGGTGGGGAGCAGAGCAAACCTAATAAATCCCCTCTTGTCGAGAGCCCCTCGCTGCCGGGACCGGGACTGAGAATGAATGAAAGGGAAGCTCAAAGAGCTAATAAATAAAGCATTTCCCTGCGAATAGAGGGTATAATTAGAAACCGTGGCCCTGTGGTTTTGTGTCTGCCCTGGGGTGGAATCTGCTCAGCGCTGCACCGCGGCGATAAAACGGGGAGACAATGCCGAGCTGGTGTCGCGCAGTTGTTAACTTTTGAGGAAGGAGACGTGTTGTTCCTCTCTTCTTCTCGAAAAATAAAAATAATAATAAATAATTTAAGCTTTATGTTGCAAAACTTCAATAACTGGCTGTACCCTGGAGCCTCTCCATCAGGAACTCGGGCTGATTTTGCATTTTTATTTCTGTATATTTTCTGGAGGGGGAGGCTCTTCTCTTTCTTCCATTTTCTTTTTTTTTTTTCTTTTTCCCCAGGAGTGCCAAACAAAACTGCTTCTTTTTTCTTTTTTCTCTTTTTTTTTTTTTCTTTCTTTTCCTTCTATCTCAGGCTGGGATTTACCTACAGATACAACCCCCGACTCCTCTCCAGCTACAGCAGCGGTGTTGCCGTGCTAGCAGCCGGCGTGCGCGCGTTCCTCCCTTCCTCCCAGCTCGTCCTTTATCTCTGCTAGCTCAGCCCTGGCAGCTCTCACCTTCTCAGCTGTGGCATATGGGACACGGGGCCTCCCAAATGACACGTACAAACAGCTAAAACCCCTCCCAGGCGGGATAAAGTCTGTTAAAGTGAGGTTTGTGCCTGAGCCTCCATCTCCCCTTACACCACGGGCATCCTCCGGGGTTGGATGAGCCTCTGCCTCTGCTGGTGCCTCCCTTCTGCCTCTTTGGGATGGGGATCACGGGTGGGACCCAGAGATCCCAAAGCAGTAAATGCAGCAGCAGGCGGGTGCCTGGGGCGTGTCGGTGGAAGGCAACAGGAGGATCAGTGGTGGGGAGCAGACGGAAAAGGGGATGCATAAAAAACCCTCTTGGGGGCTGGGCAATAGCCACTGGATTTTCACAGGTAAAAAAGGAAAAAAGGTGCTGCCTCCTTCCTCTCGCTGTGCGCCCCTGAAAGTCGGGGGGAGGAAGGAGGAGTTTGCGTCTTTGCAGGTTTTTAACCTCAAAATGTCTTGGGTGGCTTTGGCTGAAGGGAGGGGTGTGAATAGGAAGGGTCCCCCCGCCCCGAGCGGGTGCTTGAGGAGCTGGAATGATTTGTGAGAGGCGCTTTGGTAGGTGCTAGAGGGCTGTGGAGTGTTTACCTGCCTTTGCAACCTAAAAAGCCCTAATAAAATACACACCAGGAGCATTAACAATGAAACTATTTTGAGGATTATTAAGCTATTAGAGAAGAATGGAAGGAAATCTGCCTGGCATTATGTGCGGTGCCACGAGACATTTAAATGAATACTTTCCCTATAGCAGCTCCTTCAGAAACCTCAGAGCACTTAAACATCCTCAGTGAGAGAGACCCTGGGTGCTGGGAGACGGCTCTGGAGCATTTTCTTCCCGTTTCATCTTGGGGAAACTGAGGCAGAGCCGTTTGGGCACTGTGGCCACCGCGGGAAGGGTGAGCGGGGTGTGCTTCCCGTGGGGTTTCCACCAACCTTTGGCGTGATGAATGCTAGAAAATCCCCACGTCCAGCAGCGTCCCCGCTGCCTGGGGGTGCCGGATTGCATTGTTTTCCTCTCCCCCAGCTCATCGTGCTGCTGGGGAGCAGATCTGGGCTGTGGGCACCACCAACATCCTCCCGGCTTCTCCTGACGGCCGCCGCAGCGTTTGCAGCGCTGCCCGTACCCCTCCCAGGGCAGCCCATAAACCCTGCCGTAATGTTATTTACTTGTAAAAGGCAATTTGTAAAGATCTGTCTGGGGGCTGCTGTCACCATTTCCATGGGATTTATTTTTCATTTATTTACGGTTTATGCGCATGTATAAGCGCTTCTTCTTTCCCCTCATAATCTCAAACTCAATTGTCCCTTGGACTTTGCTGTCACCACTCGCAGCATCAGCTGTGCGGGTCCCAGGGCTGCCTCATACAGCTTTTTTTTTTATTATTTTTATTTTTACTTTTTTTTTTTCTGAAGATGGAGAGGATCTGTAGTCAGTGCATCGAGCTCGGGGCTTGCAGTTTGCTTCGGGATGGAGGAGAGCCTGGAGCTTCTGGTGCAGCCAGGCTGGGAGGGAGGGAGCAGATGAGGTGCTAAATTCCTGGCGTTGGATTTGGGATAATAAATGAAGAATTTCCTGGCTTCGAGGACGCACAAATTGTTTGGTTCTGATTTGAAGGAGCGTTTTCTGCCTGGTCTGTGGGCAGTCTGTTGGCCGTGGGGTCTGGGGCTTTTGTTTTACCTCTGCTTAGCACCGGGGGTAGCAGGTCGCTACCTGAAGGCGCTGGCTTACAAACAAGGTCAGGGCATCCAGCAAAGGCCTCCCACGTCTTAAATTTCTCCTGGCTGCCAGCATTCGGTGTTTGCTCAAGATTTCTGTTTGCCTTCACTTCTAATGATCCCACCTAAAATAAAGGCTCGACTCTTCTCCCCGCTGGATGCCCTTGGTGGAAGACAACCGGGGGAAACGGCCGCTGCAGATCTGTGCCTGAGCTGGGAGCAGCTCCGGGATCCTCAGCATCGATGTGCAGCCCTTCAGCCGTGCCATCCCCCTCGAGCAAACCCTGAAATAGATCCCGGCACGGCCCAGGTCCCGGGCAGACGTCTGAAACGCTCGGTAGCTGCCGACCCAGGGCTGTGTTCTTCTAGGAACAGTCAGAGAAGGGACCTGAACTGGTGGAGTCACCGGGTACGTGGAGGAACACAGCCTAAAAAAAAACAAAATCAAATAGGAGAGCTGGCAGTGGAGCTCTTTGAAAATTGTTCAAAGGGACCTTGTCAATGTGAGGCTCCTATTTATGTTTTTTAGTCCTCCTCCCTCTTTCATTTGTTGATACAATCTTGGAAGTGGGAGGATTTACAGAAATGCGTGCGTTTTTTAAGCTGCTTCTTCAGACACCTTTTTTCCCTCGTAAACACCGTTTGAGGCCCAGCTGGAAAATACAAACACGGAAAAGTCCTCAGCAGACCCCTCCTCTGCTCGCTTCACAACCTGAGAGTCAGCTTGCTGCTGGATGTGGCCTCAAGGTAGCTGCTCAGCTTCACAGCTGCACCAAGGACAGAGCGGTAAAAACCCGTGGGCAGCCCTATATTCAACCCCATCAAGGGCTCCTCTAAGGGTCTGGGCCTCCAGGACAAGGATGCTCAGCACCACGGGGGCTCTCGAGGTGGGTCCGTCCGGTCTCTGAGTAGGAAGGATTATTTCGGAGTATTTGGGGCCATCTGAAACAATCCCCAGGGTGAAGGAGGAGGAGCACCCTTCAGCCTTTCCTGCGCTGGAGCAGCTTTTGGATCTCCCCTCCCGGTTTCGGACTCCATCAGGGCACCCAAAAAAATCGTCAACGAGGATCTCTCCTGCAGGGAGGGGGCTGCAGCACCTCAGGCCATGGAAGTCAGTTTTGAGAAGTTTTTCCTGCTGCTGGTTGCAGCAGCAACAGCGCCAGGGCACTGAGTGATGTACAGACCCAGCTCACGTAACCAAGGGCGCGGTGTATTTGCTGAAATTTACTGAAAAAACGGTGTTTTTACCAAAAATTACCACCAAAGGCTCCGCGGGTGCTGCGTTTTGCACCTTCACGGGGCCTGCTGGTTACCTGGAGGACGGGTAAGGGCTAAGAGGAGGTTACACCCGAGCAGCCTTAAACTTCTGTGCGAATTAACAAGCGAAGGCAAAACCTGGGGGGTCCCTTGGCTGCACTCCCCACCGGCTCCTGGGCACGGCTCTGACAAGCTCGTGCTAAAACCATGCCAGCCCCCGGCTTGCGAGGAGCAGCTTTGAGAGTCGGTGATTTTAGGGGGGTTGCACTTGGCTGAACCATTTGCAGAGGTGCTGGGGAAGGGGGAGAGGAGACAGCAGAGCTCCTTCCCCCCGGCCAGGTACAGCTGCGGAGAGAAGGGATTTCCCCGCGGACACGGGGCAATGGAGCTGGGCTCGGAGCTCAGGGGCTCTCAGGGTGGATCCATCCCGTGTCTGCCGAGGATTATTTCAGGATCAGCCCATGGGTGCTGCAGAGCTGTGTCCAGGCCGGGGCTGGGAAGTGGCTTTGGGGTGCGGTGCCAGTCCCTTTACCTCGTTTTTTTTTTTTTCTGGCTGTGGAAAACCCGCAACGCCTGCAGGAGCCGAGTTCAGATGGCTGCTCTCGGTGTCTGGCCCTGGGAGCTATGGAAAGCAGCGCTCGCAGTCCTGTTCGAACCTGCAAGCTGACGAGTTAAAAGGTTGTTTTGACCCTTCGGGATATTTAAATAATCATTTATTTTTTTTTTAACCTTCCTTCTCCCAGTTTTACGAGAGGGCCACGCCAAGAGCTTTGTGTTGGGAGGTAGCGCAATTACAGCAAGTCCAGGCGAGTGGATGTCCCCAGGGGCTGTTTCATAGCTGGTTTTCACTCTCCTTTTTATTTTTTTTTCTCCTTCCCCCACCCCACTGATTGCTCTCGCTCCTCCGCTCCCCACGCGCGTGCGGTGCGGCCGCGGGACCCCCCTGCCGTGGGGAGCGGCCGCGCTGGTGACATGGGGACAGCGTTGGGTCTGTAGGTCCACGCAGGAGAGGGGGAGCACCACAAACTCGTGTTTTGCTCGTGGGCTCTGTGCTTCATGAGCCGGGCAGGGTTTTATTTTTGGGCTGCCTCTCACCTTCTGGAAAATGCCTGACCCCTACGCGGGTGCTGCTGCCCCGGCGTCTGTCGGCCCGCGGGGCCCCGCGTGCCTCGGGCTCTCCCCTCCAGCGTGGGTGCAGGGGGAGGCCTGGGGAGGTGTTTTCGTGTCCCCAGATCCACACTGGGCGCCCCGCTGCTCGCTTTTCTGGGATGGGAAGAAGCACCGAGTGTTCCCGTGGGCGAGAGGCGCGGGTGAGAGCCGTCAGCTCCTTTGCTGCTCCTGCCCACGGGCTCCAAGGGGGCCGAGGAGGTCGGGCAGCGTGTGCAGGGCTCTGCTGCTGCCCCCTGCATGGCCTCGGTCGTGCTCACCGGGCTGTGGGGTGCCGAGAAGGCAACCACAACCTGAAACCACGACCACAACCTGGGGCAGGGGGATCCTGGTGTGCACTGTGCTGCCCGCAGCCCCCCGGCACCCCTCACCCCCTGGGTTTGGCTCCTGCCCTGGGGCTGCCTCTGTACGGCGCTTCCTGGGGGCATGCAAGCACCGTGTGGGTGCACATCCTCTCTCCAAAGGGTTTTTTTGGGGATTTTCTTGGGGGTGACTGCCGTTAGCACACATGAGCGTGTCTCCAACCCAAACGGGTGTGTGAGCAGGAGCACGTCAGGGCTGGCGGTGCTTCTGAAGCCTGTCCTGGGCTTTCTAAACGCGGACTGAGCTCGTGGTGCTCGGGGAAGGAGCAGGAAATTATCAGCACGTTCAAAGAGGTGAGGATGAGCGCGAGATGGCCGAGGGCGTCCAGCCCTGGCAGGAGCGGCGCCGTGGCTGCGAGCGGAAAAAAATCCCAGAGAGCTGGGGAGAGCTCTGCTCCCGGGAGCGGTCTGAAACGGGTGGCTGAGAGCCCTGCTGTGCTCGCTGCCTTTTGCCCACTTGATTTAATTTCCAGCCTCACCGAGGCCTCTCCAGCCAAACAGCAAAGCGGTTTGGGTTTCGTTGCCAGCCAGGTGCACGTGGGGGCAGGAGGTGTGTGCGTGGAGCTGCGGCTCCTGCTCCCCAGCCGCCTCTCTCTTCCCTGGTTGCTTTTGCCCCAGGAGCTGAGGTTTGCACCCTGACGACGTTTTTTGTTCCCTGGGGTAAAGCTGGAGGTTTAGGGGTGTTGTTTTCCTCTGGGCAGATAACGTCTTTGCATCTTCTGGCTGGGTGGATTTTGCTCTGGAATAAAGTGGAGCCAACCCCAGCACGGTTCTGCTGGGAGAGCAAAGATCATCAAAGCCCCTTTAATTCGCAATTAGTCCCTCTGCCCGAGGCTTTGAGAATTGCTTAGATAAACTGCATTAAAAGTTAAATCGGAATTAACCTTTCCTCGCATAAATGACCCCTCGCAGCCCCAGCTGCAGCAGAATGGGGCTGGATGCAGGGCACGGGGCTCCCAGCGGGGCAGCCCCTTCTTGGGGCTAAAACGGGCGAGTTTGGGTCCGTTCCCCTCGCGGGACACCCGTCCCATTGGGGCTGCTCCTCTGCGTGGCTCGGCCCCGCCGCGAGCTGCCCCTTGGCACGGGGCTGCCACACCAGGGTATTTTTAGAGAAGATAAGAGAGGACGGCAGGAGAGAGGGCTGCGTTCCAGGCAGCTCCGACTCTTTAATTATGTTTTTGGTCTAGAAAATGATACGGTTCCCGGAGCGTAAATAGAGAACGTATGGAAGGTAATTGCACCTCCGGGTGCAGAGCAGCTGGAGCAGGGAGAGGCCACGGCCGTGCAGAGACCGGGATGGGAGGCGAGGGAGAAGCCGGGGCACCTCCCTGTGCCCGTCCCGTCCCTTGGGGGCACGGATGAGGACCTCAGAGGGGTCCCATGGAGACTTGGCCTTTGAGCCATCCCGCTGCCGTCAGTGCCAGTATTTTGGAGCAGTTCCCTACAAAGCTGCCCCCTGGGTCACCACCAGGGCGCAGAGGACGAGCCAGGGTGTCTGGGGATGGTGGAAATCCTCCCCCAGCCTCGTACAGCCCCGGACGGAGAGCTGAGGTTGCTCCGCAGGGAGGAAGGAAATCTAGGGCTTGGGTTTGTGGTTGTGTCTTCCAGCCTGCTCAAGAGTGGGGCACATGGGAGGAGAGAGCCTCAGATGTTCTCCACAATTTCTTTTTCTTCGGAGCTGCCCTGATTTTGGGTGTGAAACCCGGAGCTGGCAGGGGTGTGGGGTTGGGGGGCTCGCTGCAGCAGCTCCTGAGCACCCTTGGCTGAGCCGCTGGCGTCCTTTGCTGTGTGCTGCCCAAAAAGACATTCCTGTTCTGCAGGAGAGGGGGCAAGCGCAGAAGCTTTTTCTTCTAAGTACCTTTTCTTTTGATTTTTTAATCCAGACAAGTGTAGTTTTTGGTGCATCCCCTTTTAAACAACGCGTTAAATTCAGCCCCCCCCCAAGCTCTGCGATTCGCTGCGTGTTGCCCTTCTCCTTCCCCGCCTTCCACGAAGCGAAGCGGCTCGAGGACGCTGCAAACAAAGGCAAGGGCACCACGCTTGGGCTGCCGCCGTGCGCTCCGAATCCAGCGGGTGCTGTGTGCAGGGCTCAGGACCTTGCAGGGCTCAGGACCTGCAGCGACGAGGAGCCGAAACCTTGGGTAGGCGCAGGAGCACGAGAAGGGACCTGGGGTGACCCGGTCCCTGCAGATGCTCGGCTCTGTGCACAAGATGAGTTTTCTCCAGGTGGGACTTGGCTCTCCAGGCACCTCCAAGCCCGTCCCAGAAGTCGGGATGTTCTCGGGATGTTCTCGGGATGTTCTCGGGCCCCGGAGCCCCGTCATGGGGAGCCCAGCACGTTCTGCCCGAGATGAAAAGCGCTGGTCTTAATCGGGGAGGAAGCCGGGGTAATTGCTCTGGGAGATAGGAAAGGGACTCCGGGGAAAACAGCTGGGACTGGACGAGGAAATCCAGGCTCCAACCTCAAACCTGCCCGCAGCTGCCATCCGGACGGGGTTTTGCAGAGCCTTCACCCTGCCGCCCTCCTCGGCTTTAACTCTCCTCTGGCCGAACGCTGGACGTGGGGGATTTTTTTTCCCTCCTCCTCTCTCCCGTTTCCCAGTATAAATCCATGGAGCAAAGCCGCCAGCTCTGTTTATTGAACACAAATAGAAGATAAAATAGTGGAAAACTAATTTTTTCATGCTCATTGGTGGGAAAGATTAAAATTATGCAAATCCTCGGCAGCGAGCTTGGTGCAGAGATAAGGGGATGTTCAAGTCGGCTGGCTGCCTGCTAATTCACTCATTGAAAAAGAAATGAGCAGGAAAGCTGTGATCGGCGTCACCGGCCCCTCATGGCGCTCACGGGGCCGGGATTTCTTCGCCGTGCAGGGAGGAAGGCGAACAAAGGAAACCTTTTTTTGGAGGAGCGTGGGGTGTGCAGCGAGGTGCAGCCACTCGCCCTGAACTCACGGGTCTTCAAGCACCAGCTGCAGTGGCGGTGATGGAGCACCAAGACCTCATCCAGGACACTTCTGCTGACCTCCAGCCTTCCAGTTCGCAATGACCTTAAAGTCCTCAAGAGCTCAAGCATTTGTCTGTTTTTCCCCCAAGCGTGATGGTTCTGGGGGTGAAGGAGGCGAAATCTGCCGCGTGGATCCCTCGTGGGTCTGGGCAAGGCTGAGATGTGAGCGGGGAACCTCCAAAGAGGAGCGCTGCTGGTGCTGGCTGCTTTTTGCTGTGGTTTTGGGGGCTGGGTGCCACAAAGCGGGGCTCAGCCAAGGATTTGCTGACCCTATATGAAGGGTGGTGTGAGGCAGGGAAGGGACAGAACTGTCTATGTGCCAGGCCCTGCCCTCTGCCAGCAGTCCCAGCCCCGCCGTCCCCCCAGCAGGGCCCATCTCACCCCGTGAGATGGAAAACAAGTCTCCAAATCCCCCTGTGGGGCATAACAATCAATTTTTTGCACAGCCCAAGTGCTGCGGGGCGTTCCTGGGATGAAAGGCCGGGGCGTCCGCCCGGGACGGAGCAGGGAACGCGCAGCTGTGCTTGCGGTCAGCACAAAGCACGAAGCAGCATCCCTCGGCCCCCGTGACTTCGGGTCTGTGACTCAGCCCCACACTTTGGCAGGAGGAAAGATTTCACTCCTTCGGACCAAACCGCACCGGGTCCGACACCAGCAGCTGGCACCGCTCCTCTGGGGGGGAGCTCAGGGCAAATAACGGGGTTTTGCTCTGCCCAGCGCAGGCTCCTCGGCTGACCCTAGAGTTTATTTCTTGAAACCCCATGAGATGATGCTGCCATGCGATGCCCACTGCCCCCCGGCAGCACAAACCCCGCGGAGCAGCTCGGATTTTCAGCCGAGCAAAGGCACCCGGAGCTTGAAATGCCGGCGGCTGCTCGTCGTGTATGGAGAGGAAGCCTGGTGCCAGCGTGTGTTTTTGGAAGGGTTTCTCCGACTTCCTGTCAAATCAATATTTATTCACAAATCTATTTGTTTGCTTTTGTCGCCGAAAACTCTCGTGGCGGTTTTTTTGTTTTGTTTTGTTTTGTTCCCCTTGTGTATTTTTGGCTGCGCGGCGCTGGCGAGAGGGGCAGCTCCAGCTCTGCTGGCTCCAGCCCTTCCAGCTGCTTCCTCCAGCCCGTGCTTGGGAGCCTCTTTTGTACGGAGGGGCTGGGCTGGCAGCAGCCCATCGGCTGCCCACAGCTTTCTCCCCTGAGCCTCCGGGTTCCCTTCGGCCCCTGTTGCTGGTTTGAAGGCAGGGGAGGGATGTGCACAGCCCCTGTTCCCCCCCCCCCGTGTGTCCGCACCAGCCCCTCCTGCAGGCGCCGCCCTCCAGCCCCATGGTGCCCCCCAGCACCCTGCATGATCCCAGCCCTGTTGTTGCCCTCAGCTTTTATTCCCATCGCCCTGAACCTTCCCGTTATTCCTCGTTCCGTTTCACCAGGAGCAAAACAAGGAGCAGCTGGAGCATCGCCCTCCCTCCGGCTGCGCTCCTCCCTCCTCTGCTCCCACCGGCTCCTTCCCGGAGCCCATCAGGGCGCTGCTCATCTCCCTCCCTGCCTGGGCTCTCGTTTTCCTTCCATTCCTCTCCTTTCCTGCCTTTCCTTCCCCCCTGCCACCGTCGTTCTTCGCCTGCAGACAGGGACCGAGGCTCAGCGCGGCTGCGGCACCTCGCTGCTGCTTCCAGCTGGCGCGGCTCCAGCTGCTCGCAGAGCTCCTGACACCTGCCCAGAGCTGCGCCCGACGTCCACGGGGCCAGAACTGGGGGTGCCATAACAAAAAAGGGGACTTTTTAGCAGGTCCTAAAGTGTTCCCGAGCCCCACGGGCTTGGGGAGAGCGTCGCCTCCTCCGGGGCTGTCTGCAGAGCCCCGGAGCTGGAATTTTATTTATCTCCCCCCAGCCAAATCACGCAAAGCTAAATTGAGCTGTGGCAGGCAAAAGTGTGAAGCGTATTATTAGGAACAGGGAGCTCTTGTTCCACAGCTGCTGCCGCTGCTGCCGTTGGTAATTAATGTTTGAGGAATTGCAGATCTTCATTAGGAGAACAATTAGATTAACGAGAGAGCCTGAACTGAGGCTGTGGTGGGAAGGGGGTGGGGAGGAAACTTTAAAAACAAAATAAAGCCCCCCCGGCACCCTGCCTTGCTGTTTGGGGATGTGTGGATGTGCTGGGATCGTGGAGGGGAAGGAGCTGGTCCCGGCTTGCCATAAATATTTCAGGCAGCCCGGACCCAGCACTCAGCCGCGGCACCCGGCTATTAGCAGAGAGAGCGTCGGGCGAAGGCTGCTGGGGGCTTGGCGAGGTGCTGGGGCTGCCTCGTTAAAAGCTTTAATTAGTGGCCCCGGCGCTGCACACGCTGACCCCTCCGAGGCGAGAGCCGCTCTGGGATCGCCTCGCTGCGAGCTCTGGGCTTTAATTCAGCGAGGAGCGGGCCTCAGGCTGAGATTTGAGACGATTCTTGGCACTTCTACAACGAGTTTGGGGGCCCCTCCACCCCTGGTCCTGGTGGGATGGTGTCCTGGAAGGAGCAGTGGTGGTCCTGGCATGGTGGTGGACTGGAAGGAGCAGTGGTGGTGGTCCTGGAACAAGGCCGTTCTGGTAGGAGGGATGTTGGTCCTGGTGTGCCAATGTTCCTGGCCTTCCGGGGCCATGGGCAGCACCTGGCTGTGCCCCCGGCTGCCCGCTCAGCCCCGTGGAACTGGAGGTGCTGGAGACGCTTTGCTGGGCCCCGCTGTGCTGTCCCCTGCCTCTGGCCCTGAGCTGCGGAGGGGAGCAGGAGGGGGGTCCCCAGTGCCTCCTGCTTTGGGACGTGGCAGCGCCTGGAGCTGGGATGGGGGAGGCTGTGGGGCAGCTCCCAAAGGCAGAGAGCTGTGGAGTCAGGAGGGTCAGGAAAAGCCAGGCATGTCGCAGAGGGGGCTGAGCCCTCGCAGGGAGGCTCTGCCTTTCGGGGCCTGCAGCTCTCTCCCTTTGGTAACTGGCGGGGACAGCAGGGCCGCGTTTCCCAGCGGCTCCAGATGGCACGGCGAGAATCCAAGCGTTTTCTGCAATATGGTGGCTTCCACGCGTCCGAAGGGGAGATTTGCTGCTGGCCCCGTTCCCGTTTGGCTCGGCGCCGCTGAGGATGGCCGAGGCGCTGCCCGGCCAGGCAGAGGGGGCCTGGGTGCTGGCGAGTTCCCTGCACCGCCCTCGGCTGCTTCTTGGGGGCAGCTCTCGTCCTGCCCTGCAGCAAATAGAGGACAAAAAGCATCCTGCTGCCTCGCCAGGCTCACTCCATCGCATGTTGATGGTCTTAACGTGCCAGGTGGGGTCTGCTGGAATTTGGGGTGATGGGTAGGATCTGCCAGGGCCCTCTCACAAGCTCCTTTCCTGCTGCAGGAGGGCTGTTAGCAGCCTCTGAGTGCTTATCAATGTTTTAAGCAGCCTCTGATGCCTCCCTGGTGTGGGCTGGCTGCGTTTGGGTTGCGTTATTGCAGCCACCTCCGGGTGGGACGGCCACTAGCCTGCAGGACCGCGCTCCTATGGCCGCTCGGAGCAGAGAGGGGGGGGAAATCAGCTTTAATAGAAAGACCCCAGCAGGGCGAGAGCTGGAGGATGGCGAGGAGGACGTTACTCCCGATTTCTGCTTGTTTAGCAGCCTCTTAATTCCTCATCTCATGCGGAGGATGGAAATTGCAGGCGAGCCCTGCCTGGCCGAGCCGCTCGGCTCAGTGCTGCTCCTGCCTGGCACCGTGCGGGCGCTTTGTGGGGCTCTGTGGGGTTAAGGTGACTCCTGCAGGCACCCGCTGGAGCCGGGGCCCTCTGCGAGGATGCGACAAGAGCCAGAGGCTTCCCTAGGCAGACGAGGCAGAATAAAATCAGCGAGCACGGAGCATGGAAGCGGCTCCCCGGCTCTGCTGACCTTGAGCAGCGCAGCCGCCGACACTGCCCAGTGTGCTTGGTGGCTGCTGGTCCTCCACCAGCCCAGGCAGGGACCCAGCATCATCCCAGCTCAGCTCCTAAACTCAGATGAGATCATGGCAGTGAGTGATGGATGGGATTTTTTTCTTTCTCTCCTTCTCCCTTAATCTCCCCTGGCTGGTGGGTCTGAGACACAGGATTCCTGCTAGCGCACGGGAAGGGATTTGCTCATCTTCTGTCTTGCAAGCTGAAAAGCAAATCCTCTTTACGGACTTTAACCCCCTGTGCATGCTGGCAGGGCTGGGGCGCTTGGCAAGGAGATGGTGGGGGAGAGACTCTGCAGGAAAAGGGCTGGCCTTAAACACCAGAGGGGAGGATGGGGAGCGGCGTCCTGAGCCCTCGGTGGCCCAGGGGTGCAGCGTAGCCTCGTGGTGGTCTTGCCTGCAGCTCCCCGGGTCCTGGGCTGGGAAGGGCCCATCCAGAGGCATCCATGGGGCCGTGGAGGGGTAGTGGCATTGCTCTAGGAGCTGACCTGCAGCGGGTCCCCAGGGTGGGTGAAGCAGCCCCGGTGCTGGCAGCTGGGTGAAGCGGGGTGGGTGAAAGTCCTGCGGTGCCTGGCTCCCGAGCTGGCTGCTGCAGAGCCCGGGGAGACAGCCAGCCCCTGCTGATAGCCCTGAGGAGCTTTACTTGCCGATCGCTAATCAGCAAGACGAGAGCTGTCGTGGCAAAGCTGTTCCCATGGTAAGGACCAGATCAGCTCGCCGTCCTTCGTGCTGCAGCTCAGGCCCCGTCCTCGCCGTGCTGGGGGATTTGCTGCCGAGCAGCCGCACGCGCCCCGCTCCCACCGATGCTCCTCGAGCTGTCCCACTGGAAGCACAACCGTACCTTTTCCTTGGGGTAAGAAACAAACCAGATGGTCAGCTGCACTGCTGCCACAGTGGTTTTCCTGTGCCACCAAACAGCACTGAGGCTAAACTTGGCTTGCTTGCTTCATTACTTTGATTTCCTCTCCTTTGGTCTCTGCCACGGGTGCACAGGGGGCACCGGCCTCGTGCAGGGACAACAGCACTCTCAGGTCTTCTCCCAGGCTTTCTACCCAGAGGCTTGCAGGCCAGAGCAGCTGTGTTGTGCACGAGCCATAGAAGGAAATGTATTTCTTCCCCTTCTTTTTTTTTTTGTTTCCTGAGACTTTTGGCTTTCCAGTACGTGGGCTTGAGCTGTTCCAGCCTCGGGAGTTGCTTTTTCCTGATTTGAAAAGCGAGGGCAGTCCCTCGGCATCTCCTGGCCACAGGAGACCCTGAAAATGGTGAGCGTGAGGTTAAACCCAGCCCAACGCCGTGGTAGTCAGTAGGAGCCTCTCTGGGGTCAGTGGGGTGTGAGGGAGGGGGGCTCCTGCCTGGGTCCGTGGGGTTTAAATGGGGTTCTCCAGAGCACTGGGTTGTCAGTGAGTTCTGGTGTTTGGTTTTGGCCTGGTGTGGTTTGGGGATTTTTTTCCCTATTTCTGCTGTAGCTCATGGTTTCGGGGTCTGTGTCTAGGCAGAAAAATAAAGGAGCAAAGCAAGGGCTGGGCTCTGCAGCACTCTTCTTCCCGGGATGAAGCCTGTGGCCAGGGGGTGCCAGCACCAGGGCGCAAGGCCCCACAGCAGCACAGGGAGGGACTGGTCACCACCATCCCACGGGGCTCTGCGAGCTGCCTGGGCACCTGCTTCAGCAGAGAAGATCCACGAGGAGCTGGAGAGCAGATGAAGATGACAAACGGAGGCAATCGATCAGCAATCGCCTGTAATGAGAAGGTCGCTCTTGCGAGAGGGCTGCTGACATCCTGCACCGGTCCAGCGCCCTGAGCTGGAACTGATAAAGCACCCCGCGTTCCTAATTAACTCTCCTTTTCTCTTCCCTTTTGCTTTTTCATCGCTTTTTTCTGTCTCCTGCTTGGGCTGAGGGCTGGTGGAAGACGCACTGCTTGGGTGCAAACTTGTGCCAGCAGGAGGAGGGCAGGGTGCGTCCCCCCAAAACACCGGCGCTTTGCCAGGGAGCGACCACTCCGCGTGCCTGGCCAAGGTGCTGCAGCCAGGAACCCACCGACAGCCCTCCGGGGAGGTTTGCACGAGCCCCTTTGCTAATATTGCTGAGAAAGCACCTTAGGGTGCTCTCGAAGAGCACCCTAAGGGCATCTTACGGTGCTCTGAGCTGGCAGGCAGGGAGAGTGGCTCGGAGGGCGGCGAGGTGGTGAGATGCGGTGCCAGGCTGCTGCGTGGAGGGAGCAGGAAGCCAAGGCTGGAGGGGTTTGCCTGTTGGGAGACACTGGTGCTGTCTGGATGTCAGAAAAGCACTGGTTCCATGGCTCAGTACTTCCCTCATGATGATTTTCTCCGTAGCATTGTTTTCTCGCAGAGGATGGTGTTTATTCCCCTCGCGGAGGCTGTTGGGCGCGCTGTGCTGAGGTGAGGCCATGAGGTGATGATTTACCTGGCGGTGCCGGCTGCGCCCCCAGGAGCTCCCAGCCTGTCAGGCAGCTGAGCCGGGGCTCATGATGAGCAGCTTCCTAAAGAGAGGAAGAAAGCTGGGAGGCCTGGCAGAAAGAAAGAAAAGCAAACTGATACCCTGAACCATGAGGGAACAGGGCTGCCGATGGTCACCGATGCTGGGAGGTGCTCAGTGGAGATCTGCAGGGTTCATCGGTGAAGGCTGGAGGCTGGCACGTGCCAGCAAAGGGAGGAGGAGAAGAGCAGGGGGAACGTGGCCCTGGGTCTGATTTTTCCCCACCTTGCCCCTTTGTGTGTTCCCGAAGCCCCAAGGGGAAGGCGCAGCCTCAGGGCTCAGTGCTGGGCTGGCTGGATGCAGCCCGAGCGCACTGCTCGCCCCAGCACCGCCTCCCTCGCTGCTTTTTGCTCTGCCTTCAGCACGGCCAGGCCCTCAGAGCCCTCCCAGGGCTGCAGCAGCACGTGGCGTGGTGGGCTTGGGCTTAGCCGAGGTGCTCTGCTTCCTCCTCCTCCTCATCATCATCATCCCCATGGACCCGTTCGTGCTGCGCTGCACCTGCCGGCCGCATCCCGGCCGCTGCAGACACATCTCCGCCTGTCAGAGCTGTCACTGCGGGGACACGCTGGGCCGAAATTAATTTCTCCTGATGCTGGAGCCCAGCTCAGAGCTCCTCTCGCTCCTCCTGCCCTGACCACGGCTTAACCCTCGCCGTGCCATCGTGCCCACGGGCAGCAGCACCCGCGTTGCTGCCCCCAGAGCTCCTCGGGGACGGTGCCGGGCACGTGGCATGCACAAAAGGACCAGAGACACTGTGAGAAAGCAAGGAGGAGTGCGGCTGTGTGCAAACACAGCGAGAGGCAGCACGACTTCATGCTCAGAGCTCTCTGAGTGTGCAGTTTCGTCTGGGTTCCCACTCCGTGAAGAGGGATAACGCTGTCATATTAAAGCACTTGGAGATCTGCGGATGAAAAGCAGCGGATAGGAGCGCGGCAGTCCTGATCAAAGCTCTTTTTCCTCCATCTGTGTTTGTTTCCCCATGGAAGATAATACTCTGCCTCTTTCTTGTAAATATTTTCGTTAAGATCTGAGTCGCTCCGCGATGGATAAACAGGCGTGCTTGGCTCTGGAGGGGCTCTGCTGGCCGCTGGAACTGTGGCTGCCAGACCAGGGCCTGCGTCTTGAGGTGGGCTGGGGAGTGTCAAGGAGGGGCTGTGTCCAGAGGAGTTGGGGGCTGACTTGGAAATGCCCCAAGACCTCGTTTTTCAGGCAGGGAGGTGCGTGTGGAGCTCAGCCCCTGGAGCTGGGCGCCTCCAGCCACCAGCTGGCCTTGCAGGGAGCTTCGCTGGCAGACGGGGCTTGTTTTGTGCTGCCGTGGGGAAGGTGACGGGAGCACGGCGGTCCCATATACACCAGCAGAAACCAAGGCTCTGAGCAGCACCAGGGTCTGTGGGGCAGCTGCTGAGCCGAAAGCCCAGAGGGAAAGGTGGTTTGGGGGGGGCTTGGTTGGCCTGAGGAGCGTGATGGAGCAGGCATGGGGGGTCTGCAGAGCATCGGGACCTTCCTTGTTGCGAGGGGAAGGATGCAAATGAAGGGGGTGCGTGGTGCAGGTCCCAGCAAGACCCGTGCGTTTGGCTTTCATGCCTGGGGGGTGTTTTTTCCTCCCTGTGAGCAGCAGCATGGGGGCTGTTGGGCAGCTCAGCCTCTGGGGCAGCCTCCCCAGGAGCTCATGAGGCCGAACACTCGATTCTGGAGCAGGGGCACCACCGCCACCTCCCTCCCCACCAGCACTGCCTTGCACGTGACCGGGTGGGAATTAGGGTGGCTGCCATCTCCCCCCCCTATTTAATAGGGTTTAGCTGATCAGCACGATACCGGGTGGGGAGGGGAAGTGAGCGGCAGCAGCATGTACTTGGAATCACGTCTTCATGCTCTATTTCCCCGGGAAACCAGGCAAATTGTGGCCAGCAGAGCAGCCAGGCTGCCAGGAGGAAGCTGCACGTTGGCATCCCCTTGTCCCAGCACCGGGCCCACGATGGTCCCAGGCCACGTCCCAGTTGCCACCGGTGCCACCAGCACTGGCGTCACCGTCCCAGCCCCAGCAGGGTTGGGATTGCTGGGGGGGGAGATTAAAATCTCGGCTCTCCCCTCCCCAAGGGAGGTGCCAAATGAGATATTGGCTGGGCTAAAAGCTCTTCTTTCTTCCTTTAAAGAGGTTGCTGGGAGGAAATGAAGCGCCCCACTGACCTTTGTTAATTCAGAGCGCAAACGAAGCCGGTGCTGCTGGAAGGAGGAGAGACCTCGGCGCAGCCCCGTGCCTCTAAGGTGTTTGCTTCGATTGCTGCGTCTAATGGGAGTCGTTCTCCCGCCGCAGCTACTGGAAATGAAGATGTTTAATCATCTGCTAGATCTGCGTGGAAGTTTCTGCAGGGAATTTATTTAAAATGGCCCTTCTCCCTTTTGCGTGTGGGTGAAACAGAAGCAAGAAAAGCCCCAAACGCGTTTTGGGGAGCTGTTTTCCAGTTGTTTCATTCTAGGGAGCCTGAAACGAAGCCGTGCTCACTGCTGGATTTCTTTTAACTGCAGAGCAAACATTTCAGCCGCAGGTTTGATGCGGGCTAAGAGAAGGTAACAAATGGCAAAATGCCTGCGTGGCTCTGCCCCCTCCGATGCCCGTAGCTGTGCAGACACTTTTATTTCAAGCACTGCTTCCCACAAGCTCCCTCCTTAAGCAGCAGGAACCAAGCTGGCCAAAGTGGTCTGCAGGCAAAGCCCTCCTCTATCCCCTTGGATACCCAAAGGAGCTTACAGGAGCTAGGTGTCCGGCACCCTCTGAAATGGGAGTTGCTGGGAGGAAAATCTTCAAAAGCATCTTAGCGGCTTAGCTTAAGTCCCTTTGACTCTCAATGGAACTTAAGCTCTTAAGAAATGTTGGTGCTTTGGGGCGTTTCACCCTTTGTTCCCAGCACCCGTGGGTCCCCGCAAGCCCCTTGCTCTGTAGGGGCTGGAGGAGCCCCAGCTGGAAGCTGCTTCCTGCAAACACCTCTCCGTTTTATTAGTTTTAGTAATATTCTGGAAGATCTTGTGCACAGCGCCTACGAGATGCGCGTTTGCATGCTTAAAGCTGGAGATCAGGCAGCGTGCAAGAAAAAATGTCTTACAGGAGCTCTTTTACTGTAAGAATTAATCTTATTCCTGAAATGTGACCGTATCTAGCACAAATCTGACCCCACTGGGGGGCCGCGGCTTCACTTAATTGCATTCTTTAGCCAGGATTGAGGTCTATTGGGTGGCTTGCTCCTGTTGCAGGAGATCCTGTGCCAGGGAATTTAGTGAGAGTTTGCGGGTCCGTGGAGCAGTGCAGGAGTAGAGCCAGGCGGGGGGAGTGATGTGAGCCTGCTGCAGAGAGCACAGACAAGGTAAGCCGCGCACACACAGAGGAAGGGAGAGGATGGCTGATGAAACCCTTGCGATCTGAGCGTTCACCAAAGCGATCCCCACTCGAATTCAGCACCGCCTGGAGGGCAGGAGAGGCTTGTTGCACGGTGCCTGGGTTTCCAAATGTTGCGTGTTCGGTGTTGTGGGCAGGAATCGTGCGGTGAATGAGAGTTTGTTCCCAGTCTCTCTGTTCCCAGAGCTGACTCCTGCCCCAGTCCCCCCTCGACACCCACGGGGTGCCGGCTGGGTGCACGTCTTGGTGTCCTGAAATCTCGTGTCCAGGGGGAGACAGCCGGTGCCGTACCTGCTCTGAAGGATGAGCTGCTGGATTGAAGTTGACGTGTCCTAATATCTCTGCCAGCACTTTCTGTCTCCATCAAGGGCTCGGGAAGCACATTAGCAGTGGAGCAGAAGTGTCACCCTCTGGCATCTCCTTCTCTAATCTTGGAGCTGTTGCCGTGTCCCCTTAACCAGACCTTCTCCATCGGAGCCCATTACATGGCATGAAAAGCCATGCTAGATGCTGGAGAGAAGGCGGAATATTTCCCCTTCATGCCTGCGTTCAGCTCCATTTTGGGGGGGTCAGGTTGTGTGGGGCAGCCTCGTCTGCTCTGATGGCACGTGTCAAGAGTGGATGAGGAGCATGGAGATGTTGGGTGGCATTTACTGGGACTGGGCAGGGAGGGACAGACTTGTCTGTGATAAGAACAAACAGTTTGTGAAAGTTTTATCAGGTTTTGAAATACAGAGACCTTAAAGGGTTGGGAGGACGCCTGCACTCTGATTCCTGCCCCTCCAGCCCCCCTGATGGGACCGAGGAGCTGGGTGACTCCAAAGCAGGGAGAAGGGAGAGCCAGCAAAAGGCAACTAGTTCTGTTTGTTGTGCTGGCAGCGGTGCCACATCCCCAATTTAATTAACAGTTACTGTCGCAGCTAGTCTTAATGGTCCTGGTCTCTGCTCACCTCTGACAACACCAAAAGAAAGCCCAGCGCCCTGCAACCCTGCGAGCCCCCCGTTAAGTCTGGCTGGAGCCTCTGCGTGCTGCTCTAATCGCGTCTGGAACAAACATTTGAAGAGATTCCCAGTGGTATAATCCAGATTTTTTTTCTCTTGTACGAGTATCAGTATTTCTGCTGCATTTTCACAAGCCAGCGCTGAAGCAGGCAGGATCTAGAGTAGCACAGAGCGCACAGCAGAGGCTTTGTAATCCTCAAAGTGCGAGTCCAAAGCTTCTCTCTGAAAAGTTGCTCCTCAGGGCCGAGTACATGTGGGGACTTCTTGTTTATCCTAGATTTTCTTTTAATTCTGTACGGTTCAGCCTTGGAGAGTTAATGGGACCGAAAAAGATGAAAATGCCCCTTCACACTGCCTGTCCCGATGGTTTCATGCCCTGATGTGTATCAGAAAGCTTCAGCAGCCGCGCTATCCCCTTAGTCCTAAAGCCTTTGATCGCTGTACAACATCTCCTACCTGGCTCTTCTCCAAGAGGTGACAAACCCTGGGTTTGATTTTTAATTGGGGTAAGCGATGGCAGGAAGGAATCTGCACAGATCTGAGAGCATCCTTCCCACAACGCCGGCCCGTCACGGCGGCGCTCAGCCTGCCTGACGGAGGAGCCGTGCGGCCGTGGCCCTACCAGGAGGTTTTGTTGCAGTTTTTGCCGTCTCTCGCCTCTATTTTCAGCCCTTTGGGGGCACAACTCTGTCGCTGACATATGGGGTGGGGGGACTTGCTGAGAACACAGCTCCCTTAATGCCACTGCAGCTTTGCGAAGGGGTCAGCCTCAGCAACCAAAAGGAGACACAAGGGAGGCATCTCCTGCTTCAGCTTCCCTTTTGTGGGCGATATTTTTCTTCCTTTCTGGCTTTTTTGCACGTGGGGTTTCCCTTTTTCCCCTCCCAGCCCAGCGTGTTGTGGAAAAATCCCCCTTTGAGAGGGGCTCCGGGCCCTGTCAGCTCGGATCCCTTCACACCTCGCTGCTCGCCGGCGCTGCTCCTCTCCCATGTTAGGGACAGGGTGTGGGGCTGGGGGAAGCCGACGGGTGCTAAACTTTAAACACGGGCCCTGTGCAGTGGCTGCCTCCTGATTACCCTTCCCTTTTCTCCCTCTGTGTGGGTGCTGGGCAGGAATTCACTGCTAGCTGCTACGGCCCTGGTCCCTTGGTGGCATCGAGGCCCTCTCTCCTCTCAGAGACCGTGTGTGGCCACAGCTTTCCTGAGCTCCTGCTGCTTTTTTGGGCTCTGTCCGGCCGCCCCGTACCTCCACACCATCCATTACCCTCGTTCCCCTCTCTGAGTGCTCTCCCCTTTCCCTCTGCAGGTGCTGACGACGCTGGGGACGCGCTGTGAGGCCTGCTGAGCTGGAGCCTTCCCGGCTGGCGCTGAAGGCCGCTGCAGAGGATGAGGATCCTTCCCAGCCCTGGGATGTCTGCGCTGGTCTCCCTCGTGAACCTCCTCTCCGTGCTGCTGATCGGTTGCGTAGCTGAAAGTAAGTCTGGGCCGGGCCCCTGCCCTCTTCTTTCACCCGTGCCTCAGTTTCCCTGGAGAACAACAGCAGGGCAAGCTTCAGTGCAGAGAGCCAGCAAATGGATGCCCAAATTTTTCACGTTAGGGAAGTGCTCAGGACTTGATGATGTTTCTTAATTTTTCAGCATCTTTAGCTCTCTGCTAGCGCCTTGCTGTTGTTCACAGTCCTGCCTTGCAGGGATGTTATAGGGCAGCTAGGTCCCAGCCTGCTTTGAATTTGGGGTTGCCCCTCAGGCTGCCAAAGAGCTGGGTAGAAGGGGAGGGAGGTGCCTGGCAGCTCTGCTGGGACCTCCACCCCTGCTCCTGGCCCCATCTCCACCCAGCTGGCCCCTATTGTCCCCTCCTGCTCCGTCCTTCCAGGCGCCTGTCAGACACCAGTGACCGCTGTCACGTTACTCGCTGGGGCTGAATTCACAACAGCATCCAAAGAAGGAGTATTACATTTCTCCTTCCCCTGAATGAACTGGGTCCAGTTTAACACACTTTTTATCTTTGCTGCCTTTCAATTCTTGCTTTAAAAAATGAAAAGGGGAAGGGAAGAAAAAAAAAAAGTGAAAATCTTCAGCGACTCAAATGTAATGTTCCTTCGACATGAAGGCTGAGCGCTTGGGATCAGTGGGGAATAGACTCTTCCAAGCTGATTGAATTATAAATTTTTTTTTTCCTCCCCAGCAAAGCTTCTTGAAGCTGGTGAGAGGGCTGCTCTGGTCAGTGTAGCCCTTGACAGCTTTTAACATAATCGCTTCGTTATCGGGGTTTATTAAGATGACGCAGTCACCGGGGATTGAATGGGATGCTCGACCTTTTGTTGCTGAGAAATTTTTTTGCACAGCGCTTTCTCTCTTCCCTGTAGTAGGCAAATGGGGATGTGTTTGCCTTGCCTTGCTCCTCAGTTTTGTTCAGTTAGCCCCTCTTTGCAGGGAGAAATGTCCGTATGCAGAACAATAATGTTTGCTTTTGTTTTCTTCATTTAATAAGCTTGGGAAGTGAGCTGGGTCCAGGTAAGTTTGTTATAGGGCCGCTTTTCTGGTGTGTAGCTTTGGGCCAGCCTGTCACTCAAATGGTGCTGCCAATTTTCATAAATTTGTCCCCAAGCTTCAGTTTGAGAATCCATTGTGAACGATTTGCCCAAGTATTTATCCAGGGTCCTATTTGGATATTGCAGCCACTGCTCTTGTAGGTTCTTACAAGCACCTCGGGTGGATGGTTGAACTGCCTGGCGAGCTCCAGCCGTGCTCAGAGCGGCCTCGTTGGCATCTGAAAGTGGGTGTTGGGGCTAAGCAGGCTTCTACCTGCACTGGCTCCTGCCAAAACAGGAGACTGAAGGCAGAAATGTCCACCCCTGGCTCTTTGTGCAGGAGGGGAGGGGGCACTGACGGTAGAAAACCCCATGGTAGGGCTGCAGAGTCGCATTCATGCTGCTGCTGTGCTGTGGCACTGCTGGGCAATCACTTTGTCCTGGGTTTTCAAAGCAAGCAGTGTAGCTTCGCAGGCGCAGATGGAGAGTTTGTGTGCCTGCAAGTGCATCTTTGTGTGCGTACAGCCCTGATTCATCTGTTGTGATGTCTGAGAGCCTGTGAAAACCGGAGTCCTTTTCCTTTGTAAACGTGCACCGAGCTCACCGAGAGGGCACTCTGCAGGCTCAGGGCTTCTCCCAACTTCTGGATGACTCCAGTTTTTCTGTGGTCTCGGTTTTCCCAGGAAGGAACGAGTGTCTCGTCCACCCCTGTCTTCTGTGGGGTGAGATTTGCTCAGCAGAGCTGGAGATCCCACACCTGAGTGCTGGGAAGGGTCTTTGGTGCCAGTGTGCCCTCGGGAAGGGCTGGTGCTGGTCGGGCACAGCCAGCACCAGTTGCATGGCCCCAGCCCTGCTGAAATCTGTCAGTGCTCGGCAGGCACCTTGCTGCCAGCAGCTCGCCTTCTCTCTCCTCTAGTTCTGCAGTGTCCTTGGGTTCTGAACAGGGAAGCTTTGTGCTTTTTTTTCCCTCCTGCTGCTCACAGATTTACGGAGGGGAGCTTTACAGGCTGCAGGACTCGGCGTCCACGGCAGAGCTGCTGTTACCTGCTTGAGCTGCAGATGGAGTTGGCCCAGGAGTTTTTCTCTTAACCTGTAGAACAGGGCAGCATCTCCTTCACCTGGGTAGCCTTGGGGATGCTCTCCCATCTCTGCCACCTCCTTGAACCGCTCTGAGGCTGCAGCTGTTAGTGGCTGCCTGGTGATGGTGAGCTGAGACCCCCTGATTTTGGAGGGACTGCTAAATTCTGCCCGTGCCAGGCGCGTCAGTAGCATCCCAGCTCGTCTGCGATGCTCCCCACTGAGGCATAGAAACAGCAAACAGCTTTGTCTGTCACAACTGCGGAGACTGCGTGAGGAGCTGTCACTCTGTTCTGACAATGTCCTCTCCCATCAGATGGCCCTGGGCTCTGTCACGCTGCCTCTCGCGTAATCCCTTGGCCAGCATCCATTTGGCTGGCGCTCGCCACAACGCTGACCCCATTTCCTGCCCTAATTCATCCAGAGGGGCTGCCACGGCCACGCAGCCCCCCGGGCGATGCCAGACGGGGCCGGGGTGGTGGCCCCATTGCAGTGGGAAGCCCCCATGGAGGGAAGAAAACCCCCAGGACACCGGTTTGTGGCAGGGACTGGCTCACCTTGCAGCAAAGCTGGAAGCTTGAGCTCGCCTCCTCTTCCAGCGCAGTGCTGGAGGAGCTGCGGCCTCTGCAATCAAAGGCCCATTAAAATACTTCCCTTGTTTCCTAGGCTAATTGATCTCAGTCAGTGATTTAAATCTTTCTATGGCTGGAACATTCTATTTAAAGGAAACTGCTATTTAAATTAAAAAACCAAAGCACCACACTGCTCTTTGCCTGCTGTTCTTCCTTGAGGAGCTGAAGGGGATAATAATTGAAAAGTATAAAGCAGACCCGTTTCTCCTCTTTTTCTTCGATTGCATATGGTCACTTCCATTGTTTCTTCTATCCAGTCGAGGGTAGCCATGGAACTGGAAATTGCTGGCTCCGTGGTTATTTGCAGTGGCCTCTCATTAGCTGGAAGGTATTATCATTTTGTTAAGGCTTCAGCTGGCTGTGCATTAATGGGCAGCCCTGCAGTGAGCTCGGAAGGGAAGGCCTTCCCAAGATCTGCTCCCTCAAGTGCTGCACGGCCTCAGAGGCAGCTCTTGCTTGCCTTCGAGCTCAGGGAAAACCAGGCAGCACGGACAGGTGAGGTCTGGACACAGATCCAGTTCCCAAATTTCTCACGCGCTGGGGCGTAGAACCAAGAGCTGCTGCCTCGTGGTTATGCACCCAGCCCAAGTCATAAAATCTCTGCAGCGAGCACCTTAAAACATCTGTGAAGGCAGCCTCGCCTTGCTGTGCCTTACTGGTCCTTCTCCTGCCCGCTCTGCCCAGGGCTCAGCTGCATTTGGCTGGAGTGCAGCGCGGTGCTTGGGTCCCCTGACCTCCCGTGCTACCTGCAGGAGCGACGCGCTCGCTTCAAGTGCTCCTCGGTTGCAGATAAAAAGCCACTTGCTGTATAGAAATGTGGTAATTTTTATAACTGAAATCAGCACGCTCGCTGTTTTCGAGTGGATTTTTCCCATTGATTAAACCTTTGCGTTTTACAATAGTGCTTTGCTAATTGGTACTTTGCATACACACAGGGCTGGTGTGTGGTGCTCTCCGCCCCAGCAAAGATTTAATAGCAGATGCAGTAGTGAACATTACTTATTACTTAGGTTTCCTTCCTTTTATAAATTACTTCATAGAACACTTACTAGCACACTCCAAAGTATTACCATAAATAATTAAAGCCAAATTGCAATTGACAAAATAAAAGAATAAAGCCCCTTTTATGATGCATTACCCTGACTTTCTTCCCTTTTAATTGCCCTCGCTCCATCGTTAATTTGGAGAACACACAGGTTCGTGCCAGGCGCATGTGCGGGGGGATCTCTCATGCTCCACGAGCTGCAGTGCCTCGGGGGAGGCCGGCAGCAGATGGCAGCGAGGTTGCTCCACGCACGTGGGGCTTGCAGTGAGGATGGCGACCACGTGCGGGGGGTTGAGAGAGGAGCCCGTGCAGGTCCGTGGTTAGGCTGACAAAGCAACGCCACGTTTTGGGAGCTGGCACAACAAGGAGAGGTGTGTGCTCCGTGCTGTGAAATGGGGGAGCTGGGAGCTGGTTCCTCCTGCTGAGAGCCCAATTCTCACAGGTGGATGGGACCCCTTGCCTCTGCACGGTCCCTCGCATGCTCCTAGCCACAGGATTCGTCTCTACAGTAGAGCTTGTAGCTCTGGAGGTCCCAGCTTTGATCAGTTGCTGGCCAAGGCAGCAGTTGTCGGATAAGGCGGTCGTGAAAATCAAGGAGGCTCCATCTTAGGACTTGATAGACGCGTTAAGATGACAGCAGAGGGAAGGGAATCTTCCTCTGCTTCGTGAGAAATCTGCTCCATCTGTAAGCGCTTCAACCCGGTTCATGACAAAGCAGCAGCGCTGTCCAAAGAGAAGGAAGATGTCAAAACGTGGTGAAGCCAAAAGTCCTCCCAGAAGGCAGAGCCCCCTGCTTCCCTCCCCACCTGCTGCTCGTGCTCCCCGGGCACCAGTTGCCTTTGTAGGAAAGGGGACCCCTTGCTGGCCTTGCTCCCAAATCGCCCTTTCCTTTGCTGCCTCCTCCGTCTGCCAGCTGGGATGCAGCCGGCAGTCGCTGAGGGCTCTGGACTAGTTGTTGTCCCGCTCAAGGACGCTGAATTAAGCTTCTGTGTCACCTTGTTTAAGTGCCTGATTAAATTAAACCTTGCCTGCCTGGATTGAGTGATGTCATCTTTTTATTATTTATTTTTAGATAAATTGGAAAGGTTTTGTTTCTGGAGGAGCAGGAGAGGAAATAAATCATGCTTTGCACGAGCTTCCTGAGGGGCTGGGGGGGCTGTCACCTCGCAGGTCTCAGCTGTGCCCCACACCGCAGGCGTTTATTCGATTAAGCTCTGCTGAGGTGCACCTGGGGACAGCAGCAGCTACGGGTGTTTGGGACCCAGCCATGGGTGTCTCCTGGTAAAGGATCCTTTCCCACCCAGAGGTTCTTGCCGCTCAGCTTCATTAGATGGCTAAGTTAGGAGAAACGAGCAGCTGTGTGTTGTGTAAACAAGCAGCTCGTGTAAAAATGCCATCTATGTGGGGCTTGTGGAAGAGAAAATGTATGTCTTCACCATACCTGTGTGCCAAGAGTAGGATATTTAATCCATTGCAGCCTTTACCAGGGAGCTAGTATTTATTTCTTTGTGACTTTTCCCCCTTTGGGTGTGCTTTTCACCCAGATAGCTCTCGCACGTGCTGCCAGGAAGGATGGGAACTTTGTGTTAGCTCACCGGGACCCTGGGTCACGGCAGCTTTTCATCTCTCTGGAAAGGTCTGCGTGGTCACGTCGTTTCAAAACCAACCAGAGATGAATCTCCTGGGTCACTGAAGGGAGTCTGAGAGGGTATTCCCAGCTTTTTTTGTGGCCTGGCAAGCCCGATATTATTCTTAGAAGGCAAAACAGAGTGTTTTTCAAGGACACCCAACCAGAGGAATGTCGTTATTTGGTGTGCGTGGGATGGAATCTGGGCTCGAATTGGCCTGGGAGAGCCAGAGTCTCCCAAGAAAGGTTTTATTCACTCTGTGCCTCTCCTCTCCTCCGGCCAAGGGTGTCCTCTTGCAGCATAATTGGTCCCAGTGCCCATTTTAGGCATCAATCACGTTCCTGCAGTGCAGCTGCCTTCAATTTGGGGGAATTGTTAAAGTTCATGAGGACAGTCACGTTCTGTGCCATCTGCTGCTCGTGGTGGAGATAAGCATTGCACGGGCTGCAGCAGGGTGCTGGACGAGGAGTCAGGAGCATCCTCGGTCTGTGACTGCTCCTTCTCCACCCCCTTCCCTCTTCGTGCGTGTCTAGGTTCTCTTTTATAAGGCAGGGCTTCTGGTGCCGTGTTGTTGTCTGGTGTCATTCGTCTCAGTCTTGGTTTGGGGTTCTCGTGCTGCAGACGCTAAACAGGCGCGTTACGGTTTGGCAGGGGAGCCGCCGGTGCCGTCCAAGGGCACAGCAGATAGCAGCGGGACTGTGGAAGCGATCGCAGCTAACCTAGACCTGAAGGTTGCCAGGAAAGAGCATTATAAATACATTTTGGAACGCAGACTGCTAAGACTTTGAAAGGGGATATCGCAGTGAATGATTCGAGCAGTTGACACGAAGGAGTGCAGACTGACCCCCTTGTTTTCTTTGTATCATCGTGCAGGGCGTTTTTAGCATGTCCCATCGTGCTTGTTGCAGGCATGAAACATTGCAGTTTCACATGAGCTTGGTTAAAACCAATGCCCCGCTCGTTTCATCTGTAATGCACAATCATTTCTGTTTCCTTTTGAGGCTGAGAGGAAAAGTAAAGCTTTAGGAAAGAAACAAAATAAATAGAGGGAGCTGCGACTGGTTTAGCATTCTACAAAGTTTCTCCCAAGTCCTCCAAACCCTTAATTGACTCAGGAGCATAAAATTGAGAAGGGGAGAGAGTGAGAGAGCGTGCGGAGTGGCGCGAGCAATTTGAATAATTTATTGTCCTTTGAAGTTGCAAGAGAAATTTCAGCTGCCTTGGGGAGTAATTTCTCCCCATTCTGAAAGGGTTTCTCCTTATTTTAAACTCATTCAGAGGATGATAGTTTTGCATTTTCTGCATAATTAATGAGCATAACTCCCCTCCACACTCGCACAACCTTTAAAGAGTGTTGGGGTGATGAAACTTGGTGGTTTTTTTAATTAATAAAGTCAAATTAATTTGGCTGTGTCCTCTTCCTCCCTCACCTCCGTTAGAATTTGTGGATTTATTCATAAATTAGTCTGAGCGTGCTGGTAAGAGTAGCAACACTTACTAATCTTCAGCCTTGACTTTGATTTGTTTGAATGAGTTGCTAAAAGGCGTTGTGTTTTTTTTTCAGTTCAGCTATTAAAGAGCACGTCTCGTGTCATCAGCCAGCGAGCCAGGAAGATTCCCTCAGCTCTCGTTTTTCTGTTGTCTTTCTGCATGGGTAGGAGCCGTTTGGTTTCCAGGGCTTTCTATGTGCGTTTTTCTTTATGAGGGCTTCGATACCCCCCTCTCCTTACATATCTGCTGATCATGGTTAATTCCAGTAGCTGCCACTTGAGGGACTGCCTTCGCCTGAACGGAAGAGGCATTTTCTGCTATGGTGCCTGGAGGGGCTGCATTACGAACGGTCTTCTCATAGGAAGCCATCCATTGTATCTCTTGGCAGGTGTCAAGCACGAAGAGAAAAGTGTCCAACTCAAAATGAGGTCCCCTTTCTTGCTCATTGTCTTTGATAGAAGATTCAAGGGATTTTTTGCTGCAGCTTTTCCATGTTTCCATCTGTCTCTCATGCGTTGGACATTTTTTTCTGGCTCAGTGACTCTCTAGTTGTCCCAAACCTGAATTTGTCAGATCTCAGTGCTGTTGCTGCATTTGCCCTTTTTTCTTCTCTTGTGTTGATGTGCTCACTACAAATCTGACTGATGAATGTTGTGGTTCAGAGGCAGAAATTGTAATGACTCATGTGGTAGGAGTCAAAGTTCGTGATTGTTAAAGGTTGTGTTCACCCATTAGTCAGGCTTTATTAGATTTTTATTTCTTGTTTTCAAGATCTCCCGTTCGTGAGCTCCCTTGACATCCCAGTCTCAATACTGATGAGCAATACAAGCTCAAAATACGCTGTTAAGACTCTGGATAAGATGTTTCAAGCTTGTATACCCAGAATTTCCTTTCGTTCAATGGAAAATGTGGGCTAAAGTCTCTTACCAGCAATCGGATAAGAGTGATGTAACAAGCTTTTGAAAGTACCCCAAATTTTGTGCTCTAGGAATTGTATCTTGCCCTTTTCCTGTAGGCAAGGAGTCTTCTTCTCTTGCATAAAAGAAATATTTCTTAATTTTTTGGGCAGCGTGTGCTTGAAAATATATCAAAATATCAGGCTGATACTTAGGAACAGTAGAAGTGTTTGTGGGAAGGAAATGGAAGTAAGATAGCTTTAATTTACAGGAGCAAAAGAGGTTTATCAGACAATAGGGTATTTATCTGGTGTGCCTTTCATCCCCAAATGATTGTATTAGCTAGCAAATCCTGATTGGGATCGTTCATCTGCTGCAGCACTGCAGCCCCTTCTAAGCAGGCGATGCAAGGCTGGGGACTGAGCCGCGTGTTTACATTTTGCAGAAGTCTTTGTCATATCTCTAAACCCAGGATCAGAACTGACCTCTCTGATCACAGCCCTGGGGCTTCTTGCACTGCACTTTCTCCGAAAGACCGTGAGAGGCTGAAGCTTGTAGCAGTTTGTTTTTCCCCTCGCCGCCAATTCTGCTGTCACTTTCCAGCAGCTCAGGACCTCTGCTGGGCTATATTAAGATGGCATGCCCCCCGGGAGTTGGGATCCTTGCTCGTTAGGCTTTCTTTTCGTTCAGGCTTGTCCCACAGGTGGTGGTTTTTCATGTTCTGGCATCCCCCATAGACTCTGGTTCTGTTAGTGACTCAAGCAGAGCAGCAGAAGCTGAGTAAAGGCCAGGCCCTTTCTAGCTGCGTCTTCTCTAGGAAGGGGACGAGTCGAGCTTCTCCGAGATGCCGATGCCAATGACACGGCTGGAGAAGAAGCTGTCTTAGCAACATGGCAGGGGAAGGGAGAGCTCCCTGCCTCAAGCTTCAGATTGCAAACAGCCTGGGATGGCTGTCATGATGTTGATGGACAAGGGGCACTCATTATGTTGCCAGGATAGCTCCTTGGGTTTCGTGCTCTGCTCGGGGTTGTTATGCCTTGTTATAGGGCTTGTGGACAAATATGGGATGTGATGTTGTTACAGTTGATGGAAAGCACTCACATGTCCCCAGGGTCCTGGCCTGCCGCGTTGCTGAGGCTGCACGTGCTCCTGTGCTTCCCGGCCCTGCAGCAGCTGATCCCAGGGCTGCCATCTTACATGACAGCATTGCTCATCTGCTTCAGCTCTTGCTGGTCTCAAGGAGCTTCTTTCTTTCTTCCTGGCATTGCAGCGTAGTGCCAGAAGGTGAATAAGAGTCTGGGTAGAGATGCTACAGAGATCCATCTGCAACACCACCTACCTGCTGCTTTGCCCTGGAACCGCCCTGTGCCGGGTGCAGGCAGTAAGCAGACAGAGAAGCAGTTTGCACCTGAAGCACTCTCCACCCTATTTCTCCTTCATTAAACTGAAGCGTATGTAGTATTTGTGGCTTCCACCGTGTCACAGCTCTGACAGGATGGGTAGTTTCTGGTGCACACACACCACGTGTTGTGAGGCATCAGTTTTTCTGAGTTAGGGACAGAGGGAAAAAGCAGAGGCTGCATGGCCCAGAATAGCAGCCCACTCCTTGTGGAACAGGGACAGCCTTCTGTGCTGTCCTGTCGAGCAGTTTGCACCCTGCGTATGTGTTAGGTATCATTACACTGTGCCCTGTGCATTTGTGTAAACCACAGTTGGAAGATTGTTTTCCTTGGCTGTGTCGGGGTGCCAGTCACTAGGGCTGGGACTGATCTGTGACTGCGGCAGATTCCCTTTGTGCTCGGGAGGAAGGTGGATCTTTTCCCTACATACGGATGCGTGAGAGTAGCCTGAAGAAGTCCTGCTGGAACTGGGTGACTTCATGCTAGCTGCTGTTCCCCGGCGATAAGGCACGGTCCCATCCCTTAAAACCAGCAGTTTAAATAGACCAGAAGGAAGGATTATGCTTTTCCTCCAGCAGGCAGGATAACGTGTTTTTTTCTCACCTTGGGTGTCAGAACTAGGAATAGATTTGGGGAGCCTCAGTCTCATCCTGCCTCCTCTGCTGCAGGCTTGTACCTCCTCTTCCAAAGGGTCTGTATCTGAACGCATTGCAGATAGGTGCCTGCAGGCTGTACGGATGTGCCAGGTCCCCAAAACGGCAAGTCTCAAGGCAAGAACAGCTTGGCGTGGTGCTAGCTACGAAGGTGCTAGCTGCTGCCTCGTCCTGGCTGAGGGGAAAGGTGGGAGCTGGCAGCACGGGCAGGCCTTGCAGAAGAGCAGGCGCTGGGCTTGTTGGACAGGCAGCAGAGTCATGGTGTGGAAACGAGTCCTTGATCTTTCTCACCCATTTTCAGCTTGTCTTAAATCCCATGCCGAGTCACATCCTTCGCTGTGTCCTTCTTTCTCTGTGGGCTTGCAAGAAAGGGGAGGGGGAAATCTTTCAAATGACATTCGCGTATTTCTGACAGGGGAAAAGCCTGTGTACACTTGTGTGCAGCCCAGCCGTTCCGAGTCAGGTGAGGGCTTTGATAGATCAGCACCAGGGGAATAGCAAGGTGGAAGTATTTCACTTCTGAAAAAACGTCCTCAGTCTTTTTTTACCCTCCTTTCCCCAACCTTGCCAGTCCCATCTCCCTGAAGGGAGCCAAGAGCTGCTGACAGTAAGAGGAAGTCTCTGTCTGAAGCCTATAATTATCCTGTCTGCCTTCCCAGAAAAGGCCAGTTGGGGAGCGAGTGTGCTTCTGTTTCATGGACCAGCCCTGCGTTCTGCTGCCTCCCCAATTACTGCTTAATGGACTTTTTATGATGATAAGACGACTGGGTTGGGAAGAAGTTATTGACGGGGAAATGGAATATAATTCACTCCCTGTTTGTTTGTTCTGTCAGAAAACCCTCATTTTAATTTTATTTGTGAGGCACTGAGAAACAGCCCCAAGAAAAAAAATGCAGAATCTGTCAGTAAAACCTTGGATTTCAAGGGGACCAGAGTCTCTGCAGGACCTCTCCAAGGGGTGTTTTCAATCTCCTTGTGTGTCTCCATAGAGACCCTCGCCACTGCCTGCATCAGTCTTGCTCCCAGTTTGCAGCTCTCACTCCTCTCATGAAGAAAAATGTAAATTATGAAGCCATCCTTCTTTTACCCCTCTTGCAAGCTCCCCCGCTCTCTAATGCCGCTGCTTTGCAATGCGTTCCCGTTCCAAACATCGCATTCTTGCTCCCCACTCTCCATCTGTCTTAAATTTGGCTGCTCTCTCCTGTTTTCATCTGCTCTGTGGCTTGCCTCCTCTATCTAATCTTCACTTCCTTGCTCTGGCTCTGAGCAGCTCCCTCCTCTCCATCTTGCTCCATTCCTCTTGCATTCTCCCCGTCGATCTCTCCTCTCTTTTCCCCTGCTAATGCATCTGTGACTGCGCCATATTTCTCCCTTCCTCTCCCTCCTTAGCTCCCCAGTTCAGTGGTGTCCCAAAGCTGTTTTCTGCCCCTCCAGCCATGTCCCCCAGGCCACCCCCAGCTTCTCACCACTCCCACCTTGATCCCTCAAGCACAGGGGGCACATCTGCTGCCTGCAAGCAGACCGCAGCAGCGTACGTGTGTCAAACCCTTATCTAAACCAGCAAACAGCCACCCGGTGCTGAGCCCTACCCAGGTTGTACATTGCCTGAGAGGTTTTTAAAAGGGGAGATGAAAGCACTACCGCCCAGCGCTGGAGTTGGGGGAGTACCTTGTCCTCCTTCTCCAATTGTGAGCCTGTCAGCAGCTGTGGAAAATGAAGATGGAGTTTCACTAGATCAGCAGAAAGTTTCAGCCCAAAAACCAAAGAGGGGGGCAGGAGGAGAGAGGGAGCTTAACCCGTTGTGTGTCAGAGAGAACACCATGGGATTCTTGCATAGACTCACAGAGTGGGTTGGCTGCTCGTGAAGCTAGAAGGGTGAGAAATAGTCTGTCAAGAGAGATGTCCTCATTCAAGCTAACACGACCCGGTTGTTTGGAGATTGCAAAGCTTTTGTCTGGCTTTTACATTTTATCTTCTTCTCCCAACCATAAATGCATGTGGGAGAAGGTCTCTGAGCTCTGCCTCTGCTGATTTTTCCCAGTTCTTTTGTTTTGTTTGTGTTGCAGTGTTTAGAGGCTGTAGTTGTATGCAAGACCACCTATGGTGTTGAGTGCTGAGCAGATCCGTGCTGAGACCCTCCTTTACTCCAAATTGCTCGTAGTGTCTAGACGAAAGCAGGCAGGCAGGCAGGTGTGAGGAATGAGGATTGTCACCTCCACGCTACGGGTGGCAGACTGAGGTGCCGGGAAGGGTGAGCGCCCAAGGTCAGCCGAATTTGCGTCAGAGCAAGAGATCTGAATCCCGATTGTGGGAATCATCTGGAGCCTTGAAGAGCAGATTGGGGTTTGTTAACGCTAACAGCAAAATGACATTGACTGTAAATGGCTTAATGGCCTCCTCTTTTGCCTTTGTTCTCGAAAGGCAAAGGTGCGGATGTTTGTGTGTATAGATTATATTGTATATGCACGAAAAAGGGATGCATTTTGATCAGTTCTGTATTTTTGAGCTACGGTAAAGGCTGACACTGCCTAACATGCCCTGAATCCGTCCTGTGGGCAAGCTCTCACAGTGGGAAGCACCTCCACAGGGAAAAGGCAGTCTCAGAACCGTGGGGCTATTTGTTGAAGGTTGACCAGGAAGGGTGGGCAAAAAGACACTGCCCTGTGGTTCAGAAAGGCTGCAATAAAATGGCCTTCTTCCTTTTGCCTTAGTCTCTTTAGCAGTCTCAGGTATAGCTGAGGGCCCCCTCCGTTCCCTGCAGCAGGGATAATGGCTGTTTATTCACCAGAGAAGAAAAAGCTGAAACCTGGGGCCTCGTCTGCTGGCACCATGGGTCAGCAGGACCGGTGCGTGGGCCTCTACCAGAATGCTGGTGGCGGGGATCGGAGTCACCAAAAATGGAAGCAAAACCTTTTAAAGTACGTGTTTTGTAACTGGCTTTCTTTTGTTTCCATGGATTGCTGCTGCTGTGGGCGAGGGGCCCTTTCAGCCAGACTCATGCTGCTCTGTGCTGGGGCCAGAGGAAAGAATAAGTGGTTTGTCTTTATTTGCGGTCCATTGTCGAGGTGCTTTCCTGGGGGCAACGTGGGGGGGTTGTGAAAGGAGGCCTGATGATCACTGAGGTGAATTTTGCCATCTCAAACCAGCCCCAGGCCCCTGCTGGGGGGCTGGAGAAGAGGGGAGAGCCGGGGGGTCAGAAGGAAGCTGAGGTGTGGAGGTGCCTGTGTGCAGCCCCCTCCTCAGGGAGGGCGGCAGGGTGTGTGTTTACACACACTGCCCGTTCCCCTCCCAGCGCTGGGGCCAGTGACACAATGAAGTGGTCAGGGACCATCTTCAGGCCCTTCTTTGCCTTGTTCTTATCCGCCATGGGGCTGAGGGAAGGGAGTTAGGCCTGCACCAAGGCACAGAGGCAGGCCCGCTGCCATGGTGTGGCGCCTCCAGGCCTCCCCTGCAGGAGCTGTGGTGGAAGGAGGTGGCAGACATGTTAGACACGTTGTCCTTCTCCCTGCGGGAGCAGCTTTATGCCTCAGACTTGCCCCACAGCTGGTGGGAGTAGCTCAGGAGAGGAACAATTTAGGTCTCAGCTGGGTTCCCCATCCATTTTGTCAGTGAAGTGTAGGGGGTCTCCTCTTCCTCTGAGGCAGAGAGGTGGGGGCCTGCATGCCACCAACTGGTGCTGTGCATAACAGGACTGAGTATTTTGCCCCAGGATCTTCATGGTGTAGGGCAGGGACGTGTGTGTGTGCTTGCACAGCTCAGGCTGGAGGAGCAGGGGGCTGTTTTCACTCAGGTCTTGTTGGTCCACCCCATAATTTCCCAAATTGCTGTGTATTCCTGAGCCAGCACCAGGAGCACTTCAGCTCAGGAGGCTGGGAGGATGTTGGTGCATCGATCTGGAAGGCTGGCAAAAATGCTTTGAGAATCAATTTTTGTCTCAGAAAAGCCCAGGGAAGTCAATATTTCCCCAGTGTGACCTGCCTCTCTCTGTCCCCCCATTTGAGCTGACTCTGGTTGACCTTCCCAGATTGCTGGGAAGCGGGCTAGTGCTTGTCATGCTGCTTTTACACAGCCCTCTCTGCTGCCACTGCTTCGTTCCTTTAGCCAAGCTGGTGTGATTTTTCCCTTCAGACTGTGTCTTCAGCTACTGGGATAGTGTGAAGAAAGCTGCTCCTACCCCGTTTCATGGTCTTTGGGGCTAAATACATCCCCAGGCTCCTTCTCCTTGTCCTCCTCCCTGTCCACCTTGCCCACATGAGCCCACCTGCAGGAGAGGCAGCCAAGTCTGTCTGGAGACCAGTCTTATGGGAGGCAAGGAAGAAAGATCAATGGTGCAAGTTCACAACTGCCTTTTTTTTCCTCCCCTTCAGCTGTTGGCTCAGATACGTTAGGCCCATTTGTGCCTCTCTACCAGCACTCAAACCACCTCTGGGTTTTTCATCCCTTTCTGTGATTTTGGCATCTGATGTTTCAAGCAGGCATATGGTGGCTGGCCCGTCTCCCTCACTCCTCACCCACCGCCCGCTCCTCACCATGGCAGCAGCTCCTGAGGGACATTTAGGTTTAAAGGGTGAGATGTCCCCTCATTTTCCCCACTCCTACATCTTACAAACTTCCTTACTGGAAAGTTCCTCCGACTGGTTTGGTATCTGTGTATTATTAACAGGAGGTGGTTTCTTTTTACATGACTGCATTTGAAGAACTTTTTCTGCTGCGGTGTCACATGAAAGTATGAAGGAAGGAGAGTCGAAGCAGCAACAGATTCCTCTTCTGTGAGGAAAGCTGCCTTGGTGTGCAGGGTACGTGGGCTGATGCCTTACCGTGTTCCCCTAGTGTTTGTGCCGCAGGGATGAGTCGGAGACCCCACCCTTAGCACCTCACAGCTTCTCCTCAAAGTCTGCGTAAGGCTTCACAAAATCCCAGCAGTAAATGTGCGTCATGTCCCTTCTGAACAGATGCCGGGACCGCCCGTGTTTCTCTAAGCCTGTGCTTCAGCAAGTGAAGTCGACTGGAGGTTGTCTGCATGGGGTGATGCTCATGGCAGGTGATGAGGCCATGAGCGCACCCTCACGGTGTCTGCCCTTGTGGTGTTGGCCTTGGCAGGATTTAGGAACAGAGGGGCAGGAGCAGAGCTCTCTGCAAGGTGTGACAGAGGTGGGTCAGGGGTGGTAAATGTGGGTGCTGGTCGTCTTCGGGGATGCAGTCACATAGCATGGGATGGAAGGTGGCTATACGTCTCTTCCTTACAATCCATGGCAACTAGCCAGTGTGTCTCTTGCCCTGGCTGTTGCTTTTGGGAAGTGCGTGGGCAGTCGGCAGGAATAAAAGGTTCGGTTTAACTTGATGGCTTTCCATTAAGCTGTAGAGAAGAATCACAGGTACACAGCAGCCAGCTAGTCTTTGCAGCCTCCTCTCCTGAGACCCAGACCCCAGGAAACCTCTCATAAGTAGGAAAATTCTTTTAAGTTCAAGGCTTTTCCACTCCTGTTTTGATACTCTAAAATCCAAGTTGTGCTTTGCAAGCTGAGAAAGGGGGAAAATAAAAATGTCTTGTGACCCCCAGACCTAGGTAGAACTCACGCAGGGTTTTCCAAGACTGACTTTTCTCAGCTCTCCCTAAGGGCAGTGATAAAAAAAGCTCCTGGATTGCAAGTATGTTGTCTGGAAAACGCCCGTCTCCGATTTTCATTTATTTATTTAAAACTGAGGCCCTGCAATCTTGGCAAATGAGGTGAGACACATCAGCCATTCTGAGTGTGCTGATAGTGTTTCACTTTCACACGGCACCTTGTTGCTGCTTTTGGAGCCTTCCGAAGTGATTTGCAGAGCTGGAGCAGGAATTCTAACTGCATGTTTCACTGCAAGCTGGACTTGGCACGGCAGAGCTGGAGCAATCCTACGCAGCACGTAGGAATTTGTTTCAGCTTTGTATCATCACCACCTTGCCTGCGACAGTGCTGGCTTTCTCTTTTCCAGAGGAGAGAGGGCTGCTCTGCAGTTGGTGTGGGCTGGAGTGACGAGGGGTGCATAGGTGGAGAGCGTAATGGGTGCTTTGGCAGGGGGAGGGGGAGAATCAAAGCCTGGATTTCAAAAACAATAATTTAGCTTTGATTTTCACTGATTTTCCGAGTGAGTAGCGAAATCTAAGGGACTACTTGTTTGGGATTTTTGCTTGGTTTCTTCCCTTTTGTCTCTCGTTCTCTACGAGCTAGTTTATTGCAGGCAGCTCAGCATTGCAGTGACCTCGGAAAAGCCGTGTTCACAGAGCAGGTTGGCTTACCTGTTAGCACACAGTGAGTCCACAGAGTGCCTGAAAAGGAACTCTGAGCTATGGCTCCGGTTCTTTCCCTATTTGGAGCACCTTCACTTTCGGCAAGCCCAAAATAGAAGCTTATTTGTCCTTATTTGTGCTCTAATTGTACCGCTTGCACCCATTTAAATCTATATGCGACATTAAGGATTGTTAGGGGCTTGCGTTTTGGGAAATGAACTCGCATCAATAAAGTGCTCTTAAAAGCCCTGGCTGATTTTGGCTGTCCCTTCAGAATTGACCTCTGCAAACTCTTCGGATTTTGAATATAGGAGAACAGAGGAAGGAAGTCGGGTTGCAGGCAGAAGGAGCATTTATATTTTTGCCCGAAGCAAAGTTTTGGGTTTGCCTTTCTTGGCTGGAAGACAAATTCCCAGGTGCCAGTGCCTCCAGCGGGACTTGCTTGATAACCTTTAGCAGTAACATTGCGAAGAAGATTCTGACCTCTAAATATAGATTTGGATATTTATATATCTGATGCTTTGTACACACAGCGTTCGGTGGGACATAAACAGCTCCAGCAAATTGTATTTACCTCCAGCATGGAAACAAAGGCTTGATTGCATCACATGAGCGTGCTCGGTGCCTTTTATTTATGTACTCCTGGCCACACCAGGCAGGGAAGGGGGGAATGCTGCCTTTTGTTTTTCGACCCCTAGAAGACCCTGGAGACTTCTCTTTAGCTACCATTTGCCCTCTTCTGCTCTTCGGTAGACTGTTTACATCTTGCTTTATAGACTCGGAGTGTGTACGTATAAACATACAGATTTCGCAGTCATGTGGTCTCCTTTTCTCAAGAATAACAGACGGCAACTTTATGATCTGAGTGATTTTATTTGAACACAGCTGTGGCCTTGTGATTTAAATATTTCAATAAATTTTAAACTAACTAGACGAGAGGAAATTGTGCAGGGAAACGGGTTGGAGCGTGGAAGGAAGGTTCTCCAAGGACGGAGGCAATGTGGGCTCTGCATGGACGCTCCTGGCCCCATTGTCTTCCCATCAGAAGGCCCGTGACACCTTCCCTGGTCAGAAAGCCTCTCCCAGCATCCTTCCCCTCCCTGCAGAGATGCTCTTGACTGTTGGAAATGAATGGGAGTTTGTGTGGATGGAGGGAGGGAGGGGTGCTGCAAGCTCAAGTGCTGTTCCCTTGGGTCCAGGCTAGCTGAAACGCAGCCCCAGGCTGTGTGTGTTTGTTCAGGCCTGCACCTTGGAGCAGCTGGGTGTAAAGAGGCTTTGCGGAGCTTTTGGATTCCTCTTTTAGCATTGTGAATTCTTCATCTTTCCTCAGATGTCTCGTGATGAGTAAGGGGAGAAGAGGGGAAGGGGGAACTGCAGGAGCAGACTGCGGATTTGGCTGCCATGCTTTTGTCTTGACAATTGGATTATTTTGAAGTGATTTTAACTTTCATTTCTTGTGCTGTATCCTATCAGCTTGCCTGTTCGAGAGGCTGCTGTGCCTGTTACCGTGTAAATGTACTGGTGAGGGAGAACATTCAGAGATGAAAACAGAGGTGCTACAAGCCAAGGGTGTTTCACATCCCAGAACCACTGCCATCAGACTCTTTCACACCATCATCCTCGAGATCTCGTTGCACCACATTTCCCGTTCCATTTATTTCATGGTCCTTTTCTCACGCTTTACCCCTGCCTTGCGTATGTTCCTGTAAGTCTGCCCCACTCTTTGGTGACTTGTTCATCTGCTGGGAGCTGGGGAGTGCAGTTCAGTGTTTCTAGGTACTGTTTTCAGCTCTCCCAGCTTTTGGTGATGATTCTTAGTCTTTACACGGTCAGCTTTCCCTGTGCAAAACAGTTTAAAAGTCCACTCTTCAGAAATAAGAGGCTTTGCAAAATCATCCCACTTGAATATCTCTCTCGGATCAGGCCCTTAATCATTTTGTGATGTCAAATAGAGGCAAAGACTACTTGTTCCCAAAAGGTGAAGAGGTTTAATTTCATCCGAGACCATTAGAGAACAGCAGTGATAATGCTACTATTAATTGCAAACAGTGTTTATTGAGTTTGTCTGGCCTCATGACAATGATTATGTTTCCTTTTTGTTTTGTTTTTTCCTTAAAGGTCCCCCTGTGTTCATTAAAAAACCCGTGGACCAAATTGGTGTGTCAGGAGGGGTGGCCTCCTTTGTATGCCAAGCAACTGGAGACCCAAAGCCACGGGTCACCTGGAACAAGAAAGGGAAGAAAGTGAACTCTCAGAGGTTTGAGGTAAGAGACGTCCATCAAATCACTGTCTGTGCATGTGTAAAGAGAGACCAGCACAAAGCAGCTCGTGCTCTCGTGGCCATTCTAAGAGCCAGTAATAGAGGGAGGTTTGGAATGGGAGGAGTTTTAACAGCAGAAAGAGTGAAATGCAAGTTTTTGGCCATGTCAACAGCTGGGATTGTTCCAGAGCAAGAGAGAGCTTGGCTTACTTACGTTATTGGAGTTTTTTCTCTTGTTTTGTTGGTTGTTTTTTTTTCCTTCCCCCTCCTCAGATACAATATAAAGCTGCCTCCTTCCCTCTGTAAGAAACTCCAGCTAAGCTGGTGGTACTGCATCTCTGTACATGTACCTTTCGTACCCATCCACGGCTCATTATTTTAACCCTGGGACAGCCTGGAGTAAACATTACAGTTGCTGGCAGCCAAACCCAAGCAATTGGTATTGTTTAGATAGAAATGAGAGTGGAGGAACAAGAACTAGGAGGTCAGCCTGTGGAATTCGCTGTGGGACTCTGTCCTGCCAGGCAGCTGTGAGCTGAGAAGAGCTCTGTGGTGTTAGTTGCCCATGCAGATGGAGGAAGGAGGTGGGGATTTGTTTTTATTTTGTTTTCCCTTGGTCAGTTTCCCTGTGCTTAATCACAGTTGTGCTCTGAACACCCACCCCAAGCACACACTCACCATGGCTCATTATTTCGGAGTATTTGGGGTGTGTATATCAGGTTTTTTGGGTCAGTGGTCAGGGATGGGGCTTGGTGTGGAGCAGTTCTCTGCCAGCTTGAGGTCAGTGGAGAGAGAAACTGCCTATGCTGGCCATGTGCAGGGAATTGCAGGACAGCTTAAGTGTGGTTTCAAGTGTCTGTGTTTGGACAAGGGCTGGTACATCCTTTAGAAGCGGGAATGAGCCTCCTGCTTCCAACCCAAGGATGCTTACTGTCTCTCTTTCCCTTTATCCTCCAGACAATCGAATTTGATGAAAGCGCAGGTGCTGTTTTGAGGATCCAGCCACTCCGGACTCCCCGGGATGAGAACATTTACGAGTGTGTTGCTCAGAACCCTCATGGGGAGGTTACCGTCCATGCCAAGCTCACCGTCCTCCGAGGTAAGGATCGTGCCTGCCTGCCATGTGTCAGCATCGGGGGGGGAAAGGGCCCCTTGAGCTTCTCCCTTTCTTCAGATGAGTGGGAAATGTCACAAAACACATGGCCCAAGGACAAAGTCCTTCATTTTTGGTTTGTCGGACTTGTCAGATCCGTTTGCTCTTTATAAAATTGCCATGTAAGAAACAAAGCTGGACTGCTTGCTAAAACCAGACCATTCGGGAGGTTTGACTGGAAGATGAGCTGAGGTTCCTTCCAACCTGAATTACCCCATGGTGCTATGATTTTCCCTCACCTCCAATAAAAATTTCCTCCCTGGGTTTACAAGCAGCACCAGAGATCCTTTGCTCCATGCACTCTCTGAGAGCACAGTTCCCCTCTCCATTTTGTTCTTTTTTTTTCCACTTGTCCCCACTCTAGAGGATGTTTACATGGATGCCTCCTTCGTGTCATCTGTTGGAAATATGCTCTCTGAACTTGACGTGGGGGAGGGAACAATATGCTGTTGCTGTGGATGCCTCTGGATGTTTTCCGTTATTACCCTGGAGATCTGTAAAATTGCCTTGTGAAACACCAAACGAGGCTGCTTGCTCAAACTGACCCACTTTAGGAGGAAAGATGGGTGGTGATCTCCATTCAAACCACAGGGCAATGCGAGTGATCCTGGCAGAAAAGCCTGGCGGGGGCTGGTGGGGTGCCCGTGAGCTCCTGACGGGGCCTTAGCTCGGGAGCGTTGGCTGTGGATGCAGCCATCAGCAGGAGGTGCTGTAGAAAAGCTGCAGGCTTTTGGATGGGGACACTTGTGGTAAGAACAGGCATTTCTGCAGTGAGCAGTGCTCACAGCAGTTTGAGGTGCTCCAGGCATTGTGTGGTCCTCCTAAGACCAAGTGGTGGCTGGGGCTGAATGCCAATTGCCTTTTCTTCAGCAGTTTCAGTGTTCTCAAGAGCATCTGGAGTCCTTTTGTTTGAAAAGAGAGCGAGCACATCCCGAATAGTGCAGAGCTCAATTTGTGTGCAAATCCCCAGCACACAGCAATAACTAAAGATCAGGCGTAAAGGGCACGTGGCAAAACCCTTCGTGTCCCTTGGGAGCAGGAATATCCCTTCTGCTGCCCACCTGCAGGCTCCGTGCTGTCGGGATGCTGCCTGCCTTTGCGCACGCGGGCCCGTGGTCCAGTCACGCCTGCCAGATTTGTGTAGGTGCACTTCAGTCGTTGTGCTGCTCCTCTGCCTGGCGTGGCATTTAACCTTCTGTTCGCTGCCTGTGGTGGGCTGTCGCTGTCAGGAGGCTGCAGCAGCGCTCTGCGACAGGAGCGTGTCGAGCTGGGAGCCTTGTTCTTCGCACTTAGTCCCCTGTGTTCTCTGGAGCTGCGATGGGTTGGGAGAGGTGCCCCCGTGATCACACGCAAAATCCCTACCCCTACAATTCCGTTGCGAGCAGTGGCAAGAGAGAAAGTGCTCCTCCAGCTCCTGCTCTCGCAACCCCTCTGGATTCTCACGTCGTTTTTCAGGCACGCTCTGCCACAAGAAAGCTGCAGCGCCTGGGAAATGCCGAGCTGAGCTCAGTGGCTGTCCTTGGGGACAGCGCTCCTCTGTACATGTCTTTTTGCAGCTCTTCCTTCCGCTACCAGCATCACACACGTGTCAGCGAGAGAGACAGATGACAGAACAGGAGCTGCGTCTCCCCGCTGCCTGCCTAATTACGCTCGTTGCTGATCCCACCAGAACATGATCACTGCGTGCTTTGCTCCTGGGCTGCGGTGCTTTCAGGAGCACTGCTGCTCCGTTTGCCTAACAGGGCCGTGTTGGGCAGCTTTGTTAGCTGGCCGTGCCCGAGCAGCTGAGGCACACGGCTCAGGATACCTGGGGGAGCAGTAAGTACCCGCAGGCTGGGCCAGCAAGTTTGTTGGAGAGCATCAAAGAGGCAGATTTTGTAGGATCCCCTCCCCTTCCCTCCTCCGCTGGAGTTATTCCATCCTTAATCTTTCCTTGGCTTTCACGTAGCACATATTTTCTCCTCTTTATGCTCCTTTTTAAGTGCTGGGAAAGTTAAAAGGGCCAAGCACAAGTCCACTAATCCCCACAATAACAATTTAGTCCGCTGGCATCTCTTCCTCTCTTTTCCCTCCCTGCTCCTGCATTCACCCACTCTCCTGTTTGTCTTTTCTCCATCTTTCCATGCAATGCCTCCTCCTCTTTTCTGTCTTCTCTCACTTTCAGAGCTAATGCTTAGCATAAAGATGGGGGCTGCTGCACAGCTTGGAGATGAATGTGAGCTGTCATTTGCAGAAGCTGCCACCTTGACATGTTTTGGAGTGTGGAAACCTGGGCTCCAGCTGTTACAAACTCTGCAGATTGGGGTTTGGTCTAATTCTACAGCCTGTGGCTGTACTGTTGTACTCAGTTAGTGTGTGGACCTTCATGTAGTACGCCTGTATGAACAGTTACGGGATTTCCTCAATGCCAGTGCAAGCAGTCTGATGAACAGAAGAGAAAAAAATGCATTCTTCCCTCCTAGATGCAGCTGCTGAAGGGACTGGGAGTAAACCCCTCTCCGGTTATCCACAGGGCTGCTCCTGGATCGGAACCTGGTAGAAGTCCACGTGCATTCACTTAAAAACAGGAAGCTGCAGGAGAGGAAAACCTTTGGGAGCTTCTGGGAAGCTGAGCTTGTGATGGACACCATTCAACTCGCAGGCTCTTAGCACCAGCTCTGCTGGCTTCGTTGTCCATCCTGTTCTGGTTCTCAAGGGATCTGAGTTTTGATAGGGCTGCGGAGATTTGCTGCGCTCCCCACAGCTGGACACAGCGCCTGCAGACCTGGTTCCTGCAGAGCCCAAAGAAGAGGAAAGAAAGTGGTTTGGGGAAGCATTTTCCAGTTATTGTTGACCCCAGCTGCTGTCGTTTTTCGTAATAACTTAGCAGAAAGGAAGCTGGTTGGCACAGGCACCCCAGCTCCCACTTGGGATTGTTTCTCTTAAGCTCCACACTCCCAGGAAAGATTTACGTAATTTGCTTTTTTTATTATTATTATTGCTTCCTATGTAGAGATGAGAGTTTCCCTCCTTTCTGGTGGCCTAAGAGAGAGATTCTCGTGCTGCAGAGGACTGTCCTGTGCTGCGAGCACAGGGGAGCCTTGCTGCAACCCTCTGCCTGCGCTGCCTCTGCTGCTGGATTTGGAGCAGGGGCCAGGCAGGGCTTGGCCCTTTGCTTTATCGAAGCTGATAGAGTTCCACGGGGGTTACCCTTTGTGAGCTGTTAGTAAATGCAACATGAATTGTACACTGATCCCATAAAAACCAGTGCTTGGTCCAGATAAACGTAATGGAAGAAAATTCGCTGTGCCCTGATAGCTTGCTGCACACTGGCCGATCCTATCTGTTCCTGAGGATTACTGCACTCTGGAAAATTGAGGAAAACTGGCTATTAGACATGTAAGGGCTGCGGTGGTTATTACCAGTGTGTGATGCAGGCTGCTGGGGACGGATATTCAGAACTTTTTCGAGTGATTCCCTGTAGCTTTTTTATGAAGTGTTCATTTCTCTACCAGTCCTGGCCTGAAATGTTCCTCACACGTTTCCTACTCAGAGAAGACATCTGGTGTGGGCTTGTGTAACGTTCTAGCAAGACTCTGCTGTTTTGTTGCTTTTTGTAATTGCTGGCTTTTTATCAGCAAAAATAAACAAAAATCAGTTGGAGAGGCTCAGCAGAAAGCAGCGAGTCCCACGGGAGCACATCTTAAGGCAAAGCTGGCCTCTCTGAAATGTTACCTTGCCACTTGAAAAGCTCTTGGCAGGCTTGCTTCAAATTTGACTTGTTTTTCTGTTCTTGTAATGACCTGAAGATAAGGCCAAGTAGCGAGCAGATTAGTCCTGTACTTTATGAATAATGTCAGACCAATTTTAACTCAGATGCCTTTATAAGGAGTGTACAGGGGGGCACGCTGTAGGGAAGGCAGTGAATTACCTGCACTGCTACAGGAGCCAACATGCATATCGAAGTCTCTATAGACCAGCAAATATTTAATAACATTGTTAGGCTATTTAGCTATTTTCATAGCAAAACTCTCAATCATAATACATGGAATCAACAAACAAAGCACGCATTACATATCCTGGCATGTATTAAATTCGTCTTTAGCTGTGTAATAGCAGTTATCTAAGACACGGGGACATACGTATTGATGGCTAGAACTTGTTGATGTAATTTTACAAAATGCATAATGCAGGGATACCTGTTGGGGAGGGGGTAGCTGTAAGGAGCTCATTAACGTAAGGGAAAAACAGGAATAAGGTTTAGGAGTGCTGGATTTTGATCCCAATGCTGCTTAAAATTAATGTCGCTCCAGCTGCTTCGTCTCTGCGTTCTTGGCTCTTCCAGCTTGAAGTGAGAGCAGTCGAGTGATCAGAGACCAGCCAGTGTCCGTGAGCTGCACTTTGTATCTCCAAAGAGCACAAAATTCCTCCTCCTCTTCTCTTCAGCAACATCCTCACTGTACCTTTCTGCATTCAGCACATAGCGCGTCTGTACATGCTCACGCCCTCATTCTCTTCTAAATTATTAAACAACTCTGCACACCCTGCGGGAAAAAGAGCAGCAGCAACACCCGCCTTATCGTTCCTCATCATCCTCATTGCCAGCGCAGCTAATTATCTAAACACAGAGGTGCCACCTTCCAGAGTGACAAAGAGGTGCCAGGTACCGGTGTCTCCTTCTGCTGTAGCTGGCGACCTTTGCTTTCTCCGTACGAACATGTGTGTGTGTCAGCACATGCATCCTCCAGCAGGATTTATTATAAATGAGAGCTGAAGTGCTCTCCTCTTCTCTCCCTGCCTCCCTCCATCTCTCCTCCCCTACTCTTTCTCACTCTTTGTTCAGTGGCCTTGAGGTAATTTATCTGCTTTTCCTTAAGGGAGGCCCTCACGCTTCTCAGGCTAAGAGCAGGTACGAGCGAGGTGTTTTGGAGGCTCTGGCAATACGGTAAGTGCAGCACGTGAAAACATTTCCCTGCGTAAGCCAGCGTGATTTGCAGCAGCAGGCCAGATGTGCCCTCAAAGCATCTTCAGCTCGCATCTTGCTTCTTTTGTTCTAGCCAGTTGCCTGGGCTGCTTTCAGAAAGAGAATTCACAACCCGAACCGTTCCTTATTTATTTATTTGGTAACAGGTTTGGGCTAGCGTTTGGGGATTGAGGGGGAGGGTGGCAGGGCATGTGTGTGCATGTCTTGTGGGGATTGAGTTGAGACTGTAATTGCATTATTACAGGGAATCCAATTGTTAGGGGATGAAGCCAGCTTCACTTTCCTGGCAGGAAGGAAATCTGAGCCCTTGAATCAGTGCAATATGCGATGTTCGGAGATGCTTCCTCTGCTGATCTGATCCTCAAATCTGATCACGCCTCTAGTCGCAGTTGTTTTAATTAAACTCAGAGGAATTCTGCACAATGTGCTGCAAGATTAACATTTTTGTTTAATTAGAAACACTCGGTAATAACGGTTGCAGCGAGCCTCCCCCCAACACGCATGCACATACACGCACACACGTGCGCACACACGACCACACGCGCCCTGGCAGTCGGGAGGGCTGTCCTCTCGGTGGATTAATTGGCTCGTGAAATTAACGGGCACGGGTCTGAGCCAGGTGGAGGAGCATCACCAGGGAGCAGGATAAAAGCGGTAATCAATAATGATGTCATCTGCAGCCAATGCGGCAGCAGCTCCCCGGCTCCTTAACAACACACCACCGCCTGGTTAAATAGGAGAAGGGAAGAGAAGACGTTAAAAGCCTGGCTGAAAGCTGTGCAAAGGCAAAGCAATTCCCAGGGCCCTTCTGTCCTGAGCTCACTCTGGTGGGGGCTGGGGTTTTGCAGCACGCAGGATCTGCAAGAGCAGGAGCTGGAGACTCCTGCGATGCCCGAGCACAGCCTGGTGAACCGAGATCTCAAAGCCTTGCTTCAGTCCCTTGTTAAAGACGTTTGTCTTTTTATTTTGAATGCAATACCCGGGTTTAGAGGCGTTTACAGATGCACTGAAATGACTGCCCCTTTATACAGCTGTAAGTTTGGCCATACTAGGAAATCTGCGTTTCTTCAGCAGTTCTAAGACCGTACGTGTTGCTGTTTGTGGTCAGATTCCTTTGATATATGAGGAGAGGTGTGGTTAGTACATTTCACTCTCCAGTGACTCATAATAGATGCTTTATAACTCTCCAACAATGGTCCGAAGAAGGAAACAATGCCCAATTTTAAACACACAATTGAGGCATTTAGAAGCCTTTTCTCCTCCGCAGTAGCTGTGCAGTGCTAATAATGGTATTAGACAAGAATTTCGTGGCCTGGGGTATCAGGGCACCACACAAACCTCTGGCTGTGCCTTCATGCTCTTCGTAGCTTTCCAGAAGCTGAGTGAGAGGCACAGCAGTGGCGTAACACTGACCCCATACCACGTGTGTTCAGAGCTCATGTACAGCAGTACAGGGATCTGGCAATTCTGCTTTGCTGCTACAGCAAAAGACACCCACCACAGCGAGGCCACTGGGTTTCTCTTTTATTGCACCATCTCTGGGCTCAGCCATAGGTAGTTTGGCTCCATCACTCCTGATGTGCAGTGTGCCAGTAGCAGGAAATGAGCTCTCGTGTTTGCAGGTGGCAGGGAGGATTCCCAGCCTGAGCATGGGGACGGAGTTTCCATCCCATCCCTGCCGCCATCACGAGAGCTCCTGTTGGTTTCAGTGCAGGGCTGGTGCACCTCTGCTTTTTATAAAAACCCACCTTTTTAAAGCCCAAATGCTTTCTGTGTTATTTCCCTTCTGTTGTCTCAGCTGCTTTTGGGCTGGATTTGATGCTGTGGCATCCCCAGGCTGTGATTCCTTAACGCGCCTCATTTGTAATGACAGAGAATCCCCGTAAACTCTCTGCCTGGTGCCCACATCCTCCCTCAAAGGCAGATTTGCTGTAGGAAGAAATGTCATGTTCCTGAGCCATAGCAGCCAGCGTAGGCCAGGGCTCTTCCACGTGATGGAGGAGGTCACGCCAGAGATTATGGGGGACGCGCTGGGGTTTTGTATTAGTTATCACAAATTAGTCAACGTCAGTTCGGATTGCCCTCCTCGCCCTCATTAGTGAAGGCAAAGGCAAGGCAGAGGAAGCAGGAAGCTCTCCTGAGCCTGTCTTCTAGGTGCTGGTGCCACATCCCTCTTCTTCTAGGGCAGCAGCACGCTGCTAATAAATCTGAAAATCACACCCTGTCTGCCAGCGCCTGGCTGACTGTCGTGGTATGTCCCCCCTGGTGCCTGCAGCTGGATGATATTTTCCTCTCCTCTCCCTCCTAGTTTCCACTGCGCCTTTGACATTCCTTTTCACGCAGTCACTTTCGTTGTTCCTCTGGTGCAGCATATTTTGTACTATGGGGTTTGGAGGGGGAAGAGGAATCGCTCCTCTCTGATGTGACTGCGTGTGCCGTCCCCTGCAGTACGGGGATCTTTGCCACGTGTGTGCACAGCTCCTGCTGTAAAACCAATAAACGCACTCACCTGCCTGACAGAGGGACTCGGTGCGAGACCTGGAGAAGCTTTGAGGTGGCTGTAGCCATGCCCCAAAGCTTTTTTGAATAATTCATTGTAGTTAACTGTAAAATTTTCCTGTGGGATGTTCGGATAGTCAAACGTAATGGACAAGTGAGGAAGTTTTGCTGCATGATGTGTTTCCACGACTCATCCATGGACCATTTGCAGGAGCCTTCTTTTAAGTTGTGTTGCTCAGGGTACTGGGCAGCGCATCTGCCTGGTGGTTTTCTCAGGGTTTTCCATTGAATTTCAGCTGCCGTGTCCCTGCTGGGTGTGTAACCACTCTTCATTTGCTCTCTCCCACCAGAGGACCAGTTACCTCCTGGGTTCCCCAACATCGACATGGGGCCCCAGCTGAAAGTGGTGGAGCGGACGCGAACAGCCACAATGCTCTGTGCGGCCAGCGGGAACCCAGACCCCGAGATCACTTGGTTCAAAGATTTCCTGCCCGTCGACCCCAGCGCAAGCAATGGGAGAATAAAACAGCTGCGATCAGGTAAGGTCTCCGTGCGAGGCTTGAAGATCAAGACCCAGATACAGCTGTGAAGAGAATGCTCAGAGGTTCCTGAAACAGAGGGGGGACCTGTAGACATGGGCCCCACTGCTGTGCATTGGGGCATTAGCTTTTCTTCAGTTTTAGGACTGTTCTTACCCAGGGAGTGGTTGGAGCATTTTTTTCCCTCCATCCCATCCTCCTGCCCTTCCCTGCTGTGTAGTTGGCATAAATCACAGCAGGGAAGCTGGTTTCTGGGCAGGAGACACTGTAACCAGTCCACTTGCCTCCTAATGATGCTGTTCGAGCTCAGGGGGAATTGGGGATTGGGCAGGAGCTGAGTGTTTCCTCCTCAGCCCAAGACCTGGGTAAGGAAGAAAAAGAACCTCTACAGCAGACAGCACCGTAGGCCACACGTACCTGGTACAAGGTCCACAGCTAAGGCAGCCTCTTACTGTCGAAGCAGGATCCTGTTGGTGTAAATTGAGCCTGTCAAGCTGGTGTTGAAGAGCAGCTCTTGCAGGATCTCTCTGGCATTGAGTCCCTGCAGCCATTGCTGGAGAGCAGTTGTGAGCATTCTCGAGTGACCCCTTGGTGCTCAGTGGCAGTGCCCATGGAGTGGATCTCCATGAACAGATGTACCCCAGCTCCGTGGCTCTTGTCAGTTCTCTGTCTTTCCCCATCTGCTTGTCCATCTGTCTCTTTTGTTTGTTTTATGTTTGTTGCTTTTTGTGTGTGTCAACGTGACATCTCTTAATATTCATCTTCCAGGAGCTGTTTGTGTACTTGTTAAATATCCTAGTTCACAGTGTGAATGTGTGTGTGCATGCGAGGAGGGCACAGGTGTATTTATTTTTGAATGCTACTGATAAAACGCTTTCATTTCTCAACTTAAAAAAAAGAGTGTCTCTCTGAAAATATGCAAATACGAAACAAGCTGTGGCAGTTTTGCTTTTTGACAAAAACGAACCCAAGACATAATCCTTTTCAAGTACTTCTTGGACTGACTGCTTTAACCCAGCCTAAAGAAAACGTGCCTGTGTGGTTGGACCTAGCAAGTCCTAGCATCTCTTCAACTACTCAGAACGCTCCTTTGGCCAAGAGAGATAGAGCACTTGCAAGGGTTTTTTTGATTGCTTTGTTGTTCTTTGGGGGCAAAGGAATGTCACTGTTGTAGGCAAAGGGAGAACAGAGGCTTCAGAGAAGCAGCTGGTACTGCTCTGCTCGAGTTAGACATTTTGCAAGTCAGCCAGTCGAGTGGTAGCCAAATAGTTCTGCCCAGACCTCTGCTGGCTCCAAAGAAATTCAGGAGTTCTGAGTACTGTAGTGCTGGGTCTGAACATCAGAGGACTTAACCACCCGGTCTGTCTCTAGACCTGTTTAGCAAAGAATCTATATAAAGATTTTTAGTTCTGTGGGCCACCAGTGGTAAAGGCTCCGTTTATTTCCAGTTCAGTGTAGCTTTTATACACCTGCTTCTTTATTCAGTGAAGCAAACTTACAAGCAGATACTTAAGCTGCTTTGTTAGAATTAGAATGGATTGTTGAGTCCCACAAACACAGATGAGATTGACCTCCCTGTTTTATTGTAACAGCTGAGTCAAATGCAAATAAAAAAATCACTCAGCATAAATAATGAGAGGTAAACTAGAATTATATCATGCTCTATGACCATGATCTGAAGTGTGAGTAATGCACAGGCAGATTATTTTTAATACATTTATCATCTTGCTAGAATGCCTTTATATTCCTTAACTGGATTTGATCTGATGTTTTCCTTAAAGCCACCTGAGTGCTACATTTTTATTCCAGTGAATTGGTTAGCCTCAGAGTGAACCCTTGACCTTTCTGATAAATCTGAATATACCTGCTGAGAATTAATCTTATTTACAGTATCTCTGAATTAGTAAACTGGTGGAAGCCTGAAGCATCCCTGTTGTCCTTTGGGGCAGAAACCTGTGGCTTCTGTGAAAGGGAGTGCACAGACTCCTGATCACGGCAGAGGGCTGAAATTCAGGACTTCTGATTTCTCCTCCTACTTCATGTACTTTTATGGCCTTTCAAAACCTGTGTGTTCTATGATGCAGAGGCCTATGAAAGTGGAAAACATTAACATTGAGGTCATCCATACTTCATTAGCATTTTTGTCAGTGGAAAGCGGTTTTTTAAGGCTTAGGGAAAGGAGATGGAAGTGTGTGTTTGTAACGTGGGTGTGACGTGCAAGGCGGTGCCTGTTTGAGTGCTGCTGATGCTGCTAATGTCAGAATTTAACTGAATGCATTTACCTTTCCAGAAAGCAAACTTTGCTTCCAGAAGCGTAGCGCTAGCACACATTAGGGTATTGGATGTTTCAGGACACTGCTAATGAGCTTCAGTGTCTTTCATACACAGGTCACCAGGATGACTCCAGCCCGGCTTCTTGGGGATTAACAATTAGAGCCAACTAACGGGTGGTTGACGAGCCCTGTGTGAATAGGAGTGCAGGGAGGAGGAGTGCCCCTGGTACTAAATCACAACCTCAACACTTTGCACTAGCAGAGTTAGTGTAGAAACCAGCAACGGTGTTTGAAGCTCTGAAGGCTTGGCTGCTCCTTGCTCCCTGATGGGGAGCGCTTCAGGGGCAGGCGACGGAGCAGCAGGACAGGAGAGTCACCCAGGTTCTGCCCTGGAGAGGAAGCCATCAGGACAGCATCCATGCTGCTTTATTACAGAAGCTGTTAAGAACCAGGGAGGGTGTTAATAACTGAACTTATATTGGTGTATGAGTTAGTGGCAAACATGCAAATTAGCTCATTAAATGTACAAGTGAAATGTCATACACGGAGCTCTGCAAAATTGGGTGTCCATGTCCAGGTTTAGTTCTCATTTATATTAAAACAACTAAATGTTTCGCTGGCAATATAAATGGACCTCTGAGAGCATGGTCATTATATTTACATCATGCTGTGGACCCATTTGTGTTAAGGGTCTTCAGTATAACTGAGAAACTGGTGATGTCATTAACCATAGTGCCTTTTTTCTCTATCCACATTCCTTTTTCTCTCTATCTCCAGATACTCTTTCCAAGCAGCTGGAAGCCTTTTAATATTTGAGGCTTTTGGCTGCACGAAAAGTTTAATTGTCAATCAAAGAAGAATGAGGAAAAAAAAAAAAAAACAACTCTGTCTAGCCTCCCATTTTCCTTAGACTTACATGAACATCTCAACCTTAGAAACCCAGGTTATCTAAGAGCTGAAGTGGTCTTGGTGGTGGACAACAAATGGATATTTCTGCTTAACACCAACACGAGCAATTTCAGGGTATTTTGAGTAGAAGCCAATGTCCTTTGCTCAGCCGTGCCACCTAGGGGGGAAATGGGAGACAGCCTGAAGCCGACTTCTTACATCATAGAAACACTAAAACCTTTTGTGTCTTGTGTGTTGTCTTCTGCTTTCTAAATAACTGGCTATAACAAACTTAATTTTTTCTTTTTTTGTCTTTTTTCACTATTTTTTACACTCAGAGACCTTTGGTAAGTTTGTTCAATTAAAAAAAAAAGCTAAACAAAAAACCCCAAACCTGCTAATGTCCAGATTTGTAACCCTTACCTTTAAACTAATTCCTTTGTAACAGCTTTCTGAGAGGCATGCTGTGCATTTCTTCTACTAACTCTTTCAGTAGGGATCTTCTGCCCTCTTAATGAATTTCTGCAGGGGTATTGCAGGCTACAAAAAGAATAATAATCATCCTAATTAATATATCTGTATAAAGAGATAACAGCTAAATATGAACCTCCTAACATTGGATAGATTTTTTTTTTGTAACTTAGCAACAGTTGTCCTGGAATTCCCCAAATACACAATAGCTTGTACCCTGGAACTGTGATAATTGTGTTCACACCTGCAGGAGGTCCTGGAGTTTCACATCTAACGGGGTTATTGGCGTTTTCAGAAGGGAGAGGTGGGGGTGCAGCATCGTCAAATTGAAGCTGTTAATCACAGGTCATTGGCTATTGGAAAGAGTTGAGCAAAGGAAAAGCCCCCCCTCCACATCATCCCTGTCCCTCGAGAAGCCAGGAGCCTGTCTGCAGAGCTCACGTCACATTTCCTCCTTGTGCCAAGTCCCCTTTTGTTATTAGAGCTGTAGCAATTGCAGCTGTCAGCCAGGATCCGGCATTTTAAAATTGCAGAAGACCCTTGATGATTGCTTGCTTGTTTAGAATAGAAAGCTCTCTCCAGCCCTCAGGAGAGGAGCATAGCACACACATGTTCGCACACGTGGCCTGACAGAAGGTGGGGATGTGTTTTCTGTCATTGCCATGGCAATGGTGACTTTCCTCCTCTCCCTGTTTTCGAGGCTTGGAGAATCCGTAGGCAGCTTGCTGGGTGGGAAGAGTCAGAGGAAGGGATGGTGGAAGAGCAGATCCCGTCCTCTCTGGCACTGGGGGACACCTGCATGGGGCACTCTGCCTGGCACCATCCTGGCCCTTCATAATCCAGAGGCAAGTGCTGTATGGGGTCAGGTGCCTCTTGCCCCTGTTGTTGCCCCTGTTGCCACTGGGCTGGCCATCTGGGCTCCTGCATTTTTTTTTTCCTTATTTTTGCCCTAAACAAGCAGATATCCTGTTTGTGGGCAGTTGTGGAAGGCAATACAAATAGTTTGCAAAACCAGCTTTCCACTTGGAAGGTCCAGCATTCATATGAACTCTTCCTCCTTTAGTTTTCTGTGCCGTGAGCAGTGGTCAGCCTCCTGAATTTGCTCGTGAGCTGTTAGAACAGCAGGCAAGCCAGCTCCTGAGCACAGATGCCTCCCTCAGCCCTAATCAAACCTCCGGGAGCTCTCAGAATTATTCAGAATATATTAATGTGTTTCTGATCCTCCTCTAGCACCAGCCTGCTCCCCCTAAATTGAATATGAAGCTGGTTAGATGTGAAACTCCAGCAGTGAAAATCTACCATCTGTGTCCCTGCCACCATGCAGACTGCTGTTCTCGCCTTGCAAGTCACTGGATCTCGTTTTGGTTCAAATTGTCCCCTCTGTCCCAGGTGTGGGCCACCTCGTAAAGCACATTTTGCTCCTCACCTCTGTGTCCCGTACGCCAGAGTTAGAACTGGAAGCATCGAGGAGGCATTGCTTGGCTTGCCTTGCTCTCCAAGAGCTGCTGACAGCCAATTTCCAGGGGCAACGCCGATGCTTAGAGGGAGCAGGGACTAAGTAACCTACAATCACGTTAACACAAGGAGGCAACAGCTGCCATTGTATCTCCTGTAGCTCCGGTGTGTTTCTCCTGTCTATTATAGCGAGCCCTTGCAGGAACTGCCAGGCCTAGCACGGCCTGTGAAGCCTTCTAGCAGTGGGTGATGTTGGGGCCCTTCCCCTCCTCTGCCCTCTCCTCATTAGCTTTGTTCGAGATTTGTGCCACAGATGGCAGATTTTCGCTCCAGTTTTGAGACAGAAGGATGTATTGGAGGCTGTTTTTATTTCCACTGAGTTGATCTATAACCCTTTGCTGCTTTGTCTCTCTCTCGCTTTTCACAACCTTCCTGCCGTCTCCCGTGTGGAGATCTGCCCAAGTACACGCTCCCCCACCTCTTTCTCTTTCAAACGCTGTCTCTCCAACCTTTGTCCTGATAGCTAACCAGCCTGCTTTATTAACCTTAGCTAGTTCCTAACCCTAACTAGATGCTAACTTTTTCTATCAAATAACCTAACCTTTTAACTAGAAGCTGAGTATAACTAGAATCTAATATCCTAACACTGTAACGCCTCTCTTCCCTCATCTCCTGTGAAAAATAGAGGTGTACTGTAATCAATACCTATATATTTTTACCTTCTATCCTGAAAATGGAGGATTGAACCGCAGCACAAGAAGGATGAGCAGGGCTGAAGGAGAAGGGAAGGGCTGTGCTGAAGGCAGAAGACGGACACAGGAGGCTTTGGCTCCTGTCCCTGCCTCTGCCACAGGCTTCCCTCTGTGACCGTGGGCAAGTTGCTTCACCTCTGCCTCGGTTTTCCCATGTGCAAAGTGAGGGAAATAATACTGCTGTACCTCACTAGGGGAGAGGAGAGTGTGTAGGCTGATATTTGTCATGTAACGCACTTACAAGCCTTGGCTGGGAGGTGCTGCAGAATGACGGCGCTGTTGCCGTCACAGAGAAGCCCTTGCACTTCTCCCTAGTCAGAGGCAATGTTTGGAATTGCGGAATCTGCCCTGTTCTCAGGATTGGGGTAAAAAAAAACAAACAAAAAAAAACAACCAACCAATCAACCCCCCTTTTTTAATTAGCTGTGTGACAAGTGTGAATGCCGCTGTGAGCAAAAGGACCTGCCGGGTTTTCAAAGGAAGATGGTTTCAACCTCGAGAGGTCAAACGGGGGGACTGATTTTACCACTGACTGGGGTCAGCAGCCACAATGTCACCTCCTCTCATCTGTGAGACCTGCCAGGGCAGAAAACTCATGTCAGGCACTAAAGACAACTGGAGGGGGTTTGAATTAAAATAACCCAAGGGATGCAGTCAACAGGCAAGCATAGCAGGACTCTTCTCTCTCAAAAAAGCACCCCTCTCCTGCACTGGCATTAGGGAGGCTTCTAGAGCAGTAGCACGAGGTACCCCTTCCACAACCTTATTTAATGCAGAGCATCTGGCTTCAATCTCTGTGCTGTGCAGAGCCATTAAAGGATAACTGAAGGTCCTGCTAAGGACATGCATTGAATTCCTCCCACATCTGTGCCAAAAGCTTAAGTTTGGAACTGGGAATTCACTGGCAGAGCTGGGATCAGACCTGCAACTCTAAATGTGATGCAAGGTACCTGGATGTCCTTTCCCTGTCTTGGCTATCATCATCATAATGCAGACCCTTGCCCCCCAGGGTGATGAAGACAAGTGCAGGTTCATCCTAAAGCAAACAGTAATGTTAGCTGAGAGCTTGAAGGTGTTCTTTCCATTCTTAACAACAAAATGGAGCCAGTCGGAAGAGTTTTCAAGCCAAGTGCCATGAAGGTTCTGTAAAGAGCCAGCAGAATTGGACTGCTTTTTAAAGGGCATCCCCACCTTAAGTACCCCGAACCCTCTTCAGTCTGTCCCTGCAATTCACGATGAGACAGTACAGGAAGTTTCCTACTGGGAACTGTCTTCCTTGACTCAGGTCCTTTTCCCACAGGCAATCCAGGTGTTTGGGGTTTTACAGTCTTTTCACTTCTTTTCTTTGTTTTCTTTGCAGAAGGTACACCGATCCGAGGTAAGACACCCCCAGCTCGCTCACTCACCCACTCTCCAAACACTTCTCTCCACTCAGTTCCTGTTTCATTGACCTGTGCTCAATCCAGATTCTTGTTGTTGTTATGTTCTCTTGTCCTGCTTCACCTCTGGATATTTATTTCTTTTTTTATACCTGTCTTTATTTTATATATGGTTATAATGTCTGTTTCTGTTTGCTGGGTGCACTTGGTAATATTGATACTGTTATTCTAATGACATCTCAGGCTGTGCTGCCTCAGATTTATGGCAGTTTTAAGAGCTAATCTCTCCAGGACTGCAAAGGACTGAAGTTTATCTTGGGCATTAAATGCTATCGAAGCTTGGTAAATACTTAGGGCCTTCTCTTGATTGGTGCAAAGTGCTCCTGAGCCATTGATTGTGGTGAAAGTTTTCCAGTCCTTTGCTCAGGCAGATCTTCAGCACTCCCTATCTGTGTGTACTCATGTGTCTGGCTTCAGAGCCACCTTCCCCTTTCCACTCTCTTGCTTGTAGGTTTTTCTGGGAAGGATACCCATGGTAAGTAGCTTCTGCACTGTTTCTTTAACAGAGCCAAAAAGATGTTAGACCTCAAGGTGTCATTGAAATTCAGCAAGAATTGGGTGCGTGCACCTTGGGGAACCCTGCTTAGGCTTTACCTACACTGTCAAATTTTAAAGTCCTTAATTCTCTGTTGGTAAAAGCAGTAGGAGGTGCAGTAGGTGAAGTATTTATTTTTTCACACATCATCTCTATTGGCTCCTGGCAAGTGCTGAAAACTCACTGGACTCTCTACAGTATAATTTCCACCATTGCATTCACCAGCAAAGCTGCAGTGGTCAAGGCGAAAGGGGTGAGTCCTCATTCCCCTGGTGTAGCTGCTTGCCTGCACTTCATGTCCTGGTCCTGCTCTGGAGTGTGGCTCAGTCTCCCCCTGTGTACACCCAGACAAGCAACGCTCATGAGTGATGCGGAAGATTTGTCTGGAACCAGTCAAAGCAAGTCACAGATTTGTCCAAATAAAAGAAATTTATAGAAGTCCCTGTCCAGCTGTCCACCCAAGTGGAGCTTTGAGATGACAGAGCATGCTCGAGCTTTAATTCAGTATGAAATATGCTCAGCTGATGTCTCAATGTGAAGCCTCACACCATTTGGTTTCCAACTCCTTTTGTTATACTGAAACACCCGCAGATTCTTTAGAAAATAGTTTAGTTTGCTTCAGTGGTTTGTTTTTTGGGGGGTTGTTTTTTGTTTTAATTCTATCTGTCCTGCCTTTGGGAGCTACCAGACACAGTGGATCCTGGTGGGAGTTGCACTTTCACACCCCATCCCTGTCATAAATACTTTCACAGCCTCACGTCTTCCCACGCAACATCCTTTTTCACCCATGCACACACAGAGGAACACGAGCTCCTTGTCCTCCTCATGCGAACACGTTGGTTTTCCTTCCTGAAGAGGCTGTATCTGTAACCAACAATGATATCATTTGCACTTTTCTCGCTTAAGATTTTATCAATAATATTACACTGAGCTGGAATTGTTTGGTTTTTATATTTAGGGTTGTTTTTTTTTTTCCACGGATAGCAGTTAAAAGTCTTAGCACATGTGAGGTCTGTCCATATCTGTAGTATAATCATGTACTCATAATACTCATAATGCATAAAGCATTTGATAGCCTGTTGAATTATTTATGCAGTATGTATTTTAACTGAAGTTTTGCAGGAGCGAAGCCTTTTGAGGTAAATGAGACAATTTTCTTCCATGTAGTTACATGCAGCATATCTGCATGTCTGCGTTCGGGGGTGTTTAGGATGGCTCTGAATACATTCTTGTGAACTCCAATAACGTACGGGTTTAAGAAAAAACTTCATCCTTTTGGCCCAGTTGGTGTAAAACCACACATGCAACTCAGGAAATCCAGCGCAGTGTTTACAGTTTTTTTCTCTTGGAAATATTCACTAGCAGTAACGTGATTTTCACACTATTATCTCCTGTGGGATTGCTCAGAATCAGGTATTTAGGTACAAAACAAAGCCAGCACTGATAAGAATTCTTCAGGGTTCCTGGGCAGCGGGTGACAAATCCTTTCACCTCTATGGTCACTGCTTCAGCTGGAGTAATGGGAAGTTGACTGCCCTCTGATAGATTTCTGGGGATCACAGTGATATGGATTATTGAAGTTGATTTCATGAGTTCTGGTGCAGGGTATCTGCATTGCAGACGTCACAAAAGTTGGTTAATTCTGCTGATTATTTCAGTACAGAGAGAGGCACTTAGTATAGAGGCGGGGACTGGATTTTCTCTTCCTGGTGGCTCCGTGTCCAGCCGTAACACTGAGCACAGGCATTAGATGATGTTGGGAGGGCTCCTTAATTCCAGATCCCCAAGACCCCCAGGCAGCCTTCCAGTAGGTATTCACCCGAGGGAAAGGAGAAGGCAAGATGTTGACACTACTGCTCCTTCCTAAAACAAAACAGAGTGGTGATGACTGTGTTTGCTGCGGTCTTCTCTCCTCGCAGGTGGCCTGCAGATTGAGAGCAGCGAGGAGACGGACCAGGGGAAGTACGAATGCGTCGCCAGCAACAGCGCCGGAGTGCGCTACTCCTCACCCGCTAATCTTTACGTGAGAGGTAGGGAGCGCATCGGCTCACAACGCTGGCAAATATCTCCCTCCCCGTGGCCTTCCTTTGTCCCCAGCTGTTTGATTCGAGCCCGTCCCTGAGCGCAGGGGAAGCACTGGTGGTTCTTGGTTGGATCCTTACGGTGCACTACGGAGCTTGCAGGGGGATTCTGGCGCACCCTGACCTCTCACCATTGCACGCCAGAGCTGCAGGGCAGCAGCACGAGGCTGTGCCACCCTCAGGAAAGTCAAGTGTGGCCCAAAACAGTGTGCCCGAGTGTCTGCCACCATCAGTCTGCAGGGCCCAGAGAAGAATGAACAGCTTTGGCTGCCGAGAGGCCGTAGTCCCCTTCCTCACAAAGGATCCCCACTCTCTGGAAGTGGGAAGGTCCCAGTTCTGCTGGTGTGGGTGTGAAAGGAGGGGAGGATCCTCTCAGCCCCCTCCACGGAACTCTTTCTCCCCTGGATCTTCCCAGATCACAACAGGAGGGTGCGTTCTCACTTCTTGCTTGTGTCCCAGCTGATTTTCCCTTTGCCAGCAGTAATTTGTCGCTGGTTCCTCAGGCATGAACACTGGCCATGGGCAGAGACTCGCAGAAAGCTGGGGATGGCCAGCAGACATCTCTGCCATCAGTGACAGATTTCTTTGCCCTTTTAGCACCGGGAACAGATGACAGGGGGATTGGCTTCTGCTTAATGCCCCCTTGATGTTCTCCCACCCAGCGGGCAATTGCCTTTCTGCTTTCTTTGTTCTCTTATTTTAATCTCTCTGACCTGTAACATTTTGTGTGTAGCTTTGGTTTAATATCTTTCCACAGCAAAACCCTTTTGGTAATGAGAGAGCAGGGCTGGTCCTTCTCGCTTTTTTTTTTGTTAAAAAAAAAGAAAAATACCATTGGGAGGAAAAAAAGAAAAGTCACATCCCAGTGAACTGTTCCCATTTCCATCCCATCGACAGAGGAAGCGCCTCCCACCTACACTCACGTTAACTCTGCAGTCAAATGCAGAGCCATGCTCCTGTGTGCACTCCTCTCTCTCTCTCTTTCTCTCTCTCTCGTGTCTCACGCTCACTAAATCACATGCACATGGAGAGAAGGCTTTTTAATAATTTAATGTTTCCAAGCTAAATTTTTAAATAGCCTTTTGTGGCCAGCTGGAAAATTGCGTTTGAAATTTGCCCTGTCGCTTGGACCCTGAAATTCTTCTTCTGGGAAAGTAAATCTGGATCTGATGCTAATTCAGGGCTAAATCCTTCGCAGACAGTTTAGCTGGAACGTTTTGAGATTTAAAAAAAAAAAAAAAAAAGAAAAAAAAAAAGAAACAGGAAAAAACGTGGGGATTTTTTCATTATTCTTTGATTTATAAATCCTCTACCTTTCTGGCCACTCGGAAACTACCCTGGAGACAAAGGTTGTAGCCCTCGAGTCTCCCCACCTGGCTAAGGGCTGGCTCCAGGTGGATAGATAGCCAGCCCTCCTGTCGGAGCTAGCCCTGCGTGCCCGAGGCCGGGCTACCAAGCAAAGCCAGCAGTAGCCGGCCCAGAGAGTGCAGAAAACGCCGTGTAAGCAAGCTCGGCCTGTGGTTTGGGTGTTTTTCATGCTGTTTAATTCCTTGTTTCTTGTGTGTTAATATCGTGGAAAGGTAACAAAGGTCTGAAATGGATTTGCTTTGGTGGGAGGGGAAGTTCATGCACATTTTTCTTCCCGTTTTTTGTTTTAAAAGAGTCGTGAACACTCCCGTGTTTCCAATTGACTTGTTTCTCCCATAACATGCTTGTCTCTATAGAGCACCTGGGATAGGAGTTGTAAGTTTTAACATTGCAAGGAAATGTTTTGGTTTTGTTTTTTGTTTTTTGTTTTTTTCTTTCCTTCTTCTAATTATTTCTTTTTCCTTATTCAGTCCCGTTGTGGAGCTAGTGCAAGCAGAGCCGGGCACGGGGCTGGGGGGAGCCGGGCTGGGGGAGCGCATTTGCACGCGGGGCTCACCTCGGTGCCAGGTCCCTGCCTGGCACGGCCTCCGCTCCCCCTTCTTTAAAGAGCAGATGCACGTAATGAAGTGAGAACTCCTTGCTGGACTTGGCATCCCCGTCGGGTGCTAATTCCGATTTAGGATTGCTCACGGTCTGACCTCTTTACAGAGCTTGGTTGTTCTTAAAAGGTACCTAGCTGGATGGGAGGGGGAAAGCTAGGAAGGCAGGAAGGAGGGTCGTTACTATCTTCATTTTTTTTCCTTTCTTTTTATTTTGGTTAAGAGAAAAAAAAAAAAAAAAAACAATCAATTTGCAGCTGACAGCCTTGAGAAGGCCTTTTTTTACTCTCTCTGTGTTTCCCCTATTTTTCTCTTCTCCTCATGTCATTGTGTTCCGCATCAAACCCCCTTAACATCCCTCAGAGCTACGAGAAGGTTGGTGTGGTTTTTTTCTTTTTTACTTTCTTTACCCACATTTTTACATTCTTAAGAGAAAAAAATATATATATTTATAAAAAAAAATAAAAATAAAAAATAAAAAAAAAAGAGAAAAAGCAAGAAATCTTTAAGATGAGCGAGACCCGCCCGTTCCCGGGTCTCGCAGAGATGAGTTGAGTTGCATTGTGGGCCTCTCTATGCATCCTTTGGTAATGTTGCTGAGTTCTTGCACTTTTTTGTCGTCATGGTTACCTTGCCGTTTGGACATTGGGCCTGATGCATGATAGGAGAATGTAACAATCTTCTTTGCATGCCACTTTTTTAAATTAATTACGACTTATTTTTTCTGTATATAAATATGTATAGTTTTTTTTTGGTTTGGTTTTCTTCTTTTTTTTTGAAAATTCTGGTTTAGTTGAAGTGGATTTACTCTTACTTTCTGATTTTTTTTTGTTCCGTTGGGTTTTTTGCTTTCTCTTGATTTCCTGTTTCAGTTTCGATTGGTTATGCTGTGCTGTAGTTTATTCCAAACGCATTGTGAGAAGCCAGTGTTCCTGCCCACCCGGTGGTAACTGAACTCCTCAATCCCTCCAGGAGGAAAGGAGTCACACAGCTCTAACGCCTGTCCATGGAAGCCCTGCTATTTGGGACCAGCCTTTGTTTTGAGGGGAGGGAGGGATCTGGGAAGTGGAAAAGATGGTAAGAAGCCAGGGTTTCAGTTCAAGAATCAGAGCAGACCCTGGGTCACCTCATTACTTGCCAATTTCTTGGAGGTGTGGCTGCTGTTCCACATCCTGCACACAGAGAAAAACCCTGAGCCCTGCTTCGAAGAGCTGCCCAAGCCATCCAGAACTGGTAACTGCCCCTTTCCCAACGCTAATCCCCAAGACACTGTGTATGGGAGCTAATCTGCTTTCAGACCAGGATGTGAAAGGACAGAAAGCTTCCTCCCGTGCTCCTGAAGCACACGCAGTTGTCTTTCCTTTAGAGAAACGAGCCCGGCCGTCGGGCTGTGCCCTGTCTCATCGACAAGACCCCGGCACAGCCCCTTGCAGGAGGTGATGCCTCGTCCTTGCGGCGTCAGAACCGAAGGGCAGCCAGCCAGCTGCCTCCTGCAGAAGGGTAGCTGGATTTCCTGGCTCTGCCTCTCCCCGTTTACCCTCTTTGTTCCCTGCCATTTCACCATTATTGCCTGCCTACAGGCACCTTGAAAACCAGCCTGCGTGATTATCGCAGAAATACCAGCTCCAGATAAGGTAGAGCCCTCCTTTTGAAAGGAATTTGAAAAAAGAAATGCAGCAGTGGTAGACACGAAAGAGGCTGCTGGGACACATCTGGCAGCTGCATCCTTATTGTAAACAGCAATAAGAAATCTGACAAGTTACATTCTAGCTGAAAATGCCTCTTTTCCCTCTTCTCATCTCCCTGTTTATCCCTGTTAAGCTTCTGTTGCCTCCCATGTGTGCATCCTGAGTGGGCGAGCCACATGGGATAGTAAACAGGTGGGTTTTTTGCAGTGTGTTAGTTCTACCATTGGTGCTTGGTGCTTTTGCCCTTTGCAGAATTGAATGCCCTTCCTTTCCCTGTTTATGCGTTTCCCCCTGCCCATCAGTCCTCACTACTCAATAATCTACCAAAGGAGTGGCTTTCCTAGTGTACAGGTATTAAAGCTGTGTGATTTTTGAGAAATCCAGTGCAGTATTGACACAGTATCTGTCTCTCTCTTTCTCTGTCTCTCTCTTTCTTTCTGTCTGTCTTTCTCTTTTTCTTAAAATACTGAGATTTCAGTGCTCGGACCCTCAGTACTGGTATTCCCCCCCCCTCCTTCAAGTCTCTCCCCCTCTCCCCTTAGATACAAGGGTACCACTCCGAAATGCTGCACTGTTGATAATGTCTTTCTAAAGCGGCCAGCTGTGGCTCTACTAACTTTGACTAATGCCAACAATAGCCAAAAGACATCCCCCAATCCCAGTGTGCTATTTAAAGAAAAAAAGAATAAAGACTTGTTCTATTTAAAAAGAGCAAGAGAGAAGGAATAGTGTTTGAAATGAGGTGTTCCCATCCCACCTCCCTCCTGCCTAGGACTAAAAGGTGATAATCACCACTAATCACAGGATTTTCCTTCATGAATAGGAGTTTGAGTTTCAGGATTCAGGTGCAATTAAAAAGGGATTTACACACCATTTATTTTTGTATTTGTTTATTTTATCGTTTATAAAATATCTCTAACATGCCTAAACTGCGCTGCTGCTGCTAGAATCACTTGTGGTCTGAGAAGGTCTTAAGATTAAATTCTTCCTTAAGAGCCAATAAAAGCTATAATAATATCAACAACAATAAACTAAAGCTAAATTGGATGTAGGCACCGTAGGCTGGAGTGGCACCGGGAAAGGAAACACAGACTTGAAACCTGTCTAGGAGAGGTGATCTGGTTTGCTGGAAGTTACAGGCATGGCCTTGAAATAATTGGCGCAGGGTTTGCATTGCGTATTATTAGGGATCAGATCATGCCACAGTCCAAAATAACAGAGAGTCCACCATCAGGGAATTTCCAAGGTCAAAATGCAGAAAGCATCTTCGTGGAGACCCGAAAAACAGATCAGGAGGTGAGAGGAATCCTGCCACCAGCCCGGGCTGTATGAAAGTTTCTGACCTAAGCCAATCGTCCGAGTTTGACTTGTAGTCAGCGTAAAGATGAATCAGGCAAATCAGCACATCTTAAGACGGAGATGCTGATTTTGTGGGAGCTGTACCTGGCTTGCAAAAATAGATGCTTCTCTCTATCCGTAGGGACACAAACACTGTCAAAGTTCCTGCCCTTTAGTGATTGCAGGAAAGGGCTGCTTTCAAGTCCAGGGTAGCAAGAAATATCTTCCTCACTGATGGTGTTTGAGAGCTTCATGCCTCTGCGTGCACACTGCTAGGCAGCAGCTTCATACAGGGGAGGCTGGTTTCAGAGCCTGGCAGTTCTCACGGCTAATCAGAAAGCAAACGGCTGGGTACAGCATCCATGCAGAGAGCTACATGGCCTTCCTTCAGCTAGGGCACAAGGGAAAGCTTCCCGGCCTTTTAACAGGCTTTGAGTCTTGCCCAGAAGGGCTGAGATGCTCCCTCTGCTTTGACACATAAAACCAGGTACGATCATTCATAGCCTGCCTGTTTTTTTTACAGGCATCAGTGAGACAACACGTGCAGCGTCCAGGCTGTGCCCCAGAGAGGGTGGGTGGCTGCCTGGCCAAAATCTGTGGCCGCAGCTGTTTTGCTCCCTTGAAATGGAGCAATTTCTAGCTCTCCTCTTAATTTTGAAAGCCTTAAACTCTTACCTCTGTTGCTCTATTTCGATCCAAATAGCCAGCTGCTTGGCTCAAGATAGAGCGCTGTGCAAAGACTGAGTGTCTCCGCACGCTCTTCCAGATTACAAATGGAAAGGAAGAAGGAACAATGCACCGTAGGGCTGTGTGGGCTGTGCTTTAGCAACCTATGCAGAGCCGCTGCTGTTGGTACAGGACAAATTGTCTTGGTTGAATTTACCAGAATTAAAATTTTTACCCTATTTCACGCAGCGGTGCCCTGTCAGGAGTTACAAAAGGCAGCAGTTGCGGTGCTGTAGGGATAATCCTTCTTCCCTCTGCTCGAGATTCTTGTTGCCGTGCTCTTTTCAAGCACAGAGGGTTTTAAATGGTTCGACAGGCATTTTAAACAGCACAGTGCACTCCCTGTGCCTGCTTAGGCCTTGCCTCTTCTGCTGCTGGAGTCAAGTACAGTGCTTATTCACCCCAAATCAGGTTCCGCAGCCCCCTTCCTGCTGAGAACATTGCAAATATTTTTTTCAAGGCTGTCTGGAAAACCTCAACTCATCGAGAGCCTGAAGATGAAAACAGGCCAGGGATAAACACATAATAGCAAAACTAGCTCCAATCAATTAAAATAAAAACCATAGAAAATGCAGAAATAGCATGCCTAGGACCTCAGGAAATACAGCTTCAAAATATATTAAAATGTGACTAATTTAACGAGTAATTTAGCCCTTAGCCTGCTGCTGGGTTAAGTTTGGCTCCTGCGTAATTTGACCATTAAATGAGAGCCGCTGGTTCCCCAGCCGGTCCCTCTGTAGGCGAGGGGAACGGTTGCTATAAGCTCTTTTAACTTCCAGTGCCTTTTACAGGTTAGGAGGAAATAATTCCAATTGCGCTACAGATTTAACAAATGGCCACGAGGTCAGAACAATCCTTGCTATTTTAAACCGTAGGAGTTTTAATACCTTTTTAGACCTGCGTTGATAAAGTCTTTAATGGAAGAGGAGGGAGGCAGAGCCGCCGCTAGTTCGTACAGCTGCCCCTGTGATGCCATCTTCCAGGCGCTGGAGTTTGGGGAGGGCGAGCTCTGGGACAGTCCTCGTTGCATCAGCACTTCCATGGGTGGGGGAGCGCCCTGTCTGTGTTTGGGGTGTCCTCAGCTCTGAAATTCTAGTTCAAAAACCAAAGCAAACAAAGCAATTTGCTGTGTTTCTGCAGAAGGATTTCTCAAGGGTATCAGGAAATGGATACAAAAAGCCACCCCCCAAAAAAAAAAAATCAAAACTATATCTATGTATATCTATGTATATCTCTATAGAGGGCACTTTGCAGGAACACTGTGCTGTACTGATCTCGAAATCTCTGCCTGCCTGTGTCTCTTACACCTTTTGCATCGCTGTTCTCTTTGTTTTAGGGGAAAAAATTAGATTACACCTTGTCAAATTAAAATAACAAAAAATAAAATAGCAAAGCCTGTGTTTAATTTTACAGATCTTCTTGAGAAACAATTGGGTTCCAATTATTTTATATTCAATCCTGTAAAAAGCAACAGAAAACAAAAACAAACAAACAAAAAAAAGAATTACAAAAGACCAGAGATGTTCAGCCAGCCTGTCACCCAACTAATGTGTTTTTTTAAGAGGAAAAGTGACAAAGATTGGGAAGGTAATGGATTTCCTTAGACCAAAACCAAGCCTTGGTCTCATTCTTTATTTATCCAACTATTTACTTACTTATTTTTATTTACCATGAAGGAAATGAGGAAGGAGATGGGCATGAGGAGGGAAGTATCTCGTCCTCTGGAGGGACGGAGGTCGGAAATCCAGAGCCGAGCAGCGTCTCGCCCCAGTGGAATCAACTTGGAATTGGAATGGGAGAGGGAGAAGGCAGAGGCGGCTGCACGGACAGCGCAGGGGCAGGGACGGACCACCTTTTGGGAGGGGAGGACAGGTGTAATCTAAGCTTCACTAATAACGTAGAGGCTGCACATTATTTTGGCACCCTTTCCCCTACCCCTCCTCATTTTGGAGCAAGACGGAATGACTCCTGTCTCACCAAAATGGCCAATAATGTCCGCCTTCTCACCTCATTTGGAGCAGCAGCTTGCTGAGTGTCAAAATGTTTAATACCATTTGGTTTTGTTTGGTGCTTTCAACCAGTCACTTCACTTTCTTTTTCTTTTTTTTTTTTTGTTCCTTTTCCAATTGATTTATTCCTTAAGATATGAAGTATGTTTCTCTTTTGGTTGGTTTTCGATGTGAATCGGGGTTTGAAGTGATGGGTTCTTGTCCAGGACATTCTCCTTTCCCCACTTGTCCTCCAACGTTTTTCTCCCTGAGCTAATCTGGAAAGGGCTTAAAAAGTGGAACCGGTGGGTTTCCCCAGCACAAGCTGGTCGCTTGGTCCTCAGATTTCTTTCGCTAGCAGCATCCTGGGAACACATTTTAAGGATGGATTCTGGTGTTGCAAAAGTCAACCCTGGATCTCCCAGTGTCTCTTCCGATCAGGTCTGTAAATCTGTCCCTTGCCAAATGTGTCTCACCTTGTGGACCCCAGCTGTCTTTACAACCGAGTGGTGTGGGGGGGAACCTTAGTGATGTTCATTTGTTCCTTTTCGCTGGAAAGAATAATGCACCAAAAATGCCACTCACAGAACACAAGCTGGGTTACCCTCTGCAGCCATGAGCAGCAACAAAACCAATTGGCTTTGCGAGTGAAAAGTTCTGGATCTGTTCAGTTTCTCATGTAAGTTAAGCAGAATTTGGGGTGCAGCTTTGCCTCTGTGAAATATTTACCCAACGATATAAATATAAATAATCCTTACCCAACAATATAAAACAAGAAACTAACTGGGCTTAAGAAATCTTTCCGTGCCTTTGAAATGGCTTCTCTGCGCTGCAGTAATTTGACCTGCATCACAAATGTCCTGCTCCAGTCCTAAAGCCTGCTTCTGTCAGTAATGAGCTGTATCCTTGTTTGAAAAAAGCTCCTGAGAGTTTTTTGGCCAGTGAAAACGTGTCTTTGTGTGTGCCTGCTTGTGTGTGTATATCAGGAGATGTTGCACATGCACATGGAGCATGCACGTCTGTATGCATGCAAGGTTGGCTTTGGAAAACAGTTGGGACAAAGCTGTCATGGAAACCAAACATCCCTGAAGCTCAGGGCTAAGCTGCTCCTTGCAACCAGTGGCAGCTGGAGGCCTTTCCTGGCTGCACCCTCAGCACCCGAAGGGACAGGAGAGAAGCAGATGGAGGTGTCAGTGACTTGCAGCCTTTGCATTGTGTTGTCACTGGAGGTGTTTTCAGCCTGAATTCTGCACCATGGCAGACTGCCTTGAGAAACACGAGGAATCTGCCTTGCAGCTCCTGTAGGGTGGTAAAGGAATATGAGTTTAAAAAACAAAACAAACAAAAAAAAAAAAGGCCAAATCTCTGGAAGAGGAAAGATCTGCCCTGCTCTAGAAATGGGATGTTCCTGCCTGAGAGAGAGCTCAGTGCTGGGAAAGAGATCAGACATGTAAGAAATTGCTAAGAGCATCAGAGAAGTGGTCTGTAAAGTGGAGCCCTGGCTGCCCCACCACACCTTCTCCTTTCCAGAGAGGGCAGGTCTTCCTCGTACCTCCCCAGGCTCTTCAATTTGCTGGATGGCAAAATAAAAGGATTCACTTCTCTGCATTTTTCGATGGAAAAAATCACTTTTTCAGCTGCTGTGCTCGAAACACAGCTGGAGCCAGAGCTGAAATCGTTCTTGATTCAATCTCTAGCTGCTCTTCGAGCTTGCTTCCCACCACTGCTCTCTTCCTAGGCTCTGACCTAAATGCTGACCCAGAGATTCTCAGCTTGAGCAATCTCATGTCAACAGTCAAATCAGAGCGGTATGGCAATTAAAATAAACAGCGACATGGTTCCTGGTATCCAGAGACAAGCCCTACAACTATTTCCTGGTACAGAAACTGCTGTTGTCGCAGCCCTGAGCCCTGGCAGGGATGTATCGAGGGACTCGCTGAGATCTCCAACCCCAGCTAGCGCTGGAGTTATTTTCACCTCCTTAGACCAGCGTGTGGATGTCTGTGTATCTGTGCACACAGCAGTGTGTAGCTTTTTTTGAACCAGGATGCACGACAGAAAAGCTGCTGCCCCTTTTGTCCTCGCATCAGCCCGCCACTACCCCTGCCCCAAATCCTTAAATCCTCCCCTTTTTCCCAGAAACACGCCGTGTCTTCAGCTGGCACCCAGATGTTCCGGCTGCTTCCTTTTAGTTGAGTGTGAAAACCACCATTAAACCAGCGGAGCGGTTACGCTGCCCTAAAATCCCACAGAGCTGACCTAAAACCCTAAGACCTGGGTGCAGCGAGGTCGGGGGGGGGAGAACTTCTTCCCTGCTTCCCTCTGGACATGGGCGTGCAGAGGAGGCCGGCTCCTGGCCGGGCTTCATGGTCCTGAGCTTGTGTTTTGTGAGTGGCTCTTCCCCATCCCTGCCCCAGCCACGCAGACGGCAGCAGGCTGTTCCCTTCAGGCTCCGATTCTCAGCACTCCGCCATCCATCGAATGATGCTTTTCAGTTATTAAATTCTGGTTTGTTCTTCTTTTTTTTTTTTTTTTTTTTTTTTTTTTCCTTTTCCCCGTTCTCTTTCAGTTCGGTTTCATTTCTTTGCGATTAGCCTCGGTTTGAATTAATTGTCTTGTTCTGTTTCCATGACAACTCGGTGTTTGCATCCCACCTGCCGTTGTTTGTTGCTGTCGATGCTGTTTGCTGACCGGACCTTGTCCGGCCTACGTCTCCCCATTCCTCCTCACCTCTTCCCACCCTGCCTCTCCTCTCCAGAAGGTTACACTCAGAAGGAGCCATCCCCCCCCGATCTGTCTGCATGGTGACCCCCACTCGTTTCTTTTCGAGTTCTCTCCATCTTGTCTCAGACTGTGACCGGGGTGGTCTTCGCCTGGCTCCATTTTCTGAAACCTCCCGTAGCAGACAGGGGAAGGAATGGGGCAGGCCACAGGGCCGTGCCCTCGGGCCCAGGGCTACCGATCTCCATCAGGGGATGACAGCAGGGAGCAAGGAGCACGTTGCCTGCCCTCGTGAGCCAGTGCTGGTGCCAGAGGTTGTGCAGACACCGCGGTGCTCCCCTCACACCTTTCTTTAAGCAGAAAGTCATTTTTTAGTGATAGGTGCAGGTGAGTTTGTAGGCTGGCCCTCCACACCCCAAGACCTTTCCTCAGTACACCACAGGTGAGGACGTGCTGTCCGTTCTCCTCACAAAGCTGTGCGTGTGGGATGTCTCCTCTGACCCCTCTGAGCTCCTACGGCCCCAAATCCTCTCCTCCTTCCCTGTAACAGTGCATAGAAGGATCCTGCAGCATGCTGGTGAGAGGACACCTTTCCGTGAAGATATCTCCCTGTCAGTGTGTGGGAGGAAGCAGAGGCCATATTTGGCTCTTTGTTTAACAAAACGCCACTAAATGGAAAACAGCCACTATCTCTCCTGGCAGCGCCCTTCCCATCTGAAAAGATCCATAATGTTGAGCGGCAGCCAGGGGAATGGGCTGGAAGATAAATACCAGAAAAAAAAAAAAAAAAAAAAAAAAAACGAGGACATCAATTCCAAGGGACATCTGAAGGCACGAGAACTTGGGAAAAGAGATTGCAGGCTTAGCTCTGGTGTCCTTTGCTTTGCTATTGCATGGATGTGACCACTGCTGGTTTAGAGAGGTCATTCAGAGGGTTACCTGGAAGAGGACATCAGGGAAGGATATTTCTCAGGCCCCCATCACCCCAAACTCTCCCATCCCCTTGCTCACCCTTCCCAAGGGGTGTTTATTGCATGGGATACAGCTCAGAAGCTGGGGGGATTCCCACCTTCCTTTTTTTCCTGGTGCTGCTGCTGTGCCTGTAGCTTGCTGGGGTCTAAATCCTTTTGTCCCTGCTTACAGGATGGGACCTTGCCTTCAGCTCCCTCCCTAGGGCCTCTCTCAGGCACCTTCTTTTCTCCTTTGCCCATTGTCCTGCTTTCACCCCTGAGGAAGAGCACCCACCTCGACTATCCAAGCAGCCCAGTTAGTTCAGAAAATGGAGCCAAGGAAACCACCCCCTTCCCTTTGCGTCCATGTTCTTATTGTGTAAGGTCTGGAAGCTGCATCCACCTCTCTGCTAAGGAGATGCACAGAACATGTCACTGTTTTCTCAACGTTAAAGTTTCATTACCTTGTTTTTCTTATTAATTCTATTCTATTTATTATTCCGCCAGGGCTGAGATGTGACAATGTGAGCCACCACATTGGGTCACATCAGCTAGAAAAAGTATGCAGCATTAAAGTGGGTTTCCCCCTCCCCTCCCTCTCTTTCTCTCTCTTCTTTCTCCCTTCCCCTCCTTGTTCTCCTTCTCCTCGTCTTCCTTTCTTTCTCTGTTGCTCTCTCTCTATTCAGTTTCCATGTGGGCATTTGCTAGCCGCCCATAAATTATATTTCTCTGCATTCTCCTCTCTCTCTCTTTCTCTTTCTATCTTTTTCTCTGTCTCTTTTTTACCTATTTTGCATGATGTTTGTGACTCTGAGAGCTGCATCTATCAATGGAACCGTGTCAGATCTTAAAGAGGCTTCGTTAGGGTTTCTATACCCGAAAACCACAAAAATTTCATTAGAGTTTCTCATCTTTTCCACACTCTGTCTCGCTCCAGGGGGACTGCATCCCCCTGGACGGTTCTCACACGCAGACACCAACTAAATTCTGTCCCGCTCCGGGGACTCCCTCTCCCCCCTTTTTTTTTATTTTTTGCCTCGCTGCTTTTCAAGTGGTGTCTCTCCGGCATCTGGGGATGTGATACTTCTCTCTTGGTTGGATTCTCTGGGTCGCAACAAGATTTGGGCCTTCCTAACAAGGCAAAATCTTGAGAAGTTTCCACCTCCGTGCCCGCCTTCTCCTCGCCACCACCCCGCGGCTGCGGCATCCCTCGCCCCCCGTCGGGCACGGAGCCGGCCCCTCTCTGGGGACAGGGGCAGCCCCTGGGGTGTCTCCGAGCCATGGTGGTGGAGGAGCCGATTTATTCGGCTGTGGGAGAAGGTGACAGGGGAGGATGAGCTGGACCCCACTGGAAAAGGGGAGGAGCGGGCTTCCCGGGGCGCGGAGCGGGGAGCTGGGGGCCCCAGCGGCTGTGGAGGAGATTTTCGACGCTCGCCAGGCCAGCTCTTGCCAGTAAAGATGAGAAATTGCTAATAAATTTTTGTGTCTTTATCTGTGCTGTGATGGGTCTAATCTTGATCAATGGAACCCTGTTGCTATGAAATATCGCTTTTATGTCTATATTCTATATATTGTTTGTGAAGTACAAATTTATTTGAAGTTTAATTTTTTTGGTTTTTGGTTTTTGATTTTTTAGTTTCTTTGATTTTTTGTTTTGTTTTTAATGAAGGAAGAAAATAAATGATGACAAACCCCATCTGTATTTAAATTATCTTTTACTCTTTTTTCTTTTTCTCCCTTTTCTTCTTTTTCTTTTCTTTTCTTTCTTTCTTTTTTTTGTTTTGTTTTGTTTTATTTCTTTGTTTCGTTTTTTTGTTCTGTTTTGTTTTTTTGTTACCTCTGTGCGTCTCGTCCACAGTTCGCCGCGTGGCCCCTCGCTTCTCCATCTTGCCCGTCAGCCACGAAATCATGCCCGGCGGCAACGTCAACATCACCTGCGTGGCCGTGGGTTCGCCCATGCCATACGTCAAGTGGATGCAGGGAGCGGAGGACCTGACGCCCGAAGATGACATGCCCGTGGGCCGTAATGTCTTGGAGCTCACGGATGTCAAGGACTCAGCCAACTACACGTGTGTGGCCATGTCCAGTCTGGGAGTCATAGAAGCCGTTGCTCAGATCACGGTGAAATGTAAGGGAGTGTGAGCACAGCTGCGTGAGCGAGTGCGTGGGTTCCCCGACGATGCATGCTTGTAGGAGCGTGCATGCACAAGTGCGTGAGCTGCTGCACGGGTGCACAGACGTGCAAGGCACGTGTTGGGTGCATGGTCTTCACGGAGCGTCTGAGCACGTGTGCAAAGAGCTGTGGGCACGTGTCGTGTTCGTGCATGTGAGCATTTGTGGATCCGTGGTGGTGCCTGTAAGCCTTCGCCAGTGCATGAGTGCGTGGCTGCGCGTGTGTGAGTTGTGTCCTGCCCGTGGCTTTGTGTGCCTGCATGGGGCGAGCCCGTGACTGAGCTGCACGTGGTGAATGTGGGGACGTGGTTAGGCATGAAGCACGCTTGTCGTGCATGGGTGTGTGTGCACGTGAGTCGGCAACGTGGCTGTATGGGCATGAGGGTGCCTGACTGCATGTACGTACGTCCGTGGTGGTACAAGCCCGTATGTATATGCGTATGTGAGCATGAGCAGGAAGACAAACCTGTGCACCGTGCGTGCCACGTGCTGGGATCTGTGCATGCGTCTGTGGGGATCCCGTGCCCAAAGGAATCCCCAGAGAATGGGATGCTGGTGGCTTGAGGTCTTTCCTTTGCTTCAGGACAACTGGGCTGGCTGTCATGAAGAAAACTGGTTTAAAGCCCTGCATGCTTGTTTCTGTCCTGGGACATGGGGCTGGCTGGGCAGTTTGCAAGGAGCCTTGGATGGCTTGAAGCCTGCATGCCATCCTGTTCCGAGGTTAGAGATTCAGCCAAGGCCCTGAGGATCTCTGACATGTGTGCCCTTGCAGTAGAACCTAGATCCAGCATCTTAGTGGCCGTTGTTGCCTCAGCAAGAGGGGGAATATCCCCAGCTTCCAGCTAGCAATTTCCAGGAGGAGCACGGGTGCAATCTTCAATCTATTCTGTCCTCAGCAGGGGAGTATTAAAACCCAAGCGGGATGCCCCTGTGGTTGGGTGAGTGTAGAGCTCGTTGTATGAGCTGGTGTCTGCTCTGAGTGATGGCATTGCCCACGAGGGATCTGGGGGAGATGGGGTGGGAGAGGACTCGGAGGGGAGGGGGAGAGGAGGAGAAACACCTTGGAGAAGGGGAGTGATGAAGAGAAACCATCCGATCTGTGTCAGTGCATCTGACTAAGGGAGATTTCACCGTAGAAGTGAGTAGGTAGGCACTGGTGGATCTTGACGTGACACCGAGCCTGTGCTTTTCACAGGAATTGGGCTTACATGCTAGTGAAAGGATGCCCACGGCTGGGCTGAAGTGCTGTTTATTCTCCTGTTTTCTTCCTTCCCTTTTTTCCATCTTACACTATTCATTTAAAAGGCTGATAGATACATTGCTTCTGCTTCCAATTGTCCTCAGGTGTGGAACCTTGCCCTGCCGGTACCTTCTGCCTTTTGTCATTTTATTTCACTGCTATTTCCCCTTTTGTTCCTGTCTGTAAGCATCTGCAATATTCCCCAGTCAGAAGATGAAATGAGAAGTTAGAGCTCTAAGGCTGCTCAAGCCTGGAGAAGATGAGATTGGAAAGGGTCTAAAACACGTAGTGAGGAAAAGGTTAAAGGTTTCCAGCATTCAGCATGCAGTCTCCAGCAAGTTTGTCTTTTGGATGAGTGACAGGAGATGGACGTTAACACATTTGTGGATTGAGGTGAAGTACTGCATGTATTTATGGCTTTCTAGTTCTGGAGAGTACAGTCCATGCTGTACTGCTACCTGCACGCTAGACGTGGAGAAATTCAGCAGTGCCAGAGCCGGGCAGCCGCTGCTTCAGAAGATCTGATGATGTGCTCTGAAAGAGCTCTTGCAAAACCGCCTTTCCTTGCTGCCCTGTGAGCCAGCGGATGTTCAGCTGAAGTCTGTGCTAATGATTCCAGATGTTTAGCTGAGCACTTCCCTTTTGATGGAGCAGTTTAAGGAGGATAATAGAGTGTATAACTAGGTTCATAATATTTCAGCGGCACTTTACTGAACTGCCGCTCTGTGATTGGTACTGTGCCTCTGGCTCCTGCAGCCCTAACTAGCTCAATTAGGCACCACTTCAACATACCTTTTTTTTTTCTTTTTTCCTTTTTTTTTTTTTTAACGTCTGTTCTTCCTAATTCTCAGCACTCCCCAAGGCTCCTGGGACACCAGTGGTGACAGAGACGACGGCAACAAGTATCACCATCACCTGGGACTCTGGAAATCCAGACCCCGTGTCCTACTATGTCATTGAATACAAGTCTAAAAGCCAGGATGGACCCTATCAGATCAAAGAGGACATCACCACCACGCGCTACAGCATTGGGGGGCTCAGCCCCAACTCTGAGTACGAGATCTGGGTCTCTGCAGTCAACAGCATTGGGCAGGGGCCTCCCAGCGAGTCCGTGGTCACTCGCACAGGGGAACAAGCTCCTGCCAGTGCCCCCCGTAACGTGCAGGGACGAATGCTGAGCAGCACCACCATGATCATCCAGTGGGAGGAACCAGTGGAGCCCAACGGGCAGATCCGTGGCTATCGTGTGTATTACACCATGGAGCCTGATCAGCCTGTCAGCAACTGGCAGAAGCACAACGTGGATGACAGCCTCCTGACCACAGTGGGCAGCCTCCTGGAGGACGAAACCTACACGGTTCGGGTCCTGGCCTTCACCTCGGTGGGAGATGGGCCTCTTTCGGACCCCATCCAGGTTAAGACACAACAAGGAGGTGAGCAGCTGTGTCGCTAACCTTGGAGGCACTGGGCTGCAGGAGGGAGAGGTGGTGGCTTAGTCCGTTATCCAGCTGGGGCCTCTGTGTCACCAGAACAATTTTTTCTTTATTGGTTCAATTCGGTTAAAATAGAAGTAACTTCCTAGGAGGAAGTTTGGTCCAGCAGCTGGAGCCCAAAGGCTTGGCACATGATTTTCATTCTGTCTTTGCTCACAAAGGTTGTTGCTTAAATGGGTAGGGCAAGAAATTGTGCAAGGAGAACCCTTTTTTTGCTGTTCGATGCTTCAGAGCGAGATATCTTCATGTTTCCAGTTTCTAAATGTCTTTGAAATAGACCTGAAAACGCTCACTGCCCAGGGAGTGGCGAAGCCGAACTCTTTTAAAACACCCAGAAACTGCTTTCTCAAAGCTGAGTGACAATGGGCTTAATTTTGTCTTTTTCAAAAAGCAAAATAAAACAAAGCTACTGTTGTCACAGCAGATAAGTTTAGCTGAGAATAAAAGGTTTTATCACGTTGTCTCCCAGCATTGCTTTTGGGTGCTCTGCTCACAGGAGCGGGGTGCTGGTGAGGAAGCCCTGCCTTCCTCAGGAGCCTGCTGCTTCCTGAATCCCCCTAACGCTGGGGAAGGGACATGTCCTACACTGCCAAGAAAGAGGCAAATGGTCCAGTAGGATTCTTCCCCCTTCAGCAGCACTGGACCTTCCCTAGCCCTGCAGTGGTATCTAACCCAGCACTGCCTTAAAGGAAGGGCTTCCCCACTCTGCAGTGTGGCATTTTGCTGATGACATGCTCTTCACACACAGGCTTTGAGGAAAACTGGGTGGGGTTCTTCTAATAAGCCAAGTTAACGTGGTTCCTCCTGTCTCTCGTCTCACCTCCTCTGCCCTGTCCTGCCCTGTGGGCTCCTTCTCTGCATCAGTTCCTGGGCAGCCGATGAACTTCCGAGCTGAAGCCAAGACGGAGACGAGCATCGTGTTGTCGTGGAGCCCTCCCCGCCAGGAGATCATAGTGAAGTATGAGCTCCTCTATAAGGAAGGAGACCACAGCAGGGAGGTGAGTCTGGAGAGGAGCAGCGCAAAGGGTTGGGGCCCTGAGGACCATCCCATCCCGGCCCTCTGTTTCTTGAGCTGGCTGAGAGAGGGGAGTGTAGGGCAGGTGTCTCAGGGCAGGGCTCGCCTCTGCTCCTTTTTGTTTGTTTTTATTTTTTTTCTTCCCCCTCGCCCATCTCAGGTGCTGAGGAACTTCGAGCCAACGACCTCCTTCACTGTGGAAGGCCTGAAGCCCAACACTGAGTATGTCTTCCGCCTGGCCGCCCGCTCGGCTCTGGGCCTGGGGGCCTTCACCCCGGAGGTCAGAGAGCGCACCTTGCAGTCTAGTAGGTGTCTCTCCTTTTCGCACCCTTCTCTGAGGGGAAGACAGTCAGGGAGCCAGAGATGGTGGGCACAGGGGTACGGAGCTGTGGGGCAGATGGTCGCGGTGCCGCGGGGGTTCACACATCTGGGGTTGCTCTGCGGGGAGGTGGGCAGTGCGGGGCATCTCTGGGACCTGGCGCCTTCCCCCTTTACACCCAGATAGTTGAGATGTGGTGGAAGAGTGGGGCCGCTGCATGCTTTGTGGGGTTACGTAGGTTAGCAGTGACCACTTGGTGTGGGGTGGCGGGCAACAAAGGTGTTACGGGTGGGCTGAGCTGGCCCTTGGTGCTGAGCATGCTCAGGGAGGACAGCAGCCCAGCGGCGTGTGGCAGTGTGGCCGTCCACCAGCAGACCCTGAGCAGCAGCTGCCTGGAAGGGGGGCACAAGCAATGGAGCAGGGAGACGGTGGGGGACTTGGGAGGAAGAGGAGAAGGGGAGGGGATGAATCGAACCTTCAGTTCTTTCGCCAGCCTTGGGGAGAGCAGTCCTCGTGCTGGTTTTCCATGAGTGACTTGGTAGCCACTGGGAAGAGGGCCTGCTGTCCCAGCAAGTGCTGGGAACGGGCCCGCTTGGGCTGCAGCAGAGTGGGAGAGAGGAGTCATGCGGAGGCTGTGGGGGGATATTAATGACACCAGGATGGAGCGTATGCAACCAAAATGTGCTGGTTTTAGTTTAATGGATTGTCTCCCTTCGCTGTTGCCCTGGGGACAATAACCCTGGATGGCAATATTTCAACCTGGGCTTTTCACAGATCTTTGCTTTTAAATGAGGTGTTTTTTCACTGCATGAGTGGCTGTGGCAGCTGTTCTTTGTGTTTTCTGTCTCCTCTCATCTCTACTAAATCACTCCGCTGCAGTTTGGAGTAGCCGGGAGCAGAACTAACTCAGAAATGGCTCTGGTCACCAGTGTGAGGAGAGAGAGTGCCTGCTCCCAGCTCTCAGAGCCCTTACCAAGGGGGAGCAGCGGGCTCCCAGCTGGGCACCTGCCCCATCTTGCCGTTCAGTTCTCACTTCTGCTGTCTCTCTCTCTCTCTCTCTCTCTCTCTCTCTTCTTTTCCCCATCTCTCTCCTTCTCTTTCTCCCTGCCCCCTGGGAGTGGGAGGAAAGGGGAATCTCCTCCTGCATAGGCAGAATTCCTTACAGGGGCTTTCTCGGGCCTCCAGTCCATTCAAAGATATTTTGTTTTCTTCTTTCTTTCAAATGTTTTTCCCCTTTTTTTCCTTTTTTTTTTTTTTTCCTTTTTCTCATGCTCTCTATATGTATCGAAAGAAAATCCTTTCCTGACTTTGCTGCGAATCCACTGGTTCTGATCCCAGTCTGGTGCTGTCACACGGACCATCACTGTGGGGTGGGGGAAAATGGACTGAAAGGACCTGAACAACAATTGTCAACCTTACCCACACTCTGCTTCTGTTCTGCGAGGGGTTTCCCTCCTTGAGATCTGTGGGGAAGGGGGGAACAGAGGGGCTCGGATTTGTGCTTTCTGGTTTGATAAAAACAGGCTGGAAGGATGGCTGTGGGCGCTGCTGACAGCAGGGCTTAGTGACATCGAATATTTTTCCCTCAAGGATGAAGAGAAGGGGGTCCGGGAAAGGGGAAAGCTTTGGGTCTTTTTCTAACTTGGCACCTGCCCAGAATGAGGCCTGCTTTATTTCTCTGTAGCTCAGCTTTCATAGGGATAGTTTCATTAATTTAATGCTCTTAAGAACATCAGCTGGGAGCTGTCAGTGTCCTGTAACATGGTGAAACATTTTTTCCTGGCTGGCTGTTGGAGGAACGAGTCAATTCTCCCTGGTCCAGGCGACATCCTTCGGCTCACAGACCTTCTGGCTCGAGACAGGCTTTTGTGTCTTCCCTCTGCAGCTCCTTTTCCGTTCAGCTCTTCCTTGGCCCGCTCCATGGCTCTTCTTTCTCTTCTCTCTTCTGTCTGCCTGCCCGCCTGCATGCCCTCACAGCCCGATGAAACCCGCTCCCTGCTCTCTGTCTGTCTGTCTCTCGCTGGGCGGTTTCACACCACGATGGCATCTTGTCTCTGCAACAGCAAAGCCTCCCTCATCCTCCGGCAGCCTGCTGGTGCATTCGGTGCTCTTCCCCTCCTCGCTCAGCTGGCAAGCATGTGCCTGCATGCCGCAGCCCTCCCTGCACTGCCCACCTTTCTGCACAACACCCACCACCTCCCTGTCAGGGTGGCTCCTCCCGAGCATCATAACCAAAGTAAAATCCATTAAACTAAAGGTAAAGTATATTTTTCTTCTTGAAGTAGCTGGGTTTTAACTCTTCAAGTACCAGAGACGTAGATTGTAAAGGTAACAGATGGTTGGAGGAAGATGTTTTGCCCTTTCTAACTAGCCACGACCTTCCCAGGGCTCCTTGGCAACTCTCCTACTAAAAATTTTGGAGTGCAAAGTACGTCTCAAGGGACAGGGGTGGCAGGGTGGGTGCTGTGAGGCTGCATGTGCAGGTGTAAAGGAACCACGAGGATTTCTTAGCCCTCTGTTCCTTCCTAAGAAAGGATGTTTCCCCTACCCATTAGCTCTGCTCCCCTTCCCCCTTCCTCACAGTGTATGGAGTGAAAAAAAAAAAAAAAATCTTATACAAAGTCTATGGTACCTAAAGGGTTAAAAAACATTGTATTGTACAAGGTCAGTAAGGGTCATTCTTGTGGCTTGGACAGTCAACTTTAAAGCATGTAAAAGATGCAGTTCAGGTGAGTACTGGCTGGTCTCAAGCAGATTCACAAATACAGTCCACCCTGTCGCTGCAGGCTCACGCACACGGGCGTGGATCTGCACACACTCGTGTACATCCCGGAGCCCGTGGGAGGGTGGGGAAGGGTTCCCAAAGAGCCGCCTGCATGATAAAACCAGAAACCAGCAGACAAAGATGACGAGCTGCCTCCGGGGGCTCCCGCCTGTGCTGTGGCTCCCTTTCCAGCAAAGGAGTTTGGTGCGGAGGTGAACTCACAGCCTCCGCTTTGGGCTGCGGCGCTTTCCGTCCTGCATTCAGCTCCCACCTTCTCGATTCCATCCCCACGCACGCACGCACGTGGCCAGGGTGACGCAGGTTGGGCTGGATTGTGAAGGAACCTCACAGTGCCATGAACTCCCCCGATGCGTCTCCAGTATGGCCAGCCAGCACTTGGTGGCTGTTTTCATCCAGGTGCTGTAGTCGATGAGCGTGATGGGGAGGGGGCCCAGGTGGGATCTGGGCCTTCTCCCCCATCACCCACCCACCCTGCCTTTTTGACCAGAGAAAGTGCAAACGACCCCAAATGGAGGCCTCACTCCAGGGCCTCTCTGTAGGTCCCTGTGCTGGAGCGTAGAGGGTGAGTGAGCAAGCGAGCGTGACCACGCGCAGCAGCTGCCAGTGCAAACAGTGAACCCAAGTGCCAGCTGGAGCTCCGGCTCTGCTTACTGGGGCTTTCATAATGAGTTTCAGGATGGAAAGGGTAGGTCGGGTCAGACCCTCTCTGCAGTGGGTTTCTCAGCCATGTGGCGTTGGCTGGACTGCTAAGCAGGAAAGGTAGCTTTTAATACAGCAACCCCTGGCGGGGGAGAAAAAAAAAGGAGCAAACCTGATTGCAAAATACTCCGAAAAAAATAATGGAGTGTCATGGCAGGTACTGGAAGAGGGTTGAGGCTTTTTCCTCCATGCCCTAAAAGAGACTTGAGTTGCTTCAGGGGTGTGAGAAGGAGCAGTGTGCCTCGGTTCTGGAGATGTGGGTACTGCATCAATCAGCAGAGGGAGAGAGCTGCAGGCGTAAGGCAAAAAACGTCAGTGGGAATCTGCCACCCTGCTCTCTGCCCTCTGCACAGGTAGCTGAGCGAAAGAGAATGGATTAGAGACCTGAATTACCATTCCTGTGATACCTAGGGTTCTGCTGGCAGGGGGAGAGTAACTCAGCCGGGGGGGCAGCAGCAGGGCAGGGCAGCACCTTAAAAGCCAGCCATGTGCAGAAACCCACCAGGAGCTTGGTCTGGCCTCGTAGCTCAGTTTCTCTTGTTCTCTCGTAAGAAAGTCTTATAAGTTAGCAGTTGAAGCGTGGAAGGTAGGTAAACAGACTGGGAATGTTCTGAAAGGAGTCACTTTTTATATCAGTATTATTTTATTATTATGATTTCCTTTCTGATTTTGTTGTTGTTGTTTTATATTATTGGTTTGATTTATGTTTTCTTTTCAAGTTTTGTTGCTTTTGATTTGGTTTGTTTGACATATTTTGTATTATTTTGCGGGGCTAGCCATCAGCAGCTGATTGTCACCCTCTGTAGTGATACGTGTAAGGGTTTTGTTCTCTCAATTGAAATACAGCCCAATAATAATAATTAAGCATGAAAGTAGGAGAACAACACTCAAATTGTCCTACTGGACAGAGTGCTCAGCACTGCAGTGGAAGGAACTGTCTCTCCTCGTTCTGCAAACCCTCTTGTTTCTATTTAGTGGAGGTATATGCGAAGCATGCAGCTTTCACTGCACTGCAAATTGAGAAAAGTGTGACTTGATTTAGCTGAGTCCTCAAGGCAAGTTTGGCCTAAACATCTGTTTGTGACTCAGGGGTAGGAGTAGGACATTTGAAAAAAAAAAAAAAATCATTTCTCAGTAAAAGAGCTTTGTGTTGATTAAAAAGCACCAGAAAAAAATAGAAGTGGTGCAGCATTTATCTACTCCCTTGCTTCTTTCAGATGATGCTTTGGGGGCTTATAAGGACACCCCAGTCTCTGGCAGCATCTGCAGAGAGTTAAAAGCAGCTTTTTTGCAGTTTTACTGTTATTAGGTGCGATTAGGGTTACAGATTTGCATTGAAATTGTATCCCTCTGTGTGCTTACCTGGGCTGATTGGTAATACTTAGTTTTTGAGAGAAATCAGGTATAAGATTTCCCAAAATGACCAGGTTACAGCTGGGGTACAGAAGTGGCAGGCTTTCTGTCCAGGTTTCACCGAGGTCCCAAACCCGTGGCATCTCCAGCCTTCCCAAGGACCTGACCCTTGCAGTTCTGGTGTCTGCGGGCACAACCATGGTGTGTGCCGGTACCTGGTGTGTGACAGTCCGGCTTCCTACTGAGCTGATCTCCCTGAAATTGCCTTGTGCAGCCCAGTAAACACTGAATTGAGCAGAAGTGGGGGCTTGCACCTTCCCCATCTCCTGAAAACCAGCCCTCAGGCAGTTGTTTGCTGCTACCCTGAGAACACGCAGCTGTGTAGGGCCAGATTTCCAAAAGTGTCCTGGGATTTTCATAAACACCCTGAAGTTGTTTGGACAGAGTGAAACAGGAGTCAGGCACACTACCACTTCTGAAAATCCCACGGGGTACCCAAATACCTTGACAAACCTCCTGCCTCACTCCTTTGCAAGACTTTTTACTAAAACTATTCCTGTCTAAATCCTTTCCCTCATCCAGCATTGTGGGCTCTTTGCTTGGCAATATCCTGGACGTCACCGCTATGTTTTTTCACCTCCTTCAGTCTGTGGACAACTAATAACTTACAGCTGGGTATACAGACTCTTAACTTTAAGCCTCCTGGCAAAAGATTTGCTTTTCTTACTTACTTTTCACAGAACCCTGCAAGGAAATTTGAGATCCCAGAGACTGCACTTTGGAAACAAGTGCTTTACCAGCCAGGGCAGGATTTGCCAGACCACTGTAAAACAGGGAGCTGAAGGGAAGGGTTTTTTATAGGGTGAAATCGGGGGCTAAGCTTTGTGGCACACACACTTAGCAGCAGCAGGACCCCTCTTGGCTAGCCCGCTTACTGCTTTAGTCCTTTGCTTTATTACATTTCAGTTTTGATGCCCCACTTCATTTCCGTTGGCTTTTTTTTTTTCTTTTCATTTAAAAAAAAAAAAAAAGACAACAACAAAAAGCTCTCCTCTTTTTTAATTTTATCTTCCTGAACCAAATTTTCGTACGTTTTATTTTAGATTTTTTTGTTATCATTTTCTTTTGTTTTTTCTTTTATCTTTCCCATCTTTTGTTTTCTCCCCCCTCCCTCCCCCCCTTCCCCACCTTCTTCCCTTTCCCTCCTTGAATCTTCCCCCCTCGTAGAACCGTCTGCCCCCCCTCAAGACGTAAAATGCGTCAGCACCAGATCCACCGCCATTCTGGTAAGTTGGCGGCCGCCTCCGGCCGAAAGCCAAAATGGCGTCCTGGCTGGCTACAGCGTCTACTATCGAGCGCTGGACTCTGAGGACACGGAGCTTAAGGAGGTGAATGATATCCCCCCAACCACCAGTCAGATCCTACTGGAGTCCCTGGAGAAGTGGACAGAGTATCGCATCACTGTCGTGGCTCATACGGAGGTGGGGCCGGGCCCGGAGAGCTCGCCGGTTATCGTCCGGACGGATGAAGATGGTAATTGCGCTTTTTCTGGTTTTGTCCTGGGGCCAGTGGTGAATACGTGTCCCCGCGGTGGGCTTCTCCCACGCTGGGGAGGACGCGTTGAGTCCCTGCTCATGGCCGATCTAGGGTGTGAGGGCAAGTCCCGAACGAGGCCTCAGCACAGCCTCCCCCCACCAGGAGGGGTCTGAGATGTGGAGCACTATTTGCTGCCATCTCTCTAAGCTCCTCTGAGGATTGGGGTCTGTAGGGTTGTCCTTCCCCGCTTCAGGGATGGTTTTTCTTATTTCTCGGGGATTTCGTTTCAAGGCCGTGAGCCCTGTCTGCACGCTTGTCCTGAAAAGATTCTCGTACTGACCAAAGACACAGCTGAGGCAGCAAGGAACTGAAATTAGAGAAGAGGAGGAGATTGCTTGCCAGAAATTATTTTAAAGTATTAAAAGACTTCTTCCCACACATTCCTTGTTACTCGCTCCTCTAAAAGTTTCAGTTAGTGGTAGAAAGGAAGAATCTGATCATTTATTTCAAAAACCATTTAATGACAGCATACACCCCAGTTCAGTGATCCAGCTTGGAGACTTGTGCTTGGTGCACAGACACGAATGGTGATGGGCCTTGAACTTTCCTGGTATTTCTACAGTAAAATAAAACCAGGAAAACTGAACGTACGCAGGGAGGGAGAACAGAATACTGTGAGGGTGACGTGGGACCCTCAAATAATATGTCAAATAAATAACAGAAGTCAAATCCAAACTCCAGCTTTCTTCTTCCATCCCAAAGAAAAAAGACTGAAAAAAATAAATCAAACAGGTTTATCCCCAGTGTGGGTCTTGTTTCCCTTACCATCTGCCCAAATCCAAATAGATAATCACCTTACTCAGAGAAATTAAGGTTTTCCTGCAGATGAAGCTGTCCTTTCCTATTATTATCATTTCCAAAAATTCACCCCATATTCCATCCAAAACACCTTTCGGTTTTTGTCCTGAGATTAGGCAGCTGCTCTAACCTCAACCTGCCCAGTCTGAGAGAACAAGGAGCTCCGAGGGCAAGTTCCCTTCCCCATCCTCTCCACCCTAACATCCCAAAGGCATGGCCAGAGTTTTTCTGACTCGTTAGAGGCTTTGCCCTCAGAATTTGATCTGGAATTATATGGGTCCTTCCATCCAAGTGAACTGGAGAAAAAGGAGTCTGTCAGAGAATAACTAGACTGAGAGATGGACCTGTTCACATGCATCCAAATCTCTGAGCCATGCAGATTAGATCTCCCCTAAACTGTTCCCCTGTTTCATTGAATAAAGGCCAATGGCAGATGGTGGGGTGTCCAGTTTGCCGGTTAAGTCTCCCCCTCCTTTCAGAGCTGTAGATTCAGTGTGCATATGCCCCAGAACTGAAGCGACAGGCTCCAGACAGAAACCTCCAAGTGACTCTGGTCCTTTTATTTCCTTCCTGGCAGTGCCCAGCGCACCACCTCGGAAAGTGGAGGTGGAGGTCCTGAACTCAACTGCAATCCAAGTGTTCTGGCGCTCTCCAGTCCAGAACCGCCAGCATGGCCAGATCCGCGGCTACCAGGTCCACTACGTGCGCATGGAGAACGGAGAGGCCAGGGGGCTCCCCCAGATCAAGGACATCATGCTGGCTGACGCCCAGGTAAGGATTCACGTCCTGCTGCAGTTTGTTTCTCTCTCACGGAAGCTTTGAGGGGGTGGGTGCTCCAGCTGCTTTGTCTCATCCCAAGTAACGTATCGCTGGAGAAAGCAGATGAGCATCTTTGTGATAAAGATATATGTTATCTTCCTGCTGTTCATTTGCAGTCCCAGACAATAGCTATTGTGGAAGAGTATGAACTGCTCTCCCAGCTCTGAACTAAATGCCATCCATCCTCCTCTGTCTGGGAAATCTTTTAAGACAGACAAAGGCCACAGTGGAATCTACTAATTTCTCCCACTCTACTTCTTTCTTCATGCTGGCCTGGTAACTTCTGACCTTGTGTGGCTGCTTGCTCAGGGACTTCTTCCTCATGCTGTGTCTCTGTCTTTCCCTTCTTTCCCCTCTTGTATTCTCATGTGCAAAACCTCTCTTGTTCTCTGCCCAGTGGGAAACAGATGACACTGCTGAATACGTAAGTAAAAAAAAAGAAAAAATCCTTCCATCCTGGTTCTGTCCCTTCCCTTCTCCCACTTGCTGTTGTGGTGTGATATTTTCCTTTTCCTTTTTATTTTTTTTTTTAGTTTTACTTTCAGTGCCAGTGTGCCTGTTTTAAAGCCTGATGTTGGTGTTCCCATTCATTGTCCCCACCCTGTTTGCTTTGCTCTGCAGCCCGGTGTGATTGTGTAGTTTGTCAGCACGTGGCAGTCCTGCAGGGTTTTCCCCTCAGCTCTGAAGGAAAGACAAGTCTGCTGCTCCTCCACAGGGGAGCAGGCAGGACACTGAAATTGGGACTACCTTGAACACCTGCTTAAAGATGGGCTGGTCTGCAACTACCTTGCCTTTTGTCTGAAAAACAGTTAGGTTTTAAAGCGTTGGGTATTTAAAGCCTCGTAAATTCCGAGGTATCAGGGTACAAACAAATGCTTTGTGCCCTGAAAGGGCCAAGATTCTTCGATATTTGTTCTGTTCAAAGCCCTGAATCACTGGTGGCCCTTTTACCTTTCAAGTAGACTTAAAAATCAGCTTGGCTGTTTGGCATTTGATACTTCTGTTAAAATGCTAAATGCTTTCAGTGATCTTACAGCTACAAAGCAGTAGGAGAAAGCATTTCCTTCTTGGAATAGCAGGGTCCCAAGGTAATACATCATTAAAATGAATATATGCACGTCTCCTGGAGATTGCCAAGCGCCCTACAAAAGTGAGGGGCCTGTGTTTTACAGAAAGATAAACTGAGTCACATGAAAGGCAAAGTCGCGTGCCTAAAATCTTAATAAAAGTCAGTGGCATGTGTGAAAGCAGGACAGATTTTTGACTTCCAGAAAGCAGACCTGTCTCTCTAGCTAATGGCTTCCAAACGTATTGATCAAAGTCCTGCTGGTTTGAAATACTTCCACTGTTGCTCAGCTCTGGGGGCAATACAAATATTTTCAGGATCAGCAATTTTTTTTTCCCAAGTGCTGCCCTGCAATTTAATATTTAAAGCACTGAGGGATAGTGGAGGGGAAGGCCATAAAACATGCACAAAATTTACATCTCCCCCCTTTCAGAGCCTTGGCGAAAACCCTGCTGCATATGCCCCCATCCTGTTTGATTTAGCACGGGTGTTCCTGTTACAACCCAGCCCTTTGAAGGGCCGAGTACTTCATGGGGAAGGGCTATTCTGGAGGCCAGTCTTGCAACAAAAGCTCGTGGGAGCCAGGTGTGGTGAAGCTGATAGAGGAAGGAGGGTGCTGGGGATTTAGCAGAGAGCTTTAACGTGCAAGCAAAAAATGTCGTCTTGCACTTTGCGTTAAAGCAATCCCTTTAATGTTATTGAAGGCATTAAAAAATATCCCTGAGGAGAGAAGGGAGGGGGGTGGGGGAGAAAAAAATGTAATCTCCTTGAAACCGCTGAGACCTCCACTGAGACGGCACAGTGAAGGGGAACACTTTGAAGAGTGCAGCAGCGTTTTGATGGCTGAAGCAGTTTGTGGTGAGATAGGGAATGTGTGAGAGGTAGATCTGGAAGAGAATACGTTGAGCCAGGGCCTGCAGAGACACGCTGTGTTTACAGAGGGGCTGCTTGCAGCTGGAGCGTGCGTGCTGCTCGCCAAAGGAATGTGGCTCTCACCCTCCTGCCAGTTGCCACATCTGCCTGGTTGCCGCAGAGCGTCTCATGGTTTCAGATTCAGTGAATGTTCCTGCATGCTAGAAAAGACCTGAGACTCCTGCAAGGAGAGATCTACCTGTGTGTGTGTGTGTACGTAATTATTTACACCGTTTTCCTTTGGAATCTCGCAAACAGGAAATGGTCATTGCTGGGCTCCAGCCTGAGACTGCGTATTCCATTACCGTAGCCGCCTACACCATGAAGGGAGATGGTGCTCGCAGCAAACCCAAAGTGGTCACCACTAAGGGTGCAGGTAAGAATATTTTCTTGGCCTGTTGGGATTCACCAGTTTCCTAACACCCTGAAGCCAAGATGCTCCTTTCATCCCACTCTCCTCACAAAGAGGACAGACTTGCAACAAACAACATGCAGCCCCTGAAGAAAAATTATTTCTAGGAAGGCAGAAAACCCTTCATTCCTGGCAGGTAGCCCTCCCTAAATGAAGTAATTTTCTCTTCAGTGCTGCAGAAAGCCCCATACATACAGAAATGCAACAGAGGACAAATTCGGTGCTTGTAATCTTATGTACTGCAAATTCCAGAAGTACCAGAAGTAAGGGAATCCTTGCCCAGTCTGACCTGTATGGTGACACTGGAGAGACTCCAGCTTTGATGGCTGGCACACAGAGGTACCTTGGGGAACAGAAGACCCAGAGGCCTGCTGTCATGGTGTTGACTTGCAAAGAGCTGAAAAGCAGCAGGGAGGCAGTGAAGACTTATACTGCCCAGTCTGCTTTTCTTTTAGTATCATGTCTGAACATCAGTCCCCTCTTTGCCTAGGAGTAGTGCTCAGTAGAGAAGAAAAGTACTGACAGTACTGACCTTTTCTTGCAAGAATTTCTGCAACCTGGGCTCACTCTGCACATGCCATCTAGACTCATTCCTCCCTTTGCCCTATTCTTCATGGCAAAGTGTCTGTCAGCCTCAGTGCAGAGGACACGATGTCAGGCAAGGATGTCTGGGCCTGAAGAAAGAAATGACAAAGGGCAACAAGGCATTCCTTGTTCCTCCACACAGTTGTGCTGCAGGCAGAAAACAGAGGTTGTGTTCCACCTGTCCTCTCAGCATCTGCGCTCCTGTGGTTAGTGCTCTCATAGCTGGACCTTTGCTGTGCAGAAGGGGAAAGGTTTTGTGCCACAGAGTGAGACTGCTGTGCCCACACCCAGATTTGACCCTCCTTCAGCCCAGTTGTTGTTGGCCTGTGGTTATCTTCTCTCACCCCATCACATTGTTGGTCCTGCTGCCAGATGATGGCTTTCTCCCATTGTCATTTCCTTCTGTTGTCTGGTCCCTTCCCACCCCTGGCTGTCTATTCGTTTTCTTAGTTTTGGGGCAGTCATCTTCACCCTTCCTGTAGCAGCTGCACAACTGCCATCATCTCTTCTTCCTAAGAGAAGGTTGTTCTCTGCCTCTGCCTTCAGTCAGAGCAACGCAATTAACCTGGAAAGCTCTGTTCAGGCTCTGGAGGTAGCACAGACACTCAGCTCAGTGCACAGGACAGAGAGGGCTCAGGAGCACTGGCCCGAAACACAGAGCGCTGGAGCAGCAGCTGCCCTCCATGCCCTTGTCTTTTTCTCTGTCCCAACTCACATCTTCATCCCATTATATGTTCTTGTCTTCAGAGAAGGGAATGAGAATTCAGCCTTCCTCTCCCCTCTTGTGTTTCTTGCTTAGTTAAGAGACAGCACGTAAGAGAACAAGGTTGTTTTCCAGGACACGAATGTTACAGCAGGATACATTTAGGTGACAGCATCCAAACTCCTGCCTTCACACCTTGTAGTGTCAGTGTGCTGTCAGAAGCCTTTTCCTTCACTCACTCTCTTCTCCTTCCCCCTCTGGCTTTGCCCATGTTTCTTCTCACTCTGTCTGGTTCTCTCCTCTCGCTTCCTTGTTTTCCTGAGGCTCTCTACCTTCTTCATTTTTCTCTCCTCGAGCCTTTCTCACTCTGCCCTCCCTCCTTCCCTTGTCACTCTCTTGTCAACCTCCCTCATCTCTCCCCATTAGGATTTGCAGTGCAGGTGATCAGTCACAGAGGGATGTTTTCTCCAGCACAGCAGCTATTACCCAAAACCCAATTTCCCCCAACTTGAAATAGCTATTTAAAAAAAAAAAAAAAAAAAAGAAAGAAAGAAAAAAAAAAACTTTCAAATGGCTCTGTAACATTCTTATCTTCTTTGCAGCGTTGAGTCAATATACCTTCTGAGAAGAGAGATTTCTTTCTTTATCATTCAGGGCTAGGGGCTGAATTTAAATACAGTAATACATCCAATTTTCTCCTTTACTGTCCAAACCAATTGCGAAATAAAGCACTTCCCCCTGCTTTCTTCTCACCTTTCTCCAAACAATATTTGTTGTGCAAATGTAATATTTTCAAGCTCAGCTGATTATAGTAACATTTGTGATAAAACCCAAAACATAAAGGTAATGGCATTGTTTTTCTCTGTAATGTGTTTCTTCGGCGTTTCCGATGGAGGCTCTCCCAGAACTGTTCCCTAGGCATTCTTTGGCAGTTTGCAATGAATAAAGCATTTGTTTCAGAGACAAGTCCTCGTCCCTGTGTTCAGATGTCAGTCGCTGCGGGGCGGAGTGCTTTCCCCAGTCTGCCTTTGCCAGGATCCCTGACACACACAGCATCCTTCCCTGCCGGCTCCCTCCCGCTCCCTTTGGTAGCTGCACTCAGCTTTCAGCCTCCCAGCCTGCAGTCAGACTCGTGCTTGCTCCTAAACTCCATTCTCTTTCCTTTTCCCGTTCAACCAGAAGAAACACCAAGGCTCAGAGAAGGAAATTAGATCCCTAATAGTGGAGTGAATGTAAATGACGCGTGAGCTGCTGGAATTAATGCTCTGCTTTCTCCAGCTTCAGAAACCTCTGGGCCTACGCGTGTCATTTAACTGTGGCTGTGGGCTTGCTCTGCAGTCAGGCTGTGCCAAGGCTCATTAGACAGAGGCACTGCTGAGTTCCTGCAATATTCCCCAAACATGGAGCAACTAACTGACAGGATGAGGAGGGAGCTAGCTGAAAACACACCGACACTCGCATGTCCTTTCCCTTCCCTCAGAGGAGAGAAAGCGCATAGTGCAAGCAGCAACTCTTCCTGCCCTCTGCCTTGCACAGATTTTGGGCTCTTGTTCCGACTCTTTGTGTGCTTCCTTCTTTCTGTACCCAACTGGGTGATCAGATGCCTGCCAGACTTGCTTCATCTGGCCTTGTGCCTGCTGCTCAGGACCCGAGGCTGCCCAGACTTCCTTTCCCATCCTTCATTACTTCACCCGCAGCTGCTCTGGCCTTCCCAGCCTGAGCCAATCTGTTCCAGTCTCTTTCTGCATGAGTTGTGCTGTGTGAGGGAGAGAGAGAGGGAGCGGGAGGACAGGAGTCTGGGGAACTCCTACATTAATTCTTCCCTGCCCTGCAAAGCAATCTGCTCAGGTGTTTAGGACAGGAGGCTGGGATTCAGGACCCCTGGGTTTGTTCTTCCCAGCTGTGGTGAAGTATTTGGTCAAGTGATAAGAGAGAAGCAGTGCTCACCTTGCCTTCCTGAGGAAAGGGAGCAAAAATAAATCCAGGAAGAAGTAAGAACATCACAGCTGACACACTGGCAGTGCATCTCATCTCCTAAACTTGACAGAGACCATCTACCCGTAGTGGGTGGGTAGCAGCAGCCTGGTTTCAGGGTGAGACACCGAAGCAGAGTCAAGGTGGAACCTTGGACTGATTCGAGGAACCTGTGCTGCAGCCCAAGGGTCTCTGCATCTCCTCGCCAGCCACCCTGTCCCACATTTGACCGAAAGTGTCTCTTTTCTCTCCCAGTCCCAGGGAAACCCATCCTGTCTGTGCACCAGACAGAGGAGAATACTCTGCTGGTGAAATGGGAGCCTCCGTTGGATGCTGAAGGCCAGGTGATGGGCTACCGGCTCCAGTTTGGCCGCAAGGATGTCGACCCCCTGGCTACCTTGGAGTTCACAGCCCTGGAGGATAAGTACACTGCTCCCAGCATCCACAAGGGCGCCACGTACGTTTTCAAGCTGGCCGTCAAAAGCCGGGCTGGCTTCGGGGAGGAAGCTGTGCAGGAACTCACCACCCCTGAAGACATCCCCAAGGGTTACCCCCAAATCCTCGAGGCGAGCAACATCACTTCCATGTCGGTCCAGTTTGGCTGGCTCCCCCCCGTGCTGGCCGAGAGGAACGGAGCCATCGTCAAATACACCGTGGCCTACCGGGAAGCCGGTTCTCCCGGCAACCCCCTGGAAAAAGACCTGCCCCCCTCCCCAGAGAACTCGTACACCCTCAACGGCCTCAAACCCAACACCGCCTATGATGTTAAAATCCGTGCTCACACCAGTAAAGGCCCCGGGCCGTACAGCCCGACTGTCCAGTATCGGACGTTCCAGCTGGATCAAGGTAGGACTTACCGGTTTCTCCTCCCTCTCTCTCCTTGTAACCGGGGCTGGTGCCAGGAGGCAGAGAGCTGGAGAGGTCAAGCCAGGCTCAGCCAGGCTCGTGAGTAAATGCAGAGCACTCTGGTTTCACACTCAGTCCCTCAGCTCCTCTCTGCCTTGTGCCAGGTAAGTCCCTTTTACCGCTTTCTTCTAAGTTAAGTCCGGACACCCTTCTTTCACTGGCACCTGAAGTGGGGTGCCAGTCGCTGTACAGGTGGGAAGAGCATTTTCTTCAGCTTTTGCAAACAGCCAAAAGAAAACAAGAAAAATCAGAAAGCCTCAAATGTGACCTGGGATGGGTTTCCTCACCTGAGCATGCTCAGAAAGCCAGCACCTCGTTCCTGCAGCAGCCACCCAGACCCGTAGTGTGCACTGAGCACGGGCAGGGTGAGGGCAAGGCTAAGCACCCTCCCTCACCCTTCCCCAGGGTTAGACATGGGGACAGGGAGCACCAAGATGGACCTTGACAAAATTCAAGCAAAGTGTGGAGGAGGGAGCAAGCCCTTCCATTCCTGCAGCAGCAGCCAGATCCAAACTGGCAGACCCTTTTGCCAGTGTCTGATGTTGTCTTCCTTCTCTTTCTTACTATTCCTTCCCTCTGCTGCCTTTTCTTCTCCTCTCTCCCCTTCCTCCTCGCTTTTCTCTCAGCAGTTTTGCCCAAGAACTTCAAGGTGAAGATGGTGACAAAGACATCTGTCCTTCTGAGCTGGGAGTTTCCTGAGAATTACAACTCTCCCACCCCATACAAGGCAAGTGGAAGGGAGAAGTCAGAGCTGTGTTCTTTCTCAGTTTCCTGGGAGTCTTGTCTGTTGGTTTGAATGATAGATTATAAGAGCCAGAAATTCTGAAGCCAGGTCTCAGCTATGGGCAGATAATGGTTAATCATTAGATCAAGGAGGTGTGCGCCTTGAAATCAGGCCTCCTGGCTTGCACTCCTGCCTCTGTTACCAAATCACTACCTCCTTAGGCAAGTTACCACCATTTTCCCATCTCCAGATCTTCTCAGAGAAGTTCTAAGGCCTTGTCCTGTGTGAGAAAGAAACTCACCTAGCTCCTATTCCTCTGTTTGCACCAGCTCTGGCAGAGCTGGGTGGAGCACGGCCCAGCCAAGTGCCTTATGTTCCCTGCAAACCAAAGCAAAGAGGAGGAGGGAGCCTGGTTGATTAAGCAGTATCTGTCTTGCTCATGGTACATCTCTGCTGCCTCTTCACCTCCCACAGATCCAGTATAATGGGCTGAATGTTGATGTGGACGGCCGCACCACCAAGAAACTCATCACCAACCTGAAGCCCCGGACGTTCTACAATTTCGTTCTCATGAACCGGGGCAATAGCATGGGCGGCCTGCAGCAGAACGTGGCTGCCTGGACTGCTGCTGACATGTTATCCAGGAAGCCAGAGGTGACCCACAAGCCTGATGCTGATGGCAACGTGGTGGTGATTCTCCCAGATGTGAAGAGCTCCGTGCCTGTCCAGTAGGTTTCTGATAAAGTACAGACTTGGTCTGCTCACTTCATGGTGCAGGGTGCCAGAGTTCGTAGCACAAACCAGCAAGGATAGTGGCAGAGAGTCTGTTCCCTGCATTTTCGGCCTTGCTGGATTCTGTCTTTTGATGCCACTTCCCAGGGTTAACGGGTTGCCACAGGAATCCAAAGGGAGGCATTTTACATGGGACTGTCACTGAGTCCAAAAGCAGCAACAACAACTGTGCAAAATTACAAATAAGGGGCTTGCTGGCTTGGTCAGTGGGGCTGTGTGGGCAAACCTAGCCTCCCACCATCAGTGTGTGCACTCTCTCCTTCTGTGGCTGATGGAAGGAGATTCAGTCCTCCCATTTCTTCTGATTATTCCCAACTTTTAGAGCTTACTACATTGTGGTGGTGCCTCTAAGGAAGTCCCGCGGAGGACAGTTCCTGAACCCCTTGGGCAGCCCTGAGGAGATGGACCTGGAGGAGGTGAGTGTGGGTGAGACTGAAACCAGGCGTAGGGAGAGAGCAAACAGCTGTAATGGATGTGTTGGTGATGTGAGATCCTGGGAAGGGTGGGTTTGGGGCATGCAATCCATGTTCTGAACAGCTAACGTGAGGTCAGTTTGAGTGGTGCGGTTTGGCTGTCCCTCCTTTGTGTTCCCTGAAGGTGCTGAAGGCGTCAGGGCTCTCACACCATTCCTTTGCTTCCTCCAGCTCGTTCAGGACATTGCCAGGCTCCGACGCCGCAGCCTGCGTCACTCTCGTCAGCTGGACTTCCCCAAGCCCTACATCGCTGCCCGTTTTCGCTCCCTCCCTTCCCACTTCATCCTGGGGGACATGAAGCACTACGACAACTTTGAGAACAGAGCCCTGGAACCAGGGCAGAAATACGTGATCTTCATCCTGGCAGTGCTCCAGGAACCCGAGGCAGTAAGTGCCGCCTGCTTTCCCTCACCCTCCTCAGATGCTCGCGACCCTGCTGTCCCCCTTATCGACCAGAGACAGCAGCTGCAGGGGCATCTCTCTTGTGAGCTGCCAGCAGGTCTTGTGCCCTCCTGGCATCCTCCGTGACTCTCTTCCACCAGATGCCAGGGCTTGAGGGTTTTTTTTTCTCTGCAGAGGCCTTCCAGTCCAGCTGCAGAGCTTTTGCGTGCGGCTATCAGAGCTGTTTGTGCTTGTGTCTGCATACAGCAAATGTGCTCCTCTGTGCAGACAACAACACAAGCATCTTGTGCACCGCTTCTGCGTTTTGCCCGTCTGCTTAGGCAGGACTTGCTACATTTGTGGCTCCAGCCTTGAGATCAGACTGGGGGATCCCGATCTGTTAGCTCAGGAGTACACTCGAGTGTGGAGATCCCTGGGTCAAACCCCTTTACAGAGAGCAATTTCTTGTAAAGGCTGTCCCTGTCCCTGTATTCCTTCGGGCAGTGACCCCAGACATCCTGCTTTGAGAGCAGCCTGTCACATGTACCGGTTATTAAAAAGTTCCCCACCAAGCAGAAAGGGGAGAGGTGCTTTTTCATGGAAAAGCAGATGTGCTCTCTGCTCATTTTACCACTTCAGTACAGCTGATTTCAGTGATGTTGTACCTGGCTTTATGAAAACAACTATTTTAATACTTACCTGCCCTTCCTCGTGAACAATAGGAAGCAGTCTAATTCTTTGTTGTTTTTAAATCCCCCTGTGGAATAGGGGGATTTCAATAGCAGGGAGCTATTTGAAATTAAGGGTTTTCAGAGTGTTTTTTTTGTTTTTTTTTTTCCAAATAAATATTTAGTTGTGTATTTGATATTAAAGGATTAGGCTGACACGCCTGTGAATGGGTTTCTCAATCGGATTACTGCAGCTTGCGGTAATTTCTTCTTTAGAACAAGGTACTGCACGCTCACTCAGGACAGTCTGGAATCACTGCAGCTCCCTCCTGTGTAGCAGAATTTCAGTCTTACTGAGAGCTGGTAGAGTTTCAAATACCCCAAGCTAAAGCTCATGTTCTTTTCCTGTCCCAGACTTTACACTTGTACCAGGGCTTAACAGTTCTCCTTGGTGCACTTCATTTTCAGCAGTCTCTGTAAAATGGGGATGCATCATTCCTAGGAATGACAGAAAATTGTAGCATTCATGAGAACGAGTGAGCAATGCTTGTTAGTTAGGACTCTGGTGGGTTTGAATGTGATTTTCTCAAGAGCACAGCTCATTGCAGAGAGCAGAGGTGACATTACAGTTTAGTTTTTAATGTTTAATTGTAAGGGATTTTGTAAGTCACCAGACCAGACTGTTTCTAAGCACTATTTTTTGGTTCAATCCCTTCCCTCTTTCCCTGTAATCCCATCTGACTGATAAAATCCAGATGGTGGCATGAGAACTTGACAGAAGTGTTTGTGGGATTGTGGAAATGGAGAGGTCTTTGGGATGTGCTGGAACAGAGGCACAATCAACTTTTTTAAAATCCCCTTCCTGGCTATAAGAGTAGGTGAGCCACAGGCATGAGCCAGCCTAAAACTTCATGTGAATATTGTCTTTTAATGGTCTGTCTTGCCTGAAGTGTTGGAGGAGGAAAATACCTGTCACAGGGACACTCACAGACATGTTTTTTCTGTAGGCTGAAGAGGTTATTTTCTCTGTTATCACATAGGCTGTGCGTCAGAGAGCCCACACCCTCTACAGCAATTTCTCTTCCATAATGTTTAGCCATTCTTTTCGGCCCCCATTCCCTCTCTGAAAGCTGTTCCACAATCATCCCTGTCTTCCAGACTTTTGCTGCCAGTCCTTTCTCCGACCCCATCCAGCTGGACAACCCCGATCCGCAGCCAATCATCGATGGAGAGGAAGGGCTCATCTGGGTCATCGGGCCCGTCCTGGCCGTGGTGTTCATCATCTGTATCGTCATTGCCATTCTGCTCTACAAAAAGTAAGAGATGCTTCTTGCCCAGAGCTGTGACCATACTCAATGTCTCCAGGAATAACACCTAAAGGGATTTTTCTCCTCGGTCCTGAAGTTGTCAGCTGGGGGTCAAATCCTCCCACCAGCACCAGAGAGGAGTCCGGAGGCAGAAATGCTGAAATTGAAGGTTCTGGCTGAAACAGAAAAGATTAGTAGTGGGTTGCCAGGACCTGCTGCTTCAGCGTCTACCCCACAGCACTCTCAGTAAAGCTGAGCTTGCCTGAGTGTTGTGGCATACGTGCAATGAGTTTGTCGGGTCACTTGCCTGTCTCCCCCAAAAGACAGGGTCAGAGCTGCAGCCCTGGGCTCCCCTTTGGGTGCTGTGTGTGCTCAGCGGGGGCGATGCAGAGAAGCACCTTTGTGCTGGGGATTGGCAGAGACCTCCTGTGTTGTCAGGCTGCTTTTCAGCTGTAACTGAGAGATGAGCAGCAGCTGGGGGTGTAGTGTGACTCTGCAGGAGAGAAGAGTGAGCAGCCCCTGGAAACGTCTCCTTTTTCCTTGGATTTCTGAGCAGCTCGTGGTGCGTGCTTGGGGACAGGGCACACACAGGTCACGCTGTGCAGCAAAAGAGGACAGGAAGGGAAGCAGATACTGAGTAAAATGGATCAAGAAAAGGGGCAGGATGGCAGCTCTGGCCAGTGCAAGGGTGTCCTTGGCTGGGACACCTACCCAGTATGGAATTCAGTTAACCCCACATCATCTTTCATCTGCACAGGTGTGTTTGCTTATGCACCCCAGCATGTTTGAAGTTGCTGGACACACACAAGTGCTCAGGGGAGCAGGGACTCAGGTGTTCCTTGTTGGTGCTCATTAGCACTGATCTAACAGGGGAATCATTACTAGTCCTACCTTCCAACTGCATTACCAGGGTTAGAGCTGAGCAAATGTTTCTCCTCTCTCCTGCGATTCCTTTCTAATCTGAACATTTGTCTTGTCTTCTCTCCACTTACTGCTTTCCTGGACAGCAAGCCAGACAGGTAAGAGCTCCAGATTTGCCATTTACTAAGGTTCTTTCTTTAATGGGCTGGCTCTGTGTTCGACAGTATTTATCATCTCTGGTGATGGGGCTGTGTCTGTACGGTTTCTACTGTTAGATCTGTCCTAAAGGACACCCTGTGTTAGAGTAGCACAGGGCCATATTTGAACTGGGACAGAAAAAGCAAAGAAATCCCAGCTTCCTCCTGCTTGTCCATTCCTAAATATAATGGCCCTCTCTCGAGCTGAGCAGCAGTGACAGTAAGCGGCTCATAAAACGTTGAGTTAATGGAGCAGAGAAACACCCATTTGTGTTGCAGTCAGAGGTGAAAGCGGGTTTTCTCCATGTCTGACTGCTCCATGCAGGCTGTCCCTGAGCCGCTGGCACGCTGGAAACAGAATCTCACCAGCTGAGCTGTCCTCGCCCCATTGCAAAAGCCATTCCTGCCCCATCAGCCGGGGACTTCTAACAGAGTTCGCTTCTAACTGCAGAGTGAGACTTATTTCGAACCATTTACAAGGCCGGGAGAGCTTTCACTGAAAGTAACTGATGGGTTGAGCCAATGAACTATTAACGGCAGTTTCAGAACTGCGGCAAAAATAAACTGCTCCCAAACTGCAGAGTGGTGTAATTCCAAAACGCTGCCCCATGCAGTGCTGGCAGGGCTCACGCTACTTCTTCTGGCTATTAATGACATTAAGAGGCAGCTAACAATGTGCTGAATAACCTCCTCTCTGCCTAAGCAATTACCATTATTGCTGCAGGCATATTTCAGGAGGCATCTGCACAACCCAAGCAGGAGAGGTGAGGAGCACTACAGCCATCTTGCTGGAAGGGCCAGGACAATATTTGCAAGCTTTGGGGTGTGGGTACACATTCTCTGCCCACTGGAGAAGTTCTGCTTCCAGCAGCTTGTCACTATTCCCTTGCCAGAGGTTATCACCTCCTCAGATCAGCACTGGGCTTTGCTTCCAAATTCTCTTCAAGGAGAATGAGCCAGGTCAGCAAAGACTTTTAAAGTGCCTCAGCTAACCTAGCCCATTTTGAGGGAAATATATTATGAAGCACTCACATGTGCAGCTCAGCTGGCACGTTGGAGCAGGCTTCAGCTTCTGGCAAGGAGGTGAGAGAGATCACAGCAGGCACAGCTGTGATCGGAGAAGATGTGTCTGTACTGGTTTTGAAACCAGATTTTTAGGGTTCTGTAGATCAGAAAAGATTGAAAACCACTGCTCTGACTTCTCTGTCTGCAGCAAGGCACTGAGAACTCCAAACAAGCCAACAGAGAAATAGCAGTACTTCATGTCCAAGGTCACGACCAGGAGATTCTGTACTTTTCCAAATGATTATGTTGGCTCTAGTTCTTTCAGGCTGCAAGTGGCTTGGCCAGAATTGGAACACTTCTACTTGCAGACCTCTGCAGAGTTCAGGGGAGGCTGTTCAGGGAGGCTGAGGTGTGAGTTCACAGTACCTCAGTTGCTCCTCGTTGCTTATCTGTATGCCTGCTGTGTGAAGGGGAAACTTCCAGACTTGGCTGAAAGCTGCTGGGCACTTGTAAAATCCAATCAAATACTGCACCAACAAAACATTCCAAACCTCACCCCTTTTCTGATGCGTTTTATGTAATTTTCATCCTTGTTCAGGACGTGGCTGTACCTGGCCCTGATTTATGTGGGAGCTATACTCGGGCCTCAGTGTGGCCTGTGTAGCTGAGAAGACTAATTGGTCTGTAAGCTAAGAGGCTTTGTTTTTGTTTTTATTTTGTTTTTTTTTTTAAAGCAAACGGAAAGATTCAGAGCCACGGACAAAATGCCTCCTGAACAACGCTGAGATCACCCCGCACCACCCGAAGGACCCTGTGGAAATGAGGCGCATCAACTTCCAGACTCCAGGTAACCAGCTGCAAACCAGCCTCCCTCCCTGGGAAGGCAGGAGTGGAGCAACTGCCCTTTCCTCAGCCCCTTCCTGCCAGGCTGCTCCCGAGCTGCTGCCTTTGAGACCCAGAACTAACCTGGGATGCAGCCGAGGAACCTCCAGCCTTGTCTGTGCCAAGCACGACTGCTGCAAGAAACCTTTGCTGGGAAACCGCAAGGGCCTTGCAGACTCCACCCAGCAATTGTGGGGCAGGAAGAAGGGCTTTTCTGCAAATCCAGCTAAATTGCTGCGTTCTGGGCTAAGTACACAGCTGCGAGTGCCGCGGCCGTGCCGTGCTTGCCTGACCATCATGGCGCCGTGCCTCGTGCTGGGAGAGCCCTGGGGTGTGAAGGTGAAGCATGGCAGGCTGCCCAGCACACACCGCTTCACCCACACTTGTAACGGGTGCTTTCTGCACACACCCCAAAACGCTCCCCTCAGGCTCCAGGCCTGCCCTGCGGGTTGTGAGGACAGAGAAAGGCAGCTGGGTGCTTCATGCAGACGAGGCAGCATCTCCTTGGGTAGCGTAGCTGCCGAGCTAGCGTGGCACTGCACCTAACTCCTGGCCAGAGAGGCCCGCTGCACCCTCCCTTCTACACACGGGTGTCCCCACGTACCTGCATGCCCAAGCTGCCTGCATGGCACCTCTGCAAGCCACCAGTGACACGGCCCAGCCCGGGCACATCCTCGGACACACAGGTGGTGATGCTGAGCGGTGCCTGCGCACTGGTACGCACCTCTGCTTCCCAATTCCTGGTGCTGGAGGATTTGGAAGGGAATTTGTTGTGCTTTTGGGGGCTGGCTGTTGTTTTCGGTTTGTTTGTTGTTTTTTTTTTTTATTTTTGCTGTTTTGTGCTTGTTAGTAATGTTTCTGCAGCTCCTGTTTCCCCTTCCCATCCCAGTCCTGTCCTTAGCGTTGTCTGACTTTTCTTAGGGTGAGACTGGCGAGTTGGTAGGTGCCCAGAGCGCAGGGATCTTTGGGGCAGCACTGAACTGAGCGTTTCATATCAGAAAGCTAGGAACAACCCATTGGTATGAGTCCAGGCTTAGGAAGATTAAGTCTCAGCTAAGGGATGGAAGCGGGTTTAATCCAGCGTGCAGGGACTGAATGCAGAGCAGCTGAACTGCAGCTGGGTCCCAAAATCAGCTCTTACCCAGAGGTGCTCTTGCAGGAGAGTCCGAAGGTGTTTGAGATCTGCAGCAGGAGGGCAGGCTTCTGTCTCCCTGAGCATGCAAGGGACTGAGCAGGGCACTGCCTGGAAAGCTCGAGAGGATCCTGCTGTCCCAGCTGTTCTGCCCTTTGTGTGAGCAACTTCTTTTGAGGGTCCCCATAGCAGTTCGCAGGTGGCTGGGTTCCCTGATACGTCCTGGGTACAAAGAAGAATTCCCCGTGGGAGTGTTCGGGTTGGCCGCTGGGTCTGAGACCCAGGAGAAGGAGCTGCGCTCTGCCATGTGAACCCGATGCTGGGATAAAAGCAGAGATACAGGATTGTGGCCATCTGGGTTAGCCCGGATGCTCAGAAGCAGCTGGGAGTGCTGCTTTGGGTGTTCCCTGAGTGCTTCTCCCCGTCCTCGCAGGATTGCAGAGCCAGCTCAGGACAAGGCACTCCCTGGCCTCAGTTAATGAGATCAGGAGGTGACTGAGCCTGTCTTGTGTTGCCTGTGCTGTTCTGGTCACGCTTTACCTCTGAATTCTTGACCTAAGAGGCTCGCAGAAGGTAGCTAAGACCTGCAAGCCTGCCGTTCAGACTCCGCTAGGCAAAGGTCTGCAGATCTCAAAAGACTGCCAGTTTTTGTCCCGTGTAGCTTTAAAAAGACGCTGCCAACTTTTCTTTGTAACGTTATCGAGCCAAAGCTGGCTGGTTTACCATGCTCCCGGGTTTGTAAAGCAGGATGAGGTTTGAAGGGATTTGGGAGAGCTGGTCGCCCGCCTTCCGCACGGCTTTGATAGCAGCTGGGTGGAAATGGAAATAGGAAACGGATGGGAATGCAGAGCTGGAGGTGTGTCGGTGATTATGGGGAGGTTGTGGTGCAGTCTGCAGGTGGGAGAAATGCAGAATGTTTGAATTGAGTCTGCAGTGCCTTAGGAATGGCCCCTGGGCTCTTCTCCAGGCAGGTGTCCCGGGGGCAGCACGCAGAGGGTCTCTGTCCCGTCCCCAGCAGCAAAACAAAAGGGGGGGGGACACAGGAACAGGAGAGTGCATGAGCATCTCGAGGGAACAGCACATCTTAGTGATCTTGTCCTTGCCTAATCAGCACAAAGAATAACTTTCTTTTCCTCTTTAGATTTATGTTGATTTTTTTGTTTTGTTTTTCGTTTTTTTATTAGCATGAAATTTTTTAAAAAGTGTATATTTTATTTATTTATTTTTTTACTGTTTTCTGCAGATTCTGGTCTGAGCAGCCCTCTCAGTGACCCTGAGTTTGACTTTGAAAGTTAGTTCCTGTGTGTTTTTGTTCCTGTTGGTTTCATTTTTTCCCCCATAATTATTTTTCCCTCTTCTGTCGCTTTCCTTTCCAATTCCGTTTTGTTCCTGTTTTGTTTTTTTTTCTTTTTTTTCTTTTTTTTCTTTTTTTTTTTTTGCTGAACTCTCTGTATCCCCGCAGTGTTTGCCCATCTCATCCCTTTTCTGTGCCATCTGTTTGTCTGAACTGTGCTTCCAGTTTTACAGTACCAAACAACAGGCCTCTTGCAAGACGGGGATAGGAGCAGGAGCACAAGAGCAGAGCCCCCGGTAGCGGTGTGAGACTCCCTCCTCCTGTGGCTCTTTTGCTTTGTCAGGAGAAAAACGGGGGTTTCAAGGCTTCTTTTTTCTCCCCATTGTTGACGATGTTTCATTTCAGAAGCTTGCCTAAATGTCCCTCGTCCTTATCCACGGGCAGAAAGCAATCTTTTGTGCAGCAGTGTGTGAGCGTTGTGTGCGTGCGTGCCCGTGGTGTTGTGTTCGTTGCTCTGTAACGCGGGGAAGGAGGAAACCGTGGCTGCAGCTGACGACCTCGTCTCTCTGGAGAGAGCCACGCAGGCACCTTTCCATGTCTGCCGAGGACAAGAGCCATTTCCCATCTGTGGCAGGTGTCTGTTCCTTGGCACTGACTTGTTCCAGGCGCACAAAGACCAGAGGCCTCTCCACGGTCCTCCACACCCGTGGGTTTCACGCGGAGTGCCATCCAGCCGCGGTTATTTTGCAAGGATAAATGGGCTCCGGCCCGTGGAACAGCTGTTAGGGTGACGTTTCTGGTGAGTTGGCTGGTGCACAGAGAATCAAGTCTTTTGTGAGAAGATTAGAGAGATTCAAGTGATTGAAATGGTAGATGAGACCGGCTCTGAAAGACTTCATCCCCATTAGAAGCCAAGATCCCAGCTTTGCTGGGTGGTGCTGGTTTGATTTTTTTTGTGTTTTTTTTTTTTTTTTTTTTTTTTTTTTTAATGCTGGGCAGGGAAATGGATACGAGATTTCAGCTGACAAATGTGAAGAACCACGGGTGCTGCTTGTGTTCAGAGATGTGAGGGCTGGGGCAGTTTTCTGAATACTTGAATCCCAGCACTGGTCTCTTCGGTGCTGAATGCTCCTGCCAGTACTGTCCCAGTCCACCTGCCACCTCCGTCACCCCCTTTATGGTAACACAGAGGGGTCTGTGTGTTTTTTAAGCCAGGCTGATCCTTCCGCCCATGGCAGCGCTCCCTCTGCCACCCTGGCTGCTGCGGGAGGTGGCGGGGTGGCAGCCCCACAGGTAGCCAGGAGCTGAGCAGAGGAACCAGTGAGCCATTTCCCTTCGTGGCTAAAAAGAGTTAGGGAATCAAAGCAGACAAAAGAGAAGCTGCTGCAGCTGGCAAAGCAGAGCCGGACATAGCAGCCTCCTGGACCTAATGGGAACCCCGATACGCTTGGCATTTTGACCAGGAAAGTGTTTATCACTGCAGAAGTTTCCGTTTTTTTTTTATTATTATTATTACTATTACAAAGAATCCTAGAAATCAATTCGACAAGGGGATTTTTGTCCTTAGCAGCAGCAAAACAAGGCAAGTTCCCATCAGCCAAGTTCTCAGCCAGCGTCTGCTCGCAGCAGGTGGGAGGCGGGGGCAGGATGTTCCCCAGCACGGAGGCAGAGATGGTTTTCAGAAGCTGGTCCCACTGATGATTTTTCATCAAGTTTTTATGAAGGCAAGTTGTGAAGTGCCTTCCAAGGGGATGTGACTTCTCTTTCCAGACTGGCACAGCAGGCCTTGCCCGTACAGCCTGCATGCTCGAAGGGAAGGACACTCACTGCTCTGCGACTTCAGAGCCAAAGAGCATCTCACCTGATGGTTTTTTTTTTTTCCTTGCTTGTTTTTATGGGGTTTCCTGGTTGATGTTAGCTTTTTTTTTTTTTTTCTTATAACATTCGTGTCCACTGTTTGGGATTTTATCTACACCGTTGTGTTTCTAATCACATACCAGCAAAATAATGGAGGTTTTTGCAGCAGTCAGGTGTGGCAGCTGGGAAGGAGTCAGTGAGGGGGCGACCCGCAGAGAGCTGGAGACTTCTTGAGGTGCCAGAAGTTGTTCTGAGTAGGGCTGGGCTCTGCTGTAGTGGTACAGCTCAAGGTACGTTTGCTGCCCTTACGTTCAGAAGCAGAAGGATGGGAACTGGGCAAACTGTTCCTAATATTAACGTGCTTTGACCTCTGGTATCCCAGTACTGTCCTCCCTTCCCAGTGAGGGCAGAGAAATGACCGGTTCCTCCACAAGCCCCCAGCCTGCACCCAGTGCCAGGTACGGGGTGGATGGCTGCCACCTTCCAGTGGGAACCCAAGGAAAAATCCTTCTCTAGGTGGAACAGGCTGCAGGACAGCAAGAGTGGGAACTTCTCCTTCGTGAGCTGGGAGAGTTTCTGCCCTGATCACCAGCAGAACAGAGCGCAGCCAGTGCAGCCTCCAGAACACCTCAGGGTTCTTTTTGTGGGCTTTTTTTGGTCTATTTCCCCCCAGCCCTTCTATTTTCAGCCACGCTTCCTTGTGCTGAAAATAGACACCTAGTTAGCTTAGAACAAAACGTTGGAGTGGTGCCTCAGGTCCCCGCTCTGGCAGACTCATCCCGTCCCCAGGCCTGGGGGAGGCAGCGTCTCTCGAGGACTCACTGTAAAACTGAGGACGTCATGCTTGCTTTGCCATCTCTGTGCTGATATTTCAGAGTATCTGACCATGCTGCTGCCACCGCCGCTGCTTTGTCACACACCAACACCCACGGGGCTCGAAATTCTCCCTGGCTTCCATCTCTTCTCCACCCCGAATCCTTCTCATTGGGGGCACTGCCCAGGGCTTTTTGGCATGCTGCTCTCCTTGCCTGGCCGCTGCCATCCGTAGCGGCATCGGCTGGCAGACAGCATGGGAAGCCTCTGGAAAAACACGATCCAATGCAGATGAGCAAAGCATGGAGAGCTTTTCCACCTTGATTGGTAGCGTAGCTACTGCAGGGGGTAGGACGGGAAGGATCCCTGCTCTTTGCAGAGCTCCAGCCGCTCCTCTTGGAGCGGGTTGTGCAAATCGTACTGCAGGCACACGGACAGCTCTGCCTTTAGGCACACAGACAGCTCTGCCGTAGGTGCTCAGTCCCATTTGTGGCTGAGATGTGCCCTGAGGCTGGTGTAGCATGGCCCTCGCTGCCAGGATCTTCTCAGAGAAGACCGAGTCTGCTCTTTGGCAGCTCAGCCTCAGTAAGAGCACAGCTAGTGTTGGTTAAAACTGCAGGGGAACTGGGGCCATGAGGCATCGGGCTCCCCAGCAAATTGTTTCCCATTCTACAGACTGAGAAAGGGGCAGGAGGATCTTTGTCCCCCTGTCACAAAGGTAATGAACAAATCCCCAGCAGAGGTGGCCGGCCAGGTCGGTACATCCTACCTGCAGCTGGAAAAGGGAGGGTGAGGACAGAGCAGCACCGGTGGGCTGCGGGCTGTGCTCTACAGCATCCTCTGCAGCCCAGGAGCAGCAAGAGGAGCCAGTACCTGACTTTCCCCTACCTGGCTGTGCTCCTGCAGCCCTGAATGCTAACCCCACTGTGCCCATGAGCTCACCGAGAAGCTTACAGAGCCAGCGTTGTGCAAAGGACAATTCCTGAAAAGCCTCCCCTGCTTCCTCCCATCTGCATTCCCTCCCCCTGCCCCACATCGCCATGGGTGGCTGGATCCCTGCCCCTTCCCTTCTTTTGTGTTGGAGTTTGTTTATGATCATTGCGGGTGCTGTAACATTTGCTGCGTAGGTTCCTCTGGCAGCGTTTGCTCATTTTAAGTCCACTATTGGAATTGCTAACATGCATCTGCTCTTTGGATTTTCCTTTTTGTTTTGCTCTGATTTACACATTGAAAATGGGGCCATCACGGAAACACTCATGTTACTGTTTTTTTTATTTCCTTGATTTTTAATTTTTTTTTACTTCCAAGGACACAATTTCGAGCCCTGAATTCTTCTCTTCTAACCTCCCTACTTTCATTGCAGATCTTACATTGTAATTTATTTTCTTTTCTTGTTTCTTCTTTCTTATAAAATGTGCAACCGTTGTGAATTTTAGTTATTATTAAATGAGATTCTTTTCCTGCTGTCTTGTCTTTTAGGTATGCTCAGCCACCCACCAATCCCTGTTTCCGAGCTGGCTGAACACACAGAGCATCTCAAAGCTAATGATAACCTGAAATTATCCCAAGAGTATGAGGTATGAGCAAGAGTGAGTGCTGTGCATGGGTTTGCAGAGCCAGGAAATTAGGAAATTCAGACAGGCCCTCATCCAGATAAACAGAGTTTCATTTTAAGGGTATGGTCAGTTGAAATAGAAAAGTCATTTGCAAATTTAAAATCAAATACTTGCTCAGTGTTTTCCTAGGTTCAGTTCCAGATAGCAAAAGAGGAAGACACTTGAGCCGTGAGACTTTCCTGGCCATAGAAGGGGCAGCTTGGGCAGGGTTCTGAGCTCCCTTCGTGAAGGAGGGAATGTGTTTCTGGAAGGTGACGTTTTAGACAGCTGGGATGGGGACTTCTCCTTGAGAATGGCTGTGTCTCACTGCTGAACGTGCAGAGGATCAAGCTAGGGAATGAGATCCGTGGTTCTAGATAGCTTCAGTTAGGAGGGATGACCGGTAAGTCACGTCCCCAGCTGACACAATCAGCAGTCACTAAACCAAAACTGAGGAAACGGGGTGATTTGTGCCTTCCTTGTCTTGTCTGGGATTTCTGTGCTCTCGTTTCTCCTTCCTGCTAATGTTTGGGTACTGAAATGAGCTCTGCAGATGAGCAGCCAGGCAGAGCTGTGGCTGCTGGATGTGCATTTCCAGTGGTTCTCCAGTCGGTAAAACTGCCACCTTGCAGGTGCTCTGACAGGTGGGGCCAATCCCAAGGCAAACTGAGGGGGGAAAGAAGAGAATCGTGGCCCCACATCACCACTGCTGCTACTTCACGTGGCTTCCTTGTCTCCAGAGTGGAAGGGCTGTGCTCACGTGCAAACCTGCTCCTGGCCACGGCTGTGTCAGCACTGCTGAAATCTTAAATCCCAGTGCAACTGCCCGGTGCTGCTGGGGTGGTCTCTGCAAGTTGCTTTCGCTGCAGACTGAACATAACAACTGAATTTTTCGGCGGTGGTGCTCAAAGACAAAACGCCCTGATATTTTTAGACTAATAACTAGTCTAGACTGCCTAGTTCTGCATACAGGCAGAGAGCGAGGGGCTATTTTCTGAACAAAAGGCTGGTTCTGGGATGCTTTCTCCCCGGTCTGGCTTGCAAACACCAACATGTGCGAGGCAGCTCTGCAGTCCCAGCTCCCCACAAAGGGGGGCTGCATGGTGGAGAAGGCGTGCTTGCTCTGCTGGGGTCTTTCACCCCACATTGGGGCACAAGGGGAGCAGCAGCCTGGTAATATGCTCCATCCTGATTTCAAAGCCTGATTTGCATAATGCAATATCCCGAGTGCCCTGGCTTCGTTCCAGCACAACCTCCTCTAGTGGGAGAGCCAGAGCTAAACAAACATCGCTAATGAAATGAATGTGAGGCGAGATTAGAGGGATAGAGAGCAAACAGACACATTACAACAGTATAAATACCCATTAGTTAGAAATGCTCGGCAGCAGGAGTGCAAGGGAGGACGCTGGTGTCGGGCGCTTTTGTACCCGCGTTGCCCCCACCACTGGAGCTGAGCTCTGCTGGGGAGCTTTGGGGTCGGCACAGCAAGGGGGTGCAGAGGCAGCAGGCACCTGGCGAGGGCCAAACTCTGCAGGCTCAAAGGGACGGGCCCAGGTGGGTGCAGGGGGGGCCCTGTCCCCACCGGGCAGGCAGGGAGAGGGAGAGCGAACAGCGGGAAGCAGAACTCGACGCGCTCCTGCCAAGCCTCCAATTGAGGCAAACCCCTTGGGCTCTGCAAAATGATGAAGGAATTAAGCCCTTGTTTTATTTAATTCTCCGGCTGAGGATTTAGAGGTAAACGTAATTAACCTAATTTCCATATCTGGGACAGCTGGACCTTAAAAAAAAAAAAAAAATCACCAAACCTGGCATAAATCACCAGGACAGGCAGAGAAGGTTTTTCTCTCCAGCACGTTTCATTGTTTACTCTTATCCCTTCTAGGAAACAGCCGTGTGGATTCAGGCCCTCAGGGCCAGGTTCCTTACCCCCTGTCTGGCCAGGGAGATGCACATCTCCCTCCTGCCTGCGGGTGCCTGTCCCTGCCACACTCCCGTGGTGTTTTCAGCCCCCTTTGCACCTGGGAGCCCCTGGGCACTGAGCCCTTGCTGTCCTGAGCAGCGCTGTCTCCTCTTTTCATGGAGCAGCCTGCACCTCTCCTGCTGCCTTTTTCCCTGGCAGTTCCCATCCTGCTCGTGTCTGTGGTTATAAACCTCATCCTCGCTTCAATATCTCCCTTCCCAGGTACTCGCTGGTGTATTTATGCCCTCTTAATTGTTGTTGAGTTTAACCATGCACAGATTTAGCCTCTTCATCATTTCACAAATAGCTCCTGATGTGATTGTCCCCGTTGTTCTCTCCCGACTGCCTGCCGTTTGTCAGTGTCAGTAGCTCAGGGCTGCAACTACTCCGGTACAGCCACAGCACGAGTATGATTCGAGGCCTCTGTATTGCAGCCTGAAACTGCACTGATGCTTTTGCCACCACTGCATCATGCCAGAGAGGGAATTGCCTCGGGTACTGCTCTGAGTGCTTGGGGCCAAGGGAAATGGGACCTGAGCACACTATGCCACTGGGCTGAGGCTTTTCCACAGCAAAGATCTGCTCTTGAGGGAAGAAAACGGTGAATGCTGCATCCTCAGCTAGACCTTCAGAGCCGTGACCTGTCCCACGTGGAGCAAGGTACTCGGAGCTTCATTTGCTGCTTTTTTCCCCCCCCTCTGACTCTTCTGTTTTCTCTCCCGATTCCTCCAGTCCATTGACCCTGGTCAGCAGTTCACCTGGGAGCACTCCAACCTGGAAGTGAACAAGCCCAAAAACCGTTACGCAAACGTGATCGCCTACGACCACTCGCGCGTCATCCTGCTGCCCATCGAAGGTACCGTAGCAGCGTCTGCTCCTCCCTGGTAGCTAGGCTGAAGTTCCTACCCAGAAACGTCTTATACGTGCTCTCTTCCCTTCCCTGTTCCCTTCTATTTATATTCTTCCCTTAGCATCTCCCTGGGGGGTAGCAAGCGAGAGGTACCTGTGTAAACCACACATTTGTTAAATTCTGGTGACTGACATATTCCCTGGAGCTGCAATCTCTCATTTCAAAGGCTGCTTTATCAAGAAGCTGTCTTTGCTTTACTTAGAGATCCCCGCGATACGTTTCTGACGAACAGGAAGAATTCAGACCACATAGTGCTTCAGAGAGAGCGGAGCAGGGCAGCGGGTGGCGGTGGATGTGGAACGTTATCTGTACGGCAGATGAATAAGAAGCAGGCACAGGGCTAATTGTACAAATGTGAGTGTCAGCAGCACAGCAAAGATGAGGCTGCTGAGTCGTGCAGACGTGAAGCTTGTGCGGCATGCAGCTCCCACTGCAGTGCTGGCCCCTAAAAGGCTAAGAATAAGGAAGGTTTAGTGTTAGCCTGAGAGGTCATAAATTGTTTTCTGAGCTTCTTACGTGAGTGATGGTGCAGTTAGAAAATTTACATTACATTTCACAACCCGTGGCTCTTGACAGAGTTGCTATGGTGCATGCTACGATAAGAGGGGCTTTTGGTGGAGAGGAGATGGAGTTTAACGGGGGATCTGCTTTGGTTGCTGCCTCTGAGATAACCTGAGATGATGAGACTTGAATATTTTGTGTGGCTGTGCTGTATGGATAAAGCGTTTGTGGCCAGTCTTGCATTGCCAGAGCTGATCATCTGAGCAGAGAGGATATGGGACATGCAAATAGCCCTCTGGTGATTTCAAAGGTTAATTCAGAAGCCTTCGTGACAAGGGAATTGCTAGAATAATCTCCCTCTGCCAAGGTAATTCTGAGGGATCGAAGGAGGCAGAAGAGCTGCTCCTGAGGTAACAAAAGATCATGGTGATCTGCCAAAAAGCTGCACAAATCTGGATTGGTCTTGTCTGCCATTAGAGGATTTTAAGCATTTCTCATTGTGAAGACGCCTGTGTTCTAGCTTGTTTTTCTTCTGAGATTAATATTGCATGAGCCAAGGAAAGCCAAGTCTTTAAAAAGTTGCCTTGTCATTCAAGAGAAGAGCCCAAGTGCAGAAATGAAGGACACCGGGCTGGTCTCTGCTCTCGGGAAAGCAGGAGGCAGGGTGGATGCAGGCAGCACTCGCTGCCCCGGTGGCATCGTGGGCTGCTGACGGCAGCATAAGTACAAGGGAGCGAGGTTTAATTTCCAAGCCTCTGAGAGGTTCTGACTTGTCTTGGCTGCTCTGTTCCTTCCTACCAGGCTGTAGCTTATGCTGAGAGCTGGAAGATGAAAGGCGGTGGAGGAATTAGTTGTTGCTTTCTTTTTGTTTTAAATCTGGACTTGTCAAGGCTGCAGATTGTCACCGTCTGCTTGGTCAGGAAGAAGTAGTGGCTTTAATTCAGTGACTTCTCTGTAACTGGGCCTGTCACAGCACAAAACATTGCCGGAGCTCATGGCCACCATTTTAAATTACAGAGCGGACCCGAGGGGGCTGGAGAGGAGATTAATTCCGGAAGCTCAGCCTTGATCACGTTCCTGCTGCCGCCGCACAGCCGCCTTCCCTTCTGAAATTTCAGCTTGGGAAGGGCTGGGGGAAGGGAACCCTCCAGAAATTTAATCAAAAGCCATTTCCACCAGCAGCTGAAATTACCGAGTACCCTTGAGGACTGGCAGGCAATTCAGCCTGGATCATACCTAGCCAATAGAAGCAGCGATGCCTTTTGCTCCAGCAGGACGAGGACCAGCAACCCAATTTCATATTGGTACAGCTCCCCACCCTTAGCTGCCCCTCGAGACACGAGTTAAGCGTTCTGTACCGAGTTAATCTTAGGTTAGCAGAAACCTGCCAGCCCGGCCAACCGCTCTGCTGTAATTAGGAAGGGGCCAACTCTCCAAACAGTGCAAACTGTCCGTGCCAGTCCTGGAGGCTCTTTAAAGCTGAACCTGAACACCAGCGCATGCCAGTGTCCATTTTAACTTCAGAGCAGCTTTCTCCTGCCATGTCCCAATCACCCACTTCGCTCTGGCAGTACCTTCTGCCACTCGCATCAAACCCGTCAGGCAAGGACACGAGCAGGCAGCTGTAACTCAATAGCCTGTAACTTATGCAAATAGAAAAAAATAAAAATAAAAATGACAGCGGGTAATTTAAAGCAAGTCAAAGCCTGTAATTTCAAAGCCTTTACTGGCTGAATCCAGCCGGGTTTTATTCCGTGCTTTGTCCAGCTGTAGCTCGCTGCCTGGAATTAGGCTGTGGACCATGCTGAGCATCACCCAGATGCGTTTGGTACCCAGCTCGTGGGCATTTTGGGACAAGGACTTCTTTTGTTCTATTTGAGAGCAGCAAAGCAAGAGCCCTAAGCCTGCACTTTCGCTCCTATAAGTAACACCAATAAGAGTGTGGTCTCAAGGTTTGATAGTTGGTCTCTCTAACATTTCCTGCAGGAAATTATTTGTCTCCCTGTAGCTCAGACCTTCAAGACAGGAACTTCAGCTGGGAAGAATTTGCAAAGAGTCTTCTTGCAGTGACTCCAACCCAGCAAGCCATGAAGGCTCTCATGTTTTGCAGGGAAATTCTCTCTAACGTTCTTGTGCAAATCTTACGCTTCCAGCTGCATCAAGTCCTGTCCTGCACAACCCACTGACTTGGTTTTGCTGATTTAATGCAGGAATTGTGGGCAGTGATTACATTAATGCCAACTACATTGATGGCTACCGGAAGCAGAATGCCTACATTGCCACGCAAGGACCTCTGCCAGAGACCTTTGGGGACTTCTGGAGGATGGTGTGGGAGCAGCGCTCAGCTACTATTGTTATGATGACTAAGCTGGAGGAGAAATCACGGGTAAGAAGCATGAGAGGGATGACAAGTTAGTCATAATCCTGGGGGACTGGAGGGTAGGGTTGGGGAACAGTGAATTCCTTTGATCTGCAGCCCACGTTTATGTCAGTGGGGGATTTCTACCTGTTTTGCCAGCACCCTGAAAGTTCAGTGATTCATTCCTTCAAAAAAAAAAATAAAAAATAAAAAATTCATCCCAGAAAGCTGCAGCCTCCATTGCAGCTCCAAGAGAAGAGGACACTCAATGCCACCACGTGCTCTGTGGGTCTGTCCTGGAGTTAATCGTTTGGCAGACCTCAGATTTTATGTTCAGTTCTCGTTTAACAAGCCCCAGTACTTTCGCTCTCATTTTCAAGATGACTCCAGTCTGTTGATGTGATTGATGTGGTGCACCAAAGCCTTCGTAGGAGCTTTCCATGCCAGGTGTCTCCCTGTTGCGGTGCTCTGGAAAGAAACATTCCTTGCACCTTCCCTCCCCTTTGCAACCTTGCGAGCTTCACCTGTAACATCAGGACACTTTTGGGATGAGTTCCAGCAGTCCAGGGTTTGTTCCAGCATTCAGCATTGCCTTCTGTCTTCCAGATCAAGTGTGACCAGTACTGGCCAGGCCGAGGTACGGACACCTACGGAATGATTCAAGTGACGTTACTCGACACCATCGAGTTGGCCACATTCTGTGTTCGAACGTTCTCCCTTCATAAGGTGAGCTTTCTCCTGCCCCCATTTCCTTCCCAGAGACGGGCACGCTCTCATCCTCACCCGGCACGGTCAGGGCACGGTGTTGTGCTGGTACTGCACGTTACCCTTGGTGTGTTCCTCTCTTTGCAGAACGGCTCCAGTGAGAAGCGGGAGGTCCGCCAGTTCCAGTTCACAGCGTGGCCTGACCACGGTGTGCCCGAGTACCCCACCCCGTTCCTGGCTTTCCTGAGACGGGTGAAAACCTGCAACCCCCCTGATGCTGGTCCAATCGTGGTGCACTGCAGGTACTGATATCCCACACCACACTCTTACACGGGGCTCTCTGCAAGGGAGGCAAAATGTCTGTAGGATGTTTATCTGCACCTCAGAGACATTTAATCTCCTAGCAAGTACCCAGCCAGTAAGAGCCGTTCTGTAAAGTGGATTCCCAGCCAGCATCTGACAAGGATACTTGGGGTTTTCATTCAGTGCAGAATTTCCAGCAATGAGTGGTTTAGTTGGCTCCAAATTACTCAGACTTTACTAGCAGCAGGAAGCACCTTGTGCTGTTCTGGCCTCTGTTTCTCTGTGCAGGGGTAGTTTCTTGTCACAGTGGGAAAGGAGGAAGCTCAAGTGTGACCTAGGAAGCTGCTTGGCATTGCTGCATTGGGTGTTTGGGAGGGGGAGATGCTTGAGCTGTCAAAGGGATAGCTGACATTGATTGAAAGAGGGGGTTTTTGAGTGCTGCAGCCATTCTGATATGACAAACTGAAGGCCCCTGCAGGCAGGTAGCATTCCCTAATTCAATTTCCAACCCAAAGAGGAACACTTGCAGCCTCAACTTAGATAAATCCCTGTGTTCCTCAGGAGGTCGTGGAGAAGCCTGCAGGTTACTCAGCACTGAGGAAAGACATCTGAATTTTACAGGCTGCTGGGGGAAGTTAATCCTGCCTCTCCTAGAGGATGCCATTTAAACAGGCTTTGTAAGTGGGCAACTTATCACTAACCTTGCAGATGGCAATTATCGTGCACCTCTCAGAAAATGAATAAAGAGAGCTGTCAGCTCACAATGTGCAGGAACCGGCTCCCAGATCAGCTGCTAAATTCTTGCCAAAGCTCCAGTCACCTGCTTGGTTCAGGTGTTAGGCAATCTAATTAACAGAGATCAAGGGGGCTTTATGAAAAAAGGACACTGCACCAGAATAGTGAAAGGAAACCCTTTATTAGCAGTGGCAAATGCACAGACCCACAGAGCCCTGCTGATTCACAAATGCCATTACATGCAAGTCTGATGTTACCTCAATGCACAAAAACATTCAGGAAAAGGGGTGACGCATGTAACTCATTACAACATCAGTCGTTTCTCAGATGCTGAAAGATCTGAGTGTTAGACATGCTTTTTAAGCCCTTAGGTCGTGCTAACCTTTTGCTCAAGCTCCCTACCTAGCATTGTCGTAATTGTGTGTCTGCCAGGAGAGCTCCCCTCATGGGGATGTGACACAAAGAGGTGTGAGAAGCGGGGCAGATCAGTGTGGAGGGGCAACAGTCACGCTACCAGAGGCCACCTTTCATCTTGGGTCCTCAGGTGACAGAAGGCCAAACTCTGTTTTGGAATTTTTTGTTAACCTGAGCAGAGACTCAAAGTGAATCTCTGCACGTTGCAAACTGTCTTTGGTACTAGGGCTGAGCACATCTGCACCCAGAGTAGCACAGACAATGAGGGAACTTTTCCATCCACTGGCTCTGAACTGCAGGAGCCTCCCTGTGCCACTGTGGCAGCACTGGCCCAGGCTGGGCTCAGATAAGCAGCCCTTTAGGTGCCAGCACAGGCTTTACAGGTGCCACTGTAGCACCAGTGACTTTAGAGCAGCAGTAACTCTGGTGTCATCGCTGTCCTCCACTGTCCCAAATCCTCCAACAGTTTGTTTTTTGTTTTGTTTTGTTTTTTAAATTTGCTAAGAGCAACACATTGAGGTGACTGGGAATTAACACAACCAGTTTGATTAAGCAAGTTCCTTTAATACAAGAAAATCCATAAAACAGATGAACCAAAACAATTTGTGTATGTTCTGGTTTGCTAAGAATTCCTTGGTCTCAGTTCTTCAATAGCTGTGTTCACAAGGCTTCAGTTCTGTCCCATCCAGTGAGTGCAGGTCGTTCGCTGTCTGCCTCGTGTCCATTCCTACCCCACAATTACTGCTTTTTGCAGCAGTGGAAAGCTCCTCACTTGGGTGGCAAAGAACCTCTTTCTTTGGTGGGTGAGTTGTCCATCGCTCAGCTTTCTTCCTCTACTTTTCAGCGCGGGAGTTGGAAGGACCGGCTGCTTCATTGTGATCGACGCCATGCTAGAGAGGATAAAACACGAGAAGACAGTGGACATTTACGGGCACGTTACCCTCATGAGGTCACAGCGCAACTACATGGTGCAGACAGAAGACCAGTACAGCTTTATACACGATGCCTTGCTTGAGGCTGTTGCCTGTGGCAACACAGAAGTCCCAGCTAGGAATCTCTACACATACATCCAGAAACTGGCACAGATCGAAGTTGGAGAGCACGTGACAGGCATGGAACTGGAGTTCAAGGTAAAGGCAGGCGCTTGAACTGGGCTAGTAGTGACTGGGGAAGGCTCTGTGTGCCTCGTGGGAGCTGTCTTCTGCTGGCACTCATAGCAGACAGGGAGCCTTTACAAGGCTGCTGGAACTTCTTGGTGCCACGTTAGAGAAGTAATTATTCTGGCTTCTGCTGCTGCAGTTCCCAGGGGAAACTGCGCTGTTGCTGCAGGAGGCTTGGCTGGTTGTTTCAAATCCACACTGAATTTGCTCCTTCCTTAGATTGGGTTTTTAAATGTTTGCTGTGAAAGTTTTGCTGGGGGGGCGTGTCACTCTCTCTGTCCTCCAGAAATGGGGAGCATGTGAGGTGGAACAAAATGGTGGAGCACAGAGGGCAAGTTATGTAGGCTGCCATGGGGGCCAGGCAGATGAGGGGCAGCCAGGAGCTGAGCAAGTGGTTGTGACTCTGCTTTTATCTTCAGCGACTCGCCAACTCCAAAGCCCACACCTCCAGGTTCATCAGTGCCAATCTCCCATGCAACAAATTCAAGAATCGCCTTGTCAACATCATGCCATACGAGACGACGCGGGTCTGCCTTCAGCCCATCAGGGGAGTGGAAGGGTCAGACTACATCAATGCCAGCTTTATTGATGGCTACAGGTAACCAGCACCTGGCTGCCCCCACCACCATCAGGGGGTGAACTTAACCCAGCAGGCTGCTTTCTGAGGATGCAGCACTAAGGGATTAGGTGATTAGGACTAGGTGATAACACCGGTCTGTTCTGTCCCATCCCCTACCTGTACTGCACACAGTACACGTCTAGAGGGAAATTCCTTCTTGCTTACAGCTTATAACAGTGTGATCTGGATTCACCTTGTGGAAACAGTAATTAGAAAAAGCTTCACCACTCAAGCTTTTGTTGTTTTGGGTTGGTTTGGGTTTTAGCTTTTGGTGGTTTTTTTGGTGCTAATGGCCAAAGACACCACCTCAGGCCCCCTTTAGACATTGCATCCTTCTAGCTCTGTCCCAGCTCTCCTATTTGTTTTCCTGTATTTCAGTCTTTGCATGTGCTTCCCACAGCCATGTGCACAAGCCACGGTGTACGCTCAGGGTACAAGCCATGATGTAGCCTCCTCTTGACCCGTGCCTCAGGTTTGTGTTCTGTTTCAGACAACAGAAGGCATACATCGCTACACAAGGGCCCCTGGCAGAGACCACAGAAGATTTCTGGCGGATGCTATGGGAAAACAACTCCACCATTGTCGTGATGTTGACTAAGCTTCGCGAGATGGGTCGGGTAAGTGTGCACTAAGAAGTGGGGGGGAGAAGCCTGCAACCCAAGGGTTAACAGAGCCGTTTCTTTCCCCTTGGCAGGAAAAGTGCCATCAGTACTGGCCCGCAGAGCGTTCTGCCCGGTACCAGTACTTTGTAGTAGATCCCATGGCTGAATACAACATGCCTCAGTACATCCTGCGAGAATTCAAGGTCACCGATGCCAGGGTAAGCAACGTACGAGGTGCAGTCTGTGTTTGCAAGGGTAACAGTTTTGGGGGTGGGGGGACTGGAGTGGCTCAAACATATGCGATCAAGAACATGGCTTACAGAAAGCAGTGGAGTTTGGCTCCTATAAGAAAAACTGAGGTGTAAACTCTTCCTATGAGAAAATCTGGGATTATCCTCAGCGGATGAGAGATTAGTTATGATGAGGAATGGAATGCACAGCCACAGATAAATTGTACTTAAATATGTTTTCTTATAAACTGAGTTTTCTAAGCTCTGTTCACTAATCACAGTAGTGAGTCACTGTTAGAAGTTCACCAAGCTTTGGGCTTTACTTGCAGCTTATTTGAAAGGAAAGCGGAATGTCCCCAAACACCTAATAAAAACAAAGACTTGCAAAGGATACTCTTTGCCCTACAGAAAACGTACACTTCTCTTCTGGTTTTAAGGAGAGACGCTATCACTAAGATTCAAAGGGGCACTGACTCAATCCTAGATTCAATGTCAGATTTCTCCTCCCAGGGAACATTTCAGTTTGTTCTGAGATTTGGTTAGCAAATGTAACTCTCACTCTCAAAGCAGTTTTCCCTGCTTTTGAGGTTGTCAGTATTGTAGAACCTGATAATCCTATTTGCAAGGTTGAGGAGGAGGATGCTTCATCAGTCCTGGTAGAACAAGATTTATCTTCCTGTCAGCTGTAATTCTGACACTATGGCAACTCTTCCTCGAGATTGATAGAGAGGCCATAACCTCCCCTTGGATGTTCCTTTGCTGAAGACTCCATCTGCGCAGTCTTTGCAGTGGTTGGACCTTTCAGGACACCTGCCAGGAGCATAGATCTGCACTGACAAACCAACTCCAGAAATGTCAAGTGCAAGATGAGCAGCTTCATCATGATATATTAAATCCAACACAAAGTTGGTTTGACTTTTTGTGCCCCTTAACAAACTAGCAATAAAATGTGGTGGTGTTTTTTTTTGTTTGGTTGGTTGGTTTTTTGCCTTTTTTTTTTTTTTTGCCATTTGTACTTGGTAACAGAAACACAGGATGCTTTAGCTATTAATATTTTCTTCCCCAGGATGGTCAGTCACGAACTGTTCGTCAGTTCCAGTTCACTGACTGGCCAGAACAAGGCGTGCCAAAATCAGGAGAAGGTTTTATCGATTTCATTGGACAGGTACATAAGACCAAGGAGCAGTTTGGCCAGGATGGCCCCATCTCTGTCCACTGCAGGTAAGCATGTATGAATGGAAACACTGAATTAATTTATCTTAGGATGCAAAAGAGCCAAAGGAATTAAAATCCCGCAGGCATGTCTCTCCTTTCCCACCCCATCATTGCAGGTAGATTTCATGGGGTGGGGCTGGAATGGATGGCTAAAGACTGTTAATTTTGCCAAACTCATCTCCCTTCAGACCTTGCCAGTGCCCCCAGGGCTTTTGCCCCCCTTCTATCCAGATGAGAGGTATGAAATGCTGATGCCCTGCAGGACACAGGAATCACACTGTTAATCAATATTTGACCTGCAGCATTTTACCTGTTTTATTACCAGTCTCAGCCCAGTTCTGCAGCACTAATACTGCTAGCCTGTGTTTGCTGATAGCAAGATACCTTCCTCCCACTGGACAGAAGAAAATGCAGTCTTCACCTATTTACTTCAAAAAAAAAAAAAAAAAAAAAAAAAGTGTTAAATATTAGTAATAATTTTCACACTGAATGCTGTTCACTGCTCCCCAAAACTTTTTTTTTAATGTTAGTCTCTCAAATGTTTGGGTCACACACTTTGGCAGTGAGACTTTCCAGCTCTAACATGTTTATGTTCATAAGACAAGGCTGTTAGTTCAACCATACCATAACCTCAGTGTTTAAGAAAGCATTGGACCATTGTAACGTACCATTTTTTGGTGTTTTTCCATCTCCCATTGCTGCAGTGCTGGTGTGGGCAGGACTGGAGTGTTTATCACACTGAGTATCGTCCTGGAAAGAATGCGCTATGAGGGTGTTGTAGATATTTTCCAGACAGTAAAGATGCTGCGAACGCAACGACCTGCTATGGTGCAAACAGAGGTAAGGGGGAGCAGCAAGCCCTTTCTTTGTCACTGTTTACAGGACCTGAGTAGCAAGTCCCAGACCTTTGCAGACCAATTCCCCAAATGCCCTGGCTGAGTGCAGCAGGCTTTTTGCCCTTCTAACCATTAGCAAAACCTTACCTGAAGGGTAAGCAAGCCCAGGCTGCACTATTGGTTCACTTTACTAAGTAATAATAACAACAACCATGGGCCTTTAAATTTCTTAAAGATTTCATCCCAGTCTGCCAGCCTTGATTCTTATCTCATCCTGTCTCTGAGATAAGGGGAACTCACCTGCTTCTAAACACAGCCCAGTGTTGGTTTTTTTGCTGCAGAGAGGGGAAAACTATTGGCAGGATGCCTGCTATCTATGAGATGCATGACAATAAGGAAAAGGGATTTCCTTTCCCAGTAGCTCACAGCTCTTTGAGAATAAAAGGGTCTGTGCAGGGTTCCTGCCCAGGTGTGCACTAGCTGGAAGTGGGGCAGGGAACTGTAGAGCGGCTGTTTCAACCTCTGAAGCTGAAGCACTGGTTTTCTTTCCTGTTTGCAGGATGAATACCAGTTCTGTTACCAGGCAGCTTTGGAATATCTGGGAAGTTTTGATCACTATGCAACATAAAAAGCCATCCGTTGTGCAGACTTTACCAACCACTTAAGTCCTGGAAGGCCTCTTTTGACCCAGGAGGAGCGCTTGAACTTACAAAACTGAATCAGAAGAAGTACCTTTTCATCTGGACAATGCATTGGGGAGCAGGGGGAAGGATTGAAAGGAACACCCCTTCAGGAACTCCATGTTGTAACCTGGACCGTGAAGAGGCAGCTCAGGAGATTGCTGAAGGACTGCTTTAAGTGGTGAACTGCTCTTGTTACCTCAAGTGGTGTTCGCTGTGGAAGATGTATGGACATCATGAAACAGATCCAAAAGCTAAAACACACCTTGCGAAACGTTACCGCTGGAGAAGGGAAGGAAACCGACTTTGGTTACATCATTAGAGTTCAGTTTATTTACTAATATAGTTGGCAGTCTTTAAAGGAAGTCACTTGCAGAATTGAAGGTGTTCTGTAAAAGATAAGAAAAGGAACTAAATCTCAACACTTAGACAAACGTAGGGTCAGGAGTTCTTCTAGCTGGAGTCTTAATAACCTCAGTATCAACATTGGGATGATTCTGGGCTTACAGGCACCTTGCAAGCAGCATTCACTGAATGCCCCTGCCACGCGAGAGGTTTTATAGCTCACACTTTGAATACTTGGAACATTCCTCATTTCTTCTAATTCCAAAATTTATTTTTTAGGATATTTAAAATTAGAGAGAGACAGAGAGAGAGAACCCAGACCTGGCTGTGTGGTGTGGCCCCCTCCCCTTGCACACAGGTGGGACAGGTAGAGGTGGCAGCTCCCCTGGGCTGGGTTCGCTGGCTGCTGGTTCTGCTCCCCCTTTTCAGCACATCCAGCTACACAGAGGCATTAATTGGGCAGCAGTGGGACACCCCAGTACAGAAAGGCAGCCCCTTTCCCATTCTCTTTGCACATTCACACAACCCCACTTCTGCTGCAAGGAGCTGTGCCGCCCCACCAGTTCCTGCCACAGAAGGCCAGGAGCATCTCTCTGGAAGGAGCCTGAGAAGCATCCTTAAGAAATTTATTTCCACTAGCCAACTGCTTCTTGCTGCCAACCCCTCACCTCCGGACACAGCAGCTCTCCGGGCGCGATGCAGCGATACTCCTCAGGACTGTCCCGGTACCACATCAGACCAAGCTCATTGGCACAGCTACGAACATGCCCTAGCTGTATAAATAACTGGGAAAGATCAAGTGAGATCAATGGCATATACTGTGAGTGGCTTTCTTTAAAGTATCGATGTAACTGTAACAAGTGACATTACCTTTTTTTTAAATAGTGTATTTTTTCCTTTTTTTTTTTTTTAAAAAAGACAAAGAATATCAGTCAATGAATTTAAAAGAAAAATTTGCTTATTTGTTCATATTATGTTCAAAGACAGTCTATTTTTTCACTGTAGAAATGTTACGTGTAATGGCTGTGATATATAAAAATGCAGTGCAAATTGCTACTTCTACATATTGCTTTTCTACCATTTAAAAGGTTTAACTTGCTCATGTAAAAACAAAATGTCCTTTCTGGATTTTTTTGGGGTTCTTTTGTTTTAAAATCGCAGGCATATCACGTGTCTTTGGAAGGGTGGGAGATCAGCAGGCAGGCCGAGATGCGGTGGCAGTGCCAACCTCTCCCCTTCAGCTGTGGCCCTGCTGCTCCGTCCTAACAGGGCCAGGGCTGAACTGGGAGAATAAAACACACCAGTGTCTTACGACTGAAGACAAAAAGAGGGCAGTTTCAGAGCCGTGGCACACATCAGCACGTACACAGATTATAAACATCAGTGATGTAATGCAGGTAACAGCCCAACTCTGTCTGGGCCCTGGGAGGTAGATATGAAGTGCTTGCAGGTGTACGTGACAAGGAGTTTTCTTGCAGAAGTGGCAGAGGAGAGAGCACGTCTCGGAAAAGATGCACTGCCCTCAACACTGCTTGCCTGGGACTTTTTTTATTTTTCTAGAAGGGTTTATCATTGCCATCAAGTGCTACCCAGAAAACCCCACAACAATCCATTTCCTGTCTTTAACTGAAAAAGAAAAAAAAAAAAAAAAAGAACGAAAGGCTTCTTCGAGATTTAACTTCTTATCTGTGTGAAAGTTGCCCAAATTTCTAAGTATGTTGCAGCAAAACCTTACTGGAAGAGTTGGGGGGAGGGAGGGAGGTTTTTTTCCTTTGTATGAGAGCAAAGTGCTGTTGCTTTCACACTGTTATTTCAAACTGAAACAGTAAGTGGTTTTCATACCACTGTGTATGTAGATATATTGACTTTGTATTAAAGGAAGATTGTCTGAAAGGCCTGACTGCAAACCTGTTTGTTGTTGGGAGCGGGCAATGAACAAAGCAGTTGCTCCGTGTAACGCAGCGACTGCAAAACCCTTTTCCCTGGCACACGCAGCCAGGTGGCAGGTTGCTCTCCCTCTGCTGTGCTTATGCTCTTTCTAAAAATAGGCCAACCTGTACAAGCCAAACATGCAGTTGCAAAGAAACAACCTCATTTGGAGAGCTTTTAGCCAAGTAGCTGCAGTGCCACCAGTACACGCATCCCCCTGGGTTAGGTCTAGCAGTGTGGCCATTGGCACGAGCGTACCAGGACCACTGCTCACCCGAGAAGCCACAGCTGCATGGGCTATGCCTGCCTTGAGGGTTAAACCCTTTGGTGGCCTCCATTTCTGCTGCCTCACGTAGCCTTTACATGGGGCAGCAGCATCAAGAGGAGCAGCTCCTGTCCCCTCACCTGCTCAGTCTATGGGGGAAGGAGCCACCAGCACCCCTCAGCTGGCCCAGGCACCATCCTGGCTATGGACCATGGCACCAAGCCTGCAGGCAAGCATTTTTCAGTCAATAAACACTTACTCAGAGCAGGAGGAGGTTAAAACCGATGGTCACATTTGCAGCATGTGGCGAGGGCAGATGGAGGACTCCCTTGGGACGCTGCTGACGAAGTCTGTGCTGGGGGGAAGAGCCCAGGAGGAGCGCACAGGTCACAGCTCCACCATCCGGAAAAGGCAGAGCCTTGTGTTTCCATTCCCTGCAACACAACGGGGTGACAACACTGAAAGCCCAGAACTGAGATCCTGTCTCAATTTCAGCATGAGGTGCTCACAAACTGTCCATCCAAGCCAGATTTATGGCATATAAGCTAAACCAGTCTTGTACTAGGACTGCGGGTGCCATGCCACTCAATCTAGCCTAAGCTTCACATTTTTTCTTCCCCATCAAGTCAGAAAGACATTACACAGGGAAACACAGGAGATGCAGGTTTTTGGAAGCAGCAGGATGATGAGAGTATTCCTATATCAGTTCCCCCCCCTCCTTGCCTTTACAGCTGTGCTGTGCCAGCACAAACCCTCCCGCCCTCCTAGAACACCACCAGCAGCATTTTGGCTCCCACTTAAAGGAAAAAAGAAGGCTTAGCAAGTTAACATAGAACTGCGATCAAACATCGAGCTGTGAACTCAGGGAATTACATCACCTCCAAAATTTTGTTACCACGTGACAGAGCAAGCAGGGAGTCAAACCACATCAAACCCTGATGGCACAGGAAAAAAGGAGGAGAAAACGAGTATCCTTGTTTGTAAACATCTCATGCAGGCAATTATATGAATAGTAAATATTTTTTCTTTTACTCCTAATCATCTCTTGGACTCGACGATAATTCATGGCACCAAACCCTACAAGCTAGCAGTACAACACAGCAAAGATACCTTTCATCAACCTTGCCTCAGTCAATGCGCTGATTTTTAATATCCCCTTATTCCATCATTGAAGAACAGAAAGGAAAAAACAATTTTCCTTCTAAGCGCTGGAAGTTTTTTTTCTGATTTTCCTTCATCAGCCTCTGTAGCTCTAGCATGTGCCTACCTGGTCTCCTGCGATCTCAGTGGTACTATTCTTGTCTCTCTGTGCTGCTAATCATTTCCACCGCCTCTCCCCAGTCTCTTTGTTTGGTTCCATCCTTTTTTTGAGCTGCTGTGACCACCCCCCATGTAGAGATGCAAAACTCTCACTGAACAGCAATAAATACCACGTGGAGCACGGGGAAATGAGTGACAAAGAACTGGAACAGCAGCTAGGGACAAGGTAAATCTTTCAAAAAAAAAAGAAAAGAAAACACAATACAGTAGGGAGCCAGTCACAGAAGCAAATACAAAATAGAATCTCAAAGCAAGAGTAAGGCTGACAACTGCAAAGATGCCTAATGACACTGATTCCACCTTGACGCAGCAGCAATAGGCCTACAACAGGAGGCAATCGGACAACAGCTCCTTCTCCTTCTCTGGAATATCAAGAAAGACGAGCATTAAAACCATGAAAAAAAATCCTGTTGACACCTCTGCCTTCTGATTTTCCTCTGGACACCCAGAGGAGCTGCCAGCGCCCAGACCAGGAGCTGCAACATGGCCAGGCGCCCCTCCAGGACCCCCTGCCAAGGCTTTGGATGTCCTGCAGGAAAACAAAACAGGACCCAGGGTGAGCTGCATGAAAACACTGCTTGGGAAACACTGACAGAGCCAAGCAGCCCCAGCCCCAGCCCATTTAGATACCTACAGCTCCCAGCATAAAAGCCAAAACCACCGGTGAGCACAAAGCAGACAGCACCACGTACACACTCCTACGGGCTCGCTTGGACAAGAGGGGCCCTGCAGAGCCCAGGCTCCACAAAAAAAAAAAACAGGCTGGAACTGTTGCTACTCTGACTCGGCTCAGTATGCTCAGTACTGATATACGCCACCAAGCTGTGCACAAATTCACCCCATCACACGGGATAGCAGCAGCTTTTATGGCTTCTGCCTCTGCGTTCGGCCAGGATCTGAGCCTCGGGGAAGCCGAGGCCCCAGGAGCACAAACCTGCATGCACTAAGTAGTCCCACTGATGCAGCCTTTTACCAGTGCTCATGAGCTTCCGAAATTACATCCTAATTTGTGGTTTCTGAACGCAACAGAGCGTCGTGCTGGTGGTGTGATTAAGCAGAAATGATTCCGGGCTGCAGGATGCGCGCAGCACATGAGCTGCACCGCAGCGCCCGGCCTCACTGTGTCGAGCGGATGAAATCCCATATCTGGTCCAGGCTCCATCTTCCTGGGCTCGCTGTGCCAGCCAGCAGCAGCCTGAAACCCAGCCCACCGCTAGCTGGCTTTTTTTTTTTTTAATTAAACCCTGAGCGCTGCTCCATTAATGCCCGTTTTCAGCAGGGCAGCAGGGAAGGTTCTTGTTTCTTATTGATTCAAAGATCGCTTTCTAACCTGTCTCCCTCTTTTTTTCTTTAATGTGAGCTGACGGATAGCTTTGACAGCACTTTATTAGCTATGTTCATGCAGGGTGGAAGGAGTGAAGCATCACAGGCAGGATTTTTCCAGAAAAGGCCCGGCAGCAAGGCTCCAGATCTCCACGGACACAACCCCTTGCAGAGGATCAGGGCTATAGTGCAGATCGTGGTTTTACGAGGGAATCCCCATTGCACAGCCCTTTATTGAGGTCAAGAGGCACCGCAGAGCCTAACCCAGCCCTGCAGGGGTGGCTGCACCACGCGCTGTCCTCATGGGGAGGGCGCCCAGCACATATTTGGGTTTTTGCCCTGCGGGGCAATTCCACACCACAGCCACTTCAGCCAGCAGCAGCCTTGTTCCCCACTGCCCCCCAGGACTCGGAGCTGACCCCGATCCCAGCCCCTGACCCCAGGCCCTGTACAGCCCTCTCCAGAAGCAGGTGGGTCTCAAGGCATCTTCTGACATCATTTACATGCAAATCCTGATCCGATTCTTTTCACGGTTTAATAAACGTCTCCTTGAGCCCTCCCTCTTCCCCAAATTACTCTTCCCCTGCTCGAGCACAGCTGCTGGAAGGCTGCCGGGCCCCAAACCCCCTCACAGGGGCCAGGGCTCAGCTCAGGGCAGCACGGCTGGAGCTCGGCAGCAGGGGTTTGTGGGGAGCAGCCTCGTCCCAGTGAGCGTTTGCCCCACACCATGCAAAACCGTCACATGAATCCGTCTTAATTTGCATCGGCCTGGATGCCAAATCTCCACGGGACTGATTTGCAAAAGCCCCCACACCTCCGCACGAGCCTAAACCAAGAGCCCCTTTAGTCCCCTGCAGCAGAACAAAGACTTGAAAGTAGATGTAACCGTAATTTACATTCCAGAGGAAAAGGAAAAGCCTTTTCTTGGTTTACAGAATTACCCAAGTGGCAAACCAGTTCCCAGGCCAGGAGAAATTCTTCATGTTGCACTACGCTTTAATTATAGCGAGGGAAGCAGCAACAGAATGAGAAATCAATTCCTCCTCCTAAATAAGATGGTTGCAAATTCCAAGTCAGTAACCGAACAGATGTAGAATTGAAATGGAAAAAGTAAATACCCTAGCAGGCGCTGAGAAAATTGTCTTATTATCTCAACAAGTTCATCCGCTGGGAAGGGGATGGGGGGAGGCTGGTCCCAAATCTCCCCATCAGGAAACCAGAACAATTTGACCACGTATCGCAGCGTCACAGCAGGCACCTGAACGGACGCGGCACTGCCCATCCCTGCACCCACAGCTAAACCCAAATGCCCCCTGCCCTTCTTTCCAGGCACAAAGCACACCTCTGAGCTGCTCCCCAAGAGCTGCCGTAACCTTTCCTCACCTCCAAGCACCAGCCAGCCCTGCGGGACCTCACAGGAAGCCCCCCGGGGTTATCGCTGCCTTGTCCCCAGCCCCTCACGTCCCTCCTCTCTTGGCACTGCCCTCAGTCAGCCCTTCCAGCACCAGCTCCCATCACAACCAGCACCATTCCCAGCTCGGGGAGGCTCCTGGTGCTGTCCCCAGAAAGAACAACCTCAGCCTGGAGAGGAGCCTTGGGCACCACCAGGCAGCTCTGAAAACCTGGCACTCCTTCGATCATCCTCCTTACCAACACGCTGATGGCACGCACCCAGCATCTTGGCCTCCGTGGCCTCCAAGCACCTCTTGGGAGGCTGCTGGGTGACCCCGAGCACTGTCATGGGGTGCTCTCGAGGCTCCCTCCTGGGCTGGATGGCGCTGTGCTGCCCCAAATGGGCTGGGCTCAGGTCCACAGCTCACCCCCACGGCCCAGCACAATCTGATCATCGCACCCAGGGGTGCCTGGCCAGACACAAGGACATAAAACAGGACAATGACTGCTTCAAACCTCACCCGTGCATACCACTGGGCCTGACTGGTGCTTGTATGAACTGCTCATAGTAAAAGCAAATTACTGGATTGTTTCAAAACTCGGCTGAAGCCTGAACAGGGAAAAGTTTCTATTTCTTAACAGCGCTCCCCCCCACAGCCACTTAATTTATTCATCCCAGCCCATCTTTAATCTGCCTATTTTCCTCTTGTCCACTCATCTGTCCATCCACCTACACACTAGAGTGATAACTCCGGATCCCTTTGTAATTTGTACCAGACCCTGACGTCGCTCTCTCCTCACGCCTTTGTCTCGTGGAGGACAGACACACACAGCTCCCTCCCGGTCAGCACAGACAGCTCCTGATGCACAGCGCTGGGTCCCCCATCCACCCATCTGTGTGCACACAGCAATGCATACATACAAGCACACATGTAGGTGCAGATGGCAATCCCAGATTAATAGGTTACACAAGGGTTTTAGCCCAGGCTTACTGAGGATAATAAACCCCTCTAAAAAAAAAAAAAATGTATCCAAATGATTAAAAAAATCTTTTTTTTTCTTTAAACACATAACGTTCTGCCTGAGCTGCATGCAAGGTGTTGTTCAGGAAATTGCTAAACTCGTCACTACTCATTCAGATTTCACCTCCCTCAGGCCCTCCTCCCATCCCTTTTTGGCTGGGAAAGCCCAGCGCAGCCCCACAGAGCAGCCAGCAGCCACGAGCCCCCAGCTCTGCTCCAAGGTTTTTGAAATGAGACACTGGCACGGTGACACAAAACCATCCCAGGGGAGGGCAAGGGGATAACAGCAAAGCCAAACAAGCCGGTGGGATCGCTGCCCATCAGCTGGCAGCGCCTGCTGGTCCACCAGATCCCACAACTAACCTCTGTCTCTGCCTCCGGCCTCTGTACACAAGGAGAGGGAAGCTCCAGGCACCCTGCCCACGGAGCCACCTTGCTGCAAACTGACCCAAAGTGGGACCCAGAGCCCCACAAAGTGACACCAGGTGTGCAGGCAAAGCAGCTGCCCCCACCAATGGCTGGGCAATTAGCCTTCTTCTCTGTGTACCTGAAAGAGGAACAAAAAGAAAATCTGCTACAGCTGTCGCACAACACAAAGCACCTGAGAAACGAGCAGAGTCCCACAATGTTTCCATGTTTAGGAACCCAAAATCCCTTCTAAAATTACAAGAAAACCAACTGGTTCCCAGTTTTGGCGATGACTGTATCACAAAGTGCTGCTCAGACTCCTTGCAGCACTCACAAAATTGTTCACCAGGCAAGTGAGGAGGTTGTGCTGTTACCAAAGGAGGGCTGTGTGCTCACTGAGGAATGGGACTGGTCTGTGGCTGCAGACACCACTCGTGGTCGAGCTGGGCCAGTGGCAGGACCAGCTGGGAAAGCCCCACGGCCTGAGGGGGCAGCCAACATGCCAGCAGCACGGGGCACTCGCCGGCTTTGGCTGTGAAGGGCATTGGAAAAGCTCTGCCGCTTCCCAGGGCGTGGGGCGTGGGCCTTCACAACTCACACGATGCAGCAATACGTACGAAATTCCTTCTTAGAAACAGTCTTGTACCAGCAGCAGGCCTCTGACCAAAATCCACACTCCAGTTTCCATGAAGAACACCGCTGTCCTCATCCCTGCCCCGGCCCTTTGAAGCTAAGGCCATGTGAAAGCCTCACAAAGCAGCATCTGGCAACTTGGGCTTTTTTTTTTAGTTGTTAGGGGTAGTTTAGCATTACCCTTACAGAGCAGCAAGGTCTGGAGGTCACAGTCATCTCCCATGGGGGTTCATTCCACAGGTGAGGCCTCTTCCTTCTCTCCCTCTTTCCCACAAACTCTCCCTCCAGGCGCCGCTCTGAGCCTGGCACCTGAGCTTTGTCTGCTTCGAAAGCAGCCTCTGAAGGCATCTAAACAAAGAACTCGCCAACACCTCGCTCACCTTCAGCTTGCCTTCCCGCAGAGCAGAGCACGACGCCGTCCAGCGCACAGCTCTGGGCCTGCTTTCAGTCCTTAGGTAATGACTTGATGTAGGTGTTATCAAGCTCCCCAGTGATTATCTGCAAAAGCACGCTGAGGACTCGCTTCGTTTCCTCACAAAATATCAGACAGGCAGAAAAAATACCATCTAGGGATCTAATCAGTATCGTGGAGAGGTGTCATCGTGGCACGCGTTCCACAGGTGCCACCCGCAAACGGATTCCTCCCCTTTTAGCAGCAAGAGATGCTTGCACCATTTCTTGGCCTCGAATGTCACCACGTCCCCCTGCCACCCTCTCACATCTAACAGCCTCCGGGGTTGTACCTACATCTCACCTTTTAGCTGCCCAACATTTATGGGGGATTTTTTTAGGTTGAAACCTAAAAAAAAAAAAAAAAAAAAACTAAACCTGTATCAAAAACCTGTATCAAAAAATTACTATTCCACCTGGAAAAGCAGATTCAAACTGCTGCATAATTTTTTTTATATATAAATAATGTTTAAATTTTAAAAGGTGGGGTGGGGAACTAATTACATCTTTGTGTGGAAGATCATAAATCACATAATTACAATGGGAACCTCTGCATCTTTCCAACAGCCTAAAAGCAGGCTACGCAGTTCTTATCTCATTACAGTTTAATTAAGAATTATGTTTGAGCATCTTCTTTTTAATTATCAAGGAGCCCAGATGACTTCTAATCTTTGCTTTTTTTTTAACCCAAAATGAGGGAGGGTGCGGTCCAAAACGGGCTCTAATGAATTTACAATTTGCTCTTTGGGGAACTTTAATAAAATCACTCCGCACAGAAGATTAACACCGGTGTAGTGAACTTCCAAAAAGAACATTTGGTTCCTTTCAATTAGCATCACCCAACCGTCAGGAGCTGATAGGGGGGATGCTGAAGTGTTACTTTTTAGGGCAAGGATGGGCATTTCAAGGTGGGAGAGAAGAGGACGAGGAGGCTTTGAGCTGCTTCGCTCAGATCCTAAGTGGCACAAGCGGGACCTGCCTCTGCTTTGCAGGGTGAGAAATCCAAATTTTCCAGGCAGTTCATGGGAGCCTTCGGCCTCGCTTCATCTCCATCAGCTACAGGGTTTGGGGCAGGCACAGCCCCAGGCACAGACAAAGCCACCGCCAGGGCTGCAGCAGGCACTTCCCACACAGGACAGAGTATTGAAGGAGAAATGGATTTCAGCCCCATCCTTGGCTTCTGGGGGAAGCCAACACCGGTGCCCACAAATGGTCGTGGCCCTCAGAAGACTTGAAAGCTCATGACCAGCTTTTTGCCCATCAGATGAAAAAATCAGATCCCAACACAATGCTTCATCCCTCACCGCCAGCAGAAGATCTGAGATTTAATCAGCCTCTGAAGAGGAGATCTCCTGATACCTGTAGTTATCTATTTATTGCTTTCTCTGGATAAAATCCACTTACTAGGGCTGCAGCTGCTTTACATCCATCGATGCTGGCAGCGTTACTCCCTGAGCTCTGCTGCGAGCCCCACAAGGTGCCCTGAGGCCAAGCCCGTCATCCTGCCTGGTCCCAGCGTTTCGGCACAGCCACCCACGGGGGTCCAGGCGCCCATCACGAGGTGGTTCAGCTGCATTCATCCTTCAAAAAGCCTCTTGGAAAGGTTGTCTGTGGTCAGCCGAGCTGAAGCTGTTAACACCTCTGTGACCACACAGCTGAAAGCTGCAGCCAGGCCCTTCTGCCCTAAATAAATCCCAAAACCTGGAGACACTGCAACAGCCAGAGGAGTGGGATCCCTCCAGCCAGCCCTGAGATGCTCCGTTTCCCTCCCTAGCACAGCAGGAGAAAGTTTTCCCCACCAAACAGTTTGTCACTGAGACCCTATTGACTCCGTGCCACACTCAGCCCTGCTGCCTGCCATCACCCGAGGTAACGAGTTGCAAAGAGCACACATATATATTTTTTAAACCCTGCACACAGCAAACACCTCTTAATTCAATTGGTTGAATCGACACAGAGAGATTATTAGTTTTCAGTAAGATTTGATTCAATTAATTAGCTTGAAAATATCAGCACAGCCAGGCAAGCAAAGAAAAACAGAGATAAATCCCCGCCATAGCACTGCTTCATCTTTTAAAGGCAATTAATTCTTAGTTATTAGCTTTTAATTAGGGAATAATAATGACACCATTAATACAGTTTATTATACTTGTCAGCAGACAGCTGTTCCAAACAGATTTTATTATCAGATCTTGGCGGCTTTTGTCTGCTCTGCTCCCCCTCTTAGCAGGCATCCCCAGAGGGTCCTCCAGGACTGCAAAGGAGTGGGTGCCTTGTGTAATTCTCACAGCTTTATTTTATTTTATTTTATTTTATTTTATTTTATTTTATTTTATTTTATTTTATTTTATTTTATTTTATTTTATTTTATTTTATTTTATTTTATTTTTTCTAACCTTTATCAAATGCTTTCTCTCTTAGAGAATCCTGGCGGCAGCAGGATCCAGCCTTGACAGTGCATTTGATGTCTCTCTCACGGGTAATTCACACGCCTTTCTGTCTGTGTTTCCTGGGGGGAGAGGCTGGATCTGCGCCAAAGCTGGTTTCACACCTTGGCTCCTGACATCTGAGACGGCATCCAACACGCAAAACATTTAAGATGCCAAAAAATTGACTGTTTTGTTTTGTTTTCTTCTGAGCTTAGCCATCTCTTTGGAAGCACCGTGTTCATTTAGAACACAGTAGAAATGATTTGGAAGCAAATAATAATTTTAAGTAAATCAAGCATTCCAAATAAGTTTACCCATTCTTAATCTCATTCCACCCTACTTGCTGAGTGCCTATCACTAGGAGAAGGCAGCTGCAGAGGGTGAAAGAAATACCATGTAATACTCTATTTTCTTGTCCCAAATTTACCCTGAAAGTGTAAACTCCAAATCCTTTAAGAAGAACCTCTACCACATTATCAGCAGCAAGCTGCCTCAAGTTTTCATTGATGCTTTATTACTTCTTTGTCTACTGTGTCACTAAAATAAAATATCCATAAGGCTCATAATTATACGTGCTGTCATACATAGAGGAAAGCACATGTTCTCATTATTTTCACCATCGCCCTTTTTCACTGTGTCCTAGACAGAGCTGTTGCAGCTCCGTGGCAGAGGCTGCAAACTACTCCCAGGGCACAGGCCTTTCCGAGCTGTGCTTTACTATTCCTCTATCAGAGTCTCAAACCCAATCATGTATGCAGGATGCCACTGTAACACAAAAATGTAATGCCATACATTTCCCTGATTTACTCTGGAGTTAATAAATCACAGAAACACTGCAGTGTAAAATAGCATGTTGGGTTCTGCTACCTTGATTTAATTTTTTTTAAAACCTCGCTCTGGACTGGAAGAAGCCCTAAAGGAAATTCCAGGTTGCCAGGGGCTTGGAGGCTCAGGTCAGCAGGAGACAACACGCTCCCCAGCACCGAAAGCCTGCTCGTGGCAGGCATCTTTCTCCTCGCTAAACACGGTGCAGCTAAGTCCCAAGGAAAGAAATTAACCCGGTGTAGGAAGAAAGCAGCTGGGAGAATCTATTTGCAATTTTCTACAGGAAAGCAGAGAGTTGTTAAATTGAAAGCAAGGCTGTTAAAAAGAAGAAACTTCCCCTACTGAGAACTGACATAAAAATAAGAAGGAAAAGAACTGCAGAAAGGAAAGATTATAACCATTAACCATACAGATTTAGAAACCGAGGCTCAGACAAGCAAAGTGCCGTACTGAGCCAGGAGGCAGTGTCAGGACGAACTTCAGCATCAGGAACCTCCAGTGAGACGTGCCGGCTCTCAGCCCTGCTTGCTGCAGAGCTCGCTGCACCTCTAAGGAGCTCATTTCGTGCTCTTTTCCCCCCCTGCACTGACAGAGGCTTCAGGTGCCAGGTGCTGTGCTGTAGGCGTTTTGCGCATTTGTATCCGCACGCAGTTTCCAAATCTTAGAGCTACGCTACGCATCCTCACTGGTGACTAAGCCTGAATATTTTAGGAGAAACTGCTTTAGGGATCTTGGTGCAACTATAAAACCTTCTCAGCCGAGGGTTTTTTTTTTATGCTCAGCTGTATCCAGGCAGAAGTTGGGAGAGAAAAACCAACAGACAAATTGAATGTCATCCAACTTTGTCTCCAAAATACATCACACAGGACACTGCAATACTACCTTTCTAAGGTAGCAATAAGGAGCTTGAAGTAGGGGTTGGTAAGGGAAGTGTCTTCTCAACTGTAATTAGTACTCTGGTAACACTAGTGCTACCGATACCAGTGACAATTCTCCTTTAATTTTGGCACTGTCGTTTGGGATCACACATACCATGGGAGGGAAGAGCCTCAGCCCAAGTCATCAGGGGCCAGATTCCCCATTTCTCAGTGAGATACCTCAATGTAAAACAACCAGTCACGACCTGAAGGGCTTTGTGGCAGGAATTCACTCACCTGTGGCTGGGGTTTTGCAAGCGCTCCTCCTTGGTAGGCCCAGCCTCACCCTGTAGGCCTGAGCCTTGCCTGAAAGCCTCCCGCGGCAGGAACACGGCCGTAGTGTCCATGGCAGGTGGATCTGCAGAGGAGCAAAGGAGAGGAGGGTTAATGCTGTGCATTCCTCAACTCATGCAGGGGACAACAGCCAGGGACATCATGAGCGGCCTTTGCCACTCAGAGCCTCCGGAGGCCCAGGCCCCATCGCCACGCCAGCGTGGAGCCTGGGGATTCGTTTCTGATTTCACCGCTGCTCTTTATCAGAGAGACAGCTCTGAAAGGCACAGATTTTCTACCCCACAATGGACCTGTCACGGTGACAATTATATTTAATAGTAGCAGTTCAGCCTTGCCTTTCAGCGGCGCTGATTATGGCAGTAAATAGAAGCGCATTAGAGAGGTGACAAGACACTGACAGGCTGCATTCACACTGCATCGGGGGGCTGCAAGGGCCCAGCCACGCTGTGGTCTTGACAAAAGAAACCCAAGGGGACATTCCTTTTTATTGGTGTAGAAGAGAGAGGCACAAAGGTTAAAAATACTGCCCAGCTGAAGACCAGAAGCAGCAAAGAGAGCACAGGCTGCAATGGGAACTGTGTAAGAAAACAAAGCAGTGCACCAGAGGTAAGATAGCGTGTTTTTTCCCCCATCTTTTCAGTCAATCACCTGCTGGGAGTGAAATATTGCCATGATTCTGCCAGTGCTATAAATAGAGATGAAGTTTGGTCTTTGTGCTTTGAGAATAAATCATGTAAAATCATAAAAAGGGCATCCAAAATCAAGGGAAATACCTACAAGTGCAATCAGTGGTGGGGCAGAGAGGCTCAATGATGGGGTTCCCTCTCCAGTGTTATCACACAAATGTTGGGAAATCATTCAACAATTAAAAAAATAAAAAAGGGGGGGGGGGGGAGTGGTGAGGAGCTCAAAACCAGCCACTGCAACACGTCAGCATGACACTGCTCAATGCAGAGCACCACAACCACGTCGTGTCATCTGCATATGAGGATGCCTCTCCCTACTGAGGAAAACAACAAAGAAATTAATTTGGATAAAATGGACCATGCTCTTGATTTCAGAATGCCACAGAAGTGAGAGTAATAATAACATTTAATAAGCAGCCAATTTTCTACACTCAGAATTAGTCACAAAAAGCTTGTGATGAACTGTTTCTGTAAAACAGAAACATCCCTGAGCAGTGGGATCTCACAGCAACAGTGGCACTCAGGCAGATTTTTCACTAGACACGGACAAAAATCTCACATTAATCACCCAACACAGGACACACAGCTACGGGATTGTAGCGCTAATTCCATGTTACAGCTGAATCCCAGATTAATCAGATGCACCACTTCCTCAGCCTGGATATCCTCTAGTGGTTCTGAGCTATTAATATAACAAAAAGAAATAAACCTCAGCTCTAAGCAGAGAGACCAGGAGATCGGACCAGCACAACAGCCCTTCTCCCCCACCTCATTGCTTTTCCACGTAGAAAATTGTCCAGTGACCCTTCTGTACCTGCAATCAAGTCAGATTTGATCTTGCTAGTCAGGCAGATGAATCCCTGTTATTCCAAACAGCGGCAGCATCTTGGCTTGCATCATGGGTTACTGACCATTCATTCCTAATCAAAGAAAATTTGCTGTGTTTTCAAGAGATGGCTCCGTTAAATGAAGCAGATGAGCAGTGGATCTGTCCATTTATTTATTTTTAAACCATGATCTGGGGCACAGGGGAGGGTATCACTCCTGTTTCAGAGACAGTTTGGCTACGAGCTCATTCGCTGGAGGATATTAGCAGCTGGCATCTGAAATGGCAAGACTAGAGTATAGAGGTAAGCCAAAGTCAACTGTGCTGAAACACAGCCAAATTCTTATTTATTCCACAGGAAAAATGGCTAAGCTGTGGTCGCTATGTAATTCCAAACAGTGTTTACACAGTGACCTTTCCATTTCCCCTCTTGGAAACAAAAAATTTAATTGTTTTGCTCCTCTAATGCAGAATAAATAACTCCCAGTGATTTTCTATTGGTGTGCAAATAAACCGAGCGGTTATCTTTTTTCTGCTATCAAAGCTGCCAGACCATTCCAGCTCAACATCCCCAGCTCATTCCAGCCGTGGCCCTTTGCCAAAGTTGCTGTGCTTTTTTTTTGTGTGTACCACTATGGTTGTTGATGAGGTGAGAGCCCCAAGATGGCCTGGAAACGGGGCTGGAAATCAGTGAACCCACAAAATCTCATTCTGAGTGTTTTTGCTAGGGTCTTAAGAAGCTTGTTCAACCTTTCCTCCCATGAAAAGGTTGGCAAAGCAGGCAGTCATGCCCCCTCGAGGAGCACCCGTGAGTATCATTGCTATTAGATGCTCAGAAGCTGAGATGGTTTACACTGCTCAGGGTTAAACTCAGTACAGGGTTTCCTCGTTAACCTGTAATGAGGTAAAAGGACAAATTGTCCTTCTAGCCCAGGCACTATGAAGCTGAAGTCACAGCATCCCACAGACAGGCGCAAAGACAAGCGCCCTGGGAGGTGTCTGGGACGTGTCAGACTGCAGGAGGGTGTAGGAACTGTTCTCTCACCTGCCAGGGTACGAGAGGGACAGCTCTGGCACTTGGCAGGTTCCGTGCAGTGCTCCTCCTTGCTTTAATCCATCAAAGTATAATCACGTGCCTGGAAAACCTCATCTGCTGCAAACCTGCACTTTCTGACTTGGTCCGTTTGCAGTTCAGTCCAAAGTGGGGCTTCTGATGTTGCGATTGTTGGAATTATTTTTAAAAGGGTGTAAAAAGCTCACTAGACTACCTTTAGCTGTATAAAGCATGGGGAAAAGAAGCCCCAACAAGAAAAGTAGCAAGGACTTGCCCACTGCAGTACTAGCAAAAGGACCTGCTGCAGGAAAGGCTTCATTTTGTGCTCTGGAAAAATCCAAGCCAGAGAGAGAAGTGACAGAAGCAACGTGCTGATCACTCGCTGCCTTCCTCATAGCCCTGAGTCACAGGACGCCCACTACCAGGGAAGACATGCCCTAGTAAGTTCTGCTAGTTAACTCAAATTGCTTTTAAACTAAAATGGCATTCCCAGGTTCAAAGCAAAGTTTAGTTTAAAACTGCTCCTGATTATCTGAAGTTAAACTCCCCAAAGAAAGCACTCCAACCAAAATAAGGGCATTCTTCCAGAAGAGAATTGCACCTGTTTAATGAGTAGTTTTAGTAAACTGGTGCAATTTGTTCAAGCTGAAGAACTACTGATGAAGAACTAATGTGAACAGTGAGGGAAGAGGAACAGAGAAAAATCTCCACAGAATAACCTTAAGAAATAGAAGTTCTGCAGAACTGGCCAAAGCACAGATGTCTGCAGCATGTGACGATGTTTTTCCATCATCTGCTCTTTCCCTAAAATAAACGGTCACAAAAGCAAAGCAGAAAGGAAGCAAGCACATCAAAGAGGGAGTGCCTGGGAGCTCTCTTTACCCTCCCATGTACCGGCAGCGATGCTGGAAGCCAGGAGAGGCCGTGGATGGGAAAGCCATACACCGCCACGTGGGAACATGCTCACAGATCTGCATGCTGGAGATTGCAGCAAGGCGCTTGCAAAAATTGTTTCAGTAGGACTAGAAGCTACCACAAGGCATCTTCTAGAGTGACGGTACAATGGGACAGCAAAGGACAAAATGGTAAATGTGGAATCCACATTTTTGGAAGTTAGAGCTGTCTGCTCTGTCCCAGCAGAAGCCAAGGGACAACAGCCTCACCCCAACCAACACCGCTGCTTTTAAAGTCTCCTAAATAATCCTGTCCCTTACGAAGAAAGAAAATAAGGCATCTCCTCCATTTCTCCTTCCCAAGCTAAGGATTATTCTTCAACCCAACCAGGTGTTAACAAATCTCTCTCTGTCCCCTGTTCCACTCACCAGGCAAACAGCAGAAGTCTCTGCTGACCTCACGGTAGATACAAGCAGCCTGATGATCCCCGTCCCTTCGTTGCTGCCAGCAATTATCACAAAATGTCTTCATTGTGCACGTGGCAGTTGGTGACACTGACTCAGGGAGTTTTATCAGCTTCTGTGCTGCACGTTTCAGAGCAGCTGTTTGCCGTAAGGACACCCCGCTGTTCACCAGCCCAAAAGAAGCTGGACTTGTGCAAAGCAGCAAGGAGAAATTGCAGTGTGGTCCTTTGCACAAGCCATGGGACATCTTGTCCTCACCTTAGCAGGTCTGCTAATGGCTGTGTCCTCTGAAAAGCTCCCTGCAGGGCAGGGCCGAGTGCCAGGCAGGAGGAGACCACGCACCGATGATGCCCATGACCATGCCGTGGGATAAGGGGACACCAGCAGGGCCTCCCGAGGATGGCGTTGGAACAGGTGAAGAAACTGAAAAGCAAAAGGACTGCAACTTGCCTCAGCAAGAGAGGCAGCTGCATCATTTGGAGCCAGACACAAACTCACTTTCTCCAGGGATGAGAAAGGCAGAGAGGTTAGAAGAAAAGGCTAATGAGTTGCGCTCATCTACAGTCTTTCATCCAGCCCCAAACGGTGCTTAAGTGTAGACAGAGGGAAGCACAGGAAGCAAAGCTCTTCGCTACAGCACTCGTAGTACTCACATCAACTCCCTGGGTACAGCACCATTTCCTATAACTCCACATCATCTATATTTGAGTGCAGCAATCTCAGCTAGGAACAGAAAACCACAGTGACTTTGGGAGGTTTTTGTGACAAAGCCCATCGCACTCCGCGAGGCTGTGATAGGAAGTTTTGAACCTTGGCTTTTGATGACTGATCCGGGCAGTTACTTAGAAGCATGTAGTGCTTCTTACCACATCTTTAAAATTATATTTGTTCATATTACAGCAATATAGCAGACCTTAAATTCAAAGGTAAGCTCGGTGCGGGTGTAAATTCCAATGGATTTATCAGCAGCTCCTTCCCACTAGTGATTCCTCAGATTATCTCAAGAAAAACTATTAAACCCCAAAGGACTGGAAGCTGCAGATTCCTTTTCTTTTACGTGTTCTGCAGCATTAGCCTCATACTGCAACAATTGGAGAGGAATTTGTAGAAAAGTATTAGGGCTTAGAGAGGGGAATGGAGGTGTTTAAAAGAAGGTTCATGAAGATGCTATTTCAAGAGATTCAATGTCAGCACGACCTCCAAGGGCTAGAGAGAAAGGCTACTGGAAGGCTACGAGGCAGGCTCCCAGAAGGGATAGCAACCTGGTGATGTAAAAAATAAGGATTTTAGAATCACCTCTGGCTATTTAGCAACTGCTGTTCTTATGAGAAATCCAGCTAAAGCGAATCCTGGGCCTTGGACCAAAAATACATTGCAAGCTTGGTTCTTAATTTTGGGAAGGGGGTGTGAAAGCTCTTCTGCGTGATTAGCAGAGCGGAAGGAAAAGACCATGTTCCTGTTTATGAGTCTTGGCTTCTCTTGCTCAGGTAATCAGTCATCGTTACAAACCAGATCTCTGGGAGCTTTCTTCTCCTGCAGCACAAAAGCCTTTAATCTTAGAAATGAAGAGACTTCAACCCCCCAAAAATTGTAATTCTGAAGTGCTCAACAGCCTTTAATTCATTATGAACCTAGAGGCAGCGGGAAAAAAAATAAGTAGGCAAAAAATACATCACATCCTTAATCTAGGGAAAAAAATCAGTATTTTTATAGCACATAATCAGACACTTACAAATATATTTCACTGGAGGAAGGGGAGGGTAGGAATGTGCATTTCCTATTTCCTTTTCAATAGTCTGATGCACAGAGGCCATCAATATGGTCATTAGAGATAATCTGCACAAGTCATTCCTAAACCAAAAAGAGGGATTTAAAAAGAAACAAAAAAAAAAAAAAAGGAGAACCCCTGCAACAAGGAAGGGCATTCTACAGTTCCAGGTTCACGTTTAAACATAACTCATCATCTGAATATGGGGGGAGGAAACACACTTTGTTTTGTACAATATAAATAGTATTTTTTAAAAGGTACTACATATGAATACAGTAACGGTGCTATTTCAGTCAGGACTTGAACATGCAGAGGAAATTCCCCGTCGCTCACAACCACTCATCCCCATCCCACCCTTCCCCTCCCCCTCCAAAAAAAAAAAATCCTCTGCTGTTAAAATTCTCTTTCAACTGTTTTAAATATTTCTCTGTGGCCTGGCAACATTCTTTTTCTTTTATACAAGCAAGCTTTCTGCTAAATTATGTTTTAACCGACAGGAGACAGCTATGTAGGAGTAACAACTGAGGCTTTTAAGAACCTTGCCAATTTTTAAAACTTTTATTAGTCTCAGCTTGATTTTATTCTTGGAGACATCCATTGAAAACGTCAATATCTCAGAAATAAAAAAACCCTGTTTCAAACTTCTTACAAACACGCACGCGTGCACACGCGCCGACACACACACAGAGAAAATAACCCGTAGCAGAGGCAGGAAGAAATAAAGGGAACTCCAATTCTCTCCAGGGAGAACAAAACCCCCAAAAAAATAAAATAAAAAATAAAAAAGTTGCTTTATTCTATCTCCACTCTTTCACTAGGACAGTTTAATACCCATCGAGTCTTTTAAGATGCTAATCTACCATCTGCTAGCCCACAAATCCTTCCCACTTATTCCCTTCAAGATCCAGCTATAGCCTTGCTCAAAAACCTCTCCACAGAACAACGACCACCTTGCTAATGGGACTTTAAAAAAAAAAAAGAATATTGTCTCTTTCTGTCCAGTAATTTCAGGGAATTAAGTGGAAAAGATTGCCGTGCAGCGTTCCAGATAGCTCTACTGTCTCACCGTGGTCTCTGCCAGGCCAGGCCATCTGGGCGAGTGGCGTGGTGCCCCCCTGCCCCCCTCACCCAGACTTTCTGGAGGCCACGTCCCCTTCCCAGCTCTGCACTAGGGCTGCAGTTCTCTCTCTGCAGTTCTCCTTCCTTCTACGGAGGTCCTCCAAGGAGAGTGGAAGACTTTCCAGTGACTTCAGTAGGGTTTAGGAGCAGGCTCTTTAGAAAACACTGTTCCATAACAGCTCTTGGACCGGAGGTGATTTTCAAGTGTTCAGGTGGGAGCTGCCCACTCAGTACTTGAGGATTTGTTTTTGCCTTTAATGCTCGTTCAATTCTCAGCGAACTGAGTCCAATCAAAAGAAGGGCTTGAGTTCCTCTTCCCAAGAGTACCTCAAAGGCTCAGTCTTTACTTAAGTAAAGGATGTCACAACAATCAAAGATGTTTGGGGAATTTCTTCTTTAATAGGATAAAAGAAAAACATACAAACACCTCCCAGGCTTCTGTCATGGAATGATTCTCACAACTGTAAGGAGCACAACTCAAAAAAATGGAGACAAAGAAAGAAAAGGTTCCTATGGGAGACATGCCTACCAGAGAGCTAGAACAATCCCTTTATGCTCTAGTCTGCAGTGGGGAAGGGGATGGCTCGTAAAGGAACTAACACAAGAAGCAGCAACAGAACACTTGCCAAAACCGAGTGGCGTATTGTAACTGAAAGCCATGCTGATTTTTTTTTTATTTTTTTTTTCTTAAAGTAGAAAGCAACTTAGATGGCAAAAATGGGGAAGGAAGATGACAAGAATGACCAGAACCTGGTCATTGTTTCACTAAGTCCCTTCCTGGTGACATGGCAGAAATGCACACATCTATCACATGTCTTTAAGAGAATTAACTGTAAGAAACATCCCAGCTATGAAACATTTCTTTCCCCATCTTCCCCAGATTACAAAGAAGATAGTGTTTCTTTACAAAAAAGAACCCAGAACTCTCCAGGACATCTGCGCTTGCTTTCTCTCTCCCCACTGTAATATTAGTCACATTTCATTTGGGGGTGAGAGGGGAGGATTTTATTTTCAGTTTTAAAGCCATAATCTAGAAAAATGTTTTGTGGAAACTTCCATTTTCCTATTTTTGTTTGCTTTTTTTTTTTAATAATGCTTATTTATAGAAAACTTCACAAAGGTGACTTCTATGTACAGAAAACACAATTCCAAAGGCTGCTTCAGTAGTCAATGTAATAGCACCTTTAAAGACAAAAGAGTTTGACATATTTTAAAAAGTCATTTTATCAAATTTTAACCCTTTCCAAGCCTTATAGAAAGGAGCCAGTCACAAAGCTCTGTTAGTACAAACTCTTCCCGAGTCTCCATGTGAAATGCTGTCAGAAAGTTTTTCAAGCTCCTATCGGTCAGCAAGATCTGGCAAAGTAGAGGTAGCGTGCAGCCAGACAGAATTTTCTTGCAGTCTAAACCAGAAGAAGATGAAAGGAATTCACAGCAGACTATTGCACAACGCTGGTCTTCTATTCCACAGTTTTCTGTTTTTTGTTGTTTTCTTTTTCCTCGTGGGCTTGAAAAGGGTTAACTCTGGATTTAATTAATCCTGGTTAAAACATGTTGCTCTGAGTTCCAGGTTGGTACTGTGTCTGCAACAGGCTCTCCATAAAGGCCAAGTAATCTGGGTTTTGTCCATATTCTTCAGGATTTCTTGAATTCCCCAGCCGGGGGCGCTTGGCTGCTCTCACTTCATCTCCCGAAAATACATCTTCCTGAGGGGCCCCAGTGCTGAGGGACTGCAGGAGACACGAAAGTACAGTCATTAGAGGCACAGAAAGAAAACAGAGAGACGTGCACAAACTGTTGAGTTCACCTGCATAACAAGGCAGCAGGGACAACAAGTGAGCAAACAATTTGGTACAGAGAATTTCTGTACAAAAAGTGAAGTCCAAAACATGCAAAACACATGGCTGAAAGAAAAACTTCTGGGTTTCTAAAACCAAACTTGAAGAGAAGCCCTCAAGTTGCTTTCCTTCTGTATCAGAATATCTTTTACTTCAATTCCTGCCTCGCCAGTTCACTGTTTATTCCTATCCTCCTCTGTCTCTTCACGTTGTTCATTCGAAATTGGGGCTTCCCTGATGTCTTTTAAAAAAAATAAAAAATAAAAAAAAAGACCAAGACCTAAAGAAAGCATTTGGGGTTAACATGACTGTACAAATGATTGCTTCTGCTCATCCACTTCTTACACTCTCAAAAGAGGTACGTGTCTTGGTAGAAATTATCATCTCCTATTGCTTTGTTCCTTTGTTCTGCTGTTCTACATTAAAGCACCATGAGCATCACTTCCACGGAGTATCATCTAATGCTCCTGGCAGCAGAAAGTACACGTGAAAAATTTTAGCTTTCAACCAGACTTGAAACTTTTAATTCACTTTCCAGCCTGCATTCCTTTCCCTGGAACTGATATAAAGTCTGATGGTTTCCACTGCAGAGAATATGTTACTTCCCAAATCTTGTATTGTAGAGTTCCAATAATTGTCTTTATTACTAGTTAAGCTTAAATAAACCAGAATATTGTGCACATCCTAAAAATCAATTCTAGGATGTTTCTTTATCACCAAAAATCTTTCACAGATAACAAGGTGAATTACTGTTAGACTGTAAAATTTATGCCACGAGGTCATATTGTGATAAATGACCTCAAAGAAGATGGAGAAGCCATATAGAGATACATTACAGAAAGCATTTTACAGATGCTTTTTCTCAGTAAAAGCCTTTCATGCATAAGCAAACAAAGGTTTCCTCAAAACTGACATCAGATTTTCCACGTAATTGCCTGTTACTAGGCCATTTTTAACAATGTGCCTCTCATGTTTCTGCTGGTGGCCATGGATTTGCAGGTTCACAGAATCACTGGTTCAACTTGGCAGAGAAGTTGCATGTACTCCTAAAGAATGGTTGGGCCATTCTCTTTTTGTCTCTCTTAAGAGACAGAAGCCCACGACCTTATCGCAAAGTAACTCTGTGGATCAATCCCAGTCATGCACTAGCTAACATGACATTTAGAATGAAGAGGAAAACTGTATATTCTCTACTGGCATGGAATCTGCTCTCGTTATTTGTTTAAATGAGATGACTTTAAAGATCAAAGCACCAGGTCTGAAAACATCCGGCAAGTCTGGAACCAAACAAGCTGTGAAATAAATCCCTCAGTTTCTAGGCTGAGTATTTCAGTTGCATGCAGTTAAAGGCACACTGATCTCTTACGTAAAGATCTGTAGGTAAGGACTATGTTCTACATCTCCTGTTTGGTAAGAAATGGGGGCTTGGTCCCATGTCACTAGTCAGTTCTCCAGGTTCCACTTAGCTGTGGGCCCATCCATGTGACTTATGAGGAAAGGCAGTATTCAGACAGAATGGCAGTCGTAGAACTAAATTCATACACTAAGTGATGTAAAATGGTATGAACATAATCTTTTAACCAGAGAACACAGAAACCAGGTCCGAACATGTAAAATGGAAAATCATTTAAATGCTTCTCAAGCATTTACATCGAGAATTTCTCCTGCTCTGCTTATTTTGCAAAAGACCTGGGATTTTATGACCAGAGAAAGCGGAAGGTGTTTTCACTTAATCTCTAAACAATATGCTAAGAGAATGTGAATGTGTACTGCAAGCTACAGCCACTTTACCACCTCTCTTACTTTGTTACCTACCAGGCGAGACTTCACTCTCTTTGGAAGCTCTTCCTCCAAGGTATAAATATCACCACGCTTTACCATTAGCTGGGAACCATCTTCAAATTCAACCTGCAGAGTAGGCAGAAGATCAAATAAGAACATTTCACCTCTAGATTTACAGTACCTGAACAGTTCATTCCCAGATTACACCAAGCATAGGCCCTTCAGTCCCATGGGAATACCAAGGAAGCATCAGAAGCCAGCTTCGTCCCACTTCTGCCCTCCCTCCCAGTCAGAGCACTAGAGATTTCCACTGGTTTTTAAATTTTAATCCTGAAAAAAACAGCTTTTCACTTATAATAAAAGGCAGCCCTGTATTCAGGCCAATATGAAGATGAAGAATTTCTTTCATCTTAAACAAATAATTTTTTACACGTCATGAGGAAACAACCCCAGCTACTAAAATACATTTATATTTTAACAAGTAGAAATAATCAGCCAGGTACAAGGAATGGTGGTAAGTCCTCACGTCAAATCTTTTTCACTAAGCACTGATTACATCATGAATTATGCATCGGTTGTTACAGGAATGTTTATTCATGAAAACGTGCGTATAAAAATGTTAAAACTATTAACAAATATTAAGAGATTCTCATTTCCTTTGCTTAAGACTTACTACTTTTCTGGATAATGCAGAAAGACACAACACGGTTAATAGGGGATGGCAGGTTCAGACTGGACACATTCAGAGGCAAGCAATCATCTGTTCTCTGAACTCCTCCCGTGCTGCCCAGGTCTTACTACTCATCAGTTACACCAGGCCTGCGATGCCTGCTGCGGTCCCTTAACCGAGCAGCATACATCAGCTGTAATAACTACGCAGGCAGGAGAACAGCCTTTGACAGATGAGCTCTGCTGAGCCCTACTGAGGTGGTTTAAGGTGCTACTAGTCCCATTTACTCTCCGGTTTTACAGATTACCGCCAGCATAGCGGAGTCAGAAGGGAAAACAAATGGACAAGTTTTAGAGCCAAGCCACAAGCAGGTCTGCCATTTCCACCCCCTGTGCTCGATCTCCTGCAGAAAGGTAGAACTGGCAATGCAGGGCAGCAGCATCACAAACCGTCGCAAACAGTAAGGCTGGATTTTGTTTATTAAAGCTCCAAATTACTGATAAGGCTTGAGGCCTGTTCTGAACACACATTAGTTTACGTTAAAAGTCGTTTGGACTATTTTTTTATTTTTATTTATTTTAAATATACACAATCTTAGCACACAAAGCACAGGCTTAGATATGGGAACTGGAAAGCGACTGCAAAATAAGGCAAGATGAAAATGCTGAAGCTAATCCATGCAGTCTTCCTACGAACACGCTTATTTCATAACAAAAACCCCATCTCTGTGTTGTTAAATATAATCCTATTAGACAATAGAGATGCACAGTAACTACTGAAAATAAGCATCTATATAAGGAACCAATGGTGAAAGCTATTCAGGCTATTTTCCCCATGGAGAAGAGCTCTACCTATAGGTAACTGCATGATCAGAAAAACCCAGACTCCTCATGCATATTTTTCTGTCATCTGTCACTATCAGTGGAATAGCCTATTTCAAATTTTTTTACCTTTGAGAAATTGATGACAATTTCCCATACTGTGATTAAGCTGAAAAGCATGCATAAAAATAGATCTTTATGGAACTACATATTGTACTTATTCATAACCAGGGTCACCTCAGATCACATCTTCTCTGAAGCATTTACTTTCCATTATGCACATGAAGAAGACCGTTAACTGACGAGGTGGACTATTGTGCTCTTTGCACACAGATATGAAACACTCTGTGTGCAGTAAGGATAGAAACCAGAACCCAATTTCAAACAAATGCAAGATTTGGGACTTCCTTTGCCTTTTACAATTGTCTAGGGGCATCAACCTCTTTAAAATAACAATTATATTCCAGCATGTATTTTTCAAAAGGATGTGCACAAAGCACACTTTCCTTTATAAATCACTATAATTTTCAGCTTCTTGGTAACATTTAAAACAGATTTAATCCAATGAACACACTGCATCTCATAAAACCTTCTGTGCTGAAATACTAATGCTGTGTTATCAGGTTAAATCTTCCTTTACTTCTAGAGCCTTCCAGAAACAAAAATCCTCTATGTACAAGACTAAAAGACAAAAAAAAAAAGGCTGCTGGTTTTCTCTATTTAAAAACGGAGGTGGTGAGAGTGCATGAGACTATTATTCCCACATGCTGCTACTGCTCTGTAAAGTACCTTCCCATGGCCAGAGGTTTATTTCCCCCCTTGAAGTAGTCTCCTGACCCATAATTTCCCTTACTTTCCCTTGAATTGTCAAGGAAAGTTTTAATTATGTAAATACTGGCTCACGGGGAACTGTAGGTCATGAGCTCAGTTAGCACGAGCCATCAGATAGCCATCAGAGAGTAGTAGGAGCAGGTCACTTTTGACCTGAGTCAGATCTGAGCTGTTTTTCAGTATTCCACTAACGAATCTGAGACATCAGCCATTAAACTCTTTTCTCAAAATGGAGGTGAATGGCTTCTCCTCCATCTGCCCTCTGTTATTGGAAAGTTCCTGCGTAGAAGCTTCCTAATAGTCGTGAACACTCAGGGAACAATTGCTATGGGTCAAGGAGAAGGAACAGCTTCTAGAAACCAACGTGTCTTTAAGTGTTGCCTCTTCATCCAAATAAAGAGCAAAGACATTTACTTTCAAGAGGATAGCTACTGCATGCTAAGCAATCTTGTACTGACTTTAACAAGTCCTTTTGGTTTACTAATGCTTTTTTCGTTCTCTTCAGCTGTAAAAAACTGCACAACTATAATCAAGAACTTGTGCATCTTTCCCACAATAAGAAAAATGGCAAATCTATTTTACATGTTAAGAGCAGTTTGATGTACGTCTAGCCATGCAGCCATATTCTGCCACAGAATACCTTTACCCCGATCCTATTTTAACACTACATTTCTCTTTAGACTACCAGCAGTATTAATTTCAGAAGGCAAATTCTCTCTTCAGGACCAGAGCAAACATTCAACATTAGTGGCCTATACAATAGGGGTAACAATCAGAGATGTTGATATGAAGTACATGGATACTCTTCCATGCTTACCTGATAAATCTGACTGATCTGGGCTGCAATAAACTTGGCCTTATAGACGATTCCATCTGTCCACTGCAGCTGAACCATCTCACCCTCTGGAGGGGGTCCCATTTGGATGCAGTCTCTGCTCTGAGGACAGACAGGCAAAGAGGTCAGACAGCCAACAGAGACAAAGCTCAACAAGTAGTTGAAGAGGTGTGTTAAAAAACACTGCTTGTGGAAGTTCCTATATAATGCTATAATTATGCATAAGTTACTAGACTTGTGATTAATTGCAGTAATCTCAAACAAACCATTAAACACTGAAAGAACAGAAATAAGCACTTGCACCTCCTTCTGGTGACAGTACTCAGTTCTAGAAAATTTCTTGTTACAAATCCCAAAACATCTAATTGCCTATGCCACAAAAACCAAATGGGGTGACCTGCTCTGTTTCACATGGTGAATCAACAGCACAATCAGGAAGAGAACGCATGAGTTGACAAGTCAGCCTTTTCTATACATTCCCTCTATTAAGTGCATTTCCTATTTTGAACCAGAAGTGCTTGCAACCTGCTTCCCCCATGAATCACACTTGTCAGTTGAAAAAGGAGAGATTATTCAACCACAAAACAAATAGGATGCGACTTAAAACAAACATTGCATTCTGTTAAGTAATAGCAATATCACATTTTTGTAAAGGAACAAAAAAAATGAAATGAGATAATGTCACAAACAGGAAGGATGGTAGTGAAGAACAGTATGAGCTTTTCTATGCAAGTAGCAACTTTACTTTTTTGGTTTTTTTTTTAAACTATTTTGTTGTTCCACCCCACAGCGTACAGAAGGAATGCATACGTTTCACTTTGTACTCATTTATAATGGTAATAGTCTCCATAGTGAGCTGCTTACAATAATGCTTTCTGGGTAAACGTTGTCACTGTATGAACCATCATCAAAGTTTACTTCATAGAAAGTCTGCGTTGTCGTGCCAATCACTTTACATCTGTAGTAGAGTCCATTCCGGTTCTTTGTGATCACAGTCTGTCCAAGGGTAACTTCCCTTCGAAATGGAATCTGTGTTGAAGAGAAAAGGGAGAAATTGGCAGTCAGAAAAGCTGAGTTAAAAATACAGGTGCAGAGACACTGTCCTATAAAAACTGCAGAAATTAAAAAAAAAGATTAAAAAACATCCAACAAACTTACATTCTGGTTAGCTGCTTTGTGTTTGAAGCAAGTGATGGACACGACGTAGGGCCAGTCATCCGGCTCCATGGGTACGCCAGCCGCGTGCGCACAGGTCACGTGGAAGGAAGTGGAGCAGTGCTCATAGGAGCACTGGATGCAGGCACCAGACACTTTCTTCATCCGCTTCCGACAGTACACGCATTTCTGAAACACAAGTTAGCATTATGCAGACAGCCCACAGCAGCTTTAACGCAACATATTGGCATCCTGGTAACAGACAGGGTCAAAAACTTCTTATTAGTGGCTACAGCGCAGAAGCCACAGCCAAAAATGTTGGTGTTTCATGCTATGACGTCAAATCTAACTCTGCCAGAATTGCCTGTCCAGCTCTATACATTTGCCTGGAGTCACCTGTAAGCCAAGTTAGTACCCGCCGTAGTTTCTTATCATTCCCACAACCACAACACCTACCAGTAATTCAGCCCTCCAGAACCATACTGGATGGTGAAGCAGAATAAAATACAATGTGAGACTATGCTCACAGGAGGACTGTAAGAAAGGAGGACCTAACAGGCATGCACGTCAGTATTATTAAAGAACTGCTTATTAATACTCATCCTCCTTAGATATATAAAATATACCTATCTTATTTCAAACTGCAGCTAGGCCATCGCAGACACTGCAGAAAAATAATGTTTAATTTTTGGAAAGAACAGACCAGAGGATAACTGTGTAATAGTTTGTCCTATTATGTTTAATGGAACATTTTTTCTATCAGATCTAATAGAATATCATTTCATGTACTGGAACAATGGTAGGGTTTTCTGTTGCCGTTTGTTTTTTTTTACATACAAACATACCAATTGTAAGTGTTTTATTACTATCCATGTCAGATTACTGGAGATAACTCAGAAGAAATTAAAACATTGTACCAAACATCAGAATTACAAAGGGAAAAAAACGTATGTAACCTTTTAGCTTTTTAAAATCATTTTCTGCAAAGCAGATCTGCTTATTAGACCTATCTAATTAGACAGCATTTAGAGGAGACAGGTAAGCGACTTAAGGCATGCGACTGCCTTAAAAAGAAATCTAAAAAAGATTGGAAGCAGGCATTAAGTGTCAGTGGGAAACAAGATAAATCTCCTCCTTAACAGCACCAAATTCTTGTTTAAAGCTTCTCAGAAATACATGAGATTAGATTTTGGTAATCCCAATCTAAAGAAATTTAAGTTGGACGCTTGGAAATATTTCCAGGCAACTATTTGGAAACACCGTTATTAGGCTTTTAACATCTTAAGTCTAGAGGATCTGTCACTGATCGATGAAAGCTCCTTTACCTTAGCCGAGACTTCTTAGACAAGGCAAATCAAGGAAAATTTAATATCACACATGAGATGAACATGCATTTTACTTGTTAGAATGAATTGCACTACTTAAAACAGCTCGTATAAATAAAATCCTGAGAGATATTATATGCCTGTGAATCCAACTATACAGCCACGTAATTTATTTATTACAGAGAAATAATTTCCATACACAAGGAGGAACAGAGGAAAGCAATAATTTTTAGTGCCCATTTCCAGATGACTGTCTCCAAAGCACATTACTCTGGCTTGCTCCAAACACTGCCCCCCAAGTTTGATTGACGGCCTCCCTCCCAACCCATCCGCCCACCTTAATATAAATGTCCTATAAACATATTCTGATATTACGCATAACAGTCTTTCTCTCTGCAGTGTCTGATATTAAACAGGGCCTTTCTTTCCCTCTTTAAATCTTCACAGCTTCTCGTTTACCTCACTTTCATTAAAGCAGCGCTCCAAGTATGCAACATATCAGAACTCATAACCCCAATTGTAAGGTTCTTATGAATTGCTACATCCCATGGGATCAGCATTGTAATGTGAGCTTCCTGAGGACACACAATAAGCCTGTGCAAACCCCAGAAGTACAAATTCACTCTGCTCCTAGATCTGGGCTAACTGAGAAATGTATCCTCAAAAATGTTAAGAGTAATACCGCATATAAACAATCCCACGCACACAAAATAAGAATTGCCAAATTTCAACGTTGTATTTGTGTTATCATAGTCCATGGGGCCTAGCTAAGAGCCCCGCTGCGCTACAACCCATTGCCAAGGCAAATAAAAGACCAGTCCTTCTGCAAAGACTATTTCTCTTTTCCTTCAAAGCAAAACATACAAAAGAAAGGCAGATACCTTCTTCCTTCTTTCTCTGCAAGCTAACCCCTCCCTGACTGGGACCTATCCCCCAAGTATATGAAATAAGTCACATTCACTTCCTGTGAATTAAATTAAGTCAGTACGTTTACACCGAAGATTAATTTGGCCTTTTTACTGAAACTAACAAAAGCCAGGAAATTCAAAGTCAGGGCCTTAGTGTTGCCAGAATGTGTTTTTTTCGTATTTAATAAGCTACGCCTTTATCGCGCTGTAAACCACGTTCAAAAGCCAGATAAGCACCCCAGCAAAGTGCACAGCAGGAACACGGCACTGAAAGCAAGTCAATAGCAATGAGATCTCATTATTAATCTGTCAATACCTAATTCTCTCGCCAGCAGGGACAACTGCTGATATGCAGTGTGCTCAATACTGCCTCTCACGGGAGTATTAACCCTGAAGTATCAGGAATCTGCCTTTATTGATGCAAACAGGTTTCTTCCAAGCCAGAAGGATTAGCATGCATCTAATGACACCCCGATGGTAGACGGATTCCTTACGGCAGGCAAAAGAGCTACAGAATTGGAATCTTGAGAGCAAATATGATCACAGGATAAAGAAAAACGAGGGCTACAGTAAGACTGAAATGTAGAAGATGGTGAAAGGAGTGAAAACGTTGAAGATCTGGAAGTGTGGGAGATGTGATGAGCAGAAGCACCAGCACTAGGTACTACAGTGAAGCAGCACATGCAAGATTGAAGACATTTCCTCGGGGAGAGGAGATGTGAGAAGGTCTAAAGCACAGGAGAAAAATCTTCAGAATAAATGCACACCGGAGAGTTGGGTCATAGCTGAGAGTAAGAAATGGGCTGTCTCCTGCTTGATGAACACCGCAATTCATTTACTCCACTGAGGAATGACAGCTAATTATTCCAAATTTCCGCGTCATAAATAATTTACGCACAGAGGCCCATAATACACCATTAATCAGGAAGCATGCAAGCTGCATTCCTTGAATGATGCAATACCCACAAACGAACTCAGGAGTCTGGGATGAAAAAGGGAGGCCTGGTGTGGGCTTGAAGAACAGAAGATATTCTTTAAACAAGGCACTGCAATTCCTTGACGCATCAGCCCTACCACAGTAACTTAAAAAAATAAAATAAAACCAAAAAAATAATCACAGGTAATTCTTATCTATTCACTTCAACAACTCACAACCTTCGCATAATTTCTACTATCCTTTTCCATCTTTTTCAGCATGAAAGGCCACCTCTCAAATTTTATCTACCACTGCATCAACACCACCAATGGCAAATCATCAGATCCACAACCTTTTAGTCCCCTTCACTTCATCTTCCTAAATATATCTGCACATCTTCACCCCCGCAAAAAAAAAAAAAAAAAAACTGATATCCCCCGTCAGTATCCTCCCCTGACTCCCTCGTGTGCTCCACAAATTATCTGCAAAATCCTTACTATTAAGAAAACTCTCCCCAATGGCTCACGAACATGTTTCCCCACACACGCTCACCCCATTTAAATTTCCTCTGTACTCCACACACTACCCCAATGCTGCCTGTAGAAGCACCACTGCCTTTCAAGTTTTAGCTCCAGATAGTTTATTTGCTTTCTTTCCTGCACCAAATGACACTCAACGTCACGTTATATGTGGTGGCAACACCAACAAACTGTTTTCAACAGACGTTGATGGTGCATGCATACATACTGTAAAGGCACTTCTAAATATGACCAGCAGAGCTGAATGATTTTTATAATCATTAATTAGCCTACAAGCCTACTAGACTCTGTGAGTTGAAGTGCTTCTTATCAAAATGCTCCACCTTCCCTCAGATATGAAGAAAGCACAAGGTGTAAATGGAATACAAAGCTGAAGAGATCAACAAAACTACAAAGCTTTAATTCAGGAACAGAAGATGTGTATGTAGCAGGTCTGTGTAGACGCTTCGGATGGAATAGCCAATGTCGCAGAACAGATTGAAGCAACAAAGTTTTAGTTTAGCTTAGCCAGTACATTAATACTGCCCTGGCTCTATACAATTGTAAGGTAGCCACAGAAGAGTTAAAGAATTAAGTCATAATGTTTCCTTGTGAGGCTCCATTAAGCAATACAAGTAAGTCTTGTGTAAAAGGATTTTCAGTTCATCGTTACAAGTGCTGGTAATGAAGAGGATGCATGCTGGAAATGTCAGATGATCCATAAAGACCCAGTGCTGTAAGATTTATCACTCTCACATCACACCGCTCCATCACTCCACCTGAATAATGAATGCTTTTTACATTCACATTTGTGTACAAAACCCATTTGCACAACAGAGAAATAACTCTGGAAGCAGACAGAGATTCTTCCTAATCTCTCACCCAGCCCTGCCTGGGCTGCCTGCACTAAATAGCTGCACAGTTAACAAATACATCAGTCCTAACCAATACATCACTGCTAACTTCACCTTCCCCCATACCACACTCTCAACTGTCATCCAACTGATCTCTGCATAAAAAAAGCAGCAAAAGCACAATTTATTTTGCAATAACGCACTATAGCGATGGAGCATTAACTAACATGAAGATTAATTGCTCTGAGCTAATGAATCATCCATTACTAATCCCTCAGATGAGGTTATTTGCAGCTAAGTAACAAGTTGTAGCTGGACTTTTTATTAAGGTCTTTGCAGAGCCTCGCCTTGCAGTCACGGTCACAAAGATGTATTAATTTCTACAATAAATTTCTTGATGGACAAAGAGAAATACTTTAAGGAAAGTCGAATCTAATTAGAGATGAACAGGTCAGCATGTCAGCTTCTTTCCAGTTACTATCTCCCGTCACACTGCTGCCATGCAGTAGGTTTCAGGTAGGTTAGCCCCAAATGTGGAGTGGGCAAATACCTCAGGCTCTGCCTAGGGTAAGATAAAAGCACACTCCTAGGGAGTAAAGGCAGATCAGGTAATCACAACTCTTTTGTACGTCAAGGCACTGAGAGAGCACCTCAAGAAGCCAAGCAAACAATACAGCTTCCTTGGCATTTGTGAGAAATAACTGTGAACACAAAAATCAAAAGAAACCTACCAGTTTCCATCTCTGCTCTGGAATAGCGCTGATATCCACAGGATGACGCTCTATTACATTGAGAAAACGGGCCTCAGGGACAGCAATAGCACAGATTATATGGATCCACCTGGAAAAAAAAAAGGTTGGGAGAAAACAGAGTATACTATTATTTGAATTAAACACTCAAGAGGGCAGTTAACATTTCTCTGACTCCATCACCTACAGTACCAAGGCATGTTTATGGTGGTTGGCAGCCTTAGCAATGTTACCAACCGATTCGTTAATCACGGTCACACAAGGTAAAGGTCTCTGGAAAAACAGGGCTCAACCTTCTTATGCACTTGATAGTGCATGACACTAAACATTTTCTGAAAAGACTTTTCACTGAGAATGAACCAAATTTAAGAATGCTCACACCCAAGTAAGCCTGATGTTTTCAACATGGTCTAGAGTGTAAGATGGTAGTTATTCAAACTCACCCTGCTAATTTAGTGAATAGCAGTTACCTTCATAACGCCAAAACTTGTTGTTACAATGGGCACTGAGACCAAACTCGCAAAACTAGAGGATGAGGTGCAATATAAAAGGACAAAAATATTTAAAAACATTACTTACCGCCCATCAGTGGTCATCTGAAGAGCTCCTCCCCTGAGATTACACAGGCAACATTCCTGTAGTAACAAAACCACTTCAGAGAGGACTGAAAAGGTCTGCCAGACCTTTCACAAAAAGCTGACTACATCTGCAATGCAAACCGTATCCTCCCACCACCCAGCTCTGTGGAGGTATGTAATCAACCCACACAGTCAGTTTTCTTTCATCTCCAGAAGAGTAGATGCTTACCGCTGCCCATGCGTTGGCTGAGCACCGTGAGCAAGACCAGCTTTCATTCACCAAATCTGGACGTATTCCATAACAGCCTGAAAGAAATGAATTTATACCCAGAGTTATGCTAATATTTCTGTAGTACTGAGTTATCGACTGTTCAATTCACGAGGGAAAGGACAGTCTCAAATTACTGAATTAAACTTAAAAGAAGTTATTCATAAAGCACTGCGATTGCCACAATAACTCGATTTATAAAAATCATCCACTTAACCACACAAACATTTTGTCAAAAAAAGTCAATAATATAGATTCACAGCTGTCTCCTGTATCTGAAGTCTCTTTTCATCACGCTGCAAACCAAGGAAGCAGATTCAACCCAACCCTAGAAAATGGGCAGGGGTGGTGAATCTTAAACTGATCTGAAAGAGAGACAGACACCTTTAACTGAAGTACTTCTGGAGCTCAGAATGGGGAAGAATAGGCTGGAATTTAATCACTGATTTCTTGCTTCAAGTCTACAGGCATCTTTACAATGGGATCTGAGGAAGAAATAGACTGACTGAACCCCCAATTCTCCTTTAACAACGACCCTAAAGGAACAAGAAAAATATGCTCTTTTGATGGATTTTGTCAACACTCTAAAAACCTAGAAAGCTTTGCAAAAGCTTTCTTCTCTGTTTGTCCTTGTTGTTGTCATAACCTATCACAGCTGGGTGAAGGCACTTCTCAGGAACAAGTAGGTTGCCAACTGGTTTTACAGCATGCTGCCAGATAAACCCAAGTACAACTGAGCCCTGCAATCCTGTAATAAAGCAAATGGATTCTCTGCAGCAAAGTCAAAGGGATATCACAGTTTTGCTGTACAAACAGTGACAAGGAAACAAGAAGACACTCAAGACCACATCAGAATAGAATGCAGAGAGTAAATCCCATTCACAGGGTAAGGCACAGCTAAATCAAAAATCTGAATTTCTCTGCACCCTTTCTGAGACTGTGGATTAACATCAGTGTGCCCGCATCACTCTCTCCCTAAATCAGTTTGGCCACTGAAACCACTTTGATAGACTAGTGTATTGAAGACGTATGGATGTAGAAGACAGCATCACTGTTCTGATTGCTAGAGACACCACAGTCTGGGAAGAAAGAAAAGTCTTTATCCCCACACTTGTTCCTTATCACATGCTCTTATTAGCCAGAAGTGACCATAATCACAGACACAGTATGGAAATAGAAGTTGTACTTTAGTTCTCCACAAGAGACAGCCAAGCTGAGCTGCATGGTGACATGTGGACTATAAAATTGGAACAACAAAAGTAATTCCAGCTGATGCAAGTCAAATAAGATTTCCCATCTGTCAAGATGAAACAGCTGAACAGTAATTTGTCACATCTCCTGGTACAAGTGCAAATGTTAACTAGATGTCATACAATCTACAACGAAGGTACACTCTACAAGGATTAATCAGATCTTCTTTTAGACATAACTACCAGGGAAACAAACAGACATATGTTCCTTTTTGTTAATCAAGTGCCAATCCTACAAATAGCAACACAGGCACTAATAAAAATATATCTCAGCAACTACTCTATCTCTGATGTACACAAGAACAAGACAACCTAACCAACCTTACCTTACCCAAGGCCGATATAGGAACAAGCAAAAAGAGTGCAATCAGCTTTGTGATTTCTGCTTTAGTGCAAAAAATGAAAGACGACAAAATGAGGGATCTTTTATGTGAGGCACAGAAGAATTGGCCAACAAAACAAACAGTAAAAAGTGCATTTGTGTACATTTTAAGAACAGTTACTGCCAAGATGACCTCGAATATACACACATACTAGTACCAGAAAAGGAAGGAGCGGGAGTGACAGGAATAGCAAGCATGCCTAGGAGGTATTCAAATATAGGTGACACAAATACAAACTTGAGAGTTTCTGAATATCCAAAACAGTTCGGTGAAGAAGGAAACACTCACTAGCATGAACCTGCAGGCAGCATTTGGCACAGGATATCAAGGGACTGGTTCCATCTTCTCCAATATAGGAATTTGAAGGAAGGGGCTCTGTGTTTTCTCCACTTGAGGTAAAGCACATCTCTGGGATCAGAGGCTTGGTCTTTTGTCCACACTTAGAAAGGTGGACAAAGGAGGTGGTCTCCCCTGCAGAGACTGGGGCAGCTTCCTTATCCACCTGTAAAGACTTAGAGAGAAAATTGCATCGTAAGAATCTCCTCTTCCCCGGTCACAGCTTTAACCTTAAAGTCAAAGCACTTCCCCTGCAAAAAAAGTCATCCTCTCCTGTCATCCAACACCTGACCCCATGCAGAACAAATAAGGAACTTTAGGATGTAACTTCTCATGCACACCTCCACCCCCACCCTTTTGCTCCTCTCCCTTCCTTAGGCCTGCATTTGGATTCATAATTTATTTTGAAAGCTGAAGGAAATATTAGAATAATAAGAAGTTTTCCCTGTTTTTCTTCTGTAAAAATCTCAATTCCTAAATTGCAGCTAAAAATACCAAGGGGGAAAAATATATTAATAAAAGTAAGACGTCCTTCTCCTCCCCACGACACTCCCATCCTTTTGGCATTCTTCCCTATTCTTTCTGCAACAATTTCTCCAGAAGAACATTTCAAGGTTTCTGGTAGCAGAGCTGAGTTAAAAACAAAGGATTAAAACAGCCCAGCTATAGCCAGTTTTCCTCACAACCATTATATAACCAATCAGCAATCCTGAATACACATTTTATTTTTGGTCTGTATAATAAATTAAGAGATTTATAATTGGAGAATGAGGTGGGTTCTGCTTTTTTCAGAAAAAGCTTCCAGCACATACATATGAATACACTGCATGTATTCCTATCGGATACAAATAGCCAAATTTGGCTCTACAACCATGCAAAAATGACTCAATACACAACTGGACAAATAAATAATTCACCTGATAAATTTTGCCTTTCAGCTCATAACATAACCCAAAGCGTATTAGTAGTTTCTAAAGAATGATGTATATGCTTGTTGAGTACATTCTCATTTTGCTGCTTGTTTGCATATATTCAAAAGTCCAGGCACAGATCTAAACAAGAGTGATCACAGCCCAACATGGCACTGCTTTGCTGCATGAAATACTGTTTGCAGTGCAAACCCATGTACATGTGATTTAAATAATTAAAGCTGAGAAAGCCAGAGAAGCCAGGACAGATAAAAAAGGCTAGACCCACTGCCTCTGCCAGATCCAAACGTGCTTCTCTGACACAAATTTGTATGAGACTTCCCATTTTATTACAGAGGTCTGCATCGTAACTTGCACAGTAGTTACCATTTAGTACCCAGCACTGATGCATCCACCAGAGAAGATTTGGAAATTACCTGGTTATATGGGTAGAAGAGGGTACAGACAGCACAGTATGGCTCACTCAGTGCAGCAGCTGCATTGAATTTTCGTTCAGCTGGGAAATTATGTGCTTTATTCTTCCACTGAAGGGAAAGTAAAGATTTCAAAGCCTCTGGGTCGCTCATATCTTCCTCCCCAGAAAATGGAAACGTTTCTAGAAAAAAAAATATCCCCAAACGATGGACAGGCTTTAGGACAGGCAAAATGTAGTGGCAAGGTAGGGTTAAACAGCTTATGTTTCAACAACACCACTTGAATAATTAAGAACAGTCAACCCATCCATGGTACTTCACACGTGTCTCAAATACTTCTTTAAGTGGATACAATCTCCACTTAATTGGTAGGACAGATAAGGTGGAGACACCAATGACCTGATGAAATCATCCATGAGGAAGAAGAAGAAAGGGGATCTGTATTTATTGCCCTCCTAACTCTCCACTTCCCTAGCCCTAGAAACCTACAGCATCCTTTTAATGAGGCCAAGTTCAAGAAACATGATGCAAGTGCAAGGAAATCCCCCTGTCCTTTCCCCAGCTGGGAGCTGTGCTCTAACAGCTATGCATGTGGTACGTGCTGCCTTGGTGAGGCTAACCCCCTTCTCCCAGCTGTCAGCAGCAAGGCCATTTCAACCTTCACAAAGCGCCTCCTGTACCTGGTTCTGCAAACACCAATGCTGCCCAGGAGATGCACACGGTTCAAGTTTTCCTTTTACTTTTCTGCAGCTGCTTCACAGCAACTTCCACCGGGCGCACACCGCTAAGCCTTCAATTCACATTCATCACCACCTTTCCTTCTGCCAGAGCTCTGATCGGTACTGCTTGTGCTAATTAGCTTGCTAATTCTTTGTTTTTACAAAACCTTTAAAAGGCCCTTGGTATTTTATGATTAAACCACCACTGAATCCATTCGTGCCAGTCCAGGGGTCCAAGTTTCTTACCGGTCATTATTAAGGAGTTTTGAGTCACTACAAGTGTTAAAGAAATTTGCCATGCAAGCCTAAGTGTAAACAGCTCAAAGCATCACCCATCTGCAAAGCACCCAAAAGACCAGCTTTGGCCAGGGGAACTCAAAACATCTTGGTGGAGCATCATCCCCAGAGCCCAGCACATCAAACAACATTGCTCACTGCTAATTACTGGAAATCCGCAGTTAATGCTCTCCTCTCAAAGAATCTAAGCCTCTTCTCCATTCCTACCTCCCCTTCTGTATTTTCAAATTCTTATGCTGCTGAAAAAGATAGGAGGAACTTTCAGGAAAACACTTACAGCTAAGTTTACATCTGAGATTTTGAATGCTCCTTCCAAGTAATTTGAGACGTATTTGTCAGACAACGTGGGAAATTTGGTTGTTTGATCAATCCTTTTTTGAGATTATAAACAGTGTTTGTCTTTGTCACTCTAACATGATGATTCCTTTCTAAAATATCTTTGCTTTCTCACTGCAGTTTTATGTTGGACTAAAACTGGTATCCACGGGCTGACAAGAACTGCTAATAGCTCAGCCTTTTCCACAATACTGCACAGCATTCTGGTAAAAGGGGAAACAAAAAGGAACAGCCTTGCCAGTGGCTGAGCGAGGCGTCCCTTCTTAGTGGAAGATAATGTTTGCACCATGCACTGACTGCCAGTTCAGGCAGCATCAGCACACAGCTGGCTCTCTAACAGAACGGATTTACAAGGACATGTTTTAACAGTGGTTATTTCAGCTAAACACGCTTACCAGTTCACATCTTGTGTAGGGTACAGCTGAAATTAAAAAGATCAGTGACCCTGGGTATGCAGATTGATACTACCACGATGGATTTTCAAAGCACAGCTCAACAGTCACCTCTTAAAGAAATCAAGCACCTTTAAGGAATTTTTGAGACGTGAGCCAAAACCAAACCACGTGTTTCTCCAACTTTTAATCAAAGCGTATCAGGAGACGGGGAAGGATTTATGATACCAGTGAAATCAATGAAAGCTGATTGGAAACCAGCATCATAATCCATATTGACAGGGGAAGAGTAAAAAGGAAATGACTCTTGTATGTGATCATCACCTTCATTCATCCCAGGATGGATTCCAGGTGAGCCACAGTATTCACGATGGCTCCTGTGTCTCCAAAGCAACTTACACACAGGGAGAAAAGGCTTGCAGTTTGTCTCAATTGAATGTTAGTGTAGAATATTGCGTTCCCTTAATTTATATGCTCACTTTTCCTCACTGCAGCCTCCAGATCATCCTTATACATTAGCCCTGAAAAAGCACGGAGTGCAGAGAGCTGCTTCTATTCCCTTGCGGGGAAGAGAAGAATTTGTTTGATCAGATTTTGCCCAGCAGTGCTGTAAATCAGTCCCCAAGAAATGCCAGCTCTCACAGAAGCGGCTCCTGAGTCAGCCAGCTAAGTCCCCATACACCATCCAACAAGTCAAAACAGTGAAAGGAATCTGTCTAATGAGGATCCTTCAGCACAGAGTTTGTTGCAAAGTACACCAAAACAAGATAACTAACTAGACTCAACTGCTTTTCTACACTTCGCTCCACATTACACATATGCAGGATATCAAATGCATCATCCTCAGCAAGGAGATGGAGGTACGTATGTACAGCATACCCTACTGCCACACCAGGTTTCTTTAAAATGTGTTCTCTGTCTTGTGTCCTTCTGAATGTAAAGCTTTAAGTTCCTTAAAAGCTGGGACTGGCACCTGCACCTTCAAGCACCTGTGTGAAAAATCTTACTATGGAGTTTCTGTATTCTGAATATTTTATAATGTAGGCAAGACCCAGAAGTGGTAAATTATACCACACTACAACACAAGTGAGAAGTAAGAGACCTTTTTATGTTTTTCTCCCCCTTTTGCCCAGATACTATGGAATTTACAGTGACTGGAATTGTGGGAAAAGAAAAATCAGTGTACAGTCAAGCACTGAGAGACTTTCTAATTCTCATTTCTGGACCTGTTATGAAACGTTGGACCCCAACATTGACATCAATCAAAAAAATAACAAAAAAGTTAGAATTTACCATCCCTATACACATAACAGCAGACCTTATATCCACCTCCCTCTGAAGAGATCTCATATGAATGAAACAGCTAAGAAGAAGCTTTAACTTTGTTATTTACTATGAACTCTTACCTCCCTTTGCTCAAAATGTTGCCTCATTCTGCAACCAGCAAAGTACTTTTCTTGATAGAAAAAAGGATGGGAGGTGAGAAGGGACTCCTCCTACAGATGTATTTGCTTCTAGCCGGGTTATCAGAACGGGAACATGCTGCATTTCCTACCATTTTCTAAGTATAACGCAAAAACTCTCAAGCCATCCAATTTTGTTAATCGGCTTCAGCAATTTTTCCACGTTAGACAAGACACACAAAGCAGTCTCCATGCTAGTGCAGCACTCACCCTCATCACTCGAGGTCTCCTGTTTAACGACTGACAACGGGGAGCGGGTTGGGGGTTTGCCCAGTGGATGACGACGACTTTTCTTTATCTCCATCTTCATTTTTGAAAAAGCAGCGGTCTGTAACAAACCAGAACGAGCTAGATGGGAACCCCAAAATCTACTGGCAAGCAAAGGAGACTACAGGACAACAGAAGCAGAATACTTGTCATAAAGAATTGCTGAATTTACATAGCCAACTTTTCATTGCCTTTTGGCTGAATCAATAAAGCCTCCCAAGCCAATTAGTGTAGTAGATAAAGCCAATTCTGTCTCCTAAGATGTCAGGTACAGGTAAACTGCAATGTTTTCTTAAAGCCAGAACAGCTTCATAGCAGCTTCAAATCTGCCACTTCCATTGCCTTACGAGTAGTCTGGGTCTACCACACAAACAGCTAGAAAATCTACTATGAAAATTATGTGCAGGGCATATAGGATCAGAAACATTTTACTAGAGCATTACAGTGCATTTTATGACAAATGTATTTATAGTGTACTGTACCTACTGCCTTGCGCACCATCCAACACTGTAAATCCTGCATACATACCAATCATAGTGGCTCACAGTCCTTTTTTGGTGAAAGGCACCGAACACATTACAGGTAAGCTACTTAGTACTAGATATCTAATACCTAGATGGTGCTAGGTATCTAATTTCTAGATATCTAGTCCTAGATATCTAATTTCTGAACATTTGCCTCATTCCTCTTTTGAAAACGGTCCTCAAGAAAGCACTCACCAAGGGAAAAAAGATGCCTGCAATAGATTATATGTCATGAACTGTATTGTCCATGAAAAAGTTATGTCTGCCAACTTTTCCAACTCTAGGTTCTCATTACGGAAAAGATCCGAAGGCAACACTACAGCAGGTCAATACCTGGAAGCATAAAGCACATGCTATCAGCTGGAGACGTCAGAAACAAGGCAGAAGAATTATCGAAATGCTGGTGCAATCCAAGTTCCCCTGGTGACTACTTGGTTTTCATCATTGTCTTGGAGCAGCTGCTCTGCAGCAGCCATTTACTTGCAGGGTCTTCCCCGCCTAGCCTTTAGGTTGATCATTCCAGTAATTTCTATGTTTATTAATAGCAGGAAAAGCCATTCCCTATTTTATCTTTTGCAGACAATAACGAGTTTTATTAATGAGCTAGCATCAATACAACGACTTACTACAGACTGAAGCATGAGAAAATAACCTCTTCCTGTCCAAGCAATCTATGGCACACCACCATGGCACTATTGCACTAGAGGCTCGGGCAGAAGTTAGGACTCCTGTACTCAGCTCGTTGCTCAAATCAGCAAATCTTACAGTCACTTCCTCAGTCACGCATACCTGCAGATCACTGACCTCTGTAGCAATCTCTGTATTTCCTGCTTCTGCGTTCTCCTCCTCCTTCACAGGGATTTCCAAAGGGACCGTCTGTTCCCGCCAGCCTGGACTTTTTTGTGTCGCAAACTGCTCGAACGCCTGCTGGCAGGACATGCGCTCCTTGTCAAACACCACCTTTTTGGTCCGTGGAACCACATAAAGCATGGGAATGATAGGCCGGGGCTTAAAGTCATCTTCCTCAACCGGCGTCTCCGAGGGCTGGATTATGTTCAGGGGAGCCGGGGGCAAGCTTTTTTCTGCTGTGGACGACGTGGGTACTGCTGCGGGTACTGGTGGCCGTGCTGCTGGTGCCTCTTCCTCTGCCAGCTGCTGCTGCGGTGCCGGTGGCAGGGGTGGCTGCTGCTGCTGAGGCTGCGGTGCTTGCAGATGGTGCTGGTGTTGATGGAAAAGGTGCTTCTTCTTCCTCTCACCTTTTACTTTCGGAGGACGGGCCTTTACTTTGCAGTCACCTGTTTCAAGAAATAGGCAACAATCAGCTTCACATGTCAAGATTGTCAGGCATTTGATTTTTCACCCTTCCACAACCTCTCTGGGCAACCTGTGTCGGTATTCAGTCGAGAAGAATTGAACAAAGACACCCAAATCGTAATTATTGAAGATTTCTACTGTAAGGCCTTTAAAAACAACACCTTTAAAGCATGAATCAAATACAGCATTGAACTACGTCTACTACAGACACCGTGCCAGTACTGGTTACTGAGATATCCTTTCCTAATACTTGCTCCATTTGTCCTTGCTTCTACCTGCTTACCACCCCTCACGAAGACTCTTCCCCACCTATCTCTGCAATACAACTCTTTTAAAGGATCCACACAGTCTAATTTTACAGCAGTAATTAAAATTCCTACTGGCCCTTGTGTGAGTGTCTTTAGGTCAGGACTGGAGACGCGCTCAGAGCTTGCCGTAATCCATTTAAAGTGATGTATGTTCCCTTTGCCCAACTCTTCCCCCACTTCATGAATAAAGTTATCAGTTCACTGAAAGGAAAGTAAATAATAGATGCTCCACAGACAAACGCCAGTGCTCCATTTGTTTCATAAGAGATTGTTTTTCACCTGCAGATGCTACGACGAGATGACTTGACTGCAAAAGACCATTTCCCCACTAACGGGATGAGGATGAGGGCTGATAACAACAAAAGACTTCTCATCACATCAGCCTACTCACCCTAAAAATGAAGCTTTACTGATCCCACCCCATTCAGATTCCTCCATTAAGGACTATACTAGGCTGCCATCCAAATCTAGTAAACAGAAAATCAGGGAAGCCATCGCACACTAACGCAGCATTTGCAAGAGGGAAGGGTTTGAAAATAGAAGGTGAATAATCCCACAGTAAGACGAAGTGCCAAAATCCCTGCTGAAACCTTCTAGTGGATACCTGAGGCTGGACATTTCCCACAAGTCTGGTCTGATGACTTTATTTACATTATTTAAAAAAAAAAAAAAAGCAACAAGTCCATCCCAAATAGTATTCTTGTACTTGTGCAGGCAGTCTCTCAGATAAACTGGTTTGTTCCATCACAGAGAGAGGAATATTGAATTTCCTTAGAGAAACAAACATATTGAATGAAAGTCAAATTGGATTTTTCCCCAGTTGCACAAAACCAGATCATATTTACTCCCTATACACTCAACAAACTCTCTACCCAACAACAAAACAAATGCCATTCACCAGCTTTATTGACTTCTAAATGGGTAATTGGACAGCAGCTGCCATGCAGAACTTTGTTTAAAAGTTCCTCCATTACGATGAACAAACTAGTTTGCAAGTGAATCCATAAAAATCACAAGACAAGAGAAAGTGAAGTAAAATTCAAAGGCCTGATCTGGCTTATCATGAATACTTCTAGAAAGTAAAAGGATCTTTACGGACAAATCAATAGGGTAGGCTAGCAGAGGAATCCTTATCAGCTGCTCTTCCACAGAAGGAGAAAGGCACAAGTAGCAGAGCTAGTAACACGTGGAAAACAGGAGCATAATGATGTTAAAACTCACTTGTCTGAAGGTACTTTGAAATACTACACTGAGCTCACTGAAGTCACGGGTATCCGATACCTCTGAGGGGAAGGGGTGTTGATGGGGAAATCAAACCACTTACAGCAGAGCTCGCACCGTACCGTCGAGCAATGTGATTATCAAAAGCTGCTATCAAGAGAATGGACTTCATCCGTTAGAACAATATCCCCTGGTATCGGGCAAAGGCAATTAGAGATGGACTATAGCATCAATAATTAAGCCATAACTTTAGTTAAATTATTTGTACTGTCAACAGCTCAAAAAGCAACCGTAAAAAAGACACATTAATCTAGCAGATGCACAAGCACAGAGGTAAGATGGGAGAAAGCAGGGGAATTTTTCCAGTACCTCCCCCTAATGCAGCACTCCATCCTTCTAGATGTTGTCTGTGTTTGTGCGTAGTTGCACTCAAGGGTTTTCTTCAATCCATGTGGGAGACTGCTGCAGATGAAGTAATCCTGAAGACTGTTCCACTGTTCCAAAGTTCCTCCTAAACACTGAGTTCATGTTCCCTTTCAACAACATTCCTTACTTCTAGAAACAGAATGTTACCCTGAAGCAGTTCCTGCACACCTAACGCTTACATCTCATACGTCACCGGTGCTAACATGACTGATACAAGAGCAGAAAGCACAAGTGGTAGGAAAATGCCTTGTACGTGCTTCTAGGAATTGTGTCTGTTCAGCTGTTACCAGAACTGCATTGAGCACATTCCGTAAGTATGTATGTAGATGGACAAAGCAACTCCTAGCAATATGTTAAAAGGTTCTTTTTTTTTTTTTTCTCTCTGTGTGATTCTAGAAAAGTCCAGAAACAGTCTCCAGGAGAGAGTCCTGTGTTTTGACCCTGCTTGGTGATAATCCTTCCATCGCACTGAACAGCCTCACCTCTCAATGACTTCACATTGCAAGATTAAGCCACGTTGGAGAACCCAACCTTGGGATCCTGCCCCAAGTAAAATCCTCACAAAGCAAATGGTCATCTAAAAGGTCAGCTCTGTCTGCACTGGCTTGCTATTACGTGCAGATAACAGCAGAAAAGTTTCTATTTCTGTTTTACTGGCACCTTGATCACAGCATTATTTCATGTCACTATGTACCTGGTTTACAATCACAACCCTCAGAGTATGTGTGCGAATGCCATTTAATGAAACATGCTAGAAAATTACACATGATGACTTTACAGCTTGGCATCTCGTTGCTGCTTTTCACATTAATAAAAAAAAAATTCTCCTGTGAGATGTACGGGTTTGTAGCCCAGCTCTGCGGGACTCTCACTACGCGCAGCACAGCAGATAACACCTGCTGACTCACAGGATGTATTTATGCTGCTTAGCACACCCAGGGATGAGCAGAGCTCAAAGACTCTCTTTTTTAATTTCAAGTCCCTTGACAACCTGCTAAGAATTCTAAATTCATTAATAGCAGCGTAATAAATTATGAATATAGCGCTGAGTCATAAAGACAAAAAGAAAACACTTTAAGGTATCTGGGTGAGAAATCCTGAAAACCTCCATTTATTAATATTCAGCTAGTCCAAATAAGCAACACGAAGTGTTAAGACCTACTTTGAAACTACCAATGATTACTTTGAAATCTCATTCTTCTTCCTACTCAAGTTCATTATTTCGGGTATGAGTAGGAAATAAAAACAAATTAAAGTCAGAGCAAAAGAAAAAAGAAAGTTAAGGAGAGGAAAAAGCAAAATTGCCATAGCAGGGCCATTCAAAAAGATGCTGTGTTCCATATGAAACTGTAATACGCTTGTGAGAGGTAACAGAGACAGTACAAAGCTGGACAGTAGAGAATTCAGTGGTATTGTATTGCTATATTGCATTAAGAAACTTGTATATTTGCAATATATTTGTACAGAACAGTCACACCCAGCACTAGACCTCTCAGAAATTGCAGTGCCAACAGTCCAGTTACAGTGACACCTTCTGCAACAGTCCTGAAAATGAGTTTGTCCCTCCTGTGCTAACAGTTAAAGAGCTCTTAACATGTAGCCTAAGTGTATGATTTAGAACCTACTCGACTAGAACAAAGTTTTTATTGTTTCTCTGCTATTCTAAGGATCTCAGATCTGTCCTTGTCACTTATCTCGTCTCTCAAGGGATATCAGCATTTTCAGGCTATTTATTACAAGTATTAACTATTAAACTTGTGTAAGAGCTAAAGGCATACAATTTAACACCCTGCTGCCACTTTCAAGCTAGGGCAACAGAAATTAACAATTCACACTGCACTACTCCTGCTCTGCATGACAATGATTTTCCAGCTCCTTATCTCCCATGAAAAAGGAAAGCACACTGCCTAGCTAAGAGACCACAGAACCAAAAGACCAATTCTTTAGCCAGAGCTTCCACAAATTTCCCGTAAGATCATCATCAAGGGTCAAGAAGTAGTTTACAGCATCAGTTATCTCCATATGCAAAACAAATAATGGATACATAATGCATGAAAATGAATTTACTAGTGTTTAGGAAATGCTTGAGAATGCCTCCAAATGAGAAATAACCACTTATCCTTATGTTTTATGGGGGGAAAAAAAGGAAAAAAAAGAAAGCTTACTCCCAGCAAGAACTGCAACCCTTCATGCACAGCCAGGGAAAAAAAATATCACAAATAGAGCCTCCAGCAAGATGGCTCACATCAGGCTTTTGGACTAAACATACACATGAGGAACGCGTTACACACAAAGCACGATATCCTCAGCTTTTGCAATAGGCCTTCAGTCCTATTTTGCCTTAAGTCATGGAGTATTCCAACCAACAGCTTCAAAGAATTTTACAGATGTTGTTTGCTACAGGAGGACAATAATATTAATAAAATATTATGTGCACTCTATAGATGTGCCAAAGAGCAGGGAAAGGTTAAATGCAACCTTAGCCAATGTTGCACATAAATTGAGCCATGGATTTGTGGAAAGCAGTTGTCATATCAGCTTCTGTTCCTATTTGCCTTCCCCTCAACAGTTTGAAACCTATGCTATTATGCACAAGAAATCAAAAAGGACTGGGAGTTGTCATGGACAGCTATTAGCTTCAGCCGTGCAAAGAAAGATGAAAACTTTCCCTCCTACAGCTCCACTTGAAGAAAACCAAACCTGCAACTTGTATCATGCAGCAGCTGTGGATCCCACACAACCTAAGGCTAACTTTACTCACAGTCTGTTAAGAAATGGGGAGGAAAGGAGAGAAAGGAGAAAAGATTAATTGCACAAAGGAGTGCACAAATCTTTTCTTTTCAGACTAGGACACAAAACATATTTATTTGTTTCTTTATGAAATATTTAAAAATATTCCTCCTCTAAAATATATTTTTACAAACCTCTAATAGTTTTGGCAGAACTTTCAAGCTCTGCCAAGAAACCTATTTGGACTGAATCCTTAAACAGAAGGAAAAATCAATCGCTGTTGTAAATGATGGTGTGTTTCACTGAGCATAGATTTAATTCTGGGAAAACCTTCACTGATATTTCAACAGAAATAAACAAGAGCAGACAGGTTATTTACAAATGTGTTTTAGAGAGATAGCTTGCCCCAGTTCTTCGCTGAGGTGATCTGCTATCAGTGAGCAGGGCTCTCACCTTCTCCCTCAATCGCTTTGCTTCTCTCTTCTTCCTCTAGATCCGGCCCCCTTTTCAGTTCTTCTTTTACTTTCACATCTTCCAAGGCAGTTTCAATAGCCATGACGTCCCCAAGAGACTTCTGATCCTCTGTTTTATGTCTTCTGGGCTGACTTCTTTTTCTGTGAGACCTAGAAGTGTACAGAAGTGTGATTTGACATAAAAGAACAGCCTTCAATATATAAAACAATCACCAACTTTAAAAGCTGCATATGAAACAAAAGGAGCTTCTTTGGAGAGAAAACACAAGGTAGCTAACAATAGCTGCAGGGCAAAACAGATATCTGAAAGGAAACAGATGAACCTTGCATAACACAACATTTAAGATCCATTCACAGCAGCCATTAATTGTTCTGGTTCCTTAAAGAGCTTTTCCCACCCTAATACAAGCTCATGAGATGCAGTTAAAATCATTTTAATTGTATTTTAAATCCATTTTGCTCGTATTTCAAAAAACAGATGAAAAGATGTTATAAATCTTTCTTTCATCTTCGCTTTCCATTCCATCATTTCTTTTCATTCTCTACGTGCTTCCTTTTGGAAAACCGCTGGAAGTCTGCAAGCATCATCTTCCAGCTCTCAAACACTACCCCAGCACAGCCACTTTCTCAAAATACCAAATAGTGAATGCTTATAGCATAAGCAATAGGCAGTCTATGATTTCAGCAGTATAATTCACAGAGTCCAAGGCCTATGAAGAAGCCCAGCTAAAAAAAGTGCATGTTAACGTGTTCAGACTAATACTAACAGCTAATAGTAAGAGTGTCTTCTCTTAAGAGTCAATGTCACTACGACAAAAAGATCACAGCAGCCACAATGTGAAGGCAAATGCAAAATCAGATGCCAGGAAAATGCCTTTTGGTTGGGCCCCTACCAGGAGCCAAGCACCCACACTGCCACTCACTCCCCAGCAGGGCAGGAGGAGAAAATATGAAGAACAAAAGCAAGAAAACTGTTTAGGTTTTTCTATCCAGATACAGACAATTTAATAGGTGAAAGAAAAAGGAAATTGAGAGAGCGAAGAAAAGAAAAAAAAGGCAAAAGAAATCACTTACCACCTCCTACTTGCAGGCTAATGCCTAGCCAGTCACTGGCAACTATACCCCCCCACTCTTCTTCTTCCTCCACCCCAGTTTTTACTGCTGAGCATGACACTGCATGCCATGGAGTATTACCCCTTTGGCCAGTTTGGGCCAGCCGTCTTGGCCTCTGCCTCTCCCAGCCTGCTCACCAGCCAGGGGCCGAGTGGGAAAAGCCTTGATGCTGCACAGGCACTGCTCAGCAAAAGCCAGAACAGTGGTGCTATCAGCATTGTTCTAGCCACATGTCCAAAACATGGCCTTGTTTGGGCTGCTAGGAAGAAAGTTAACTCCATCCCAGCCAGACCCAGCCCAGGCTTCTCCTTAAAGGATTTGCCAAACAGCTCCCTTCAGTGTGGGGTGCAAGCCTATCGAGCTCCGTTTTTCAGAAGAGACTAATTCAGAAACCTGCATTTTTTACACTATAATTTTTTTTAGCATGCAGAGATTTTTGATTTTATATTTTTTGAAAACAGGATCTTCCATATGGCCTCCCTGTTGCAGGCCCTTGCATCTACCATCATGTAAGAAACCAAACCACGCTGACAGTGCATTCCCTTCCATCAGCCCAAAACTCTAGAAAAGCTGAAATTCAGCTTCACATCCCCAGCAACTCGGTTGCTAATTAGATTTGGAGTACTACAAAGTTGAGAGTCCTTAATCAGGCAACCAACAAAGGAAGGGAAAAGAAATCAACCTGAGATGAATGATTAATAGAAAGGAAAGTTGATCCATATGCACAGGAATTTATAATTGCTAGACGCCAACCATATGGTAGCACTCCAAGTATAGATGTTAACTTCGCACCTGCAAGACATTCATTAGCAGGAACACACAGCTGAACCCAGAAGGATCAACTTTTCACCAATATTTGAGGTACACACCACCTCCTTCTCCGTGTGGGGGGAAATCCAGGTGGGAGAAGACAAACCTGTAAGACTTTTCTGTTCCAGCTGAAACTTTCCATAGTTGGTGAGGAAAGCAGTAGAGTAGAATCGAGCTATTTTAAGTCAAGTGTGTGTTTTGCTGCCATTGTGTAGAACTACCAGGCAAAAATTATGTCACACAACTTCATACTCACAGGAGATAAAAAAGATCTTTTTACAGTGCTCTTTTGACTCTGAAGTTGTGGAAAAACGACCAGAGGAAGAAAGAGTACATCCGTTTAAAGAAACTGGGCTTCCAGAACTATGAGAGCTGAAGGCTGTACATTTCCAGAAGTGAAGATGTTCTGTACCTGACAATTCGCAGACCAGAAATGGGCTTTTTGTGGACTAGACTAAAACAGTCTCTTGCTGAAGCCATAAAGTAAACAAAGTGGGTTTTTTCAAGGTAACTAAGTATGAATGACCTTAGAGAAGAAATAACATATCTCTTTGCAGAGTTTAAAAGCTACAGTCTCCAAGAGAGATGGCAAAAAAGCAGCTTTGTACTCTTTGAAGTACAGACCACAAAGTGACTTAAAATTAAGTAGATACAACAGCGAAGAGGTTTGGGCAGAGGTGAATCCCATTCTTCCAGTAAAGTCCATCCTGCTGAGAAAAGTCAGTCCAAGTAAAATTGTGTCTTTCTAAGACATAAGCATAAGAGGGAGACTACTGATAAGCAGTACTAAACTGCTTGAAACCTGCTCTAGTGTAATACTGAAAAAATGTAGGAAACAATGAAGAGATAAGAAAAAAACTAGCTGGATGTTTTACAATAGCCCGGGTTAGAAGAGAGAGGCTCCTCTGCTAAGCAATAGGTTCAAACAGGGGAAACATCCTTGGTGTTACACGTGCAAACGTTAAATATACCCAAGTTACCCTGAATATCCATAGAAAGTATTCCCATAAAGAGGCTCCCAATTTCCAGACATGGGAGAACTGGATGCAGGGACCCACTGCAGTTCAGTCACAGCCCCAAGAGCAGAAATCACACCTGCTGACTCGCAGACCACCCTGTTTTCCTGAAGTTCACTACAGAAGGAAGAACTGAAAACATTTTAGGAAAATAACTTCTGGAGTGAAGCAACATTGCAGAGGTCTGTCAGCTGCCAAAACGCCCCGCTTATATCTTTAAGAGCATCCCTTTAATAGATAACACACTTTCCCTGCTCAGCATTTTAAAATAAGGGCCTAATTATTTCATGTAGGAAAGGTAAGGCACGGGATTACCACTGTGAAGCAAAACCAGGTGACTGAAAACTCCTGGAGGACAACAAAGACTAATGCTAGGGAAGGAGAGACACTCTCATTGTATATCCTTTTCTTTGATATGATACCTGAATGCAGCCAACATCATCAACTTATTAGGTCTGTAATTTTAGAACTCAAAGCCACTCATAGATCCTACCAGAGATGGCCTCAGAAACCTACAGACTAATTAAAATTTTATTTCTGGATTTCAAGGAAGTGATGTTTGAACAGAAATTACCAGCGGAACGTTACTTTTAGATGAGGCAGGACAATTTCCAGAAATTGACAACATTCGCATCTGAAATGCAACGAATGGTAGATGAGATCAGAAAGAAATAAGCTGTGTGCGCTACAGAGGAAGCGTTTTGGGTAACAGGCAGGCTAGGAATGAGAATGATGTTAAAAAAAAAAAAAGGAAAAAAAAAAGTGTAAGGGAGCATATGGAAGAGCAGACACTTTACATCTATCTGAGTACATTAAAGCCTTACGATCTTTCAGTTTCTTGCAACACAGAGTCTCACTCTTCATGCAAGCATGCCAAGGAAGGTAAGTTCTCCCAGTGGCAGCCCATTTCTAAAACACACTAGTCCAATCCCACCTGCCAAGGCAGCAGCAGCTTTTTATTGATTATCTGCTTCGGTGACCAGTTAGCTTTGCCCACATCCAGTTAACCATCGGACAAATATCACATCTCTGGCCTGGCTTTGTTCAGGTCATTGGCTGAGCACTCAAGAATGGAAAACCAGAACAGGCAGCTGAGGTTCTCTAACAGGACACAAGAGGAGATCTCAGAAAACTGCACAAATACAAGATGAAGTCTGAGAAACCTCGATGTCCGAAGATTTGCTGTGCCCTTTCAAGGAAGCAGGCATGAAAAAACTAATTGAACCAGGAAAACACTTTAGGAGTTATTGTTTTAAGAAACTTGACAGGAGAAAGAACAAAGTCATTGAAGTTGATGAGGGAAGTCACATACCGGTGTTTGTTGTCCTCTTCCTCATCTCCTATCCTATAAAGCAAGATTCCAACAGTAAAAGGTTAGCATGCCAAAATTTCAATTCAAGCATGCTGTAACACAAAAAACATGATGAACTTGCAGAAAATTAATACAGAGATCAAAGGAAGCACAAAAAGGCATGCATAAAATCCCTTTTGCAATTGACAATTTTTTCCTCCTGCCTTCTGATAAGCGAAGCTGTAAGTGTTTACTATAGATTTTTTGTCTTCTAGGATAAAAGATGGGATGTGAGGGGGCAGACAGTGTCCTACTTTCAAAAAACTTGTGCTTTTATAGTGTTTAGAAGAAACAGAACAACGAGGGAGCATATTACCCATGAAAAATTAGAAGAGCACACGAGACAGTGAGAGAGAGTTTGAACTATCCCAAACTGATAATTACCGAGTTAGAAGCTTAGCAATTAAAATCAAACACAACGCTTAGACAATTTTTTTTGGCCGTTTCTGTTGTCTGGGTGGTTGTTTTTTCGTTTGTTTTACCTGCGAAGCAATTTGGCCTTCAATTCTGCCTTCGTCTCATTCCAGGCATCTAGTTCTGGGCTAGTCAGAGCCGTGGGCTTCATATGGTCCAGGACAGCAATGTCTTTTCCTTGTTTCCATAGATCGTAACGTTCTGGTTGCAGAACCCTCACAAAGACATCCATGGAAATCTTCACCATGTCTTTGCGGCAAGTACACTGCAAGAGATTTCCAGACACCAACACCATGTCAGATCAGAGGAACTTTTCCTTTTCTCATCAGCTGAGCTTGCCTTCCTCCAGAGGCAAGCTGGCACTCTGCAGGCTTTGTCTGTAAGGCCGACCGTGGGTTACACAAGCAAGTGCACTGACACATACGTCGGTATTTCAACTCGAAAAGCATCGCCTCCACCTGCCCTGGGCAAAAGCAGAGAGAGCACAAGCTGCCATGTGCTCCAAGGTACCTGAAGACTCTGTTCCCCAACGTTTTCTTCTCTAAGCCCACCAAAACCAAGTTAGAACTTTCTTATAAATGCTACCCGGTGTATATATTACTCATCTGCTGTCTTACAGTCATTAGACAGTAATAACTTTGGTCAGTACAGACCAGAGGTCTGAGTTGGAGCTCAGACCTCCATTTCCCCTCTCAGCCAGTCTCTTCTGGAGTTTCTCAGGCTGAAAAGAGATTAGCAACACCACTTTGTAACTGAAAAAGCCTTAAAGGAACAAAAGCTTAACCTAATGACCAAGGCAGTTAAACTTCATAATTGCACGTCAAAGATGTGGCATATAAATCCTTCACTAGACAGTAAATTGCAAAACCAAAAATTAAGCACATTTTGCTGCCGGCAACGCAAGATGGTTTGAACAGACGGACAAGATCTGTTCAGCTGTGTCCAGCTTGCAAAAATTAACTGGTTACTTAGCAAAAGACGGTAAAAATAGTGGAGTGGGAGAAGAATCAAAAGAGAAAGCAGGAACGTACCGATGCCACTGGATGCAGGTAATAGCCAAGACACCGGTTTGGCAATAATATTATTCAGGAAGCTCAGCCCACACAAAAATGGAGAATAAAAATACAGATGTGCGTCATGGAAAGCGAGCAGCCAGCCACCCTACAGCAGGCGCCCTGGCTGCTCTCCATTTTCCGAGCTGATAACACTGCATCGAATAAAACCTACCTGTACGTTGAGCAGGCTTTTAAAAATCAGAAGAGAAACATTGGTGATTTATAACTAACGAATTATCACAACTTGGCTCCCCAGTGCCCCGATAGAAGGCCTAAAGCAGCAAAAAATATCAAAATATTCCTTAACCTCCAGCAATTAACACACAAAGCCCCAGCCGCATTAAATTACTTTTACCTGTGCACTTCAGGAGACTAACCAAAGCACACGTAGAGCAATAAAAAAAGGTTAAACCAACAACATTCTGCATTTAACCCAAATATGCCTAAGCCAAAGAAAACATGCATCTTTCATCTCAAGTAGTGTACGTTCATTAAAATTAACCTCTGGAATGACACCCTTGCCATTGGATTCATCTACACAAAGACTAGATACAGTTTTTTTTACTTGGATTCTGTTTGCTCTGATGAAGCTCAGGATTAATGGACTGTCTTTCTTCCAAGGAGATTCTCACCCTGGACGCAGACACCAGGCTGAAGGAGCATCTGTTCTTTACGAGCTTCGAACTCAAAGGCAGCACAGGATTGAGAAGGACACAGCAACACAGCAAAGTCCCCTCGTCTCATGGGGGCTGCATCTGCAGCTTTGCTGGGGGCTGTGAAAAGCGGGACCCCTTCTTAATTTTGCTCTAAGGTTCAAAGCATTGCTTGGCAGGCACCTGCGCTAAATTGCCTTTCAACTTCAAGTTGAGATGAGGTAATTTAGCCACTTTGCAGGACTTTTTAAAGCTGTTTCACCCTCCCTCTGTACCTTTTCAAAACTATTCTATCCTTTTTCCTCACAGAAATGCATGAAATTAAATGTGTATCTTTTCTTCTTTCATTTTTCACTACCGTTATTAAAAGCCTTATGGCTTCTCAGGAAGCTATCGAGAGAGAAAAGGATTCTTTCCGTGCAGTTCTCAGCTATCCCACTTCCCCCAGCCCCTGTTTCTCATTTGGGCTACCTGCAGCCCTGCTACGACTTGGAAAGCAGCAATCACTGAGCGCGTTGAGTGGGAAGAAGTATTTATGGCCAGGCACTTTCAGGAAAACCCGATTCATTTAATGAAAAATAGTGCAGGAAAGAAAGGCTGGAAACGCAATTTGGCCAAAGAATGGCAGGCCCACAGCTGGCGCCCATGTTTCAAATTCCTGCCCAGGCAGAAGCTTCTCACCAGCACCTCCACAAACACATGCTTAAGGGATTTGTGCTGAGCACATTCTCAATCACTTTTCCTTAAGAAATGTTAAAAGCGCCTGTGTACTGCTACAAAGAGGAATGCAGAAGAGCACCCCACAGCATACATCGCCGGTGAGCTATGGAGATTGACCTCCTCTGCCTTTACGGATATGAAAAAGAGCTGAAGAGAGGCACAGCCCACTCCCTGATCCCGACCTGGCACCAAGGTGCTACGAGCACGCAGATGTCAATCCCTTCAAATCAAGCGGAGCAAATCCTGAGTCGGACAGGTCTCCAGGTCTCCAGTGCAGTCTCCAACACCACAGAACCACCGGCAGCCTGAAAGGCTCACAACAACGTGAAATACACACAGATCATCGTGGCACCACGTACTGAGCTAACTGGATGCTGCTCCTCACGCTGCTACTCAGAGAAACGACACCGTGGGCTGCAATCTCCAGCACGCCGCAACACCAGCAGCCTGCAGTAGCCAAGTTCCTTTCTTCATACACAAATCTAACATGATGTATGTTTATATTTCAATTTTAATTTAATTTTATTGCTTTCACAGTAGCAAGCATGAATAATTTACAAAGCCTTTTTCCTCTGGGGCTTCTCCCAGATCATGCAGTTATATTTCCTCAGCTGCTGCAGTTCTGTCACATTCATGCTCCCAGAATGGCCAGGGCAGGGTATTTTTCCATACCCTTCCCTCAGACACAGCAGCAAGACCCTGCTAACACAGCAGACACCATACAATTGCAAAAAGGAACGTGTATGTATGTATTAGGGGTGGGAGAGGGAGCAGGAAGGGAGACTGGAGAAGGACACTGCGGGGAAAAAAGGGTGAGAAGATTCCTTTGCAGCTAATTACCTGCTCTGCTGTATTAGAACAGGAAAAAAGAGCAAGCCTGTGTTTCCCTGTCAATGACAGCCATTCCCATCAACTGCCCGTTTTCAAATACACAGAATCATATTTGTTCGGAATGTTCCAAGTATGTGATTTGGCCATAAACACACAAGTTTTCTAAGACGTATTATGCCTACACCACCACCCCCATCTCTCTTTATCCCAATCTCCGGGGAACACAGCTTTCATATTCCATTTCTCTCCCCCCTCCCCTCAAATTCTTACACTTTACTACTCCAGCATTATTAAAATTCGCAGAAGCAACAATATAAAATGAACATGACTACACTTACACAACCACTAAGGAGAGATAAGAAACCTCGTTTTCTTTATGTGAGCGAAAACTGAACCACAAAGTCCCCATTCAGGTATTCCAGAAATTCCTACTACAGATTTCCTTCCTTTCTTTTGGCAGCATAACACGTACTGGTCGTAGACCTGTGAAAGATCTAGAAGTGATATGGTCACCCAAAGCACGGACCACGACTAAAAGGCAACATGAGGGATGTGCTTGTCATATCAAACTGGCAGGTGAGAAATGTAAGGAACTCTGAGATCTAATCAAACATCTTGGTGCCTCTTCTCTGCCTCTCCCCACCTGGTAACCAGACTGCCACACCGACCTGCTCAGGAACAGCATGGCTGGAGGAGTGACAGATCAAACAACAGAGTATTTGTCATCAAGGAGGATTCATCTCCAAGGACCAGCTGCAAGTTCTGAGGAAAGTGGCAGGGGACAGAAAACAGAACAGTGTTAGGGGCAGTTTCCCTCACTTCCCAGCTATTACCACTAAACTGAACCCCATCTGTTCTGTAACATAGAAAGAGTTAATGTAAAACAACCCTTCTCCTTATGTAGGAATAGTCACAAAAATGATCTACATAAATTGGCACATCTGGTTCTCATAGAAAAAAACCTCACATTTAGATGAAGTCAGGGCCTGTTGCAAGCACAGTTGTTTAAGACCCAGCTAGCCTCCCACTTTGCCTTAATGGAAGTTTGAACAGAAAAAAAACACCACAATGCACTCAAAGATAAGTTCTTTCAGCTATTATGCCGTCATTAAACGGAAAACCTAAATCTTTGCTTAACGTTTTTTCATCTGCTTCTTCCTAGTGATGAAGCCTAAAAGCAGGGAAAGAAAATGATGGTTATGTCCAAAAGGTCAGAAAATTCTTGCTGTATGTTACAGGAATACACACTGCTCACACAGAGAATGCTCCTAAACGTCTCCCTATGAATTGCCAGGACAAGACACAAAGCTTCAGCTTTTGGCAGAAAGACAAAATCCTCCCAGTACGATGCTTTTAAACAGCTATCCAACTGCTTATCCGAGTACAGATGTGTTCCTTGAGATCTAGTTAATACTCAGTCAGTATGAGAGAAAAAAATAGTCTGCGCTCTGGTTTATTTCCCTTCCCTTCAGCCCAAAGTCACATTTCCACTCAGCCCCTTAGCGAGCATTGCTCCCACAGACAACCAAGTTTTCAAAAGTGACAAAAAGCACACAAATTGCAGCTGGGTGCCTAAAAGATGAGCATCGGGCATTCTGCAAGTCACTGAGGAGTTAAACTTTGAAAAGAAGGAGAAAAACCTCAAATGCTTAGTTCGTGTGCTTAATGGTTGATAGTTGAAAGCTTGTGGGAAGGGAGATGAGTCTTGACCCCCTGTTTCTACTCTAATTACAAGCATTGCTGTAAGTCTCAACAACAAACCAGTTCATTAGGAAACCCACTGGAAACCCTCCACAGAGTTTCATAAACAAAACAATTAGGCAAAGACTTCCAAGGACTCCCCCTGGTCTCTGGCCGCAGGGCACGCTTTCTCCTCACTTGCTTCCTTCACTTGCTGCCATAATGTTCCGTGCAGATTTCTGTGGGCAGAAGAGCTGGGGAAATGGCAAGTGGTGGTAGCTGGGGAGGCAGTTTTACCCCACTCCTCTGCAACACTCAAAATGCAGTATAAAATGTTATGTGACATGCTTTATGTTAGGCAAATACAACAACACTCCATCCAACTCACAGGTTTCTGGAGTTACATGGAGACGTGTCAGCCTTTCTCCCCCAGGCTATCTCACCACTTCTGCCAGAATCACCTTTTTTTTTAAGCTCTTCTACTATTCTGTAGACTACACCTGTACAGTTGCCAGCTACTCCTGAATCTCTCTAAAAATGATGGAACATTTTCCTGGGAGATGGACGCAACCCCAGTGGGTGAGGGTCCTGCATTGTGTCTCTGATAAGGCTAAAAGGACCAAGAAAGAAATTCATCACTCTCAGCAACACTTCCAAAAAGGGACTCGGTGAAATACCAGCTCCTCTGTGTTTGGACAGACTTGCTCCAGTACAAGGAACAACCGACATAAGACCAAGTCATAACCACTGGATGAGAGCCTACAGTGAACACCATGTTGAGGTTATCTCGAGCTATTATTTCTTCCGCATCATAAGCTTTGTGGATGGTAAAAGAAGTCTACGACCGAGCACTTTTGCTGGCAGAAAGTATGTCGTATCAGTGGGTCAGCACCGTGCTCGTGCACTAAGGGAGCAGCTACCATGCACTGACATGGCTTAGCGAAGTTCTACAGCTCTGAAGTGACAGATGCACCAGACAATTCCTGCTAAGTCAGTGCAGTTAGCCTTTTATCCTCCTGTTGGATCAACTCTTTTTGTTCGTTTCACTTAAAAAGAAAGCCAAAAGCTGTGATGGTTTGTAGGCCTGTGATATGACAGATAAAGCAGTAAAATCCACCATTTTGTATACCTCGTATGGCTAGGAAAATCTACAGGCAGTTTGTAGAAACACGAATCATTTCGTTTGGTGGAATATCAAGTGTTGGTATCTAAAGCGACAACCCAAGATCTGCCTCCAGCACACTGGAATTATTTTCCTTGGTAACAACGAGTATTCCTCAGTGACATTTTTCAAACGGACAAGAAGCTGAGATTTGTTTGTTGCATCTCCAAATGATATAAATTAGAATCAAGGGAGGGCTGATGTATAAATAAAGGAGGCAGGAGGCTGTCTATCAATCCTAAAAGAAACAGCAATCGAGGCCCCTCTGAAAACTGCACAGCAAAAGAAGCACTTCTCTCTCTTTCTAGTAATAATCTGCATTCACCTGCATGCATTCTCGAAGCAGCTGGAGGGTTTGGTGGGTTACAGAGCAGAGGTGAGATCTGAATCCTGACGAGTGAGATTAGGAAGCGTCCTCAAAGACCCTGCAACAGAACCTGCTGACTGAACCTGCCAGTAGGGAACCGAGCTGCAAGAAAATCAGGAGCATGGCTGTCAGGAAAGACAAATAATTAAGCCAGGTGGAGTTTAAAAAATTAGAAGATGTTGTTCATAAGCAATCTACTACTCTAAGCACGCTAAAATAAAAAGTGGGCTTTATTTTTAAAAATGTTCTTTCTGCACAGAGCGAAGAGACAGAAGGTTAACAAATGTTGCCCTTGGAGGACAACAAAAAGAAAAGGTACCTGATGAGAAAGTGTGATGTGAATTCACAGCTACTTTACACTTTTACACTGCCTTCCCAAGTTCTAACATCATCATTTCTGCAACTCTGGAGCAGAATGCACTATTATTTATTCATTCATATGGCTAAGACTGCTCTTCTTCCTTTGTATCTAAGCCCCCATGTGTCACCCGTGAAGCGATTCAGTGGAGCAACACCAACAGCCCAGGAAAGCACAATGCTACAGCTGCTTTCAGAAGGGATTGTGATGGCCTCGCAGTCCTACTGTCCCCAAAGCCCGATGACCCCAAAGCCCCAGCTCTGACACATGAATGATTGGGGCTGGTAGCCTTTACCAGGGACTCCACGTGGCAGGGAAGCTGAGCAAATAAGCTGCAGGGAGCACATTCTTCACACAGCTATTTACTTGCAGCCACAAAGCACACTGCCACCTCTGTGCTATAAATCACGGGGTTAGTGAGGCAGTGAGAGGGGGGGAGACTGGCAGCCCAGCCACATCAGGACCTGACGGGCTGAGGGCAGTTCCCGGAGAGGCACCCCGAGCTGGCAAAGTCATTTCCAAGCAGCATTTGGGAAGCCAAGAACAGCATGCTTTACACCTTCCAGTAATTAAGCTACAAGTAAATCAGACTGAGCAATCTTGTAAAGCAGATCCCTACCAGTTCAACGCCTTAAGGGTGAGGACAAGGGGTGAGCAGAGCAGGGAAGATGCCTGAAGTCCTTTCTGCCCCCACTGCCTGCCCTGATGCATAAAATGTCCTATTAGGGGGAGTCAGGTCCTGAGCAGCTCCTGGTGACCTGGACTGGGCGCTGCAGTTGCTTGTGTACCCCTTCTTCCAGGGCTGGCCAGAAACTCAGCTGGTACCACCCAGCCCAAAGCCTGAAATCCCCAAAACCTCCAGATTTTGTGATTACAGACCAGTATTTGTTCTTCCTTCCTTAGAAAAATGCTGCCAAGCAACCTCCCAGTCAGTACTTCAGAAGGAGATCTCAGAAAAGAGCTGATAAAACGAAGCGCTGAGAAAACTTCAGAAAAATAACTGGCTCCTTCCCACCTTAACCTGAAAGGCACTGTAAAAATTCCTTTTTATTGCAAAGAATCAGTGTTTTTTGGAGAGTAAAGCATTAGGAATGTTTACAAATAACACCAGAAAATAACTACCAAAAAGGGGAAAGATTTTATACAAGAGCATTTTTTGAATCTGTCTTACAAAAGGGAACTACGAAAATGCTATTCCATATTAGATTTTTTTTTTTAATTTTTTTATTAGTATTCTATGCTTAAAAGGTCCAATTAGAATCAGTTAAGGCATACATACAAAGTAATGCAAAAATACAAGTTTTATTTCCCCTATTTCAGAGACCAATTTTATGGCACTACCAAGCAGTTTCTGCATAATTCTCAGGAATTTTATTTCTTGGGAAATAAAGGACATCTTTCAAGAGAAAACCTACTAGCATATGAATAGCGAGGAGAAGCAAGCTTCAATTTTGCAATGACAATTATATGCCAGGCAACTTTAAATCACAAACACTCCAAAAGTAAATTTGAGATCTGTTATTCCATTATTATTTTTAAAACGCACACCAAAAAATAAAAATAAAGCTCCGCCGCAGAAGCGACAGTTTGGAAACAACAAGCTATGCAAAAGGCCATAGTGTAAGCTCCAAAAGGCACCTCTCTTGGGGATGCCTTTATGTAGCAGTAAAATCCAAACAGAAGTCTTACTCGTCTTCGCCTTCTCGCCAGAGAAAGCAGTGAGCAGCAGAGGACTGAGCTGCGCTGGAGCGGAGGTCTCTCCTGGAATGCGCTGCAGGAGGAGATGACGGCTACTTATTTCAGGACACAAAGTGTAGGATTTGGGAAGGAGGGCAACTTGACCCCATTTTATACTGAGAGAGATAATTCCAGCACTATCTCTGGAGTAAATAAGAGATAAAATGAAGGTATGAAAATGTCAACCGATGGTAACACAGACGCTATCATCCAGGAGTGTCTGCTAGTAATATAAAGGGAAGAGCAAGAAATTGTTCCCCTCCCACCCACTTATTTCCAGTCCAGTTTGTAAAAAAAATAGAAAAGCCAACCTGGGAGACACACTTGAATTTCTTATAAAATTATATACTCTGAAAGTGGCTTTTCAAACCAGAGGAGACTTATAGGCCGCCTCGACTTCAAGAAGGACACTTTACTAAACCAGTTGACGTTGAAAGTGTTGGTTAGTCAAATACGCTGCTAAGACCACCCTCAGCCTATTGATGGTTGCATCCAGGAGTTTTCAGATACAAACTGAACCAAAAAACAATGCAGAAAGCAACTGCAGGCTCATATAGAGGGGAAAAAAAATGACAACAACAAAACCACACCACAAACACAAAGCACACTGAACAAACCCAAACCTAATGGTAGGGAATGAGAACGATCATTCACTGCCTTTCATTCATCAGCCCTTTTTCAACAAAAAAAATTAATGGTAGACAAACGACTGAAGAGCACCAACTACCGAGTACAAAGGAAAGTGTTTCTCTGTAATTTCCAGGCTCTGCCTGTGCAGGTAAACATTAACTACAGCATACGAAAATAAAACCATCCCCATTCAACTGCATTATTTAATTGATAATATGAAGGCCTAAAGCAGAGTATTCAGATTACAGCTGACCCCTGACATTGTGCCACTATCTGTAACTCCTTGAAAAACCCTTTAACTCCTTTTTCTGAATCTCTTCGTACCTCACCCATTACAACAGCCCGATGTTGATGTTAGCCAGATAGGGCCGTATCTTAAAAAGGACATCTCCTGCTAGAGTTTGATCTCCACATTTTAACAAAGAATGCTGAAATGAATTACCATTAAATATTTGGAGAGACCTAGTGATGACTGCACTCCAGGATGACCTACGGGAGCCCCAAGATTAACTGAAGGTCTCCCTCCCACCTGTAGAGTAGCTGACAGATGTAATATTTAGCTGCTGCTTTCTGCATGGATTAAGCGAAGCAGGAACTGTGGTTGGTCTTAAAGTCAGTCACCTTGACTGGAAAGAAGTCGGCTGCAACAGAAGGTTCCTTGAGGACTGGTGGGAGACATTTACAATGACAGTAAATGAGGTAACAGTTAAAGAGCTGTTAATTCTTATACTTCTGGGCACAATGTCCAGCTGCAGGCAAGATGTCTATTTCCCAGTGGTACAGCACCACGTAATTAGAGACCTGAGGTAAAGGAGAGTGTTATAGCCTTCCTCTGAATCGAAGCAGATTGACATTTTTTAAGAAGTGGAAGCAACCAGTCCTGAGGATTTAAATATATCATGAGCAGTGACAGGAATGTTGTCCACCACATACCAGCACTGAGGCTAGAGTAGCACTCACCACACAGATCAGCAAGTCAGACTTCAGAAGCAAACACCTGCTATAAATAAAAAGCTGAAACAAAACCAGGGCAAGCACAAGGAAAGAAACCTGAGAATTCGGCTGAACGCTTGTGGCAACCAATGTGCCAAAAGCCTTCAGTTCTCAGATTTCCCACCTGAGCTTGGGGCAGGCTAAACATAGAGGAGACACCTGATAGATGAAGACAGTAAATGGTAAGAGATCATTGTCAGAGATGGTTACAGCTTGCATCTAAACACGTGAAGCCCAGAAGGAACATCCCCATGACCATTGTAGGCAGATGAACACCCGTCCAATTCCTTTATGTCATCTTCTCCTGCACAGTTCTGAAAGGGACTCCACAACCTCCCCACTAGGTTCTGAACCAGACAGCTGATTTCTTCACCCAAGGGTTCTCCAAGCCAATTTCCAATGGCATTTTTAAGCATCTGTTGATCCTGGTTACGAGTTTACACAAATACAAGCACACCTACCAACTATCCGTTTCCTACACCACTCTGCAGCCATTTCGTTTTTTGCCAGTGCTGACGCTCGTTCTACAATTCGAGCAGAAATGGTGTCTAAGAAGCTGATCTTTAAACTTCGCTGCATTCGTCATGTATTTTTACAGCCTAGGCAGGTTCCATGGTGGTTAGCAGAACATTTCATCTGTTTGGCAGGCAATTAGCATGGTTCTATCTATGGTTTTTGGAGGTAAGCCATTACCTTCCTGTCTCTTACTCTATGCCATTGACATGTCTCACTCTATTCATAGCTCTGAAAAAAGCAGAATTCAAATTTAATCCCCAGGATAACGCCCAGGAGAACATTAAAACTGTCTAATTTTGAACCTTACCTTGTCACCAATCTCACAAGTACTGGCAGGACAAGGAGAGAAGAAGAATCACTTTACAGCCACCTGGTTTCACTGCAGTAACACTACGGACCTATGGAGCATCACCTACTCAAGAGTTTCTAAGAATGCTAAAAATGACCATATGACACGAAGAAAAACCTGCTCTGATGTAGGCAAATATAATCGATTTGTGCCTGACAGCACAGAAATCAATATAGCCATTTCTAAATTTAGCAAAGCTGCAGCAGTTAACCAAAAATTGCACTCCTGGATGTCTCTCTCCCTGAATTCTCTTCTTAAATGTGCAGGCAGGTGGGGTGTAGAGAGTCAGCTGATGTTCCATTAAAGTTCCTGTTTAACTTAAAATGGGATTTAAATAAACCTTTTGCCCTCACTGTGTAACAGCATTCATACCTCATCTGGAGCCTGATAGTAAGGTATCAAAGGGTTAATTAACATGTATGCAATGTGTGGTTTAGGTAATATTAAATGGAAATCTCTGAACAGACAAGTGTCAGCAAGTGCAATGGAAATAAATTGGGCATCTCCTTCCACACTTCAACTTTCTCTCCCTAGATTTGCTCAGAGCTCTCTATGCTGCTTGTTCAGTAATTTCACGCTACGCTGCTTAACAATGTAAGCATGGAGGCTCAATCTAAAACTGCACTTCCCAAATGTCACTTGTTTGTGAACACATGGCTGAATCCAAAATTGCTTTTAATATTAGAGTGGTGCCTGCTGGCACTGCTGTAGTTAAGGGTCTGTCAGAACTTCCCCGATAAACCCCATTTTCTGGGGTGTATAACCACGACCATTTGCTACAGACAAGCCTGGCAGACAAGGTCACAACAAACTAACTTTATTTATTTATTTACTTATTTATTTAACATTTCCAAACCAAGTTTGCTTGGCCATTTTTGACTGTAAGACACTTAATGCCAATTTGAGGCCTCTCACAGTTCTAGGTTTTTCTTAACATCTCCAGCTCCAGAACAAATTCAAACGGACAACTCCCAGTCCACCTCCACGTGGTCTCAGAGCCCACAGCTACTACCTCATAGTCTGCTTTAACACCTTGAAGGACTCCAAAAAGATTACAAACACCAACCCTGGATTCGCATCCTTGAACACTGGCAGGGGACAGCAGGGACAAGTACATGACTTTTAGGTATGAGGATTTTTCTGTTCTGAGAATCATTTCAGTTGCACTCTGAATCTTCTAGCAATTCAGAGGTATGACCTGGCTGGCACAGTGAATGTGGGCATTTTATACTTCATGGCACAGCCACTAGCATGCCTAACGTTAAATGCTTTTACACCACTGTGGTTTCAGAAATAAAATAATAAAATCTATTTGTTTATTTTAGAAAAGGAGAGTGCTCAGGTGCCTAACTTGTTGGCTAACAGCAGACTTCTTGAAACTGTGGGCTGAATATTACTGAAAAACTAAACAAGACAGACACTTCACCTGTCAGTAACCCAAAGGGCTAAACTTGCTTTCTGTGGATAAGCTTCTTGGACACTGAGCGCTGCGATGTTTGATAGTCAAGGACTGCCTGCCTGCAGTTGCTGAGGCAGGATATAAATACCAAGAGATGGAAAAAAGCAGAAAAAAAAGGCTCCTGTGGGGTAACAACCATCTTCCTTTCCTAGTTGCCTTAATGATGCTCACTAATTAAAAAGGAAAACTAGGAAGAAACAGCATGGCTTTTTTCATGATTCTACAAGATCCCTCACTGTCTGCAGTGCCAGAAACAGCACTAGCTTCGAGAAGCAGGAAGGAGTGACTGGCATTAATCACAAAGCAACCACTCAGGCTAATTAACACACAGCAATGATCACTTCTGAATATAATTATGCGTGCAAAGTTTCAGCTTGGGCCGAATGTGGCGGAAGGCATCACAGCACAAAGGTGAAGGGTTAAAGACAGCATTTTCAACGAGCCTAGGATCCCAAAGCGGAGAAGAGAGTGACTACATTCAGTAATCATCTACCTTTCTTAGAATATAAACCCTGGTAAAGGAAAAATGGGCATCATTACAGTGTTCCACAGATTGAGGCACAGACGCACTTGCAGCCCATTTTCAGTGGAGTTGGTTTTGCCCAGAACAAAGCATTAGGATGCATTATGAAACCTGCAGAGTCACGCCGAGTTGATAGAAGAAAAATAAGTGAAGGAGATGATATAAATGCTATTCTAGAGTGAAATCTAAGTCTGCCTTTCTGGAAAGGAACATCTGAGGCAATTTTACACTGCTACCCCATGGCAATCATTTATCCTTTCCCCAAAGACTGTGTGGAACTGATCCCTAATTTAAAAATTCACAGATTTTATTGAACCAGTTATGCTGCACTGCATCACATCTAATGTACCAAAGACATCAATGCATTAAAAACAACCCATTTAAGGCAGACTTTCAAAAAAAGAAAAACCATATTAATCAGTTTGAAATATATGCCCATAGCTGCTAATAATTCACATTTAAAAACCAGAGAAGGCAGTATGCATTCTTTCATGAAAAACTGCCAGTGCCCTCGGAACTGTCCAAAGTAACAAAAGCATACAAGAAATTTGCCCTCGTGAAATAGCCATACACAGCCATTCCAGCACGATTCTCCTCCTCAGACATGACTCAGCCCTTTTGTACCATGCTGATGGTAGAGAAATTCAAATATTTTCAGGAGGTTATTGCTATATTCCTATGAAAGTTTAAGATGTCTCCAGCTTATTCCTTCTCCTTCGGCATGTGCCTAATGAATTGTACTCAGTCATATCAGTCACCTTATTCAGTGTGAAATACAGTTGGGATAATTCAGAAAACTAATCCAAACTTATTAGTTTCCAAACAACCTCTCCACAAGGTGCATGTACATTCAGCAGTCAAGAAAGTCATTACTATGCCCTTAAAATGAGGTGAATTATTAACAAGAACAAAACAACAACATGGAACAATGAAAGAGTATATCCTCAAAACAACTTCAGTTTTGGTCAAAAGGACAAGTCCCCCACTCAATCATTTTTATTTCATGAGCTGGTGGTCATAAGTAATCCCTCATCCAAACAGACACCTACTTGGGTTGCCATTTTTCCGTAGTCGATCCACCGCAAAGTGGCAAAGTTGGTAGACTCGGCACAGTTGAAGCCATGATTGAAGCCAGCATGGTAACCGTAAGGGAAGGTAATCATGAACTCTCCAGCTTCCTGGGTGATCTAAAAAACAAAAAAGGAAGACATAGCCCACAGATCAGTTGAAATAGGAGTTTGAGAACAGAGTTAAATCTCTCTGGTTAAATCTCTCTCTCTCAACTGGAGGGGAGGCAGAAGAGTCACTGCCAACTCTTGGCTAAACCTGGAACAACTTCTTGTTAACAGCAGAAATACCAAAGTAATTCTACTCATGAAAAACGACAGTACAAAGGATGGAAGCCGTCACAAGACCTGAACTCTTTTGAGTCAAAGTTACAGAAAGGACCCAGCAGTTCAGAAGACCAGCACAATCTTTTGATGGTCATCACTTCAGCTTATGTTACATCCAAACCCATCTTCATACTCCTTGCTAGTTGAGACAAGGAAATTGGATTTCCCACCTAAACATCCACTCTGTGTTGCAGTGTCCTGCTGAAATACATGCTACTTTTCACTGTATTTATTTCCTCACTCGTATTTGTCATTCTTATTCCCATTTGTTCACCCATTAGTCAAACAACCTAAAAATTACAGCTCACCATTTGTCTACTCACATAAAATTAAAACAGTAAGCAAAAAGATTGAAAACTGCAGATTACAGCTGTAATCAGAAGCCGATCAATTCCCACCACTTTTAGAAAATCACCTTTTAAAAACCTACAAAGAGGAGACATCGGGGAAGATAGAAAGGTAATTAAACACAAGCACACATTTTAAGAACAACTGGCAGCAGCACAGCACGCTTTGAGCAATCCTCCCGGGCCAGCTCGCCAGCTTACCAAAGTGTATGATAGCATCTCCCTTCGATAGACAGAAAAGAGGCAAAATTTGTCCTTCCCCTGTCTTTCTAAACCAGAAGTGCTGACCAGGCTTTCATAACAGCCACATGACGCTGCTGGATTATTCCCAACAGCACAGCAATTCGGAGCCTACAGAGGTTTTGAAGAACTTAGACCTAAAAACACAAGGATCGGTCCACATAGAAAATGTGAGCAGAAGTTAAAATATTTACCCGCTACGCTGATCAAACACCTAAACCTGCTAATGCTATGAACGTTAGCAGCATAAAAAAAAATAAAAAATAGAAAAGAAAAGCTCATATGACAACACGAGAAGCTTCTGGATGAGAGGTGCCGAAGTCCGGTCTGCAGCCAGCTGCACGGCGCGTTCCCCATCCAGCCCCCTCCATAAATCAAAGCAGAGCGGTAGATTGCTAACTTCAGAAGACGGAAAGATTATGTTTCTGTCACGAAATCTACATCCTGGTGTCTTCATTTCAAGCCCGCAGTGTATGTCCTCCATGTCACTGCTGTCAACATTATCCCTACAATAAATTAGAAAGCACTCGAGATGATGGATAGGCCATGCAGAAAAGTAATAACTATTGAAAGAAAGCCAGCACAAACTGCCACTCATGGAGAAAGCCCTAAATTTACTGACTTCTGCAAGCTCTTGAAGAATAAATGGAGAAATCAATAGGAGATTACAGAAATACACATTTTTAATTATTAAAAAGCCCTAGTATTGATCTGCTTCTTTTTTTCCAGAAGTAAATACCATTATAGAGATTTATAAATGTGTGCTTATTCACTTCATTGAAGTCTGCCAAGAATTTAGATGAAGGGATCCTATCTCTGTTTCTAAAGAAAAATGGCACACATTCCCTGTCTCTGAATAATAGCGATCCTCCTTCAAAAGCTACTATTTCAGGACAGGGGTTATTCAGATACAGGCTGCTCTGCCTTAAGAGATCTCCTCCTCCTCTTCACATTTAAAAACAACCAGCGGCTGCCAGAGAGTTGAGAGAATCTATCACAAATACACATTTTCACCCCGCGCTCTGTAAATCAGGATTAGGAATTATGTTTCTTTAGGTAAAATGTTAATAATCCCCCTTCCTTTAAAATATAAAGCTTGGCTTTGACATGCACTAGCCTCTCCTATTTTTTGGGGGGAAAAAAGAAAGAAACAGATAAAAATCAGATTCTTGGCATTCAGGTAGCACACATTTAAAGGTTCTACATATAATCAGCATGAAGGAGACACCAGACGTGAATCTGTAAAAAACCTTCACGTCGCAAATCAAAAGATTCAGAGCAGGAAGCATAGCTAAGTGGGAGAAGGCTTTTTACCAAGCAACAAATTAGAAATTTCTTTATTTAAAGCACTTCACACCCCGTGCCTCAAACCATACAGAACAGTAAAGCTGACCTGGGATACGCTTGGAAGGAAAGCTTTCCTTTACTGACTTTTTTACGAACTCTTTTGCTCCTCTTGCATGGTTATTGATCAGAAACCACTTAACAATTATCAGTCAATGCCACTTTCCACAAAAACATGGAAAAGCAAACACAAAGATGTATCACTCCGGAGCAAACTCTGCCCACCTACAACATTTCAACTTTTGAAGTCTGACAAGAATTTCCTTCCTGTTCTGACCCCCCTGCAGGCACAAGAGCACCGCCCAAACACGCCACCCGAATGGCACGGCAGAAATTAATTCCCATTTCCTGTTCTCTTCCGTTCCACAGGATGGGATGCCAGCAGGGGGCTGCACCACAGACTTCACTTACAATACCTAGGTTGCACCAACAGGTACTTTTTAATCATTGTTATTTTCAACTTCTTTACATAAGCAGTGACCCCTTGTTAGGCTCTGTTCAATGTGTTCTGGCACCACTTATGAAGCTGTTTGAACCAGAAGCTGTAAGAAAAATACCATTAATAGCAGCAAGACACAGCATTCAACTGATACTGCAGCAGAAAAGCAGCAGAAATTCTTGAACTTCACCATTTAAGTGATGTTTAGGCCAATAAAGATAAGGTCAGACAAACTTTTCAGATCACACTGACTACAGGTTTTGTACTCTTTTGTTAGTATGGTTGGAATAGACATCTTTGAGCCTCCATCATCTCCATCGAGGGGCATCTATCCATTGAGATGCCACTCACATTCCAATCTGCCCAGCTACTTCCCTGAAATTTGTAGAATTAAAATCCTTACCAAAAAAAAAATCAACAATCAGATCCCACGATTAGATATTTTCATTATTATTTTCAACAGTATGTAGCAGATATCAATATTTTCACGCTTGGGATTTGGGTTTCACAGATAGAATTACAAGAAAAATGGTTTGTTGATCTGTAAGAACAATTTAATATCGACCATCGTGTGCAAACTAGGCCAAGTCTAGCCAGCCACTGATGTTGAACCGTAAGCACCACACATTGCTTCACGCAAGTCTCCCCTGCACTGACAGCAAGCTCATCTGACAAGCCAGATGATCACACTTCAAATTTCATTCATCACAGCCTTCCACCAGGAAAAATGAAACAGTCCCTGGAGCAGTAAATTGAATGAATTCATGGTTTTTATGCTATAAAAAAGCCAAGATCTTTTACCTCCATCTCAAAGAATCACTAGGCTCATCAAATAGGCGCCATACTTCGTCTCAGGTGGACTAACTCTAGCAAGATCATGCTTAAAACTGATCAGAGCTCAAGAGTTCTTACTTAGAAAAAGAAGGGCATAAAATATCTAGAATGCGGATGATGCGAGGGGGTTGAGGTTGATTCAGTTTGATTCTTAACCCACCAGAGTTAAGAATCACAGCGTCTCCAACTCAATTCCCTTTCCCACACCCAGACAGGATCATACCCTAACACATTGTCTTAACCTCCCTGGCAGGACAAGAGCTCCATGCGCTGGTAACATGCAGAAGCAGTAGCTGCTTGATTGATTCTGCACAGATATGAAATCCGTGGTAAGCATGCTTGGCTGAGGAGATTTACTTCTTGTCCAGAGACTTTGAGAATAAGCATATTAAAGCGATCATGCCAAATAAACATGACCCAGCATTTCAAATAAGACGACTTAAAAGATACATGGATCCTTACTGGCTCTGTGTGGACAGAAGGCTTGTACAACAGGGAACCAGTACGTCTAACTCCAGCTTTTGATTCATACTGGATCCAGGAGAAAAAAAATAAACTTGCGTTCAAGAATTAGTTGTGAGTTATGCAGCCTATTGATAAGCCATAGCACCTGAATTAGAGTTTAGCCCTGTCTACCTGGAGAAGCTCTGTAAATGATGAAGTTACAATCTTTAAGTTAGCTCTTGTGAAAGGTTTTATGAATAGGAGGTACTTCACAAAGCATGTCCTAGACAAACCACAAATCCTCATTTACAGGTATCCAGCTGGTTTAAACTGATATGACACATTTAGCATAATAATGCATTTAGAAATTAAGCAAATTGCTCCCCAGGGGCTTGCAATGAATTGTTTCCTTAAAAGAGGGGGGTTGTGGTTTGCACAACTCAGCAGCTTACCAGCATCTCCAAAGCATCTTTTTGGTACATACCCGGTCAAAAGGAATGCCGTACTTCTTCAAGATTGAGGGCGAAATGAGGGTCATCTTGTGACGGAGGAAAGCGTCGCATCCCTGAGAGCTTCCAGGAAAAAATCCTGTGGAGACATTACAAAGAGGACTATCAGTTCTGGAGTGTTATATCCAATCATTATTTAATCAGAGATAAGATGACAAAATGAAAACCTGCCTAAATACTTCAGATAGATAAAAACAATAGGCATACGACTAAAGATGTCAGTAGTTAGCACATGCCTCGCTGTTTAAAATACCACATAAATCTTGTGGGGAAAAAAAATCGCACGTTGATGCACATAAGTGTTAATCCCATTCAAGTTGAGAGTTAGGTTGTAAATCATACATATTTGGGCATAAGCAACTTGGCCAGAGTTTCAGCAAAATCCTAACAAATTAAGAAACAGAACCTGGCTGTCTCACATTTGGGCTAGACTCTGAGCCACCCTTTTTCTGAATATGGACAAGGAAAAATTGACAAGCATGCACCATCTACTCCATACTGATATGTCCTTTTTATACCTTCTTTGATGGGCAGCTATATTATTCCTGGGAAAGTAACACAACTGTTATCAAACGATTCCAGAACGATCTGCCCTACATACCAGCCTAAAGGGAAAAAAAAAATAAGCATGCAGATGTTAATATGCAGTCAAAAGAAAGAGACAAAACAAAACAAATCCACTACAATGTAGTGGAAAAAGGGACACTTATTCACGGGCCACGGCAGTCACTCGTAAGTCTGGCAGAGCCAGCGTGATCTGACTCAGCATCTCAACAGTACGAAGTGCAAGTTCAACCAGAGCTACAAGATCCACACCAAGTCATTAAAACAAACCACAAATAATTAAGAGTAGGGTAAAAACCAAACAAAATTCTTGATGTCAGTACTGCCTTCCCCAAAACATCAGCAAGACCGATGTAAAAGCACTGTGTTCAAGACCATGTGTGCGGGTGATTCAATCAACAAATTACGTGTTTATAGGGATTAAAAAAACCACCACCATTTAGGAGAAAGAAAGAAAAAAAAAAGGCAACCAAGCTCTGGAAACAAAACTAATTGATGGGACATAATGGAAGGGGCTTCAGAAAGTGAAAAAAGGATTGCTGGATTCCAAGTTTTCTTATGTTTTTGTCCTAAAAGCATTTCAATTACAATTATGACTGTCTACTACCCAGTCTGTCATCCTTCTCTGCACTTCCTCTTTTTAATGCACAGTTTAAGTGGCTCTCATTAAAGCCACTAATAAAGAAGCACATTTTAAGTGATTAGCACCAATAACATGGCAACACATTAACATTCTCTCCATGGGCTCCACAACTCTCCCAGTGAGCCCATTTACAGCTCAGCTATTCATTTTCCATATTAATTGCACACTCATCTCTCCATAGTGAACCTCTTCATAGCATAGACCACTGATGCACAGGACAGGGAGGATGCCCAAGCAGTAATGCTGCTTCATTGTAGTTTTAAAGCATTACTCATCCCAACTTCCATAAGGCAACAACCAGCATAAAATAAATCATTGATAATTTGTGTCCGGTTTATTGCCAGCCATCACTGTGCTTCCAAAACTGATCATCAGTAAAATGAAGTTACAAACAGCAAGAGTCTTAATATTACCGTGTCAGACTTTGGTGTGATATTTCAGATTCTACAGAACACGAGTCATCTAGATTTATTAACTTTCTAATAGATGAAACAGTAGCTTCCATAAAACCTGACAAATGATTAAACAGAACTCTGCAGACCCGAAGTAACTTTGAAATACAACTTTTCCTGAGCAACAATTTTTAATATTAGTAATATTTAGGGATATTGTTTTCCTCTGCATTAAGAGACAATACAACCATGCCCTAGGAAATTTATACCCATTTATTCTATATTTATCCTACACTGTCAACTGATCCCTTCAACACTCTCCACTTTTTTATTCAAGTGAAAAACAATCTCTATAATGACAGTCAGCAAGAAACACCATTCCTATGAATACCTACTTTACCGATATTATTATTATTTTGCATCAGAATACATGCAGCCTTCCAGATCTTCCTGTCTTAGTACAGCAGTGCCTTTGCAGCATTATCTTCAACAACAGATTTAAATCATTAAAGCATGCCTCATCGAAGATGAAACGTGTAGATTTTGAGTTAATTATTCTGGGACAGCAGCTTTTTTTAGCTGGGCAGCACTCAGAACATTTGCAAGTACGCAAAAATAGCAACAAAGCACAAACACAACATCAACAAATAAAAATATGTATTTTTGCAGTCAGTCATCTTTCCTGAAGCTTCCACCATTACCAACTGGAAATCAGAAGTGCCCACACCAGAACACTGATGTCTGTGCTTGCCGTTCTCACCAAGGGCAGGAGGCAGCTTGCAGGATGACCTTGGCAGGTACTCAGGCAACAACACGCACACAGGGTTTTCGGCAGCTGAGGCTGGCACTTTGTAAAGCCAAAAATTACAGCCAGCCTGGTGAGAGGTGGAAGTTTATCACAGCTCAAGCTAGCCCTGCTTTCTGAGATGGACTTTATTGTACTAAGAAGATGAAGAGGGACGAGGCTGGAATAAAAGGCAAGCCGCCAAACACTGTGCATCATCACACAGGGAAGCAAGAACTCCCCTAGCTGTTCTCCATGAATGCTGTTGCTGCATTTGTAGGCACGTGCCTAGTTAAGATCAAAAGTAATCAATGCCAGTGCTGTATATGTAACATTGATAGAGTAGTGAGAAAGAATGGTTTATACCACACTGTTTCCCAGCAGAATGTGTGTAATGGGAGGGAATTATCACAAAGACCCCAAAGGCCACACACCATAGATCCGGAGCAAGAGTTCTCAAGTCACTGCCACAAACCTCCTGTTACACATGGAGATGCACAATGCATCTCTTATTAAAGCCATTTCCCACACATGGTCTCACTGCCTCAAAAATCAAGTTTTTTTCCATCAATTTTAGTTAGGGCCATAGCGTGTCAGAAGTCTGAGGCTTTGAGAAAACAGTTGCACTGGTAGGAAATGTTCACAGCGCTTCTGACAAGATGACAAGCTTTCTGCCCCTGAAACTATTATACCAATGTGGGTTCATCAAGCAGCTCTCGCAATAGTAAATTATAGTTGTCAGTTCAAAATCAATTCTTTGTAAATCCGTTTGAAAATTAAGGGTAGGATTCTCCTCTAGGATGCTTTAATTTTTACTAGGAAGATACCTGTGTATTTGTCCAAGCAGCATTAAGATGGGAAGAAGCTAAGCTTACCTTTTGCCAGGCGTTCCAACCTCTTGCCGTGTTCTGGAGGAATGGCATACCTAGGAGAAAGTCAGAGAAGAACAAAAAAATCATACCGCAACCTAAAAACAGTGAAATAAAAATGGGCTAAAAACAACCGTGGTAATAACTTTCAGCACAGCACAAGTACAATTAACGTCTGGAAACATAACCAAAAATTTCGAGGTCTGGAAGGTATCAACACGAGTATAACACATGGGGAAAAGCCAGTATTCCCATCAAAGCCCTCAGACACGTTACACGAGGCGAGATATTTGTCTGTGATTGTTTAAAACACAATCACAGGACTTCATAAGGTAGAGGGATAACTGAGGTGACAAAGCGATGATACAACAGAAATAATTCAGCACAGGGAACAGCAGGCTTGGTTTCCACAGGAAAAGACAGCTGCAAAATAAAACCATAAGGCTGTGCTAAAGATTAACAAGTAAGACATTTCAGAGAGGCTGAGAAGGTGTGAGGGAGGGTCTGTGTGTATTGCCATACCTACAGGAAATGAAGATAAACATTTTTCAAAGAAAAATGCGAATCTTTTAGGTTTTATTCAGAAAAGTATGTACTATTCACAACAGCAGTCAATCCTTGTCTATGTGCTAGACTGTGGTATCTGATGTGAGAGGAACAGAATTAAACTTTTGGGTAATTTTCTTGAAGAGGTGAATGGAAAAAGCAGGGTCTTGTGAGGAAAACAGCATTAAAGGATATGGGGAACAACTTCTAAACATTTTAAAGAAAGTTTTGTATGACTGATGTAGAAAGAGTGCAAAAAAAGTTTCAGATGTGTTCCCCCTCTGCCTCCCAAAAGTTCTTAGTTAGCTTACTGCTCTGAAGTTATACGAAGTTATATGAAGTTATTCACAGAAGCAAAATTCAGGTGTCAAGATTTTATATATTCAGGCTACGAGGTAACTGAATACCGTGATATACTTAAACATGTTTAAAAAGATGACAAAAATAATGTCAGTGGAATTTTTTAAACTGTTGTTTACACACTGCATCAAATTAAACATGGCTCTCATACTCATTTTTGTAACAGTAAGAGAGAATTTTGAAAATTTATATGTGAGAATTACATTTATTACTAGCTATAACTTCTGCACGACGTGAATAATAAAAAATGAGTTATTTTTGTTATTTTCAATAAAGTTGTCAAAACCATCACGTCTCATTATAACAAGTTGAAAACAGGATATTGTAAGCAGGCAACTGCATGATCTCAACAACAGCTAAAGAGTATTGCTCTGCTAATGATAGCATCTCTCAAAGTTTTAAGGGCTTTCAGCCCGTCCCCTTGCTCAGCTTCTCAATTTTCAACTTAAAAGTTTATTTACAAAGTAAGGAGAAAGAAAGGAGTCATATCCCATATTGCTGTTGTCCACAAACAAAAATTTACCTTTTGTGATCTAGCAGGTTAGAAAGGATAACCAAGGAAAGAAATCATACATAGGATGCTTCAAGAAAGATTTAGACATTAAGCCGATTTAAATTGATGGCTTAAAAAAAATCTAAGGGAAAACACTATGTAGCACCTAATCTTATAAAATAATAAACATAGCAAAGGGCTCCCAATGTCCTCTGACCAAAGTTTAACAGTGCCTTAAATTGCATAATTGTCAAACAATTCAATTTCGTTTGTCTAGGACAAAGCTAGTAACTTCCATTTTACAAAGACCATTCATCACTTACATAAATGTGATAAAACTAATCCCGATCCAAAGCTCCTTTGTGGGATTAATGTCCCTTAAAACAGGGAAATGAGACATTCCATTTCTTCTGGGAAAAATGCTGAAGGATTGGGAAAGAACTAATTTATGGCTACAAGGCTGCTGATGATTAATGTAATATCCCCAGTCTACAATGCAACCTTCACTTAATTAGTGTCTGTAATTGGGAGTTGTAAAGATAAGATTAATTGAATCTTGAGGATGTTAAAAGTTTAATATATTGGAACATGGTTATTGTGCTATCTGAAACTGCAGACCGCAAAAAGCCAAGCTGAGCTTTGGAGAGCAGTCCAGGGAGAAACAAAGAAAAAGGACTTGCCTGGATAGAAACCAGCAAGAAAGGAGGAATTTCCAGCTTATAAACAAGAACTATATGGAATAATAATACACAAATCAGAACACCCTACCACAGAACAGCCTCTCGGTAATAGCTGACTCCAATTTTATAAATTAACTTCTTTGTTTGGACCAAGTCTTTTAGGAAACAGTCTATACATCCTTATAAATGTATTCTTAGAAATTCACAAAGTTAACTGCAGAAGAGAATTAAGAGTAGGTCAAATTCTGCGTTAAGTTGCACTCACAAATCTGACCGATTTACATAAAGATAGGCAATAAAGAAAGAATTTGGGCTGCTATTTAAAACCAGTAATAGAAACAGAAGGCTTCTGCAAGCATTGCACAGATTGAGCTAGCTAGCTGTATATGATCAGACATAAAATGATTGATTACAAGGTAGAATAACAATGGAGGTGACATGGAAAGATTCGAAATTGCTGCAATCAAAGGAGTATTGTAATTGAGCATATAAGCATCCACAAAGGGCTGCCTTTTGTGTAAGACCTTATGGTAGCATCCTCCCGCTTTCACTGTGAAAAATGGCCAGGCACTTATTAGGAACAAAATACTTGACAGAGGGAACTGACAAAGCACTGTCACTGAAGACGATTTCTTACCGTCCTTCTTGCACCCACAGGTTGGGGTTCAGATCAACAGCAAAATATCTTTAATTCCAGAGACAGCTGCCAAGATTACGCATGGTAATGCATAGCCAATTACTTCTTTTTCTATACGCATCACTTCGAACACTTCAAGGGTTTTTTTCATCAAAGAGTAGGGTTCTTTTTCCTTTAGTACCCCAGCCCTAACACTAAGAGAAATAGGTTTCCTCTGGATAAACACCAGAAACAAAAGCCATCCTATCAAAAATCTTGAAAAGAAAAAAGAAAAGCACATGTAGAACTGCTTCCCTTTCCTGCCCCATTCAGATGATAGCATAAATGCATTCCACAAAGACATGAAAAGAGAAGAAAAAGCACTGAAAAATACCACTGGGACTTTTACATCAATTGGTCAAAATAAACCACAGTCTCCATTAAGGTTCTCAAACTGGGCTGTGTCTGGAATACGAGGCTGACAACTACCCGATGCTTCACCACTGTTGACAGAAGCAGTTTCACGACATCCATCTGGCCGAGTAAGACTCAGGAGCACAGCAGACCTAACTCTGACACAGCCTTCAGCAGACATTTCTTTCCAACCACAGCAAAGATGGAGCAAGGATTTTCTGTCGTCCCGAACAGCCACAAAATTAAAGAGAAGTGATGCTGGCAGCATAAATATTTTAACAGCCCTTATTAATAACTATCTTTTTAGAGGCTACTTCTGCTTCAGAGAAAACATCCGCAACAGCCAAGAGAAAAAACAACAGTGCCAAAAATGCTGACCTTGAGCCACTGCTTCAAGTGCAGTATCTGTCCCTTCTGGTTCATCTGGGCTCCCCAGTAAGAGCTAAACTGGTGCAAACAGTGCCAAACCAGCGACCGCTTTCAGGTGCATTGAACTTCCAGGAAACTGGGCTTGCAGACAAACCAAGAGACCACATCTCAAGTACCTGTTCCCAATAGTCAGCTCAGCCTTACCTCGGTTGGTTGGTTCAAAGGGCCAAACTTAACCCCAAAAGCTGCCACGCAGCAGCCTGCTGAATTACTGCACGAATAACGTCTTGCTGCCTTGCCAGGGAACACAAGATTTACAGAACAGAAAAAAAAAACCCTCAAGATAAAAAACTTACAGCTATATGACTCAAATGTCATCTTACCCTGAAGTCAACAATCTGAAAGTAATATACTGATCCTTCTAAATTACCTTTTCCTACTCTTTCTACTAAAACAAGAGCAAGTCCCTGAAATAGATTAAGTATCACTTGTACGAAAATGGAACTCACTGTTCTACATGAAAGATTTTCAGCTTCCAAACTTGTTTCACGAAACCTAATTCCAGCATATCTGATCTCTATTTCCGTTTAATTTTCGGAGTTCTTGACTATCCTGCAAACCTGATTCTAATGGTAATTACCAGACATCGGGATGACGGGTCTAGAAGGTACATGCCCCAAAGCCACAAACGTGTGAGATGATCATTCCCATCGAGTGCTAGCTTGCTTTTGTTAACAAGTAATAAGTTTAACCGGACAGTCCCCTTTTTATCCTTAATGCGAAAGATCCTTCCTATTTGCCATAAAGGATGTCATTAACGGTGTAATTTTCTTGGTGTTTTGTTTATTCCCCTGGAATGGCTTGATGGATGTGGATAATTATCAGACTATAAAAGCCAGCAAATGTGCTATTTTCTATCGCTCTAAATCATCAAACAAATAAAGTGTGAAACAGCATTTTTGAATACAATTTTCCCCTCTAATGGCTTCGAATTATTATCGGGAACAATGAAAATAAATAAGCAAATGTCTTGTGAGTTAAGAATTAAATGAGTGTGTCAGTGAAAAAAAAAGAGTACACCGGCCATCCTGGGATACAAGGACTGCTTCAGAAGCCATTAAAGGATGACATAAGAGGGAATTCACTGCTGCAATGTCACAGCTTTCCGGCATCAGATGTTCTTCAGGGGCTTTCCAAGCTAGCTCAGATTCTGACCTAAGGCTGCCTCGTCAAAGTGGGGGATGAGGATGGTTCAATTTTGTCTCAAAAGCTATTAAAACATTTTACCCGTAACAAAGCGCTGCTGCCTCAGGCAATCCTCAGCCAACTCGTGCCCTCCCCACCAGTTCCTCCTGGTTTAAGGGACACCGTTCTCACCTGAAGCTATCATTAGCTTCGGCAGAGCGCCAGAGCATCCCGTCCCTTAGTTCAAGCTTCCCTCAAAGCTTCCAAGCCCTTTTCTTGCTACAGCTGTGACACAGGCGCACAGGTTTGGATAGTTACGACACCGTGCACGTCAGCAGCTTGGCCTCTCCTTCGCCAAAACGGAGCAATTAAGCAATTACTAGATTACTAAACCGCAAGCGACCGCTCTCTACTGGGGATTGGGCACCACGGGCAGAGGTTCAGCTTCAGAAATGTCACTTCAGCCCGATTCCTGTTAGAAGGTAAGAAAGTTAATTTCACAGTGTCTGCACAAGGTCTGGCCAAACAGGGCCCACACAGTTTAACACGCTATAATTACTGAAATAAGGAACGCAAACAAAAAGCGAAAGCACATTTAAAATGCCTAAGACCACGCGTCAAACTGGGGGTTAGTTATCTGTCTTCAAAGCAGATTTAGTTGTGCCAAAAATATTGACCCTTTGAAGATTCAAATGCCAGCCTACTCTCGGTGGTGACAGGCAGAATAAAAAGCTATTACTTCAATCTCTGTAAGATAAAGTGTGTCCGTAAATGCATAATCTGGACCTTAACCTTCAACGTCTTTAGCCTCCCTGACAGCAGAAATGCTTCCAAAAAAAAAAAAACACCAAACCTTAGTCTATCAAGAATATTTATCACCTGATAGAAGCCGTAAGAGCCACTACTATGCGCAGAGGAGTTCCTCGCCTGCAAAGTTCACATCCTGTTTCTAAGACCTTTTTTTTTTTTTTACAAGGTAAAGTATTTATAATACATCTCCTAGCAGTGTCAAAACAGAGCTCAGAGCAATAATCAGAGTTTTTCTGCACTGTTCTTTAAGCTGGTTTTGCAGCCTGTCTGGAGAAAAGGCATTTCAACAACAAGAATGGATTGCTCCTTCGTCGCGAGCACTGTCAGCTCCCTACCCTTCAGCCAGCTCTCTTTTTCCTCTCCTTTACTGTCCTCCACGTTTAGCAGTCCTTCATCCCTTTCTCCCTCCCAATTTGTTAAGAGACAGCAATCAACACCGCTTCTTCTCCTCATCGGTATCTGAGGTTATCCAACAGTGAATTTACTTCAGGTATTCAGTTCCACTTCTCACAATCACCATTTGGAAAGGAAAAAATCTCCAGCCTCCCTCATCTGACCCCCTCTGTTGTGGCTCCTCTGCATCAAGAATGCAAACACGTGCTCCAGAGATAAGACCGCACACGGATCAGAGAGCTCCTTGTTCCTAAGAAAAAACCTTTATTGAGTGCCTGCAGTTTTATCTTTAATGGATCATTTTACAGGACAATAGATGATGGAATTCAGTATCTTTAACCAGCAGTGTCAATGATTTCAAATAATGACATTTTTATTGAAATACACATAGGAAGAAAGATAAACACAGAGGCTTGGGAGTATCTGCTCAAAAAGCCATAATAAGGAGTAAATAGGTAATGACAGAACAAGATTACAACCACGCGAGCACACCAAATCAACCTGTCTTCTAAAGCTCAGAGAAAAATGAGCTCTGAAGTCAGCTGCTCAAGTGCAACCCTATGGGAACGAGCACAGGAAGAAAACCAGGACAAAACCTGCTCAGAAAGGTAACAGTGAGCGCTCTCAGCGTGGAGGCTATTCCACATGATAAGATCCCTCTTCCATTAGCATAGCTGTCTAATTATCAACCCCACTGCCAACCACAATACCGAGAAGCAGCAAGTAATTTTGCTCTTAGCAGAACACCCAAGATGAGAAACCTCCTCCTTCCCTTAAGAAACTGATGTCTGGGCAATTACAACCCAGTTTGTTCTGCAGCAACATTAGGCAGGATATTTCAGGCCACTCTGGACTTTGTATCGAATCCTAATGGATCGACTGCTGGAAGATTACCAACGGTTACGGATCACAAGTCGTTAAATCACTCTCATCAAAAGGCTCTTCTTAAAGCTACCATGAGCTAGAAATGGTATTAGAGACATTCGTTTCAAGAACTAGCATCAGACAGCAGCTTTTTAAATTTCTGATTTTAAAGCAATAAAAATTTTCAAGAGGTGCACCTGAACTCAAAACTTCAGACCGTGCAGAAGACAACCAGGCAATTAAACATTTCACATTGTTTCACTAACCTAGAACTAACCTAGAACTGAGAATATAAGATTTTTCCAGAACCCAAATGCAATTTTTAAATACTATTTTAAAACAGGGAGTTTAAATATGAGCAACCATCTGGTCTTGGAAAGACTACCAATGTAACAGTCCAGTAAGCTTCACAGCAACAAATGCCGGGCACAAAGCACAAAATTACAAATCACATTGGAGTGATTCTACTTCCACATGCACAAAATAAACCCACAGTCTGCTTCTGCATGCAGTGAATGAGCTGTATGAAGGGGGTATTTTACTAAGAAAAGGTGTTTGGGGGAAAACATTATGAAATCATTTATTCATTCAGTTTGGCCAAGAAGATAATTAGTATACAATTCAACAGAGATGAATGACTATAATATGCATCCTCTTACCATTCGCTGTTATTTGTTTTGAAGAACCTGTTCACATCACATTTATTTCCCTAAACTGGTAATCAGATTATTAATTACTGGTTCCTTTCATAATGGAAACTGTACCAACACAAAAAGAAGCAAAGATTGTGCTTCAAAGCCCTTACACGGTAAAAAGGCCTCAACACAACTCAAGAAACCTGGAGAAAAAGAGGTAACCAGGGGAGATCACAGATGTTTTATCTTGTGCCAACTGGCTTGTGAGAGCTGCCTCCTTCACTGGGCACCAGCACATGTTTGCTCCTGCTCGTTGCTTTTGGAGAAGAATACAAATAGCTTCCTACAGCAGACCAAAAGAAATCTGTTGGTTAGTAATGAAAGGTATCTTTGAATGCAGAAACCCCCTGTGCTAGAGATGCAATGCCACTACACACATTTCCTTTTGGAGGAAGAAAGCATTCCAAAGATGTAATGAGCCTCAGCCACCAAACGAGGTTGTTACAAGCCACAGCAACGCCTTTGAAGCCAGTGCCTGTGCTCCACCGGCATCAGAACTAGGAGTGCTGGAGCTAAGGTCTGATAAAGATCAGTGACACAGCTCGTAAAGGTTCCTGTGTTTCGTCTACTCAATCCCCCTTGCCACGTCAGTTGTCCAGTTAGAAATGAAGTGGCTAGAAACCCAGCACAGATGTTACTTAGAACATTAACTAGTTAACAATCACACAGCACTCCGACGACGCAGAGTGCTATTTAAGTACTGCCATTACGATAGGCTTCTGTTATTTTAAACTACACTTGTACTGCACTTGGCGTCACCCAATGTCAATTTTCTCTCCTGAGCAAAGAAAAAAATCCCCGCTGATTTCTGCCAATGTGTTAATAAAACGCGAATACAGACAAAGCTCTGCAGTGCCACTGTTGGTTCCTTCTCTGAACCAACCCACTTCAGGGCCACGCCAAGCTGGAATTTGCAAGCTCGTTCTCCCCCAGGGCCCAAGTCAGATCATGCTGAAAGAGCTCCGTGAAGCATGGAAGCACTTCTCCCTCCCATCTTGTCTCAGTGGCAGAGTGCACCGTTCAAAAGGCTCAGTTATTAAAACCAATCTGTGATCCTGTCAGACTTCCATAGATCTTCATTTCAAATCAGGCCTGAGCTTTGAGCAGACACTTTCAAAACGCAAGAATGAGTTTCAGCAAGAGCCTTCTTGGATCAAAGGCACGCTTCTTTCAATCCAGACTGGGACTACTGAGCTGTGATGAATTATTAGTGCTGGCGGAAGCGGCAGCACACGCATTAAATGCTGGAGTAGGAGCCCACTTGAAGACACCACTATAAAAATAAGAATGAGATCACAGAGCAGCATTACCACCTCTCAAAATCATTATGGAAGAGCACAAAGATGAGCCATGGATTAGAAGGATCGTCACTTTGCTATGCTCAGAACAACCACTAACAGGCAAACCCCAACTTGTAGGAGTTTTTAAATTTTGTTTTTAATTTCAGGAAACTAAACACACACAATAGAGTGCAAAATGCATACACTGAAAAATCAAATGGTATCAAAGTGTGTACTAATAGTGTATCTTCTGCAGTGGATTTAGGCAAGAATAAGAATAGTAAAAAGAGCAGAGGACATCAGCTGGGAGGAGAAGAAGAAAAAGCACTGATGTGACAGAGCTGAGTGAAAGGAGCAGAGCGAATGGATACCAACAGCCAGCCGGCTGGCCGAGGTCACTTCACCCATTCCTACAGAGCAACAGCCCCTCCTCGGAGGGTTTACACAGCTGATCCCATCAGTCTGAGTCTGCTGTGGCCTTCACAATATTTTCTGTGTTAGATGAGAGTGACTGCAGAAAGGCAATGTGCAAGTCCTACCTGCCCAGAATACCACGCCTCCCCTGCATCATGAAAAGTTATCTTCTAATAATCGATCTACAACAGCATAACACCACAATAAAACTCCAAGCCCATTAGAAAGAAAAATCCTGTTCCAACTGCAGGCACCTGATTTGGAAGATAACCCCCATCACACATCCCTGGGCTCCTAGTGCTTCGTACAGTTTGGTTTGGTGACTTAACTACATTAAAAACACTCCAGTCCCCACCACACGCCGATCCCTCGGACTCGTAAAGCAGCCTACTACGCTGCAACGGCCCCTTTTTCTTGAGGGTTACATCATCCTTCAGGCACAGCACCACCTCCAGGACTAACAGTGCCCTCAGCCCTAGGGGAGCCCGGGGGAAGGCTCGTTTGAATATCAGCAGCGTAGTGAGGTTTGTATTGATTAACTAATGACTGCGGTATATGAGGCTTGAAAGGCTGTATTAATAACTCACTGCTGCACTGCTCTCATTTATCAGTGAATTACAGGGGGATGCAACTCTGCATCTCAATATATCACTCCTTTCATGAATCTCAGAGCAAAATCAACATGCACACAAATTCTCAATGCAGAAACCCAAAGCAGCGTTCACCTAGCAGTTGTGGAAGATGTAGCAGAGTGAAAAGCTGCTCTGCCTGGTCATACTTTATCTCCCTTTCCTTTGATTTCTTTTAATGAATATCAGTGTTCCTTCTTCTATCTCTTTTATCAACAGAAAAGGGTCTTGCTTTGCCAAATCTGCCTGAGAGTAAATGGTGTTGCAGTTAATCTATAAATCAACCATCACCATAAATTCTACTTTTTCAATCCAAAACTGCAAAGCTGTAAAACAGATTACATGGGATAGCAGAGGCTGGAAGGAAATTTGTGAGCTGCAAGGAGCCCCTCGCTGCCAAATGGCCTTCCTCTGCCTCTCCTTTCTCCCCCATTCCACCCCAACAAGTCGATAAATCTCTACTGTCACAGAGTGGAACGCACAAACAGCAAACGTGCACACCCATTTAAAAACAAGCCAGCCTCGTATGCTACCCAAGGAAGGCTGAAGACCTTGGGGATCAAAGGGGGGTGAGGGAGAAAGAAGGCTGCAGAACCTTCTTCTGAATTCCCTGAAGCCAAGAAATGGGGCAAGGAAACTCAGAAAATAAAAATAAAAATCTCTGTATGGAGAGGGAAAAGAAAAAAAAAGCCACTGTACCAATTCAACCAATTCAGAGTCCTCAGCTGCCTCAAGAGCAAAACGCCTCTGTGATTCCTGCTAATCTGCCTTTAAGAAACTCACAGGATCTCCAGGGTGCAAGGGTTACTGAGATCCCAATAATCCAGACTTCTAATCACATCTGATCAATTCAGTGATTCAACCGCCCTGTGCAATGGCTCCCTGAGGGACTGTAATAGAAGGCAATAAATGATGCAAGGGACAAGTGCCCTTCCCCCTGCTGCCATACAAGTCGGTATCAAACACTCGGTCCAGCTGCTTTAAATGGGATTACATGAAGCCCACAACAAACTGCAACATATGTGAGCATGTGTTAAAGCAGGAGGATGGTGGAGAACACCACGCAGGGGAAACAGGGACAAGGACCCCGTGTCCTGCATCGAAAAGAAAGAGAGAACCTGGAAGAGTGGAGCTCTGTGCCTGCATTAGGTCATTTTATTTCCCCAAGACAGTTTTCCAGGGATCAACGTTTTCTGTCCTGGAGGGAGGACAGGACAAGAATTCTGACTACAACAGCTGCAGTGCTCCCTAAGACAATAATGAAAAATAAAATCAGCAGTAAGATGCTCAGCACTTGCATATCTGCAGCTGCTTTAGTACATGCTATCAGCCAAGAATAAAGAGGGCTGGCTCCTTGTACAATCCACTCTCAGGGGAACAAACACGTTCTGCTTTAGATCTCCCCCATTATATCACTCTTAGAAAATGTGCTATTTCCATGTTGTTGGTGGCATCAGTAAGAGATACTACAAATTTATTAAAACGCAGATGCTACAAACAAGCCCTCCCCTGGACTCGTTTTCATCTTCCTCAGTTCCAACAGAAAGACTTGGCCTGCACAGACATCATGGCTAGAGAACAGGAAGAAAGAAGGTAGGAATCCTAAAATACTGCAACCAAAGTTTTCAGGTAATTCTACATACTTTCAAGGAAGCAGTGTTGAGACCTTTACAACACAGAATTCTAGAGTGGTTTTTAAAACTGTAATTCTATCAGTGACCAATGCTTTCAACTAATCACATTATTTTAAAATTCCTTGGGTAATTTGTCCTTAATTCCACATAAACTGCTGTTCTGGCAAAAGTGTACTATGTGATATCAAAGTCAAACAGATTAGGCATGATCCACTTTCAACAAGGGAACGTTTTAGAAAGGAGACCATACAACTTAAAAGCTAAAGCTGGCTCCCTCTCTTAATTAAAGGGGGATTAAACATCCATCATGATAAGGAAACAGAGACATTTTATAGAAATTGATTACCATCCTCAGTGTCACTCTGGTTTAACACCTGCAGTTTCTGAGAGACAGATTACAGTATAACATCCCACTAATACTTACAAAAAAACGTATCAAAAATTGTTGCAATATGGCAAGATCAGTCACAAAACATCGGAGAAAAATGACCTTATTACCCGGTCAGCTGTCATCGTGTTGACAAAACAAGATGGAGACGGTACTGCCTCCTAAGTGTATTCAACCAAGTTCACATGGAGATCATTTCCAGTTTCCTTGGGTACTTCCTTACTGCTGCAAGCCCTGCAAAGATTGGCATTGCATTGGCTTCTCAGGGCCAAGGGACATGAAAGGTCTCAGCACCGCTGTGCCCAAGAGGAGAGCTTTTCTGAGGCTCAAATGAAACCAGTTGAGGCTGCACTGCTCACCACCCTGTAAGGTGAGAAGTGCTGGTTTGTGCTGCTTTGGCAGCATTAGACCATGGGGCTTATTTTGTTACCCTAAATCTGTGTGATCACTACTGCTGTGGCAATTCAGAAGTGTAAAACAATCACCCTTATCTAACGCAGGAAGAGAACCTCCATCACTGATACGCAAGATCACAACGCACATCTACGCACTCACATTTTTGTAGAGATGGGATGGAATAAAATGAAATGATGGTGGAGTATCTCAGTGTTTAAAAATACGCTTTTGAAACAGCAAGGGCTGAGACGCACGCATTCCTCAATAAAATGCCATAATAACCATGAAGTATTATACTTGGCATGCAGTTTTGTTGCTTCTGTCACTATAAAAAATCATTCCTCTCTTAGCGTCATTTGACAATATGCTCTATTTTAGATCTCAGCATATGAATGTACAAGGTAATTATACATAATATGTATAATTGATACAGTAAAAACTCCTACCACAAGAGGTTTAATATAGGGCTGCAAAATGAAATACATTCAAACTTTTGGAAAAAAAATGAAGACGGACTATGAAAAGGTTGTAATTAAACTACTAATGTGAGAGGGACATTTTATTATAATTTGAGAAACAAGCAAGCAAGAGACTCAATCTGGCAGCTCCCTGCCTGAGAAGCTTAAAATGAAGTTTCCCAACAAATTCATGGCACATTTGATGGATAGTGCCCACACCTTCCATATTACCTCTTCAGTCTAATCTGACTTATTTTCTAGTTAAATCAACAGAAGTGTGACTACAATGTAGACCAGATACACTTGAGGAACAGAGCATCAAAAAGGTGATCAACTTCAATAATAGGCAAGTAGAATCCTACAGGGCCAGTATAGGTATCTTCACAGAAGCAATCATACTGGTTCAAGACAAATGGTGGTCATCCTTCATGGGACAAAACTTAAGAAATAAATTCATTTCAATCTACAAGTACAGATGAATCATTTAATGATACTGGAAGCAGGGAAAAAAAAACTGTCTTCCATTACCCCTTTTCCTCTCCCCCATCACTGGATGACCCTTTACTGCTGCAGTACTTCACTTAGCACCAAACAACATTTTAAGCTTCATCCCCAAGAACACAACACTGCGCAGAGAACTCATTTTGCTACAGTCTGTTCTACTTAGCTCACGGAAAAGGAATGGCACAAGAAAGTGTTGGCAGCAGGACTTCACTGCAGTGAAAGAGACACATATTAATCAAGGAGTTGTACGGCCAAGCAGCTGCTCATTAGGTTGTACAAAGAAGTCATCTTCAGTTGTTGAACCACAAACATTTATTTCAACTCCAATCCCACTCCCCAAAGTACCTGTTTTGCAAGAGGTATAACCTAGAATCCTGAAGACAGAAATAAATACATATATGCAAAATAATCCTTCAGTAACTACCCTCCTTGACCTGCAAAAGAGAGAGATTGCTTTTGCAGCTTTTGTCCACTGAGGTGGCTTTTTGTGGTCTGACTGTATCCAGACTTCCCCGAGAAGGTACTTCACCTCTTCCACGAAAAATAAACATGTCCACTTCTTGCCTAACTCGCTTGGATGAAGTCTGGGAACTAACTGCAAAGGGCCCTATTCCTTTCTTACATTGTCTTTAAAAAGAACCAGAGCTGATGGCTTCTCACTGCTCCCACTTGCTACCCTGCAAAGCAGGGCTCTGGTTACACAGCCTGAATTAAAGTAGCCCAAGATAATTTATGAGGGACACGAAGAAAGAGTTATGTTTTGAACAGACAATTTTGAGGCAGAATACTACCAATATACGGAGTGCTTGGTTTCACTATATAAAAATCTCTGACAGCCAAACAATAACTCTGCCTCTTATTTTAGAGCTCAACCCCAAACTGGTAGACTTCGTAACTCTCCACACTCCTGCTATTCCCTGAGGTGCTTCTAAGATGATCACTGTCAGAGTCAAAGAGTCTATAAAAAGGATGAAGGAAGCTGGGAAATTTCCACAGTGGTAGTGCCAGAAAAAAAAAAACAGAACTAACATTTTAGCCATCTCCGAGTAAAGCCAGGCTGCACCACTGGAATTTCATCGCTGAAGTCCACGAGCTCCCCCAGCTGACCTTTGGGATCACTGCAACCGCATCCAGAAGATGGGCTATTGCTCATGTGCCTGGAAAGTTCCAGTCTGCTCAAAATGGTATTCACATTTACCCCTCAAAAGCCCATGTTTCTTCACAGAAGAGCTTAAGAGCTCATTAACAGAAGTTGTCAGAGTGAAGAAGAAGGAAGAAATGACTTGGGCAAGTGACATACTCTTGCCTGCTGCTTCGGGGAACAGCAAGAAGGCCAGCCAAACCAGCAGTGGCATCCTGTCACAATACATCTATTTTTTGCCTTATGCAGTTATCTATGTAAGAAGCTCATTTGAACAGGAAAATGTTTTACCCAAAACATGGCCTAACCTCAAAATCCTCATTCTTCCCCCCACCACGTAAGCCTTACAGAACTTGTTACCATAAAAAGACCTGTAAATCTGGATGAAAAAATCCCAACCTCCCCTCCTTTTAAGCATGGTAAAAGTGCCTTCTTTCCCCTCACCTCACCCCCCAGCCAGCTGCATAGCGCATCCCTGCTCTGATTTTCAACCAGCAAGACTTGAGCTCTTTTACAAGAAGATTTTATGATCTCTTTTCTCCATTTATAAGCAGCAGAGGCTGAACTTTTCAACAACTAAAATCCCTCTTAGGGAATATCAGGTGTTCCCTAGCATACCCCCTGAAATCCTCAATAGGATTAGACAGAAATAAAAGCTACTAAGAACTTCTAAGATTTGGTATTTGCCAGATACGATTTTCAATCTACTATTTCTAATTCTTCCTGAATCTTACCCTAATTCATACAAACATGCTACACACAGGTGTTTTGGGCTTTCCTTCTTGGAGGCTTTCTTTGTTTTTCTGCTATGCAATCTGTATTTTCCACAGGAAAAAAAAAAAAAAAAGCATATGAACATAAGGAAAAGACGCTGCTTTGCACAGATGAGGCAACAGCTTCACACAATGAGTTTATCATCCTTATGACAGACACAATATGTTGCTATCCACATATTGTTATTTACAAAACTCAAAAAATCAACCCAAACAACAAAACAACAAAAAGCCACCACCACCGACATGAAGATCCTAAGATATAAGTAGAAAAAGTGTAGTTCAGGACATACATATTTTGTGTACATTTCATTTAGTACCTGTCTTCTAACTTTTGCTCACAATGCCAGAGCTTGTTCGTTCCTAAGCAGAGCAGCCATTGTTTGCACGTTGTGACCTGCCTCTCTTTTCCAGGTAACCTGTTCTTATTTTTGTTTTTGAAAGAGAACCCTCTGTTCTGGACCCTGAGCAAAAAATAAGCAGAAGACGGGCGGAGCAGAACTCGTAACATGTAAGCACAGCAGGAGTGGTCAGATACAGCCATGACCACACGATGCTAATGCAAACTTCAAGGCCAGCCACCTGTACAACTCCTAGAGCAGTTAACTCGTGTGCTGACACCACCTAAAGAGGGGACTTTGCTGATGGTCACTGCCACGCCTGTGCAAAGGAGAGTAAGTGGGTCTTGTGTGCTGGTGGCACCACCTACTGGAGATGAGGGCCTCATAAAAACAATTTTGAATGAACTGCTTCTAAAGATGAATTAAACAATCTGACAGTATCTAAAATGAAAGCATGTCACGTTTCATTCATAATCCTGAGAGATGTTTCTTGAGATCAAACTTGTTTAACAGAGGCATCATAAACGATTCTGCAAAATCACATCGAACGAGGGAGACTAAGAATCACAAACGCTGTGGCAACAAATTTCCTGACATGTTGGAAAGATTTAAAATGTTCACATTAAGACTATAGCTGAATGTTACAGATCCAGCCCCTCCTTCCACCCCTTTTCAAGCCTGTGGAAGAACACTATCTCCATTCATCATAGCATCTCTGCTGTTGGTAGCTTTTATGTGCCTGCAGGCACTAACAGCCTGGAGATATGTGGTGTCACCGGGGACTCATATTGCAGAGAGATGGGAGGATCTTGTCTGCCAGTGCCAGGGCACAATGACAGCAGTTTCACAGTGACATTTAAGCTCTAATTTGCACGCAAATGTCAATATTTATTAGTCACATCAAGATCTTCAGCAGAGCTCTTCTGGGTTGCTAAGTCTCTCTGGTTATACTTTTAAATGGGAGGCTTGAGAAAAAAGAATATTGGTTCTTGTCAACTTATTCCGGATCTCCTAGCTTCTTAATTTCATCCTCATCTATTGATTACTTTTGTTTAAAATTATTTCCAACCTGTCTATGCATGAACAGTGTTGAAAAATACTTATTGTTATTCCAAGAACTGACCCTGAAAAAGGAGCACATGGACCTACCTTGTCCCTGGAATTGGAAGTATATTTATATATCTAAACAATGGAAATTTTAAGGTAACAGATGTCCCCTGCCAACAACACAATGCAAGAACAGCCTTCCACTATTAAAGTGAGTCTGAAGCACCTATATGTTCCTATCATCATTTGCTCGTGTGCATTAGTTTTCAAAAAAGCCCCAAATGTTGAAATTTGTTTTAATCAGCAAGTGTCTCTAATTCTACTACTTTTCTACAAAGTTAGGAATTAGGCCTCCAACCAAGTTAGCAATTAAGAAAATAAAATTGCTTTCAAATGTAGAGTAGGAGAGGGGAAAAAAAAAAAAAAAAAAAAAAAAAAAAAAGAGAGAGAGATTAGGTAGGCCTTACGGAATCGGGTAGCCTTGGAGATCACTGCAAAATCCCTTTCTTCAAGTACAGAGCAAAGGTACACAGTCAGCATCTATCAGTACTCTGCCACTTACCAGGATTTTGGCTCCCCAAAATGCAAGTAGTTGATACTGTAGAGATCCATGTCCTCTGTATGCCAAGCAAACGTTGTCTTCCACATCCCAAAGTAAAGGTACGGAGTGTTTACACCTTCTATAATAATACCACACTCGTGTTCCACCATGTCTAGGAGGGTGTTCAGATTGCCAATATTCCATTCTTCCACATCCTATAATTCAAAAGAAATATTTTTTACTGGTACATATCAGGACTTGCTATAGAACCACAATAGTCCACAGCTTCTTTTCAGAACCTTAAAACGTGGATATCCTAGTGTTGTCCGGGAGGGTTCCTGTATTTGCATTAATTTATTTCCACCTGCTGCCAGAAAGCTTACTTTTAACGTTCATCAATGACCATGAAAAGGATGCATTACCATTACTTTGTGGCAAAGGGACTGATTACTAGCTAAATGTGTTCTCTGAAGAGGCACTTGTACTCCCTGATACTCTACTATTAAGTAACCGATCTACTAATAAGCTCAAGATAAACTAAAGGTAAAAACCACTTCTCTCAGTGATATTCCATCCAGATGCTCTTCACCTGGCGAACATGTATCAGATGATGAGAAACACTAGGCTGAAACGCAGCCAAAGTGGCAGAGGACTCTACATCAGCTCAGTGCTTCACATAAAGAATAGGGAAGACAGCTTTGTTATTATCAATATTTAAACAGAAAAAGCAGTAATAGGAAGTGTTCTAAAACTGGTAGCTGTGTTTTCTCTACTTCAACATGAAATATAAAAGCCAAATGAATTGATAAAAATCTTTAACCTTCAGATTGCTGAAAGAATGTTACTATCTCCAAAAGGAAACTAACAGCCTCCTTTACACCCCTTTCCTCATCGTATTTAACGTGCAGGCAAGTAACTGACAGGTATGCAAGCACACCCCAGCTTCATCCTTTTGGTGGAGTAATGGCTAGATAGCAAAACTCAAGCTGTTCAATCTTGAAACTTTCTAAATCAATCTCAAAGAGAAAAAAATATATATATGAGAAGAAGGGGATGAAGAAAGCAAGCAGCTGAAAAGTGACAGGAAAAGTAGGGCAGAGAATTATTTTCATTACTCTGATACCTCTATGCTTGCAGCAGTATCTGTAATTGGTCAACAGGAAGTGCTCTTTAGATGTACCTAGTAATCCAATTATTTAATTTCTGCTTAGAGGAATTTTAGCTTAACTGAATGAAACAACTTACATTTGCTATGCGCAGAAACTACTTCTCCTAAAGCTTGCACTTGGACAAGAAAGTGCTACTCCCAACAGAGCACCGAATACTGGGTAACTCTGATGTCCATGGCTGTGAAAACCTTGGAAATCTATGTTTATTCCAATTAATTCCTTATTACATTGATAAGAAAAAGACACTTTAACACCAACACACAGTTTATACTGTGGCCAATCACACAACACTCCAAAAATTAGGCAACTTTTTACTCAAAAGAAAACTACAGACGAGGGGCACAGCTTTAAATTAGCTGCCTAAACACAGTAAGAAAATAAGCAACCTTTATAATTTACAGTAGAAGGAATCACATCACGAGTACTTTAAGCAGAGGATGTAATTTCACCAAGGAAAAGCCAAAACAGTTTGAATTGTAACATAAATTAGCACATGTGTTATGTCCTAATGTAACTGTCTACGGAGAAAAAATACAAATGTAAAGAGTTTAATTGTATCAAATACCAAAAAACTTCAACAAGGGATAACAAAGAGTGTATCTGATAAAGGGCCCAAGTCCTTGAAATACTGCTTTTCCAGCTCTCTAAGGTACAGGTGAAATCCCTATTTTTTTCCTCTCTTTAAATAAACTACCATGAAAGAGATTAGGACCAGCAGAATACCTTTAATTTACCTACATGCCACCATATAAATTTGGAAATATCATTAAACCCTGATCATTATCACCAGTCCAGTTTTGTTTAACCTTTTATACACACTTTATACAGTTTTCTGCCATATGTTTCCTAAGAACTCTTTCAAATCCCATTTTCCCTCATTTTTCTAGTAAAACTAAGCTTTCACAGGCTTCACTGCCTCTTTTATCCAGAATCTCTAGGGACATTGGAAAGTTCAGTCACAATTTCCTAATGAGAGAAAAATAAAGACGTTAACTTTTTTTTTTTTTTTTTTAAGTTGGTAAATCAAGCAAATTCTAAATTACTGTTCCTTAATAAGTTAAGAGCAATAAAGGAAAGTCCGTGAACACATTAAAAAATAACAAGGAGCCTTTTACTTACTGCGTCATATAGTGAGCCGCTGATATCAGCCCCATAAATTGGTGAGACAAATGTGAGATTCTTCCAGTACTTGCGCTCCAAGTCTTCAAAATCTTGATGGCGTGGAGTACAATACCTGATAAGAACACAGAAGGGGTAAGGATGCAACAAGTCCCAAGGAAGACTCACCACAGACATAAAACGACTGCCAAGAAGAGTGCATGTCTCAGCACTGTGAGATGCTGAGTTGGAATTGCCTTTCCCACCAGTTAACATTACAAAAAGGCTAGGCTATAGTTTGGGAAGCAGATTCTATACAGCACGCAGTAAACTGAATGTGGAGCATGTTTTTATAACATCTTCCATCTAATTATCTCAAACCAATGTACACATTACAGGAAAATTATCTATGTTATTATATCGTAAAAGCATTAAATTCAGCAAGGGGTAAGGGAAGAGCAAAGAAAAACATAAGGTGAACTAAGGTCATGTCATAATGCATGGACATAGCCGAGCACAGAACTCAGGTCTTTGTGTTTCCAGTCCTGCAACTTACACTAGTAAACTTTTCTTCTCTCTTCATTTCCTAGTGGCTGTAAAAATAAGCTAATATTGAAAGTAGGCAGACTCAGGAGGTTACTGAAGATGCATCTCACTTTTAATTCTACTCAGAGTCACGTTGTTTACTGCCTTTTAAATCTTTCCTCAAAATCTCTTCGTGCGTACGGACAAACAGGATGAGCATTTAAGTGAAGCATCAGATCCTCATCCTAATGGTGCATGAGGTGAAGTTATCACAGTTTGCTGAACACAGGCAAGGTGCTTGTACAGGCTGTGTTAGCAAATTTCATGATTGCATGACATCAGTAATGCCTGAGTTAAAACTCACGGTAGTCCAGAGCTCTGGAAAAACAATGCAACTGCAGCTTGTATCAGTTAGCTTGTCCCAGCAAACTGAAGTGTTCCCAATGTTCCCATGTTCAGACAACACTCATGCTATTAATATTAGCTCAGGCACTCAAATATACTCATATCTGTACCTGAGCAATGGAACACATTGCCCAGGACATCCATTAACAGACCAAGAGCTCTTCTCGGAGCCATTCTTTTCAGGCAGATTCTTAGCCAAATACTGACTTCAAAGAATCATTCTTCACCAACCCCCAGAAAAAGATCAAAGATAAACCAAACACATCAAGTTATGACTTGTTTGAGATTCTGGCTGTCAACCATCAAGAAAAATTTGTTTCCTCCAAAATGCTTCCTATTTAACAAGGCTGACGACATTTTCTTTTCAGTTAGTTTTCAGGCTTTCTGCACTACTCCCCCATTCACAAAGTGAGCATACTTAACACTAACATACTTCTCACTATTAGCCAGACGCCGGTACTCTCCCACAGTCATTGGTTTCTTCTGTATGTTATACTGGGTGAATAACCCCGACTGGCCCGTAACCACCTGCTGAATGGGAGCTGGGATAACCATGTCATCTATGTCATCATAGGTTTTTCGTGGCTTCCATTCCTTTGGAGGAATCACCTGTAAGAGGGGGAAAAAAAAATCAAGTTCACAACAGGCAAACACAATTTTTACTACAGAAAACACGTTTAAATGGAAGGTATTTCACCCTGCTGCTGCATGTTATCAGATAACAGCAGCATCTCAAATAACGAGCACATATGACAAGACACCTGTTCTGCAACTGCTGAAGTACAGTACTAGCTGACATGTTCAGAGGGCCCACAGCCTGCCTGCCAGCACTGCCATAAGTACGGGGTCACAGGAGATGGCCAGTGAATGACGAAAAGGTCCACAACTACTTCAAGGAAATACACTGCATGCCAAAAGGACTGCACGTGCTTTCCCTCCAGAGCAGCATTCCTCTCTCACCTGCCATTCCATGAAGCTGCATCAAGGCTCAAGCAGCTTCTTTAATATGCTGCAACTCTACAACTCCGTAACCTTTTATAGTAGTCTACATCACTGTTCCACCTAGAAGTTCACTCACTGAAGGGTTGCTGGTTTGTTTGTTTATTTTTAAACTAGGAAGGGTCACAATCCTGTTGCATTATTCCTGTTGGTATTTCTGTATTATAGGGGACACATCATGGGCCCAACATCAGGGGTAAAGGGTAGAGAAGAACAAAAGAAAACTGGGGAAAACACATCCACGAAAAAACACTGCTGCAAAGCAGTGCTGAATCTGGAAGAAAAAGCTGTAATTTTAAAGAGCAGAGCTGCCAGTAATTCTAGGCTCAAGATCAGAGAACAATCAGTAGAACATTCAGCGGGCATGTGGAATGAAAAAAATAACAATAAAAAAATCTACAATCTAATTTGGTGTAAGGATTTACCAAAAAAAGTTATGGGAACGTGAAGACAAGTTATTGATTTTTGTGGGCATGGTTCCTTTAGGAAATGATGAGCTCTGCTTCCACTAAACAGTTCTGAACTGCAGTTGCAGTGGAGGCACAAAAATTAACTTGAAATGCTGAGATTTAGTCCTACGGGTAGGGTAATTTCTTTAGAACATCTGGAATTCACCAACAACCTTTATTAAAATAATCTACCCTAGCGGACTCACAGAACATAATTGCTAGTACACTTGAGTGGACAAGGAAACATTACACAGAGAGCTTTTTATCAATACTCTGTTCTACTTAGAACTGTAATAAAAACAGTAATTGACCTGTTTTAGAAGAAATAACTATTATTTCATGCCCAACAGCTTTACTTCTCTGCTGTGCTTTATTAAGTTCTGCTAAATACCACGTTTAACAACTACCTTGTCAGAACAAATGCTCTCTCAGCCTATGGAGTAACATGTCACTTCCACAGAAACAGTCCGAATCTGTTCTATTTTTCTTCACAGAATCACAGAATCACAGAATTTCTAGGTTGGAAGAGACCTCAAGGTCATCGAGTCCAACCTCCAACCTAACGCTAACAGCCCTCCACTAAACCATATCCCTAAGCTCTACATCTAAACGTCTTTTGAAGACTTCCAGGGATGGTGACTCCACCACTTCCCTGGGCAGCCTGTTCCAATGTCTAACAACCCTTTCAGTGAAGAAGTTCTTCCTAACATCTAACCTAAAACTCCCCTGGCTCAACTTAAGCCCATTCCCCCTCGTCCTGTCACCAGGCACGTGGGAGAACAGGCCAACCCCCACCTCGCTACAGCCTCCCTTGAGGTACCTAAAAAGAGCGATAAGGTCACCCCTGAGCCTCCTCTTCTCCAGGCTGAACAAGCCCAGCTCCCTCAGCCGCTCCTCGTAGGACTTGTTCTCCAGGCCCCTCACCAGCTTCGTCGCCCTTCTCTGCACCCGCTCAAGCACCTCGATATCCTTCTTGTAGCGAGGGGCCCAAAACTGAACACAGTACTCGAGGTGCGGCCTCACCAGAGCTGAGTACAGGGGGATGATCACCTCCCTCGCCCTGCTGGTCACGCTGTTCCTGATACAAGCCAGGATGCCGTTGGCCTTCTTGGCCACCTGAGCACACTGCTGGCCCATATTCAGCTGACTATCCACCATCACTCCCAGGTCCTTCTCTGCCTGGCAGCTCTCCAACCATTCCTCTCCCAGTCTGTAGCTCTGCTTGGGGTTATTGCGCCCCAGGTGCAGGACCCGGCACTTGGCCTTGTTGAACTTCCAAGCAGTCGCATTTAAAGTACTGGAATTTAAAAGTGTCACAGAAGAGTTCTCGTAATGTTTCATTGGTTTCAGCGTAAAGGCATGAATGTGAATAAGAGGCAGAAAAAGGTTTCAGAGCTGGCCAGAGAACTATTTCCAGAAGATCAAAAAGGCTTTTGGATACCGATGGGACTCACACACACATACACAGCACATTTACAAGTATAGATTCAAGTTAGCTCAGAACATAAAAAAGGTAAGAGCAAGAAGTCTGCATCCGTTCATATAAATATGACTTAGGAACCTTGTCCTCATCCAAACCTAGGTAGACTTGAAAAGCTTGATCCTTCACCCAATGATCTGGGGGAGCTGAAAACCTCCATATTTCTCTATTTTGGCAATACCCTTAACCCATCTCTGTAAGGGAGGGGAATATTCTTGCTTTCTAGTTCAGGATCGAGGGAAGACATTCTTTAAATAAACACTTCTCTCACTCTTATGAAAGGCTTGTAACTCCTTCGCCTTTTCCCTCTGTAAATCAAAACAAAGAGATTGCAAGTACAATTTTCAAAAACGTCCTCCACTTGACCACATGAACAAAAACTACTTGTGAGTGCACAGGCACCTCACATAAAAGAATCTCAGGCAGGTAGCCTTCAGAAAGCTCTCAGCCACTGGAGCTAGGCGAACTGACCTTGGCAAGCCCTGCTCGGTGAGCTCCTTGCGATTCAATGTAAGCAACGTACTTCCCGAAGTCCCGAAACTCCTCGAGGGTGGGACGAAAGGTCATGATCTTACAGCCAGGGTTCTGCGGACTTGGGTTTTCAGACCCCATATTTCCAGCAGGGTGGCAGCACCTGAATAGCGAAAACAAAAGGGAGAAAAAGAAGAAAGGCATAAAAAATAGTTATTTTTTTTATGTTCTTTCTATGTGCTTTAGTAAAGTATAGAAAGGCAACAACATATTTTTCATTTCTCTCTCCCCACACCCAAGAAAGCATTTATAAGTAGCATCCTCTACTTATGAAGGGTTTCTGACCAAAAATCCAATTAGTTTATTTGATAGCAGGGCCCTAAGAAGACTGAAGCATCAGGGAACTGCACAACGTGTTCTAGGCACTTCTCCACTGTTTTTCTGTGAAGAGACATCAGAAGCTGTAACAAGTGACAGAACTCACTTCTGAAATGGTTGAAATCACTGTGGTGAATTCTTATTTCCATATAGGAGAATGTCACACTAACGTGAGCATATTTATCATCGTGTAACCAAATCTACACTTGAGCAGGCCAGAGGAAACAACGATGTTAGGAATACCAGTGTCACTTCAGAGTTCAAATATGGCCTAAATATAGCACGTAGACTTGACATCGGGCCCCTCCACTCATCGTATGAAATCGTGTCTCCCCAAGGGGCAGTCAAGAACAAACTTCTCAGTATCTTCAGCATCTATGCAGTGCATGCATGGAACTGGCTGCCTCTCGCAGTTCCCCATCAGAATGCTTTTTCCTTTTTTTTTTTTTTTAAACTAAATATAGAACAGCTTTGACCAATGTATTAGCAATGTATTTCTTCTTTTTTTTTTCTTGGTGCTGCAACATAAAAATTTTAAAAGTTGTCTTGTTTTGTTTTGTTTTGTTTTTTAATGTAATTTCCTACACTTTGATTGTATTTGATATTTACACAGACAAAACTGAGAGACAGACTATTCATTAAAATATCTAGATGTTCAAAGCGCCTCTCAATACTTCAAAATTCAGAGGGGGAAAAAAAATCCAAAACAATTTCGGGATGCAATCCCAATTTTGAAAACAAACCTTTTAAGGCTACTTTAGAAACTCGTAAGGCAAACAAAACGTTTTAACGGCATTTCAGTCGCCAACACAGCCACGGGCCCTTCCTCCATGTCAGGAAAGCACCACGGCGTCACCAGAGGGCACCACGGGGCTTTCAGGGAATAACACAAAGCGCAGCAACGCTATGGCTTCAAAATCACTAGTGTGTTGGGATTTAAATTGATTTTGACCTAGCGAGAAAGTATTCCAAATGCTACTAAAAGTACTCGTCAAGTTAGGGAAAGAAGAAAGAGAGCCAGGCTGCTCTATCATGGTTTTAATCAGTGTGCGTGGCACAGAGCTCCTTCTCCAGAGACCGGCAACTGAGGAAACATCCCGCAGAGATGGGGTCCAGAAGCATCAAGTTTTCCTTTCCAATTCTAACTGGGTTAAACACTTTTCCTTTCAAAGGGAAACGAGCAGTTTTGACTTGTAATTTCAGAATATTTTCAGAGTAACTTTTGCATCAGATTTGTTTCAGAAGAGCGGTCTGCCAGCCCGCACCCCTCCCCAGCACAGCCCTCCAAGTAATCCCAGGCCTAGAAGGAGCCAAGGCTTTCCTGCATCTGCGGTGAACAGACTCTGTAAATTCGAGCATCCCATAGCATCCCTGAGCAAAATCAGCCTAGTAAAAAGCTGTGGACCCAGTCCCTTAGCTCAGCACCTCACAGATTCCCACAATGACTGCGTTTCTGACAGAAACCCCTGCTGGCTGACAAACGGCCCTGTGCCGGCCCCTCCGCCTGCAGGGTGACCCCGCCTGAAGAGATTTCTGACAGCCTTGCAGAAAAGCCTTTCCTGTGTTTCAGGGTCAGGACTTGAAGATAAAAAACATCGGATCTATACCTATACAAGTGTTTTCCAGAAACATGAAAATAGCAAAGAGCACCTCCTGCCCCTGGAGCTGAGCAGGGCCTGGCTCAGGGCGCTGCTCTCCGCCAGCAAATGGCGGGGGCTGGCCTGGTTGAAGAGTCTGAAGCAGAAGAAAAGCCAGTATCAGAGAAGTGAGGGACACAGAGAAACCATCCCCAAACTCCTGTTCAAACGCAATCACATTGAGGACACTTCTGCTATTTTTAAAGCAGGACCAGAAATGCCACAGGGCCGCGCAGCAGGAGCGCAGTGCTGCGCTGCATGCAGGCTGCTCTGGCGTATCTGGCCCTGAGAGACAGAAACCCGAACTCCTTCCTGAGGAGAAGCCATGCCAGCACCATCTGCTCCAGGGAGGCCTTCCCAGTATTTGCAGTTTTGTCCACAACTAGGAAAGGAAAGACACCAAAAAAGTAGTTCTATCCCATCTTCTCACGAAGATGCCCTTAGGCAACTTCAATTTTTACTCAATGAACTGGGAGAATAGCCCACAGAAATCCTCAGACAAGGCAGGGGGTGGGGTGGGGCTGGAATCCTAAATTACTTCCACAATTTGACCAATTAATTAAAGGTTTTACTCGCCTCAGCACAAGAACTCACCTCAGCACAAGAAGGGTACTTCGCAGCTCTGCAGCACAGAGCTGGTAAAACACACTGGATTTTCCCATGTTTAACCCCATCTCTTTATCCTAAGGAACATCTCAGTGTTTCCTAGATAACACTGGCTGCAATATACATTCACCTGACTAAATTAAGCACGCCATTACAACAAAAACTAGCTGCAGAGCTCAGGTGAACGGAGAACCAGCTCCAGCCACATCCCCTCCGCCTCAGCAGCCCTGAGGAGCTTGGTACCCAGGGCAAGCTTTGGGAGAAGAGGATTTCTCTCTTAATTCCTTTGCAATAGCAGCACTGCAGCAGTTTGGATAAATAGCAGCAGCATTCCCTGTTAACCCCTCAGCTCCCAGCCCCACAAGGGGCCATGGAAGATCCTGAAGGCTGCTGAGGGGAGCCATGCGGTGCTGTTGCCTTACGTGATCGAAGGAGGCCACCTCGATACAACGCTGCTGTAATAAGCTTGCTGAGAAAGATTTCACAGCAGAATCCAACTGTTTTGGGAACACTAAAGCCATTTTGCATTCAAGGCTCTGCCGTACAGCAGAGTGGATGGTGACAATGCGAACAACCCCTTCTCTCTTCACTAATAATACTGAAAAGGACAATTTTGCAGAAAGAGTCTGAGCCCCCTATTAGTTCATGAAAAGAAGAATTAAGGTATTTTTCTCAGCTGGGTGTACTCTGTTTCTTTGTGAGTACCAATGTGAAATATTATGAAATACCTTCTAATTTGCAGTGGTGGCAAGGAAACACTACTACTTGTCTCCTGAAATGATTGCAGTGGACACAAAGAGCTGAGTTTTTAATTTCAATGACTTTTACATGAGACTTTAACCTCTAAAACTGATGTGAACTAAGACACTTTTGTGACTGAAATCCTACACCTGTTGATTGAAAGCTCTGTATAGCACAGAAAAAGCCTATGAAACCCAGCTGAGATCAACGACTTGTGCTTACTAAAGGACTTCCAGAACCCAGAAACCTGTCTTTCAGTGAAAGGCTTGGGGACTTTTCAAGCAGTTCCCCACGGCTCGGGCACTATTGATCTTTGAGGAGTGGAATAATGCCAACTCATCCTCCTCAGGCTTTTGAGTCAGGGGGTAACTTTGACTACAGGTAGAGACTATTAGTGGAAACGAATCTGTCTCAGCGCTGGAGCCAAATACCGCACACGTACCCAGGGCACGCTTCTGCCAGCATAAAACAAGCCAGTTCTGCTAGTGCTACAAACTACCCGTTATCAATCCAGATCTCAGCAGTAGAAAACAGCAGATTTGTGACATAAGACTCGCTTTGTTTATACAGCAGCACCAAAAGACCATCTTTAATCTTGTGAAGCAAACCATCCTCTTCAGAACCCTTTAAAGAAGGCATGAGGTTTCTGCTTAAAAGTAAAACTTCTGCCCACGTCATGCCCTGCTGCTGTGCACATTACTGCATACAATTGACAAAAATACTTTGGAACAACCGGCTGTCTTTCCAAAGGTGCACTTTTGCATCATCAACCCCAAGAAGCCTCCTACTGGCTTTTTGTTAAAGGAAGTGAAGCCCAACAAGTAAAATTCAAAAAGATGAAGGAAAAGACCCTCTGGAATACACGCTTGTAGCATAAAAGCAGAAAGCATGGATTCAAATCTTGTAGGGAAAATTATCGCATGGAAGCCACGGGTAGCAAAAATAAGTTTGTTGGAAGAAAATTCATACCATCCACAGCAACTCCACAAGATTTCACTTGTGTTGTGTTAGAAGAGGCTGAACAGGCATCTTTTGAATATACAAAATATCCTCCCAAGGGCACTCAGCAGCCTGGTACCAGCAGGGAGCAGAAAACACACACACTGACCCACTTGCACTCGCGGTGGGCACACGCTCTGGCAGCAGCATCACACCCTGCTGTAGGAAACAGACTACAGCCATCAACATTTCGCAGAATAAACAAAGCGCCTGGCCTTGGTTTGAAGCAAGAGGAAATTTCACAGCAGTACCAACTTGGATAGCTACTGAGCTCCCATCCACGGCCATTTGTTCCTCTCCTGTGCCAAACAGGATTACTGTGGTGCCACAGAGCGAAGCGATCAGGGAGCTGACGCCGGTTACATGGCTGTGCTCTAAACCACGGCTGTAGTTACCAGCACAGGACTCCTATGGCAACAATGCAAAGCCACCATCTCATCAAACCACAGCCTTGCCACGAGACAGAAAAAGCATTTCAAACATCCGAAACAGTTATAGGAAAAGACTCAGTAGATAAAACTTTTCTAGAAGGCACGCTTGTAGCAAGCTCTCCTCTCTTCCCCAGACAGATGAGTTTATCACCCGCACAAACTGGAGTTTGTACGTGCCTTAAAGTGCATCACGGGTTACTGGTGCTCTTCAGTCGGACTGCCCTTTTACTACAGAACACTGAACCTACTAACTCTTAATCTAATCAATGCAACAAACATCACTGCACTTGTAATACCAGTAAAACTGCTGTTAGCAGTTAAGAAAATTAAGTTCTACAGCTCATTACACTATGCAAGGACAGTGAATTATACACCCTCACATGAGACCGTTTAAGGACAACGTAATCCAAAGCAAGGCAGGGAAATACGGATCTCCAATACTTAAAAGGGGGAAAAGAAAAAAAAAAAAAAAAAAAAAAAGATCTAATGAAGAGATCATTACAGCCCTCTGGATCTATCAGAACAGAGTCAAAGCTTGGCAGCACTGTGGAACAACAGGAACCTGAGTATCAATGGTAACGAATTCTCTAATCTTGTTTCAACACCTAAATTGTTAAACCTTCTGGTTTCCTCACTTGACAATCTCCCTTGAAAACTCGCATCCATTGATCCAAATGGACCTATTAAGCCTCCCCTGTCCTTCCAATGTACTGCCAACAAAAAGACAGACCCGACTCACTCCAGATTTCTCAGCATAAGGCAGGCTGGACAGCATACTGAGAACTCCCCAGTGCCTGTATGTATTTACCACCAGCACCACGACAGGCTTAACTTCCTCGTCACTGCAAAGCAAGCTGCTGGGAACGTGCTGCTGTGCACTCTGGAAACTGCTACCGAGCGTTCAACAGGCTTGAAATCCACCCTCACCTCACGCTGCCCTGCCTGTGCTCACTGCTGTGCCCAGGGCGAGGCTCTCAAGGGAGACCACTTTGCCATGAGATCGTTGCTTTCCCCTCAAGAACAAGAAATGTTAAAAGAACTACTTCTGTCAGTGCTCGGAAAAGTAAAAACCTGTAAAAGGGACGTAAAACTTGTGTCTACACCTCGCTACCCTCAGTTCAACTGCCCATGGGGTGGTTTCACGCCCCTTCTCAGGCGAGGCAGGCAGGCACTGATTAGGAGGAGTGCAACAGCAAATGAAGCGTGGGCGGTGCAGAGCAGCCTCCCTCGCCTGCAGTAAAGCACACGGTGCTCAGCAAAACCAGCCCGTCTCACAGAGCCATCACCCAGCACCAGGAGGGACGGGGATTCACAGCTTTGCAGGTTTTTACCTCCCTCGGTGCTCTGCTAGGCGCTCACGGAGGCACCAGAGCTGTGAGCACGTGTAAGCAGCCTCTTCTCTTCAGAGCAGGGGAAAGCCTCTGCCCTGAATTCTGCCCCATCTACCTCAGGTCCCTGGCAAACCTAAAATGAAAATAAGTTCAGACTTTTTTTTTTCCCTTACACTGATCTTCAACTGAAAATGCTGTAAAAAATACAAAATAAAAACAAACAAAAATACAACAAGACAGATTTAAAGTGTGCCTGCATCAGCTTCTTGTGACTCAATGTTTCAGAGGCATTTCACACACAAAAGGTGGGAAACCTACTCAAGAATAAGTTTATTTTTAACTCGTTATTTGACTGCTGAGCACTGAGTGCAAACGTTAATGGAAACCTCATGTGTTTATTTGAAATGACTTTTCTTTTTGATGAATTAGGCTGGAACTCAGAGGGCAGATTCTTCTGTTTCTATCGACTTCCTTTCTCAGCACGTCAGCTGCACTCAGATTTACAGCCAGCTTCTCGCGGATCAGGACTATGGAAGTTTCTCAGCAGAACAAAAGATAAAGAGTTGCAAACCATCCCCGCTGCACATAAAGAGGCGATTATGAATCCCGAGCGTCCGGAAGGGTTCCAACAAGCATCTGCAACACTGATCGCTGCTCCCCCCTCTGCTGCCCAGAATCAGGTTACAGCATTTCGCGTGGATTCGCAAGTTTGCAGCTCCTGCTGCTGCTCAGCCCACTTTGAAAGGGCCGATCTCCTGAAGGACTACAGCAAGAATTTAAAACCAAGAGGCCTTTTCCAAAAACTCATCCCTATACTCAGCTCGTTACCTTTTTAACCTCGAAGTGCTGTGAGCTTTGTACATCCTCCGAAGTGGCTAAGCAAAGTCACAGAGGGATGAGGCGCACGGGCGGCGTGCCCATGCAGGCACAGCAAGCACCCACGGGCCGAGCACGGAGTTCTCGGATTGTGACAAATGGGAGCATCCGTTGTGACACCCCACAAGCCTTCCCCGGAATTCCCAATTCTCCTCTGCTTGAAATCGAGCAGCATATGCAGCTCATTAGAGTAAAATAGAATTTTCCCTTAAAACATCTTCTTAGCTGTAAGCGTACAGTTGCTCATACATTTCTTCAAACTGCAGCAGAATTATTTAAAGTCACAGACGGCATTTGAAAGCAGAAAACGTGTTTAGAGTTAAGAGCAATAAATTTGTTAGAAATGAAAACAATTACTGCCTGAGTCAATGCAGTCAACAGCCTCCTGTGATGCTTTTTTCTGACTGAATTCGGAATCATTACACAACTGCCTCTCCTCCTCACATTCACTGCCTTTCTGAATGGCAAGATAAACTAAAAATGAATGTGTTTAAAAAAAAATAGGCACTAAAAGGACAGAGACAAAACCCACCAGGCTTAGCGTGCCATCACTGACACAGAACCTAGAACCAAGGATCTTACAAATTTCAGTTATATGCCTGGCACAACAGTTATCTTTACTGCCCTTTACTACCTTTATTGTCTTTAGTGCAAGGCTATTACGTACATAAAATCATCCCGATTGGTCCTTTTGAGGTTCAGCGTCATTGCAATTACTGGGACACTGGAGGAACGCCTTTGAGTTCAAATGGGCTGAATTAATTCTCCTCCAAAAATAAGACCCAAATACGCAGGGGCACGTTTTGCCTTCTGGGATTCCCACGTTTAAGAGCTGCTGCCTGGCCGGCACCACTTCCACGGGCATACGTCAACGCCGGCCCCAGCAGCCCTGCTGTCACTCAACACTACTTCAGGTTAACTTTGAGACTTTTAACTTCAGGTTTAACATCAGAGCACCACACGGCTCAGCATTTCAAACCAGCACCCCACTGAAAGCAGCGCCTTCTTCCCAGACCAGGAGCAATTGAGGACAACAAGCACCTCTTCTGAGCATACTCCTGGTCACTTGGAACAAGGAGTCACAGTCTCAACCCACAGCACTCAGATCCGAGGCAGCAGCGCTGCAAACCTTAAAATCTTGTGAAGTAACCCACAGGCTACTATCAGAAGGAGCATGTGTATCCGAGGACTTTGCTGCATCACTTCGTAAGCAGGGTAGCTCCTGTATCACACTAATACCTTAATGAGGACTAATTCCTGACAGCCTTCTGGCCACAAACCTGCCAGAACTCCAAGCCCGCAGCAACATTCTCAGCAACTTGCTCAATTTCTTCTCTGCGTTGCCTCAGATTTTTTTTGAGACTGAATTTCCACAAATTAGCTGGTTAGATCATTGAACGCTCTCACTGCTTTTGGATATTTTGCCAATACGAACTCAAAATCTTGGTTGCCTTTTTTTTGTTTCTTTTGCACAAGGTGCTTATAGGTCCTGCACAGGGTGGGCGTGACACACTGACCCAGATTCCAGGCTTAAGAGCAGCTGCACCACCAGAAAATCATTTGCTCGGGAAGAGGCTGAGCAAGAGCAAAAGCCAGCAGGGGGAAGAGCAGGACCAGGAAGCATCTCGTACCTCGTACACCTCCAGACTGCTCTTTAGCAAGAAATCCTGTCCTCAGCTGCACCTGTAAGTAACTTGGAATCGTCATCTCCGCAGAGAGAAGGGGAAACAAGAAATCGTCTGCAGGTATGCATTTTATGTCACATCCATCTCATGATTTTTAACCAAAATTGTGACTCAGAAGAGTGAAAATTTAGAACCTAAATTAAAGCAAAACCTGGTAGAAAACCAAGGTAATTTCACACGAGCTTCAAGGTAATTTTAATCTCTCCCAGCTCTGTTTTACCCAGTTCTTCCCTCTGGAAGCTACGGCCCCAAATCTTAACGCACACACAGCCCAGCCCAAGCAGCACTGCTTGTTTTGCTGACACAGAACTGAAGTGGCAAACTTCATATAAACTTATCTGCAACAACAGAAAACCACAGAGCTCCACCAAAATCTTCTACCCTACTCTGAATACGTATCGGAAACTCTAAAGGAGCATCACAACTGGTTGGGAAACAATCTTAACACACCACTGACTTCCAACAGTGTATTCTCACACCAAATACAGCATTTTTGTCAAATAACTTTAGGAAACACAAGAACAAACCTCTACGTTTCAAGAAATTGGGGAGCGTGCCTTGCTCACAAGCCTTTTGAAACAGCAAGGAAAAAGAAAAAGAATCCAGCTGCAAGCCAATTCAAGCCATCCAATAAGAACATAACTGAGGAGTTTCTTAGGGTATAAAACAAAATCATTTACTCTATGAAAGCATAAATAAAATTAAGCACCTTAAAAATTAAGCCATGGTGTAAGTGACTCTATCTGCAAGTTGGGACAAGATGGGACATACTCGGGCTAAAGAAAGAAAAATACCACCAAGCAATGACCAGTTTACTGAAAACTACTGGAAAGAGAAAAAAAAAAAAACGCCTCTCATCCCACAATGATTTCATACAGATGTTAACGTGACATTACTACCACCAAGTATGACAAGGTTGCTGCCAATATTTTGCAGTACTCAGGGATTTCAGTTTGCTGGTGCACCAAAGAGACGAACCATCTTCTGATGCTTCAACAGACGACAAAATTATTTCAACGAGTGCCTCGAACGGCCACAGAGAAGCCTGGTAGCATCCCCATATATTAAGCAAATCCCCCCCTTGCAGTGACACCTTTAGCCGTCATCCATCTTTGAAATTAGCAGATGCGATATTGCAAGCGACGCTGCGTACAGCGCAGGCAGACAATGAAGGGACAGACAGGAACAGGCACTGCAAATCCCTTTCAACGGCACAAAACGTTAAAAAGTGAGTCAGGAAGGGTAAAAAAAAAAAAATCACCAGCATGCAGTTTTTCTACGTTGCCAGGAATTAATTAAAAGATAATAAAGTTTTTAATTCTTATAACTGCAAAGAGATTTGCACAACGTGTTAACTGATGCGTGGGTGTCTCAGCCTGCAGCAAGGCAGTGCGATTATTTCTGAGGTATGAGCTCCCGTCGACGCAAGATGCAAGCTTTGAAGGTTAATTACAGCCAGCTGAATGACGACGCGTTGTTTGTATCACAGCTGGACATCCCCAAAACCCCAAAACAACCTAACTTGATAAGTGTGCAAAGAAACAGAGAGCCGACATGCTTATCCAGCAGGGCTGGACAAACTGGTTTTCCCAACCCATATAAAATTTCTTGAGTCCTGTTGTACAAAAACAGCTCAGAGTTTTCAGAAGTTGCCCACGCATCTGAGGACTTAAAACGCCCAGCATCTGCAGATCTGGGAAACAAATCCCTCTCCTTTATCTGTTAAAGGACAGGAGCCGATTGCCATCACTGGAAATAGTTTTCACTACGATCTGTGCCAACAACAGTCACGTTCAATAAGCCTCCGAGCAGCTTTGAGCCCAATAACCAGCATTATCTGCAGGAAACGAGTGGGATTCTCCCTCAAAGCGCGTTGTGCTAGCAACTTCTCATCAAAAGCTGATGAACTTCTTATGTACGGGAGATCTTAAATATAAAAGACCACAATCACCCTCACGTCAAAGTTGGCAGACCTGCGCGAGCACTTTGTTCTGCCCGGGTGTTCTGATTTCCTGATGTAACCAACTTGTTACATGTAAAATTGTGTATCTGCTGCTCTCCCTGGATCGGAGAAGTGAATTATCTCCTTTAAGGGAGCAAAGGAGGTGAAAGGATCGCACGCTACTGAGCGCTGGCCAGCATTTCCCTGTCTGGGGAAGTTTTGGTGAGCGTCTCATGCAGGAACAGCAGCTCCCCAACAAAGAGCCAGGTGTATCCACCTGCCTACGCTTTGCATAGGAGTAACTCCTACCACTAATGAGAGAGAATCCTTTGGGCACTGCAGGACTCGCTCTGCCTCTCTCCATTTTTTCCATTTATTACAGGGGAAGCTAAGAACTGGGAACTTACTGTCAAAAAGCAATTACCCCTACGTACTCCAACAGTTATTTTCTGTAATTGCTGAAATGTAACTGTAAGCTTTAAATTCTAGTCTTAAGATTTCTAGCGATTACACGAGTTCTAACAGATCAGTAGACAGAAGAACACTAGGAAATAAGCACAGACCTCAAAACCAGAAGCATCCACAAGAAAGAAGTGACTTATTGGGTGTGAAAAGGGAAAAAAAACTAATAGGCTTCAGATGAGCAGAGTTCCTGAGAATCAACTCCATTTTGGTTAAAAGAAACTTAACTTAGGGAAGGTCTGACTCGATATAACAACACCAGCTATTTACACTACCGCCCACAAAGACAACCTGGTCCCACACCAAACCCCAGTGCTCCAGGCCTGTTTCTGCATTGCTGCGTTTGTGCCCTGAGCAGCACCGGTTCTCTGCAGCAGCTTTCATAAAAAAGTAAATTAGAAACGTACATAAAGTAGGTCTAATTCTTAAGTTTAGCCCCTGCAAACGAGTCCAAAACGGTCTTTCTGCAACACACCGCGACCCTGCGCAGCTGTATGAACCCTTGTGGAGAACAAGAACTGAAGCCAGCCTTAAGATGAAGGCTTTCCCCTTCCACCACGTACACGACAAAAGAACAGAACCTCATACATCTTACACCCGTTTCTTATAGAATATAAGAAAAATAATAACTAATAAAGCAGCCGAACAGCTGAAGGCCAGGGGAAGTCGACAAAGCGCGAGCGGCCACACAATTTCTGCAGACCGCTGTCCCTCGGGGACCGGGCACCTCACTTTTTCATTGCTGCAGGGTTTGTGCCTGAACTGCTGGGCAGGGGAAGGACGTCCGGGTATAAACCCGACAGATTTATTTATTTAAAAAAAAAAAAATAAACGTCAGGTTTATTTAAATATAAATAGAGGGAGAAAGCCTGGTTTTGACACTAGACTTTGACAACCTCTGGAAGGGAGAAAAAAAAAAAAAAAAAGGAAAAAAAAAAAAAGCCCATAGCGCATCCTAGCCACCAGGTTTTCCTTCCAGCCGGGCCTTTTGTACGCTGCTGCGGGGGCCCGGCGGGGAGCGGGGAGCTCAGCACCGAGCCCGAGGCGGCCGCGGGGCTCCGGGCAGCGCCCCCCGGCCCCGAGATGGCGGCGGGAGGGCCCCTCCGCCGAGCCCCGAGACAAAGCGGGCGGCGGGGCCGGGACGGAGCGGGGCCGGGGCGCCGAGGAGGCGGAGGCCGCTGTCCGGAAGCCTGAGGCAGCGCCGGGGCCCGGCCTGAGGCAGGCTCCGGGGTGTGGAGGATGGGGGGGGGGGGGGGGGGCGCCGTGAGGGGAAGGCCGCGGGCCGGAGCCCCCGAGGGGGGCGCCGCGGGGGTGGAGCCGCGGACGGAGGCGGTGGAGGAGGTGGAGGAGGAGGCGGCGGGGCCCGGTCGGAGCGGGGCGAGGCAGCGGCGGCCGCCCCCGTACCTGAGCCGCGGGCGGTCCCCCCTCGGCGGCGGCGGCGGCCCCGTGCGCGCAGCGCCCCAGCGGCCGGGCCGGGGGCAGAGCGGAAGGGGGGCGGCAGCAGAGCGCAGCGCCCCGCGGCCAGCACCTGCCGCCCGCCTCCTCGGCGCGCCGATTGGTCGAGGCCGGCGCCGCCTTCGTTCGGATTGGACGCCAAGAGGTTGAGAGGCAGAGGGAGTAGCCCGTAGAGTGGACGGACGGCGAACAACAAGGCGATGGCGGCCGTTGATTGGGAGAAACGGTCCCGGCGAGGGCCCGCCTACCAACAGGAGGGCCGGCCGGTAGTGCTCGCGTCGCTCAGTGGCTTTCCGCCAATAGAAGGCGGCTCTGAGGAGACGGCGGCCCGCCCCCACCTCCTATTGGACCTAAGCAGCGGGACGGCGGGCGCTAATAGGCGGAGCCAGCTGTCCGTCAGCTGCAATCAGAGCCCTGCGCTCCGGCGGGGGCGGGGGGCGGTGCGGACGTGAGGAGCCGCACAGAGGCGGGGGGGGATGGGGGGGGGGGGGGGGCGCTGCGGCCGCCCTGCGCCAATGGGGCGGGGAGGGGCCGCCCCCCCCATCCCCCCCCCGGGGGCTGTGGCACGGAGCCGCCTCAGGGACCCCCGGGTTCAGCCCCTGGGGGGGTTACGCGGGGGTCCAGGGCCGCTGAGACCCGGGGTGCTGCTGAGGAAGCCCCGAGGGGGGGACAGTGCTGAGGGGGGCGTTAAAGGAGAACACGGGGGGGTTAAAAGAGATGAAAATGGGATGGAAATGCTGGAAATGGAGGGTGGGGGAGCAAAGGGGGGCGCAGCCACAGCCCTGCTCCCCCCACAGCCACCCTGAGGGGCAGGGGGCACCCAGGGGCCCGGCTGGAGCCAGCACAGGGACAACAAAATGGATAGGAGAGGAGGCCCCCATAGGGCCAGGGTCCCTAAACTCCACTCTCATGACTCCACTAACTCCCTATTTTTTTTATTAAAGGAGTTTTTTATTTCCACCTCTTCCCAGGTACAGCTCCCTCTATACAGGGCACAGGCTTTACCTCTGCTTCATTCCCACCCTGCTGTACCAGGGCCGTGTTTGATGCAGTCCCACTACAGCCCGAATCCTGCCACAGCCCTGACACTGAGGTACAGCTCTGCCCCGCTCCGTCAGGGATGCTGCGGGTTGAGATGAATACCTGAGGCTACAGAGGAAATGTGCTGCAGCTCCTGGCATCTCTATCTCCAACTGTCACCATCACCACAGGACAGAGGCGCTTTTTCCGACTGGCTGCAAGGACCAGAGAAGCCTGCCTAGATAAAGAAGTATCAAATAAAGAAGTATCAAGGGCATTTTTAAATTTATGGTCTGCACAAGTTTAATTGAGCACAAATTCTGTATACTGGCTGGGAAGAGATGGGAATTCCCAAAATAGAAGGAAGATCCTTCCCTTTTTTCAACATTGGTTTTCTTGCTTCTTGATTTTACCCATTAAATACTTATTTTACCACATCACACACTGGTTATTTACTCCAGGATTTCAGAACACAAATTTACAAGTATGTATGGTAGCAGGATGATGCTTCATTTCCCAATTTCCAACACTTAAAAAAAATAAAGCACAAATTGCTTCATATCCAAAGCCACACACTAGCTCACATTATAGCACAGTAATTTTTTCTAGCAGAGCTTTACGGTTTCAAATCTGCAAGCCTAAATTACGAAGCATCTAATTTGCAGTAAAGTTGTCCTAATTCATGCTAAATAAACACAAACTCAGAACTGTAGACTGAAACCTATGTGGGAAAACAAAGCTCAAAAACAATATACTAAGGAAGTCAATTACAATAGGTTCTTTCTATTGAAATATACACGTATTTCCTCAATGCTGCCCACCCACCAATTCTTATCGCAATATAGACTAAAAAGTCAAAGGACATTTTCAGTGGAATGTAAAGGCCTGACATTTAAGTGTTTAAAGTTACCACTATTCTTAATATAAACTTATTTTAAACAGTGCAGACAAAGTAACAGTTGCACAATTTCACAGCTTTGGCTTTCAGTATCTCAAATGTTGATCTGATTTCTTCAGTTATTTCAGCTGCATTTGCTTAGGGAAATCTGTCTTAATTTATTTCTCTGCTTTGGGAAGTTGATAGAGATGCTCGCATGACTTGCTACAAACATCTCCGATACAATGGCTGACAGAATTCTAACAATTCTGGTTTTATTCCTTAGAAATGCAGGCAATTATTAAAATCCAAATGTGAACTGGGAATTGCAATGTGGAAATCTGCTAACCCCCCTGATACTGGGAATCCAGGTGGGTTTTTTGTTTGTTTAAATTGAACATACCATGTTCAATGGTATGTAAGGCCTCGTAGTAGTGCCTCCAAGAAAAATACTTTGAATACAAGAATATTAAAAGTAGTATTTCCACAATTTCTTTGTAGTGAAAAACAATAGGCCTTAAAAAAATAAGAGGCTTAGAATAATGGAACATATTCCCGCTCAAGAAATTACATCTGGAAACCTTCTTCAGAAAGAGTTAAATGAAAACAGTCACCACTTTCATCTGAAAAGATATTTATTTTGAGAACTTCAACTTGCACATTGTACAAAAATTGACAAATTCAGCAAAAAAAAACTATAAAACGTTTTTTTCCCCCTAACATATTAACATTATAATTTTAAAAAAGGGTAAGAGTTAAGAAAACTTAAGCCAGGCACATTTGTTCCAGTCTGTCTGCAGTGAAGTGTGATTAAAAACATCTTGTCATGTTGAGGTATTAAACTGCAAACTTTGGTAATGTTAGAAAAAGACAATCCATTCACAAAAGCAAGCCTTCTTGGTGTCATTTACAATAACCAAAATGTTTCATAAAAAAAGTCAAAATTGATTATTCTCCATTTCTAGGTAGAAAATACACTGAAACAAAGAAATTCATGTTACCATAATACACCTAGCATTAGGAGGAAACCTGAAAGTTTGCAAATCCATGCTAATCGTATACAGCTACAGTGTTATATTTAACCCTAAGAACAAAATCCGGTTGGCAAGTTTAAACAATTCAGTGCTTATGAAAAAGTATATACGGTGATTCAGAGCCCAGTCTTTCCAAAAAGGACAAAAGGCACTTAAGAATGGCTTTAGTATATTCCACAATGGCATTTCTGGATAGAAGACAGCACCTGGCTGAACAAATAGTTCCCTAATAAGAAGTCCAACTGAGGTAGTACTTCATATTGCTCCAACTACTTGACTATAAGCAAGGAGCTTTTTTTTTTTTTTGATATACAAAATTAGCAGGAAATGGCTTTTTATAGGTCTGTCAAATGTATAAAAAACAGTTATTTAAAAAATAGTAAATATCCACTTGCAATTAAAAAAGTCATAAGCCAGGAACCATCTTGTAAAAGGTGAGCATCAAAATGCTGCCAAGGTGATACAAAAATCTACCTTTATGGCCAAATCCCCAAATGCTGAAGATTGTTCTAGCAACCAAGCCATTTTTCTTGAATTAAAAAAAATAGGGGGAGGAGGTGGGAATGGGACAACAGAGGGCAATCCGAGAACTTTCACAATCATTAGCAGCCTTACCGGAAGCACTTTGTATAGAAAAAAAAAAAAAAAAAGATCTGTGCTGATGAATGGCAGTTTGGAAGGGAAAAAAAAAAAGCAAAATTCAACATTTAGAACAAAAACAAAATCCACAAACATACAGAAGGATATTCCTTGAAGTTCATAGTTTTTTAAAAACAAGGAAGACTTTAAACTTTTTTTTTTTTTTTTTTAGGGATCTGGGAGAACACAGACTACTTTTTTTTTTTTTTAAATTAAGCCCATTGAAAACCCATTAATAAGTTTGAACACAAGGAAATTAGAAGTGCTTTACAGAATCACCGTCCATTGCCATATCCAGGAAAGAGCTGAGTTAGAATGGTCTGCAGTGTTTCATTCACTTGCATGGTATAGTTTTTGCCAAGATCGTAGCGGCAGGCTGGACAACTGTACACATCAGCTTTGAAGGATCTATCCAAACAATCCTGGTGAAAAGACAAAAAAATAATTAGTTAAGAAATACAGATGTGCTGTTCAGCTTATTCTACAAAGCCCCAATTAGAGAATGACTTTTACATCCTAGTTCACCCAGGTGCTGACGAGAGCTGAGAAAGGCTAAGAGCAATGCAAGGCTGGCTGTCGGAGAGAAAACTTCCATCATTACATGCAATAGCACACGCTCTTCAACAGAGCGCATCAGTCACAGCAGCATTTTAGTATGTGGTAGAGATGCTAAGGACTGTCATAGCTTCCACAAGAACACTTCACATTATTCCTCATAAAAAAAAAAACAAACATGCACTTTGTGACATTAACAAATCCATCAGTGTCACCTAGCAGTATTACTCAGCCTGCAGAGAAGCTCTCATCTTCTTTTAAAAGAACCAAGCAGTAGCAATACAATTGTGGAACTTTCTTTAAAGTGAACTTCCCTACACCAATGAACTTTCATCAAATCCTAGGTTTTCACATATATAACTGAGTCCTGCTAAAGCACTAACAGGCAGAAAAAAAAAAATCTGCTTCACCACTTAACAAGTCAGTTCAAGGCTCAACTGCTCAACAGAAGAGTCACTGCAACTGCTCACCTTGCACACGTTATGTTGGCATACAGTTGTGACCGGCCGAAACACAACCTCCTGACAGCAAATACACAAGAAAGCTTCTTCAACTTTATTTAGAAATTTCTGTAAAGAGAACATTTGAATCAACTTCTTGTTACTATGCTCTGAAAGGTACAGCCCTCCCCCCCAATAAAAAACAAAGGATTATTTTAGACATAAAACGGTTGTTTTTTTTTTTTTCCTCCTTTAAACAAAGCTCAACATGGAAAAAAGCCACATTAACAAGTTCTTAACCTTCTCACTGCTCTCAAATATTGCTTTTAAGTTATGCTGCGGATGCCTACATTAAAAAAAAAATGTAGGAATTCTAAGGCTATTTCTTTATGCAGCCAAGAAGTTTATTTAGGAAGAGTACAATAGTTAATTATCACTATTTTGGCAATACAAAAGCATTATATACCGGTCCATCTTTGAGAGCATCTAGTACTTCATTCCACAGTTTTTCATTGGCTTCATCACTTTTTATAAGAGATTTTTGCTGAGATGTCAGCTTGTATGGCTCTACTTTAGTTTTCTTTGGAGTCCCTGTAGGAGAGTTAATTACTTTTTCCTCCCCTCCACCTGAAAATGAAAAAACACAGTGACTTCTTAAACAACAAGAAAAAAGAAAAAAAAGATTAAGTAGGTAAAATCCACAAAGACCTACAAGGCTTTCTATATCCACTTGCCTACTCCACAAACCTGCTGATTTCCTTTTCCTCTTTCCTTTCCCTGGGGTATCAAACTCCTCATCTCCGTTATTTTCTTTTTCTTTATCTTTGTTCGCGACAGCTTCCAAATACCCCTCAGGATACTGCAGCAAAACACAAAACAAAAAGCATTCAATGCAAACAGGGCCAATTCAAAGACTTACAGACTATTAAAGGCTGGAAAGATGACCTCTGAGAGTTACTCCAAGGGTTATCTGTTTTAAATAATAGATCCCTGCCCTCCTAAAGTACTTCGACTGTAAGAATTCCATACAAAAAATGAGTTTTGTCCATTTAACCTCCTGATGTAGAAAGAAAACAACCCACAAGAGTGAACATATTTGTGTCACCCTCAGTCTAAAAGGGGGCTATCTTGATTCTTAGATTCTTACACAAGGCAAAGCAGGTTATCCTCAGTAAGAACGTATAGTAGAAAAACTCCTGCTAACCATCAAGTCAAAGGGAACTACAGTGATGTTCCAAAAGCATACCTGCATTGTTAGGCCAAGCTTTTTCATCCTGTCCTTTCCTTCTTTGGTCCAAGGAGCAGGTTCGTCATCATCCCTCCTAAGTAAGTAACGCCACACCAAAAATCCAGATTTCCCTGTTTCGGGCCAGTATTTCACAACCTAAAAAGACAGCCAGAAGCAAGCCCACCAGATATTATTAAAGCTTCTTTGCCATAAGCAAATTACCTTTTCCTACTTCAGTAGAATTCAAATCCTCCTTACCTTATATATCCCATCGTATCTGTTCCCTTCTACAGGAGCATATTTGCTGTGTTTGCCTCCTTTCACATTCCTCACCACTCGGACTGGCTTCCCAGCTCTCCAGTCCTTAGCTTCAGCTCCATTTTTGTCATTGATGGGGGCACTACAGTTCAGAGCCAGAGCTCTGTAAGAGGAAGTCCATTCAGTTTAGTGCATTTACCCAAAAACTCTTCAGAATCAGAGAGAGAACAAAGTAAAGCAGAGCTTGCATGGAATACTATTTTACTGAGCATCGCACTGGTACAGTCAGGTACCGTTACTACAAAGAGTACCAGTGTACTGGCATTGTGCTCAACCTTAGAAATAACGTACCATAAAAACCCTGGAAGCTATTACTGCCTATGGGAGCCCCTTCTGGGCCAGGTCTCAGGTAAAAGCATGTAGCCAGTCTTTTACTGCTTTGCCTTACATAGTAACACTTTCAAGTATCTAAAACTAAGTATCTAGCAAGTATCTAATACTAAGTAACACTAACAACTCTGTTGACTAGGGATCACGTTTTTGTTTTAAATACACTGATTATTCATTATATTACCCTAAATTAATTGCATGGACCACCTCCTCCACTCAAATCCACACTTAGTGCAGGAGTAACAGCTTCGAATTACGAATGATCTGGTCTCCCAAGGTGACTCATACAACAGTAGCTGCAAAGGATTCAGGAGAGAGTATGAAAGTTTCTACGCTATTTTACTACTCTGTTCCTTAAGTTTCAGACAACATAGAATTATAGTGATATTAGTCTCACATTTCTCATTTAAAGTACGCTGTAATAAGCATTTCCAGTGCACAACAGATCTACAGCCATTGTAAAACAACAGTTTTACAAGTCAGTTTTACAGATTTCAACTTAGATAAATAAGTTTTCAGGTCAACAGACTGCTAGTTACTAAGGTTCAGAACAGAGTGCAAGCGTTGCCAACCTGTTCATGTTGGTGAGTTTTTGATCACAAGACTGTTCCGCTGTACGTTTGTTTCCAGAAAGATCACGACCTCCGCTCCCTGTATATGTGAAGGAATTTCCATGATCCTGAAACGTATATGGATGGTTGCAACATATTCACAAGAGTAATTAAATAAAAGAGTATTTTTATCAGGTATCTTTAATATTGCACTCTGCAAAAAGGAAAAACCACACACGCACACCCCCATTTAAGTCTCCCAGACTTGACTTGCCTGTCATCCCCTCTTAAGTTTGCTAAGAACAGAGCAAAGAGTCAGGGTGAGAACTTGTCTCATCATACACCTTAACAGGAAAGGTCTGATACAAAACATAAGACTTCTACATGATAGTTTGGTTCTCAGACATAAACAATCAGGATTTACTTACTATATCATCTTCATAGCCTCCTGCCAGAACCAAGGAATAAGCACCATCATTACTTCTGCCATGTATACCTGCTACGTGGGGCCTGTGAACACCAGATTCGCTCACCTGGAAGAAAAATAAGAGAAGGAAAAAATACAATCCAAAAGTCTGTTAGGCAGCAAATGAGCAATGAGATCACTCCCTGGTCTTGGAACTAAACCAATTAATAATAAGTACTACTTTGTGTTTGTTTTGCATGTATTACAGGATGAAACTGTCCTCACCACCATCATCCAAACAACTCCATATAAAGGAAACAAGTCTTTCAAAAATAAGCAGTTGGATACTCCAGTGAATTAAACACCTGGGTATAATTTGTGATGTGAATTTAGATCTTTCTCACCTAGACTGCTTTTTAACAAGCTCCAGGAATTTTAGAGTAATGAAGGCACTAAAATGAAATACTTGTATAAGGCAATTGGTCTTGAAAGACTTTCATGTCATACTTGAAGAACAAAGGCTGGATAGCTCAGGGCTCCCCGCCCCGTGCTCATACAGGGTGAGAAAACTTTAATATATCTAGTTACCTGAGACAGTCTTACCAGCAGAAAAAAAAAAAAAAAAAAAAAAACAGGAGATATTACACTTATCCAAGGCAAAATACTGGAAATACATGTTTGGTTTGGAGTTTGAGTCACCAAAAAAGTACAAAGGAAAAAAACACTTGAAATGCCTGAACAATACAACATTAGTTATGGAACACTAGATAGAGACAAAGCCAGAATTCTTTCCTTTCTGCACTTACATATCCAGTGACATACACTTCACTATTAATTGCTTCAGGTTTCACATCTAATACTTGGATCTTTCCCATTTTTCTTTACAGTGGCTGAGGCCAGGATTCAGCTTCGTACCTGAACTCTAAATTTCCACATGGTGCCAACCGGAATCCCAGGAATTGGTCCATAGTGGTTGGAGGGGACAATGGTACATTCCTTTGTGCGGCCAACACATGCCATACCCTGTTTCAAAAAGGAGACCAGTCAGCCAAGAATTACAAGGAACACACACCAACACTATTCTTCAAAAATAAAAACGCCTTTAGCTGACCTTGCCCCAGTCTCTCCGCGAGGATGAATTAGCAGATGCCATCTTTTGTTTCTTCTTACTTTCTTTTAATTTCTCTCCTGCTAAAACCACCTCACTTGCATCATTTCGACATTCAGGGCAATACCTAAAGTCACAAATCAATTAAAATTAACAAGTAGCAAAGCCTTAAATTAAAAAAGAGAATTTTCTCAGTGAACTGAGTTATGATACTACAATTTCCCCATATGAAACCAGACAGGACACTGAAGCAACTCCCCATACTGGAATTAGATCTGTATTAGCCACTGTCCTTGCATGAGCTTCTAAATCACTGCAGAGGTCAGGAAATATTTGTGTCATAGAATTCATTGTATGAAATGGTGAAACAGGATACATCAACTAAACAGCATATCTCAACATAGATACAAATATATATAAAAAAATATGCCTTCACCTATATGTCCATACTTGTATTTATGGTAAAAAAAAAATATATATATATGCATGTAATCAGCATGTGTATTTCATATATTAAAAAAGTACATGTCACCAGCCTACTGTGATGATCGGGGACTGTGGAATACCCATAAATGACCCATAAAAACAACTACACAAGCTAAGCTTACTGGCATCAGGTTTACAGGTACTTGTACTTCAATTTGCATAAGCACCTACATCCCAAAACTATGCAAAAAAAATAAAACGTTTTAAAGCCACCAGCTTTTTGGCCTAAAACACGCTCTCACTAGACTCCAGAGAAGCTACAAAGTCTTATTTAACAATGAAACCACCACTCAGACCACCCATAACGGTAGCATACCTCTTTTCACTTCCTACAGTCACAATATCGCCACCTAAGGGCAGCATTAAGCCCTAGACCTCACTTTCTACTCGATGTAGATTGCAATAGTGATACTGCACAGCGTCCTTAGAACTTACCAGTCCTCGTCGTCTGGTATACTGCTAAGGGGAGGGTTGAGGCAGTAGATGTGGAAAGCCATATCACACTCATCACACATTAGCTGTTTATCTGGATCTTGTTTACCCCCGCAGATATAGCAAGCACAGATCCTGCAGGTTTTGTTCGGGTTGTCCTTACAAGCTTTACACACGGGGCCATTTTGTCCTGTTAGCAAGGAGAAACGACACTACTTCAGACTCCAGGAAGTACCAAGATACACTAGAAACGGTCAAAGGAGTCACAGCTAGAAGTGTTTGTGAACTCCTTGATACTTAAAGAGTATTAACAGAATAACAAAAGGTAAGACAATATCGTACAAATGAGAACCACACAGCAGACTCACTTTTTAATGGACTGGCACTAATAGGACAAGCGCTGCCTGGTTCTTCAATTTTATAAATCTCATCCACAAACGTAATTGTGCAGTCATTCAAAGAATCACCAGCATCCCTACAAGGAGAAGTTGATAAATGTCAAAGAGATCATAAAGTAACCGACAGCATGAATTCACAGCTGTGCACCAGTAACACAGACTGGTTTGGTGTCAGCCCCGTATCACAAGATACCTGCTGCAGCATCGCCTGCTCTAGCATAGGGGCGTGACAGCAGCACCATGAAATACTTTTTGTGACATTAAGACGAAGTACGCTTTGTCTTAATGAAGATTCAGGTACTTGTAGCATTCAAATCACCATCAGCGACTGCTGTCACCGCAAACTACTTCTGACTATACTCCTCTCCTGTTTTAGAGTTACGAAGTCAAAATAACTATGGTGAGAGGAAAAAGAAGGAACGTTCTGGCAACCCCGTGAAAGTACATTCTTATATATCAGCAACTAAAGCTCAGAGTCCCTTATATGTATACTTGCTTTCTTCTAAAGAAGAGATTTGGGGTTGATTTCATCATCTTGTAAACTGAGGGTTTATTCAGTATTTCTGTATCTGACAAAATAGCACACTGAAGTTTTTGTACAACTATTACAGATGGTTAACACAAACAATTAGAACAATTCTTTGCCTTTTAGCAAATCTGGGGCTTTGCATCTTCCCAGCAGTATGTGAATCCACAGATCAGTGTGCCCTGTGATTCCTTGCAGTGCCCAATTCCTCCAGTGGCAGTTAATTGAAAACACAGTACTACAAGGTCAGTCACCCAGCTTCCCATCTCTCCTCAGCATTTCTGGTGTACCATTTTTTCAGCAGTCACTCAGACCTCATGAAGGCTTAGGCAGAGCTGGAGAACTCAATTTATTCCCCATTTCTATTCTGAATTGCTTACCCAAGTAGTATCTTCGCATTTATCTCCTTAATCATTTTTGTTTCCCTTTTCTGCAGAATCTCAGCATCATACCAGAAACCTCTCTCTTTCGGTTCATCGGGATTGTAGTTGACCATCACCACCTGTCCTACTTCCAGCTGGTGCCATTTCAAAATAGTCCGTGCACGAGCCCGCACATCATTCGAACTCAGTTCTACAACTCCATTTTCTGGATAACTTGAGGTAGAAGGCCGGAATGGAAGGACAGAGAAGACAAATCAGATTCACCATCAAGAGTTATTTGCAGTAATTGTATCTAGACGAGTTGATTTAAGAACTGATACGACAGAGCATACAAATACACTGTGAAGAATAACATCTCCTCCTCCCACACAGTCACAGCCGGAATCAGTCAGCCTAACTTTGTTAGTATCGTATCCCTTTCAAAACTTGGGTAATAGGATTTCATACCTCTAAAAACATGATTCCAGCCCACGTGTTTTGTTTTACAGTTAATGTCTTACAATTACAGCCCAGTTCTGTTCTACTTTTGTGAATTCTTACAAATTCCCCATTGACATCACAATCCAAATGAGTATTAGCCAAGAAATGAACAAAACTCACTCCTCATATTTCACATGATATATTACATCTTCTTCAGGAATGGTCGTCTGCTGATCAGGATCTGCACAACTGTCATTTGCAGCTTTTTTTCTGGTTACATTTACAACCTGGGCTTCAAACCATGCTCCCATATTCATATCACGAGCATCAACCAAGTCATTGATCTACACAAAGCAAAGGATACAGCTCACCAAATGGATTTTCAGTTTGAGCATTAGTTTTCACATCTACTTGAAGATTTAGCCACCTCAAGTTAACTGTTATCAAGATGTTTTACTGAGCATCCTAAACATTGAGCTCTCCTTTGCCTTCCTGTTCCTATTATGCAGCCCGATAGTCTTAGGTTAAACCCCTAAGGCTCAAAATCTATTCTACACCAAATGCATAAGAGCCTTATCTTGTACAAACTACTATTAATTAGTTTACAAGAGGCTTTCTGAACTGTCTAACTCAATCTGATGAAGACATCACTAGATCTGTAATAAAATCCATTGAAACAGACAAGCAAAAACGATTCTGAACAGCTTGTTGAGATTTTCTTTGGTTCATTCAAGGAAAACTCAGTTTTGACAATTGCAACAACTCCAAGCAAAAATACTGGGTGAAGTTTTTAAATTAAAATAAGTACTTGCAATGCTTTAAAAAATAATAAAATAAAGCATATTGTAGTTTTAATTAAAAGGGTAAAATGAAAAATAAGATATTTTAACCCAAAACATGTTGCATTTAATTAGTTTGTGGTTGGCTGGTATTTTTTTTTTGTTTGCTGTTGGAGGGTTTAAGGAAAAAAAAAGACAATTGGAGAATGAAAGATTTTCAGAAGTTTTCAACCACTGGAAACGCTTCCCCTCCCGAAGCCTGGCTTTAAGCAGCGCTCCTGCTGTGACCCACTCACCTTATAGAGGCCGAAGCCTGGGTCAGTCCAGTCGGGCTGCGCAGCCGTGCTGGGCTGTCCCTCCAGTTCCATGGCACCTTCTCCATTGTGAGAGCTTTTGTCAGATTCGCTTTGGCCTGAGCCGCAGCCAGAGTCTGTGTCGGAGAGCTCGGAGTCCTTCTCCTTACTAACAGCAGGAAGCACTGCTGGGCTTTGTCTAACCAAGAGCTGAACAATGTCATTCAGTCCAACACTGTAATCAAAAAGGGAGTGACCATCTTCCATCTACAGGGAAAGCATCAAAACCATCGGGTTATTTAATTCAGCGGAGATTTTCCAATTCAAAACCACCCATCGTGTTGCAACCGCCTCCGTGGGCCAAGAGAGACCACAGCTCTGGAGAACCATTGACAATCAAGGAACTTGGCAGTTCGTCAGCAGCACGGATACTTATAGACTGTTATTCTTACTGTTCAAAATGTTCTTTTTTAACCGACTCCACGAACTAAAAAAGCTTCCCTGCTGCCCAGATTAAGCCTGGGTGTCCTATGGAAGAGTTTGTGGCACATTCCCTAGAAATACCACTTCTGGGAAGGACTTAAACCACAGATCCCCCACATCCTATCAAGATAGAAAGATAATTCTACATCTAATGGAAGTTCCTATTTTCTTAATCGAGACACGTCTCATAATACAAACATTAACACAAAATGGTCTTTACGTTGTATTTGCACATGCTCCAGATTGTTGTGAGGAGGTTGCTCTGTTACACGCAGCATTACCTAGAAGCCAAAGAATTAATCACCTACTTTTCTCTGGGCAAACACGCAGTTTTTCCATTGAAAGTAAAAATCAAAAAGGATTCAATTCAACTTGAAACCACCCAATCACCGTTTAGCACGGGGAGGCAGGTCCTAATTTCACACCCGCTCTAATTTTAAGAACGGATTTTGAAAGTCTGGCGCCGTATGTAGTCAAATCAAGAGCCCACCCCTGCAAGGAGTAAGAGGAGCTCGTAGGGCCAATAGGTTCCTCTCCTTTCAGGAACTCGGAGGAGCACCACCATTTCAGAGTTGAAATATAGCACTCGAGACTACGCTGCAGCTCGAAGTTTAAACAAGCTTCACCACATATTTAAGGTCTGACTAAGAAATTATACAGGAAATGATCGTCCCCTTCCAGCCCAAACCACCAGAAAAAGCAATCCCCCGAGCTTTGTTCTCTATCAATGGGAAGCAGAGTAAAACCACAAAAATTTACACTTTACGGGAATCACTCCGATAATTCAATTCGGATTTATGGCTCAGAACGGGTACGGAGCAATCCCCGGAGGTCTGACCGTGCAGGAAGCGATCTGGACTTTCTCTGTTTTAGCGATGAGAACTCACAGAGACACACGAGACCGAACCAAAAAAAACTGTCGCTCGTTCTTTTAGAGAGGAGACAATCCGACAAACAGGGCATTGTTATCGAGTGCCACCACCGCAGAACCGAGCGACAGCAGGTGCAGAGAGAAATGAAAGAGCAGAGAACGCGAACAGGACATGAAACCACAGGAGTTCAAAGGAAATTCTGAAAGAAGTGACAGCAACTGAAGGTCTATCTCCAGCAAAGGATGCCTTTTTTTTTTTTTTTTTTAATTAACGAGTGTTTTCCTCGACGTTTGTAAATTCGAGCTAAGGAAACACGTGAACGTTTCAAACGACTCAAAACCTCAGACAAAGCAGTAATGGGCGCAGCAGGGAACGATCGCTACAGGATCGCGCTGGGTAAATGTTTCTGTGTAAAAGAAAAGAAGAAAAAAAAGAGACCTAAACTACGAACTAGGGGAGTTACACAGAAAGGAATTAACTTTGCAAAGCAAGCACATCTTTAATGAAAATAAATAGAGTTTTATGATGGCCAATAGTTGGGTTCAGTGCTTTTGGACTGCACGGACAGTGGCAGGAGCCCGCTGACAGCCTGCCTCACCCAGCACCCAGTGTGTGACCCCCCCCCCGGGTCTCTGCACCCCCTGGGTGCCCGCGTTGGGGTCGGTCCCTCCGCTGACCCCACAGCCGGGTGCTGAAAGCCCAGCCGGGTACTGGGGGTACTGGGTTTACTGGGGGGGGGACAAACACGGGGCAAGGGGACAGCGGGGACACGGGGGGGGGACTTGGGGCCGTCGGGGGTCGACACGGGGGCGGCTGGGGGGGGGGCCAAAGCGCTGCTACCGAGGTGCCCCCCACCGACAGAGGGGGGTCCAGGGCTGAGGGACCCCCCCGGGAGGGGGTGTGTGGGGGGGTGAGAGCCCCGTCACGGGGCGCTAGGTGGCGGCAGAGCCCCCGCGGCTGGCAGCGGGCCCTGAGGGGGCTCCGGGGGGGGCTGTGAGGGGGCGCTGAGGTGGGGGGGGGGAGGGGCTGGGGGGGTCCGTACCTGCTTGCCCCGGTAGAAGAGGCGCTGGCGGTGGGGCTCGACGCCGAAGACCTGGTGAATGCGCTGCCTCAGCCCCTCCACTTTGGTGAGCTTGGAGAGCGAGTCCACGCGGTGGGTCTCCCTGCCGTCCATGGTGCGCACCTGGATCCACATGGCGCCGCTCCTGCCCTCACCCTGCCCGCACCGAGCCCGGCGTCAGCGCCGCGGCACCGGCCCCGGCGGCGCCGCTCGAGGACACCGCGCAACCTACCCCCACCGCCGCCCCCCGCCCGCCAGCCGGCCGGCCGGCCCGCCCTCCACCCGCCGCCACGCCATTGGCCAGCAGCCCGGCCGGTTCGGGCGCTGATTGGACGTTGGGCGGTTTAGGCCCGCCCAGCCGGGCGCCTAACGGCTTTGGTTGCGCCCCTACCTCCCCCCCCCTCCTCCCTGTGCCGCCTCGCGGGCGGGCGCCGCGCGCCAACTGTATCTCGCGCCACAATTGAAACGCTCCCTGCGCTCTCGCGGGGGGCCGCCCCCGGGGGAAGCCTCGCGAGGTTATGCAAATGAGGCAGCCCGGCCGGGACGGGACGGGAGGGGGGAGCTCTTAAAGGGGCCGCCGCCTCCGGGGACGGCGGAGCTCGGGGCGGGGGGGGGGGGTGCAACAACGGGGCCGCGCCCCCCCCCCCCCCCCCCCCCACACTCCCCACTCTTCCCGGGGCCGGGCTGCTCCGCGCGTTCACGGCGGGGGGTGCCGCGTTCCGGCCCAGAGAAAAATAAATAAAATAATAATAAAATAATAATAATAAAAAAATCATAAAATAAGAAAATAAAATAAATTTAAAAAATAAAATAATTTAAGAAAATAAAATAAATAAATAAAAAACGGGGCCCCGGCCGCCGCCGTACGGTCCCGCTCGCCGCCAGCCCCGGTCCGCAGCAGCCCCGGGAGCCGCGCGGGGCCCTGCCCGCCCCCCGGCCCCCCCCGCCCCGCTCGCAGCCCCCGGCCCGGCCGCGCTCCGAGGGCTCGGGGCCGCTCCCGGATCCCCGCGACCCGCCCCGGCAGCGCTCAGCCCCTGCTAGAAGAGCCCCGGGGCAGCGGCTCCGCTCCCGGTGTGCCCAACGGGGACGGGCTCCGCCGACCCCCGGTGCCGGCAGCTGTCACCGGGCCGGGAAGGGAGGAGAGGAAGGGGGGGGGGAGAAGCGAAGGGGAAGGAGGGTGAGGGAGGCTCCTCCGCCGTCCCCTTACCGCGTCCCGGGCTCGGGGGTCGGCGGCGGGACTCACCGGCGGTGCGGTGCTGGAGGCCGGTGCCGCGCTGCGCCCCCGCCGCCGCCCCGCGCCTCTCCCCGGCCCTTTGGAGTTTGGCGCGGAAAAGCCCCGTGCGCGGCGGGCGCCCGCCCATTGGCCGCCGCTGGCGGGAACTGAGCGCCGGGGGCGGGGCCACGCCCAACCGGGAGCGCGGGAGGGCCCCGCAGCGCAACCGGGACCCGAGCCGGGACCCCCCCCCCCCCCCTCCCGGGGTCGGGCACGGAGCGGTCCCTTTGGTCCCGTCCCGCTGCGAGGGGTCCGAAAGGGTCCGGTGGGAGCCCCCCGTGGTGGGTGGGAAGGGTCTCCCGGTAGCCCCCGGTACCGGAGGGGCCGTTAGGTTGTTTGGAAACGGCCCCGGGAACACCGGGCCGGTGGTGGGTGTGCGAAACGAGCGGGAGGCGCGAAATGTCGCCTCGTGGCTGCCCTCCCAGCAGCCATCTTCCAAAGGCGCAGCGGCACTGCCGAGCACGGCACGGGGCTCGTCTCCGCCGGGAGCTCCAAACCTCACTGGGAGCTCAAAACCTCACCAGGAGGTCCAAACCTTACCGGGAGCTCCAAACCTTACCGGGAGCTCGAAGCCTTACCGGGAGCTCAAGGCCGTGCCGTGGTGCTGAGAGAGGCCTCCAAGATCCGAGCCGCCAGCTGCCGAGCCCCTGGGCCCTGCGCGTGGTCCCCTCGAAAACGTGGCCGCGGGCGCTGCTGCGGGACGGAAAGCAGGGCTGGTCCTGGGGGGTGTTTTCCCCTTAGCTTGTAACCCTACGAGGAAATTAGAAAGGAGAAAGGGTGTTTAGGATGGCCGCTCCGTGGAGTAAACTGCAAGCGGGGGGTTTACCGCCAGGTTTCTGAGAAACGGAATCGGATTTAAAGTATAAAAGCGGGGAATTGGCGATGGTGGGGGACAGACCCCGGGCTGGGGCGGTGGCAGGGCTCTGCCACGGGTGGCTTCAGCAGCACCGCCACCCGCCCAGGCCCAGCCGAGCGGCCTCGCGGACAAAGGGAACACGAGAGGCGCCGAGGCTGAAGGCAGAGCGGTGTTTCCCATGGTACGCCCCCCCGCGCCCACAGACACAGAGCTGAATTCGTAGGCTTCAAAATAAAACCACCATGAAGTCGGTGGGATGTGGCCCCCAGCTGCCCCCCTGCTTTCAGGCTGCCCTGGTGGGTGCATGCAGCAAGCGAAGGCCTCCTAAGCAGCCTGTGTCCCCCTCTGGGACCCCCCTGCCCTGTTAGGATCTGTTGGGGATCCCACAGCCAAGCCACGGATCCCAGGTTGAAAGTCGGTGGCCTAGATTAGGTTAGTACCAAAGGTTAGGCATGTGTCAGCGCACAAAAGCCTTGAATCTGACCTGCGACCTGCAGCAGTCAGGCTTCATTTCCTCCCACATCTGAAGGCTTTGCCTTGCAAGAAAGTCATTTTTCCCCCCTGTAGGTGCACAGGGGTCTTAACCTTGACCTACTGCAGCAGTACACCCCCTTCCACAGTCCAAGGGGGTTATCAGAAGTTAGAGACCTGGCAGGGAGCAGGGAGAAAGGCTGGGCACTGGGAGAACAGTTTGCACCCTGTTAAGAGCAGGTCCCACACCTAAATGTGTGACCCAGGTTGGGATCTTCTGGGCTGGAGCTGGAGGCTGTGCTGTTTGACAGCGCACCTGGATCCACGTTGTCACCCACGTGTCCCATTTCTAGAGGAGTGGAGAACCCACATCCCTCACCAGCTGCAAGAGGGTTTAACAGCAGCTGTTTACTACCCTCATTCAGTCTTTTTTCAGCATCGTTTACACCTCTGTAAAGTGCAACAAAAAGTTCAAAAAAAGCCACTTTAACATACAGACCTGACCCTTCTTTCCTGGAGTAGTCTGTGTCCCATTAAGCTCACGTTCAAGGAATGTATGGTTAAACTGTTAGCTATTTGGGTCAACTTTCTGACGCTCAGATCCTAAATGTGTTTCTGGTAGCACCTTATCACCTTGCATTTGACTCTCCCATACACCCCATTAGGGCCCCATCTCATGTCCACATCAGGACTACATTGCTTGTGTCCAGGAGCATCGTCCCTCTGCCCTCAGTGATCCCCACCACAGTGCAGGGAACACGCTTTTACCGTAACACAGGGGCTGTTCGAGGAAAGGGCTCGTGTATGGTGACTTGTAGCATCCCTAGAACTATCAGGGTCAGGAAGCAAGAAGCGCAGTTTCTGAAGAAACTTTTACTCATTCGGTGAATCCACACACTGCAGAAGCTGTGCTGTGCTGCATCCTACACGCTGCTCAGTTGGGTCTGCAGATCACTTAAAATAAGGCTCAATTCTAGATCATTCTAGTAACAGAACACTGCTTTCATTACAAGTTAAATTATGCATACTCTCATTTTAAGGTCCTTTCTTCTGTTAAAACAAGAACATTGCCAGAGAAACTCAGAGAGCACTTCTGATGTGAGATAAAGCCCAGGGAGCTTCAGCTTTCCACAGACTGTCAGAAAAAAAGGACCGTGACTTCCCTGTCTTGCAGTTGTCTGAGAGGCTGATGAGTTTTAGTTTTCTCCCTTTCGGATTGTTTTAGGCATTTCTTTCCTTCAGAGTCAGGATTCTGATTGAAAACACTTCTGCCATCTGGCAAATCCTCCATGCTGCGAGGAAACAATATCTTGGTTCATCTGCCAGCGGGGATATCCAGCTCAGTCTATGAACATTTAAAGCAGCGTTGCATTCATTTGCAAAAAGACGCAGCCAGCGAGACAAACTTTTAACAGTCTCCTTGTTCAAAGTGAAATTTTGGCAGAATGTTTCAGGAGAAATGGAAGTCCAGGTGTGCTGCTAAGGAATGGCAGCTGATAGACATGATTAAAGCAAGTCTTGCATAAAGAAGAACTGATAGCTGGTCTCACCAGTTCCGAGGGGGACAGATTTATCCCTGTGTGGGCAGGACAGTCGCTGTGATTCACGCCATCCATGCCTTACAATGCCTTTACACCCCTTTCTGGTTAATATCTGAAGACACAAGAGAAATAGCAGGGCCTTTGGTCCTACAAAACGACAAGAAGCATCTCAGCAAGAGGTACAAACACTCCAGGTGTTTAAAAGGCTCACGGTAACAGCACGAAGCACAGCTTGCAGAAGGCCAGCTGGGATCAAGAGCGAGCACCTTTGACATCTTCCCCTAACCTCGCTGGCTCCCCTCCATGCTCACCAAAAAAAAGGCCGCATCTGCTTTGTTCAAGAGACTTGTGGCTCTGAAATATCCCTGCTGTAGAGGAGATGCATTTATTGGTGCAAGGGTCCTTTGGCAGTCATGAAGAACCCATGCAAGAGCAGGTAAAGGAAACAGACTCTTCTACTTTACAGAGGTGAAAAAATATCAAGAACCAAGTCTTTGCACCAGCTAACTATTCAGTGGCTTGCCCATCAATAGTTGAATGTCCTCATTAAAAAATAAAATAAAAATCTGATGTGCAAATAACTTAATTCTGTCTTCTGCTTTTTTCTAAGAAAAATGTTTTGTTTTGTTTTCTGGGAAATCAGTTTGTGGAAACCAGTGCAGGATGTATGTCCCAGATGGGGCCATACAGAGCTATCCCATGCTCTGATCCAGAGCCTTAACTTTTTGCTACTCAGTGCCCATGAACCCTCTCTCTGCTGAACCTTCTTCTTCCTCTTGCTGTTTAAGTGCCACCGTAAGCAAGTTCTGCCATCTGTGCTCTGGGCTCTGCACTTTGTTTCTTGCCTAGCACACAACATGCTTTAAGGCTTTAACTTGCTGACTTGTGGGAAGTGCTCTGGGAGCCAGGACCCCCTGAACCACAACAGCTGGTCAAAGAAAACCAAGACGGCTATAACACACTGCTTTTATCCAGTTTTTGTCTTTCATCTCAGGTGCTAAGGTCTATGTTTCATGTTTGCAGATATGCACCCGTTGCATAGCTTCTCCCAAGGACTAGTGATGATTCAGTCGTGTCACGTTTAGCACAGCAAGAGCCCCCAGGTTAAATAGCAGGGCCCATCAGGAAGGTCAAGCAGTCCCTGGGTGCGCTGGAGGTTTCCACGTGCATTGGGGTGACACGGGGTCATGCTGCCTCCAGCAATGGGAACTCGTGGGATTTCATTTTCCTCTCCCTCCACAGAAGGCTCTTTGGCAATAGACGCTCTCTGCTGCTGCAGCTGTGGATCTGTGATTCTTCAGACTTCTCTAGAGAAAAACTATTTGCTCTTACCAGTTTTGAACTCAGTCATCCTGTATGAGATCTTCACCACTCCTTGGAGGACCAAAATGAAGAGATAATGCTTGGGTCCAGGACTATTATTGCCCTCCTTACAGACATGATGCTCCCCTGCACGGTGTCTCCTCCAAAGCTGCTACACGCAAACCCAGAGGAGATGGAACCATGGAAGACAAGAACGAGCTGGTGCAAACTGCTGCTCTCCTGGGACCACACACACGGTGGGCAGGACGCCCGCTGTCATCTGAGAGCAGCACGAGTCTGTGTGCAATGCAGGACACCAACATATCTGAGAAACCTTTCCTCACGTGCGCCAACATCCAGCAACGGAATGGACGGCACAAAGAGGAATGTGTTTTTGCTGAGATGCTCTTATAATTTCCAAAATAATTGGGGCATAGCTAGGCAAACCCTGGGACTGGGGAGTGATGTAAAGGGAGTCTTGTATCACTGATTGTTGGGGAAGCAAAAGTAGAGGCCTCAGCAATGGCCTGAGGCAGAGAGGACACACTTAGCAGGGCCAGATAACACCTACCCTCTCATCGATCAAAAACCAACCCTTGTTATGTTAACCCACCCCACCCGCACCTAAAGGTATGAAGCAAGAGCGCGGGAGTAGAGGGAGGAGCAGAACAGGCACGTAGAAAACCAGCCAGCAGCCTGAAAACCAGCGGAAAGGTGAACTGGAAGACTGGGAGAGCAGCCAAGAACCAGCTGGGACGTTCCCTGCAGTGAGGGCAAAGTCAGCCGGGGCTCCAGGCAGGGACCTGCCCGCGCTGCTGCTGCCTTGCCCATATTTTGGGGAAGCTGCTGGGGGGATCTGGGGCTGGGAAACCCTCCGAGGAGATGGGCAGCGAGGAGGCACGCAAGTCCCGTTTTGGCTGAGGCAGGGCGAGGGCAGCAGAGAGCTGCAGCGTGTCCTGGAGTAGGAAACAGCTTTGAAGGCTTCGGGAGACCGGGGGGGGTTGGTTGGAAGGCAAAAGCTGAGCTGAACCTTTTGGTACTTCACCAGCAAATTGTCTGCAGAAGGCCACAGCACTCTGAAGGACGTTGCCTTCGGAGATCACTACACGAGGTGGATGGTACGGCCAGGTGGGCAGCGCAGGACAGGATCCAGCACCGAGCCTCCTGCCCCACAGCCCTGACTCCATCGCTCCCGGCCCTGAGGCAGCTCTGTGGGGCTGGTGGAGGACACTCGGCGCTGGTTCTGGCTCTGGCCTTGGACGAGGCTGCTGTGAGGAGCAGCACCGACTGCTGCGGCTGACAGGAAGCTAGAGCGTGAGGGGCTGGGTGCTTAGAGTTGACGTTATTAGCTATTTCTGTTTCTGAAACTATTTCTGCAACTGCTACCCAAAGGATCGCTTGCTCCCAGCAAGAGGAAGTGGTCAGGCAAGAGGACACGAAGGCAGGAACATGAGCCGGCAGAGCCCCCGGGCAGCGGAGGCAGGCAGGGCTGTCACCACGCATCTTCTGGGCCTTGCAAAGGTCCAAAGGTCCAAAAAATGGCAAAGACCACAGGCTGACGTCGCCTCGGTGGGCTCCAGTTCATGAGGGACACCTGAGCAGCACGGAGCTTCTCGGGGAGTTTGCTGGGAGCCCAAGGGCTTTGCTTGGCTCAAGGAACAGAAATCAGAGCTACGCATGCCTCACCCTTGAATCATCTCTTCTCGTGCCTGTGTATGTGCCCTGGGGAAGGTGACCACAGCATCACGGCAGATTACTAATGGAGTAAAGGCCACGGAAGATCAACAAGATCGTGTCCATCGCAGTAGAGGAGCACTGGCAGAGGAGGTGTCGGATGGGGCCTCTGGTCCCTGAAGGGATGGTGCTGAGCTGTGACACACCACAGAGCAGGGAAAGGAATTGGGCCTAGTGCTGGGGACCCAGCATCATGGCCTGATCCTTCAAATCCTCCACATACCTGCATGCTGCCCTCTCAACAGGGCTGGGAGAACTGAGAAGCACGTAGCTGGAGACACCTCGTCCACTGGCAGAGCCCAGGACGCTGCTGAAACAAGAGCTGTACAGCTAGCAAGGCTGCAGAGGAGCAGGGTTTCCTGGCAGCTGACAAGCACAGGAGATGGGGGTAATGTCTGGGATCCTTACCAGAGGGATTCTGTCCCTGCCTTGATGCTGCAGCACACGCACAAAGGCTGCGGAGTTACTGGCACAACGCTGCCCGTTGTGGGAAGCACTGCCTGGTGCCACAGGGCTCGCTCCCTCCAGCCAGCCCGACTCCCTTTCTCTTCCCCAAGCATGTTTCTCTGCCTCCTCCTACACCCTTCCCACGCCCACCAAACTTCTGATTTTATCTTTGCGTTAAGTATATGGCATATATACAGTACCAAGAATCACAGACAGGATCGTGCAAACCTTTGCTCTAGAATTACAGGCTCCAAAATTTCGGAGTTGTGATACTGCAGGCAGGTCTCCCGCCGCTCGGGAGCTCCAAGCACTGATATTTCGTCCTGGGTCACTAAAATCACACTCCAGATATCAAGCATTGTCTCATTAATTATAATTACCCTTGTTATCTCATGCAAACCACCTGCCACTTACACGGCACATGGGACTCCTCACTTCTGCACGCATTCATCTGTGCTACATGGCAAGGCACACGAAGATGTAGCGTGCCGATAGCGCTGTGTTTCCCATCCAGGTGATGAAATATAACCTGCCTTGTGAGACTTTCACCATCACCACCACAACTGCCGTGCTCAGGCTCTTCACACCCATGAACCAAGTGACAATTTGCATCGCTGACATTTTACCTGAGGACATAGCCCACCATCCATACACAGGACAAACACCGAGAAAAACACAGGGCTCATTTCGTGATGCCTGGCTCCTGAAATTAAAACATTTCATCACATCTTCAGAGGATAGACAAGAACATCCACCCCTTCCCCTGTACACATCACAGCCTGTAAAAGCCACCATGTGATACCTGCTAATCAGCCTACGAGTTAATACAGGACACCGAACACTTCAAATTTGCAATTTAACTTGTGAAAAGAATGAGATCAGAGGGACCGTGCATCGCCGGGGAGTTTGTTAGATGACAGGTCCCCAGGTTAAGCTAGAATAGTAAGTTTACTTCACAGAGACACGCACAAAAAGTCTTCTCATCAGTGCAGGTGGTAAGCCATGAGGCAAAAGCCACAAGCTGTAGCTGGAGAAGTTCAGAGTGAACATTAGGAAAAGCTTCTTCATTAGGAGCATAACGCTGGCTGTGCGAGGTCTCCATCCCTGGGAAGATTTTCACGACTCAGCTGGACAAAGCCCAGCTTAGACAAAGCTTAGACTGCCGGACCTGCAGAGGTCTTCTTCAGCCACCAAATCCACAGCAAGGCTGACTCAAGTAAGGAGGGGGATTCCTTTTACCTCAAAGCTGAGAAGTGATCATTGTTGACATTTTTGTTAGCTTAACAGCGCATTTTCAAAACAGATCGACGCTCCCAGTGCCTCCATGGCTTACTGTGGGCAATGCAGAGAAGAGACCCAAGGTCTGCTGCATTCACTGGCCAAAAACAAGGTGACTCAATCGGTTTAATAGCTTTAGAAGACCTTAGATAATTCTTACCTGTGCCTCAGTTTCCTCCCCCATGGATCTCAAAAACAGACAACAGGAAGCTTAATTGATAGCTTCAAAGCAGCTTGTGAGATCTGAAGATGAAATGCAAACAGAAAAGCAAAACATTGAGTAAAAAAAAAAAAAAAAAAAAAAAAGCATTATTTATTATTTCAATTCAAGTGCCCCAAATTCCCCCAGCTGAGCTCAGAGTCCTGCATTGCTGGGCACTCTGCAAAGTGTACAAATGGAAGGCGACTCCTGTTGTGGAAATCACTGCAAGCTTGAGAAGCAGCACGTCTCCTCACCACCTATTTGCTGTAGCCAGCCACTGGCTTTGAGCAGGAGGGTATCTTACTCCCCTGGGTGTTTCAGCACCTTGGCTGCAGGGCAGGAGAGCTTTGCCAAGGGAACACCACGGCTGAGTCACAGCCCCCATGCCTGCTGCTCTGGGCCTTCTTCACAGTGCCCGGTGCCAGGTGAGGAGCGGCTCGAGAGCGGCTGTAGGCACGCTGGGCTGCCCAACCCCAGCACTTTCCAACCATGTTCCTGGCTGCTAACACAGCCACTCTTCAAAAAAACCCAAGGGCAAGCTGCCTGCTGCTGGTGGCTGCCCCTGCACAGCCCGGCATGGGAGGGCAGCAGGATGGATCCTGCTCCAGCACCTCCCAACCTGTGCCAAACCCCAGGCTGGGTTTGTTTCACCCCATGGTGGGCACAGCCCACGCTCGGACCCTCGTCCCTAACAGCACGGGCACACTGTTGGAGGGTTTGTAGGAACACCTCGCTCTGCCTGGGCCTCGCCAAGTTCCCAGAAACAAGGAATTGCTTTTGGCACGGCATGGCAGGGGGTGGCAGCGCCCAGCTCTGAGACATCTGCAGGGCTGTGGGCACAGGAGCAGCACTTGGGGGGCTGACGGCCGGGCCCCCTCCCCAACCACCAGGGCAGGCCCATCTCCCCTGACCCCATCTCTGACCCCATCTCCATCTCCCCTGACCCCATCCCCATCTCCATCCCCATCTCCCCCTGACCCCATCTCCAACCCCATCCCCATCTCCCCCTGACCCCATCCCCATCTCCCCTGACCCCATCTCCCCCATCCCCATGTCCCGCAGGGCCCCCCGTGAGGCCCCGCCACCCACACCCCCTATTGGGGACCACCCCAAGCCCCTCAGAGGAGCCCCCCCCATGCCCACAGCTCCCACCCCCCACTCCCCATTGGCCAGGGAGGGGCCCGCCGTGCCCCAATTGGCTCCCTCAGCTGCTCGTCAGGCCCGTGGGGTATTTAAGTGGGGCGAGGCCCAGTCCTACCTGTGCTGCTGGAGCTGTGTGGGCAGGTGAGGCAGGGCTGGGGTTTGGGGAAAGGGCTGGGGTTTGGGGTTCTGGAAGGGGATTGTGGCTTGGTCCCATGTGGGGGGCACTGGGGGCTCCCCAAGGGTGGCTCCTGCTGTCCCGGGGGCTCTGCAGCACCTTGCTGTGGGGTCTCTCTGCAGCCCTACGGGGGTGGAGGGCTGGGGTCTGAGCTGGCTCCGTGTCTGGGAATGGTTCCTGGTGCTGGGGGAGAGCCCTGAGGCTGTAAGAGCCCTGCTGGGGGGCTGGGTCCCCTCATTTCTGCTCACGGGGCTGCTCTGGGTCCTGGCAAAGCATGGGGCCGTGTGCTGTCTGTGCTGCTTTCTGCTGTCTGGGGCTGGGAGGGGGACTTGGGGAGGGTTGTCTTGAGCTGGGCTTCTTGAGAGCCGCAGGTGGCATCTCCAAATGTCTGTGCTGCACATGGTGAGCCTCGGGAAGGAGGTGAAAGGCTCCAGATACAACCTACAGACTTCTCCCAGCCCCGAGATGAGCTCTTGGCAGCCATACAGAGCCCTGAGCCGCGTGCAGGCAGCTGCAGGTCTGAAAGCTCTTCCGTGCGTGTTGGCTGGTGGCGATCAAAGCAGGACGAGGGGGCTGCAGGAGGCTGTCCCACGCGGGGAGCGCATGATGTGGGCACCCCACGGGACATCGCCGCTGACCTGCGATCAGCTGGGCATTCCCTTCCTGTTGACAGCGCCGCCAGACCTGCCTGCAGCTACCTCCCAGGGATGATCAGCAGCATAGGCATGCTAATGGCGTTAACGAAGGGGAGGGCTGGAGTGACAAGGTGACTTCTCCCTTGCTCAAGAGCAGCCCTGTCTGCAGAGGGAGGCTGTGGCCCTGCACCGTTCATGCTGGTTGGAATGAGCACTTGACGAACTCGCTTGGTGTTTCTCAAGACTAACAGGATTCTTTGTGGCTGTGTGGAGCGGTGTGGCTGTGAAGGACTCTGTTTCTGGAGTTGGTTCTGCTGAAACTGCTGGATTAAAGTGGCTGTTAATGAGCCAGCGGGGCATGTTTCTTGCTCTGCAAGTTGCAGGTGCAGCCCAGAGCCCTGGGAGCTCTGTGCTTGTGGTATAATCTGTAGATGGAAAATATGGGAAAGCCCAGTAGCTGTCCTACTTTGGGAAAGAAGGAACAGGGTTTTCTAGGAGCTTGGGTAGCTTAAACATTAACTGTCTCAAGGAAATGCTTAGTAAAAGCCACTGGATGCGATGTCTGATCCCCCTTGGAACTGGGGGTGTGAGCGACCCCTGCCTCTCACTAAAATAGTGTCTCTAGTCTTTGAGGTTCCCTAATTCTGCTGACCTTTCTGGAAAGGTGGTAGAGCTGTAATCCTGCCAGCGATCCTGAATCTTATGTCCCAGGGTCAAAGCCCAAATCACTGAATTCCTGTCCTAAATCTAACTCTGCCCTCTGAGTGTTTGCAATACCTTCCTTGGCTGTGGGCAGTGCTGTTCCCCCTGCAGCAGGCATCCCGTGACCCTGTTCTGCTGGCTGCTTTTAGGGTAACTGGGGTATCGCTGGCAGATCTGGAAGAGAATGCAAGTGAGTGCTTCAACCGCAAATTAATGCCTCTGCCCTGATTAGCCCTACTTGCTCATATCTAAATTGCTAAAATTAGCTTTGTTTTTTAATGCTCATTAAGGAACTGCCAGTTAAGCTATTGAACTAAGCATGCTAGCTATGGCTCAATCACTTTTCCCAAAATAAAATAATTAAAGAGACTTCTTTCTCTTCAACATCCCACCTCTCTATCCACAGGGCAACGCCACACAGGCTAGCTTTGTGGGGCAGAGCTTGTTTCAGCAGGGAAAAATAAAACCTTCTGTGTGTTAAAGATCTAGTTTTATGTCTGCTGGGCAGTCAGAGGCAGAGATGAGGGGAGCTGCTTACCCCAGCAGGAAAGTACCCTTCTGCCAGGCAGTGCAGTGGCTGTGATATCTGACCCACAGCAGCTTTGGTGTGCTGGTGCCAGGGCTCTTCCACTGCATTCAGGCTTGTGCCAAGTTGGGCAATGACCAGTGGTTGTTACTGTGCCATGCCAGAAGCGTGCCCTGGGTTTCATCTTTCTGAAACGACCTGGTTTGAGGACTTTTTTTCAGCGGTGATTGAGCATTTCTCATGGAGCAATGGCACGAAACCATCGGCAAGATGAAGCTGCCGTGAGAACTGCCCGGTTGTGTGAAACAAACCAAGTGGTGATGCTGTTTTCAATTTCCTGCGTGTTTTCCCCTGTGTGGGGCTGTGGGCTGGCAGACCGGATTTCTCTGGGATTTCTGTTTGCAACTGCCCCGGCTCGAAGCTCTGCCTCTCTCAAAGGAGTGTAAACAACTGCTGTGGAGCTTCAGAGTGCTGGGCTTTCCTGTGATTGCTGGGCAAAGTGAGGGCTGCTCAGCACTTGTGCAGGGGAGAGCACAGAAAGAGAAAACAAAACCACGCTGTCCATATGACTCATGATGAGTCCACAGCACAACTGCTGGCATTGCAACACACCCAGGGCCTTTCTCCACAGGAGAGCAAACCCTGTTCTAACACGATTGTGCTGTGAGGATTGTCACTGCCAGTGGCATCCCTAATTAAGGTGGGCTTCTGGTACTTCAGAGGCTGATTCTAACATCCTTTTTTTTACATCAACCAAGGAGTTGCTCCTGATCTCTGCTAGCAACTAGAGTATTTTAATGTATTTCTTCTCTGGTTTGTTCTCTGTATGCGAACCCTGACACCGAGGCTGGTAAGATATTCTGTGGTTTAAGTTTCTTCCACCTGTCTAGAAGTGAAGCAACTCAGCCAAGGGGTTGTTTGGAATGGTGTTGAAATAGTTGTGCTTTGCCCTGCAACAGCTCTGCAGACTCATTCAGCCTACTCAGCTTCAAAAAAACAAATTTGTTCCTCAGCAGCACAAGAACAGCTACTAAGTGAGCAAACCATGTGGACTTTGGGACTGAGGCTTTGCACTCAAGCCCTGTTTATGCTTGGAGCAATCTTCTAGAAGTTTTCCCAGGCTGCTGAAGTACAAGCTGTGTTTCATGTGGTGTTATATTAGGCAGCCTGCTGGGCAAGTTGGTCACCAGGAATGCCCAGAAGGGTGCTGGCTCTGGGTTTCCCACTGGAGAGGACGGACATCCCTATCTGTGATATGTCTTGCTGTGGGCAGGTAGTGTTTGGCATCCCTGCCCTGTCTGAGTCTCACTAAAATGCCAAGTAGCTGCATATGTGACTTGCTGGGCTGTCAAGGCCCATGGTATTACCTGCTGAGAATTTTCTTAGTTGTATTGTCAGCCCAGAGCCAGAAAATGTTCATCTCACTGTGTGTTCTCCAGCTTTCTTGTTCCCAGAGCAAATGGGAATCTTACTGAAGTCAAAGTTGATGACAAAGTCACAAATCAGCTTCTTTTTGGTGAAGTCTGTCCTGGGAGCCTGGAGTTGTCCTTGGCTTGGGGATCCTGTTTGTTTTTTTCCACTGGAAAATGTTATAGGAATTGTAAGAACAGGGATTAACTGGCGTGTGAGGAAAGCAGCTACTGCAATGAAGAGCAAGTGTGCTGAAGTCCCTGCTGTGCCTGCCTGAGGCAAGATGAGATGTAATCTTGGATTTATCGTGACACTGGAGTGTCCAGATACCAACCCAGTTCCATGCTGGGGAGGTTGATATTCATTCAAGATATTGCATCACTTTTATACTTCAACTTCTGTAGTCTCGTTAGGTAATGAGAACACATCTAGGGCTTAGTATCAAGGGAAGTAAAGGAGAGACTTGCCCTGTAGTTCTCCTAGCAGCTCAGCTGGATGTGGACACAAGCTTTGAAGTAGATGGCTAGATGCTACAGCAGCAGAATGTGACCTGCCATTTTAGGAAAAATCAAACATTTTGATACCTCTTCCAGAGCTGCGAGACTTTCTGTTGCTGGAGTTGGTAGTGATGGTGAAAAGGCATAGCGGGACTACTCTAAAACAAGTAATTAAAATGAAAATAGAGTATTGGGAAAGCTCGTTGTTTCTTCAATATTTCAATGATAATGGAGTTTAAAACAATGAGTTCATCTTATGCAATTTTAGTTTTCATTTCAAAACTTATGGTAGTTAGATTTCATCAGGGCTTAGTACAGCAGTAACCTGTCACATCTGAGGCAATGGTCATGTAGCTTATGCCACTAAACCTGCGTCTGCAGGGTGCAGCTTTCCTTTCTTCCAGTCCTTGGGCAGTGAAGAGCCCATGCAGTGGGAAGCTGAACCAGGAGTATCTTTGTAATGTTACGCATTGTCTCTGCAGAAGGTCTCACCTACTTCTGACCCCATATCTTCGAAGCAAGACAAATGTTACCAGCAAGAAAATAAGTAGGCTGCTTTGTTTAAAGTATCTAGCTGTGTGGGGATTGAGGGATGGGACTGAGTACAGCTGTCCTGTAGAAGCATGTGGACACCATACTTTATAGAGCCTCCCAAATATCCTCACTTCCTTGTAAGAAAAATTAGTGATTCCACAAAGTTCCTGCACTGTGCTGGATCTTGACTTTGTTGCCCTCTGCTTTTCAATGGTTTTGGTAGGATTGTAGCTCACTTGAGGAAACTGAAGTTGTACTCTGTGACTACTTCTAACCTTTCAGCTGCAGTTGACTTCACTATGGCATCAAAGAAGACCACGCAGAATCTGCCAGAGGCTGAGGACCAGCAGCAAGAGGTAGGTGCCAGACGGGGGGTACTCAAACATGCAGCAGTTAAACTATCTGCTGACAGCTATGGTGGTTAGCTAACTTGAGTCAGCATCTCAAAACCATGCTGGGAGTAGCAGGAAAAATGAACCAAATGAAGCTGTGGCTAAATCTAAACACAGTACTGAAGCGAACTTTTCTTGCTCAAGAAGAAATTCCAGGGCTGGCTCAAATAATGCAAATAATTCTGAAGTGTTAGCTGTTATCAGTCCTATTTCTACATCTGGGCTTGACAGTGCTAAAACCCAGTGACTCAGCAGTGACAAGTGTACAGCTCCAACTTCTAATCCTGGCTTGCTGCTGACAAGGATTTGTCTTTGGGCAAATCCCTTCAACTCTGCACTTAAAAAGGGTGATGAGATGGACTGGGTGTTGCTGTGGAACTTCTAATGTCTTGTATTCACTCCTCAGCTTGAGGCTGGGTCTCAGTCACTTGTTTCTCTCTGGTTTTAGAGCGCTGTCAATCGGGTGACCAGCCTGCCCTTGCTCAACTCTGCATTCAACCTGGTCTCGTCTGCCTACAACCACACCAAGGAGACCCATCCATGCCTCAGCGGCGTCTGCAATGTGGCTGAGACTGTGGCTGCTGTTGCAGTAGGGAGTGTGGTCGGTGGGGCACAGCCCATACTGAACCAGCTCGAGCCACAAAGTAAGCAAGGAGACTGGGGAGACCTTCCCTGCACGGAAGGGAGTAGGTGGCAGGAGAGCTTCAGGGGCCTGTTGGGTGACATCCATCTCCTTCAGCACACTGTTCACATTAATCACAGCACTGAGTCATCCCCTATTCCCCGCTGCTCAATAAATCCACTGAGTTGGATGGACATGATACTGCTAGCAGAAGTAGTCTGGCCTCCTGTCTGTGGGTTCTTTGAGTCAGGAAAAACTCCTCGCCTTTCTTTCACTGCTCCAAGCTTTCAACATCCCATCTGGTAGTATCAGTGTCCCTTCTGGATATTGCTCAGTCTCTTATCCCAACCCTTTAACCATCCTGCTCACCAGAGGCAAGTGCTGTACTGCACTTGGAGTGAGGAGCAGCCAATTGCTAGGAAGCTGGGAAGGCAAAATGGAGACTGAACCTGCTTGAACTGAAAGGCTTGCTCACTTCTTAATGAGACACCCCACACACACTGCACCCCAGAGCAGTGATTTTGTGTTCATAAGTATCCCATGTTGGCCATTTTAGGGTCAAAAATCCCTTTCCAAACTGAAGACTAAACTGGTACCTCTCCTTTTTGTCTAGTTGCACTTGTAAATGAATATGCTTGTAAAGGATTGAATCAGCTGGAGGAGAACTTGCCTTTCCTTCAACAGCCAGCAGATAAGGTAAAGTAAAAGCTTTTCCTGGGGAAGCCATGGCTTGCTCTCTTGCTTTTTGGAACTCGTGTAAAGAAGAGCTTGGGGAAATAAACTTGAGCAGCATTGCTTTGTGAGGTATGGGCTAGGGGACTTATTGCTAGCTGATAAGGGCTGGGGATATGTCTTCAGCATGTGGGAATGAACACAGCCTTGTGGGACACTGGGAAAATGCACCTGTATTTACAAGAGCACAAGCACAGTTTAGCCATGTGCAAAAGCTACTTCAGGGCTTATTTCAGGAAAAAAATAAATCTCTTTGCCCCTTCCTGTTGTAGGTAATCTCGGACACCAAGCAGCTGGTTTCCACCAAAGTGATATCTGCCATGGATGCCGCCTGTGAGGCGAAAGAAGCAGTGGCTGATAAAGTGACTGAAGCTGTGGATCTCACAAAAAACGTTGTTGGGGACAGCGTTAAGCTGACCAGGTCAGTGGTGGCCTCCAGTGTTAGCAGTGCTGTGGAGGCTGCCCAGGGTGCCAAGGAGCTCATGACCAACAAGGTGACTGAAGCAGTAGACCTCACTAAGCACATCGTGGAGGACAGCATTGGCCTGACCAAGTCTGCAGTGGCATCTACTATTGTCAATGCTGTGGAGGCTGCTCAGGGGGCCAAGGAGCTCATGACCAACAAGGTGACGGAGGCTGTGGACCTGAGTAAGCACATCGTGGAGGACAGCATTGGCCTGACCAAGTCTGCAGTTGCTTCCACGATTGTCAATGCTGTGGAGGCCGCCCAGGGTGCCAAGGAGCTCATGACCAACAAGGTGACTGAAGCAGTAGACCTCACTAAGCACATCGTGGAGGACAGCGTTGGGCTGACCAAGTCTGCGGTTGCTTCCACTATTGCCAGTGCTGTGGAGGCTGCCCAGGGGGCCAAGGAGCTCATGACCAACAAGGTGACAGAGGCTGTGGACCTGAGTAAGCACATCATGGAGGAGAGCGTCGGGCTGACCAAGTCTGCAGTGGCATCTACTATTGTCAATGCTGTGGAGGCTGCCCAGGGGGCCAAGGAACTGGTGACCAACAAGGTGACAGAGGCAGTGGATCTAACTAAAGTGGCTGTTCAGGATGGTGTTGAGAAGACCAAATCAGTGGTCACTTCCACGGTCAATACAGCCCTGGATGCTGCGTTTAACACCATAACTAGCAAAATAAACACAGCCCTTGAGCAGAGCAGAGAGGCCATCCAGGAGAGTGTGGATATCACTAATACAGTGGTGAACAACAGTGTAAGCAAAGCCAGGGCGGTGGGCCAAGCAGTGGCAGGTGGTGTAGAATCTGTCCTGGGCATATCAGAAGATCTGGTGGATCACTACCTCCCCATGACACAAGAGGAACTAGGTGAGAAAATGGTTGGCTGGCGGTTGTAAATGCAAAGCCTTTCCTATGTGACTAGAGAGCACCTGATGCTGCAAGTCACCTGAAGTAGGCAGGTAGCTCTGAATTTGTCATCAACTTGGCTTTGTCAACACTGACTGTCCACGTGCTACAGGACAGAGTTCAAGCATTTGCTAGCTGCTTCTTGCCCTTTAGCCTCAAGACAAATCTATGGGTGTCTGCTTCAACCTATCTGTCAAGTCTGTTTATCTGGAGAGAACCCTGAGTGGGGACTAGCCTACCTTTAACATCTGAGCAACTGCAAATGCCTGGTGTTTATACAGCAAGCTTCAGCCTTCGTGTCTTACAATAGGAGCTCTTACCTCTTTTTTTTTTTTCCCTGCTCTTTGCAGCTGGGGGAGTGGAGCACAGCTACATCTCTGTTCTTATTTCCTCCAGGTAAACTTGCCACTGCTGAGGGATTTGGTATGGCTTCTGTGGAGGAGCAGAAACAGCAGCAGAGTTACTTCGTTCGTCTGGGTTCCCTCTCTAACAAAGTCCGCCACAGAGCCTACCAGCACTCCCTGAACAAGCTGCAGCATGTTAAGCAAAGACTCTACAACACACTCTCGCAACTACAGCTGGCAATAAACTTGGTACCAACATTTTTTTTTCCCTTTTCCTTCCATCTGTAGTCTTCCTGCTGTAATAGCCAGATGTAGGTGCTTCTTCCATCCTGCACCCAGCCGTATGTCCTTCTGGGCCTCTCCCTGTCTGAAGTGCTTACGACCACTTCTGCTTCACTGATTGTATGTGCTTGCAATCCAACTCCATCTCATTTTTCCCATCAGATTGAATCTGTGAAAAAGAAGGTTGGCCAGAAGCTTCTGGATGCTCAAGAGAAGCTCCATCAGCTGTGGGTGGACTGGAGCCTGACCCAACCCAAGGGACCCCAAGTTCAAACAGCCTCCCAGGCAGAGGTATACCCATGCAGGTGTATGTAATCAGGCCTCTTGTGGATGGTGTGCATCTCATCTGCTATAGTAGTTGAGCTATATTTCTTTCCCAGCAGATAGAATCACGGACTTTAACTATGCTGCATATCATCACCCAGCAGCTACAACGTGCTTATGAGAATCTGAAAGTCAGCATCCATGGCCTCCCCAGCGACATTCAAGAAGCTGTGCATCAGGCCACTCGAAATATCCGGAAGCTCCACGCTTCTTTTTCCAGTGCTAAGTCCTTCCACGACCTGTCTAGCACCACCCTGGCTGAGAGTCGGGACTATGTGGTAGAAGCCCAGAGGTCTCTAAATGACCTGCTCCAGTATGTAACTCAGAACATCCCTCTTAACTGGCTGGTGGGTCCCTTCAGGGCAAGAGTGAAAGAGGATAGCAGAAAGGAGAAGAAAGATGCAACTGAGATAAAATGTCCTGCCTTAGAAAAGGCTGCTACATCAGAGGAGGTGGCTAAGATGCCTGAAGAACCAAAGGGAGCAAAAACAATTCTGGGCGAAGTGTGTGAAGTGCTAGAGAAGATAGAAGAGAAGCTAGAGAGAGACATGGAGGTGGAAATGGAGGTTGCATTGGCTGCAAAGGAGCTAGTAACTAATGCACCAAAGGAAGATCTCTGAAAAATTCCATCCTCTCTGGCCAAGGCCCCTTGGCTAGAATGTGACTTGGTTCTTTTAATTTTGCACCCAACTGCTGATCATGCCAAGAGTGCCTGTCCCAGGCTGAGCCTACAGTAAGATGTAGTTTGCGAGACTTGATAACCAAGCAGGGGTGATTCCATATCTTGATTTTATTTTTTTTTAAGCATGCTGCTCTGAAAGGGGAGTTGGAGGGCCTGTCCTTGGGACTTTTAAGTCAGCACAGCTGTGTGTGTGAGTGGCTAACTCTGGGTGAGAAGTGATCTCAAGTTAGTTTTAATGGTGGGTTTTTAATGAATTCATCCAAGCTGTGGAGATTTTAAGGATACTGCACTTGACCTTTAGTAGAGTTTCCCTCCTACAAGTTTAAAACTACACACTACAGACACTACTTCCTTTCTGGCTGTTGTGCTTCCTGAGAATCTGAGCCCTGCAGCAGACCAGGAACAGCTGGGAGCAAGAGGCTTCTTCTCAAAAGAGACTTCTCAGCAAAGCAGGTGGCTTTTTCACAGAAGAAACACTTGGCAAGGTGGGATTTTTCTTGTAAGGGTGCCAGTTTGCAGTGGGACTGTCTTTCCTAGTCATGTAAGTGATTTCAGGAATCCTCTGTGTGTACCTCTGTCAGTGATGTATTTTGCAGCTTTTGCCAGGAGTTATTCTGCCATGTTTATAGATATTCAGTCATTAAAATAGAGATAGATACTACTATTTTTTCCAAGCAAACAATACCTTGTAGTCATCTGTAATACAACTTATTTTGTCCTGGTATGGTACCACTGCTAGGATTAGAGTAATGGCAAAGAGGCTTCAAAATAAAGCTTGAACTGCTGTCAAATAAACGCGTTTCTTCTCTGTCTGTAAACCTGCAGCATCGTGATCTTTCCCTTAGCAGTGGGGGGTGGGAAGCTTGCGTTTAACAACTCTCTTCTCATTATTTTAACCCAAATGCTCTTAGTGGGTCTACTGCCTGCCTCAAATTTAGGAAGAAAAGGATTTTGGCAGGGCTGTCTGCCTCTCTACCCTGCAGTATCGGGTTCCTCTCTACTCCTATCTCAAACGTTTCGCAATGACACCCCAGAAGCAATGCCGACAGCCTCTCGCTAGAGGAAAACACCGGTGCCCAGGCTCGCCAGCTTGGCTTAAACACTTCATTAAACATTTTAAAATCTCCACGAGTCCTCCAGGGGGAGGCTGGGCCTGCACCCGAGTGGCTGCAGGAGCCCGGGCCCTCCTGGGCCCGCTCCGCCCCGGCCCTGAGGCCTCGCCCCGGCCGGGCCCCGCCGCTTCCTCGCGGGCTCCCAGGGCCCGGCCCCAGCCCGGGCTGGGCGAGGAGAGGCCGAAACCCGGAGGTCGAGACCCGGAGGCCGAGGCCCGGCCGGGATTTGCGGCGAGGCGGCCCCGGGGAGGCCGGAGCAGGACCCGCCGCAGGTAGGCCGGCCCCGGCCCCATCCCCGCCGCCGAGGGGGGCGGTAACAAAACGGGGGGAAAAAGGTGTGTAAAAAAAAAAAAAAAAAAAAAAGGTGCTGGGCTCCGCGGGAACGGGGACACGCCGGGGCTCTGCCCCTCACGGTGGGGTGAAGCAGTTGGGGGGCACGGTGAGAGGTGGCAGAAATTGGGGTGAAAGCCGGGCCTCTCGCTGAGTCACAGCGGAAGGGCACCGCCGGGTTTCAAAGTCCTCCGTCTGCCGTTTCGAGTGCCCGGCCTTTCTCTCCTTTCCTCCCTTTCCTCCGCTTCACAGAATCAGACATTTCATTGAAGGCGCCGTTCACTTCCTCAGGTTCGGCTTGAGCTCACTCGTTATGCAATTAGAGGATTTTGGGGAGATGTAAACAACTTGAAATTACAAACTTTCCCCGGCTGGGTGCTATTTTTAAACACCACGGCTTCCTTTAAATAGAGGGAGCGTGTCCGTCATGCTGTGAGGAGCCTCCGTGAGCATCCCTCGGGCTGCCAGCACCACTGCTCTCCGGTACCGTCAGTGCTGCCGATTCATTTCACCCCGCTCAGCCGGCTCCGGTGAGTGCGAAGGTTTTAAGGGAGCTCAGGGATTAGATGCAGACAGAGATCGTGTCAGTGTCCACGGTGACATTAGATACCCTCAGAGCAGATTTGTTAGGCTACGGGCCATCAACGTCCTGGCAGGGAGTGAGTGGTTTGGAAGGGGTTCCTCCAGGCACGCTTTATTCCCCAGCTGCCCGCTGCAAGGAGCCTGTGATGCCCCTGGCATCAGCCGCTGCCCTGGAGGAGACGGGTGCTTGGATGTACCCACACAGGTTATTAGTTTAGCAGTTATTTGAAAACAGCTAGAACTAACGTGATAGGAAAGCGCAGAGCTTGTTCTTTGCTTAACAGAGTTGGAGCAATGCGTGGAGCACGTCACATGCACTGGTATATTTGTAAGCACTAAATGGATGCAAAAATATGTCAGAGCTGTGAGGATGAGCCTGGGAGCTCCCCGCCTCGCTGTTTCTGATCGTGTTGCGCTGTGTTCTTTCCACAGGTTCATCTGTCCCCTTCTTCAGGACGCAGCCGTCCCAGTTCTGAGATGAGTCCCTGAGCAGCAAAGAGCTCCTGTTTGTGCAGCACATGAAGTACAACCAGGACATCACAAAGCACAGAGCTCCAAATGCTGTAATATGCTTTTTCCATTCATGCTGCTTCAGTCCAGCATCTGGGCCACGAGCTGATGAGATGGCACAGAGCATCAAGTTCCAGCCAAGCTTTGAGGACATTCTTAATATTCTATCCCAGATCCCACCAGATAAACTCCTTAGCCTCAAATATAAACTGAAGCATTTGGTATCTGGGCGCAGCAGCACACTACTGCAAGCCATGGTCCTGCTCACTCTGGGACAAGAAGCAGAGGCAAGAATTTGTCTGAATGCCCTAGGAGATGACCGGGCAGCCTTGTATATCCACCAGACCAAACTGGGCCCTGCAGGACTGCAGAAAGATGGGGAGAATTTGCAGCCCCCCCAGCTGGATGCAGGAGCCATGGCACTTCTGGCACAGATCTACTCGCTGCTGGCAAAGGAAGAACTGTGCAGTCACGAAACTGTGGTCAGAGCTGACCAGGCTGCCACCACAGCCTGCAGTGCCAGCGGGGATGCTCAGAGGGATTCACAAAACAGCGTCCTGGCTGGGGAGCAGGAAAAATTTGGCCCAGCTATCAGCACTGGGGGTTGCGACAGCAAGTTTCAGACACTGAGATCTGATGTGAGCACAGGATTTCTCCAGAAGACCATCCCAAACAGCATGGCAAAAAGCTCCCCGGTGCAGATTAGAGCTGCCTCAGACCTCTCAGGCCCAAGGACCTTGCACTCCTCACTGAGCTCTGCTTCTCTGACCAATCTCCAGATCAGTGAATCGCCCACAGCTGTTTTTTGCATGCAGCCTCCTTCCCGTGAGCCCAGCCGGCTGTGTGACAAGGACAGCAGCAGCGTGAGGCAGCCTGCTGAAGGCAGGCAGAGCCACAACCTGCAGGAAATGGGCTGGGGAAGCAGCTCCAGCGCTCATCCTGGGCTGGACACAAATGCCCAGGTCCCCCAGGAGGAGGCGGCTGTGCAGGTCAGTTCCTGCCACCCGTCTCTCCCCATTCCTGAAACACCGCTGCCCACGCTAGGTGCTGGCAGCCAACCTGTTGAAACCAGCGACGTTTCCAGCATAGCGCCAGCAGAGCCGCCAGCACCAAAAGAAAGCAGAGACCAAAAGCAAGAACTATCTGCAAGTCTTCCTGATTCAAAACCCACAGTGGACGTTGGTCCTGCCTGCATGCCCACAAAGGACTCCTCTGTTCCAGTGAGCACTTCCAGCTCTGCACCTGCTTCCACTTCAGCCAGTTCTTTTCCTTCTCATACCTACTCCTCTTCAACCCCTTCCCCTCCTCTTTACGCTACCCCTTACAGCTTACCACATCCTTCTCCCTTCCACTCACCCCCTTCTCCAGCCTGCCCTCCTCCTTTCCAAACTGCCAAAGCAGCATCGGCAGCAGAGCCAGACAGTGGAGAGAGAAAGTTCTTCACTTTTGTTATTCTGCATGCTGGGGAAGACGAGCACGTTGCCTGTCGGGTGAAGAACCTGCTGGAGAGCATGGGGGTTCCCAACGGTGCTACGTTCTGCGAGGACTTCCTCGTGGCAGGACACGGCCGCCTGACCTGCTTTCAGGATGCTTTGGAGAACTCAGCTTTCATCATCCTCCTGCTGACCAGGAACTTCCTGTGCCACCTGTGCATGTTTGAAACAAACTCAGCTCTGATGGAGTCCATCCAGCGACCATCCAAGCACAACTCGGTCATCCCTTTTGTCCCCAAGGAGAACCCCCTGGAGCGCAGCGAGATCCCCAGCATCCTCAGCGTGCTGGTGCCCTTGGATGAGAACTCCCTCGGGTTTGCCAGGGTAGTGAAGAACACCTTCACCCCCAGCAAGATCAACGAGAGGAAAGCCATGTGGTGCCAGATACAGCAAGTCCGAGAGCACAAAAGGAGACAACAGCTGTTTAAGGATCACTGCCAAACCCTGCAGAACTTGGGTGCCCTGAACCTCGGCTCCTTTCCCCAGGTGCCTCAGTCAGAAACACCGTGGCAGCAGCTGGGACAGTTCGTGCCTCACCAGTTGCCCCAGCAGTGCTGTCCCCCTTGGGCCACGTCCTGTCCCCCTGCTGCCACGTACCCGCCTCCCCCAGCTCCTCACCAGGCTGCCCAGCTGGGCCCCTCTCCTTCCCAACCGTTTCATCTCCCGTCAGGCTCCCACAACGCCATGCCAGAGGCTGGGGGTGCCCAGCCCATCATCATCCAGCACGCTCGAATGGTTCAGATTGGGAACCACAACACCATGCAGGTGGAAACCGCCACAGCAGCCCCGCAGGACGGTGAGAAAGAATCCACGGAGAACTCTTGATCAGAGATGCAGGAGGTCAGCCAGGGCCAGAGACATTCACATTTCATTTCAAACCCTAGATTATATTAATTCTGCTGGAACTGGGGGTAAAAGGTGCTGTTTCTGGGAGCGCAGGAGAAAACCACCTTCTGTTGCACTGGACAAAAGAGGGTGCACTCTCCTGGGACTACCATCCACGTGCTTATTTTCAACTAACTTAGAAAACTATTTTTCTGATTTTCTGAGGGTTACTGGGAGGTTTTAGAAATAAATTTTAATTCATTTGTGTTTCTCCAGTTCTTTCCTGCAGAACTAGGAAAGGGGCAGTTGGGGATGGCTGGAAAAGGGCTCAGCACAGTCGTACCTCTGGAGTGAGGGGGCGGGGAGATGGCACAGCTGGGCTCTGCTTCATAGCCGGGTGCTGACCAAGTGATGCTAACCGTGGCCTCCAGTCATGGTGCTCAGCACCACGGGGTGTTCTTCTGGCAGTCCTCTCTGCTCCTGGTAGCACGGTATGCTGCTGGCCCTTTGTACCAATGCTTACTTCGTGTGCATGGCGTGCTCCCCTTGCAGCAGCGCCGTTTCCCCCACCCTATCCCAGCCTGGGAAGCTGCACAAAACTGGCTTCAAAAACGTGTGAGAGGCTGCAGGCCCCTGGGCTGAGGAACCAAAAGATCACTGCTCTCGGTTCCCCTCTGAAACTGCAGAGAGAAGCTTTGTGTTTGTGGAATAATTCCTGTGTGCCCCTGGAGGCGTGGTTTAAGGACAATATTTCTGTATTTAAAACAACCCAAAGGGCTGAGATAACACACCAGGCACGAGGCTGAGCAAGAATCTTCGCAGTAAAGCTTTGGAAAAGTAATTACTTGATGAAGGCAGCACGGAGAGGGGGGAATTTTGGAGGACGTCTGGGGGCAGCAGTGTGTTCTCCACTCTTACCTGTTTGTAAGAGGTCAGAGACAGGATCAGGCCCTGTCAGAGCGGCTGTTTACAGAGAAATGTCCCCTACCGAGATTACCCCATCCATTTGTTGCCACCTTTGAGGGAAAAGGTGGACTCTGAACCAAAGGAGGTGAACAGGAATGGGGAAAGGCCGGTGATGGGGGAGATGTTCTGCAGGCCCCAGGCCCTGGCTGTAGGATACGGGCTGCCCCTGAGCTTTGAACACCAGGAAGGGATCCGAGGCTGAATGGCAGAGCCCTCGCTCATCTCCGATGGTTTCTGCCGTGGCGATTTGCCTGGTCTGTCAGCAGAGGTCAGCCCAAAGCCACCAGGCGTCTGGGAATGGGACTGCTGCCTCAGGGAGCAGAGCCAAGGCAACAGCAGCCACCACTCCAGGGGCTCTGAGCTGCAGGGCAGCTCACCCCGCTCCTCACCTGGGAAGAGCCAGAGAGCTACCAGGTCTCTGATAAGGAGAGCCAAAGGAAGGGATACAGGGCATGGGATCCGTTCCCGGTATTCCTGCGGCTGTTTGCATGTTCATGTCCCCCAGCTGGGCTCTCCCAGCGCCTCATTCTGGGTTCCAGTCTTTGTCCAAGAGCCACCCAATCTTTGGGACCAAAAACTGCTTAAGGAAAACGTTACCAAGTCCTCAGAGAAAAGGCTGTTGGGGTGATTTAATACCCTCTCAGGCAGCACCATTACCCTAAAGACCATCCAGTTCTCACCCTTCCTCTCTGGCTCTGCCCACCTCAAACTCTTTCTATCCGTAGCACTACAAGCTGCCACCGGCTGCTGGCTTCCAGCTTTGAAACAGGTTGGCTTGTAACTTCAAAGGGCCCGGTGACAATGGATTAACTCATTTATGCTTTACAGAGCCTGTCAGGAGCCTCCAAGTGACCGGGTTCCTTCTAAGCATGAGGAAAGAAAGCTCCTATTTTCTCTTCTCTCCGTCACCTTTGTTTGAATAGGTGTTGTGTTACCGCACCTCCCGGCACGCTGCAGTTGCTGTGCAGCCTTTGGGAGGAAACATTTACCTCCCTCCTTCCCCAGCCATCCTGCCTTCTATAAATAAATGTCATGCAAACCTGGTCAGCTGGAAGCTGCTCTGGCTCGTACACAACCGTGGCAGTCACGCTGAGTTTGCCACGATGGGAGAAGCAGAGAAAGACATAGCAGCAGAGCGTGGGACACTGCAGGATTGTTTGGGTGCTGTTTTTCTTAAGCTTACTGTGCACGGAGGGCCAAGAGGCTCACGGGTTACTGGGAACAGCTTCCACCTAAGAGCCACAGCCCTTTTCAGCCGCAGCTTTGCTCATCCCACGTGTTCAGGGCCCTCTTTGCTGCTGCTCGCCCTGCACAGGGAGCTTTGCCACCCAGGCCTGGTTTCCACCAGAACGCACGCGTGCTTGTGACCCTCTGATTCTTGCCCAGTTTCTCTGTGAACCTGAGAAACGCTGACGTGGTGCCCCTATCCTGATGCTCGAGGCCACTTTTAAACACCGATCAGATGTCATAAGCAGGCTCCAGAGAGCTTCCGAGATAGAAAGGCACCAGCAATGGCTCCAGGAAAGCCCTGGGTGACTTTCTTCCCCGTTCTGCATTTCTAAAGAAACCTTTTTTCAGACTGCTTTGTCAAGAGAAGTGACCACAGGTAATGGATTTGGGTATATTAGAAGGCAGAAGAGCACCTCCTGGGCTGCAGAACAAACAGAAGGCAGACATTTCAGTCATGGAAGTGCACAGAACGGCTCCTGGACAGAAGCGTGCTGCAGGAGGATCTGTAGGACCCCATTCTTTGTCCAGGATAATTGCTCAGCTAACGAAATCATCCCTTCCCACTGCTTCATTTACATCAAAAGATAAAGCGAAGTATGTCAGGAAAGGTGTCCTTTCGGTGTCACTGTTACCCTTTTTCAGGGGAAATGTTACAGCTGCAGCACAGATTAGCTCTTCCCATGAGGAAATTCAGGTGAAATGAAACAATCAAGCCCGCTGATCACAAACGCCCAGTATTACCATATCCACGAGGGCACCATCCCTAGGAAACAAGCGAGAGCTGAAAAGAGAGGCTTACCAGCAAGAAGTCCAAGGCACTTGCATTCTAGCAGCCATTTTTTTTTTATTATTATTTAAAGTTAAGAGCGCTCATCAGCTCACAAATTAACAAATTCCATTCCTGCAGTTTAGATCGTTTCAGCCAAAATGAGGGAGAAAAAAAAAAATAGAATGCAGCTAAACTATGTCTGCACTTTACATCTCAGTAAAAGTTAAACCTCCTCGCTTTATAAATAAAAGTTATAGTTAACACTGCAAAATGTAACGGCAGATCTACGGGATCTGTAAGGGCAGAGAGCACTGGATTATTGAGGCTTATGGATACGCTGGCATATAAATACACGTAGAGAAGCTTCAGAAGCATATAGTGCATGGTTGTTGATCAGGGTTCTGCACTCCCCATCTTGCCCTTTCCCAAAGCTCTGAGGCAGCTGCTTCACCCTCCACCGTGCTTTCCATCCTGCCCGGGGCCAAAATATGAGCCACGGGGTGCCAAAGCCCAGTCCCTCCCCCTGCAAGATAAACTGCTGGAACGGCCTCGTGTTTACCGCTGCTGTTTACCACTGAGAAGGGTTCTGCTAACGGAGGCAAATACCTACGCTGAGACTACAAATTTAAAGAGAAAAACCAAGTTGTGTGTGGATTCCAATTAGAGAAGGGAGCTTGGCTGAACAGAAGCCAAATGAGAGTCCAAATTCAACCCCTGAAGTAGCACCACGCTCAGTGAAGTTACAAAACGAGTCAGAAGCCAAAACCAGACGCTAAGAACCCCCCCATGGAGAGGTCTCAGAATGGGAAAACTGCCAGAGCCCCCTGGGCTAACACCACCAACCTCAAGAGGCCCCTGTAACTTGCATTTCCATCTTCCTTCCTCCTCCAGACCACCCTCATGCAAACACCCCACACTCCCTTGCTTTAATAACCCCCCCAGCACCTCCCTCTGTACAGGTACCTCCCGTCCTAGCAGGGTGCCCATGAGCACATCCTCACCGATGGTTCAAAGCGCACGGCTTTGGCTCTGAACCCTGGCAACACCCACTCTGCACAGCTCAGGGCTCTGGGGCTGAAGGACCCCACCCGGGGGAGTTAACACGTGCAGGGTGGGCAAGGCAAGGGCCTGAGCTCCACACCAGTTTTCTAAGGTCACGGTTTTTCCTCCCTGTTCGTAGAAAGCAGTTATCTAGCGATGTGACTGTATAACCAGAACTGACCTTACTACATCTTACAGGATGGAAGTAGTCTTGCAGCATAGATAGGGCCTGGCTCTAAAAGAGAAAAAATAACCCAGGTTTATGCACAATCGTTGACATCTCAGGCCTTTAACACCACTTGCTACATGGCCAACCAAGAGGGAGAAAAAAAAAGCCCTCAGCATACCCAGCCCTAGTGTCATGCAAGGCAACTACCTCAGCAGGGAACGAGCCACGTGGCCGTTAGACTTTTACTGCACCAAATCTGAGAAGGGAGTGGGGAAAGAATTAGTTGGGAGGGATTTTACTCCTCACTGGCATTCCTAGCTACTCAGTATTTGGGATGGGAGGGGCTAGAGCACGTATGTGATGTGTAGCTGCTCCAAAGCTTAACGCTGTGTTAATCCAGCACTAACGGCAGAGGCAGCAGGTCCCAGGGATCTCCATTTTCCTTCCTTCTCAGGGCAAGACGGTCGGTAGGGGAAAGGGCAGGGGCTGCAGCCTCCTCTGGGTGCAGTGCACTGGAGGTATCTAGTACCTGAAGATGCCAACACTGAGGGACAGCCACGAGCTCGAGCCTGCTCCTCCCCTACCCCTGCACGCGCCAGCCTGACGGTGACAGCCGAGGATGAAGCTCGCAGCCCCTCTCAGCGCGTCGATGGCCTTCAGCATCCTGACAAGGATGGCCCGAGATCTCAGGCTGCTCGACCTCTTCGGGGTGAAAACAGGTGAGGGGAAAGGCTGGGGGCTTCAGCTCGCCCAGCCTAGTGCAGTTCAATGAAGGCTTCCAGTTCCTCGGGGATGAAACCCTTGTAGGGAATCTTGTGCTTGTCCAGGGCGCGAGCAGCAAGGCACTGGAGGGTGATGTAGTTGAAGGGCTGCATCATGCTCTTGGTGAGCAGCTTCTCATCCAGCAGCTCGTAAGCAGTCTGCTTGAAGGCATTGGTGGCGTCCATGTGGGCTCCAGCCTCCATCAGGGCACTCATGATCAGCGGGCAGTTGTTGCGGGCAGCGACGTGCAGCGGGGTGTTGTTGTCGTAGTCGCGGCTGTCCGGGTCAGCCCCGCACTCCAGAAGCAAGTTCACGACGTGCAGCGAGGGGAACTTGCCCACTGGGTAACGTCCCACCGTCGTGGTATCTTTGTCCACAGCCATATGCAACGGCGTGAAGCCGTTCTTGGCCCGGGGGCTGCACTTCAGCAGGCGGTAGATGGTCTGGCGCTTCTGGTGTTCCTGCTCTGGGGTGCACTCCACCTTCTCCAGCAGGAAAACCAGGTGGAGGATGATGGCCAGCGTCTTGGTGAACTGTGCCGAGTCGACTACGGGGTCCTTGCCGTGCACGAGCGCCCTCTCCACCTCCCGGACGCCTTTGCTCAGTACTCCCATGAGATCAGAAAAGCCCAAGTGGGTCGCTAAAGTGCCTTTGGAGCGGTCCTGAAGCACGTAAGAGAAAAGCTCAGCAAAGGAAAGGAAACTACTGGCAGTCATCGGGCTGAGAGGCTCCAGGTTGCCTTGCTGCATGTCCAGAGCGTACTTCCACAGGTTAATGCAGCGCTCGAAATTGCCCGAGTCAGCATAGACTGCCCCTCGGTAACGGATGTAGTAGGAAGTGTCTGGGTGCGAAGGGCCCAGGATGCGCTCTCTGATCAGCAGCGCCTGCATGCGCATCTCATCTGGGTCAGTGATCAGGGCTTCCAGTTCCTCCAGCGAGCTCACTTCCCGCGAATAGTCGTATGCCAACACCAGCTGCCGGGGCTCGGGTTTAGGCAGGTACTGCCCGCCCTCATAGCGCAGCTCCATTGCCCTTCGCCAGTACTTGTGGGCTCCCAAAAGGTCTCGTTTCTTATCCACAAACGTGGCACCCAGCAACTCCAGCGCTTCCACAGCAGCCTCTCGAGTGCAGAACACGTTAGGAACCTGCTGCTCATCCTGACTGGAAGCTGAGGCGCAGCATCTCTCACGCCCCTCTTCTTCGCAGCCCTGAGGAGTTTCCCGACAGGCACTGCTGCACCTCTGATGGCTCCCACCTGACGCACAGGTCCCGTTTTGGTTCCCTGCCACCTCCTCTTCCTCCTGCTGCAGCCCTCCCTGGATGAGGTACTCCACAATGTTGGTGTGACCGGTGACACTGGCCGCTAGCAGCGGAGTCATGCCGTAACCATCTTTCTCCATGCGAGCTTTGGAGCGGAGCAGCAGCTGCAGGATCTCCAGGCTGCCAGACTCGGCGCAGTCGTGCAGGGCCGTGTTCCCCTTCACGCTTCGGCGGTTGACATCAGCCCCTTTCTCCAGCAAGTACCGTGCAATCTCCCGGTGCCCTTTATAGCAAGAAATCATCAAACACGTGTGTCCATGCCGGTTAGCCACTTCCAGGTCGGCCCCACGCTCCCCGACCAAGTAACGCACGATCTCCAGGTGCCCATCAAAGCAAGCGGCCCGCAGCGGTGTGGAGTTGGTCAGCGTGGTCTGGTTCACTGAGGCGCCGTGATCCAGGAGGCTGCGCACCACCCCCAGGTGCCCGGCCGCGGACGCCGCCCATAGCGGCGGGGCCCCCTCGATGGTCTCCCCGTCGAAGTTAACGGAGCCGCCCTCCTCCACGCGGGCCCCGCAGTGATCCAGCAGGTACTCCACCACCTCCAGGTGCCCGTGGCGGGCGGCGATCAGCAGCGGGGTGCTGCCACCCCCGGGGCCGTCTCCACCTCCGGGTCCCGCCGTCAGCGCCTCCAGCTCCTCCCGGCTCCGGCTGCCCAGCAGCTTCTGCAGCAGCTTCAGCTTCCCATCGCGGGCCGCGTTGTACACGGCCGTGCGCAGGTCCATGGCGACGGGGGCCGCGGCGACCGCAGCGGCGACCGCCCCGGCCACCTCCTGGCCATGGACCGGCTCCTCCGCGCCCCCAGCTCGGCCCGGGGCAGGCGCTGGGCGAGGGCGGCCCCCGGGGGACAAGGAGCCGCTACGGGGCCGGAGCCATCCCGCCGGCCGCCCCCCGTCCCGCCGCAGCAACCTTCAGTCTCTTCGCCCGGCCGCCATCTTAGGTTGGAACGCGAAACAAAATGGCGCCCGAGCGGGGCGGGCGGCGGGGCGGGAGGAGGACGATGGGAAATGGAGTCCCGCGCCCCTGAAGGACCCTGCCAGCCCCGCGGGAGCAACTCCCCGCTGGACTGCATTTCCCGGCAGGCAGCGGGAAGGGGGGAGGTGGCCGGATACCAGGAGCGGAGCAGAGGTCCCGCGCGGGGCACCTTGGGAAATGTAGTCCGGCCGAGCCCTGGGGACAGCCCCTCCCTAGGGATCCCGGGAGGGCCGAGCCGCGTTTCCCAGCGGCCCCCGCGCTGCTGGGCTGCCGAGGGCGGGAAGGGGCGGGGCGGGGAGGGGCGGGGGGCGGCCGGACCGGCCCCAAAGCGGCCCCAAAACGGGGCCGGGGGCTGGGGGAGCGGGGCAGGGCCCGGGCTGTGGCAAAAGGAGCCGGGGCAGGGCAGCCCGAGGTCGCTGTGCCAAGCAGAAGTGCTTTAAAAAGCGTTCCGTGACATTAATAGGGACACGTTTCATCGTGGGTTTTATTTCTGATAAATTCCTCGAAGCGATCAAACCCCAAAATAAAACAGCTACACAGCATGGTACAGCGCCAGCCCGCCACGTTCTTAAAAATCATTGTTGTGTTTTAAAGCATACAGCTTGTTCGCTGAGGAGACACTGGTCTGGAGGTAGCAGAGCTGCCCGCCCAAGCACCACACACGGGTTAATTCCCCTTGATCCCTGCCGTAGCACAAGATGTACAACTTCGTACGTTCCTGAATGGCAACACGGAGCGAGGAACAAATATCTAACGCAATAGTTCAGATTAGGAAAGCTTTAGTTACCAGAACCTATTTTTAGGGCAGAAGTTGGATTTACGGTGCTCTAATCTTTGTATGGGGAATTGGCACAAGGTTTCTGCTGTTGTGTCTTATTTATAGCTGTTTCTTCTTTCCAGGGAAATAAGATTAGCCTCATTATTTCCATTGCTGTTACTCTGTCTATCATTATTATTATTCAGTCCGTCCATCCTTCCACCCATTTAGGTCTTGTCTGGAATTACCTAGGATTATCCCGCTAATGCGCGTTGCCTTCACACCGAATATCATTTTTGTTGCTAAGAAACTGCTTTTGCATAACAGACAGCGCGGGCCTAATTTTCACTCCAGCAGCTGTTAAAGTCAACGGGAGCAGCAGGTGCTCGGCGCTCCTGAGCCGGAGCCAAAGTGTCTGTGGCAGAATTCCCACACAAAGTCTGACCGTGCACACGAGCGTGTCGTCGACACGTGCAACGTGCCCGGGGACAGAGCAGCTTCATGGGTAAAAGAAAATGAGCAAAGGTGTCCTTCCACCTCCAGTGTGTGTGTACTGTGCAAGTGCAGCTTTCTGTGTGCCAGGACAGAAGTGGCTGCGTGCGCTGGAAGCTATTTGAGACTATTCCCGTGTCCCCTCTGCACACAGAGGTGCAAATACACACCTGTGTTCACAAGCTAAAAAACACGTTCTCAAATGTAGATAGCTGTCAGCAATGAGTTTGGGTGCACGTGGTCCGTTTTAATATTAACGTGAGGCTTCCTGTGCGTGTCTGTGTGCATAGCTGACGACATGGAGATGTCAAACAGCTAAAAGTGTGAGCAGAACGTATGTGTGCGTGGCGTGTACCTGTACACAGGGCTGTACACCTGCTTGTGCACCTCCGCGTGTGAAATCCACAGCACTTGGGCTGTTTGCACTGCAGCAGGTCAAGGCGCAGACACAGACGTAGTGACATTTCCTCTCCCTGCGGGCTCTTTCACGTTGCTATGGTGACCAGATGCACTCACACTTTTATCTGAAGTATCTATTAACTAAAGCTTCCTATTAATTTCCCCTCCTTACAATGGATATGGAATTCACCGGAACACCAAGTAAGCTTTTGAGCTCCCAAATTTATAAAACAGCCTGCCCCCAGTTCCTGGGTGAGCTGTCAGAAACATCACGGGATAGAAGTGCAGCTGATAAAAGTGTGTGTGTGGGGGGGGGTTTGGGGGTGGGTTTTGTTTTGTGTTTTTTTTTTTGATGAATGAAGAAACTGCTTAGTAATGAGAATAAGAATAAACAGCACAAGGAGTCTCTCAAAAGCCCTGTAGATCCTGAGACATGGATATGGAAGAGCTGAGCCACAGTATCTCACCCCTGAGCCACCTGAAAATGGATTATTTGGTCTGACAAGTCAAAGAGGGCTGAACATGGTGGTGGACAGCTCATGTCAGCTTGCCTTGAGCTGATATGCTGCAACAGCATCAGCCTGAAAAGTCTGGGGCAGGATTTTGGCTGTGAGGGGCAGAAACCAGGGGCTCTGATCAGATTCCCTTGTTACATCAGTTCTCTTGCTTCCTTTGGCGTCTCCTACAGAGGTCACCACCAAAAGAATCAGTGTCCCAAACCAGGGACACCAGCTCAACACCTGGCATAGAAATAAACGAAGGACTAGAAACCATCACGTCCCTCATCTTCACAGTGTGTCCTCCACGAGGCCCCGGAGACTCCTGTGAAGGTTTTGTAGCGTAATGCAGATAAAGCCCCAGCCAGTATTCTGAGAATATAGAGGGAAATTAAATACCCACTGGAGGAAAAGAAGATAAAAAATGAGACGTTTTGACAAGGCTGCCAGATTGTGTGGCAGGAGGGTTAATTTTTTTTTGAAACTGCCATTTCATATTCCCTTTCAGACAAGCTGAATTACACAGTACTGGCTGCTGGAGGAGTTGCATAATTTTCTTCACAGAAATAATGACAGGGTACTTAAAAAAAAAAAAAAAAAAAAAAAGAGCAAGTGAACGGGTGGCTAAAGTGTTGGGCAGAGACTTCAAAAATCTAGGCTGAGATCCTACCTATGCTAGGAACTCCTTTTGTGACCCTGGGCTGGTCAGTTAATCATTCTATGTTCTATTTCCCTGACAGTAACATGGGAATAATAACTGCTCTCTGCCTTGCTTATTTAGATGGCAAACTGAGTTTACAGGTGCATCTTCTGGGCTTTTGGCAGCCAAAGGCACAGAGTTTCAATTCATGCTAAGGTGTGTGGAACAACAACAATACACAAAGTAGATAATAATAATAATAAAAGAGCTTGGATATGTGATCTGGAACACTGTTAGCGTGAGAGGATGAAGAGTTCCTAATGCATTGCTCCGTATCTCTTTCCTCAAAATGTGGAGAAGTTTGAATCTGTGCTAATAGTTCCAAAGCCACATAAATAATTTAGGAACTAAGTCCATGTTGTTTTACTGAATCCCTGAGTTACTTCTGAAACTGTGAATCGATAATTTAGGTACCTGCAACATTTTCTGCAAGCTCTTTGTGCTTAGCCTGTCACCACATTGAGGGTTAACAGCAGATTAGGGCAAGAGTCTCGTTTTTTCAAAGTTTAAATTTAAGTTTTTATCAATCTCTTCAGCTTTTACAGGTTTGTCTAATTTGCAGAAGTCAGAAGAATATGGTCTTTTGCTGCTAAGTCCAGTGAAGACAAAATCTTCTGTATTTTTAAGTAACTACATGAGAAATTTGCTGTACAAAGAGAACAACTCTAAAAATAGTGAGAAATGGCACCATGACATTAGCAGGAACAATGACCCAATACCCAACTTGCCGCAGGGGCTTTTGTCCTGTAACTACCTTCATCATTAAGGCTTGTGATGACATTATTTTCTGTGCTTATATAGGGCACGAGGCCATTGCTACCTGGAAGGAAGGATTTTGATCAGACTGCAGAAGATGAACAGGCAGGAGAGGTATGTTGAGTAACACTAAATCAATGGAGTTTCATTTACATTAGACACCAGCCTGGCAATTTCAACATTAATGGTTGCACTGCTGCCCTCTGAATTTTTGTAGCTTTAATATATCAGTGGGGGAGTAAAAGAGAGGGAGAGCGTGTCGCTCATGCTTATGATACGTGGGTCTTTTCTTTCATGCATCATCAATGGGTAGCAATTTGTACAGCTGTTAAATTCCCTTAGCAATAAATTTCCTGGGATAAGTATTGCACTGCTCCTACCTCACAGATTATCTAAGATGATAGTAACAATAGTGTCTTTGGATCTGGACCCTCTTTCTTTCAAGCTGAAAGAATGAAAGGCTGAGGCAAATGGCAAGGTAGCAAGAGCATCAGATTTGGACCTCTGGCTGCGAGGACGGTAAAGACCTCATCAGATTTGGACCTTCTGGCAGAACCTGGCTGCGAGGACTGAAAAGCATGTTCATGAACCACAAAGCAGATGGATTTGGAGGTCAGTGACTGTCTTCATCTTGCAGACATTTGCTCTGGTGCTGTACTGCACTAACTCTACAGCTGACTTTCCAGATGCGTTTCTGTTTTCCACCTAAATGGCTTAGTTGAAGGAAAAGCCAAAAGGACTTAAGTTCCTAAATCACATAGGCAGTAATCACAGAATCATAGAATTCTTGAGGTTGGAAGAGACCTCTGGAGGTTTCCTGGTCCAGTCCCCGGGCTCAAGCAGGGACACCTAAAGCTGGTTGCCCAGGGCCATGTCTAGATGGCTTTTGAGTGTCTCCGTGAATGGAGACTACAACTTCTCTGGGCAACCTGCTCCAGTGCTCGGTCATCCTCACTGTACAGAACTGCTTCCTGATGTTCAGTCAGAACCTCCTGCATTTCAGTTTGTGCCCAGCATCTCTTTTTCTGGCACTGGGCACCACTGGGAAGAGACTGGCTCTGTCCTCTCTGTACCCTTTCTGTGGGTAATAACAATGACAAGTGTGCAATGCTGAGCACACAAAGAAAATGCTCTACAGCACCACCAACCCAAATTATTAAAGACATTTCAGTACTTACCTTTACCACTGGCCTCAGCAGGATTCAGGAATTTCATTTTCACACCTAAATATCTCTGAGAATAGAGGCTCTGGGTGGTATTGAAAATTCACCCGTTCCGGTTTTTAAAACCCTGTTGGAAGCAGCAAGCTAGACTTTCAAAACAAGCAGGATTTCTAAGTGCCCAGCAGACTTCAGCAGCTGAGGTTCAAGCCCTAACTTTGCCACAGAATTGCTGTGGAGTCTTTGAGTGAGACACTTCGTGTTTCTCGATCCACAATATGAAGATAATAATAGTTGTTTTCAATGGGAAATTGCTTTAAAGTAAAAGCAGGTGAATGGCATGCTTAGAGAGAGCTGCTCATGGCTGCAGGATGAGCCTACAGAGCTTGCTTCTTCACAGACACTCCTCCTGTTGCTTCACCCAGAGCCCAGATTTGGATAACTTCAAGGGGACGAGAGCTGAGGAGCAGAATAAGGCACAGTCTCTGTCTCAGGGGCTGATACGACCTCCAGTATGCCAAAGCACTTCAATACGTACTTTGCTTTCAGGTGTGGAGCAGCTGTATCACAGAGAGGGCTCTCGGTGGGCAGCTGGACCAGCTCTGTGTCCCAGTCCGTCCCGTCAGCAATCTCTCACACCAGCGAGGGTGAAGATCTGCACTGTATGGCAGGCTATGATTTGTTGTCACCTTTATAAGTCAGAACAACAAAATCACTAGTCTTCCACACAGAGCCAGACCACTGAGAGCAGCACCTCCTCCTTGGGGACGTCCTCCTTCATTTCTTCTTCTGTTATCCTTCCTCACTTGTTCTCATTCTTTCAACACTTGGTTCTCATTTCAGGGATGGATGGTAGGCATGTTAGACAGTGTGAAAAAGAAAAATATTGCTCTTTGCGAGACCATGTCAAATCTCACTGTAATCGTCTATCCAATTTTGTGACTGTACCTGTGACTTTCTGCTCCATTTTCCCACTCAGAAGACTATAGATGACTATAAAAATTTGGATTTTTTTTTTTATTCAAGTATATCAAGACTCAGCAGGATCTTCTTTTTCCATACCCTGTGATAAACTTCTCCTGGAGTGCTCTGCCAACCTGCCTATCTCTCAGTTGTATCTTGGTCTGACTGAAATAAGTAAACGTAATATATACTTGGGAATGCTAGAGAAAAGGAATCAGGCAGCAAAGAAAAAGATAAGATAATGATAGTGCTGGGTTTCCTGCAATCCTACTGAGAGACTGATCTCAGCAAGAAAAAACAAAACCCTTTTGCCGTTTCCTTTTCTCTGAATTTGTCGAAGAGCAATCTTTATTTCACCCCAGGTTTAGCTTTGCTTCCACTACCCAGCTTTCTGCTGTTAATACCTTGCATATTTCATGAATAACACGTGAAAGGACAATGCTGGCTCACATCCAAGTAAAGGATCTCGCATTATTCCTTTTGACCGCCGTTGTCTGAGCGAGGCAGACTTACCTCAGCCGGCGGAGTCAGACAAGGGACAGTATCCTCCCTGTCGCCAAATCAAGCCTGTTAAATGTACTTTTGTGAGCAGTTGTAAAAAAGGAAAAGAAACAAAAGTATCCTTCAACAGCCTCTGCTCTGCGGAGCTGCTTTGGTGAAAGGCTTCTTTCATAGAAGGAGAAAGAAATTTTCAGCAAAAGGCGAGAGTTTGCTGGTGCTGGCAGAGGTTGTGCCCTGTGCAAGCTCACAGAGCACAGTCCAGCCTCTCCCTCCCTCTCCCCCCTCTCTCTTTTTTTTTTTTAAACATATGTGCTTTCTATGGACACTTTAATCAAACTCCAGATGGGTGGTTTCAATCTGGGGATTTGCGCTGCTCAAGAGATAACAATCCTTTGTGCTAGCCTAGGTAGCAAGTGTGTTTGTGATAGCTGGAGCTGATACCAGGAGATGTCCAGGTGGTCTTATTTAACAGGGGGTATTAGCGATACTGCCATTGTCCAGGAAATCAGATAAAACTGCAGTCCAGGTGTTACCCTACACCGTGTTTGTGTAATGACATTGCCAACTGCCGACTGCTGCCTGCATTAAAATAGAGACCAAACACTGCAGAAGGGACAATCCTGGGTGATATTTTCTGGTACAAGCTCACCATCATCCCTAGACCTCCTGGTTTGCACCATTTAAAGTGCAAAATTTAATCTGAACATGAAGGAGAACACCAGTGAGCACGCACCCCTTGCTCACACTGAATACAACTTTACTCTGATGCATACCTGTTCCTGGCCTGTGCTTGGATTTCCTAAATTAAGGCATTTCTTCTAAACTGTAGCTTATTCTCTGCCATACCACAAAGTGTATTGATGAAAATGCTTGGGGAGCCGGTGAGGGGGGAGGAGAGACAAGTTTTAGAAATAAGCTGCCAGGGCAATTCAGTATTCTGCCAAGGGTAATTGGATGAGAGAGTGAATAATAAAGATGACTTATGAACCTGAGAGAGAAAATGGTTCGGGAAGGACTATAATAATAGGATAGGATAGGATAGGATAGGATAGGATAGGATAGGATAGGATAGGATAGGATAGGATAGGATAGGATAGGATAGGATAGGATAGGATAGATAGAACAGAACAGAACAGAACAGAACAGAACAGAACAGAATAGAATAGAATAGAATAGAATAGTTCAGTTTAAGGGCACCTTCAAAGATCATCTAGTCCAGCTGCACCAATTCAGGTGACAACACTTCACAGTTGTTCTGGAACTGCACTCTGCCTAGCACAGTGATATACCACACTGGGGAAGGGATTTGCCACAAGTTGTCACTAAACAAGCACATAATAATCAAGAGAGAAGTGACTGTTTACGGCTTGAGCAAGGGAATGAGGTCCTCTGCTCTTTATACACATATGAATTCCCTTCCAGGAGCGTGGCATTTAGTAGGAAACATAAATTCCGTTCAGCCTCAGAGGTGTGTGAGACTTTTGTCTAGACTTCAGGTAGAGTGATCTGTCTGTGTAGGGCCGTATTTCTCAAAGTGGTATTTTTCAGGATGAGATCTGCCACTTGTAGTTTGTCCCAGAGATTTCAACCGCGTGGAAGCTCATGCCTCCTTGTAATTGTGGCAGGTGACACCCATAGTGCTGAGAAGCCACTGTAGTTTCTTTGTAATTGATTTTACAGATAAGATCTAAACTTATCTACAGAACACGGTGAAAAAAAGCCTGCTTAGAAAGAATAGGGACTCAAGAGCTTAGCCTCTGGCTATCTGAGAAGAGGCTGGCTCATCACAGAGAGATCCCCAGCTGCACTTCTAGGCTGTAAATTAAACAAACAGTATTTCCTATACACCAGACCACAGGGATGGTAGAAAGAACAGTGTGGCCTTATTGCTGTTATTTCCTTTGGTTTCAATCTCTGTCCTCTGCCCCCCACCTCTGTCTCAGACTGGTGTTGCCCACTTTACCCGATTTGTTATTTATTACAATGGTTTAAAGAGAGGCAGGGGAAAAAATGCTCAGTGCAAATTATATTTTGAGCTGTTGTGCTTTGCCTCTTTGGTGGATAATAAATCTCTCTGGCAATGCTCCTCTGTATAGGATTTGTCATTAAATGCAATTAAACAAACCCTGCAGGTGTCCATGATCAGGCCTGCAGCAGCCCATTCACAACTGCAATGTTATTATCATCCTGACAACAAAACACCAGATATTTCTTGAGCTCCTCTGATCGATGCGCTTGCCTGACTTGGAACTGGAGGGAGGAGAGAAAGGGGGAACAGAATGGTTCAAATGCTCTTTAGACTTATTGATGGAAAAGTCAAGAAGCTACTCGGCAATCAGAGGGAGGGTGGAAAAAAAGAAAAAGGCTGAGGAACAGGAGGGCTGAAAGGAAAAAAAAATAATAGAGAAGAGTATCTGGGAGAAAAAAAATATAGAAATGAGGCAATGTATCTCATGACAATGTACCCAATGATTTTGTTAATGGACAAGACTAGAGTTTAGGAGACATGCAAGTGAGGTATTTTAGGTATGATTCCTCTCATGTAACTCTAGCCTGATAGCAGTTAGGCATTTTGTGTTAAGTGAGTCATGTAGGCACCCTTGTAATCAGTACAAAAATTAATCTCACTCAAAGACAGGGCTTGACTGGTTGGTTGACTTGTTGTCCAGACATACCTGTCTGTCTCTGTTAACTGTAGCTGAATTTAAGTGAGCAGCTCAGATCATCTCTCCAACAAATTGCAAATCCCACCCTTAACAGCCAGAGGAATTGGCTTTTGCTGAATGCATTTTCCTTTCTGTCTTCATTCACAAGGATGCATTTCCCGGTACGGCTATCAGGACTGCGTGCTACAGAGACGTTGCTAATATTTGTAGAAAGCAGATGCAACAACTTTGCACCAGAATTGATGTGTACTCTGACAATCGGGGATCAAGACAAAGTCCCGTGGTTTATTTCAGCCATCCCAGGCAGCCTGCAGAGTATGAAGGTCAGGGATTCACAGGGGACTGCTTGCCATCAAGTCCAGCGAGAGCGAAAATTTTGCAAACACCGGTCAAATTATTCTGCCTGAATCCTTTGCACAGCTCAGCCTCAGGGTGCTCTGAGGATAAACCTCTTTCCTCTTCTGTTCTCACCCCAGGAAACCTAGTTTTGTTCAGTTGATTGCTGGGGCACATATAGAATTGCCGTGACAAGGGAGAGCTTGTATTACTGCAGAATCTTTGCAAATGCGTAGTAACACAGAAAGAAAACCATTTTGGGGTTGGATAAAGGGAGTTAAATGAGTAGGCTTCAGTAGTGTGTGTGCATAGGTAGAGCGTAAGGGATGATTGCATGCTACTACAAAACACGATTGTCAGAGCCTTTGACTAATTAGGCAAAGGTGATGCACTAAATCTTTATGGCCTCATCTGAAATGCCCAGATTACTGGCATCAAAAATGAAATTGAGATTATGTCAGAAATAATTGGGATTTCTGCTCTCAATCCACGGGTCTCAGGATGACGAATTCCTTGGGCCATGCATCTACATCACTCTGCAGTGCTGGTCTTTGGCTCCTTGGTCACTAAGGCAGTCCAGATGTCCGTACCAAAGAATGTCCCCCTTTTCATGCTCTCCATCTCAAACATTGGAGGATTTCCCCCTGCCACTTTTTGTGTCTTTCTTTTCCCCATTGTTTCACCACTTAATCTTCTGGTTTGTGCCATTAGCAAACCAGTACGCAATTACCTGGTGACACAAGTCAGCACTGGTCTATTGAAGCTGGCAGAGCTGCCACTGCCACAATATCACAGATTTTGGCCTCCAGGTCTCCCCACCAAGTGACAATTCACTGGACACACCAGTGGCTCCCCGGCTGTGGTCCTTGGGTCAGCAGTAGTCTGCAAGGCTATGTCAGAATCCACAGTTACTGCCAGTATTTATGAGTAAGCCCGTTTTGCACGGTCTCACACGTAGTACCTAGGAACATCTATCTGATTGTGACACTGGTTCAAAGCTTTTGGAGCCTCATGTGGATGCAAAACTAGCAGTCCTATTGATAGGCATGGCTTTGCCTGCCTGCAAGCACTGCTTTGGGTTCCTCCATTTCACTCAGTTTCTGCCTAGACTTTGCTCTCAGACATGTCTGCTGAAAACCAGAAACATCTCTGATTTATTCATCCCAGATGCTGTAGGATTTACACCGAAAGGGATGTGCTCTATTCTAGGGAGAAAGACAACCCAGCAGACAAGAACTGGCATGTCCCAGCTGCCAGGCTGAGGAGCCCAGTGACTGTTAATGAGTGTCACTGGGACAGATCTTCAGCTGGCGTAAATGAGCGCTAGCTGATCGTAACTCCACCAGGACTTCAGTGGAACTCTGTTGATTTACACCAGATGAGCAGCTGCTGGTCCAGGGCCCGGGCTAGCCGGGGAAAGCCCCCTGGAGTTTCCATCAGTGGGTGTGAGAGTGGGGTAGAAGCCGGCTGTGTGCGTGAAGGGGTGCAGGAGAGCAGGCAGAAAGCAAATGAAGGGAAGAATGTGAAACATACATCGTATTGGATTGGCTTCGCCAACAAATATACCTTTTCTTCTTTCCGCTTCCCTTCTTCCCCACCTCCAGCAGCTCCTCGCTCACACTCCCTCTCTGCTGCTCATCTCCCTTTGTGCACCTCTTACCCACACTCTCCTTTCTAAACAGGTGCAGTTGCCACTCAATAGACTTTAATTACCACTTCAAGGGCTCTCACCAGGGTCTGCTGGGAGGGTGGAGATGAATTTTCCTGAGGATTATGCGTATGTCTGAGTTCTTTTTAGTCAGATGGCGGTATTACTGTCAGGCTGTATCCTTCGAGAGATTGTTTCTTCATCTTCTCTCTGCTTGTGTTAACAAAAAAACAAAACTGCTGATAAATGAAAAGAAAGCAGCCATTGGCTACGTTAATTATCAGGGCAGCAAACTGGTCTAGAGAAAAATACTCTGAACAATTTTAAATAACAGGAGTCTAAGCTGGACGTCCAAAACATTATTTCTGCTTGCAAATGAAAGGCCCAATGTTCAGAGGTAGGGAGCTCAGCATCTCCAAAGATTTCTGTGGGAGTCTGGGGTCTAAAAACACAAGTTGTTTTTAACCATTTTACCTTCTTTTTTGCTCTGTGCTCTTCCCATCATATCTCACTGGAGAAATGCACTGTTAATGCATTCTGCTGGTACCCGGGGGGATTCCTCCAGACTGAACGTGTCAGTTGATTTCTGTCTTCAGCATAGTTTGCCTATGATGGAGAGTTACTCCCAATGTTTAGCTAGTAAAATAACATTATGAAGATCCCCTTCAGAAGACAATCCTGGAGAATGCAGAGCAGAAGCTTACGTCTGTCAGATCTGCTTGAAACTGTTTGCATAGCATGTGAGCATGCATTTGTGTTAAATGCAGATGCACACATCAGGTATATACATGGTTATATGTTCTGGTACATGCAGCACTGGAAGATATAGTAATTGCAAATGTAACAGCACCTTTTGGGGCTGGGAAGGTTTCCAAATATTTTAAAACAATTTTGCTTTTGCTCAATATCAATATTTTTAACCCTTTCATAAAATGAGAAGCAGAAAGAGGATTGTTTTATAGCAAATTAAGCAACATTTTCTTCTGCCAGTATTTGTTTTCTTAAACAAGCAATTGGGCAAACTGGGGAAATAGAGTAACCAAATCCACATTATTGTGTACATGTTTTCTGTGAAACATTTTGCCTAGGTCTGGAAGAATGTCATTTTATCTTAGGAATTAAGAGAAACTGCTTGACCTGTAAAAACCAAAGCTCAGAGGATCAGCCACACTGGTAGGAACCTGTGTGTTTGCGGCTCGTGGAGCTGGGTCTGGCCCAGCCAGAAGCCAGCCCCTGGCAATTGCACACACGCAGCATTTGAGCTGCTTTTTGGCACTCGCTTCTGTACAGGTCCCTGTGCAAGCAGCAGTGTCCGTGCCAAGGGGCAATCCTGTGCAGTGCTCTGCCTTTACAGTGCACGTGGGGCAGTGAGCACTTCTGAGCTCCTGCCACCGAGCCAGCTTGTATTTCTGGGTGTCATCCAGGCTCTTCTTGTCCCTTGGGCATTACTAACCTTGCAGTGAGGCTCAGGCACTCAGCTGAGGTTTTTAGGTGTAGTCCTCACCCAATTGGTATTTGTTTCCCATCCAGCACAGTGTCTCTGTGTGCTGCTGTCTGCTCTCAGCTCTGGGCTTGTACCTGTAGTATGAAGAGAGAAGAGATGAAGGAAGGACAGATGGACAACACTGATGGGAATATGCTAGTGAAAAAGCAGAGTAAACATAATTGCACCTCTGTACTAAGATACCCCTTTGGTCTCAGTTTGGGGATGTTTTGTGCAAGCACACATCTACGCCATCATCTCTGGACTTTCTTCTCACTCAGGGGGATCCATTCCCCTCTCCTCCATCAGGAATCCTGCAGTCCCTTCCTCTCCTATTCCTGCCCTCCCTGGCCTCTGGAGAGCTGCCAGCCCTCCCGATGCCTGGAGGCATTCCCATTTTCCCCTAATCATCTCAGGTTTTGTCCTTCCTTCCACTTCCCACTGTAGCTTTTTCTTTCACCTTCTAGGATTTAAAAATTCTCCTGCCTTCCCCATCTCTCCCCTCCCTGCTTCCTTTTCTTGCACATTTTGCTTTCCAGGTCTGTCTCCCACATGTTCTCCTGCCATTGATGTGGGGCTAGGATGCACATTGATCACAGCCATCTCAAACCCATCTCTCTCTTTTCCCAAAGAGCCAATGAAAATGTCACCCATGAGATAATCATCATGTAGCTCACGTCCCTTAATTGCTCTCAAAGTACACATCCAGACTGCAGAGCCTCTTTGAAAGGCAGGTTCTGGCCTTTGGCACATTATTGACAGGCTGTTGATAGGCCCCTTTGTTGAGGAGCAATTTTGTCCCTTTTGCAGTACAATTTTTTTTTATTTTTTTATTTTTTTTTTTTAAGACAGCTCTTTCAGAAAGAGTAGATTTTAAAAATAGAGCTGAGCTTCAAATGAACAGACTTATTCCTGAGAAACGGTGACATACATGTGAGATGAGAGCTACCAGCATGTTTGGTGCAGGACTCCATACAAGAAATCAAAGCTAAAATGACTGATAGCCTCCTCCCAAGTAGCTTATTATTCCTTCCCCTCCTAGACCTGGTAATTAGGTGTTTACTTGCAGTGTATTACTAAATCATTAGATGTCTTGTGTGTTCCACTATATGGTCCCTGGCAAACAAGAGAAAGTTGACACTCAAGCTGTGTGGCAACTCATTTGTATCTATTAGTGATAATTCTTTTGTTTATTTAATACCTGCTGATTAAAATGGACTAAGATTTCCTCATCACAGCAGCCCTTCGCTGCCTTAAGAGCTGCATAGGTCTGGGGCAATTGCTTGTGTGCCTGCTAAAAAGGAACACTTGAGAGCAGAACAAAGCACGCTTGCTCCCCCATTACTGTCATGGGTAGAGATCTTCCATTAGCAGTGCAGAGGCTGTGCCACGTGGCTGAACCATCCTCCTGTTGGGCACTGGATGCCCGTCATACACACATGCTAAAGCCACCTCGTTAATAGGAATTTATTTTAACATGTCCTGTGTAAGCTGGGGTCCCACCGTGGTAGGCACCGCATGTAAATCTTGAGTTAACCCCGCTGAAGCCTTCGGCACGGCTGTGCTCCCGAGCTCCAGGCTCTCTCTAACTAGACTTCCACCTAAATCTAACAGCAAAATCTCCAGGCTATATGCAACTAAAAACCAATCCTGCAAGAAATGAAATTCTTTCCTCTCTGAAACAATGTCCTCCGGAATGATTTTGCTGTTAATGAACCCCAACTGAGCTGCTGTATTTTGGAACCACTGGTGTGCATTTTAACAAGGAGCTCTCTGTGTGTGGATGTGCATCAACATAGCCAGCCCCCATAATGGAAGTCTGTTCAGCATCCTAAGTCCCGCATTAGGCTGTGCCCGTAGGAGCCCTGGGAAGTTCCACTGAGACTGCCTGAAGGTAATCATCTCTCCCTGCCTCCTGGCTGTCCCTAACCAAGTGCTCCGCTTGCATCTATTCTAGGAAACAGCTCTGGAGATTATAAAGTTTAGACCCTAATGCATTCACTAGCAACAAGGGGAGAGAAATGCTGTTTGATTATAGATGAAAAGGAAAAATGCAAGGGGCTTTGGTATTCAGAAAAATTTCCAGCACGCTGTGATTTGGTTGTTGAACCCTGTAAGGGACTGAAAGCCCTTGAACTTCATTGTTTTCTCTGAGTCAGTGCAGCCAAACCATAAGCAACACTTGAAAAACATAGTCCATCTAGAATTTATCATAGATTCCTTCATGATTGAAATAATACATCCTTCATGATTAAAATGATAAGTACTTCCCATTATAGAAACTTATTTCATGCATTACATCCACTTAAATAATTTTCGGTTTGTTTGTTAAACAAAGCCACATCACAGTAAGTAGAACATGCATTTAGATCAGTACGTGCGATACAGAATGGAGCCCATTCTGCCAAAAATCAGGAAAATGAGTTGTGTCAAACCCATTCCCTCACTGATATGCCAGCAGAAGAATATAATGCCTGTTTTCTAGGGAAAAAAAAAACAACTATTTTTTTTTTAAGTTGTGTATTCATTAATTGTTATCTATTGTTTTGTTCCACCTACCTGTGTTGCACTTTATCAGGTTATGTAAAGCTGCAGATGTAAAGCTCTTGCCAAATACACCTTCATCAGCAAGTCATGAGAACTGTGCTAAAATAAAATGTTGGCTGGATTAGATGGAGTGGATTAGAAAGATGAGAAATATAAGCTAGGAGAAAATAAGACAATAAATAGGTCTGGCAAGGTATATGGATAATCTTCCTCTCAGGCCAAACATGACAAGATAATAACCTTTTTCTTTTCTCTAGTTCCATTTGCTCTTGGATCTCTAGAGCTTTATGAATATCGCTTAATTTGGTCTTCTGGTAGGCCTATAGAACAAGTAACACAATGTGCATTTTTACAGGAAAGAAAAAAAAAAAGAGGCAAGGTACATTATTTAGGAATAGGTTTAAGTTTAAAATTAGCATTGCAAAAATCAGTCAAACTCTTCTCTTTTGTTGGTTTGGTTCCTAGCAATCACTGTGCTGAGGGCCGGGTGGTGCACTGATGACAAGCAGGTAAATCCGAGAGCTTCAGCCACGTTTTCACAACTCCCCTCTGCCACACTGGTTGCACAGCCAGGCCAGAATAGGAGCAGGTCTTGCACTCTCCTCCAGCCCTCCCCAGTCCTTCACAGCACCCAGCACCAGCTGAGGGACCGGGACCACACTCGGGTGATGTCTAGAGCTCTAGTTAGCAGAAGGCGAGGGGGTCAGGGTGCCTTTCCTCCTGTCCCCCGTGCTTTCAGAGTATTTGCTCCATAGATTATTTCCGAGCAAGTCTAAACAACCTGTATGAGCAGCTGCTATGCTCGTCAGACATGAATTTTGGTGACAGCACCTCCTGATTGCAGAGAAGGCTCCTTTGAACTATCCTGGACTCTCCTTGCTCAGGAGAAATCCCCACTGCCTCTGCTAGGTTCAGGCTGCAGCCTGCAAAGCCCTGGAACCTTTTCTGAACCCTTTGCCTTCCAGATGGCAACGTCTTCACTGAGTGGGAGGTGTCCTAAGCAAAGTTTTTTATTGTGCCGTGCCATTGATTTCTCCAGGTACGTTGTACCAACAACTCAGAGCAACAGAGTACTTGCCTGGGCAGAATTACAAACCACAACGTTAATAATTTGGTGAGTTTTACTAAAAAGATTTGCTGTTTTTCTTCCCAGGAACTGTGCAATTTTCTGTGCACAGGAGAAATGCTCCTTTCTACTTCAATGGCAGGGTGCATTGTCACCTTACAGGCGCAGGTACTGACTATTGCTTCTTATTTGGGGGGCTCGAATCCATGCAATTTTCATCTGGGCTGGGTTCTCGTAGGTGGACTGTTCATCATGGCTCTAGATTTTCAAAAAAATTAACAGTTTTGGATCCCTTATATTTGTATTTGAGACACTTTGAAAAGGGAACAATTGCCGGAGAGCCAGGTGTTTAGCAGTCCCTGAAAGTCAGGACTAACTGGGATATGGCATGCTGGGCACCTGAAAACATCAAATGCTTTTGAAAATCTGGGGGGATATTTCTGGTTCTGTATATGACCTGGGAAGATTATAGGCTTAAGTTATGCAGAATAAAAAGGAGATCTTTACATACTTTATAGAAATATTCTCAGTTCAGCCAAGTGCTAAACTTTAGATGTATTTGATTTAAGTGCTGAGTTAAGGAGTTAAGCGCTGAGGTTTCTGCAAGAGCATTTGTATTTTCCTGATATTGTGTAAGTTACTGTAGGTTTGTTTTATGAAAATCCCTGAGTCAGTCTCCACACTAAAATAAAATAAAAAGCCAGATTCTCCCCTCCATCGCGAGGTGTGATGCTGTGGGGGACACACAAGGTTTTGCAGGCTTGTTCATCCTTTCAGGTGCAGAGCCACAGACTGTACCAAGAAATGCCTATTCTTTGCAATTCGTAACAAAACCCGAAGCCTGAGTCACAGACTGTGTTAAGTGCTGAACAAACACAGAACAAAATGTCCATGCCCCAGAGAGATTACGGTCTCATGGAGCCGGGCCGCTCGCCGTGGTGATGTATCAGGAGGGCTCGAATTAACGCCAGATTCCGCATGGCTGCAAACACGCGCTTGAAAAGCAAACCAATAATCGTGCAAACAAAACCCACCCAACCCTTCCCCTTGCCAATCACCATCCCAATTAACAGCCCCTGCTTGGTAACACTTGTTAGAGCCCCCCCTGGCAGCTCAGAGGCTGCTGAAGGCAAAATCTTGGTCCTGACCCTTCTCTTGGCTGCTACGCGCACCCAGCTGTTTGTAAGCAGGGTAAAACTAAAAACCTCCACGCTCGTCGTACGCCAGGAAGGGGGCCATATCTCACAATCAAAACTCGCAGGAGCCATCTGGTCTCTGCAAATAAGGGCTCCTGGAGTCGGGGTGTGAGTGTGCGATGACTGGAGAATGTGAATGGCCCTATTCATGCAAGCGGTATAACAAGCACTAAGCTACCGGCGTGCTTCAGGCTCTGCTGAGTCAAAGAAAAGTGTGGCAGGAAGGGATGTTTTGGGGGGTTGTTTTTTCCTTTTGCAGGGCCAGGCCTACAACTACAGGATGGAGCTGCTCCTAAGCCCTGGGCTGGAAGCCCCCTGTTCATGCAGGAGCCAGAATAATGCATGCTCAGTCCTGGTTTGCCAGCAGAGAACCTTGGCTGGGAGCTGCAGAGTTTCTTGGAGGGTAAGGCCTTTGAATCTCAGCAAATGCTGAAGACTGCAGATATCCTGAGCAGCCTTAGGATACTCAAACACAAATACCAATATTGAATACTGCATTAACCATTCTTTGCATTTTTTTTCCTTTCCTTATACTATTTCTAGGCTTTAACGTAGGTAATTTTATAAATTAAAAGTCCCAGTGTCTATTCTACTATGGTCAAGCTTCACAAAGGTATTTCAGTATCTAAAGACAGCTCATTTTTTTAAACGTTACCAATGAATTTGGCCCCACTCCGACTTATTTTCAGGTGAGGTGTATACTTAACTTATTTTACACATCCCAACAGGACCCTAATGCCTGTTCTGAACTCATTCAGTTTTAAAGAGGTGCTAAACAGCGACAGACTTGGAGGCCTCACAACAACCACAACGCTCTTTGAGGGAAGAGCTTGCTGCCTTTACAAAACACATAGATCAATTTTATCACCCACTTCTCAACTCTTCTCTGCTTTAGGATCTTATATTGACCTTCGGGTTGTTTCACAAGAGGTTTATTTCTTTTGCTTCCCTAGTAATGCATAGCTTTGGAGGGGTCTGAATTTAGTATCTTTTGTCCTGAATTTAGTATCCTTTAGTCTGAATTTAGTATCTTTCAGTCTGAATTTAGTATCAGAGAAAACTCCCATTGACTCCAGTGAGCAGAAAAGCCAAATTCTTTGCTCAGAGCTGTTCCTTAAATCTCCTTCCAGTTCCGACCCAGCGACATACTTCAGTCCCGCTGAAGTGTTTGCTGAACTGGGGTGGGTGCAGATGCTCAAAGCGAAGGGGGTGCTTAAAGGCTTGGTCAAGCCAGGCCCCTGCCTCCTCTCGTCCTCTGGTGAGGAGCGGGGCGGGTAGGATCATGCGTGTGTCGCAGTGCAGTAGTGGACCATGGCGCACGCTGACACGCGCACCTAGTGCGCATCAATGCAGGTGTTTGAAAGAGCCTGGATGTAAAATTGCGTGTGAGTGCAGGTGTCTGGAGCAGGCAAAGTGCCCGGGTCTGCGTGCCAAGTTCAGGTGGCTGGGGCTGAACAAAGCTCTGCCAAAGAGAGAAGATCCGACGCGTGTTTATCCAGGCGCAAAAGCTGTTGCAGATCTCACGTCTGAAATCCACTCTCTTTTTCCTGCTGAGATTCCCAAGCACCTCCCAGTCTCCCAGCTACTCACAGCCTGAAACCCTACCAGATGCCATGATTGCAGTGGAAAAGCAGCTCATTACTGGAGTGGCAGGCGACGCACAGACAAATATTTGTGCAAGGCATACAGAGCCCAGAGAGTGGAACACATTGTCTTTTTGATGGAAGGAGGAAAGGGGAAGGAGGTCTTTGCCTGTAGCAAAATTACATAACAAAAAGAAACAACAACAAAAAAACACCCTATGCAGTGTTTGTTACTAGTGAAACCTAAAATGTTTCCTTCTTAGCAGGCAGTGGTGTAACCTCATGCCAGATCGATTTCCAGTTTACAAATTTTGCTAAATTCTTTAAGGATTGGGAATTAAGTTCAGATCTTACCCTAAATTCTTTGTTCTTCAAAGATCTCTGTGTGTACGGATCCCTCAGAAAAGAGACAGGTTTTGATCCTTCTCTGAGATGCGTTTGTTTTGAGATCTACAGAAAATTGTTAGTAAAGAAAGGTTACAAAATATGCCCCAAACAAACTGAACTGTGACTTGGATTAAGCAATACGCTCTGCACAATGCAAAATGTAGTTAACTTTGAGGATAACCATCTGTCCTAACACTTTTATAATAAATATTAGATCTGATTAGGCAATGTTTTAGAATATGGAGATAAGCCCCCAAAAGCAGGAAAATGTATCTGGTGCAATATAATTTTCTGGCTTCTCCTCAAGTTCTTTCGCATGCCTGTGTTGAGGCAGGAGATAAAGGACATGATTTCTCATACATGATTTCTTTTTTACAGCTAAACTTCAAAGGAAAAAGATGTTAGATGGATGTTGTAAGAGATAGGACACGACAAAAACCAAACCCAAGTATGATGTTGCATTGAAGAAAGATCACAAATTGAGTCACTGTGCGGACACAGACCTGACAGAAGATGCTAAAAGATTTTCAGGCAGATAACAGATATTTCTCCATTCAAATTCCATAGGCAAGCATTTCCACAATTAGTTTGCTCAAAGTACATAATGTGTATCTCTGAATGCTCTCTGTATATTCAAGGCCTTAAATGAAATATCAACTTTCAAGTGTTCTTTTTTCTTTTTCTTTTCTTTTTTTTCCCCCCAAATATTTATTTCAGAAACAGCAAATAGGATTTTCCTTAAAATGGAGAACAGCTCGTTTGTTTTCTCGTCTTCTCAGAGACCAACGTTACTTAAGAAAAATACAGATGTAAAGACAGGAGCTAGGGAAGTCTGAACCTTGGTTTATTTTACCTCATTGAGCCTGTTAGGGCAAAATATTTAAGCCTATATTTACCAGAGCTGCGTATTTTCAATGACTAGGGATTCATTTAATGAATAGTCTCAGCTTCCAAAAAGGGAGATAAAATAAATGCTTCATTTGACAATAGTGATATGCAATGCTTTGTTTCCGAAGTGCTCGAGTACTCCTAACATTTTTATCTTTTTTTATTTTCTAAATGACACCTGTGGTGTCATCTAAACAAGAAAAAGTGGTGTTTGTATTTTTTTTTTCAGTTCGTTCAAATTTCTACATTGAGTCAGAGTTAAATATTTTAACAATTTAAAATATAAGTTTAATCTTGCCAAAATTTTAAAAGAAAAGCATCCCTTAATTTGATCCCACTATTTTTTTATTATTTTTTTTTGGGGGGGGGGAGGTTAAGCACTTGGTGAAATAAAAAATCCACAATCGTATAACCCCTGAGCACTTAAATATAACATGATCTGTCAATGGACCCCAAGCATATTAAAGTGAGGCATATTTTGAGTATTCAGCTAGAATAAACAATTAAGGAAAAATATTTTTAAAGAACTCCTCACTGATGAATTTCCTCCCAGCAGCATCCTGGCGAAATATCCTATTTCTCTAACCAGCCAGAGGATTCTATGAGCAACTTTATGAGTGAACTACGAGGCAGCCCCATTTTCAAAACGAGCATTTTGAGTTTTTCAACATAAAGCTTCAATACTGGGGCAGGGGGAGGCACGTAGATGCCGTTTGTGCCCGTGAAGCCATTCGGGGCCTCCTGGATTATTTTGGCTCCTGCTCTACCCCAGCCCCGGGGCTGTGAGCGCCTTACCTGGGGCCGTCGGGGCGACCGGGGGAAATGCAGCTGCAGCTCCTTCAACCCTCTTTATCCCCCTGGCTTTTGGTCAGCCCCCAACTTCTCTGGCTGCAGCCTGCCTCCCCAAATGCCCCTTCTCGATGCAGCTTCGGCCTCGCCTTGCGTATCCCCCCCTTCCCATTCAACTGCCACCACTTGCTATTGTCCCCAGCGGGACCAGACTCAACCGGGAGCACGGCAGGTGCTGGAGCTGGGAGCTTGGAGATGGGAGCTGGGAGCCCAGAGATGGGATCTGGGAGCTTGGAGCTGGGAGCTGGGAGCTCAGAGCTCAGAGCTGGGAGCTTGGAGCTTGGTGCTGGGAGCTTAGAGCTGGGATCTGGGAGCTCAGAGCTTGGGGTGCAGAGCTTGGAGCTGGGAGCTGAGAGCTGGCAACTGGGAGCTGGGAGCTTGGAGCTGGGAGCTTGGAGCTGGGATCTGGGGGCTCAGAGCTCGGAGAGCAGAGCTTGGAGCTGGGAACTGGGAGCTGGGATTTAGGAGCTGGGATTTAGGAGCTGGGATTTAGGATCAGGGAGCCCAGAGCCGGGCCCTGTCCGTGGTGCTGATCCGCAGCTCCCCGGCCAGGGGCAGCCCAGCCCCGCTCCCCCCTCTCCTCTTCCCCGGCTGCCCCCAAGGGCAAGGGCAGGGGGAAGCCGGCCCCGGACACCCGCAGCCCCACACCCTGTCCCCCTGCAGCCCCCTTGCAGCCTCCCTCAGCCCCCAGGAGCCCGTCCCCGTCCCCCCCAAATGCCGAGACCCCCCCGGCGGAGCTGTGCAGAGGTGGCAGCGGCTCCCCGGGTGCCCGGGGGTCCCCTCGCCTTCCCCAAGGCACCCGCAGCATCCCCGGCCGTGCCCAGCCCTCTCCGCCCTCGGCCGAGCCTTTCTCCTCACCCCTGCCGGAGCTCACCTGTCCCTGGGTCACCTTTGCAAGCTCAGGGGCTGGGAAAGCTGCCCTGCCTCTGCCTCGGGGCTTTTATGGGCCCCCGGGGGGGCGGCGGGAGGAGCGGCCAGGCGGGGACTCTTCGCTTTGGCCAACGGGAGGCTGCTTCTCCTTGCGAGCGCACAGATTGCACGGATTACATCATGGAGAGCCGCCTGCCCTTCAGTCTAAGAGTCTCCTCCTCGCGTCAAGGCGGGTCGGGGGAGCGATGGCAGAGAGCAACAGGTCCGTCCGTCGGGGGAGCGACACCTGAGCCCCTTGGAAATAGGGCAGCGGTGGGGAAGAGGGCTGAGAAGCCATCCCCGTGCGAGACGCCTGCTTCGTGGATGCCCAGGCAGGAGAACCCCGCTGGGAGAGCCAAGGAGTGTCCTCCCGTGCTTTGGTCTGAGTGAGGACCGAGCTGTTTTGCTTTGTGGACAAGTTGCTCGGTATCTCCCGGCACCAAACCCGCAGCAGCCCCGTTCTCTCCATCGTACCATAGCAGCCCTCCACCTGTATTGCATGTACACGTACCCTCTGATCTCGGAGCCCGGTGGATTAGCCAAATTTCATCCCAACTCCTCAGCCTTTTTCATGCTGTTCTCAGGGCTGACACAAATAACCAGCCCTCCGTTCCTTCCCTGAGATTCTGAGCTGAGCTGCAACGTCAGATCTGAGTATCTAGAATCCATCTGCTTCTTTTAATGTTCCTGGTGCAAGGCCGTCAGACAGTTACTCCCTGGAGTGTGCCAAAGGACAAATCACTCGCCAGTGAGAACAAATTTATCTCCTAACCCTTCTGCCCAAGAGCACACGCATGTTTCTGACTTTGGCTGGAGGGTGTCAGCTGGCATGGATTTGTGTTGTGCCTCTTAGATTGCAACCACACAGGTTGCAGGCATTAATTCTTCAAGGTTGCCCTAGATTGTCCTAGATAGTCAGTACATCGAGGTAAAGCCTTGTCTCCTGGTATATCTTGTACGCAGGATATATTATTACATGATACCAACGGAAAAAAAAATAATTGATTGTAACATTAATTAGCTATAAATCAAAATGGTCCAAAGATAAACGCTCGGCCCAAGTAATAGCTGAGATCCACATTCAGATCTGACTTGGGGAAATTGCTGCCTGCTATGAATGGATGGAATGAATCTCCTGCTCTTAAGATCTGGATCTCAAAGCAGATGACATGAACAGAGCCCGTTTTTAAGTGGCATTTGTTGCTATTCATATTACAGCTTGATTAGAATAAAGCCAAGCTCACTGTTTCCAACTTTTTTTTTTTTCTTTTTTTTTCTGATCTTCAGTAGATTTGGGGCCAACTCCTTTGGCTGGTTTACATCGGCTGAGAATCTGACCAGCTACTGCGACATACTTGTTGTTGCCTAAGATAAAAAATGGCTTTGAGCAGAATATACCTGTGTTCAACATGAATCAGTGAATACCCTGGCAGGCTCAAACACTGGTCTCTTGAAGGAGGAGATGGAGACTGAGCACTACCCAATGACCTTGCAATGCATTAGTCACAGCATGAAGAATGTAGACTGGTATACGGGTAAAAGAAGATGTTGCAGCCTTACTAGTGCCTGGCCTTGAACACGTGTCTGTGAGAGATTTTTCGTTCAGGAGCCAAATCTGGAAGTCTTTGCTCTGGCTTTGTCCAGGCAAAGCAAGCAGGAATTCAGGGAAAATGTGAAAAGGATGCTAGGTGGAATTGTAAATGGCATCTTATTGAAAATGCTGAGGGGTGCCTAAATCACTCCAAAACTTACATCAAAAGGACAGTGAGACTTGGCTACTTAATTTCCCTAGAAGATCCTACGGGGCAGGCAATCCAGTGCAGGGGACTGGGACCAGTGCTTACAGCTGTCCCCACTCCAGCTGGACTTCCTCATCCTTCACTTAATTTTCCCTGTTCCCCATTTGCTCACCAGGACTCTCTCAATTCCCTTTCACCTCAGTCTGAATGTGGTAACTACTGGGCCAGGGGTGGCCCAGAGCTGCAGCTACAAAAACCTCTTTGATTTTCCTCCAACCTTTGGGTCTTCTGCTCCTGAGTGAAATGGAGAAAGGTCCCATGGGGATAAAGAAAAGAGCCATGAGGAATGATGAAGAATAACCCCCCCAGCTTCTGTTCTGTGAAGAACAGCCATTTTGCAGCTGTGGTGAGCCAACAGGGAACAAGTGTAGAGGTGAGGTGCTGCCTCTCAGCAGTAGCCCCTTCTTTGAGAGGTGTAGGGCAGGACTTTGGACTGACATCCTCCCTGTGCTGTCCAACCAGTCATTTTGGCCAGCAATTTCAGCGTGGCCCAGCTGAGAGCTCAGAAACTTGGTTTCCAAAGAGACCTGAGATGTGGACATGAGGTGTTCCTGAACCAGGCTCAAACCATCTCCAGCCCAAGATACTCCTCATTCAAAGGCTGTGTTTGAAATGTAGGGCTTATAGCGAGAAGAGACCTGGAAACTCACCACATCCATGACAGATTCTTTCTCTCTGGGCTTTTCCACCGCCCGAGGCTCCTCTGGCTCACTCATTTGCATTCTAGGTTCGTTCCAGTGGGAGAGGAGATCGGACAGATTTTTCTCCTGGAGAAAGTCTGGGATGAACCTAGAAGCCACAACAGCAAAGGTCACTGTTTTATTTAATTATTTCGAGTTGTTTTCCACCCCCTACTCGGAGCAGCCCTCATCGCGCGGTAATTAGCAACGAAGCGGAGGGGGAGCGAGCTGGACTTTGGCCCCAACTGACCTGATTCGTACGAGATGCCTGATTAATGCACCTTGTCACATGGCTGCTGGCAGCGACTTGTTGCTGGGCATCCAGAGGTTTCCAAGGGAACCGCTCCTTCTCCTGCCGGAGCTCCTCGGGAACCGCTCCTGCTCCTGCTCCTGCCGGAGCTCCTCGGCACGCCGCGGTTTGGAGGGCCCGGGGCAGCGGGCTGGGAAACGAAAGTGTGCAAAGAAATACTTAAAATAGACAAACACCCACATTGAATTTGGGGATGCTCCAAAGTGGGATGGCTCTGACAAAGCCCTGCCTGAATCCCCGGGCCCCAGCAGCGCCTGGGCTCAGCCCTCCCCGCTGTCCTCCCCTGCGCCCCCTCCTCTGTGCACGCAGCGAGCTGCCGCGCACCTACCCCAGCCCACGCACACGTCTCTCGTGCACAACGCTCCACACGCCCCGTCAAACCGAAGCCGTGCTACAAACAAAACAACTGCTACGTGCTAACGGAGATGTGTTTCCGTCCCCATGGATTTTCCTCTTCCTGCAGAGGAGCTCCAGCACGCATTTGACACCCTTTTCCCGAGGTGTATTTAAAGACTCCACTTCCTATCTCAAAGACCCTTATGGACAGAGGTCAAATGCCCGGCTTTCCACCACTGGACATGCAGATGCGAGCTGCCCGTGCAGGCTGGCACAGAGATCCTACACAGCCTGGTCCCATCTCATTTCCCCAGAGCGCTGCTTCCACGCACACAGCCGCTCCTCGCACCTCCCCTCCAGACACACGTCCCCACGCACGCACCCTGCACTGGCTGCGGGTGTCTCCATCTGTGCACGCACTTCTGCAGACTCACATTCACTCACTTGTTTGTAAACACCCCTGCTTGTTTGCACACAGCCGGAGACACCCCCGTGCACGTGCACGCACGCTCACGCTTGTATTTCACGCTATCTGCACGCTCACCCTGAGCACGCAGCCGTCTCGAGGTCGCTTCCTGCGCATGCACCTGCAGGGGCACAGGCAGTGCCCACCAGCATGGCCTGACACCTCGGGCAGGGATTTCTCCCAGAGCATCTTCCCCGGCCCTTCTCCCCTTCCTTGGAGCCGCGGTGGTTGTATCTGCGCTGTCTCACACGCCTAGCACGTGCTGCACACATGAACACAGAGCGGCAGCTCTTGGCAGTGGAATTAACGTCTCTGGACTAGCAAACGCAGCTGATTTGGCAAATAGCACTTCCCGTATTACCAGTCTTCCAAATACACTGGGCGCTCTTACAGCCGGCTGTCTTTCCTCTTCTCCCTCTCACCGCAACGGCAGGGGTGTGCATTTCTGCACCGTGTGCTCGAGCAGGAACTTCCCGAGGCTCTTAACGCTGCTCCAGTTTTGTCAGCCAGGGGGTAAGCATTAGCAGCAACAAGACTCCAGAGGCTGTTAACGCTGTGCCAGGAGACCTTCCATTCAAATCCTGCATATACCTGATCCTTGGCAGCAGAAAGCCGGCTTCATTCAATTGATTTTTGCAGAGCAATGCTGATTTATCCCTGCTGACACAATGGTTTGTGTTGCTGAAGGACACAAGCAGTCAGGGAAACATGTCTCAAACATGCAAAATCTTTCTCCCTTTTCCCAGGAAGGCAATGCATCCTCGCTAACTCTCCGGATCAAGCCGCTTTCAGGAGATGCCTACCCAGTATCTTTTATCTCATCTTCCAGACTAGAAGTTGCGCCTGTAAGAGTATAAGATATGAATGGCTTCATGTAGCAAACCCTATTTACGTGATGGGAAGAGAAAGATTCACAAGGTCTGGTTCCTCTGACTCTGAACTCACTTTTAAGCCACAGCACAACTGCTGATACCAACATTTGATACAGGAGGTGCATCAGGCAGAAGAGATGTTATTTGGACTAAACTCAAAGGCTTAAGCAAGAGGAGAGCATACGAGATAGTGGAAGTTAACGACAGCAAGAGGAAGGTACGACTCCATGTAGAGATGACAGGCTACAAATGAACAACTGCTTCAAATCGTCAAGGTCTCCGTGCGAGCGTGCATAAGGAATCAGACATACTTGTGTCAGGGTGAGCTGTCCCCCACCGCGTTCAAATTACGTTGGTGAGCACGTGTGCTCGTGAAAGTACAAAGGCATGTTTATGTGTAATGAACACGCTTTTAATGAGGTGTCTGCAAAAGGCACAATCAGGCAGCAGCAGAGTACGTTCGTGCCACAGTGGAAGCCTCCATCCCTCTGCCTTTATCTCTGCGTTGTATTAAACCCCATGCGCGTGTACTTGAACTTGTGACATGGAGACCATGGCAAATATAATGAGGAGAAAGAGGTCATTCAGGCAAACTTGCCTGTCCTTGGTTGAGTTTGTGTTCGTGTCTCGAGCAACGGGCTCTCGGCTGCCGAAGCAGTTAAAAGGATAACATTGTAAAAAATAAAGCCCGTGCTAACTGAGTAAACAAGAAGCTTGAGAACGGGATCTGTCAGGGGCTAGAACAGCTTGTAAGCAGAGGTTAAAAGAAAAAAAAAAGAGAAAAAAAAAAAAGTAAAAACAGCCTGAAGAGCAAACAAGAGCACTGGAGGCAATATTTTCATAAGCATTAAAAGTGGGACCTATGTTCCATTTCAGAAGTGGTTTTAACAGTTAGAAGTCAGAATCACATGGTCTTTCAATAAAATCTGGGATTCTGTGTCCCTTGGATATTTTAGATGCTGTTTCTCAACATACAAGACATTGGTGCCCCAGTGAAATTACCAGGCAGCAAGTTTAAAACAAACAAAAAGAAGTGCTTTTTCACACAGCACATAATTAAATTTTGAAGCTCATTTGCCACAGGATATTGTGGAGACTGAAAGTATAAATAGGTTCAAAAGGTTTTAGACAAGTTTATGGAGGTTTGGTCTATCAGCGGCGATTAAACTTAATAGTCTGGATGCAACATCCAGGCAGTCCTCGTAGATTGCTGGAAGCTACAGGACTACAGCGCGGAGAAGCCTTTTTCTTTGCATGCCCCATCCTCACGCAAGGTGCTGAGCATCGTCCTGCAGCCACTGCTGGAACTGGCACTCTGGGACGGGGGCGCCTCTGCTGCAGGTCAGCCAGACCGTGTTCGTCTTGCTAAATGTGCTGAGAAATGTTTTAGGCTTTCAGGGGGATCTTCATAATCAGTCATTAAGGAACACGGGTCCTTCACGGTTCTCCTGGTGTTTATTCTGCTACGGATTAGGTGCTGTCGCTGTGCAGACTCTTACAGAATTACACCTCTGTGAAACCCACCTCGTGCTGTGAATTCCTGTTAATTCACAGTCATTTGACACTGGATTTGCATTCAGTTTCTCTTTTGTAGAGAAATTCCAGAAGAAGGTGGAGAAAACAAGGCTTTAGTTGGCACAAGAATACACGTTACTGTGTAACAGGACAGTCTAATTCAGCTCCCACTGCACTGGTTAGAAGCAAATTCAGAAAACATGTGGCCAACGTGCTTTCAACAGATATTTCCAGGCAATGCTGCTCTATGCACCCTTCCCAAGAGAAAAGTAAACTGGATGAGGAAAGGTGTAGAGGTAAATTCTGCTCTCCCGTGCCGTGATGTCAACGTGGAGCATCTCCAGCTAGCAGAGAGCCGCTTAACTAGCCCAGAACTTGCTGTCCATTAGTGAGCACCAGGATTTTACAATGCTAGTCACAGGGGCTAAGTCCTGAGCAACTCCCCTGGTGTAGGTAGAATTAGCACACGCTGATACTAATTCAGTGTGTGCTAATTCTGAGCTGGCTGGAACGACCAGAGGCAAATGGCAACGCGTGGCCATCGTACATCCAAGGGGGGAACAGTGAGCCCGTTGGTGTCTGCGTGTTTCGTAGCACTTCACTTCTGGCGGTGGACAACAATGCTTCCAAAGCTGTGCCTCTTTCAATACATAAAATCAAATGTCTGATCATTGTTCATGCGTGACTGTGCCAGTTCCTCTTACTGTGCTTCCTGGAGGCCATGCTGGTCCCAGCATAACGTGCCTGCTCTGCATTTATTTATGTCCCTCCTTCTCTTTCCTTTCTACTCCCATCCATATTTCTTCTCTTCTGCTCTCCTCTTCCCCTCTGTCTCTGTTCTACCCTCCCTGCACCCCACTCCAACTCAAACACCCAAGGCTTTTTTTGGATGAAAATGATGAAAAATAAACCCCTTGTGAGGAACTGCAGTATGTGCTCTGCCAGAGAGCGGTCTTATTCATTAAGGTAATGGTCTTGTATGCATTTGGGCATGTTATCAGTAACACTCCAAAGGGAAATGGACTACTTAAACCTATTATATCACTGCTTTATTCACCATGTGCTGCCATTTACCTCCTACATGACGCTGGGCTCTAATAGCACCAGTTCTGAGAAACCCTGCACATTAGCCACAAGCAGCTCATTAATCCACTGTTTTCATTCTTGCAAAAAAAATGGGCTCCAACCACATGAGAGCTTGGATGCTGAGCGCTCAGCCAAAAGCAAAACAGCTTTGTTGTGCCAGCAGCTCCAAGGTAGCCCCAGACAGAGCAGCACTTCCTGACGATGGGGCACATAGGGGGGTCCTCAGCCTCGTGGGACAGGGACAGGCACTGGGGAGTGGGACGAAGCTGTCAGCCAGCAGCTGCTGCAGGGAGACGTGGAGAAACTTTCCTGGAGGCTCCAGGCCAGTCCAGGTCCTGGCTGCTGATGTGAGTTCCAACCTAGCACATCCACTGTCCCAGGCAGAAGAAAGGAAGCAGAAAGCATCTCTTGAACACCAGCACAAGGAGCCTGTGATCAGACAGGGGATAGGCAGACTTAATTCCAAGCAGCTACAATGAGATGTTCCTTGAGGGCCTCTGAAGAAAACGAAAGGCTCCCCATCTCATCCCATCCCTGAGACAGATCTGTGAACCTTTTCCCTTCTCCTCAAGCACACAGTGGCATAAAAGAACAGCCACGTCTGCTTCGTGAAACAAAAGGACCCTGCAAAGGGCCCAGGCTTTCTCTCCCTTGCTTGCACCTTGCTGGGGAGGCAAGCTGCTCCATCTCCTGGCTGATGGGGCTCCCTGTCCCAGCCCCTCTCTGGCTCAGGGCAGAGCTTGCTAAAGGACGCTGCAGGTGTCTCCGAGCGTGATTATTTTTGCTGAATCTCCAAAGATGGCAAACAAACCCTGCTGGTTATGGGAAGATGCAAGGCTTGTGGACAGGAGCTCACTTAAAAACAACTGCTCACCCATGTGAGAATAAAACAACATCTGTGTCCACAAAGCAGGCACAGACAGAAACAAGAGGCAACACTTTTTAATGAGTGGGACTTCAGGAATCTAGGATCTGTTCCTCTGGCACCTCTTGGGTCACTTTTTCCTGCTTTGCCTGTCAAAAAAAAAAAAAAAAAAAAAAAAAAGCTGCTGCTCCCTGGCTGTATATCCCTGCCTTCCTACAGGACAAAGGAAAATATAGAGGCAAAAGGATCTGGCCAGTGAGAACTAGAGATGCAAATGTTAGTCCCGAGGACCCATGGCATCTTGTGAATATCTGTGCTCCCCTCCTTGTCAAGGAGACCCCTTTCCCAGCTGGAAAGAAAGATGAAGATGCTGGTAGCCACAGAGGGAGGGGAGCTGGATGCAGAATTCCACTCTGCCAATGTTGTAGGGCAGAAATTACTGCAACAGACGGTCACCAAATGACGGATCTTCTCTGCTTCAAGATCCCAGATGCTGCTGCTGGTCAGTGAGCGACGGATGTGCCTGCTGATGTGACCCCCACGTGCCTGCCAGATGTGCACAACTGTCCCACTGCCACTGGTGTGCACGGGCTGCTTTATTGGAGGTGGCTTAGGGAAAAGTATAAGGAGGGAAATAGGGCTTAGGAGGTGAGTGGTTTAATTCATTTCCACTCTTGGGAGAGGACGTTAATGAAATGGGAAGCAAGGGGGAGAGGGCTGCGCCTGGTAGAAGAACTCCTGCCTGCCTGGGCTATGAGATCTGCTCAGGAGAGCCAGACAGCCACGCGGTTCAGAGTGCCCAGGGAGACCAAGGCTGATAAAATACCTACTGCCAAAAGGAAATGTGATTACTGGCCTGATCCTGCTCCCTGCCTGCTTCAATGTGTCTACACAGAACGGCTCACAACGAGCGCAGAACTGAGAGGCACTTACAGAGGCATTTAGTCTAACACAAAACGTTCTCTTGGGGCACAAGGGGGATGGAGCAAGGCTGGACAAACTCCTCCCCATTGAGCTTGGCTTCATTGAAATCAATACGTTATTATGGGAGCGACTCCAGCCCTTAATATCCTACCTCCGAACAGTGTCATGGTTGTGGTGAACAAGGAAGACTTGGGCTGAACATTAGGGAAATTCTTTGCAGTGACAGGGATAATTAAGACCCGGAGCAGAGCACTGGGAAAGGGACACAATTCCCAGCGCACAAGGTTTTTGGAAAGAAATCAAGACAAAAGTCTTCCAGAGGAGAAGAGGGACAGGGAGGAAGCCTTAGAGCAGCAGCGTGGGATTTCTGCTCAGCTCTATTGCTGTTTCTGTGAAAAAAATAAAAATAATAAACAGGTTTTCCAGAGCTGTATGATCTCCTGACAGCTCTGAGTGATGTCAGTGACAGCCCCCAGCTTCAGGCTGCCTCTGCCCCTCTTCCCTACCTCTTTTCTCCAGCTCTTAGCTGAGGCTTACCTGCTAAGTGACATGTTAAATAGAGCTGCAAATCCCCTCTCCCCAGCCCCTTGCGTGTCTCTGCCTCTCACTGCCCCACCTGAGGCCTGTTTTCTCTTTTGATGCTTCTAATGAAACTAAGTGGCTGCAACCAGAAAGTTTCCACTTCCTGCCTCTGGGCTGATTACTGCAGAGCTGACAGAGGCAGCATCCTGCGCCGGAGCCTCTACGGATGGGAACCCTCAGGGGAGGGGATAAAGTAATGCTCCGTGCCCTCTGCTCGTCAAGCACCATTAGAGGACTGACTGCTTAACCTGGCTACCTAAGAGAGCAGGACCTCACCAGGCTGACTTCTGGGGCCAAGGTCTCTGGAAAACATGCGCTCACGCACGGACCTGTGATATCCTCTGCAGTCCTCGATCCTGGGCTCCGGTAGCAGAACCTGGAAAAGAATAAGTGAAGTTCCTTTATCAGCCGTGCTGCAGCAATTTTGGCTGGTGCTGCTGGAGGAGGAGCTGGTCTCGCTTGCTATTTTTGTGTGTGCTTAATGCTGTCTAGAGACGCTTCCCCACAGCCCTGATGGATGACGATGTTTGTGCCCTGAGCTGGGATGGATGGAAGGAGCAGCTGCAAAGCAGCGGTCCATCCTTCCAACCCCTCCTGCCTACCCAGCCTCGTCTTTAAAAGCTGGTGAGACCTCAAAGTGAGGGTCATTTCAGGCCCTGACTTCCCCGCTGATGAGAATTTCTACCAGACATTTCTGAGCATTAAGGCTGAACTTTTCTAGAGCAGCTGCTAGCTGCCTGCCTGGCCAGATACACTGAGGCCCAGTGAGCTGAGCTCACAAGGATGCCCAGGTGACCAAGACACCCTGAAAATCACTCACTTGGGTCTTAGAAGACAGGCTGCTGCCTTGTTTTTCCCCCTCTTCTATTCAAGAACCATGAATACATGCTCAGAACTTGGCTCCAGGTGTAGTCAGAGGCAAAGACCTCCACTAAACCCACCACGTGTCTCTCAGCACTCTGGGCACTGAGCAATTCATCACAGACAAGGCTCACGTGCATATTGCTCCTAGCAGGATGCCCCTTGGGAAACTTCACTCCAGGTTTCTCCTTTAGTCCACATGTTTTTATCCTGCGTGTGGATCAATGGCTTCCCAAATATCCTGCCACCCTTGCAACTAAAGGCCCTCTTCTTGGCCGGACTCCACCTTGGATCTGTGCTGGTGGATGCCACGTTGCCTGGCCCTCACAGAGGTGTCTCTTGGGTTTTGCTCTTGCACCTTGCAGCTCCTGGAAATCGGGGCTGGCAACAGCAGGGCTTGGTTTCCCTACACATCACCTTGCTGACACGAGGGGAAAGTAAACAAGATTCTGCTCAGCACTGCAGAGAGCAACTGCTCCAGTGTTGCCTGGCAGATGGGGCCCACGAGGGAGACCATCTGTTCCTGAGCAAGGCCCCAAATTTCTCCCTGGGAGATCCTGGGCTGAAGACACCCAAGTGAGCTCAGTGGGGGGGGGGAGAGGCCCTGGGGAGCAGCCACAGCCCTTGGCTGCTACCTCAGGCCTTGGGGACTGGGCATCCTGCAGGACCGAGCCAGGGCTAGCTCCTCGATTCCACGGGCTGTTGGATGCCTGCAGCATTCCTGCTCCCTAAATTCTTCTTTTTTTTTTTTTTTTTTCTCCACATCTCTACGTTCTTTTCATACCTGCAGTCCTTCCCACGTGCACACAAGGCTTTGGCACGGTGCGTGGTCCCTGTTGCAAGACTGGGCAGAGCCCACGTAGCTCCCCTGCAGCCCTCACAGCAGCCACTGACTCTGCCCTCCTTGTCCAAAAAAGTGCAACTGCCCCGTGCAAAGGCCGCTTGCCTGATACCTACTCGTTGACAGTTCATCTGGCTCCTCCAGCACATTCTGGCAACACTGGAGAGGTTTCAGTAACGCTGTTAGAGCCCAGGGACGGAGCTGGCATTTCAGAGAGAAAAGGGAATGACATCCAGGGAAGTCTGGAGAAGGAAAGAGCAATCTGCTGCTAGTCAGCATGTCTGAGAAGCTGGGAACATATTGCATTAAACTGATAATAACACCTTGAGCAGCAGGGTGGTAGTTTCCATCTGGCCTCACGCTGAGCTTGGTCTCTCTCATTTCTTCCCTGCTGCAGCCAGGGAATCTGAGGCGTGGAGTTGGCCACAGGTCACCCAGCAAGGCAGAGAAAGGATGAAAAGAGCCCTGTAGTGAGAGCGGGGTGCAGAGAAGCAGCAGCAGCACAGACTCTTGACTCCCCTTTCACCCCAACTAGACCCTCCTTAAGCTTGGGAGGTGGGAAGGCACTAGGGCTCTTCGCTTAATTAGTAGCAACAGCTGAAGCACTTGAGAAACAAAAGCTCCTCTCTCTCTCTGCCCCACTTTTACTTGGGAGCCAGGGGTGGGGAGCAAATTGCTTGGAAGCCAGAAAGCGCCCTGGATCTTGTCACCATGGCTGCACAGACACAGCCTCCTGTTATCTCCAGAGGAACAAAACCCTCCTCCCACCCTCTTCTGTCTCAGCTGGAGCTGATAAAAGAAGAAATAAACAAAACAAATTAAAAAAAAAAAATACCCCAACCCAAACCGGCAAGTAAATATCCAGGGAATAAACCAACCTGCTGCAAAACATATTTGTTTCTGCAGTGGCTTTTGGGTTGCTGGCGAGCTGAAAGACTCAAATGAGCATTTCAGGTTACAGAGTCCATCCCAGTAATATCAGGAGTTACAAAATCACAACTCACAAACATCACAGACCGCATCATATGCTTGAGAATAGAGATCTCTAGCTATAGATAGCTAACTGTGTGGATCTGATTTATTTATTTATATGAATGTGTGTACTATTAAAATGATTCGATATAATTTTTATGTCTTGTTTAAAGCCCATAGGGATCACACCTCTAAGTTTTCTGTAAGAGCTGGAGTCTCACCTCGTCTATCTCTGTGTTCCAGCGTGTGCACAGAGAGGCAGCAGCAAGTAAGCAGGGTAAGGCAGCAGAAGTAATCAGCTAATAGAGATTTTTGTGCTACCGCAGTTAAACTGCTTTTGGTATCTGGGCACCTTCACTCGGTGTGGATAGGAGCTTTAGAAAGTAACACAAAATGCAAAACAAAGTGGGACTTTGATGTGTTCTCGCAACTAAAAGGCTAAAAATACGCCAAATAGCATAGGAGCAAAGCAGTGAAAACTAGCAACCATATATTTATGTATTGAGAGAAATTAGGGCTATTATGGTTGCTCCAGACTGGCTTCCTACATAAACGGGGTAGATAATTTCACTTGATGCTTCATGCATCAAGCTCTGGCCATCTGGCTGAATGCGAACATACCTTTTAGCAACATGTCTCATTTTGGCTTGATGCCTTCGGGGCCACCTCCCTACAACAGGCACTATTTCGGTGCTTAATTACACTTACTGTTGAAAAAGGACGACTTATTTTTAGTCTGTATCTTTCCAGTATCAGCTTCTGGCTACTGAGCATTGGGACTGTCTGTGTATGCATGTGGAGAGCTGTATGCCTAAATCAGCCTGGGAACTGCACAGGACACTGGGGGGCAGAAGATGGCCCACAGAATGCCTATAAGTGTTGTTTGGTGTGGTTTCTGAAGTCATTAATATGTGGACAAACAAATTAAGGGGAATAAGAATAACTGCTAATTCAAAGTTTAACCTAGTTGTCTCCATTTGGCACTGGCTGGCACACACAGTCAGTTCATTGGCTCTCTTTTTATTATCAGCTGCTGAAATTAAAATGCTTGTAATTCGAGCAAGAAAATTATGACTTTGTAACACAATAAACATTTTGCTAGTGTGATAAGTTTTGTCTTTGTTTACAACCTTTATTTGCAAGTGCCAAGGAATATCAAGGTGTCCCTTGATTCAAAAAGGCCAAAGAACACCGTATTAAACATTTGATTATGTCTTTCAACTGTCCCACACCCGTATTTGGTCCCATTAGCAGTTCTTTGACCAACCCTAGCAAAGTGTTACCTGTAGCACTCTAACCTGGCTCACAAAAGACAATTCAGCAAGAGAGGTTTCTGCCTGGGTGACTTACAGGGCTGAACTCTTGCTTTTAAACTTACCTGACCTTCCTTTGCATATGGATATAGCAGGATAAACTCATTTAGATCATGACAACAGCTTGCTCAGCCTGGCCTGAAAAGATCAGGCTCTTATTGATAGCTCTGAGCACATTGTTATCGCTACAGCAAGCATGCTGCTCTCATGTTCTCCCACTGCCAGATAAACATGAACATCTGCATAACTATTGTAGTAACAGCAGTACTAATATTAATGATACTGGGGTGAGAACTGGGTCTAGCCTCCAGTGCTTGTATTTTCCTGGGCAACCACCTCCAGGACTCCTCTCGGATGTCTTTGAGAACCCGGGTTAAGAGATCATTTTGAAGGAGTTGCTGAGTTTTCCACCAACACACCAGTCGATAAAAGACAGGGTAGGATTTCATAGCACACCAGGTATTCGTGTTGGGTGTGGACTTTCAATGAATTTATGAGGGAATGAAATTGCAAAATCTAGTCAACGTTGTGGACTGATACCCAGGACTCTGGAGCTTCATCGTACATACGCCTCTGACTTGCTGCATGCTCCAGAAAAATTACCATCCCACTGCTTTTTTTTTTTTTCTTTTTGCATTAGGAAGAACAGTGTCTCTGGGCCTGAGGTATAAGAAGTCTGTCCCTTACAACAACGGCACCAGAGGGAGTTTCTGTCCCCCTTCCACCCTGTATGATCGACTGGGGTTGCACTAGTGCTCAGGAGGAGGATGCTACGGCTCAACATCATTGTCACCCCTCAGCCCCATAATCAGTTATAATTAAAGACCAATTTCCACAGGACGCAGACGCCTGTGCTCACATGCCCCTTGGTGCAGCAGAACAAACTAATATTTTGTTTCTGCAGAGCCAGTATTTGACCTCTCTGTTCCCTGCTGCCCGTGTGCCCCCTTTTATGTCTCAGCATCCTGCGCTGGTTGCGGTGCCTGCCCCCCTGCTATCACTCGCACATCCAGACACCCCTCATCTCCCAGCACCCATCAGCTCCCAGCATCTGTGCCACTTGCTTGGCCTCTTTTCCTTTATGCTGCTCCCCTCCACAGTCGTGTGACTGCTATTGTGTGGTCCCTGCCACACAAAAGCTAGCCTGACCTAATTTAAATCAGTGCTATTGAAGCCGTTCTTGTTTTATCTCCCAGCACAAGGGCTGTGCTCCCCATTTCAGAGGTAGCACAAATGAATGCCTAATTGGGGGGGTATTGTGCAGGCAGTGTTGTCTCCCAGCCCTGATTGTCAGCTCTCCTGCTTGATGGTGCTCTGAGCTCCCCTCTCTTCTAACAGCCACGCAGGCTGTTTAGAGAGCAGAGGGAGGAAGAGGGGAGAATGGGACTCTGCAGGCATTGCAGCATGTCAGACAAACAAAGCAGAGCATGGCCACGTTCAGCGCACTGGTGAAAAGGCTAGCTGGGGGAGGGTTCCCTTGTTCAGAAAGGGCAGATGCTGGTGATAATGGTAGAGAATATCCATCCTTCACCTCCAAATAACCCCCCTGCTTTCTTTTTTTTTTTTTTGTCCCTGCGTATTTATGTGGCAGTCTTTCCTAGAGCTCTGGAGACTGCCCTTGGGGAGGGGAGGAGAGGCAGAGGGGGCTCTCATACACGAGCCGTGCTACAGGGGTTGTAAGTCTTGGGAACAGAGGAAGTGGGATAGGTCAGGGGCTGCAGGGGAGACTGAAATGCTGCCGGCCTCTTTGTCCTCCTGGGCAAAGTTTGAGCAGTCACCAACAACAGACCTTTGTAAACAAAGTGAGGAACATCCCCAGGAGCTATTCCAGCAAATGGAAACCAGCATGAAGAGGGACCTTTGTCTGGACCCTCAAAGCCACAATTGCACAGGCAAGGAGGATCCAAAGCCCAGGACCCATCCACGCTGTTTGTCTCAGGGCTACTGGAGTCTAACGCTGCCATAACGAGGGACGAGTACAGTACAGGTTTGGGAGCTAATATGGCAGCGCAATGTCTTTTGTCTAATTTCTGTCTCCCACAGGTACCTTCCAAGAGCTTCCTCCCTGGGGCTGTTTGATCTGTTCCTCTCCTTTCTCTACTGATCGCCTGACTGGAAGGGAGATCTGTGGAAGAAAACAAAACCCAAAGCATTTGAATCATTTCACTGATGTTTTGGTTCGCTACAGATTCGCTTGCTTCTGCTCTAGGGAGAGGACTTTGCCCTCACGTATTGATCAGGTTTGCCCCCAGCACACTCAGGTGATGCGCAGTGCGAAGGTAGCTACCAGAGTCCTCTCCTGCGGGCTCTACCAGCTACAGGCAAAAAGAGTGCAATACCGGGATATTAAACAGCAATGTGCAGCAAACAAGTCCCAAGGGTTCAGGTTTGTTATAGACTTTAATGTAATGTTCTAATCCTTACTGCCAGTCAAATAAGAATAAAACACCACCAAGTCCTTGAGTTAAAAGACGTGTGACAACCTCCTCTCTGTCCCTTTTGGCCCCAAATCAAGAGATTAGCCACAAAATCGTAAAATTAAAAGTAGCTCTGAGGTTCATTTATTTCTTCCGTATTTATGATTCATTCCTCTCCTCTAAGCTTTTCTCTGCAGCCAGCAGAGCAGAAAACACACTTCAGCAGAGAAAACAAAACAGGAAAAAATGAATTCTCTGATTGCCGCCCAATTCCAAGAGCTGAGGTTTTATGAAAAAAAAAAAAAAAATTGCCATAGGAGTGTGCGAGTGTTACTAACATTGCATTAAGATAAAGATGAGGATGGGGAACCGGTGCATTCCTAGAACCATGTGGGGCTGGCAATAGGGACTTTACCCAAAGCTTTGGGGATGGGAAAGCCATTACCCTGTGGCTGCCGGTGTCACATCGCCCTGCTCTGTGCAATCCTCGTGCACAGCTTAGAGAGACACAGGTGATGGGCACAGAGCCTGGCCCGCTGTGCGCTACAGAAGCTTCACTTGAAGGGAAGGAAACATCCCCAGCAGCTGGGGGACCCCAAGGGTCTCTCCTTTTACTCAGCACCCCCCCAGCCTGCCGTCCTCCAGCTGTCCTCGCCCTCCCTGCCTGGCAGGGAGCTCCGCTCCCCGTTGCCACTATTCTACCGACATCTGGTGGCAGCTGCCTCAGCAGAGGAGCTGCTCCTTCCAAAGGGCCCCACTCGCGCCCTTGGTGCCCAGTGTGGGGTCTGTGCCTCAGCCTTGGGCCTCGGTTGGCGGGCTGAGGCCATGGTGGGCCTGGAGGCCACAGCCTGGTTTTGGGGGCCCCCCAGGAGGGCACTGGGGCACTGGTGGGGTCCCTGCGGCGAGGAGCAGGGCGTGAGGCTTGGCTGCACTGCTGTAGGGAGAGGCTTTTTGTGCCCCATGTGGCAGGCAGCACGCCTCTTGTGGGGCTGCCCTTCTGAGGTGAACAGCACCAAAACGCTGCCGGACCCAGCGGCACACCCTGCTTTGACACCTTTTGAGCACAGCGGGGCTCTGCGGACACTAATTACTCATTAACTCTAATCACACTGAATCCTGACAGGTGTTTCTTTTTATTTGGGGGCGGTTTGGCTTTTGGGGCTCGCTGTGAGGCGCAGCCGTTTGGGGCTGGGGGTCGGGGGGGAGCCCCCAGAGGCGCTGCCAGGAGCCCAACATGAGCGGCTGCGGGGCCAGCCCCACCAGGCGGGTTTCCGTAGTGTAGCGGTTATCACGTTCGCCTCACACGCGAAAGGTCCCCGGTTCGATCCCGGGCGGAAACACTTCGTTTTATACTTCACGTACATATTTTTTTTTTCTTCTTCATTTTTAAATTTTATTTTATTTTCCTTTCTCTCTCCCGGCTTTATTTGCCTCCTCACAACATCTCAGAGCCTCACGGTTTCACGTCAGAAATAACGGCCCTCGGCTGCTGGCCGCCAGGGCACGGATGGGCAAAACGCCGCCGAGTGGGGCCGATTTCCATGCAAGAGGCGTTCTGGGTCGGTTGTGAAATTTATGGGGAAAAATTAAAAAAGTACAAAGGAAAAAAAAAAAACGGGTGCTGCGTTGGCCGGGAATCGAACCCGGGTCAACTGCTTGGAAGGCAGCTATGCTAACCACTATACCACCAACGCGCTGCGAGGAACCTTCCCGCCGCTCCCCTCAGCAACCTCCTCCTGCCGGGCCGAACCACCTCGCGGCATCGCGGGGGACGAATTTAGCTGTGGAAGCGGCCAAACCGCGCAACGAGCGCACCGAAAGCCGCTTTAAGGGCTGGTTGCGGGTTTTAGAGGCGAGGCCGTGCCCTCACCGTGCGTTATTCCCCTCTGCTCCCCTCACTAAACCGAACAGCTCCTCCTTCCCCCCCCCCCGTTCTCCACAGAGTGGTTCATCCCCCCTTCCCCAACCCCTCCCTTCCCCGGTGCGCGCTCCCGCCGCGCCGCCCGCCTCACGCACGCACGCGCGCGCGCGCGCGCGCACGGGGCTCACTTCCGGCGCCGGGCCAAAGGTCGCGCAGCGGAGGCCGCCGCCCGCCGCCCGCCCGCCCCCTCCCCCGGGCCCCCCCCCGGCCCCTTCCCCCTCTCCCCGCCCCGCTTCCGGGGCTGCCGGGGCATGGACCGGGACTGACGGAGCCGCCGCCGCCTCCCCCTTTTCCCCCCCCCCAAGTCCCCACCGCCGCTCAGGGGGAGGTCGCCGAGCCCCGGGGTGAGTAACGGGGGGGGTGTGTGTGTGTGGGGGGGGGCGGCCTCATCCCCCCCGCCTCAGCCTCGGCCTCGGCCTCAGGGAGGGGCAGGGCTCGGCCTTTGGGGGAAGGGGGGGGCACAGAGGCCGCGCCCCTGTGGGGGAGAGCTTGAGCTGAGGGGGGGTTGGGGGGGTGTCCGTCTGCCCCCCCCATGGCTCGCACCCCCCCGTTCCCCCATAACCTGCCCCCATCCCCTGAATTTGCCTCCCCTTCCTAATTGCACCCCCCCAATAATTTGTCTCTCCCCCCCCCAGTAACTTGCCCACCCCCCCCAGTGCTGTGGGTTCCAGCTCCCCTTACCCCAGCGGTGGGAGTTTTTCCCCCCCTTTCCATTCAGGAGGTCTCTGAGGGGCTCAGGGTGGTTTTTCTGCCCCCCGGGGGGGTGTTTTGGGGTGGCCACCAACCCCCCCCCCCGTGCCTTACACCCTCCCCTGCCCTCCGTGACTTGTGTCCCCCCATAACTTGCCCCCACTGTTTGTCCTCCAAAAGGTGAGGAGGGGGCTCCGTGGCTGGGAACGGGGGTGATGGGGATGTGCCCCCCCTCAGGAGCCTGTCCTTCCCCTCCTCGCCTCCCCCAGAGCACCAGGAGCTGGCAGCACCTCCTGCCCCAACCCCACGGGGCTCCAGCTGCTGGCAGCCCTTCCCAAACCTTGTCCCTCTCTGTCACGTTGTGTCCCCCTCCCCGATTTATCCCACCCCCAGCTGCTTTCCTTTAGGACAAGGTGCTCTGAACACTTCCAGCCGCGACAGGGCCACGTTTGTAGGGGCTGTGGGGTGGCTGCGGGGCCGTGGCTCATCCCAAAGGCACCTGCAGCCCCCTCGGGGGCTCCTTGGCACGATTCACGCTGGTGCCTGGCCTCTCACGGCCGCTCTGTTCCCTCTCCTTTCTCTGGGCTTAGCATCAGAGGACGTTATTGTGCCTTTTCTCAGGGAAATGTGTGACCTGTGGTGGGCGGGATGAGGTGTTCCTCCGAATCATTCAAATCTCAGAATAATGGAGATTAACAGGGACCTGGGGAGCTGCCTCCAAGCCCCTGCTCGGCGCGGGCTCAGCTGGCCCCGGGTTACTCAGCATTCCTCAGCACCGCTCCCGGGGCCGTTTGTGCTCGCAGCGAAGATTGCCCTTAAATTATCCTTAAATTATCAGGGGCTGTTCCTCAGCCCCCCTTTGTTCTCCTCTGCAGTTCAGGAACTTCGCCGCTGATGCTTTTTTTTTTGTGACCCTTGCTTTCCTCCGCTGCTCCGTGAGTGTGGTCGTGGTGGAGACGGGGCTGCCGGGCAGACCGGGGGCCGCAGCAGAAGATAGGGCCAGGGCTCGGGTGTGTCCGTGATTCAGAGCTCTCCCGAGGAGACAAAGATCTTTGTACTTCAGTGTGCTTGGGCGCAGAGGTGGTGAAGGCAGTGCTGGCCTCGAAAATGGGCTTGTGGGGTGAGCCACGTTCCTTCCGTGGCACCAGGCTGAAGGCAGAGGGAAGCAGCGTGGCGTGGAAGGCAAGTCTGGTTTTTGTATCCCAGGTGGGACTGGGATGCTGGCAGCGGAGGAGCTGCCACCCCTCTGCCTGGCTCCTGGTGGTGGCCTTTTTTTGACTCTTGTGAGTAACTGCAAGGATCACACTTCTCTTTTCTGTGTTCTTGGTGCTCCTACTTCAAGTTTCAGGACTTGGGGAGAGGCGTGAAAGGGCTGCTCTTGAGGTTTCTCAGATTGTAAGAAGAATTTTTCAGGAAGGAGAGAGGCAGGCCCTAGGGTTCCTTGATTCTCATTGTTCAGGTGAAGGAATCCCTCAGTTCTGTCCGGGTTGTTAGTACCTGGCGTGTGCTGGCAGAACGGATCTGAGCAGCAAAGCACAAAGCGAGGACTTTGGTTGTGCCTCTGCACTCAGCTGGATGTGTGACCTACAGAGGATGCTTTTATACGGCTGGATTCCTGTGACAGGGGAAACTGCAGCTATATGAAGTTTGTTTTTTTCATTTTCCTCCCTAGTTTCCTGTCCTGCCCAGCTTGCTGAGTAGTTAATGCAGAAGATAAAGAGGGTTCGTCTGGAAAACGAGACTGCAGGAAGTTGGAGAAGGTAAGGTTCCCTCTGAGTTTCCCTGTTACTCTCGGGGCTTTTCCTCACCCTGTGTTGTGTGCGACACACCAGTAAGCTCCTCTTGGGGTAAATGAGGCTTCTGAAAAATCCCATGGGTAGGATTTTGCCTGGGGAGCTCTGTGTCAGGAGCTGGGGGTCAGGAAGTGACTCAGGGAGCTAATTTGTTCCACGGGCTCCCAATACCAAGTTTTACATTTTTTCCCTGTCCGGATGTCCCCTGCTGTCCTACCTGCCCTTGCTTGATGTCCTCACGCTATCGTGCTCCCCCTCAGAGAGCAGTTGGTGGATGTTTGCCTGATGCACCCGAACGCGCCAGGCACGGCAGAACAAACGGGGTGAGTGAGCTTGGAGACACCTGAGGGATAGCTGCATGCTCTGGGAAGTGGGGTTGGCAGCGCTGCTGCAGCATCAGGAATCATCCAAATGATTGCCTCAGCACCAGGACTGTGAAGGACAGCCTTCCAGGGAGGTGTGAATCTCACGTGTGCTGCATTGATGTGGAAGCTTTGAGGCTGTTTAAGGTTGTTAGAATCAGTGTCTTGGTCAAAATCCTTTCTGAGTAATTTCATCCCAAAATTCATGCTGCAGTTTCCATTGGATAAGTTTCTCCTCATACTACGCCATGCGTGGTGCTGCCAATACTTGTTATGTTCTGGCCAAGAGATGGCTGTAGCAATGGATGAAGCAGCTGGATTTTTATTTTACCCCGTGTTGTGGCAGGACCTAAGTTTTAGTAGACTCTACAACGCTTCAGCTATCACTGTGGTATTTTCCATCTGTAACTTTGCCTACAGGTGAGGATGGATACTTCTCCTATCCCACTGTTTTACTTCAAAATCACCAAGACTATAAAAATACCAAGCCAAAAGTTGTGCCTTTGGCTTCCCTAGAGAATCATAAAATCATGGAAAGAGAGTTTGGAAGGGCTCCTGACCTCCTGTTTGGTTTGGGGCAGTGACCAGCGTTACGTTTGTGCAGTGAGCAGGAGCTGCCTGTTTGGAGACCTTAAACCTGCAGCTTTCCCTCGCGAGAAGGTTTCACCAGCTGGGAGAGAGTGACCGCGGGGTCAAGTATCTGCAGCCAAAGCCAGATTATTTTGATCGACTGACTTGACCTGCACTGGGGTTGAGTTGAGAGAATCGTCCCCAGCCGAGGGGCTTTCGCGGTCTTGTCATGTGTTTTTGATAGGCAACGCTTCTCCCTTCAGATGAGATTTGAGTTGCTGTAATGGGAACCCTGGATATGGAGTCAGCAGATAGATTGGAGGCTGTAGACGCTCTCACAGTCTCAGAACATCCCGTCACGTTCTCTTCTGTGGTTTTGGGCTTCCTGCCCGACTTTGATTGGATTTTTTTTTTATATTCGTTTTCAAGTTGTGGATTGTTTAGATTTTTTTCCTGCTGGGCGGTAGGTACTGGGAGCACCTCCAGACTTATTTCAGGAGCTTTTTCCTGTTGTTCCATTATTATCCACATATTTTGTACAATTTAGTGACTGAACAATTTGAAGGTAGCCCTTGTACTGTCTGCCTGTGGTTTAAGGAAGTCAAGGTGTACTTTGGTTTAGGTTTCCTCATCTCCTCCAGTAATCGGCTAAAGTGTCAAACTGGGTGAGAACTTCCTTTTAGAAAGTTTGTTAGAACGTGTAAGCTGGTTGGGAATCCTCTAGAAACACTCAGAGGTCTCAAAAAACACTCATGGCATAAAATGGGCATGAGTGGATGTTTTCTTGTGGTATAAATAACCATTCCCCTCTTCCCTGATTTTATCCACTGGAAAAGAACTCGTTGTGCATCTTCCTGAGGCTGGAGTCTTCAAGATTTGCTTCGTGTGTAATCCCTGCTTAATACTTAAGGATGACAGCTACATCTCAGAAGCTGCTCTCCTGTCAGAATGCAGGCAGCTGTCCCAGAAGACGAGCAGCGTTCAAGAAATACCTCATTTGAAAAAATGTAAATCTTGAGGCTGCTGAGAAGGAGGCATTTTTTCTGGTATTATCCTTAGTCACTGGATTGCCATCTTGATGATGCGTCAAAGGTAGCAATTCCGTCTCCATGGAGCAAACTTCTCTAGCCCTGTTTTTTTGCAGTAAACTGAAGTTCTTCTGAAATTCTTTGAAACAATCTTCCAGATAAACCCCCTGAAAACAACGACGGTGTTCCTGTGCAGGGAAATCCAGCTTCTCAAATGGGGTGACAGAAACTGGTTTCCCTAGTCCTAGGCTCATTCCTGCTTTGTAGTAGATTACATCACTGACCTTGGGCAAGTCAGTTAGTCCACCTCTCCTCAAATTAACATTTGCTGTAGTTGCATGTGGAGGCGTTTTTGGTAGACTCTAATTCAATAACTGCTAGGTTGGAAGCCCATGAGGAATGCATGCCACACTTTGCAGGATATGACAAGGGTCTGTTACTGCTGTCTTCTTGCAGCCAGCAAAGCCAATTACACTGTTTCTTCCTGTTTTGTCATCAATTTTGGCTGCAGTAGCTCCTCAGGTAAGTGAGCTGCTCTGCTTAGCACTTACAGAGGTTTAAGCCTGATCAGGCTTGCCTTCAGGGCAGGAAGGGGACTTCACTTACATGGTCTTCCAGGACAGAAGTTTATATGCCTTTACCATCGGATATAGCTTTGATGATTTACCCATCCAAATTCCTGGGGTTGTTTTTCTTTGAGTCAAGCTGATGAATTGTTTTCCGCACCAGAATCTGCTTCTTGGACATTCTTTAGCAGCTTGCTTCTAGAACTAGTTGTGGAAGTGAGTCTGTTGAGCTTAGTATCTCCACTTACAGGACTGGGTATGAGACAGGAGATGGACTTTTCCCTTCCATACAGTGATGTATGTTTAAAACGGAGTCTTTGGGTCGTAGAATCCTAGGTCTGTAGTTTAAGAAGTGCCTCATCTGTTATGTTTGTTACATGCTTAGAGCTTTCTCTAAGTAACAAAGTGTGCCTGCTTGATTTTATGGCTTAATTCTCTCCCTCAACTCCTCCCTCAGTTTTTTGTCTAGTTCTGAAGGGGAAGAGAAGATGACTGCAGTGGACGCGCTATCAGACAGCTCTGAAGTGGTCGAGATGGAGGATGTGCCTTCCCAATTCCAGGTGCAAAAGCATTCTTGGGATGGGCTGCGTGACATTATTCACAGCAGCAGGAAGTATTCGGGCATGATAGTGAACAAAGCTCCCCATGATTTCCAGTTTGTCCGGAAAACAGAAGAGTCCAGCCCGCACTCTCATCGTCTTTATTACCTGGGTAAGCCAGCATGCCAGACGCTGGGTGTGAGTATGGTGTGGGAGAGCATCCAATCTAAACAGGGGAGCGAAGGATGGGAAGCGTCTCTGATTGAGATAGGGGAACTAGGATGAAGTAACATTGCTCAAGATTGCACACTCGAATCTGTAGCAAAGCCTGGAACTGAGCAGAGAGCTCTCCAGAGCCAGATGAGCGCTCTAACTACAGGCTTGCTGCTTGGCAAGAAAGGGAAGTGTTGGCTGGTCAGCCCTACCTAGTGACAGAGGTATGAACGCAGGGTCCTTTTTGTAACCAGGCCAGTCCAGTGGTGGGCTGTTCCTCAAACTCAGGCCTGTCTTGTGCCTCTGTGACTTAAGAGAAGTGGGATTTACTTGATAGGTTAACCAGGCTGACTTCCCAAGAAACTCACTGTCAGTTTCTTGAATTACTAAATTACTAAATGTATATTAAAAAATTCTAGGTGTTTTGGGGGGACACAGCAGCAACTTGTTTTCCCCCTGCTTTGTTAAGCATTATGTAGGTAGAATGCTTTGGAAAGCCGGAGAAGAAAAAGGCTTGCTAGGAATGACCAATATTGGTATTTGTAGAGAAATATCTTCCTTACAGTAGGATTGAAAGCCAGCAGAATATTGTTGTACAGGTCCATAGTTAGACTTGGAGCTACAGTGTAATTAGTGACAGAGTGGTTGGATTTTAGTAGCTGGATAATTTTGTGGTTAGGAACATAGGAAGCTTTATGGACTATAAAGGGTTTGTTACGCTTTGGGGCATGAGCTGATCTTTACAAAGCCAGTAAAGAAATTGCCCAATGCTCCATGGAGCTGATTGCTTTTCTAAAGTGACCCTGCTTTTTTCTTTTTTTTGTTGTTGTTGAGTGTAGGTCACTGTAGGACGTAGGATGCTGGATTCAAGGGGCTGATTTGTTTCATCGTTAAGCAGCTCCTGTGTGTCAGAGACTTGATTTGTTACAGTCCCTCGTACGTTCTCATTACCCAAGTGCCACTGTAAAGGGCAGCTTCCAGAGTTAGCATGTTTTTCTTGTTGAGTCTGAACAGCGAGACTTAATTTAAAACTGAATGTTTTTCAAAGCCACCTTGACTTTGATACAGTTTTTGATCTGGGTGACTAAAGAATTAAGGTGTTTTGAGTGGCTAATTTAGTATATTTTTAATGTTCTTCTGTTGAATAAAATGGCAACCAGAGCAGCTACTGGCTGGTCAGCGTTCTGCATGGGTTTTACAGCAGCCAGAACTAGGAAAGAAGTTAAACCAATGCCTGTCCGGTGTTTTCTTCCCTAAGAAAATGTGCAGGGCACAGAGCACATTGACCCAACGTTTAAGATCAGTACCTGCTGGGTCATACTGAGGTACATTTCTCAGGCATTCCTTACAAAGTGGAAGTGCCAATCCTTCTTCTTGCCATATCAAGCATTTTTTGGTTTGTCTGCCGTACACAGCGTGTGAAATACTCAGAACCCATTTCAGTGGTTCTTATTTAACACCATCATGCTATTCCTGTCCCAGTGATAGACAATATTTTCAAAGTTTTACGTGAATGCTGTTAGTGGCTCTGTGTTGGAGTAGGGTGAAGACTTCTGAAGAACTTTACTGTAGGAACTGAATACTTTTCTTCACTGGGGAGCAGTTATCATGTTTTTTGGGGAGGAGGGCAATATTTTTCCTGAAGATGCTAATTGACTGTAGTCAGTCTGAGGTCACTGTAGAAAGTAGTAATATAACAAGGAGAAATGAAGTCCAGGTCACAGTCACATGAGCGTCAAATGTGTATATACAGTAATTTGTTCCTATCTGCAGTTCGTTCAGTTTGGGCATCTTAAATCATTCCTGGGCTGTCCCCGTAGACTTCTATGTTGTATCATGGCAGATGCTGCTTATATTAAACACCACATGCTCAGCACTTTGTTTCTGTATCTCTGAGGATTATATGCTCACATATTGCTTCGCTTCCTGAGCACTTATTAATATTTCAGTTTTAATTTTAAGTAACTGCACTGCTGGGTTAACAGGCTCAGAAATCTTTCTGTTCTGCCCAGAACGTGTGCAGAGCAGATAGTACCAGGGCACGTTTCCTGTGTTAAATTCTGATCTGGGGAATCTCTACAGCAAACACGGAGGGCAAGTTCATGGTCCTTGATTCTGTTGAAAGTGCCAGAATCAGTTTCAGGGTATTCTATGTTTTCTCAGTTGTTTTGGCAATTGGATGAAGGCCAGTAGCTTATACGATTTGATCATAATCAAAAGCTTATGTAAAATGACAAGGTCTTTTGACTATGTAGAACACTGTTTTACATCTGAATGGGCTCTCCAGAGCTTCCAAGTTTTTCCTTTCCCTCTCTCAGCCTGGTGTGTTGGCCTGAATGAGGTCCCTGTAGCAAATTTCTGGCTGAGAAACGTGGAGAGTAATGTTGAGTCACCCATTCAGGGAGTGGTTTTTTTCAGAGTGGATCTAGGGCGTGGGTTGAACAGTCCAGAGAGGAAAAATGGATGTAACCAGCTCTGAAGAGGTTGGTTAGCATTAAATCTTGCCTAGAGAAGTTTCTGTTTAAAGCTAATGTAGTTGGATAGTATTCCATGATTGAACTGAGAGCTGCTTGGAAATGACAGCTGGTAAAAAGCCTCTGGATTCACTGAACCCCTCTGCAATTCCATAAGAGACTGGTTTGGGTTGGGAGAGACCTCAAAGCCCCCCCTGTCCCACCCCAGCCATGGGTACAACCCCTTGAGCCAGTCCAGGCTGCCCCCAGCCCCATCCAGCTTGGCCCTGGGCACTGTCAGGGATGGGGCACCCACAGCTTTCTGGCTTTAATTAAGATTAACTAATCTTAAATGGGATGATGCTTTTGTCCTCTTAATAGGAATGCCATATGGTAGCCGAGAGAATTCCCTTCTTTATTCAGAAATTCCCAAAAAGGTACGGAAGGAGGCCTTGCTACTCTTGTCATGGAAACAGATGCTGGATCACTTTCAGGTGAGTAGAAGTGTGAAGAGTCTGGGTTGATGGTTCTTGGGAAAGTTGGCTGGTGTTGTGGGGCTGGTCTGGTGAGTGCTGCTCTGCTGACCAGTGGAAGGAACAGCGTAGCAGTTTTTAAGGCACAGATTGGTGTTTATAGGAATGTGGCATTGATAATTGCTTTATTTCATAATACAAGATAGTCACCTGTGTGTGCCACGGAGCTGACAGCAAGTGTGAAACTGCAGCTGATGTGGCAGGCAAAGGGCTGAGCTAGCAAAGAGGTCTCTGTAAGCTAGCATGTGGCCTGCCTCAAATTACAAGCTATCAGGACACTGCACCTCTCCTCAGTGTGCCTTCACTGGGCTCTTAAGATGCTTATTAATGTGCTTGCTGGAATGCAAGTTATGTACTCAGCTTTTAAGGAAGTTGGGAGAGTTGGATTCAGCTGCTGCTTCTGCTCTGTACTGGATTGCAGGAGAACCAGAAAGGGTGAATTTTCCCCTTTCTGATCACGGTATCGTAGTGTTCTTTGTCACCAAAGGTTTTGATGAGCAAAGGAGCAGAGGGTGTTGGTGTCTCTTCCATTCTGGAAAGGTTCCTATTGGAAAAGAATTTAGCTGTCTTGACCCCATTTGGATTGCTAGTCCCCTTCGGGGTAATTCAAGATCCCTGGAAGAGCTTTTGTATGCGGTATCTGACATGGAAACTGTTTGTGAAGGGCTGTAGATAGCGTCATTAAGTTAATTGGTTACATCTGATTTGCATAAGCAGAGCAAGTGCAGCTGTCCTCAGTTCATGCTGAAGTACCATCTGCAGAAATGATGGATTGGCAATTCAGCTCTTGCGTAGAGGGAACTTTGGGGCTTGCAGTTGGTTTATTCCTCCTGGGCCACACCTGTAGCCTAGGGTACGGTGGTTTTGGACCGGTGTGATAAGGCTGCTGACTGTTTTGGGTTGGTGAATTCTATTTAGGGCATTCACAGACTACCTGGTGCCAGATTAAAAACATTCTTCTGTTGTGAAAGTTTCTCTCCTTGCAGATTGTTTCAGATTTTCTTTTCTTTCAATGCTAGGCAACCCCTCATCATGGAATGTATTCTAGAGAAGAAGAACTCTTGAGAGAGCGCAAGCGACTTGGTGTCTTTGGTATCACATCTTACGATTTCCACAGTGAAAGCGGCCTATTCCTCTTCCAGGCCAGCAACAGCCTCTTCCATTGTCGAGATGGGGGCAAGAATGGTTTCATGGTGAGTCTGTTAATGGTTTTATGAATGGCATCTGAGGCGGACATAACACTTTGGGTTATTGCACGTGTGTGTCTGGTTATGATAATTTTTTTGTGTCCTGTCAGGACTACATTTGTCCTCGTTTTGTGGGCTGTACTTTATCCAGGGATTAAAGTCTTAAAGTGTGAAACTGGAAGATGATTTGGTACAGAGCTGTTTGTGTTTCTGTTGCTGTAGGTGTCTCCGATGAAACCTCTGGAGATCAAAACTCAGTGCACAGGGCCACGAATGGATCCCAAGATCTGCCCTGCTGACCCTGCCTTCTTTTCGTTTATTAACAACAATGATCTGTGGGTAGCAAATATTGAGACAGGAGAGGAGAAGCGAATGACATATTGCCATAAAGGTAACTGGTCCTTCTTGCTGGATTCAAAAGAAAATTCTGACAAAAATTTGGGATGAAAAAGCTTATTTCTTCATGGCTTATTTCTTACAAGGACATTCTTCTTCTGGATCAGCTTTTGCCAAGGTGATGTAAATGCACTCTGTTCTTTGTTTCCTGTCCAGGCTTATCCAATGTTCTGGATGACCCCAAGTCTGCTGGTGTAGCCACTTTTGTCATTCAGGAGGAGTTTGATCGGTTCACAGGCTATTGGTGGTGTCCGACAGCTTCCACGGAAGGTCAGTTCTGCTTATCAAGTTCTGACACTACAACTGCTGCTGGCCCCTGCTGGGAATGATATTTTGAGCATGGCTTTCCTTTGGCCTTGGTTTGATCTGTTTCTGGAGAGGCTGCCAGGAGGAACAGAACACTGAGGGGATATAATTATGCTCTGAGGAGCATTTGCAGGTAGTCACTGGGAGCTGTGGCTATACAGGAGATGTACAAAGCTGTTTTTCTAGGGCGTACCACCACAGTGCTCCAGGCACGTCAGAAACAGTTGGAAAACACTGCAGCGTACATGCCTGGTATCTTTTCCTAGGTTCAGAGGATTTAAAAACACTGCGGATCTTGTATGAGGAAGTAGATGAGTCAGAGGTGGAGATCATTCATGTTCCTTCACCTGCCTTGGAGGAGAGAAAAACAGACTCCTATCGGTACCCCAGGACAGGTAAGTGAAGCACCGTGGGGCTGTTAATGCAACTCTTGGCTCCTGCTGGCTGAAGTAGTGGAATTTGTGCTATAAACATTGCATGATTAATCTAAGTCCTTACCAGGATTTAGAAGCTGGTTGTAAATGTTGGGGCCTAATTGAGTCTCTGAGCCCAAAGCGTACTGCAGGAGGGAATGGGATTTAAAGTTCAGCCTAGATGAAAGGATTGTTGAGAAAAACAAAATATATCTGATGGCATGTTCTGGAATACATTTTGAATGCTTTCTTCCTCCTGAGAACATACGCATCCACCTAGGCAAGGCGAAGGCAAACTTTCCCTCTACCCAAAATACCTCTTGTGATGACAGCGGTGTTTGCTCGCACTCATCATTTCTTATTCGTGTACTGGCTTACAGCCATTTCAGTAGGGACCAGGCTTGGTTCTTATCTAGAAGCTGTACTGGATATAACTATAGCTCATCTTGGTATTCTGTCACTCCTTTTTGCAGGCAGCAAAAACCCCAAGATTACGTTAAAACTGGCAGAATTTAAAACGGACAGTAAGGGAAAGGTAAGTCGCACGATGGGTTATTGCTCAGGAGGGCGGACTGCTTCTGAAGCTCCGTAGAATTAAGAGAAGGTCACTAGGGAAACCTAAATAGTGTTAGCAGTTGTTTTCATCCTCTTGTAACACTTGATTCTCCAATGTGTTTATAAGAGTATCGTTCTGTTCGAGAGGCAGCTGGGAGAGGAGAGGAAAGTGAGAAGTGGAATTAGCCTGAGAGACCACACTGTCAATAGTAGAGCTTGGAGGGTTGAAGCTGGATCTAATCCCGGGCTTCATTCCATGATAGTATCCTTCTCTGTGGCTGAATGCCAAACTCATGGTGCTTTAAAACTTGTTTTTCCTTTCTCTTCTTGCCATTTGTAGAAGGGTTTTCTTCTCCTGGCTTTGCCCTTTCTGAAGCCAGTAGATACAACTTCCTCATTCTCCCATTCCACTGAGCTTCCATACAAGCAAGTCTGGTAGCAGTCTGATTTGATATTGAACCTTCCTTTTTCTGCAGATTGTGTGCGCTCAGGACAAGGAGCTGGTGCAACCATTTGCTGCATTGTTCCCGACTGTGGAGTACATTGCCCGAGCTGGATGGACCCGAGATGGCAAATAGTACATAAGTTTTTCTTCCAAACTAATGCTCCCAAGGGCTTCCCTGGCTGAACTGTTCTAGGCCTTCAAGATTGAGTTGTATTGTAGCCATACGATACGTTGTGTTGTGTTGTAGCCAGCTTTGTAACGTAATCATGACCTGTTTTTAAAGCCATGAGTGTCATAAATGGCACAAGAGAATTTGGCTTCTTCAGTGTTTTTAACATCCTAAAAGTGGGAAATAATCAGATGTGGGCGAGGGTGACGAGCTGTAGGTTTTAATGCAGAGCTGCAATGACAAAGGGAAATGACAAATGAGCAGCCCTAGGGAATTACTTTGAGTTGAAGATGTTTAACACGCTTTCTGATGAAAGTGAGAACGTACTCTAAGCAATCGTATTGTTTGTTTGTTGGTCCAGTTTGTGATCAATGCCAAATATATCAAGGGAAAGTGGGCAGTTTGTGTGCTGCGATGTCCTTTGTGCATATGTGGAGAAAGGACTGCTCAATGACCAGTGTACTCCCATAGCTCGCTGTGCCTCAAAATGCAACGCGACAGCCTTGTGCTGGCCAGCCTTGCCTGAAGTAGTTATAGAATTCACACCGCTCTGGTTGGCTTCAATTTTTTGAGGGAAAATAATTAAGAGCTTTAAAGCTTGCTTTACTCTTAACTAGTTTCTGTCCAGATCGAGTTAAGGTGACTTAACTGTCTCTGAAAATTGCATTCTGTAACTCACCATTAATAACTGTCTGCTCTGGAAACTAAATTCATACAGCTTTGCAGAAGGCAATCCCATAGGTGGCTCTTGTGTTCTGCGCCAGAGCTTATCTAAATGTGCTGAATATATCAGTTCATGAAATCCACAGTCGTTGAGGTGCTAGGGGTAACTGGCTCTTTTGAAAGTCTGTCTTAATGATGAAACTTCCCTTGATGCACTTCCAGGCCTTGGGGTAGCCGCACTATGCAGCAGTGGCTTGCCATCTGTCATGTTGAGAGGCCTGCAGTGCAGCACCACTTCAAATGACTCTCCTTGGAGAGGAACAAGGCTGAGACTGAAGCGACTCCTTCACTTGGCAGTTGTCTTAGGTCTGTGCCTTTCCCTGCTAGTGCAGCGTGCAACAGGGAAGCTACAAATGAATTACTTTAGCTTCTCTTTAGTTTAGGAACTCGCTAGAAAGCAAATGGTGCTCCTGACAGAGGGGCTGTCCAAGGAAGAGTTACATTCTGGAGACATCATTCTGTTAACTGGTCCCTTGGAATAGACACTGGCAAATCTGTCAGACATCTTGTCTGAACGATACCCCTGTGAAATACCAGAGATGTCTGGCAAATACATGTTTGTTGGCAAAGCTTCCAGGAGATTAGAAAGCAGCGATGATGAGGAAAGCTTTGCATTCAGATGCCCAAATCCTTTCTGCCAGCGGGGGGAAAAAGGGTTGCATGTGCTGAGTGTTACAAAGGGACGTCTATTCTGTGGTACTGACATTTACCTCCACCTTCTTTCCCACAGTGCCTGGGCTATGTTCCTAGACAGACCTCAGCAGCGGCTGCAGCTTATCCTTTTGCCTCCAGCACTCTTTATTCCTGTCCCAGAAAACGAGGAGCAGCGTGCTCAACTTGCCAAAACTGTGCCAGAAAATGTCCAGCCATTTGTGATCTATGAAGAAACCACTGATGTGTGGATAAATGTAAGAGGCTCGGGGCTGGGAGGAGGGCACAGGCAGCCCCTTCCTCCCCCACGGTGAACCATTTTTGTGTTTGCTGCTTGTCTGGTTTTAGTCCATGCTCCAGCAGACTGCTTTGCCTCTCAGTATTGCCAGATTTAGTGTTAATTTAGGGGGTCTGATAAAACCATGAGAGACTATCATGCACTCAGCGTTGGAAGAGGTGAGAATCCTGCCATCTCCTCACAGCTGGAGCTGTTCATTTAATTCTTGCTAACATTCTCAGTGAACACGGGCACCTTGGGCACTGACACTTAGACATAACAGTGCCACTCTCTCGGGGTTATTTTAGAAGAAGATTGTGGCTTCTTGGAACATGAGCCTAATCTGTGGAATTTTAACATATTTAGGTAGGTGATGGACGTATGGGGCAGGGAATAAACTTTTTTGGTGCTGGCAAAGAGACCTGAAGTTTGTGGTGTGGCATTCCTAAGATGTCAGAATAGCAACCACCTTGTGGGATGTCTAGCTCAGAGGCGCACGGTCTTCCACATGGGCACAAACTTTTTGTGAGAGTAGCAAAGTATGGGAAGGCTTTTTCCTGCCAGCAGTTCATCTGAGATATTTTCCTCAGTGCCAGCTCCTTTCCTGTGAAAGCACAGGAGTTTAGCACTGACCTCCTTGGCTGTATCCTGTTGTCAATAGGAATCACTCATGGCTCTTCTGCCTTGTGTGACAGGTTCACGATATCTTCTATCCTTTCATCCAACCGGAGGGAGAGGAGGAAGAACTCTGCTTTATCCGAGCCAACGAATGCAAAACAGGTTTCTGTCACCTGTACAGAGTCACAGCAGTCCTCAAGCAAGGCAGCTATGACTGGGTGCAGCCATATGTCCATAATGAGGGTAAGAGCCGCACTTTGTCAGCGCGTCAGCTTTGTGTTCTCCCTTTGCTTCTATTATCTTTTAGGGAAGATGATCATTTATTTTCATGTCCTTTCTTTTAGATGATTTCAAATGTCCTATAAAAGAAGAGATTGCCCTGACTGGTGGGGAATGGGAGGTGCTGGCAAGGCATGGATCCAAGGTAGTGGTTGTTCATTTTCTCTTGCAATGTTGCAGTTCTGCATTGTCTGTTCAGCCCTGGCTTACGCCCTCTGTTACACCTGGGACCAGCTAGAACTACTTAAGCTTCACTTTGTTTCTCTTTTTTTATTGCTGCCCGTGCTTTTCCCAGAAGTGCTGTAGCCCAGTGCACGTTGAACTGATTGCCTTTTTAATCAGGCTTCAGATTGCTCCTTAAGTAAATCCCACGAGTGAGTCAGGCTGTAAAAAAGGGCACAAGTCTGAGGTTCAACAGTAGCAACAAGCCCAAGCCCCTCCACAAAATAGTTGTCTTTGCTGAAGCGTTTTAACCCCAGTGAGTACTTGTGAATTGGGAATATGTCCTAGTGCTTAGAATGAACTCCTGGTCTCCAGCTGATCCCTTTAGGAAGAAGGCAGCTGGGGAGTATAAAGCAATTTAGAATATGAAGGAACTGTATCTGTTATTGGTTGTGGAATAGCCAGAAAGGATTTTTTTATTAATCTTGTAGAACCTAGTTCCATTTTGCTTCAGGAATTAACTCTGAGTCTGATCTTTAATGCTCCCAGGTGATTTCTGTCAAAATAAAGACCTTGTCTGTTCATTTCCAATTAATCTGGATTTCCACTTCGCACTTTTAAAAGGCCTACAGCTTCATATGTTTGGTTTCTGCTGCTTTTCCTCAATCTGCAATTAACCTGCTGTCCCTCCCCATGTGGATTCTCACTGTACATGCTGTTGGTTTTGGCCACGGCTCTACCCTTCATGTGCTATGGCTAAAATTGTGTTAGCAGCAATTATTTTGATGCATTTGTTGCTCCACAGGGCTCTGCCCGGCTTTCCTGGCCAATTGGGTTGGGTATTTCTTCCCTGTGCTGTCCACAGCGCTCTTCAAACTGTGTGTTAGCTAGAAATAGCACTTGGGCTTCAGCATTTGGAAACTGCAAGGTGGAAAACAGTTCAGTTACTGTTGCTGGATCAATGCAGTATTTAAAAGCTGTCATTTCTATTCCTGGCTGGCCAGGTGGTTTTTAGAAACTGCTTTATTTTAAAAATGTATTTTAATGTGACTTGAATTTTGGTACTGTTAGGGCTATTAGACCGATCCCTCCACAGATGGGAATTCATTATCACAGTTGCTGGAAAAAATACTCATATATCCTTACAGCACAGACTTATTATGGGAAGACACCATTTTTAAGCACAGAATTTTCTGGTTTAAGCTACAGTGAACAGGGCCCAGCTTTTTAAGCTCTTTAATAATCAAATGCTGTAAGTTTCTCAAAAAAGCTGGGTGACCTCCTTTCATTACTTTGGAATATTTGCAGTTCCCCATCAGTGTTGGTCTGAAGCCTATCTTATAAATGGGTGCTGTGTACTGTTCCTAATGCTGCAAGCAGTCCGTCATGGTCTGTTTGTGTTTTAAGCTGGCTCTGCCTGGGGACAGACAGTTTGAGCTGGTAAAGGAGCAGTAGTTGTCATCCTTCTGTCACTGAGCCCTCTCTTCTCCACCTAGATCTGGGTCAATGAGGCTACGAAGCTGGTGTATTTCCAAGGCACAAAGGACACCCCACTGGAGCACCACCTCTACGTAGTCAGTTATGAGTCTCCTGGAGAAATTGTGCGGCTTACCACGCCAGGCTTCTCCCACAGCTGCTCTATGAGCCAGGTTTGTTGGTTCTTAGATACCAGGTGCCCCTGTCTCCTGACTGACAGGGAACGTGCCGAGTCACGACCAGTAACGCTTACTGACCCTTCCTTTGTCTTGGTTGCTTGAGACGTGGGAGCTTTTGTCTGGGAACTGCATGGAGAGTGGATGTGGGAAATGAAAGACCTGGCTCCCCTAACTCTTCTCTCTCTCCTCTATAGAATTTTGACATGTTCATCAGCCACTACAGCAGCGTGAGCACTCCACCCTGCGTGCATGTCTACAAGCTCAGTGGCTCCGATGATGACCCGCTCCACAAGCAGCCCAAGTTTTGGGCCAGTATGATGGAGGCAGCCAGTAAGTTCTGTGGAAGTGTCCGTGCTGGGTTCTGTCTGTGATACGCTTCCTACTAATGGTAGCCAAAGGTGGTAGAGAAGGAAGTGGCTGAAGTAACTTCGTTTTATGAGGAAATGAATTGAATTATCTTGCAGGGGTGATACCTCTAGTGGATTGCTCATCAAGGAAACAGTACGCTGGCTTTCAAGATGTTACTGTTTCATGGTTTGAGTGAAAGCAGTGGTGCAGGATTATTTGATTATGTTTTTGGGTGTTTCTTTATTTGTTCCTTGTTTGAAGAGTGGCAAATATCTGGGAGGTCGTGGCTATCTCATTTCAAGGCTGTAGCCGTTAAAGGCTTAGACACAACTCACAGCAGTACCCAAACCTTTTCTGCAAATGCTTTTTCCATTTGACCCATGTATGTGCTTCCCACATCTTGCTATTATGGCACAGCATGCCTTGCCTGAGGATTCTCAGCTGATGATGTGTTCGTGGGTGATCCTTTTACTGCATGCATGGCCTATTGCCCTATGCAGGCACAGAGGCTTTTTGTTTCCCGGGGAGAGGATCCTCTGAAAGGCATTGACAAGTCTTGGTATGGTTTGGGTATTGAAAGAGCCCTGACTAGGGTCAAGTTTGAACAGAATAAGCTTTTTCAGGCTAGGTGGGAGGCAGAGCCTGCTGTCAGTTACTGCACTGGGTGTGAACTTCCTCCTGCAGGTTGTCCCCCGGATTACATCCCGCCTGAGATCTTTCACTTCCGCACTCAGTCAGACGTGGAGCTCTATGGAATGGTGTACAAACCTCACGATGTCCAGCCTGGGAAGAAGCATCCCACAGTGCTCTTTGTGTACGGAGGCCCTCAGGTAATAATCCAGGCGGCTGACTGCTGGTGTTGGCTATGGGATTGCTGTCCGGGGCAGAGCTCTGTGTAGTTCGGTCACTGAAAGGAGTTTGCCGTGAGGATGGTGCTGCTCTTTTCTTGGGTGACAGGTGATAGGACAAAGAAACAGCCTCAAACTCCACAAGGGGAGGTTTAGACTGGACGTTAGGAGGAATTTCTTCATGGAGAGGGTGGCTGAGCATTGGAGTGGGCTGCCCAGGGAAGTGGTGGCCTCCCCATCCCTGGAGGTGTTTAAGAGATGTGTGGACATGGCACTAAGAGACGTGGTTTAGTGATGGGACTCAGTAGATCAGGTTTATGGTTGGACTGGATGATCTTGAAGATCTTTCCAACCTAGATGACTTTGTGATTTTACCATCAGGGCTTTGGACATCTCTTCTGACTTCTGCCTCAAACCTCAGATGATTTTTCCAGCGTGTAGTCCTGATTTGTGTGGCTGTGATAGCTCAGTTAGTGGCTACTGTCCAGCTTGGATCCTGTGTAGTGAAACAGACAGAGGACGACAGTGGAAGGCAGCTGCTTGGCTCTGAAACTTTTCTAACCTCCTTCTGCAGGTGCAGCTGGTGAATAACTCTTTCAAAGGAATCAAGTACTTACGGCTAAACACGCTAGCGTCTCTAGGCTATGCTGTGGTGGTAATCGATGGAAGGGGTTCATGCCAGCGAGGACTCAAGTTTGAAGGGGCCCTGAAAAACCAAATGGTAATATATTTTTTTAATGACTCTTTGTTCATTTGTTCTTTCTAAGGTTGTCCGGCTTGAGCATTGCTCACACCTTTTCTGTCCCTTAAGTTTTTAGGTTGAGAAAGTCACTAACCTGAGCTTCCTTGTTGCCTTTTAGGGCCAGGTGGAGATAGAGGACCAGGTGGAAGGTTTACATTATGTAGCAGAAAAATACGGGTTCATCGACTTGAGTCGGGTAGCCATACACGGCTGGTCATACGGGGGTTTTCTGTCCCTCATGGGGCTTATCTGTAAACCCAATGTCTTCAAGGTGAGTCTAGACATGGGGGGCATCATTGTGGGACTCTTGGTTTTCTTAGCTTATCTAACTCTTGCCATCTAGTGTTGGCTTTTATTTGCTCGATGGTTTTGATGGACAGGTAGAAATGTCCCTCAGTCCTGCCCGCCTGTAGCTCCTGCCTACAGACCTGCATTCTGCTTGCAGGTCGTACTGGCTGAGACCTGAGCAGGATGGGGTGTCCGGGATGGGGTCATGCCCCAGTGCCTGTCAGTGGAGGGCTTAGCCTAGCATCCCATCTGATAATTGATGTGCTATTCCTAATGCTCTTCCCAAGCCCCCAGCACAGTTTCTGGATCATTCCGCATGTCTTCCTTGAGAAGGGGGACGCCTTTAGTGCTGGTATGCTGGAATTTGCCTGATTTTAAGAGAAATAGCATGAGGAGGAGTCTGGGTTCTTATGTGGGTTTGTTGTAGAAGAATTCTAGCCTGTGTGACAAGCTCTGAACAGTTCTGTGTTGTTTTTTTTTTTTCGTGCTTCATCAGGAAAACAGGGAACTCTTGAAGTGCTTGAACTCTTTAGCACTTGATAATTAAAGTTGTCTCCTGCCACCTATTTGTTTGACAGATTGCTATAGCAGGTGCTCCTGTCACAGTTTGGATGGCATATGACACCGGGTATACTGAGCGGTACATGGATATCCCAGAAAACAACCAGCAAGGTTATGAGGCTGGCTCTGTGGCATTACACGTAGAAAAGCTTCCCAATGAGTGAGTACGGTGGGGTTGTGCAATCTGCTGAAAAACCGCTACCAGCTGCACCTCGGCTGAGCACAAAAAAGAATGGATGGGTTCTGATCTGGTTTAATTTTAACTCACGTGGCTGGGGCTGCCTCCTGCAGCGAGCTCAGGCGTTGTTCCCGCAGCCCCCCTTTGCCAGGGGAGGGGTTAAAGACCTCGTCCGTGGCCTTACACTCCTCTGACTGCTGCCTGGTCATTGCTCCGTTTTAGTTTGCCAGCTGGCAGCTCTTTGCTCAGACCTGCCGCAGAGCTTTTTGCTTGGATTCTCATCCTACCTCTCTTTCTGTCTCCAGGCCAAATCGTTTGCTGATCCTCCATGGCTTTTTGGATGAAAATGTGCACTTTTTCCACACCAACTTCCTGGTATCACAGCTAATCCGGGCTGGAAAACCTTACCAGCTGCAGGTAGGAGGAACAAGAGTGAAGTGGGAAGGTTTGGTAAATCTGTAAAGTTTCCTGCTCGCTGCCCTGGGAGTGGAATAAGGTGGAAGCAAATGCTTCCACATATTGATGCAGTGTAGGTGATAGTAAATGCCTTGTTTGACTCCAGGAGGTGGCCGGGAGGTGGCACTGTGGCTGCTTCCTTGCTGGCCAACGTGTCTGAAAGCACTTGCACGCAGGGCTCGTGCCCTCAGGCCTGGAACTTTCCTTCTCCACTGGAGCTGTCGCTGCCACCAGCCCTGTGAGACACCGAGGGGGGTGGCAGCGCACGCCAGGGCAATGAGGGGGGTGGGCTGGTGCTCGAAACCTCCCCGGCACCCTGTTGTCCTGATGGAAGAGGGCTGGTATGAGGGAGGCTTGTCCGTGCTCAACGAGCTACTCATGGTTAATTGTCCCGTCTCTGCTTCTGCACAGATCTACCCCAATGAGAGACACAGTATTCGGTGCCCTGAGTCAGGAGAGCACTATGAAATCACGCTGCTGCACTTTCTACAAGAATACCTCTGAGAGCACAAGCCTCTGCAAACTGGACACTGACAGCTCACCTTCCCCTCCTGTGCCCTGCCGCTCCTGCCTCCCCCGACAGCCATCGAACCCAGAGCACAAATGGCTGAGTGCCCAGGTCGGGGTGTCTCGCCCTGAACGAGGGAGGAGGGTGGAGAGCACCTTCCCTTTGGACAGTGCCACCTTCTTTCACTTTCCAAGCTGGAGGTCTGCCCCTGCTCAGCTGCTCATCCTGTTCCTCTCCTCCAGCCTGGCTGTTAATGCTTTTTTTTTTTTTTTTTTTTTTTTGCTGCTACTCCCTCTATCCTGGGAATCAATGGACAGTGGTCTGTCTCCCAAGGCTGAGGTTTATGTCCATCTCTCTCTCTCCCCGGTCCTTTTCCCTTCCGCTGCACCTCTGCAGTTCCTGTACTCTTACCTGCAAGAACTCAGTGCCTGCGTTGGAAACGGAAGAGCTGAATCAGCAAGCTGCCTTAAGCCAGGAGCGGGAGGGAAGAGAGAACTACCTATTGTTAAGCCCCAGGGGAGCTGATCGCTGCTGCTGTGTCCTGGCCTTGCTGCACCAACATGGAGCCCTGGGGATATGAAGAGCTCTACAGAAGCATGCAACACTAGTCTTTTCTATTTTTCTGTTTAATTTTGCAGAGCAGATGGAGGAAGTGGCTGGGGTCGGTAACAACGTCCTTCCATGCCTTTCTCTCATGGCCACTCACAAGCAGAGTTGTGCCAACAGGTAGCACGGCAGCTGAAGCAGCTGGCTACAACCAGAGATCATCTCTCCAGAGATCACAGCAGCATTTGGGTTTTTGCCACACAAGATGGATGATATTTATGCAAATCCTTCCTCCTTCCGTTCTCTGTGCTGCCTCTTGGTCCTACCTTCTTCTCCCCTGATACCCCGAGCTTTCAGATGTGCACTGAAATTGGCTGTGCTTCAGTTCTCTGCGGGTCAGTGACTGTTCCCCTTGCCCACCTACTCAGCAAATGCTCTCTTCTGGTTTTTATTTACCTGGTCAACAGGAACTGCAGTTCTGGGGAGGGGGGATTGAGCAATTGCACCTCAGGGGAGCACATACCCCCCCTCAAGCCAAGGGTTCTGCCAGGGGCATAAAGAAGAAAAAAAAAAAAAAATACCCAAATGAACCACGTTGACTTGCCCTGGAGTATTTTAAGTGCGTATTATGAAAAGAAAATATTTTTATGGATTCTTATTCTTTTATAATTATGAGTGTAAGATGTAGCGACTCATTAAAATATTGGAAAGAGAGGCACGGGCTGGCTTCTGTACCTGGTGGTGGAGGGCAGGAGAGGGCTCGGGAGGAAATGCCATCTGCTTCACCATGGCCAAAGCTGCGTCTGTGGTAAAAGCAAAGTGCTCCGTTTGGTTTCTGCGCCAAGCGGTGGAGAGAATATTAAATCCCCGATGTTCCTTGAGGGAAGAAGGAGCTAGCAATTGAAGATGCAGGGCGGAGAGTTGGGAATCCTGGGCTGTTCCTGGCTCTGCTATTAAGGCGCTGCGTGACCTTGAGCGAGTCAGACACCTCGTGCTTGCAAATCCCAGCCTCAGCCGGGGAGGTGGGCGCCTCGCCCAGCACCCCGACTCCCTCTGGCTTCTTGGGGGGGGCCGGAGCTGCTCTGCAGCTTGGCAGTGCCTGGCCTGGCTGCCAAACGCTCGCAGCTCTGATCCCACGCTAGGACGCACGTGGGCCCCGGGCACGGAGCTGCTCGCTGCAGGTGCTGGGGCCTGCCTATGCTCGCCTTCCACGGAGCTTAAAGCTCCCAAAGCCTGGCCTTGCTGTTTCCCTTTCGAAACGGGGATCAGACGTTAATTAAAGTGCTATTAAATGCCCTGAGGTTGCAAGCTGGAGGCTTTTGCTTTTAAATGCAAAGCATTTCGCAGCTGGAGGATTTGGGTTGCTGAACGTGGCTGTGAGCGCGTTGCCCCGTTCTCATGCCCGTACCCAAATAGTTGGCCCATTTCAGTGGGGTTTTAGCAGCTTTGAGGTTGCAGGGGCGGAAGGGGAGGCAATGGAGGAAGTTGCACGTCTCTGAAGCTTCCTTGAGAGAAGATTGTAATCTGCCTTGCAGAGAGAAAAGTTGCTCCCCTTTCTCCCTGCCTTCTTTAGAGCCGGGTGGGTGCCAGTGCATGGTAAGAAGCTTTATTTTGCAGGGCTTGCTGCTTTCCAGTCTTAATCTCAAGTGCTTTTTCCTGTCCCAAAAGAGCAAGTGTTCTTAAAATGTCTGCAATGCACTCTTAAAATGCTCTTGTCTCGAGGAGTTTACAAATCTGTCAGCTCCTTTGATCCTCCAAGCTTGCTTCTGAAGCTGTAGGATTATTTGATGCCATAAAAAGGAGATGTTTTTCTTCTTCTGGGTACTGAGATCCTGAGAGGCATTAACTGGGAAATCACCTACCACAATCTTGAGCTTTTCAATATGTAACAGGCTCTGCTGGGGATTGAAACACAAATGATGTAGGAGGCCTCCACCCAGCTGTCCTGTGAGAAAGGTAATTGGAGTGTGAAGCGTGGTTAAGCCAGGTTCAAGGTATCTCTTTTGGATAGAAAATTTGCAGCTGTAGCTGAAGCTGAGTTAATTTCCTGTGAGAGCAAGTGGTAACGGCCGCAGGAAGCGCAGGGCATTGTAATGGATGCTGGGGAAGCCGGGCAAAAATTGCTCTTCCTCGAGAACAGGAGAAGCGAGCCTGAGACTTTGTCGGGAGGCACTTCTCCTGCGAAAATCCAACATGTGGGGCTTTATTTTTAGGCAGAGGATGTGGAGGAGAGCAGATGTTCCCGATGACTTATTTTGAAACAAAAAAACAACACGCTGCTTGCGCTACAAAATTAGCTCAGAAAGCCACCGTCCCCCTGAAAGATGCTCGAATGGAAAACTTCCCAGCATCTCCCTTCCCACAGGGTGGGGAACGGAGGTGCGACGCTGGCTCTCGCTCTTTCAAGGCGACGTCAGTGCCTTGAAACTGCTCCTTGGGTTGGGAGCCGTGTCTCGGGCAGGGCTGGCTCTCTGTCGGGAGGGTCGTGGGGTCCTGCTGCGTGCTGCCTGCAGAGCAGTGCCTCCAGGATTGCTGGAGTTGCTCGGGAATACCACGCTCTATCAAAGGCCCGGGAGGAAGATAAATGGCTGCGCTGGTGGGGGGTCGGGGGAGGGCTGCGTGAGTGAGGCTGCAAAAAAGCAGGGTGTAACCTGATAGTGGAAAATCCTCGCCGAGGGGTTCTGGCGAAGCACGCAGGCTTGCAGCCTTTGAGCTGGGACAGATGCGAGGCTTCAGTCATCGGCGTGGAGCAGGGATCGCTGCTGGTCCCAGTGTGTAATCCTCGCAGCGTGCTGCCCCTGCTCCTCTGCCTCCCTATCTGCAAAAAAAAAGAAAACAAAACCCCCTTATCTCTGGTTGCAGCTCGAGCCCCTTGCTCGGAGGCCAGAGCAGATTTCTGTCAGCTCTCGAGTGAAAACAGCCCCAGCCCCACCCAGCAGCCCCAGCTCGTGCTCCTCGGGGCTCTTCTGTTTTGCAGCGAGTCCCAGAGCTGCTCCAGCTCGGAGCTTGGAGGCTGAGCCCTGGGCCAGCCAGAGGAAGGGGGTGCTGGGGTGCGGGGGCAAAAGCTGTGGCCTGGGGAAATGTTTCTGCCTTCCTTATCAGAAAGCAGTGCAGATAATCTCCCCTCCCTGGTGCTCGTGTTGTTCTCAGGGCTCTGTGGCTCTCCAGCCAGGAGGCAAACGTTGTTCTGGAGCTATCCCCGTGCAGCAAATCCTGCTCTGCTCCACCTGGGGCCTGAGCCTGCTTGGTGCTGAGTCCCCTAGCAGAGGCAGCGAGGTGTGCTCGGTGCCAGCCGTGCAGCCAACAGCCGGGCGGATGCTGCTGCAGCAAGGGAGGAAGCAAGGGACAGATAGCAGAGAAGAGGGGGGCAGCCCCGTATCAGCAGGGTTTTGCAAATAAAAAGGGGTTGTGGTGGTTCAAGGGGGGGGTTGATGCGCGGTGGCAGCTGGGGACACCTCCAGTGTCTGCCATCCCTGCCCCTCCTGCTGCCTTCTGTCTGCGTTTGCCTTGCTCTGCCATCCGGGGAGCAGGAAGGGGCTCTGGTGTCTCGCGAAGCTGTTCGTTCCTCTCCTAAAAAGGACAGTTAAATACCACCAAAAGGACAGCTAAGACCTCCTAAAGCTCCTGTCAAAACAGCAAACGCGTCTGTGCGAGGGCTGCTCCAGCCAAAGCACCAAACGTGCCTCTTGCCTTCCCCTGGCTCAGCCGCTCTGTTTGCATTTCTCCTCCTCCCCCTCAGCTTTAATCCAGGCTTGCAAAGACTCGGCCTGCCCCAGCCATGGGGTGATGGGGGGGGGGCTCTGCCCTGGACCACCCCCAGCCCGCTCTCCTTCCCCCCCAGACCATGGCTGTGCCTCTGGGGCTGCTGCTGGCCCTGCTGGGCTGCAGCGCGGCGCTGGACCTTGCCCTGGAGGAGGCGTGGGAAGGCTGGAAGAGCCTCTACGCCAAGGAGTACACCAGGGTAGGTCCGCACGGGGCCAGCTCCTCTGCTCCTCAAGCCTTGGAGCACGTGCTGGGGCCAGCTCCAGAGGGGTCTGCACCCAACGTGTCCCCTCTGGTGCTCCTGGGGGGGCTGTTCCTGACCCCGGGCTGCTCTGCCCCTCGGCAGGAGGCTGAGGCTGTCCGTAGAGAGGTTTGGGAGAAGAACCTGCGGCGCATCGAGCAGCACAACCACGAGGAGGCCCAGGGGCAGCACACGTTCCGCCTGGCCATGAACCACTACGGGGACATGGTAATTGTGCTCGGCACCTCCTCCGGGGACTGGAGGCCCCTCGAGGCACCCGGGGCTCGAGCCAGGGTCTGGGGACACCCATCCTACCCCGGGGGTGCTGGTGTCCCTGGCATTGGGCCGCTTCTCGGGCTACAGCCCTGCTCACACGCGTGTGCAACCCACAGACGGACGAGGAGTTCAACCAGCTCCTGAACGGCTTCACCCCGGCGCGGCAGGAGGAGCCTCCGCTGCTCTTCCAGGCATCGCCAGCTCTGAAGACGCCGGCAGAGGTGGACTGGAGGGCCAAGGGCTACGTGACGCCTGTGAAGAACCAGGTGGGCACGGGGAGGGCAGCAGAAATAGGAGGCTGCATCCTTCAAAGCACCAGAAATCCTCTGGGCAATCCAGAGCACGGCGTCCCCCTCCTCCGTCAGCTTTTTGGGGGATGCTGTGATACCCCCCTCATCTCGCCCAGGGGCACTGCGGGTCGTGCTGGGCGTTCAGCGCCACGGGGGCCCTGGAGGGCCTCGTCTTCAACCGGACGGGGAAGCTGGTGGTGCTGAGCGAACAGAACCTCATCGACTGCTCTCGGAAGCTGGGCAACAACGGCTGCCACGGCGGCTACATGACCCGCGCCTTCCAGTACGTGCATGAGAACGGCGGCTTGAACTCGGAGCACATCTACCCCTACCTGGCCACGGTAAGGGGCGGCAGGCAGGAGGGTGGGGACGCGGGCAGAGCCGTGCCCGTGGGTCCTCAGCCCCGGTGGTCTTCTCTCCCCGTTTTTAGGACACGTCCAGCTGCAGGTACAACCCCCAGGACAGGGCGGCCAACTGCTCCGCCATCTGGCTGGTGGCCGAGGGCAGCGAGGAGGCGCTGGAGCAGGCGGTGGCGACTGTGGGTCCCGTGTCTGTGGCGGTGGATGCCAGTGGGTTCTTCTTCCACTTCTACAAGTCAGGTACCACCTCCGTCCTCACCTGGAGGAGTGGGGAAGGGTAAACCGAGGCAGGGTTACTTTGCTGAGCTCAATAGGGGAATGTCCAAGGGAATAGGATCAGCCACGCTGCTTTTGCCTGGAAATTAAGCCATTGGGGCCAACCCCCGGCTCACCCCATTTCTGCTCTTCCCAGGTATCTTCAGCAGCATGTTTTGCAGCCACCAGGTGAACCACGGGATGCTGGCCGTGGGCTATGGCACCAGCCAGGAGGGCGGGAAGAACGTGAGCTACTGGATCCTAAAGAACAGGTAGGGGTGGAGGTGCTCCCATACCCCCTGCCCCTCTCACCCCCTGGGCATGGCCCGTCCTCCCCTCCTGCTGGGGCTCCTCTGTGAGCTCAGAGCCAGGCAGGGGGGGGACACAACAGGACTGTCCCCATCCCACGGGACTCTCCTGTGCTCCTGTCCTCTCTCTCTGCTTGCCCTCCCTCGACAGGGCCAGTTTTCCCCGCGTGGGAACGCAGATGTGCTCATTCTTTGTCTCTTCCTGCAGCTGGTCGGAGGTGTGGGGCGAGCAGGGCTACATCCGCCTGCTGAAGGGCGCCAACAACCACTGCGGGGTGGCCAGCCAGGCCAGCTTTCCTCTGCTCTGAGCCTCCTGGGCCGGAGCACAGGGCAGAAGGCAGCCGTCGCCACACGTCCCTGTCCCGCCTGGCTGCAGGGACAGAACCGGGTCCTTCGTGAAGGGGTTTTTGTTTGTACGTGGGGAGAAGCAATTAAAAGTGGCTCGGCTGATCACTCTGTTGTCTGCAAAAGGGGGCAGGTGTGCTTTAGCTGCCTCAGCACGGCTGGTGCAGCTGGTACTTTTCTTTCCCTGCTGGGAAAGCCAAAGCTCCTTTCTGCTCGGTGTGAGGAGCTTTCTCTGCCTTGTTCCCTTCCCGGTGCCCCTTTTCCTTCCACCGAACTCCCAAACACCACAGCCAGGACTCGATCTTCTGACTGTGCCTCCACTTCTGCTTGACCCCTACAAACCCAGCTCTTAAAAACAGGTCTTTACTGAAGCAAACCTACATGACGAGGCAGAAAACGAACCTCCCTCATGCTGCTGCTTATTGCCAACCCCTTGGTTCCCAACGCGGGGCTTTGTTGCCTCAGGAGGGTGACGGGTGCCAGGTTGGGCTGAGGGGGTCCCACAGCTGCCCTAAACCCCCCAGGGCCACAGCCTGGGGTCCATGGGGGCACTGTGAGGTGGCCACTGTCCCCTTGTCCCCTACCCAATGCCTCCACGTCCCCTCCATGTCCCCTTGTCCCCACAATCCCTTCCCCATTCCCCCCTCCCCCCCTCAGCCCTGCCCACACCCAAGATGGCCGCCGCGGCGTCGGCCGAGCGCCAAGAGCCCGCCTTGAGCCCTCCCGGCCGCCGTAGCGCGGGCTTCCTGGCCAAGATGGCGGCGCCCAGCGGGAGGAGCGGCCGGGGGCTGTGGGGAGCGGTGGTGGCCGCCGCCGCCCTGCTGTGGCTGGGGGCCCGGGCCGCCGAGGGCCCGAGCGCCGCCGAATTCGACGTGAGGCCCGGCGGGGAGGTGCACTCCTTCTCCCGGAGCCTGGTGAGGGCCGGGGAGAGGAGAGGGTACGCGCCTCGCCCCGATTGGCGGGGGCGCACGTCGCTCTTCCGACCCCGCGCGGGGATTGGTTGACAGCGAGGGGAGGCGGGATGAGGGTGGTGAAGGGGGGGGTCCGGGCTGGTTGCTATGGGAGCGGCTGGGGGGGGGGCGGCCCATAAAGGGGGGCGCTGGGGAATTGGGGGGGGTCCCCGGCCCATGGGGGGGGGCTCTGGGGAATTGGGGGGCTCTGCAGAGGCTGGGGGGGCCTCAGGAGGAAGGGAGCCCCCCCGGGAATGGGGACCCCAAAGGAGAAGGGGGGGCCCCAGGGAGGGTCCCCAAGGAAAATGGGTGCCGGGGGGGGGGCGGGAGGCGCCCCGGGAAGGTGTCCCTCGAGAAGGGGGGGCCTGAGGTAAGGGGCTTCCAACGGGAGGAGGTGTCCCCAGGGAAGGCAGGGGGTGGTGAGGGGAAGGGGGTGGCCAGGAAGGGGGGGTCCCAGGGGAAAGAGGCTTGCCAAGGGGACGGGGCTCTGTGGGGAAGGGGGGGCAGGTCCCAGGGCCCCCCCTGAGCTGTAAGTCCCCACAGCAACACCGCGGGGTCCTGCTGGTACCCCACAGGACACCCCACAGCTCACCCCACAGGATAAGGGCCTTGCAGCCCCAACCAGCACCCCAGCCACACGGCCGAGGGGTGCTCCTCCTTGTGTCACCCCCACCACATGCTCTCAGGCGTTCCCAGATCTCGTGGCGTGGCTGAGAATTTGCCTGTGCTGAGCAAACTGTTGCTCACACAGAGCGTCCCGCTCTAACAAGGCTGCTGGTCTGCTCTTTTCGCAGGGAGGTTACACCTGCACCTTCACGTACTCTGCTCAGGGAGGAACGAACGAGGTGAGTCAGGAAAGCCTTCAAATGGTTCCCTTACCCTTAGGCCCTTTGGCTGCACAGAATAAAAAAAAACATTCAGGATATCTGTGTTGACACCGGTGGTGACTGGGAAGGATGTATATGCCCCAGAGATAAAAGGCTGCTATTCTGCCCCGAGCCTCCTTTGGTCAGTCATCGTCCTGTTCCCTAAGTTTAATTCGTGGCCTGGACAAGAAACTGCTTTTTTTCCGGAAAGGAAGTGTTTTCCTTTACAATCAGCTGATTCTAGGGCCCAGGAGCTGTGAGGGAGGCTGGCTGCAGCATTTCCAACGCTGCACGTTTGCAAAAGTAGCTCTGTTGGATTCGCTTCTTGAACAGAAGCGACCTTCGTGCCCCCGTGGTGTGGTTCCAAGGCCGGGGCATTTGCAAGGTTTAAGGTCGTGTGCCTTCCCCGGGGAACGGAGAGTGACAATTTCACGCCCCAGTCGGTAGGAAGGGCCTTGTAGGAGTAAATCTCGTGTTCTCTAGGAGGCTTGAAGGTTTTTGTGGCTCGTGCTGCTGTTGCAATAAGTGCAGTACAGACAGACACAGTTTGTACTTCCTTATCTGCAAGTCCTCTGAATAAAAGCGGGTCTGTTTATTTTAGTGTAAAAGGGAAATGAAACTTTAACTCTTTTCAGTAATGGTACTAATGGAGCTGTGGAGAGCAGAGGGTGACCACGCCTCGTGCCTTGCGAAATACAGAATAAAGGGAGCCAACAGCAATTGTCCTGAAACCGGGTTATTTTATAGTGGTTGACGCTTGTCGTGCCTGCAGCTGGGAGGCAGGGGGTGAGTGGGAAGTGGGAGGCTCTTATTTGCATTAACTGTGGAGGCCTTTCCCCTCTGCAGCAATGGCAGATGATCATTGGAGTCAGCGAAGACGACCTGCTCTTCTCCTGCTCTGTCTGGAGGTGCGTTGTTTAACCCGAAAGGCTCTGAGGCAAAAGGAACAGCAAGCCAGGTGGGATCGGGGCTGGGCAGCTCTGGCTTTCCTCTCCCACGAGGTGCTGTGACTCCAGGTGTGCTCTCGAGCCCGGTGCTGGTTTCTAAGTGCTGTTCTCCCCCCCCTGTCATCCCGCTACACTAGGTGGAGCTACGAGAGAGCCAGAGGTGGCTGTGGAGGGAGGGAGCCCCGAGTCCTGCTGCTCTTATACACCTCCACCCTCTCTGCCAGCAGCAGGGACTAGAAGAAGCTGCCTGACTTGCTCCTTCACTAGGAAATCAGAGCAAGATGGTCCCTAATGCTTGTGTCCTGGAGAGCTGAGAGCCAGCGTTCGCCCTTGTGCCTGAACTTCCCTGTGCTCTCACCTCCTGCGTAGCCTTTTCGTGTTCTTTATGTCAAAGACTCTGCTCTCGTTTCAGGCCCCAAGGGAAGTCTTATCTCTTCTTCACCCAGTTTAAAGCTGAAGTGAGAGGAGCCAAGATAGAGCACGCCATGGCTTATGTAAGTCCCATCTGATCACGTGGAAGTAGGCATATGGGAGGCTGCTATGCAACATGAATTGGACATTGAAAACATTTATTAGGCATCTGTCCAGTAAAACATACGCCACCACACCCTTAATTAGAGAGTGGTGGCAGTCAGGAGGGCGTCCTCAGAAAGGAGTTCCTGCACCATGTTATTTCTGCTCCCTCTGTGCCATTGGTTAGCTGCTGGCTTTGCTGGTGTCACTGGCTCCAGAAGACACCATCCTGCCCAGGTGCAAAGGCAAGGGGAGTCTTGGTTTAATCTCAACAAATTCATTCTTCCATTTCCTAGCCTAGAGCGATGCAGCTTTCAGTCACCTGAAGGGCACAAGTCTGTAGTTTAAAGGAAATGGAAACATAGCCAGGGATTTTCCTTCAAATTTCCTTTGCAGATTTAATTCTTTCACTCCACGTTATTAAAACACGAGCTTGTTGTCTTTCGAAACGTGCTGTTTGTTTGCCTTAAATACAGAAGCTTCTTGGATTGCCTCAGTTGCCTAAAACTTCTTCCTTCCCGTTTTAGTCTCAAGCTGCAGTGGGTGGACAAAGCGACGTCCCTTTAAAGCAGGAAGAGTTTGAAATCACTGAAACAACAGGTCTGTGATCAAGAGAACCATGTGGGAAAGGGCCTGGTGTGGGAGACAAGCCTGGCTGACTACCAGGAGACGAGTGTTTAAGCTTAAAGCAGATAGGTGACAATATAGAGGCAGACAGTGCACATTGTGGAGTCGGGAGTGTAGTGCTCTTAATCCACAGTTGGCAGCGAGATTTTGCAGGTCCTACTCCAGTGTAAATGCTAATTAGCATGGGGGAAGAATGGGTTTATCACAACGTGCTTGTACTGTGCATAGAAGGAAGTGCAATGCCCGACTTGCTGGCTTTATCGTCCTGGAAGGGAACCAGCAGGGCTGTTTTGTTCGTGCCTTACCATCTGTTTATCCTCTGCTTGTTTTCTCTCTTTCTAGTGTCTCACAGGGAAGGCAAGTTCCGTTTTGAACTGTCGAAACTCATGATCGTAGCAAAAACACCCCGTGATGAGCTGTGACCCCACGGACACTGTTGGGCAGGGCGTTTTGGCCGGAAGACTGTGGCAGATAACGGGGGTTACTTGTTACTGGCGGGTTTTTCGGTCGGCCAAACCTTTCGTGTTTTCCATATTGAAACGTGCTAGGGTCCAACACAAGTGGGACTTGGAGGTGTTAAGACAGATGCATTCTGTCTTGTGTCAGAGTAACAATGTGCTTTGCAGCTGGAAACCTCCTCTGAGACTCCTGATCTGCAGCCAGCCGTTCTGTTGCCCGCTTTCTGCTTCACTGATCTGCTGAATATGGTAAAGCTCCCCTCTAACAGGGCTCCTTATCTTCCTTGCTAGGAAGAGCAATGCAGAAAGATAAGCAGCTGGATTTAAGCAAGGTTTGCTAAAGGAAAGTTGTTAACTCTGGAGTCTCTGGAGGGTGGTGACAGGATTTCTTTCTCTGCCAGCATTGCAGGAGAAACAAATTAAATTGGGTAGGAGGGGGAAGGAAGGGATAGGGTTGGCCAAAGCTATCTGACTCCTTGTTGAGTGCAGCTATTGAAGACCGTCGCTGGCTTTGCTGGAGAGGATATTCTGTTCCTGCCTTAGCGCTGATTGCAGGTTGGGATAAGTTGGCATGGGGAAGGCAAAGCTTCTTATTCTGACACAACCCAGGAATCAATCCAAGCAACACTTCCATGTCTCAGTACAACTGCAGGACTATTTTATACGTACAGAAGCAAATTTTTTTTTTCTTATCTAGAGTAATAACAGTGAGGGGATGTGGAATTCCTTTCCTGTGTAAATAAACAAATAAATAAAGCATCGTGCTCTTGCCTGGGCTTGCTGTGGTCTGTGATTCCTGCCCTCTCTAGCTGGATGTCCAGCGAGTGGCGTGACCTTCGGCGTTTGCTTGGCCAGGAGGAGCTGAGGTGTCACACAGGAGGCTGGAGGCTGCAGAGGGTTTATGGGGCCCACCCGAGAGACAGACATCCCAGCAGCAGCACGCAGAACCTGTAAGTTTATGTAACCCAGTGCTGTCATGAAGGGTGCTTTGCCCAGAGGTGATGCCTCGTGATGGCTGTGGTCACTGGGAGCTGCTTTTCCCATTTTGGGAGGAGTTCCCTGGTCTTTGGCAGTCTGGGGGTGCCTTGCACTGGGGATTTTACAGCTGCTGTTTTCCAGGCTGTCCCTGGATGCTTCCTTTGTGTGTGAAGGAAACCTGGTGCCGGTGCCAAGCCCTTGGTGGGTTAAGCACGGGCCTGGCTGCTGCACTGGGGTGTAAGAAACACCGAGGACAAAGAAAAATGCCGTGTGTCAGGAGATTCATCTGCGCAGAGATGTTTCTTGCAATTAAGGAGCATCGTGCAGCTGGTGCTGACATGCACCTCGAGAACAGAAGAGCAAAGCATTTCTGGCTGTCAGCACAGCAGCCGCCACGGCAGCATCCATCAGCCCCGTTCCGCTTTGTGTGTTCTCTGCATCTGCCAATACTCCACCGAGCAGCAACGAGCTGTTTCCAGCTCCGGCTGCTCCTCAGCACATACCTGACAGCTGCAGAAAGCCCAGCAGGGACAGGAACGTCTGTTCTCAGATGTCGCACACCAAAACCGACTTCTCCCTGCCCTCTCCAAGGGGCCAACAGCTTTGTGAACCTTGGCTGCGTTCTCCGTGCGCACCTGTGAACGTGCCTACCCCGCGTCCCGAGCTGCCCTGTGCAATTAAATTAGGTGTGATATTTGGAGCCATGCCAATGAAATGGCAGAGATTGGGGGGTTTATTTCTTTTTTAATCTTTAAAGCTGAAACTTATCAGCGTCTCAAACCAGCAGTGGAAAGGGAGTGGTGAACGTGAGCGGCTGGGCTGCTCTCCGCTTGGCATCTGCGAGCAGTCGGCAATCGCCTGTGCCTGGAGACATCCCATGGAACAGGAGGCACAAGAAGGTCAGGAAGATAAGGTCGGCTGAGATTGTGCAGCGTCTTGTATGCTAAAAGGGCAATTTTCAATGCTCAAAGCAAAGATCAGAGTGTGGGAAATAGGCCACTGCCGGCGCATCCACGCTCTGAGCGCACAACACGCCGTAACTCCGTAAGGTCACCCCTTGCCTTTTGTTCCCAGGGTTGTGCTTTTTTAGCTCCTGCTGTGTGGCACGGGGACAGAGGGAAGGCTCATGCAGGGGACGCAGGCACGCCCGGGGGGCCCCAGCCCTTTGCTACTGGTCTGCACTGGGATTTCGCAACGTTTCTTCTGCGCTGCTTCAGTGCCGGCTGCGCAACGCTGCTGTGCCAGGGAGCAGGGGCAGGCAGCGGTTCAAGGCAGGGGTGGGAGGATCTTTGTTCTCATGCCAGGGGGAAAGGAGAGCAAAAGCCTCCGGCACAGAGAGCAATCCTTATTTAAAGGACAAAGCCGCCCACAGCGCTCATTTTGTGACTGCTGCCCGCCTTCGTACCAACCACATGGAGCAACCAAGCCAAACAGGTGAGTTTATTTAAATAACTCATCAGGGCTACAGAGTTTGCTAAAAAATAACAACCATAACTCACTCAGGGACATGTAAAACGTGAAATTCTTGGGACAGCTTTGCACAATTACTGAGGAAGGCATCTAAGCAATCACAGTGACACTGTCCACAGGAAGGCGATTCCAGCTGAGTTTTGGATGAACAGATGTGCCTGGGATGAGAAGGTCCCTGCAAGTCACTTGGGTGACCTGTGCAGCCCCGGGGGACAGCACAAGGGGGATCCTTCTGCTTGCCAGGACCTGTCTTTAGGAGGCCAAAGCCCCTTCCAGCCTGCAAGGCACAGAGGCGCCTTCCTGTGCCGGGCAGCACAAGCCCAGGGCATGGTTTGCCCCCCCGTATTGTGGAGCTGCTCAAACCCTGCTGAAATACAGCCACGCAGCTCCGAAACCCTCTGGTAAGAGGGTATCACAACCGTTCCTCCGAGCAGCTGCCCACCCGCTCAGATTCATCTTACAGGTGTTATGCACCACGAGTCTTTGGTTTGTTTGTTGTTTTTTTCCATAGGAGGATTACAATCAAGTTCAGTGTGGAGAGTCCAGTTCCAGCCAGTTCCTTGGACTCTGCGCTAAGAGCACTTGGTGGGCAAAGGAAAAAAAAAAAAAATGTACATCAGGAGCCCGGGGAGGCCAGAAGCCCAGGATCTCCTGCAAAGGACTCAGCCCAGCGCAGGGAGGTTTGCAGATCCTGGGCACGGGTTAGACAAAATCAAGAGGTTGAGTCTTTTACATTAATGAGGAGAAAATGGGAGAGTTAGCACTAGAGAGAGAAGGACAGGAAGCCTGGTAATCACCAAAATACGTCCCAGCCTCGGTCTCACAGGTAACAGGATGCAGAGTCCAGCAGCGGCTGCCAACAGCCCCGCGCGGCCACTTTTATCTCGTCCTCCCCTTTCATATGCTGTCCTCCTCCAGCATCTTGTTCACGCCTTCGCAAATCCTCTTCAGGTGGGTGCGGTAGGGCTCGGCCGGCCCGTAGAGAGCCGAGAGGAACTCGTAGTCCGCAAAGTGATTGAAGACGTGGTTGATGCGGGAGTGTGACTTGGCCGTCAGGTGGCTGTTGACAGCCTGGTGCAGCAGGTCCCGGCACTCGGTGAGCACACCCGACATGACCCTGCGGTCGAAGGTGAAGTCTATCTGGTGGAAGCTGACGGCTGTCATGGCCAAGGTATGCACCTTCTTGCGGAAGCGCTCCATCACCAGCAGCTCCTCGGGGCTGAACTGCCCGTTGCGGTACAGCACGCCCAGCTTCATCACGATCTTGATGAGGTTTTTGATGATCTTCTGGGCCTCTTTGCGGTTGTGGGTGTACTCCTTGGTGGCCCGGTAGAGCTCATCCAAGATCTCGCTGCTCGTGTCGTCGATGAAGACATTGGCCACAGTCTTGGAAGCCATTTTGCTCAAGAGCTTCTTCTGGGCCTGCAGGGCCAAGCTCTTGGTGCTGAAGGTGTCCATCTCTGTAGGGAAAAAGAGGCACATGCAGTTCAGCCCATGCCCTGGAACAGTCCCTGTTACCTCTCCTTCCCACACAGCCTCCTAGGAGGACAAAGAGCATCTTAGACAAGACCAAGAGTGGTTCCCAGTCAGGAAGCCCCTGGGTGCTAGGGCAGAGAAGAGCCGAGCCCACACGCCAGATTTTGGTCATGGGGTGTCTCACAGGGCACTCCTGGCTTTCTTTCCCCCAAAATGTGGGACCAAACCACAGCACGCTGAGCCAGACAGCATGCGATGCCATCAAAGACAGCACCAGAGGTGACAGCGGGGTCCCTACCTGCGCGCGGCCCACGAGCCCTGCAACCTCCTGTGATCGGCACCGCGCTGCTACCTCCACAGGAAGGGCTCTTGCCCCATCATTTGAACGCTTCTTCCTTAAAACCTGACTCACTTCCTGCAGGGTGAGCTGGGGACGACCCAGGTGGCGGCTGAGTCACCACCGCAGCCGTGTGCTCACGTACGACCCAGCTCCTCCACGCAAGCACCCACCGCCGCACCGGGCCGCGGCAAAATATTGAAAGAAATACTGTTCCTTGTCTCTGCCTGCCTGCTAGGACCACATATTCGGAGCCCAGGCTGGTTCTGCCACTGGTTTCCCACTCTGCTCTGTGCTGGTGCGGCCTCACCTCAAGCACTGTGTGCAGTGCTGGGCACCATGGTACAAAAAGGATGTGAAACTGCTGGAGAGCGTACAGAAAAGGGCAACAAGATGGTGAAGGGCCTAGAGGTGAAGGTGTATGAGGTGTGTCTGAGGGCACTGGGCCTGTTCAGCCTGGAAAAAAGGAGACTGAGGGGAGACCTCATCACAGACAAAGCTTTCTCATGAGGGGAGTGGAGGGGCAGGCACTGATCTATTCTCTGTAAAAACCATTGATAGGTCCCGAGGGAATGGGGTCAAGCTGCGACAGGGGAGGTTTAGGCTGGACATCAGGAAGAGGTTCTTCATTGAGAGGGTGGTCGCACACTGGGACAGGCTCCCCAGGGATGTAGTCACGGCACCAAGCCTGTCAGAGTTTAAGAAGCGTTTGGGCTGTGCACTTAGTATATGGTCTGAATTTTTGGTGCCTGGAGTTGGACTCAATGATCCTTGTGGTTCCCTTCCAACTCAGGATATTGCGATTCTGTGATTCTATCACCAGCTCTACTCCCTCTGCATGCATCTGGTGAAAGCAGCGGTCCCCAGGGCTGGTGCGGGGCTGTCCTGGAGGTGAATAATGGGAGGCCTCCCCCCTGCTCACCCCCAGCCCAACGCCCAGCACCTCGGCGGGCCCCACTTCGTCAAATCAATCTGCTCGGGCAGATTATGGCTGTGAGAGCTGCCGTGAGTGAATAAAGTGCCACCGGCCCCAGAGATGCGTCTTGCCCTGGGAAATCGCCGCGCTACAAATCCCAGCGAGGTGAGAACAGCTTGATAAGAGCCGCTCCGCGCTGCGCTGGATGGGCAGAGAGGCAGGTTGCTTATGCAAGTGTCTGCACGTGGCGCGGTCAGCCTGGCAAAAGGAGAGCAGGGAAGGGATGGGAGCGCTCTATAAATACATCACCAGGGAGGGAGGAGAGCTGTTTAAGCTAAAGGACGCTGCTGGAGTGAGGACGGATGGGGATAGATTGGCCGTGAATATGCTCAGGCTGGAGATGAGAGCAGGGTTTTTCTCCTCAAAGCAGCAGAGCCTGCGGCAGTCACCGAGAGGAGCGAGGGGATTGGAAAACATTGCAGGCAGGAGCAGCTCCTGCTGGCACGGAGCACACGTAGGGTGCTTGGGAGCCAAGCCTGGCTCCCTGCAGGGTTTGGATAACCACGGCAGCGCTGTCCTGGCAGCCCTGCAGTGGCCGAGGCTCTGTCTCGCTGTGAAGAAGAGCACGAGGAGCACGAGGCACAGCCCTCACCTGGCCCTGCTGGCTCAGGGAGATGGGGATGGGGTTACCCTGCCTGTCAGGTGTGGGTTCAGCCTTAACGGCAGGTGGCTGGGTAAGGGGTGGCCGGGCAATGGGGGCAGCGAGCTCATCCCCAGCTTCCCGGGCATCTTCCAGCTGCCAGCTCTCCGCCCCTGCACACAGCCCGAGGTTGGGAGGGCAACCGAGGCTGTGCGAGGATGCGAATTAAGTGAGTGGTAACGGAGCCATCGCGAACGGCACCGTGCAAGATACCGCATGTGGCGTTATTTACAGCCCTGAGGAAAAACACAGAGGTTTGTAAGCATTTCTTCCAATGCGAAAACATTGATTTTTGCCAGCGTGAGCTTTGAACTGAGACTCTCGCACTTAATAAGACAGAAATGACAAAGCAGAGGCTGCTTTCGCAGAGCCGCAGGCGGCTCCCAGGCGGGCTGGGCTCATTTAACGCCATCGGCCCCGTGCACCAAATGCTGGCGGAGCCGAGCCCAGAGCAATGGGCAGAGGCAGCGCAGCCCCATGGCTCGCCCCTAGCCCTTTCCCTGGCCATGACGCCCACCGGATCGAGGGCTTTGCAGCTGCGTTTGTGCCCTGGATCCTCCCGGCTCCATGGCAGCGTCCGGCCGCGTGCCTGTGCTGCGCGATGCCCTGGGAGCGGTGCCCGTATAAATAGAAATTCCCACGCCTGAGCTCTTTGTTGGGCAACCGCAGCCAGAAAGCAAGTGCAAACTCCACCCACGGAGCCCTTAAAAAATAGGAAGCACCAGCTTCTCCAAGCTGCCCTGCGTGCCCGCAGCTCCCAATTAGCAACCACAAGCACAGGCTCTGCCGGCACTGCTGGCGCTCAGCAACGCCTCGCTGCCGCACAGCCCTACCCTGCCAGCACCGGGGCGTGCTGGGCTGGCAAGAATCGGTCCTGGGGGGGAAACTGAGGCACAAATGGGTGCTGGAGGGTGCTCTCCTGGATCCCAAAGATGCACTCTGCTCCCTCTCTAGCCCCGGTGGCTGTTGTGCAGCGTGCTCGCCCCGGACGCGTGCTACAAACCCAGGAGCGTCCACCCTCGCCTCGCGGGGCTTTTGCTGCTGCTCGGCCCCGTGCCAGCACCCAGCACCCTCCTCTTCCCCCAGGGACCTGCTGCTGCTCAACACCGAATGGGAGATTTCACAGGAACGAGACGTTTTCCTGCCGGGAAGGGCCTGCAGCCCCTCCTGGCCCCATTGTTCGCAGAGGGGCTGTCGCCACTATCAGAGCACGGAAGAGGCTGCCTTGCCCCAAAGAGCAGGCTCGAGACCGAAATAAACCACCAGATTTCCTTCCTGTTGCTGAAGTCTCCAGCCTCGCTCGGGGCTTGTTTTTTTTCCTTCTTCTTTTTAATGAAAACGCCCTTGAAAACCAGCAGCTTCCCCCGAAAGAGCAGCACTGAGCCCCGTCTGCTCCGGAAGAGCGTGGTGCGGCACGGCTCTGCCGCGGCGCCGAATGGTGGCTTCACGCACAGCCACGGCCGTGTCTTTGTGGGTTTTTTCCACCACTTTTGCAGGATTCTGGATCCTACCAAGAAAAGCAGAGCTCCCGGGGAGGCTTTGCAGCCCCGAGCGGGATCGGGGGGCTTGGCTCACACCGTGGGGCTCAGCTGAAGGCTGCAACATCCGTGCTTGGTTCCCCGCCCGGACATCCTGCGCGAGCTGCGGAGGTGATGCTCTGGCACGCCCCGAGGCGTTGCGACACGCTCCTCTGGGGCCGAGCACGTGCCGAGGCCAGGGCACAGGCTCCCTGCTGCAGCCTGGGGCTTTGGCCGAGCACCACAAAGGCCACGGCAGCAACAGGACCGAACACAGCGGGCAGCCTCACCCTGCCCGTTCGCAGCCTCCTGCTCGCAGCCACCCTGCACGTGGCCAGGAGCGGGGCGGCCACGTCCCCTCCCCGCCACCCCCAGCGCAGCCAAATCTGTCCCCGGGTGCCCAGGACGGGGACAGGCAGCTCCGATCCCCAACTCCCCACTGCATGCAGAAGCCTAAACCCCCTGCACGCCGGTGTAAAGCAGGATGAGCCCCACAGGTACCCACAGCACCTCTGCTCTTGCTTACCTGGTGTAAGCAAGAGCAGAGCTCAGCCCCTCATTAAGCAGCATCAATTAAAGATCCCGGGGACACAAATCCCTGTCCAGCACCAGCACCCCGGGCTCGCAGCGCCAGCGCACGGCATCGCCGTGGGCACTTGGAGCCAGTGCCTCCATTGCCTCCCCTCCAGAGGAGCAGGGGCTTGGGGAGGGGGGGAATTTGCTGCTGCCCCCATCCAGTGCTTGCACCCTGCTGGTCCCGGTTCCCCCCCCGGTGCCCGCGAGCCTCCAGGCCCCAATTACCAGGTCTCTGTCGGCGTTGCTTTGCGCGCCGCTGCTCCTCACCCCGGCAGCCCCCGCGAGCGCACAGCCAGCTCCCCTGGCAGCGGGATGAATATTTCATGCAGGAACACAAAAGCACTTCCATAATTTATGGGTCAGCGTGGAGCGAGCATGCAGCAATGAGGGGAAGGGCTCGAGCCGCGAGCAGAGGCACCTCCACCTCCTCGTCGAGGCCGTGCCTCGTGCGAGCCCCCGCGCTCCCGCTCCCTGTCCCCGTCTCGCCCCGCTTCACCTCTCGCCCTCACAAGTTCCCTCCAACAACCAGTCCCCAGCTCCGAGGGCACCCGGAGTGGCTCCAATCCCCAGCTAACGCCAAAAGCAAATGTTTAAAGGGTGCGATCTCCCCGCTCTCCCCTCCACCACGTGTAAATCCTCCACACCTCTGCTTGCACCCCGGCACCACCACCTCCCCGGGCCCTCAGAGCCCGGCTTGAGCCCATGATCAGAGGCTGGAGACGCTCTCCCTCTCCTCCCCTCTCCATCCCCTGGCTCTCCCTGCCTGGATCAGTTTCCCACACCAGCTCTCCAAGCGTCCGACCAACATTAATTAATTAAACCTTGCTGCTGGATTACAGCAGGGACGAAGCTACTGCATGGCACAGGGCTGTAACTGGAGACCCCAACAGCAGCAGCCAGCCCGACCCCACAGCTCCCAGCCTCCCCGAGGCCCCGTTTTTAGCAGTGTTTGGGTAGCAGAGGAGGGAGCCGGCAGTTTTTTCCAACAGCTCCTTGTTGTGCGTGCCCATGGGGACACACAGCACCACTCGCCGCCCTCCCCACTGCCCCAGCCGGCTGCGGGGGACGAGCAGGGTCCGGCACGTGTGTGCACAACAGGGTGAGGCCCGGGAGGAAGCAACCGAGCAAACACCTTGCCTGAGGAAAGCCTCATTTCTTGGCAGCGGGAGCAGGAACCGTGGCACAGGTCTCTCCTTGCAGCTGGCTGGGAGCCCGGCACGGGGGACGCTGCGGGGCCAAGCCCCGAGCCCCGGTGCCGCTGTGCCCAGCTCCTGCCCGGTGCTGGGTGGTCGGGTCCCACCCCGCCGTGTGCTGGGATCGGCCAAGGGGCACTGCAGAGTGCTCAGCCGTGTCCCCCCCCCTTGTCCCCATCAGCTCCGGGCCGTGCAGAGGGAGGGGGACACTGCCACACAGGCTCCACGAGGCTCCCCCCTGCCCGGCAGCTCCTTCCCCCGGTGCCCGTGCCAGGGTTGCGTGCGTGCACCGGGAGAGCACGAGCCCGGCAATTTGGCAGCAGCAAAAAAGGGGAAGTAATTATCCCTTGAAAAAAAGGGCCCTTGAGGATTTTCAAGGTTTTATAACCAGAAACCCCCCCAGGAGTGAGGGAGGACCTTTGCCACCCTCGCAACGCGGCGCTCCCCACGTGCCCGAGGACTTTGGGGGCGGTTTTGGGGCTCTTTGGGCTCAGCACTGGGATGACTGGGGGGGAACGGGAGCAAGCAGGGGGCCTCGGCAGCTCCTTGCACACCCCCAGCACCGCTCAGCCCTGCTCCGTCCTGGCGGCCCCACCAGCCCCTGGCTGCAGCCCATCGGCAGCGGCAAGCAGCCAAGGGCACAGCGGGGAGGGGGGGGGGAACCAGAAACCACCCGAAATAGCCAGTGGGGTTTCTCCTCCATAACAAACCCGGCATCCTCCATAACAAAACCAGCCTGCCGGGGCTGGGAAACATCCGACTTGGCCCCAAAAATCGCAGGCGGATCTGAAGCAGCGCCTGGGAAGCTCGATTTTCCCCGGCAGCTCCGACGTGTCTGTGCAAGGCCGAGGGGCTCCGGGTGCCAACCCCAACCCCGAGCGTGGGAGCAGAGCCCCCGGCAGCGCTTCCTTACCGGGGTCCCGCTGCGGGAACGGCCGGGGGCACCCCCTGCACCGTGCCCGGGGAGGCCGAGGGGCGCGCAGGCTGCACGTGGGGAGGAAGAGGAGGAGGAACACGGGGAGGGGGTTATTTTGGAGCATCTGTCTCGCCTTCTATTTCCTCCTTCCCTTATCGGGCGGCGATCAGCCGCTCTCTCCCGCGGCAACTTCCTTTCTCCTTCGCTCGCAGGAGGCTCAGGAGGCTGATGGGGAAGTGGAAACGGGGGCTGTCTGTCCGTCCCGTGCCGGGGGGGGGCCGGCGGAGAGGCACCTCTCACCCCTCCTGCACGGGATCTGCGCCTCCGGGAGAGCGTGGCAAGGACAAAGCAGCAAGATTGGAGCTGAATCCTCCGGGACGGTTCCCATCCCCGCTGCCTCCCTCCAGCCACGCCGCACTTTGTGCCGGGAAGAAATCTTTTACGGTTCCAGGCCTTCCCCTAAAATCACCCCATTTACTCCGGTAAAACTTTGGCTGCGGAGGCCGGGGAAGCCAAATCTGACCCCTGATCCACGGAGCTCCTCCAGGCACGATTCCCCCCCCCCGGCCGAAGGGATTCATCCCTCGGGGGTCGGAGAAATTTCGGTCCTTGGGAGCTTGACGCCCACGAGGGCGCGCGCGGCAGTGCCGCCAAGCCAGCCACGTGCGCCGGGTGCCCCGCGGTGGGGCTGGCCTCGAGGCGGCGTTTCGGGAGCCGGGGAGGGGTGGGGGGGGGGGGGTTGGGGGGGCCCCGTTTCCCCGGTGCCGGTTTCCCGTGGCGGGTCGGTTAGGCGTGGTGCACACAAACACATCCTGTTGTCGCCGAAACCCCAAACTCTCCCCACCCTCTGCCAGGCGGAAAGGAGGCGAGGCAGGGACCCAAAGCGGCGTGCTCCCCGCTTTGTGACCCCCCCCACCACGGGGAGCCCCTCTCCTTTTTGCCCGTTTTCCCCGTTTTTCACCTGGGAAACTGAGGCACGGCCAGAAGCGGGACCGAGGAGTCGGGATCCCCGTGCGCCTCCCTGAACCCAGTCCCGTTGGGGACCCCCAGCCCCAAACGGTGCCGTCCCCCCCCCCGGAGCCCCCATCCCCATGCCCCTGCCCGCACCCAGCCCCCCGGTACCCCCCAGCTCCCCGGGGGGACCCCGAGCCCTACCCCAAAGGCTTTGGGTGCTGGACCCCCCCCGCACCCCCCAGCACCCCCGCACCTTTCCGGGGGGGTTTCCTCACCGGGAGGGGACGGAGCCTTTACCGGAGCCACCGTTTACCGATGGGGGGGGGTGCACAAAGCCTGGAGGGGGGGGGCTCCCCGGTTACACCCCCCAAATTTACGGTACCGGGACAGGCAGACGGGACCGGGAACCCCCAACCCCGTTGCTCCCGGGGTGCTGCAGCGGGGCACTCACCTGCCTCGGGGGGGGGGGGGCGCGGAGCAGGGATCGGGACCACCGGGACCACCGGGACCACCGGGACCACCGGGACCACCGGGATCGGGACCACCGGGGCTACCGGGACCGGGGCTACCGGGACCGGGGCTCCTCCGGTGTCAGGGCACGGCCCGGGCGGTTTCGCTTCCCCCGGGGCTTGTCCGTGCCCGGCCGCCGCGGGGTCGGTGCCGGTGCCCCCGGTGCCGCCGTGCCCGGTGGTGCCCCCGGGGCCTCGGAACCGAGCGCGGCGGAGGGGAGGGGGGGGGTGAAAGGGGGGGTGGGGGGGCGGTACCAGCGGGCGGTGTCGGCCAATGGCAGCGCGGGGCTTGCTACGAAGCAGCCAATAGGAGAGCGGCGGGGGAGCCCCGGGGGGAGGGCGCTCGGTGCCCCGAGATCGCCCCGGAGGGACCGGGACCGGGGGGGAGAGGGGAAAGAGGGGAGGGGAGGGGCAACGGGGACGGGAACGGGGAGGGACGGGGAGAGGGGACTGGGGACAGGGACAACAGGACCGGGACAACGGGACCGGGAGAGGAGAAAGGGAACGGGACCGGGAACGGGACCGGGCGGGGGACCGGGGACCGGGGATCGGGGAGGGACGGGGACCGGAGACCAGGGATAAGGACAACGGGACCGGGAACGGAGAAGGGGAACGGGACCAGGACCGGGGAACGGGGACCGGGACCAGGACCGGGATCGGGACCGGGACTGAGAACGGAGAGGAGGAACGGGACCGGGACCGGGGAACGGGGAGGGGGAGCCGGGACCGGGGAAGGGGAACGGTGACGGGACCTGGGAGGGAGAGGGGGACCGGGGACCGTAAAGAGGGACCGGGACCGGGAAGGGGGACAGGGACTGGGACCGGGACCGGCGAAAGGGACTCGAGAGCGGGAGCAGGGAGAGGGAAGCGAACGGGAAGGCGGAACGGGACCGGGACCGAGGAGGGGCAACGGGACCGGGAAGGGGGAACGGGACCGGACCGGGACCAGGACCGGGGAGGGGAAACGGCAACCGGGCAGCGACCCCTCACCACTCCCCCGGAGCCCCGACCGGGACCCCCGCAACCGGACCCCGGGGCCGGCTCCTCCCGCTGCCGCCGCTCCGGTGCCCCCGGTGCCTCTGCCCAGCCCCCCGGCAGCTCCCCCCGGCCCTTCCCGGGGCCCCGTTACGGCCGGGCCGAGCCCCCCCGGTGCTGGTGGGGGTGTCCGGCGGGGCCGTGCCGGTGCCGTTAGCCCGGGGTGCGGCGGGGAGCCGGCCGTGCCCGCGGTCGGTAGGTGGCAGCCGCACGGAGCGGGGCTGGGGCCGCCGGGGGTGGCTCGGTCCCGGTCCCGCTGCCGGTGCCAGTGCCGGGGGCAGCCCCCGCGCCACCCCGCGGAGTCCACCCGAGGTGTGCGGCCCGACGGCAGGGCTGGAGGGGTGTCCCTGCCGGCCCTTCGGCCCCCCCTCACCATCACCTCCATCCCCTCCATCCCTCCGTTCCCTTCATCCCCTCCATCCCCATCCCCTCCATCCCTCCATCCCTTTATCCCCTCCATCTCTTCATCCTCTCCGTCCCCATCCCCTCCGTGCCCATCCCTTCATCCCCTCCACCCCTCTGTCCCCTCTGTCCCTCCGTCCCCTCTGTCCCTCTGTTCCCTTCATCCCCTCTATCCCCTCCATCCCTCCATCCCTTTATCACCTCCATCTCTTCATCCCCTCCATCCCCATCCCCTCCATCTATCCCCATCCATCCATCCATCCATCCATCCATCCATCCATCCATCCATCCATCCATCCATCCATCCATCCATCCATCCCTCCATCCCCCTCTATCCCCTTCCATCCCTTCCCTCCATCCCCATTCATCCCCATCCATCCCCTTCCTCCTTCCCCTCCATCCATCCCCTTCCATTCCCCTCCCTCCATCCCCTTCCTCCCTCCCCACCATCCCTCATCTTCCTCCTCCCGGCCCGGCAGCCAGGAGCCGCTGCACAGGAGCCTAACTCCGAGCGGTGGCATTAAACGGATTAAGGGTGGGATTTTGAGCGGATTAAATCCGGATTAACCGCAGCACTTGAATTGAATCTTGGCTTCACGCAGCGGCTGGGAAGTGAACCACCGCCCTCCACCCCTACCCAAATCCCCCCCCAGCCCCTTTCTGGCCCTGCTGCCCCCAGGGACATCACCCACCACGGGGTCCCGGGACCGGAGCATCCTCCAAATCCCCGGCGCATCTCAGGGGTGGCTCTCCCCACCTCCCCGAGCCCCAAACCATCCCCTCGTGCCGCTATTTCAGAACCAAACAAAACTGAGGGTGGAGACCAGGGCTCTTCCCGGCCACCCCACAGCTTGCAGCAGCGTCCCCGCTGTGTCCGAGGATCCTCTCGCAGCCAAATCTCTCCGCAGCAGCCGCGGCAGCTGTTGCCGCTCTCCTCGACAGTTGCGGCGTCAACCTGCCCGGCATAAATCACCCTCGCGGGCTCATCTGTTCCTCTTGGCCACTCGCCGCGAGCAGCAACAACCCATTAGCTGGGAACAGCACGGCACGGACGGGCTAAGGAGACGGTGACGGATCGTGGAAGGGATGCTGGCAGGGCCGGGGGAGCGCAGGCAGCTTCCCGGCAGCGGGGTGGCTCCCGCGTGGCGCCTGGCCCCATTGCTGCCCCATTGCTGCCCCATCCTCTGTCCCCGCTGCTGGGCACCCCGTTGACCGAGCCCCCACTCCCCTCTCTGCTCAGAGCCCTGGGGACAATCCCCAGTCTTGTTTCCGTCCCCTGGGGCCAGCCCCTGAATCCTTTTGGGGTCCCGGCAGCGGGTGAGGGTGGCGCTTGGCTCAGGGTGGTGCTGGGGGTCTCCTCATCCCCTTTGCCTTCCCTGTTCCCCCCTCCCTGCTGGGTGCCCCCATCCCCAGGCAGGCAGAGTGGCTGCTTTGCTGCTTTCATTGCTGGTCAGTGGGGGATGAGCGCTGGTGCTGCAGGAAAAATAATAATAAAGGGAGGGGGAAGGAACAGCATCTGGGCCAAGCAGGCTGCCCGGCTCTCCTCCGGCTCTCTCCCTTTCTTCCTTTTGTCCTTTCAAAGAAATAAAAAGGTGCCTCGCTCTTCCGCACGCTGAACAATGACGCGGTCCCGGAGGGGGTCGCGCTTCTCTGCCTGCTCTCACGGCTGCTTCCAGCACGCCAGGGGTGGGCACGCGAGCGGCCCCTGCCCCAGCCCCAAGCTGGGCGAGGGAGAGCATCGTGCGGGGCAGGCAGCACCCAAAAAGCTCCCGAGCAGCCTCGTGTCTGCTCAGCGAGAGCACGGGGAGCTGCTGAGCACCTCCTCGGGGAGCAGCATCAGTCCCAGCCCCAGGGGAGGGCATGGAGCCGCTGCCCCTCCGCTTGTCCCACCTTGCCGTGACACTTCAAGGCCACCTTCAAGCCCCAGCCACATTTCTTCCACCCCAAAAAACCCTAAAAGCAGCGGTGGTGTCCCCATAAAGGCCCCATTGTCACCGGGGGGGGGCACGTGCCGGGTTGGGAAAGGCCACGGGGAGCGGCGAATCCCCCGGCCCCTTCCCGGCGGCCGGCGCTTTGCATTCCCCGTCCGCTCCCTCGCAGCTGCACCTCGCCACAATGGCCCCTTCTTGCAGCACCGCCGGGGCCTCCATCCGTGGCAGAAACGTGGCAGAAAATCCCGGGCTTGTCAGCGCTCCAAGGCGCCGTGGGGTCTGGAGGAGAGCGCCCCGAGCACGGCCCAGCCGCGGTTCTCCCCGTGGGGACGCCCTGGGGGTTGGAAAGGGAGCGTGGGGGGGGTGGGTTAGGGCTGCCCAAGGGTTTGGGTGCAGCACCCGTAGCACAAAGGGAGGCTGGAGAGCCTTGGGTCAGGCTGTGGGTGCGGAAGGACCGTCCTGTGCTGCAGTCCTGCTGGGAGAGACCGGGGTGAGCGGTGCTGGGGAAGGGGAGAGCTCATCCCCACCTGGCCCAGGGCACCAGGAGGAGAAAACCCAGGAGGGGACAGCCCCACCGGACCCACAGATGTGGATATTTTGCCCCTGCCCTATGTGTGCCACAGCCCTGTGCCCATTTCCCAACCCCAGCAGCCTCCAGGGATGTGTCAGTGGCTCTGGCTCGCTCCTGCTCTCCTTGATGCCTCCTGACACCGCGCCGCTGCGGGGCTCCTCGTTCCACAAAGCCCTACGTCGCGGCGCGGACCCCTAATGAAAGGCTGCAGATCTCCTCCGCGGTTATTAACGCCCTCCGGGGATGGCAGCACACCGGCAGGCACTGGCAGGGAGGAGACAGAAATAGGCTCTGCCGGGCTCGGGGGAGTCAGAGGCAGCGTGAAACGCAGCGGGAGACCCCCCCCATGCCGCAGCCACCCGCCCAGCCCCGGGCTCGCCCTGGTGGCAGCGGTGCTGTGAGCGCCCCGGTGGCATCGGTGTCACCCGCCAGCCCCCGGCAGGACACCCAGAGGGGTGAGGGAACGGCTGCGTGCGGCCCCGGGGAGCTGCTGCTAATTGGCAGCAGGAGGAGGAAGTTTTGCCGTTGACACTCGGGGCCGATAATTACAGGGGGTGCCCTGGGTGCTGCTGCAAGTCCCCAGGCTCTGAGCGTGCCGCCTGTGACCGCAGCCGTTCCCCTCTCCCCACGTCTCCTCTCCTGGGGGGTCTGGACCTGGAGGGGATTTGGGGCTGGGAGGGGGCAGAAAGTCATGGTGAGCCCCCCCGGGAGGGTTTAAGCTTTGATTTAAGGAGCTGCTGGTGCAAAATCCAGGTTTTGAGACGGATCCAGGCACACGGGGAAGGCGCAGCCCTCCGGGGATGGGGTATAGGAACGGGGTGCTCAGGACCCGCTGAGGCAGAGGGGTGACACCGAGGTGTGGCACTCACCCTTGGGGTGACAAACGCAGCCCAATGGCACATGAAGGGTGTCGGGGCTGGGTGCTGAGCTGCTGGGTGCCTCCATCAGCCCCCAAACGGGGCTGTTTGCTGGCTGCACAGCTCCACGAGCCATAAACCCACATAATTTTGTCACCATGCACTGGGGACATGCTGCTGGCTGGTCCCCGAGCGCCCTGCTGCTGGAAACCCCTTTCCCCAGCGGCGACCCCAGAGCAGAGGTGGTGCGGGTCCCCACACGAGGGAGGTCCCCACGGAGCGGTGTCCCCTGCCTGGCTCTCCCCCCCCCGCAGCACATCTGGCCCCCGCGCCGCAGCTGGAGCCTTCTGCCTTTGTTTGTTTGTTCCCAGCGCGGCGCCTTCGAATGGGGAGAATCATTAGATAATTAAAGCTCTGGAGAAGCTGTCGTCAGTAAGTGCCGCTCCTCCAGAGGCTGCCGAGCGCACGCCGTCCTCCCAGGAGGGGTGAGATCGCCCCGCTAAGGGGACAGCCTTGGGAGACCCCCGGGGAGGGGGCGCAGACCCCGTCCCCACCCTAGGGACACCGTGCCATGGGGCCGAGGCTGCACCCAGGCAGAGCGGACCCACGGGAACTTTCCCCCCGTGCCCTCCTGGGCTTTACCCAAAAATTCAGGAGCTGGAGGCTCAGCCGGCCTGCCCGCAGCCCCCGGTCTTCCCAAAACCAGCAGCCTGGTGCCGAGCCTGGCCCCGCAGCGCAGCACCACCTCCGCTCGAGTCAGCGTGACCCACTTACCGGGCTCGTTAGCGCGGCGAGAGGCGGCGAGGCCGAGCCCCGGCCGCTTAATTTGGGTCTGGGGGAGGCTGAAAGCAACCCCCCCGCTCTCAGCACGAGGCCACGTGCCGAGCACGGTGCCCAGGGCACGCTGTGGCCGGGACAAAGCCGTCCGTGGGCTAAGCACAAAGCAGCCCCACCGCTGCACGCGGGGTCCTGCTCGGCTGCGCCACGAGGCCGGGGCACGCGCTCGCCCTGACCTCCCTCTGCAATTAGCTAATTGCTCCCTACTCCCCGTGCCGGCGGCGCGGGGGGCCGCGGGGAGATGCTATTATTTGCTCCCTGCATTAATCTGCTGCCACGCTGCCTCTGGGGACACCGGGGCAGCGGGGGCAGCAGGGGCTGGGGATGGCAGGAGGGGGGCTCACGGTGCTGCGAAGCGCCTGGATGAGGCCACGTGCTGGGGACCTGCCCTTGTGTGGCACCGGGGAGGGGTCCAGCTTCTCCCCACACATTATGGGGGGGTGTTGCTGTGCCCCAAGCCTTCAGCATCATTCGGTTGCATCAGGCAGCTGCTGAAATTTGGAGGGGGGGGGTCAGGATGCTCATGATGTGATCCACGACATCAGATGGTGGCCACCAAGAGAGGGCAATGAGAGGGGGTCTGGGCATGAGGGTGTCCGGCTGGGGAGGCTGCAGGGGAGGAAGAAGAGGAGGAGGAGGAGGAGGAGGAGGAGGAGGAGGAGGAGGAGGAGGAGGAGGAGGAGGAGGAGGAGGAGGAGGAGGAGGAGGAAGAGGAGGAGGATGCCAGCTCCAGGCCAGCACAGAGCAGTGCTCCCAGCTCGTGGCCACAGGGCCTGTCCTTGTGCTGCTGACATATTGACAGACAATTCTTAATCAAGTGGATTATTAATTAGCAGAAGAAGCCGGCTGCTTAATCCTCCCCATCCTTGGCCGGGCTCGGAGCCGGTGTTTTATGCTAATAGAGGCTGTTATCACGGCTGTGTCAGTAGCCGAGGCCAAGGCTGACAGGAGAGAGCCGCGGCGGCGAGATCTGTAATTGCAGATTTAATCAGCTGGAACGTTTGCTGCAGCCACCGCATGCCTCCACCGCCCCGGGATGGGGCACGGCTGCGGGGACGGGACGGGACGGGGGCTGCGGGGACGGGATGGGGGCTGCGAGGGGCTCGGGGCCCTTTTTGCATCCGTGGGGCTGGCGTTTATCACCCTGCACAGCCCTATCCTGCCGTGCCCCCGAGCTGATCTGGGCCATTCCTCCTCGCTGCGTCCCACATCGGCCACGTCCCATGGGCTCAGCACCCCACGGCCACCCCTGGGTGCTGCATTGCTCTCCTTGGGGAGAGCAGCCCGGGGCTGTGTTCCTGCTGTCCCCAACCACCTCGGCTGTCCCCATTATCAGCAGGCCTGAGGATCCCATTGGGGCTGGCTGGGCCATACTGGGGCCACCTGAGTGCCAAATTGGGGCAAGCGGAGAGGGCTGTGGGCGAGCTCCTCTGCTGCTCTCTCAGCACCCCATTCTCTGGGGTCTCTGCACCGGAGCGGGGTGCGGGTTTGGTCCCCCAGCCGTGCCCGCAGTGCCCGGGCCGGTCCCACAGAGCCACCGGGATGCAGCCGCCGGGATCTCGGCTCCGTGCAGTTTTGCTCCGTTTTCAGCGCAGGAGCCAGCGATTTAATTTTGGTCCCCATCACTTCCAGTGCCGGGCTCGCTTTAACGTCGCTGCTGTCGGAGGAAATTTCACATGCCTAATTAAAGCTCAGCGCATGCAGCGTCGATTCCCCGGAGACGCTTCCCTTGCCTCCCTATTTCCCGTCAAGATCAAGGGGATAAACCAATGTTACCGTTAAAGTTAACAACGGCGGCAACAAAGGGAAGCGCTGACGAGCCCCGCGCTGGCAGCAGCCCCGGCTCCGGAGGCAGAGCCACCTGCCAGGCGCCGGCGTCACGGCCCTCGGTGACACAGCAGCACCCAGGGGGGCTTGGGGACGAGGGTGCAGGGGGACAAGGGGGTGACGTGGGTTTACGGAGGTGCCAGAGCCACGAGCCCCATCCCTGACGGCGCAGCTGCTTCTCGTGGCCTCAATGAACTCAGTGCCCCCCTGTCCGCACCCCGCTGTTAATTTCCCCTGGATGAGGGGCTCCAGGGAGCACCGGGGGGGCACACAATGAAGGGAACGGGACAGGGGGACGGGGCTGAGCTGGCACCGGGCCGGGTGAGCAGGGAGAGCGGCGCAGCGCTGCCTTCCCTGCAGGCAGCCGGCGAGGCCAGCGCCGCCGCTCGTGCCAAGCAATCAAACCCTGGGCATCTGCGGCGCTCCCCCGGCTGCCAGCGAGCTGCCGGTGCCCCGGCCGGGTTTGCCGGTGGAAGTAACGGGAGCCCCGGGGAGCACCAGCACCCGGCACTTGCCCTGTGGCTGCCGTGCCCTGGTGGCCCCGCCGGGGAGGTTTCCCGGCCCCGGGGGGGGGCCGACGAGGCGCAGGCGGGTGCTTCCCGCTGCCTCGCATGGCTGCTGCCTGCTTAATTGCGCTGAAAGCACAACAGATGGCAGAATGGCTTCAAGATGTTCTTTTGCGACGTTTCGGTGCTGCCGGGCTCGCCTTCCTCTCGCACCGAACGACTTCATAAAGCGCAAAGGGGGAAGGCTGGGAAGGGCCGGCATGGGCACGGGGGCTGCGGGCACGACCCTGGCTTGACTGAGCACTGCAGGGCTGGGGCAGCCCTGATCCCGATCCTGATCCCGATCCCAGTCATGATCCTGATCCTGATCCCAGTCATGATCCTGATCCCAATCCTGATCCCAATCATGATCCCGATCCCAATCCCAATCCCGATCCTGGTCCTGATCCTGATCCTGATCCTGATCCTGATCCCAATCCTGATCCGGATCCCAGTCCTGATCCTGATCCTCATCATTACCCCAATCCTGATCCTGATCCTGATCTTGATCCCCATCCTGATCCCAATCATGATCCTGATCCTAATCCTAATCCTGATCCCAGTCTTGATCCTGATCCCAGTCCTGATCCTGATCCCGATCCCAGTCCTGATCCTGATCCCAATCATGACCCCAATCATGATCCTGATCCTGATCCCAATCCCAATCCTGATCCTGATCCTGATCCCAATCCTGATCCTGATCCCAATCCTGATCCCAATCCTGATCCTAATCCTGATCCTCATCCCGATCCCAATCCCGATCCCGATCCCAACCCCAGTGCTGCACACCCGCAGAGCCCTGGCTCCATGCCCCACTCCCCGTGCACCGCGGCGCTGGCGCTCCCCATCCCCAAGCAGCCGGGGCAGGAGCAGCTGCGGAGGGAATTAAAACATTTGCCGGCCCCACACTGCCACGCTTTCTTCCTGCCCTAATCCCCCGGCTGCGCTGCCCTTCCTTCCTCCACCTCCATCACCTGCCTCCTGCCCCCGCACCACCGAACCTGGGCCCCGTGCCCACAGCAGCTGGTGGCAGGACGGGGGCGGACGGGTGGGGGTCCCCCCGATCCGGGCACGGGGGCGACCCAGAAAGGGGGGTGTCCTCACCCCAGTTCCCCCCCAGTTGCCAGCACTGGGATTGGCAGCCCCAGCTCAGCACCAGCACCAGCCCCCAGCCCCCAGCCGTGCCGTTCCCCCACCTGCCCGCCCCGCAGCCCCCCAGCTCCTTGCCGGCGTGCGGGGGCAGCGTGCATTAAGGCGCCGCGGATGAATTATTTATGGGGCAGGTGACCTCATTCATTCAGACTGATTTTCCTCCGTGTCACTCCAAGCGCGCCGCGCTCCTGCGACGGGCGCCAGGTACCGTGCTGGGGAGGAGGGTCCCAGCCTGGGGGACGGGACGGGGACTGCTCTGCTCCCGGTGTGATTGAAGGACCCCGTGCCAGCTCCTAAAAGGCTTTTCCCCCATTTTTATGTTATTATTATTATTGAAGGCATCGCCTGCCTCCTGACCACCTGCCCCATGAGGACGGGGCCACGGTGCCCAGGCTGGTGCCGGCACGGCTGCGAGCAGGGGGTGGCACGGGGACACCGGGGGCCACGCTGTCACCTCCACCCACGGAGGGGGGTCTCCGGGCCAGCGGGTGGGAAATCATCATCCGTCCAACCCCATTACCTTAACGACACCGGCTCGGAGGGCAGCGCCGGGTTAAAACTGGAGAGCGAGCGAGATTTATATTTAAAAAGTAATGTTCTCCTCCGTGTTCGACCAGGTGCTCGGGTTTATTAAAGATAAAACAGGTTTCCAGATGAAATGCGCCGTCACCCGAGGAAGTTTCCAGCTCCCTGCAAAGAGCTCCTTGCTCCTTTCCCGTGCCATGTCCTACAGAGTGCTCCCTGGGGGGGTAGGGGGGCTGCGTCGTGCCCCCCCTACACAGCTGTGCAGGGCTGGGGGTGCAGGGGGCCGGGGAGAGGGCTGCTCAGTGCCTGTTTGGCTGCTCCCTGCCTCGGTTTCCCTCCTGGGCAGGACGGGATCCTCGAGGGTGAGCGGGAGGGGAGGCTGAGCCTGGCAGGAGGAAGATGGGATTAGGGCTGGGGGGTCGGCAGGAGGAGGAAAGCCCACCTCGGGGGTCTGCGTGGGCACCCCCACACCAAGGGGGGCGGATTTGTGCCCTGCCCTGCGCCACGTCCCCACAGCGGGATGCTCACGGGGTGCAGCACCACCCCACAGCCCCATCGCCTCCCCTCCGGCCTCGAGCACCCCACGGTAGCCAACATCATCCTCAGCCCTTACCAAACCCCAAAACACCCCCGAATCCCCCTCCCCGTGCCAACAAACCCTAACGAAGAAGCCAGGGAGGGTGGCAGCGGGGTGGCAGCGGGGTGGCTGCCCGTCCCTATTGTTGCCTGACAATGGGAAGCGCCCGGCCCCGCTGCAGCGCCGGCGCTATTAGCCCAAATATTTGCTTCCCGTCTCCAGGGTGACGGGGTTGCAGCGCTCACCCACATGCCTCCTTTGATCATTTTCCTCTTGATCTTCGGCGCACCGCTTCCCCGCGCTCCTCTCCATCCCCGTCTCGTGGCGGGGAGGCGGGCGGTGGCGTGGCCGCGGCGGCTTTGGGGTGCTGGGGCTGGGGTTACTGGGAGTGGGGGTGGGTTACTGGGAGCGGGGGTGGGTTACTGGGATGGGGGCTGGGTGATGGTGGGGCTGGGTGATGGGGATAAGGGCTGGGTTATTGGGATTGGGGCTGGGTGTTTGGGATCGGGGCTGGGTGTTTGGGATTGGGGCTGGTTGATGGTGGGGCTGGGTTATGGGGATCAGGGCTGGGGGATGGGGATTGGGGTTGGATGGTGGGGATTGGGGCTGGATTATTGGGATTGGGGCTGGGTTTTTGCAATTGGGGCAGCGGGTGATGGGGATTGGGGGTGGGTTATGGGGATTGGGGCTGGGTTATTGGGATTGGGGCTGGGTGGTAGTGGGGTTTGGTGATGGGGATCAGGGCTGGGTTATTGGGATTGGGTCTGGGCTATTGGGATCAGGGCTGGGTGATTGGGTTTGGGGCTGAGTGATGGGGCCAGGGCTGTGGGGATTGGGACCCTCCCTGGGGAGGGCTGATGGAGAGCACACGGCTCGGCTGGGGGGACACCAGCATCCTCCTGCAAAAAGGCTGCAAGCAAGCAGCCTCCCTCCATTGCACCTCATTTTTTTCCCCCCTTTTTCCCCCTTTTTCCCCTGCCTCACCTATGGAGGCTGCAAAAAGGAGGGCTGCTGTGAAAATGAGGGAATAAATGAGGCCGGGCAGGAGGACGGAGGGGTTTTGGTGGGACCACGCTCCCGGGTGCCAGGGCAGCGACACCACAGGTTTAGGGCAGGAATTATCCAGCTTTTCCCATTCCTCTCACCCCCGTCCTACACACCCTTCCTGGAACAGGTTTTTCCTGGCTGAGGGAGCCACGGGGCAGACCGGAATCGTTTTCTTCCTCCCCAAATCTCAGCCGAGCCCAACAACATCTGTCAGGGTGGAGATGGAGCAAGGGATGGTGCTTCCCCACGCGGAGCTGTTTTGCTGAAGCTTCTCAGAAACAAAAAAAAAAAAAAAAGAAAGAAAAAAAAGGGAAATTTGGAGCAGGGTGGGAACAGCTCCAAAATCCGTGGGGATTTGGCGGTGGCCAACAGCAAAGCTGGAGGGATCGGAGAGCGCCAAGCGATTTCTAGCAGCGTTTAAAAAAAAAAAAAAAACAAAGCCAAACGCTTTGCCAGAAAAATGTTATTTCGATCGCTTTGGAAAATGAAGGTCATTCCAAAGCAGTACTTTTTGTTCAGAGGTTGACCAAAAAACAAGGGAGGAGTGGGAAGGAATAAAAAAAAAAAAAGGAGAGGCTGGGAGCTGGAATGATCCGTAGGAAACACCCCGTGCCTTGGGTCGGCCGAACCGGGGCAGCTTGGCTTCAAATCGCTGCAAAACCCCAGCCCTGCCCTGCTCCCTCCCCTTCCCCCAGCCCTGCGGTGGTGGGATAGAAGGGATTTGTGTCCTGGGGCACCGGGAGAGCCCCGGGATTTGTGTCCTGGCACCAGGAGAGCCCCAGGGTCCGTGCCTGGGCTCACCAGGAGAACCCCGGCACCGGCACCAGCACTGGGGTGGCCACAGGGATGCTCCTGGTGGCTGATCCCAGTTCCTCCTGGAGAGCTGGGCCCCTGGCATAAAATTCCTCAGGATTGCTTAGCGCAGTGAAGTGAGCAGTGGTGCAAGCCCAGGGTCAGGCTGTGAGCTCGTTTAGCTCATTAATTACCGCCAGGGATGTCCCCGAGCCCCGCTGCCCGCACTGTGCCCACGTTGCGCCGGGCTCTGGGGGTGCAGAGGAGCCCCTGGGGATCCCGCACGGGGCTGGGGCTGCGGGATGGGGGCAAAGCCACCCCCCAGAGCAAGGACGAAGCTGCAGAGAGGGGCTGGGGTTTGGCAGGGAGGGGCTGGAGCTGAGCCCCTGCCCCGTCCTCAGCACACCCCGCAGGACCAAGGCGCATCCACGGCGAGAATCAGCGTCCTGCTGCTGTCCCACCACAACACCCGACTTGTCCCCAGCCCAGCCACTGCTCCGGGTGTGCCATCAGCCCTGGCACTGGTGACAAGCCAGCCTCGGTGTCCCTGTCCCCAGGGAGCTGCGTGGCACCGCCCGGTGCCATGTGTGTGCACCACGGCAGCGAAAATTCCTCCTTCTTTTCCTTTTGCCTTTTTTTTTCTTTTTTTTTTTTTCTTCCCCTTCCCTTTGTTGCCTCCAATCAATTTCATTTTGATTTAATGGTCAGGGGAGCTGCTTTTTAAATTGTAATCACCGCAGAAAAATTGAACTCCGGCAGCGCTGGGCTGCCCAGCAAGCTGTGATTGAAGAGCCGGGCTCCGGAGTGCCGGTGGCAGCCCGGCCGGGACAATTCGCCCCACGTCGGATGTCACCAGGCTGGGGCACAGCGAGAGGAGGCTGGGGGTGGCACGGGGGTGCCGCCGACCTGGGGCAGCAGGCGGTGGGGCTGTGCCTGCCCTCAGGGCTTTCCAAGCAGCTGCTGCCTCTTCTCTTGCCTCCAAATTCAGGATTTCAGATCCCTGCGGCCACCCCAGCGCATCCGCCCCCGAGACCCCGCGCACCCCATGCCCAAAACTTTCCCAGCCCCATGCTATCGGGGTCTCGCTGTGGCTGGATCTCTCCCTATGCTGGGGGTGACCCCGTCCCTGCCAGTCCCCAGCAATGCCCAGGAAGGAATTTTTGGGGACCGGCAGCAGGCTGGCGGCTGTGCGAGTTGTTCGGTGAGCCCTGGCCCTGGTCTCAGTGCTGATGCCGCCCCTAAACCTCTGCCAGATTTTACATCCCCCATCCTGGGCTTGGTCCCCAGGCTCAGAGCCCTCCCTCTGCCCTGAGCACCCCCAGTGTGCCCAGCACCCCTGTGCCAGGGCAGGGGAAGGGGGAGCAGAGCACGGGGGAGCAGGATGGGCTCGTTTTAGCCATGCCAAAAACTGCCAGGAAAGCCCCAATGGCACGGAGAAAGGGACCAGCACGTGCCCAGTCCCTGTCCCAGGGTCCCAGAGCCGTCTCCCTGGAGGTGACACGTGCCTTGTATCCCCCCAGGATGCCCCGAGCTGCTGCAAGAGCTGCTTGATGAGACGGAAATTTTAGACAATGCTTGTGAAGCTCAATTACGGGACTAATGGCACGGCACCGGCACGGCCGCGTCCCTGCGCAGCGGGGAAAGCCCCTGGGGCAGCGGCCGTGCCCACCGCCGTCCCTGACGCAGACCCTGCTCCAGCTCCAAAGGCATCTGGAGGGGTGGGGGATGCTCTTACGGCCCCATTTCCACTTTGTTCCCGTTTGTCACACTCAGTTTTGCACGGGGTGTTTGCACCCAAGACCCTGGAGCCCCCCAACTCTCAGGGGCACTGGATGGAGCTGGTGCCAAATGGGGGGGGGTCCCGGGCAGCCCCCAGCAACGCTGCACTCAGGGATTCTGCTCCCAGCACAAATTCATCCCACTAAATCCCCCCCCCACTCTATTTTTCTTCTCATTTCTCAACGGCGAAGCAGCAAAGCGCGCTGGCTGCACCCCCTGCCTCCGAGGCAGCTCTCAGCACGACGGCAACCACAGCGCCAGGACGAGCCGGGAAGAAAAAAATCCACCACCATCACCCCCCCGGGGGCGTCCTGCCATGCCACCAGCGCCAGCATCACGCAGCATCCCCCCTGCCCCGTGTCCCTGTCCCTGCCTCGTGGCAGCGGGAGCCCCGGGCTGCGGCGATGGTTTCGTTATCGCCAGCGTTGGAGGCAGCCGCAGCCGAGCAGCCTTCAAAAGGATTAAATCCCACCGCAGCCGGCGTGACGTGGCGGCCACGGGGTTTTATCTCGCCCAGGCAGCCTGAATCCTGATGAAGTCCAACGGGATCCCCCAGCACGTGGCTGCGCCGGGAAGGGGAAGCGGCTTCGGGCGGTGACGGCAACGGGGAGAGGATGGGGGGAGAGGATGGATCCAGAGGAACCTCCGTGGTGGCCTCGGGCTCTGGATGAGGAGGGGGGCTGCAGGGAGCACCCCCAGGCTGGGAGAAGCATGGGGCCAGGAGGGAGCAGGAGGGGTGTTGCCACAGGGCAGGGGGGATGTCATCGTGGAGCCAGGAGGGACCTGGAAGGGACAAGGACCAGGAGGGACATTGTTGGATGGGGCCAGAAGGGACCAGGAAGGACGTTCCTGGAGATCCAGGAGGGATGGCATCATGGGGCCAGGGAGGACCAGAAAGGACCAGAAATTCCTGGAGAAGCAGGAGGGACATCACCATAGGGACAGGAAGGAGCAGGAGGGACATCCCTGGAGATCCAGGAGGGACATCGCCGTGGGGCCAGGGAGGACGAGGAGCGACACTGCTGGAGGACGAGGAGGGACTGGGAAGGACGTGGGTATGGGACCAGGAGGGATGCTGTCCCGGGGGGGGCCGTGGGGGACCAGGAGGGACGCTCACGAGGCTGCATGGCGCCAGGAGGGGGTTGCCACCAGGCGGGAGCACCCGAGGACACCGCAGCGCCGGGGAAGCGGCAGCGAGGTGACGGGAAAGTGGCCGGGGGAGACGTGCCTGCCCGCACTCGGCCGCGTGGCTTTGATGAAGTTGCTTCCCTCCTTCATCGGCCCTCGGGGAGATGCTGAGCAGCTGCTAATAAAGACGGATGCTTCCGAAGTGGCGTCTCCGTCTCCGTCTCCGGACCGCTCCCCGAGGTGCCCGGGGCCACCAGCGCCGTCCCGCAGCCACACCACAGCCCCCCAGCCTCAAACTGGGGCCATCGAGCTCCTGCATAAGAAGCGGGGGGAATTTTGGGGGCGGTTTGGAGGGGCTGAGGTCCAGCAGCAAGCCCTAGGGAGGAGGAAAAGAGGAGCCGAAGGGACGTGGGGGCTTCGTGAGCACCGATCTGCTGGGCAAGGTGGGCGCCAGCCCCGGGTGATGGGCAGAGGCCCCCAAATTCCACCCCCAGGCACCTCGGGGTGCTGGGGGGGGGGGTCCTGAGCACCTGCAGCCCCCTCCGCTCCGTCATGTGTCAGCTCTCATTTTTTTTTCCCTTTTCTGTATATTTTTAGCCCCCCCCACGCACGCACCCCCCCCCCCAGCTGCCTGAGGACGGTTTAACGAGGCACGGGGCTTTCTCCTCACCCTAATTAGCGACGTTTCTCCAGGCACATGGCAGCCGGGAGTGGAAGTGGCATTTCCTTAATTAAAACAATTAATTAGGGTGGGGCGAGAGGGAAGGTAAAACGCTTCCCTCTAGGAATGAGCCCGGGAGCTGGCAGCTCCCCGTGGGGGGGGCTTTGGGTTCCTAGGGCTGGGGGGTGGCGATGTCATGGGTGTCCCCATGGGGTTGGGGTGTCCTCTATGGGGTTAGGGTGTCCCCATGGGGTTGGGGTGTTCCTCATCGTTGATTTGGGTTGTCCTCATGGGGTTGGGGTGTTCCCATGGGTTTGGAGTGTCCCCCATAGAGGGGTTGGGGTGTCCTCTATGGGTTTGGGGTGTCCTCTATGGGGTTAGGGTGTCCCCATGGGGTCGGGGTGTTCCCCATAGTTGGCTTGGGGTGTCCTCTATGGGGTTGGGGTGTCTTCTATGGGGTTAAGGTGTCCCCATGGGGTTGGGGTGTTCCCCATCTTTGGTTTGGGGTGTCCCCATGGGGTTGGAGTGTCCTCTATGGGGTTGGGCTGTCCCCATGGGGTTGGGGGTGTTCCCCATGGGGTTGGGGTATCCCCATGGTTGGTCCCCAGCGATGCTCCCTGGGGTGCCCTTTTGGGGCAGGGTGGGTGCTGGCAGTGCTGATCCCCACTCCTTGGGCTGGCCGCAGTGGCTGTAGCCGGTGACTGTCCCCAAATGTCCCCGTCCCCACGCCGGCCGGGCCCCGTCCCGAGCATCCCGGCGGCGTTGCGGCCCCAGCTCCTCGCTGGGGTATAAATATCCCCCTGTTACTTAGCGACTAATTGCACGGAGCGCAACAGCGGGGGGGGGGACAGCCCCTAATGAGTAGCTGGAATCGTGAGCTGCTAATTACCCCTGTGCCGAGCTGCTGCTTCTCTCCTGCTGGGGTCTGTCTGTCCGTCTGTCCTTACGGTGGCTCCTGGCACCGCTACTCGGCACAGGCAGCCCAAGACCCCATTACCTTGGGTTTATGGGGCCGGTGGGGCCAGGACCCGAGGCTCTTCCCCCCATTCTCCAAGGGCAGGCACCTTCCAGCACCTGGGATGCTCCTGGTTGTGTCCCTTGGGGTGCCCAGGTTGGTGTTTCGGGACCACCCCACACATGTCCAGCATCTGACCGGTGCCCTAGGGGTCTGGGAACGAGCCCCATCCCCGTGGGGTCTTGGTGAGCACCACAGAGGCAGCTCGGGGAGCTGTGGGGTGGCTCCTCTGGACACGAGGAGCTTGGCCATCCTGGCCCCACAGCGTGTGCAGCCCCGCTCCTCTCGCTGCCCCCGTTACAGGGTGGGTGTGCATGAGGGTGTGCAGCTGCAGAGGTGATGGGGAGGTGTTTTAAAACAACCCCAACCACAAACACCTGTGTTTTGGGGCTGGAGGGACGCAGACCCAGCCAGGCTGCTGGAGGCTCCCCGGGGTGCCAGCCCCAACCCGGTGCCGCTTTTCCCCCTTGCTGAAGCATCCATCGCCTTGTTTACATGGGGCCTTTGCGCCGATCCCAAAAGCACCGGTGCTGAGTCCCTTCTCTTCCCTGCAGGACGGGGCTCAGGCACTCAGCACGGTGCAGGATGAACCCCAGATGAGCTGTGGGGCCATGGTTGTGCCCGGCGCATTACCCCTACCAGGGTCGTGCTGGCCCCAAGCACCCCACAACCATGCCCTGCTCACCCCAAACCCGGCAGCGTGGCTCTGCCCAGGGCTCGGCACCTCCCGGGGGGGCTTTGTCCTCCGGAGCCTGTTTATTTATAGGCTCGGGGCACTGCATGCGCAGCGAAAAGCAGGTCCCGGGTAAATATCTCCCCGTGGGTCCTGCGGTGATGCTGCCTTCACAGGATTTACAGCTTCAAAGGCTCTGCCTCAAAGCCTGCAAATATCTTTTCATCATTTCAGCTGCGGTCTAATTACCCGGCTGGCCGCCAGCGCTGGCCTGCTCTCCCAGGTACGGCTCCCCCCCCCAATAGCCGGGGTTTATTATTTAAATGTTGGTGTTTGGCTCCCGTTTCCCATCCTTAGCCACGTCCGTGGCCACCTCTGCGCCCCAAAACCCGCTCGCCCCAAACCCCCCTGGTGCTGGGGCGCCGCGCTCCTGCCCGCCGTGCGCGGCGCGTGCGGCTCTCGGCTGTGCTGAGTTATTAATTAAAAGCGAGGTATCGCTCCCCACTTCATCCCGGGTGTAATTATGGCGCAGGTATAGCGGAAAGCCATGCTCGTTAGCGCTCGCCGGAGGGGGATTAAGGGAGCGGGAGCTGCCCCAGCCCCACCAACGCGTCCCCACGCTCCCTGCTCTCCGCGCTGCTCATGGCATCGTGGCTGTCCCCGTCCCCCTGGGGAATTTGGGGGGGGTGTTTCCTGCTCTGCCTGGGGTCCAGCACGTGCCACGGGGGCAGAGAGTGGCCGTGCCAGCTGTGGAGCCTCCGTGCCCGTGATTTATGGCGAGCAGCAGCCCTGCTGGCCCCGGGGTGGCTCGCCGTGACGGATGCAGGGAACGGCCCCGGCCACGGGCACCCGTTAATTATTGGCTCTGGATTTATGAGGAATCCCAGCTCCCGTTAACGACAGCGGCTCGCGGCGATTTACCCAGAGCTGGGGGAGGCGGCGGTGCCGGGGTCAGCACCGTTTTTTTTTTTGGAGGGGCTGCTTTTCCCCGGAGCGTGCTCAGCTGGGAGGATAATTTATGGTTTCGTATCAGTGCGGTTGATCTTGGAGCCTTTCCAGCGTATTCTTCCCTTTCTCCGCGCTGCTTTCCTCGAAAGCTGCATTCCCAGGACGGGATCCAGCTCCCAGGTTGGGAGGTGCAGTGGTCCCTGGCAGCCCTGGCCCCGGGGGGACCCCCCCAGGACCCCGATCCTGCTTGCCCAGGGATTAAATCAAGCGTGCGTGGAGCTGTAACGGGGCTCAGCGGGTCCCTGGCACCAGCAGGCTGTGGCTAAGCCGCTTCCTGCTCCCGTTTAAGGATGCTGTGGCGTTCCTGAGAGCTGGGCAGTGCAGGATCCACCCCCCCTGCAGCACAGGAGCCCTGTCCCAGCCCCAGACCCCGCTGCGGATGTGCCCATGGGGTCAGCAGCCGAGCCCTGCGCACCCCGGTGCCCGTTTGCAGCATTTTTAGGGTGCCGGGGAGCCTGAAGCTGCCAAAGCTCGGCACACATCACGTAACCAGAGCGTGAAGAAGTGGGGTACCTGCACCTCTCCCCTGCGGCCAGGGTGCCATCGGCAGGCTCCAGCTTTGGGGAGATTTCAGCGGGTTTTGGGGTTTCCTTGGTGGCTATCTCCTGGCGGAGCTGCCTGCAGACGGAGGAGAGGAGAGGCAGAGACTGGAGCGGGCGCCTAAAATAGGTCAAGGGAACCGCGCTCGGTTCTCACCACCAGCAGCTCGGGGAGGCTGGGACACCCCGAGTGCACCCACACCTCAGCGCCCCCGGGGTGGGTGGCACCCCGCAGCACCCCAGGGTGCCGTGGCTGTGCCCAGAGGCCACGGAGATGGGCAGGGCTGGGCGATGCTGCCCGAGATCCCATCCCTGCGCCGCCAGCACCGTCCTGTCTCCGCTGTCCTCACCCGGAGCCGGCCACGGTCCCCTCCTCGTGGTGTCCCGGGGCGGTGGCAGCAGTGGCAGGGGCAGGGTTAAGGCTGCGGGCTGAGCCTTGCCAGGGGGATTAGCGATGCTCACGAAGTCCCTGCGGTACAGGCAATTCCCTGCCTTGTCCATCGATCCCTGCGAGGTGTTAAGAGAGGCTGGAGCATCGATCGGCGCAAAGCCCCGGGTGGCAGCGAGCCCGGGCAGCGGCGTGCGGGGGCGAGGAGCACGAGGCCGAAGGCTTCCCTGGGTACGGTCCAGCCCTGAGCCCTCACTGTTTTCGGAGGCCTGGGGGGGGAATTTTTGGTGCAATGCACGTGGGGAGGCGGGGGGGCAGTGCTCAGAGCTGGGGACCGAACCCTGAGCAGGACCTGTGGGTCCAGGATCCCCATGGGGACCCACCGGGATCAAAGAGATGGTGCCGGGCTGGGGAGGTTGGCTTGGCTAACCCAGCACCAAAAAGGAGTGGATTTTCCTCAAAAGAAAGGAAGGGGGGAGGGCTAAAGACAAAAGAGGCCATTTACTGGCAGGCTGACAGCCCAGGCAAAAGCGATATCAAGGTAAAAAATCGCAGATTAAGAAAAGGAGAGAGCTGACCTTAACTCCAGTTCTGAGATGCAAGAAATGGCAGGATTTTTTTCCCAACCTAATTGGGTTTTTAACCATTTAGGGCTATTTGTTTACTCCACTTCAAAGCTCGGAGTGAATTATTTCCTACTAACTCGCCATAAAGCAGCTTATTTGACTCGGAGCGTCCTTGAGTTCTGCTGGCGCTGCGTAAGGGGATTTAGCCCTGGCTGGGGGAGCGAACCCCACGGGGTCCCCGCGCCACCGCGGTGCTCCCCTGCTCCTCCTACACAAGGACAGCCTGAGTTTCTCCACTGCTCTAGAAAATAGGCATTGGAGGGGAAAAAAAAAAACCCTCAAAGAGGCTCGACGCCTTCCTGGGAACGGCGGCACCCGGCGAGGGGGGTGGGATGCAGCCCCCACGGTCTTTTCTCTCCGGCGGGTGTTGCCTGAGCTACCCCAGGGGAAAAATGCTCGGGGCTGGGCTCTGCCACCCAGCGAGCTCCGGGTTAGCCACGCTTGAAGGGAAAAGCACAATCGGGGCCCCAGACCCCTCGTGGGGCTCTTTGCCCCCCCCGGGAGCCGCTCTGCCAAGGGGTGTCCGCGTGGCGGGTGATGCCGGATCCAACCCATGGGGAAAAATTGGGGTGCGTGGGGCAAGGGGCAGGGGGTGCGGTGCTGCCATGGGAGGTGTTGTGGGGCTGGGGGGCTGTGTGGTGCCATGTGCTGGGGTCCCATGGGTCGATCCTGCACCTCGTGCACGGCACCGTGCTGTATGGGCGACCCCTCCTGCCCCCAGGGGAAGCACCAGCGGGGCTGGGAGCTTTGGCAGCCCCAAAAGCAGGCAGAGGAGGGTGTGGAGGAAACCCCCGCACACCCCTTGCCCTGCTCCTCTTCCTCTGCAGGGCACCTAAAGCCAAGGGACGGCGTCTTCACGGGGAGAAGGGAAATACCACGGGGATGAGGAGCAGCGAGGACGAACTCCCCCGAGGTGAAGGTGAGCGCGGCAGGGCGCGGGGGGACGTCCTCCTCCTGCACGGCACGAGGGCGAAGCCTCCCCGGCCTCCTTGCGTTGCCGGAGGAGAACGGAAAGTCTCCAAGTTATAAAAAGGAGGTTGCGAAAGTCACCGGCTTGGCGCAGAAATGGAGCGGGCGAGAGCTGGAGGGGAGGTTAAAAATATCCCCGGCTCCGCAGGAGGGTGAGGGAGGGATTTGGGGGGACCGGGGGACACGGGGACGGGGACAGCCTGGGCTCTGGGGACAGCTGGGAGCCTCGCACGGGCTGGGAGCACCCCAGGGTGAAGGGCAGGGGCGAGAGAGGGATTGGGGGCACCTCTGGACCTCGGTGACCCTAAAACAGCTGGATTGGGGCAACGGGGGAAAGGCTGGGTAGGGCGACCCCGTGATGGTGATGGGGACAGCTGGAGTGGGGCCGTGGGGGCACATCGGGGTGGGTGAGCCCTGATAATTGGGGGGGGAGAGCAGCTGGATGGGCAGCGTGGGGTTGGCAATGGGAACGGCTGGGTTTGGGGTTGGGGAGCAGCTGGGTTTGGGGTTAGGGAGCAGCTGGGTTTGGGGTTGGCAATGGGAACTTGATGAAGTTGACTCTCGTCTCCGCGCCGCTCTCCGGAGCAGGGAGTCGGCAGCGGGGTGGCAGGAACGAGGTCATTAAAGCAGAAAGAAAAATACATTAGGAATGTTCAACTGCTCAGTCTAGCCTGAAATGTGCTTAAATCAGCCCTGAGTAAACAATGAGACGGGATTAGTCGCAATTAGTTTTCATTAGGAAGGTGGCATCTCCCTCCCCTGCTCCCCAAGGGGCTGCTGCCCTCCCTGGTGGGCATGGGGTGGGGGACACGGCATCAGGATCGGGCCCCAGCCAGGTGCTGGGGTGCAGGGAAAAGGTGCAGGGCTCGGGGACGGAGCCTGGAGGGTTGGGGACAGGCGGGTGTCAGCGTCCTTCCCCGCGCGGGGGCTGCAGGGAGCTGCGTTATCTCCGGCGAGGCAGGCACGAGGGGCCGGCAGCAGGCAGAGCTTCAAAGGGAACGCGTAAATCCGGAGTATGCAAAACTCCAGGCGGCCCCACAGATAAACAGGGACGTGGCTGGGCCTCCTCTGCCAGCCCCCGGCTGCCGCAGCAGCACCGGGGAGGAGTGCTCGGCCTCGGGGTGGAGCTCGGCGCCTCGGGGTGATGCTCCTCCTCGGGGTGATGCTCGTCTACGAGGTGATGCTCGGCCTCGTGGTGATGCTGCTCCTCAGCACACCCCACGCAGATTCCATTTTTGCAGCCCCCACCCGCAGGCAGGGCCGGGCTGAGCACGAGCCCAGCGAGCTCCGGGGATGGGGTGGCACAGGGCGAGGGCTCCGTGTCCTCCGTGGGTCCCGCCTGGGTGCTCCTGGTGGCCCCGTGGGATGGGGACGCTCCGGCTGCTGGCACGTGGTGGCTCCATCCCTCGGGGACTGCCGCTGGCTGACACGAGCTGCCAGCTCTCCCCTCACCCAAACCCCAAAAACATCCCCAGAGGAGCGATGGGGAAAGGCCAAGAACCTACTGGAAAGGGGCAAATTCACCCTCTTTTGGGGCTGCCGTGCCCGGCAGCTTGTCACCTCCCCGCCAGCTCAGCCCCGCCGCGGTGAATCCCTCGGCCACCAGCGGCCAAACGCGGCTGTGCCAACGCGGGGTCCCTCGCCCCCGCCCCAGAGCACGGCCCCCGTCATTAGCACCCAGAAAATGTTGGGTTTCTGCCTGGGAAAACACGGCAGATATGTACATTAAACATCAAATTATAAAATTAACAGATTCAAACCGAGGATGATTTGCATGTGCAAATTAACTTAATTACCACTCTTCCTCCCCGAACGCCACGGCATTCCGGGGAAGGGCCGGGCACGGCGCTGGCTCGCTGCAGGTGCCGGGGCGCTGGGTGCCCGCCGGGTGCTGCTGGGGGGGGAGCTTTTGGGGACGGGGGGGTGACACCAGCATGGGGAGCTCTGGGGACTGCGATGCTCCCATCCGAGCAAACACACCGAGGCGTGTGCGCGCACGCAGGCGTGCACGTGCACACGCGTGCGCGCACACGCGCGCGCCCCCCCCCCCTTTGTGCCCACCCCCCCCGAAGGCAACAAAGGCTGCTCTGTGGCTCGCCGCGGACCCGAGCCTCCTGGGCTCCTGCCCAGCTCCCAGCCCAGGTGGGAGGCTCTGGCACGGCGGCGGGCGCGTGAAAGGGCCGCTGTGTCCGGGCTGCCTGCCCGCCGGGACTGCCAGCGCGGCCCCGTCGCCGGCACCAGCGCCGCGGCGCCCCGGGGCAGCGAGCCAGTGCCAGGCGCCGGGCCCAGCGGCCTCGGCTGCAGCTGGAAGGCCCAGGGGGGACAGGGAGATGTGTTTCTCCCTGCTCCCAGGCGTGCCAATGTGCGCCCGTCCGGCCCTGCTGCTGCCTCCCCGTGCCTCAGTTTCCCCAGCAGCTCCACCACCCGGGAGCTGGCCCCATCCTGCTCCGCACCCCGGGGGTCCCCATCGCCCCGCACCCTCCCCATCGGGGCACGGTGCAGGGGGGGCGCTGAGCTCTCACCCCAAACCAGCAGCACCCTGGGGTCCCCATCACCCCGCACCCCTCCCCATCGGGGCACGGTGCAGGGGGGGGCGCTGAGCCCTCACCCCAGCAGCACCACGGGGTCCGCAGCCTCTGGAGGGGCCGGGAGATGGAAGGGGGCCGGCGGGCGCCATCCCCTCGGGGGCAGCACCCACAATGGGGGCAGGGGGCTCATCCCGCACCCGGCCCCTCTCTGTATCTCCCCGGCCAGATGCCGCTCGCGGTTGCAGGCGCACAAAAAGCTCGAGCATGAGATCGGGGCCGGGATATGGCGCAATCAGCCCCAACCCTCTCGCCGCCAGCTCCCCCGGGAGCGGGCAGATAAGGGAACAACTTGTTGGGCGTTATCTCCCCTTCCATCTCTCCCTCTCTCTCCTCTTTCTGTTCCGCCTTTTCTTTCTTTTTCCCACCCTCGCTCGTGGCGCAGGCGCAGCCGAAGCCGTGGCGGTGCCCTCGGTGCCCTGAGCACCCGGAGGGAGTTCGGGGTCAGCCTTGAGGGGGGGGGGGGGGGGGGCTCGTTGCACAATTCCCAGTTTGCCCAGTGCCTCCCAGGAGGTGGGCTTGCTGGCGAGGCAGGCAGCGAGCAGCAGCTAATTGGGAGAGAGTCAATTAGCAGGGGCTGAGCTCGCTGCCTGCTGCTCAACCCGCGGGGGGCGGGGGGGGGACACCCTGGGGCTGCCCGCAAGGGGTGGCACCGAAACTGGTTCCCAGCAGCAGCGTTTTGGGGTGCACGGAGAGGAGAGGACCCCCCCGTGCCGTGCCACCTGACCCCCCCCCAGCCACAAAAAACCCTTCCTGGGCCCCCTGGGTAGCTGGGGGGGGGAATGGGGGGGAGAAAATAAGGGGGGGGGGGTGTGGGTGCCGTGCCAAACGCAGCAGGCGTGCCGGGGCAGGCCTGGGGGCCGCGGCTACACCCAGCGCTCCCCCCGCATGCTTGGCATGCACGAGGCACACGCAGGGGGCCGAGCTTTTTCCCTGACCCCCCCATTTGCCCCCCCTTTTACCCCACCAGCCCGCTGCGGGACCCCCACCCCCATGGCCACCGCTCCCCGGAGCACGGCACCGCCGGTGGCACGGCCGGGTGGGTGCCTGCGGGTGGGTGCCGGGTGCTGGCAGCGGGGGCACAGGGGGGGGTCCGTGAGCCCCCGCAGCCCCCACACGTGTGGGTAGGGGCTGCCCGGCCCCCAGCACCGCGTGCCTCCCGTGCATCAGCGTCCCTTGGGGAATTTATGGCCTGGCCGAGGGGAAACTCAAACCCGGGCAGCTGGGAGCTGCGGTGCCCCTGGGGGGGCGGCTCGGATGTGCCTGGGGGGGGGGGGATTTCTGTGACCACCCCGGGGGGCTGCGGGGTTTGGGGTGGGCAGCACCCACGGGGAGCACCCATGGGACGCTCCCGCACCCATCCCGGCGCTGAGCCCTCCTGCTGGGTGACCCGTGAGCAAACCCAAGTGCAGAGGGGACGGTGCCCCCCCCCCGCCCCCCCCAGCCCTGTCCCCGGGTGCCACCAGGGTGCGATTTGGGCCAAAGCACCGCTGCCACCTGGGATGGTTTGGGGGGGGGCCTTGGAGAGCCCGAGCCCGGCCAGCACCGTGAGCCAAGGGCTGGGGGGGTCCCCAGAGCCCCCCCCTTCCTGCGCGGGCACCCCCCGGCCCCGGTGTTTTCGGTGTCCCCGTCCCCACCAGCCCGGTGCCGGAGGACCCCGCGGCACCCAAGGGAGCACCCGGTGGGATCCTCGGGGGGGGGGGGGCACCAAGGGGGCTGCCAAAATTTCAGTTTCGGAGCCACGAAAGAGGCCTGGGTGCCCCCAGCCCTTCTACAGCACCGTGGGGGGGGGGGGATTTATCCGGATTTACCCCCCCCCTGGGTGCCCCCACCCATGGGTGCTGGCCGCGGCGGCGCTCGGTGCCGGCAATTCTCCGTGCCAAGCATCTGCCTGGAGGGGAGGGGAGGGGAGGGGAAGGGGGGGGGGTGGGAAGAAATAAAGCGGGGGGGGGGGCACTGGTTTATTTATGAGTGCTGTGATTTGTGTGTGTGTGATTTTTCTTTTTTTTCATCTATTTTTCTGGGAAAGTTCAGCTAAAACAGGCTCGGGAAGCAGATGGCGGAGGGGAATACGGGGCCGGGCTGGTGCTAACGGATTGAACACGTGAAAAGGGGGGGGGGGGAAACCTTCTCCGGCCCCCCCCCCCCCCCATACATCGACACCCCCCCCCCCCCCGGGGGGGTGCCGGTGCCCACCCCGCACCCCGCTGCCAGCCCCGAGCCCCCTGCACGGGGGGAAACTGAGGCACGGGGGGGGGGGGGCGCATGGGGAAACTGAGGCACGGGGGGGGCATGGACAATGCTGGGGGGGGGAAATGGGGCTGGGGGGGCTCTGTCCCGCCGGCTCTATAGGGCTCTATAGGGGATGGACGCGGTGGGGGGGTTTGTAGGGGAAAACTGAGGCTGGGGGGGGGGAGTGGCACCTCTATGGGGCCAGAGGGGGGGGGGTCTCGGTGCAGGAAGGGGGGGAACCTTTTTGAGGGGGGGGATAAAGGAGGACACGAGTGTGTCAGGGAGAACCGGGGGGGCCCCCAACACCCCCCCAGTACCGAACTGGGGGCACCGACACAGCCTGGAGAGGTTGGGGGGGGGACCCAAAGGGGGGGGGGGGGCGCTGCCCCCTCCTCCCCTTTCCAAAACGGGAACCGGGGGCAGGACAAGGCGAGGGGGGGGTGCGGAGGCTCCGGCCGTGCCCCCCCCTCTCTCTCACCCCCCCCCCTTCGTTTTTTCCCCCCCCCCCCCCCTCTCCGCTGTCAGCCCCGCCCGGTGCCTCCCGCCGCGGCGGCGCGCACGGAGCGGGGCCGAGCCGAGCCGAGCCGGCGGCGGGCGCAGGTGCGCGGTGCCCCCCCCCCCCAAAAAAAAATAAAATAAAATAAAATAAAAAAGCCCTGACACCCCCCCGCACACACACACACATCCCATCGGAGCGCACCACCCCCCCCCTCCCCAAATCTCCGGCCCCCGGGGGGTTCAAGGTAAGATCGCGGCCGGTGCCCCCCCCCCCCCCTTCTCCGTGATGCGGTTCCCCCCCCCCCCCCCCCCCTTCCCCAAATCTCAGCCGTTCTCTGCCGGTTTTTATCCGTGCCCCCCCCCCCCCTAAAAAAAAAATAATGAATGGGGGGTGAAGTTTCGCCCCCCCCCCCCTCCTCCCCTTTTCCATCCGTAGGGGGCTGGGGAGGCTGCGGCTCTCCCCGGGGTGGTGGAGAGGGGGGGGAAAAATTACAAAAGGGGGGGGAAATTAAGAAAAAAAAAGGAAAATGCCCCCCCCCCCCGGCGGCCCTGCTTCCTTCTTCCCCCCCCCCCCCCACGGCTGCTGCTGCTGCTGCTGCATTGGGAAGCGGCTTTTGTTAGCGGCTCCCCGGGCGGAGCAGGCGGAACCTTGAAGGGTCACGGGCTGCAGGGACCCCCCCGGCCCCCCCCCGCGCCCCCTGCCCGCACCCCGGCCCTCCCCCGGCCCCCGCTCCCCCCCCCCCTGTGTGTGTGTGTCCCCCCCCCCCTCCTCTCCAAACCCGCTCCCCTCCTGCCCCTCCCTGCCCCTTCCCTCCCGCACCGCGGTGCCCCCCCCCCCTCCTTTTTTTGCCCCCCCCCCACCTTAATCTTTGGCACCTCCATCCCGCAGCCCCCCCCCCCCACTCCAACATCCCCCCCCCAGCACCTCAAATCCCCCCCCCCCCCAGCTCCTCGGCTCCCCCCCAGCATCCCCATCCCGCCCCCCCCATCTCCTCCCACCGCCCCCTCCCTGCCCCCCCGGGACCCCCCCCCCAGCCCAGTGCCCCCCCCCAGCACCCTGGAGCCCCCCCCCCCCCAGCACCCCAATACCGCACCCATCCTGCACCCTGCTCCCCCCCCCCCCAGCCCCGGTCCCGCATCCTGACCCCCCCCCGGGATACAGAGAGGTGCTGAGCCTGGGGGGGGGGGGCAGCCCCCACCCTGGAGAAAAGAGAGATTATTTTTTTGGGGGGGGGGGGCTCTCTGCTTCATCGGGCTCCGTTTTGCCCCCGCCGCCTCTTTGGGAAGCAGCCAGGGGTTGTGGTGTTGTGGGGGGGGGGGCAGGAATGAAATTGGGGGGGGGGGGGGGGCTGGTGTGTGCCCCCCCCCTCCCCAAAATGCAGCTTTGGCTGGGTTGGGGCTGCAATGGGGGAGGGGGGGGGGCATGGCCAGTGCAGCCTCCGAAGGGTGGAGGGGGGCAGCGAGGGCTCGGAGTGGGGGGGGGCAGCAGTAGGGACCCCCCCCCAATGAGCCCTGTGGGGCTGGAGGTGGTGGAGCCCCCCCCAAATTGTGGGGGGGGGGCAAGGGGGGGCTGCCTGGCTGTGTCTCGACGGGGCCGTAACTTTTCCTCCCTATTCCCGTGGTGTGGGCAGGGGTTTTTTTTTGGGGGGGGGGCACCCTGCAAAATTGGGGCACCCCCTGTGTGAGTGTGTGTGGGGGGGGGGCTGCAGGGCACGGCCGGGGACCCCCATGCAGGGGGTGTCAGTGGGTCTGGGGGGGGCCCTTTGGGGTGACCCCCCCACAGTGCTGATGTTGGGGGGGGGCTGCGTAACCCCAAAATAATTTGGGGGGGGGGGGGCAGCAAGGTCCCAATCCTGCTCCGTCACCCTGGGCACCCCCAGCATCCCCCTGCCCCCCCCCCCAAAGCGGCCTCCTTCACTCCCCCCCCCCAAGGCTCAGTTGGGGGGGGGGGGGCCCACCAGCACCCTTGGGTGCCCCCCTTATGGGGCTGGGGGGGGGGCGCAGCGGGGGCCTGGCCCTGCTCAGGGTGCTGGGGGCAGCCCCCCCCCCGTGCCAGCACCTCGGGGTGACCTTGGGTGAGCGCCACCGGCCCCGGCCTGCCTCAGTTTCCCCTCACCCACCGGGGGGGGGCAGCCAGTTATGGGGGGGGGGCGCAAAAAGGACCCCCCCCCATGGAGCCGGGTGCTGCACGGCCTCGCTGTGCCCGGGGACCTGCCCCACGGGATGTCCCCCCCCCCGCCACCTGCCTCGTGGCAGCTTGGGGACATGGGGACAGAGGTGGCACCGATGTGCCCCCCCCCCTTAATTTGTGCCCCCCCCCAAATTTAATCGCAGCCCGCCCGGCCCCAGCGCCTTCGCCCCGGCCCCGTTTGGGTCCAGCTTGGCCCCTTTGGGCTGCTGGAGGGCCGGATCCTGCTGGGGAGGGGGGGGGGGCATTGGGGAGAGGGGGGGGGGTGCTCTGGGGCCATCCCGTGCCCCCCCCCCCGCCGATTTTAGCCAAAATTTGGGGCCTGAACTGGTGGCACTAGAGGGCAGCTCCCGGCTCTGCGCAGGATCCGGCCCCGGGTGCAAACCGAGCCCCCCCCCTTGGTGTTTGTGCCCCCCCCCCCCCCCCCCGCCCAGCCTTGGGGTCGTGCTGCCAGGTACCCGGGGCCAGATCCCGGGGGGGGGGGGCGCTGAGCCCTTGCTGTAGGGCTGTGGTTAGCCATGGCCCCCCCCCCGTGCCACCAGGAGCCCCTTTTTGCGGTGTCCCCGGGGTGACACGGGAACTGGGTCACCGCTGTCACCGGGGCACGTGGCCGTGTTTGGGACACGGGGGGGGGCACAGCAGTTTGGGGGGGGGTCCAGAACGTCCCTTTAGGGCAGGGGGCTGCGGGGGGGGGGGGGGGGGTCAGCGCGTCCCCTTCCCGGAGCGCGAGGACCTGCCTGCGAAGCCGTTGGGGTTTGGCATTGCCGATCCCATAAACAAAGGGAACTCGCCCCAATCCCAGCCCCAAAAGCTCCGAATCTCACCCCAAAGCCGGGCTGCGGTGCCGTGTGCGGGGGTGCACGCGGGGGGGGGGCTACGGGGGGGGGGGCGGTGTGAGCACACACGTGTGGCCACGCGGTTCCCCGTTATAGGGCCGGGGGGACACCCGGTGCCCTCCGGAGTCTGGGTGGGTTTTGGGGGCTTCTCAGCCCTTCCAGGAGCCCCCCCTTGGCTGGAAGTCACGGGGGGGGTGGTGCCACGCACGCCCGGGTGCCACCGTCCCCCTCGCACGCCCGGGTGTCACCGCGCACGCCTGGGTGTCACCGTCCCCCTCGCACGCCCCCTCGGCCCTCGCTCCGCGGCAGCAGCAGCAGCAGGAGCCACGTGATGGCTCGGCTCCCAGTTAAACCAGTGTGTCCTGAGATCCTCCGCACCGGTAGCACCGGTAGCACCGGCTGTGCCGTACGGGTGCCGGGGGGGGGGGTCCTCTGCCACCCCCTTTCCCTCCCCAGCCTCGAGACCCTCGCCCGCCCGCCGTGTGCTCGCCGCGTCCCGGGGCTCGCCGCAGCTCCACGCTGCAGCACCGGGCTCGCCTCGTGTCCTTAGCCAAGCCCGAGGATTTTTAATTAAACCTGCCGGTCTGGACGGTGATTTAATTTTTCGGTGGGCTGAGCTGCGCACGCCAACACGGTGGGGAGCAGCCAGGGCCGGTGGGGCCGGGGGGGGGGGGCACATCTCTCACGTGGGGGCCGCTTTCGGGGTCCCTTTTGGTGAGGTTTTTGGTGAGGTTTTCCCACGGAGCGTGGCGATGCCGAGGGGGCTCCGGCTTTCCGCCAGCCGCTCGCAGCCTGGTGGCACAAGGATGGTGCCGACACCCCCCCAGGCAGCCCCGGTATGGAGGGGGGGTGGTTTTTGGGGTCCTCCTGCTCGTCCTTGCTGTCCCCCACCCCCGGTTGTGGAGCGTGGCCACGGCTCGGAGCGAGGTGCCGGTTCCCTCAGCGAAGGCAGGAGGGAGAGGGAGAAGGAGAAGGCTCGTCTGGAGCGCAGGAGCCTCCCAGCGGGGCCGGGTTGTGCTAACAGGATTTTTACTCCCTATTTAATTACAATTTTGTCAAATTAAAAAAAAAAAAAAAAAAAAGGAGAAAAAAAAAAAAAAAAAGAAAGAAAGAAAGATCCCTCTCATCTCTTTGTGCGGTTCCCGCAAGCGGCAGCCGGTTAATTACACAGCAGGCGGCGGTGGCTGACGAAGCCACCGGTCCCCAGAGGAGCTCCTGGGGGACCCCGGTGGCATGGCCGAGGGCCTGGCCGCCCCGGCTCAGTCCCAGTTCCTCCCAGTTCCTCCCAGTGCGGCGCGGAGGCCTTTGGCTGGCTGGCAGCAAGGCCGGCCATGGTGGTGGAGGCAGCGCGCTGATGCGCCGTGGCTAATCCCCGGCTCTCCCCCGTGTAATCCTGCCCACGGGGATAATCCCATCAAACCCCACAGCGCCGCGGACATGCTCGGTGCAGGGTGCTCCTGTCGGTCCCCCGGCGCTGGGTTCAAGGCCGAGTGGGTGCCGGGGAGGGGGGACGCCAGCCCACGCCGTGAGGTGTCCCCGTCGGGGTGACCCAGAGCTGTGAACGCCCGCGGGGTGGTTGGGTATCAAGTGGGGAAACTGAGGCACGGAGCAGGGGTGGCGCAGCCAGGACTGGGTTGGGGAGGTGGCCGTCGCCATCCCGCCCGGCCTGCGGGGCCCAAACCAAGCAAAGGAGGAGGGGAAGGAGGGGAGGGGCAGAGGCAGCGGCACCCACGTCCCCTCGGCGAGGTCGGATCCCGCCCGGGTTTCGGCGCTGGAACACAACTGGGTTATAAGCGGCCCAATTCATCACCGCCCGCCGGGGGGACGTCGAGATAAAGTGCCAGCGAATTCGGAAGCGTTCCGAAGGTGATTTGGGAGGCCGGGAGCCAAGAACCGTCCCCGCCTGCGCCGCGAGGGGCCGGATCCTGCCCGGCTCGGCGCGGCGTCGGCAGCAGGTAGCGAGCGCGGAGCTGCAAATAACCCCGGCAGCTGCCCCGGCACCTGCTGCGCCCTCTCCTTCATTTCACCTTTCCGGGAGTTAGCTTGCGCGGCGTGAGGTCAGCGCTGCGAATAGCCCCCGCACCGCGCCCACCCCCGGGGACCCCCCCCAGCCCCAGCGAGCCCCCAGATCCCCAGCCCGGGGCCGGGTGCACGGTGGCCGGGGATGGCTCCTATGGGTGCTGCCCTGCACCCTGCACCCTGCCGGTACCCGCGTGCTCGTGGGGAGCAGCTCCTGCCCTTCCTGCGGCCCTCGCCTCGTGCACGGCCCCCGTGGCTTGCACATGCTCGTGCACACACGTGCGTGGCAGCCCTCGTGCCAGCCCTCCGTGCCGGCACGTGCAGCTGTGGCAGCACCACACATGCTTGTGCCAGCCCTGCGTGCCACCACGTGCACCCCCACGTGCACGACGGGCACCTGCGCACCCGTGCACACCCACCTGGGTGCACTCCTGTGCACGCAGCGCACGAGCCCCGTGCCTTGCACGCTCACACGGCAGCAGGAGCGTGCCCAAGCTGACAGCAGCGTGCCCGTGCCGGCGTCGTGCACGTGCAGCAGCACCCGCACGCAGCCCGGTGCCAACCTGTGCCACCTGTGTGCACCCATGTGCCTGCACCGACGCCTGCACACGCGTGTGCACCCGTGGCAGCCGGCACACGCGTGTGCACCTGTATCTGGCACACACGTGTGCACATGTGGTATCCGGCACACGCTGGCACCGGCGCACACACGGCAGGCACCCGGTGCCCACGGACCCCGGTGCCACCGAGCCGCCTGCACCCGCTCCCTCCCCGGCCCTTTGAAATCCTCCTCAAAGGCTCCCTCTGCCTTTGAACGGTTCCTCCCCCGGAAGCAGGAATCAATAATCTTTTTTTTTTTTTCTTTCTTTTTTCTTTTTTTTTCCCTCCTTGCTGCCGCTCCTGGGCCCTTAGCAACACATCTGCCTCGCCGTGCGCATCTGCTCGGCCCCAAGGGGGGGACAGCCGGGGGTCCCCGTGTCCTGTGGTGGTGGCTCGGGGACTTTTTGTCACCTTCCTGGCCGGGAGGGGGCTTTGCGGTGCTGGTGGCGGCACTGGGGGGGGACATGAGGGGTTGGCACGGGGGGGCTGAGTTGTGCACGGAGGAGGAATGTGAGCACGGCCCCCCGGCTCCTGCAGCCCCCCCTGCCCAAAGACGTGAGGGTGATGATGGCACCGCTGAGGGTGGGCGCAGGGGTGGTGGCACCGGGTGGTGGTGGCACCGTTGGAGGTGTCCCCAAGGCCACCTCAGCTCAGGGCGAGGACCCTTGGGGGTCCCAGCTCGGTCCCAGGCGCCACAGCCAGGAGGGAGCCGAGCGCCGGCCTGTGCCAAGGGGACAATTTGGGGACAGTGGCAGAGCACGGAGCATTTTCGGGGGCAGTGAGGCAACACCTGACCTTCCGGCGAGGCAGCGGGCGCGGGGGTGGAGGCGTGGGGGGGGCACGACTGCAAACAATGGCCCTTTGTTCCCCGCCACCATCCCATGGCCCCTCTCCGGTGCCCGCGCTGCCCGGCTCCAGCGTGCCCCAAAGCAGGGGGGTCGTGGCTCCGGGGGGGTCGTGGCTCTGGGGGGGGCCCGAGTGGCCCCCAGACAGAGCAGTGCCGTGCTGTGCCATGGGGCAGGGGGTGAACGGGGCACCGGGGCAGCCCCTTCCCAAAATTTGGGTGCTGCTCCCCCAGCAGAGCTCAGCCCGCAGCGCACCCGCAAGGTGCCTGGCTCAGAGCAGGGAGGGGGGGGGCACAAAGTGGGTGCTCGGGGGGGCTGCTGTCACCCCGGGGACACCCGTGGGCCCCTGCACCCACCCGCACCCCTGGCTCCTCTCCGCCGGCCTTCGCGGAGCACGGCGGCGATTTTCATCTGCTTGAACTCCAAATAAGTTTCCTGAAGCGTAGAAATTTCGAATCGAGGCGCTGGTGCCTGGCCTCGGAGCAATTAAAGGGAACATTTTCCCAACGAGAGCGAGGCAGCCGAGCGCGTCCCGGCCTGGAGGAGACGCGGGGGAGGCTAAAGAGGAAATAAAAACACCACCACCAAAGAAACTTTTATTAGGGCTTAAAAAATCGAGGAGGCTGACGGGGGCCTCCTCCTGCCTGCCTGGCTCTCCGCGCCGGGTTCCTGGGACCCGAGATCGCGATTGGGAAGTTTTTTCCCCAAAACCGGGGTGACCTCGGCTGCTTTGTTTGGTTGGGGTGCTCCTAAATGTTGTTTTGCACCGCCCCCGTGTCGTGGGGGGGCTTTTAATGCCGGGTCTGCATGGGGTGGTTGTTGTAGGGTGCCCTCCTGGAGCTGGGTTTTGTTGTTGTAGGGTGCCCATTTGGAGCTGGGTTTAACACATTTGTTATTGTAGGGTGCCCTCCTGGAGCTGGGTTTAGACACGGGGTTGTTATTGTAGGGTGCCGGTTTGTTGTCGGGGGGTCCCCACTTGGAGCGGAGTTTGGGGTGGGGGGGGTTGTTATTGTAGGGTGCCCGCCTGGAGCTGGGTTTTGTTGTTGTAGGGTGCCCGCTTGGGGCTGGGTTTAACACATTTGTTATTGTAGGGTGCCCCCTTGGAGCTGCGTTTTGTTATTGTAGGGTGCCCGCTTGGGGCTGGGTTTAAACACACGTTTTGTTATTGTAGGGTGCCCCTACAACAGGGGACGAGCAGGGGGTTGTGTGGCTTTGGGGACAAAGGGGACAGTGGTTTTGGGGACAAGGGGGGCAGTGGCTGTGCCCAGAGGGGCGCGGGGAGGCGAGGTGCCCTGGGGACGGGTGGCACGGGGGGGGGGGACACAGCCCCAGCACCCTGGGGTGCCCACCCCGGGGTTATTTTCCCCTCCTCGATAGGAAACCGTCCTTAATATGCAGATGAGGTGGATTAAATATGCAAATTAAAGCCACCCATATGGGTGGCACCCTCGTGTCCCCCCCCCGGTGCACCCAAGCTGGGTGCTGAGAATGGGGGGGGGAGGAATTGGAACAGGGACGCTCCTGGGGGGGGCGATGGGGACAAAGCCCCCCCAGGGGACCAGGGGGTCCCTGCCACCCCCGGAGCTCAACGCCTGGGCCCAAAGGGGGGGGGGATACATGGTGTGGGGGGGGGGGGGGGCAGCGAGGGGTGCTGCGGGGGGGGCCCGGGGGCTATAAACGGCAGCTGTAAGCGGAGCCGGTAACCGGAGCGCGGGGCCGGGGGGGGGGGGGCCCCGCCGGCGACATCTGAGCCGGCGGCGCCGCGGAAGCGCCAAGGTAAAAGAGGGGGGGGGGGCTGCAACAGTGTCCCCCCCCCCCCAAAAAAAAAAAACCACAGCCTGGTGTCCCTGTCACCAGCACGGGGCACCCCATGGATGGCGGGGGGACGCAGGGCAAGGGGGGGGCGCATCCTCTTGGCATCCCCTTGGAGGTGTCTGCGGTGTCCCCCCCCCACACCCCGGGGGGCGTTGCTTGAAGGGGGGGGGGACACACACACACATGGGAGGGCTGGGGACGGTGCCAGGTGGCGGGGGTGACATTTGCTCCGTCCCCGCCGCGGGGACAGCTGCTTCCTGGCCCTGCCATCGGAACGGAAACCTGGGGGGGGGGGGGGGGGGCCTTGTGTCCCCCCCACCCCACACCCCGGGCTGCGTGGCAGCAGCAGCTGGGCTGGGGGCTTCCCGAGCCCCCTTTTTTTCTTTTTTTTTCTTTTTTTTTTTTTTTTTTGGGGGGGGGGTGACCCCAAAACCTTCAATTTGCGGGGACCCCAAAACCCCGCACGGCGCTGCCCCAACCCCATAGCGCGGGGGTCCCCAAAAACGCGCCGTGGGGACGGGGTGGGGGCGCGTGGCCGCTTCTGGGTGGGCTGCGGGGGGGGGGGGGGACCCGGGCCAGCTTTTGGGGTTTTTCAGCCTTTCTTATTATCGGGGCCTCATTAGCATACCTAATTACCGCCGCTCTCGGGCTCTTTGCGCTGCTTGGCGTTACCCGAAGCACGGCGCAAATCCCTATGAAAAGGGAGAGATTTGGGTAACGCCTCGGAGCCCCCCCCCCGCTATGGGGTTTGTTTTTTGGGATAACGTCTCCTAACGAACCCATTAATCCCCGGCTGCGGGGTGGGGGCCGCCGCCTCCGTTTTTCCGCGGAAAGTTGCGTTTTGGGGGCTGAAACCCAAGGGCTCTCCGCACCTTCCCGCTGCTTTTTTTTTTTTTTATGGTTTTATATTTGAAAAAATATTAAAAAAAAAAAGGGAAAAAAAAAATCTCAGCTCCACGGGACCGGTGGAAATCGGCCGAGATGAAATAAATTCCGCGGGGGGGGTAAAGGAACCTGGAGGGGGGGGCGCGCAGCCTTGGCACCAGCACCGCGCTGCTGGGGAGACCCCCGGGGGGGTGACCCCATTGCGGGGACCCCCTTTGCGCCCCCCCCCCCCCCGGGTCCTCTCCGCGTCCCGGGTCACGGTGGCACCGTGGCGAGGTGGGGGGGGGGGTCCGGGGGTGGCCGCCCCCCACCTCGAAGCGGTCCCAGGCGCGGTGACAGCTGCCGGGGGGGGGCGGCTCCGGTTACGGTGACATCAGCCCTACCTTGGCACCTGGTGCGGCTGGGGGGGGGGGACACGGGGGGGGGGCACAGGGGCTCGCTCCCCACACCCCCCCCCCAACCCGGGGGTCCCGGAGGAGCCGGAGAGGTGTGGGGGGGGCCACGCGTGCACGCGAGAGCTGAGCGGCTCGCGGGCTGTGCCAAGGGGACACCGGAGTCTGGGGGCTGCCGGGGGGGGGACACGGACCCAGCACCCCCCCCACGCACCCACTGCAAGTGGCCGGCAGCGGAGGAGCTCAGGTGGGCACTGGGGGGGGGGACGGGGGGGGTAGGAGTGGGATTTGGGCCCAGGTGATGTGGGGAGGGGGGGTCCCATCCTCAGGAGGGAAGGGGGAGGCACAAAGTGTCCCCCCCCAAAAAAAAAAAGGCAACGAAGGGTTGCAGAGGATCGGGGCTGTAATTTGGGGAGGGGGGGGCATAAAAGTGCAGGGCTGCGCCTCGTGCTGTGTTGGGGGGGGGTGCAGGGCGAGGGGGGAGAGATGGGGCAGGAGGCTGTGTGCCCCCCCCCCCCCAAATCCCAAAGCTGGGGGTGCAGACGGGCAGTGTCTGATGGGGAAACTGAGGCACGGAGCAGGGGAGGTGCCCGGGGGGGTGGCCGTGTGCCTGCCTGTCACCCCCCCCCCAAAAAAAAAGATAATGAAATGAAATGAAATGAAATGAAATGAAATAAAATAAAATAAAATAAAATAAAATAAAATAAAATAAAATAAAATAAAATAAAATAAAAAACCAGCGTGGGCATGGCCCCCCCCACCCCACTTATCCCAAACACGCAGACCCCGACCCCGCTGGGACCCCCCCTTGCCGCTCCCTGCCTCAGTTTCCCCACGGTGGCCGTCCCCAAACAGGGGGGCCCTGTTCGCTGCCGCCCCCCCCCCCTTTTTATTTTTTTACCCCCCCCCCCAGCCTTTTCTTCCCGCACACAATTGGGGCCATTTATCCGTTTATGCCGCCCGAGGCTCAGGTTTCCCCGGCAGCGCCGAGCCGGGGGGGGGGGGACGACGGTGACACCGGAGCCCCCGGCTGGGGTTACAGCACCCCGGGGTGACCCCGGGGGGGTCCCGCACCCCAAATCCCACCGGGACAGGGCTTGGGTGGGCTGCGGGCAGAGCAGGAGGGGATTCTCGGGTGGCTGGTATGGGGCTGAGCCCTTCCCTTGTCCCGAGGGGACTTGGCCCCCCTTTTAGGGCCCCCCTTTTAGGGCTCCCTTTCAGGGCCCCCCTTTTAGAGCCCCCCTTTTAGGGCCCCCCTTTTAGGGCTCCCCTTTTTGGGGTCCTCTTTTAGAGCCCCCTTTAGGGCCCCCCTTTTAGGGCTTCCCTTTTTGGGGTCCTCTTTTAGGGCTTCCCTTTTAGGGCCCCCCTTTCAGGGCCCCCCTTTTAGGGCCCCCGTTTTAGGGTTCCTCCTTTAGGGCTCCCTTTTAGGGCTCCCTTTTTTGGGGTCCTCTTTTAGAGCCCTCTTTCAGGGCCCCCCTTTTAGGGCTCCCTTTTAGTGCCCCCCTTTCAGGGCCCCCCTTTTAGGGCCCCCTTTACAGGCTCCCTTTTAGGGCTCCCCTTTTAGGGTTCCCCTTTTAGGGCCCCCCTTTTAGTGCCCCCCTTTTAGTGCCCCCCTTTTAGGGCCCCCCTTTTCCTCCGGCCACCTGCAGGACCTCGTGGGGACGCTTCGGTTTGGGGATCTCTGCCCCGTTTGGGAGATTTGGGTTTAATTGGAGATTTCCGTGAGATGTGGCTGGAACCGGTGCGGGAATTACCCCGATTTGGAGGTTTCTGCCCCGTTATGGGATTCGCTTCGATTTGGAGATTTCCATGAGATTTGGCTGGAACTGGTCCGGGATTTCCCAGGCCCCCCACCCCTCGGACCCCCACGTCACCTCCCTGGGGACCCGAGGTCGGCTCGTTAGGGTAACGAGGCCAGAGGACCTCAAAGTGGGGCAGCTCGTTAGGGTAACGAGGTTGGAGGAGAGGTCCCAGGCTGCAGGTAAATGAGGAACCTGGGGAGACGGCAGCGAGGCTTTAATTACCGCAATTAAATCATTAATGGCTGTTTAAAAAAAAATAGCCCGGGCGCAAAATAATAAAAATAATGATAATTAATTAATTCCGGGCTGGTTCCCAAGGGGACGGGTCCCCTGGTGGGGGCAGGATCAGGCCCTAGCAGGGACATGGGGGGCTTTGGTTGTCCCCCCGTCCCCAAAAAGCCATCGGGGGGTGAGCGGGGCTGTGACACCACGGGGACGGGGTCTGGTGTCCCCAAGGCTGTGACGCTGTGGGGTCGGGACCTGCTCGTCCCCAAGGCTGTGCCACCGGGGTCGGGTCCTGCCCGGGGGCTGGGGCACAGCGGGGTCGGGGTCGGGGGTGCCCGGGGGGGGCTGTGGGGCTGCCGAGGGGACAGGGATGGGGACGACCCCGCAGAGGGGACAGGGTCGAGGCGGGTGGCCCCATACAATGTCACCCCCCCCCGCAGCGAGAGGGCGATGGTTCGATTGAAGCCGCTCAGCCTGGATTGCTAATTAATTAAATCGCTGCCTGGCTGTTAATTACCCAGCCTGGCCCCGGGCGCCTCTGCCCCACGCGGTGCCAACAGGGACGGGGCTGGGAGCCCCAAAGGGGACGGGGACAGCGGTGGCTTTGTGTGGGGGGGGGGCTGTGGGGGCTGGCTCCTGCGTTCCCATTGATCCCCCCCAAGCCTCCTGACCGGGTTTGGGACGGTGGCTGTAGGGCTGGGATAGGGAAACCACTCCCCACGTCCCTGTTTGTGGGGTGGCTGTGCTCCCTGTGCCCCCCCTGTCCCCATATCCCCACGTCCCCGTGTCCCCCATCCCCCTGTCCCCCCATCCCCATATTTCCCCATCCCCAAGCCCCCCCCGTCTCCATGTCCCCCATCCCCATGTCCCCATGGACCCTGTGCCCCCCCCTCCCCATATCCCCATCCCCAAGCCCCCCCACCCCCATCCCCCTGTCCCCATGTCCCCATGCTCCCAGCCTGGCCGTGCACAGGATTATTCCCCCCCCTTTGGGGTTTGTGGCCGCGCAGTGCCCAAATTTCCCCGCTCCCACCCCGTAGGACGCCCGCAGCCCAGTTTGGGCCCAGTTTGGGCCCAGTAGCCCCAGTGCGGAGCTGCGCAGGCGCTGGGAGCGCCTCAGGGAGGGAGCGGGGGCGTGGGGGCCGCTTTTCCCAGCATTTTTGACATTCTTCAAGCCGGGGAAGGAACTCGCTTCCCCCTCGCCAATCCCACACGCTGTCCCCCAGCCCCACGGCTGGCACCGGACCAGCCCCAGGACCCCCACCTCGAGCCAAGACCCCCCCCCCCCCCAAAAAAAAATCCCCGACACCAGGGGCACCCCATGAAGGTGCCGGCTCCGATGGCTTTGGGGTGCGGGTGCAGCGATGGGGGGGGGATCCGTGGGGCTCAGCCCGGAGCGGGGGGGACACCGGGTGCTGCCCCCTCCCCAATAACCTGTCCCCTACCCGTAGGTGCTGCGGGTGCCCTCCCGCGCCGGGGGGAGACCATGCGGCCCCCCCGCGCCCCCCTGGTCCTGCTGCTGCTGCTGGCAGCCGAGAGGACGGCGCGTGGCACCTTCCCCGAGGAGCCCGGCCCCATCACCGTGGCCCCCGAGGACTGTGAGTGCCTGCTGGGGTCGCCCCCCCCCCGGCAGGGATGTGGGGAGGGGGCTCAGGGCGTTGCGCATCGGGGGGGGGGGGACACACGGCGCGGAGAGGGGTCGGGGATGGGGTGACGGTTTTGGGGTGCCCCTGTGGGTTGGGGAGCGTGGTTGGTTGGTTTTGGGGATGGGGTGGCAGCGTGATGTCCTGTGTCGTGTGTCTGTGTCCCCCCCCCCTCTCTGTGACCCCCCCCCCAGATGTGAAGCACTACGCCGTGTTCGTGGGCCACGGGGGGAGCCGCCTGGTCGGCCCCGAGGGTGCCGGCCCCGAGCGCCTCAACATCCAGCGCATCCTCAAGGTCAACAGGACCCTCTTCATCGGGGACAGGTGGGGAACGGGACGGGGGGGGGGGCACAAACCTTCCCTTGGGGGGGGCACCTGGCACCTCCCTGCAGCCCCCCCTTTGCTCAGGAGGGACCCCGCTACCTGCCCCCGGCACCCAAAATCTGCCCCGGCCTCGTGCCCTGCGGGTTGGGCACCCCAATGGCACGGTCTGGGGGGGGGGCACTGTGCTGTCCACAGAGCCTGCAGCCCCCGGGGGTGTCCCCGAGCCCCCCAGGGTGGTGACACCCCCGTGTCCCCCCCCCTAGGGACAACGTTTACCGCGTGAGCCTGGAGCCTGGCACGGGCAGCGAGCTGCGCTACCACCGGGTAAGCACTTTGGGGACCTGGGGGGGGGGGGACACCAGCGGGGGGGGGGCTTCACCCTGACCCCCCCCACTGGATTTTCTCCCCCCCCCCTTCCCACAGAAGCTGACGTGGCAGTCGAACCAGCACGACATCAGCATCTGCAAGATGAAGGGGAAACACGAGGTACGGGGGGGGGTCCCTGCCCCATGCGCCCCCCCCCTCCCTGCACCCTCCCGCACCCCGTGCCGTGGGGGCACAGCTCCCGGCATGTCCCGTCCCCCCCCCACCGCGGTGTCACCTCCCGGCTCCCTGCCACCCTTTGTGTCCGAGGTGATTTATTGGAGGCTTGGATAATTGGGTTTGTAATTAATTATTTCTGGCCCGCTGCTCGGAGCAGGCTCAGCTCTGCCACAAATCCAATCGCCAGGTCCCGTAAACGCCACGCGGGGCCCGAACCCTCACCGAGGGGGCTGGGGGGGGGTTTTGGGGGGGGAGCCCCCCGGGGCTGGTGCCGGGGAGGGGGAGCGCGGAGGCTGAGGGCCCCCTCTCGGTGCAGGCAGAGTGCCGAAACTTCATCAAGGTGCTGCTGGTGCGGAACGAGAGCCTGCTCTTCGTGTGCGGCACCAACGCCTTCAACCCCGTCTGCGCCAACTACAGCGTGAGTGTGTCCCCCCCCCCGGCGTCACCTGGGGTCATTCTGGGCCACCCGGGGTCACCTGGGGCCACCCGGGGTCACCTGGAGCCACCTGGGGTCCCCCAGGGCCATACGGCAGGGAGGGCACACGTGGATGTGCCCGAAGTTATGAGCATGACGTGGGAGTCCTTGGGGTGCCACGTCCAGTTCTCATGGGGGTGTCCTGCTCCCCGGGGTGGGGACACCACCCACCAGACCCCACTGTCCTTGCACGGCCCCGTGGTGGCCCTACTCATGGCCCTGCTGCTCACAGCCCTTTGGTGGCCCTTTTATGGCCCCGTGGCCCTGCTCGTGGCCCCATGGTGGCCCTGCTCACGGCCCCCACTCACGGCCCCATGGTCCTGCTCACGGCCCCATGGTGACCCCCCTCACGTCCCCGTCTCTCCCGCTGCAGATGGACACGCTGGAGCCCGTCGGGGACAACATCAGCGGCATGGCACGGTGCCCCTACGACCCCAAGCACGCCAACGTGGCCCTGTTCACCGGTCCGTCCCCCCTCCCCACGTGCCGTCCCCCTCCCCGCGCCCCACCCTCGCGTCCCACTCACGCCTCTGTCCCACCAGGGGGGATGCTCTTCACGGCCACGGTGACAGATTTCCTGGCCATCGACGCCGTCATCTACCGCAGCCTGGGGGACAGCCCGACCCTGCGCACCGTCAAGCACGACTCCAAGTGGTTCAAAGGTGTTTTTTGGGGCGCACGGCGCCCCGCGGCTCGGCGCGGCACCCGTCCCCGTCCCCTCTGGTCCCGTCCCGGAGCAGCCCTGACCCTGCTGTCCCCGCAGAGCCCTACTTCGTGCACGCCGTGGAGTGGAGGAGCCACGTCTACTTCTTCTTCCGCGAGATCGCCATGGAGTACAACTACCTGGAGAAGGTGGGAGAGGTCCCCGCGGTGACCCCGGGGGGCAGCTGGGGTGGGAACGGGGCCAAGGGGACCGTCCCCGGGGCCGGGTGCCAGGCGGTGACAGGCGTCCCTGGCAGGTGGTGGTGTCCCGAGTGGCTCGGGTGTGCAAGAACGACATGGGGGGGTCGCAGCGGGTGCTAGAGAAGCAGTGGACGTCCTTCCTCAAGGCCCGGCTCAACTGCTCCGTGCCGGGCGACTCGCACTTCTACTTCAACGTCATCCAGGCCGTGACCGACATCCTGGAGCTGGACGGGCGCCCCGTGGTGCTCGCCGTCTTCTCTACACCCACCAACAGGTCAGCCCCGAGCCCTGCTGAGCCCCCCCGAGCTGGGCTGGGACCCCACCGAGTGCCCCCCCCCAGGGATGAGGGGATGGCTCGGGGTGTTCACCCCGTGCCCGTGTCTCTGCAGCATCCCCGGCTCGGCCGTCTGCGCCTTCGACATGACCCAAGTGGCCGCCGTCTTCGAGGGACGATTCCGGGAGCAGAAATCCCCCGAGTCCATCTGGACGCCGGTGCCCGAGGACATGGTGCCGAAGCCGCGGTGAGTGAGTGAGTGAGCGCAGGGATGGGGACGGGAAAGGGACGTGGGGACGGGGCTGGGGACAGGGATGGGGATGGGAGTGGTGCTGAGGGCTGGTGCTGGCGGGGACGGGGATGGGGATGGAGAAGGGGATGGGGATGGGGATGGGGGCAGGTGCCAGCCGTGCAGTGACGGCGCTGAGCCCCGGCGTGCCGTGGCGGCAGGCCCGGGTGCTGTGCGGCCCCGGGGATGCGCTACAACTCCTCCAGCACCTTCCCCGACGAGATCCTCACCTTCGTCAAGACGCACCCGCTGATGGACGAGGCGGTGCCGTCCCTGGGCAACGTGCCCTGGATCGTCCGCACCATGAGCCGGTGAGCTCCCGGCGGCAGGATCGGGCCCGGGGAGGCTCAAGGGGGGGAGGTCCCCCGGGGGTGTCCGTGCACGTGTGGGGTGCTCACAGCCGTGTCCACGTGCGCGGCTCACGCTGGTGCACGGGAGCCGCCGGCGCTGCCCTCGCGCACGCGCGGAGAGGCGCAGGGGCGCGTGCCAGCGGCGGGCGAGCACCAGGAGACCTGATAAATCTCATAAACTTTGCAGTTGAGATCGTCTCATCCTAATTAAATCTACCTTAATTGCTGCTTGACGGGGAATTAATCACGCGGTGCTCGCGGGCCCGCTGGCAGGGCAGGCAGGGTGTGCACGGGGCTGGGGGAAGGCGGTGGGGCTGGCGACCGGCTGGGGTCCCGTGAGGGGTCACGGGGGGGATCCCAGGTGGGATTTGGGCTGGAGACCCCCTGGGATTGGTGGGGGGGGATCCAGGCTGGATCCTGAGTGGGTTTGGCAGGGATCTGAGCCAGGATCTGGATGGGATCTGCTCTGGGTCTGCCTGGTTCCTGCGCAGAATCCGGGCCAGGTCTGGCTGGGATCTGGACCGGTTCCATTTGGGACCTCCACTGCCCCCCGCGCTCCCCGGTGGCTCCCGCTGGGGGCTGGCTGCAATCTGTCCATCCCCGCCCACCGGGGGTCCCAGCTCCCACCCTGCCTCAGTTTCCCCTCCCGCGGGCTCCCCAGCGCCTCGCTCGGCTCACACCGCAGGTACCAGCTCCGCAGGATCGTGGTGGACACCGCGGCGGGGCCGTGGGGCAACCACACCGTGGTGTTCCTGGGCTCCAGCACGGGCACCGTCCTCAAGTTCCTCATCCACCCCAACGCCACCCGCAGCCCCGCGCCCGCGCCCCCCGGCAGCCAGAGCGTCTTCCTGGAGGAGTTTGAGACCTACCAGCCGGGGAGGTACGGGGGGTGGGTGCACGGACGGATGGACGGACGGGTGGAGGGAGGGATGGATGGACGGACGGACGGATGGATGGGTGAGTGGGTGGATGGATGGATGGATGGATGGATGGACGGACGGATGGGTAAGTGGGTGGATGAAAGGGTGGGCAGGTGGATGGATGGATGGACAGACAGACAGACAGATGGAAGGGTGGATGGGTGAGTGGGTGGGTGGATGGATGGACAGACAGATGGATGGAAGGGTGGGTGGGTGGATGAATGAATGGATGAGTGGATGGAAGGGTGGGTGGACGAATGGAAGGGTGGGTGGATGGACAGATGGATGGACAGACAGACGGATGGATGGATGGATTGATGGAAGGGTGGGTGGATGGACAGATGGACGGGTGGTTGAATGAATGGGTGAGTGGATGGATGAGAGTGATGGATGGATGGGTGGGTGGGTGGGTGGGTGGGTGGGTGAGGGGGTTGATGATTGGGTGGGTAAGGGGAGGGCTGGCTGGACAGAGGGTGGTCGGATGGATGGGTGGGTGGGTGGGCTGATGGGGTGCTTGGATGGATGAGGTGGTCGTGGAGGGATTGACTGGTGGCTGCAAGGTGAAATGGGAGCAGGAATGAGGTGGTTAAGGACGGACGGACGGACAGATGGATGGATGGATGAAAGGAACAGAAGGATACAAGGGCTGGATGAGTGGGGGAGGCAGAGGGCTGGGTTTGTGGACGAGACGGGGGCCCACAGGTGAGCTCCCTCCTCCGGACCAGCCCCCGGCGGGGAGCTGGTCTCTGCCCCACCAGCTGAGCTCTGCCTCATGCCCAGGTGTGGCCGGGACACGGAGGACGAGCGGCGGCTGCTGGGCCTGGAGCTGGACAAGGCGGCCGGGTCCCTGCTGCTGGCCTTCCCCCCGTGCGTGGCCAGGGTGCCCGTGGCCCGCTGCCAGCAGCACTCGGGCTGCATGAAGTGAGTGAGGGGGCTCCGTGCGAGGAGGGGGGGGGCTCTGACACCCCGTGGATCTGTCCCGTGCCAGGGTCGGGCTGGGAACGGGAGCACCGCTGGGGGAAACTGAGGCACGGTGCTGGGGCAGGGTTCCTGGAGGGGGCCGGGGTGTCGCCCCCCCCCCTGTGCCGGGGGTGTTCCTGACCCCGCTGTGCCCTGCCAGGAACTGCCTTGGGAGCCGGGATCCGTACTGTGGCTGGACGCCCGAGGGCTCCTGCATCTTCCTGGAGCCCAGCCCCAGGTAATGGAGTGGGGGGGGGGGGCACGAGGGGAACGGGGGGGTCCCAGGGGCTCCCCAGAGCCTGCGAAGCTTGAGCTGCATCAGCTCCACCTGCTCCCCAAACCTAACCCCAGCAAATGCAGCACTGGCTGAAGCAAGCTGCCAGCCCCGTGCCAGGCTGTTAGGCACTAACCCCCCCAAAAAAAATTTATGTCCCCCCCCTCACAGGACAGCTTTCGAGCAGGACATTGCCGGTGGCAGCACATCGCACCTGGGCGAGTGCGAGGGTGAGCGTGGGGCAGGGAGGGGGCTCGGGGACACCGGGGGGGGACACCGCAGCCATCCCCTGACGCCCCCCCCCCCTTGCCGTCACCAAGGGCTGGTGACCGAGAGCTTCGTGGACGAGCCGGACGGGCTGGTGTCGGTGAACCTGCTGGTGATCTCCTCCGTGGCCGCCTTCGTCATCGGCGCCGTCATCTCGGGCTTCAGCGTCTGCTGGTTCATCGGGCACCGGGACCGCAAGGAGCTGGCGCGGCGCAAGGACAAGGAGACCATCCTGGCACACAGCGAGTCGGTGGTGAGCGTCAGCCGGCTGGGCGAGCGGCGAGCGCGCGCGGGGCAACCCGGAGCCCTGCTGGCCCCGCTCATGCCCAACGGCTGGCCCAAGGAGCTGGGCAAGGCGAGCCAACACGACCTGGACTCGGGCGTCCTGCCCACGCCGGAGCAGACCCCGCTGCAGCAGAAGCGCTGCCCCGGCACCCTCCAAAACTGCACCTGGGAGCAGAGCCACAACATCATCAACGCCGCGCTGCGGGACCCCGGCACCGCCGCCACCGCCGCCGCCGCCGCCGCTGGACGTCTCCACGCCGGCCCCGGCCGCTCGGCCCGCGGCATGCCCCTCTCCTGCCACGCCATCCTGGTGGACCAGGAGCTGGAGGCCGAACTCAGCGACTCCTCGGGCGACGGGCACTGGGGCCGGGACCCCCCCGAGGGTCCCCGTGCCCGGCAGCACCCCGCCACCGGCGCCCGCCGCCCGCCCCGCAGCTCCTACGGCGACTTCGCCGGCACGCCGCGCCCCAGCCCCGACCGCCGGCGCGTGGTTTCGGCGCCGGGTGGGGATGGGGGGGACTTTGCCGAGGGGCCGCCCTGGCACCCCGAGCAGCTGAACTTCAACGCCAACAACGGCACGGGCCGCCCCGGCGCCCACCTCAAGAGGAACCACACATTTAACAGCGGCGAAGCGCCGGCGGGGGGCTACGGGCGGCACGGCACGGCACCGCGGGCGCACGGCGCGGGCCCCCCACGGGCGCTCACGGACCTGCACCACCTCCTGCGCTACGGCGTGGAGCGGACTCCCTCGGGCAAATAGGGCCCCGCTGCCCGTCCCGGCACCCACGGGCGCTGCCCACGCTCTTGTGGACGCTCTCCACCTCCACGCCGCGCCGCGGTCCCCCCCCCGGGTTCCCTGGGGACGGGGACGAGGTGACCCCAGGGCAGGAGCGGCGGGCACGGGGAGGGCTGAGATGCTGCATGGGGGACGGGTGCAGGGTTTGGGGCCGTCCCCACCTGTCCCCACTGTCCCCGGCTGGCACGGGGCAGTGCCCTGTGCTCCGGGTGTCCGTCTGTCCCGTCCCCTCCGCAGGCTGGACCCAGGGACCGCTGCGCCCTGGGGGGGGATCCCTGGGAGGCAGCAGGATGGACACACGGACACGGGCGAAACTGAGGCAGAGCGAGGCTGTACCCCCGCACCTCCCCGGAGCCCCCCCAGTCCCGAATCAGCCCTGCCTGGGCACTCAGGGGGCTTTGTGGGTGCTGCCAGCACCCTGGGGACACCCGGACAGGACAGCACCGAGCAGCCCCCTCCAGCTCCAAGCCCCCAGCTCTCCCCTCCTCAAAAGCACTGCTGGGGGCTGGAGCCTGGAGGGGGGGGGGGGCCCTGCTCTCACCGGGGCGCGCTGGGGGTCCCACTGACCCCACTCTCTGCTGGCAAAGGGTGCCCTTTCGGTGCCGGCCCTGCCCCAGCTGCAGGCAGGAGCGAGAAGGGGGGGGGGGGCAAAAAGGGGTCAGGACCCCCCCGGTACCGAGGCGGGTCAGCCCGGTGCTCCCCAGGGGGCTGCGCACAGGGGGGCTGCGGGTGCTGCGTGCCCCTTGGGGGGGGGGGGGGGCCGGCCCGCAGCACTGCCCCACGCTGTAAATAGGGTGCCAGGGCACCGTGGGCACCCCGCCGCCCCGGGCCGGCCATGCATGCGACAGCGGAAACGTCTCTGTATAACCCCGGAGCCCCGCAATAAATTTCTGTTTACAAGAGGAGAATTCCCTCCCCGCTGCCGCCACCTCGGACGCTGCTTCTCTGCTCCGGGGGGGGGGGGGGCTCCGGGATGTGGCACGGGGAGAGGCAAAGCAGGTCATGGTGCTGGGCGCTCCCCCCACATCCCGGGGGATTTGCCTGCACCGGGGCGTGCGGCTGCTGCCGGTGCCCGGCCACATCCTGGCAGCATGGAAATGGGGACGGCCACGTCCCACGGGTGGGTCCCCTGGGGGGCACGGGGCCAGCTGGGGGAGGCAAGGGGCTGGAGGGTGATTTGGGGCAGGGGGAGCGTGCGTCCTGTTGCGCTAAGCCTCCTCTCCCAGCGTGCACACCCACCCCCATCTCCGCGCACTCGCACCCTCTTGTGGACACCCACAGCCCGGGGGGGGGCACCCACCGTGCCCCCAGCCCCCTGTGGTGTGCAGGAGGTCAATGCCGTGCCCCCCCCATGCTGTGGGGTGATGGGGACGAGGGGATGTGAGCGCCCTGCCCCTGCCCCGGGTGCTGGCACCGTGCGAGCTGGCAGCGCTGGCGAAGGCGGTGATTTCCCGAGCGGCACGTGAGGACGAGCCACCAACCAGCCCCGGTGACGGCCACCACCACCGGGGAGGAAGGAGCCAGGACCGTCAGCCCCCGAGGAGCCCGGCCGACCCCTGCAGGAGGTGAGGACAGGGCTGGGGGGGCAGCCGGGAGCGGGGTTGGGGACAGGGGACACGGGGACGGGGACATTTGGAGAGGCGGTGGCGGGGCTGGGAGCTGCAGGGCTTGCACAACCCTCGGGTGACGGCAGCCTCCTGCCCGCAGCCCCAGCACCACCATGGTGCCGCCGGCCCGGATCCTGCCGCCGCTGCTGCTGCTGGTGCTGAGCAGCCCCTCCACGCCGTGCCCCCTGCAGCCCAACGCCACCCGCTTCGTCTGCACCGAGCCCACCCTGCGCACCTTCCCCGGGGGGCTGCCCCCCACCACGCTGGCCGTCTCGGTGGAGTTCACGGCCGTGACCACCCTGCCCCCCGACGCCCTGGCGGGGCTGCCGGAGCTGCAGGAGCTGCACCTTGCCTCCAACCTCCTGGCCTCCCTGCCCGAGGAGCTGCTGTGGCCCGTGCCCTCCCTGCGCGTCCTCGACCTGACGGACAACGCGCTGCCCGAGCTGCCCGCCGGCCTCTTCCAGCGCTCCCAGCTCCTGCAGCACCTGGTGCTGCGGGGGAACCGCCTGCGGGCGCTGCAGCCCTCCTGGTTCCAGCTCCTGGCCCGCCTGCGCTGGCTCGACGTGGGGGCCAACGCGCTGGCAGAGCTGCCTCCGGAGGTTTTCCGCCCGCTGGTGTCCCTGCACAGCCTGGACCTGTCCCACAACCGCCTGCAGAGCCTGGACTCGGGCTCTCTGGCTGGGCTGCGGGAGCTGGAGCGGCTCGACCTGGAGGGGAACCGGCTCCGCGCGCTGCCCCCCGACGCCTTCGCGCCCGTGCCCGCCCTGCGCCTGCTTTTCCTGCAGGGCAACGAGCTGCAGGCGCTGCCCGCCGGCCTCTTTGCCCCCCTCAGCCACCTCCAGGTCCTCGACCTGGCGCACAACCGGCTGCGGGCCCTGGAGCTGCCCCCGCGCCCCCCCGGCCCCCCGCTGTCCCTCGACATCTCGGGCAACCCCTGGGCCTGCGAGTGCCCGCTGCTGGAGCTCCTGCGGCGTGCGGCCCCGCAGCTCGTGGCTGCTCGTGGCACCCTCTGTGCCAGCCCCCCGCACCGCCAGGGGCAGGAGGTGGGCACCCTGAGCCAGGCTGGGGACACGGGATGCCAGCCCGAGGAGGACGGGCAGAGCCTGCCCGAGCCCTAGGCAAAGGGATTGGGGTCGCCCAGGTGCCCGCATGGGTCCCCTCCTGGGTCCCCTCTTGGGTCCCCTCCTGCCCTGACGCTGCGTCCCCAGCCGAGCCGAACTCTCCTGGGGAAACTGAGGCAGGGGGAGCCCGTTCCCCCTGTTCCCATCCCACCTTCTCCACCCCGATGGCCCCCAGCCCTGTCCCACCTGTCCCACGTCCCTGTCCCCATCCCACCCCCCAAGACATTAAACAGCGACCTGGAGACAATGCTCTTTGTTCTGCGGTGTCCTGCAGTGTCCCCGGGTCACGCAGTGCCAGGCGCCCTGTCCCACGGCCCAGTCCCTCTTTGTCCCCTGCCCACCCCCATCCGGACCAGCCCCATCCCCACGGGACCACCCCCCGGGTGCCACCACGGTGCCACCTCTGCGTGACACCAAGCCCGAGGACCTGCAGGGGCTGCTGGTGGCACTGAGGGGCCCTGATGGCATGGGGACGCTGGGCACGGGGACGCTTGGTGCAAGGGGACACGGGGTATGGGGACACCTGGCGTGGGGAGGTTGGAATTTTGGGATGGGGATGGTCACCTGGCATGGGGACACTTGGCATGGGGACACACGGCACGGGGACATGGTATGGGGACACCTGGCAAGGGGACACCTGGCATGAGGACACATGGCACGGGGACACTTGGTACAGGGTCACCTGCTATGGGCACACACGGCAAGGGGACACTTGGCATGCGGGCGCACGGCAAGGAGACGTGGTATGGGGACACCTGGCATGGGGAATCTTGGCACGGGGACACCTGGCATGGGGACACATGGCACAGGGTCACCTGCTAGGGGGTCACACGGATAGGGGACACCGGGCATGGGGACACCAGGCGTGGGAGGGAGATGCTTGGCACGGGGACACCGGGCATGGGGACATTTGGTGCAGGGTCACCTGCTATGGGGTCACGGGGATAGGGGACACCGGGCATGGGGACATGGGGCACGGGGTCACCAACTATGGGGTCGCACGGGTGGGGGACACTTGGCACGGGGTCACTCCCTATGGGGTCACAGGGCTGGGGGCCGCCTGCCGTGGGGACAGGGGGCACGGGGACAGCCCCGGGCAGGATGCGGCCCCCCCCGGCCCCACGTGGCGCCCCCCCCAGGTCCCGCCCCCCCCCTCCCAATTGGCTGAGCCGCGGCCCTCCCCTCCGCCGATTGGCTCCCGCCTTCACTATGAATCCGGCGCTGGGCGGGGAGCGGGGGGGGATCGCGACCGGGGATCGCGATCGCGACCGGGGATCGCGACAGCCCCTCCCCCGTAAGTGCGACCCGCGGGGGCGTTGTAGGGGACGGAGGGCGGAGGGGGCGTTACGGGGGGGGGGGGCGAGCCCTGCCTGCCCCCAGGGACCCCCAGGGACCCCCAGGGACCCGTCCCCAGGGAGCCGCCCCCAGCCCCCGGGGACTCCGGGACCCCCCCCACGCTCCCAGGGGACCCCCAGGGGACCCCCAGCCCCCCCCCCCATAGGGACCTTCCCGTGGGGACCCCAAGGACGCGCCCCCGGGGGGCGCAGGGGCAGCACCGTGTCCCCCCCCCCTCCGTGGGACGCAGCCCCGGGGTCACCCCAAGGGACACCGAGAGGTCCGGCCGGGGGGGTGCCGTGGGGTGCGGGCTGCCCTGGGGCTCCCCAAAAAGGCAGCACCGAGCGGATCCGGCCCCAACCACGGCCAAATCCTCCCCAGCCCCATGGGGGGACCCCAGTGGTGGGAGGTCGGTCCCGGCCCCAAAACCCCTTCCTCACCCCAAAACGTCCCCAATGAGTGGCTCGGGTGCGTCTGGGTGCCCCCGCGAGCTGGTGGGGGGCAGCTCGGGGCCCCCCCAAACCCATCTCTGTCCCCTGCACAGCCCCTGCTGCCATGTCAGCCGAAACCACGGCACCGGCGGAGGCCGAGCGGGAGGCGCAGGTAGGGATGCTGAGGGCCGAGGGGGGCTGGGGGGGCATCGCTTGGCCCCCCCCCAACCCCAGCTCACGGCCCCCGTGTCCCGTGGCAGAGCGTGGTGAGCCGGGTGGCCAACCTGGCCCTGGTGAGCTCTGCCCGCGGCGCCGTGTCCACCGCCTACGCCTCCACCAAGGAGAGCCACCCCTACGTGCGCTCCGTCTGCGACGTGGCCGAAAAGGGGGTGAAGACCCTGACGGCGGCGGCGGTCAGCGGGGCCCAGCCCCTCCTCACCAAGCTGGAGCCGCAGAGTGAGTGGGGCTGGGGTTGGGCAGCACCCCCAAATGGGATGGGGGTGCTTGGGAGACCGTCCCCGGCAAGGAACTGGGGTTAAAAAGGCTGATTTTGGATCCCCAGTTTCCACTGCCAACGAGTACGCCTGCAAGGGGCTGGATAAACTGGAGGAGAAGCTGCCCATCCTGCAGCAGCCCCCCGAGATGGTAACATTTCATCCCCCTCCCCCTATTCGGGGGGCACCAGGATCGAGCCCTGGGCCAGCTGTTGGGACAAGCCCCCCCCTTGTCCCTTGTGCTGTCCCGTCCCCCCCCCCAGGTGGTCGCAGGGACCAGGGAGCTGGTGTCGTCCACCGTGAGCGGGGCGGTGGGCCTGGCCCGCGGGGCCGTGCAGGGCAGCGTGGAGAGGACCCGGCGGGCGCTGAGCACCGGCATCAGCACCGTGGCGGGCTCCCGCGTGGGGCAGCTGCTGGCGACGGGGGCGGACACGGTGCTGGAGAAGTCGGAGGAGCTGGTGGAGCACTACCTGCCCAGGACGGACGAGGAGCCGGGTGAGTGCTGGGCACGCCGTGCCCAAAAAACCATCTCACCCTCGTTTTGGGGTGCCATCCCTCCGGGACTGCACCCCATCCCCAGGGCTCTGCAGCACCCAGTGCCTCTCACCACCACCAGTCGCACCCCGGGGCGGTGCTGAGCCCTACGGGGCCACCAGGGCGCAGGGGACAGTCCCTGTGGGGCTGCTCCGTGGGCACCCGGAGCTGGGGAACGCGGCGCAGCGGTGGGTGAACTCTCACCTGGAAAGCAGAAAACAAATATAGCCCTGCGCCGCCAGCCCACCCGCCCCGGGTATTTATAGCTCAGCACGGGGCAGCAGTGGGCAGAGCTGGCCCTGTGTCACCGTGGAGGTGACCGGGAGGGTTGTGGGGACACCTCTGCATGACCCAGGGGGCAAGCAGCCGGGTTTGCCCCTGTGCCGGGGTGCAGAGCTCAGGGAACATCCCGGCACCGCCAGTGGGATGCTCTCTGCCCGGCACGGGGACATCCCGGTGGGGTGGCTCTCACTTGGGGTGGCTCTCACTTGGGGTGGCTCTCACCCACTCACCCCACAGCAGCCCCGGTGGCGGACGGCACCGCGGCGGCCTCGCTGGAGCAGCAGAGGCGGTGGCAGAGCTGCTTCGTGCGCGTGGGCTCGCTCTCGGCCAAGCTGCGGCACCGAGCCCTGCGCCGCTCGCTGGGCGAGCTGCAACGGGCCCGGCACAGCGCGCAGCACGCCCTGGCCCAGCTCCACCGTGTCATCGAGCTGGTAAGCCCACGGTCATCCCCGTGGCCCCGTGCGTGCCCCCCCGCTGCGCTCCCACTGCTTTCCCTTCCCGCAGATTGAGCAGGGCATGGACGGGTCCCTGCACGGCGCCCGGCAGCACCTGCACCGCATGTGGCTCGAGTGGAGCCGGCAGGACGGCGTGCCCATGGAGGACAGCCAGGTATTTTGTATTTTTTTTTTTTGGGGGGGGTGTGGCCGTGCTGAGGAGACCTCCCAGGGGTTTGGGCAACCCCCCAGGGTATTGCCCGCTCGCTGCCTTGCAGGTAGAGGCTCGGACGCTGGCCATGCTGCGGGGGCTCCTGCAGCAAGTGCGCGCCGCCTGCGCCCGCCTGACCGCCGGCGCCCGGGGGCTGCCGAGCAGCGTGCAGGACACGGCTGGGCACGTGCGGCACGGCGTGGAGGGGGTGCACGCCACGCTGGCGCGCGCCCGCTCCTTCCACGACCTGTCGGACATGGTGCTGGCACAGAGCCGCCAGACGGTGACGCGGGCGCAGCTGAGCATCGACGAGTTCATCGAGTACGTGGGGCAGCACGCGCCCCTGCCCTGGCTGGTGGGGCCGTTCGCCCCCGCCCTGGTGGAGTACCCGGAGGACAGCCCCGTGGAGATGGCCAAGTGGAACGGCTGCGTGACCGTGGGCGGCGGGGGGCACCGGGCGCAGTCGTGCAGCGGGCGCTGAGCCTCCCGATGCCCCCCCCCAGCTGGGGAAGGGGCCCACTTTCAGCTGTGAATCTACCCCTGCTGGGGGGGCAAGCGGCAGGATGGACTCGGTGGCCCGGCGTGGGATCCCTGATGCCACTTGGGACTCTCTGGGGGGGGCAGGGGACGGTGGCACGGGGAGGATGGGGCGTGCGCCCAGCCCTGCCCGGACACTGTGGGGGCTGCAGCTCCCTGCCGTGTCCCCGAGCCCGGTAGCATCGGGATTCAGCAGCCTCAGAGCCTGTTAAAGAGGGGAAAAAAAAAGAGGAAAACCAAAAAGTTAAGCCAAAAAAAATTCAAAATGGAAGTTAAAGAGGAAAACCAAGCCCGGATTCTCTAGGCATTACTCACAGCCAGTGGCGTGAGCTGCTGCGGGGTGGGACGGGCAATGGGGGGGGGCCTGGGGGTCGCCCTGCGGGGGGGGCTTCGTGCTGGGTGCCGGAGGGGGCCGGGAGTGGCAGCTGGGTGCTGCTGGACTGTGACCCGTGGCCGTGTGGCACTGAACTTCGTCCCCGTTATCGCCGCCACCGCTCCAACCCCACCACGGCCCCATGGCGGGGCTGGGCCCGGGGCACCCCCTGCGCTGGGAATTTGGGGGGGGGCACCGGGACCCACCAGCACCCACTGGGACCGATCCTGAGCACACACTGGGACCAGTCCCAGCACCCACTGGGACCACTCGGCACCCACCGGGCCGTGCTGGGGGGGACCCCAATATCGGGGAATCCCGGCCGGGGGGGGGGGCAGCTCCGTGCCGGAGGGGGGGGTTCCGGGGCCGGCGGTCGTTGTCCCCGGTCCGGCCCCGATGGGGCGGGTCCCGGTCACATGCGCACGGGGCGGGCCCGGGGCTATAAAAGCGGGGCGGGGGCCGGGCACCGCGTCCAGCACCGAGCACGGCACCGGGACGGTGAGTGCGCAACGGGACCGGGACCGGGACCGGGACCGGGACCGGGACCGGGACCGGGACCGGGACCGGGACCGGGACCGGGACCGGGACCGGGACCGGGACCGGGACCGGGACCGGGACCTTCCCTGCAGCCCCCATCCCGGCGCTGCCGTGCTCCCGGACCGGGGGGTGGGGACACCGGGACCGACCCCCCCCCCCTCCTGCGTAGGAGCTCCGGGGGTGTCTGGAGTCCGGTTGTGGGGACCGGGACCCCCCTGTCCTGGCCGGTCTGACTCTGGGTTGAGGGGCTGCAGGGTCCTGAGCTTGGGGTCCCCCCGTTGTGGGGTCGCCAGCACCCCCCTGTCCCTTTTGGGGGTGCTGCCCCCCCCCTGCTCAGCCCCCTGCGATGCTTTCCCCCCCCCAGCCCCACCATGGCCTCCAGCGAGCCCGGGACGGCGCAGCCCAAGGCTGAGGAGCAGCAGGTCAGTGGGGCAGGGGGGTGCTGGGGGGGGTCCGGTGTCCCCTGCTGACCCGTCACCACTCGGGGTTATCCCCCTTGTGGGGAGGGGGACACCCCAACACTCCCCCTGGGAGCTGCACGCGTTGCCCCATGCCTTATCCCCGAGGAGATTTGGGGCTCTGGCACGCTCCCCCCCCATCCCTTTTCCCATACCCAGAGCATCGGGACACGGGTGGCCAGCCTGCCCCTGGTGAGCTCTGCCTACGGGATGGTGTCCACCGCCTACGCCTCCACCAAGGAGAGCCACCCCTACGTGCGCTCCGTCTGCGACGTGGCCGAAAAGGGGGTGAAGACCCTGACAGCAGCAGCGGTCAGCGGGGCCCAGCCCCTCCTCACCAAGCTGGAGCCACAGAGTGAGTGGGGCTGGGGGGGGGTAGCACCCCCAAACGGGATGGCGGTGCTCGGGGAAACCGTCCCCGGCAAGGAACTGGGGTTAAAAAGGCTGGTTTTGGGTCCGCAGTTTCCACTGCCAACGAGTACGCCTGCAAGGGGCTGGATAAGCTGGAGGAGAAGCTGCCCATCCTGCAGCAGCCCACGGAGAAGGTACAGGGGGGCCACACGGGTGCTGAGGGTCTGCCCTGGTCCTGCAAAACTCAGGGCTCTTCCTCCCCTCCCCCCCTTCTTCCAGCTCATCTCGGACACCAAGCAGCTCGTGACATCCACCGTGACAGGGGCCAAGGATGTCCTGACCAGCACCGTGGCGGGGGCCAAGGACGCAGTGAGCAGCCGGGTGACGGGGGTGATGGACATGACCAAGGGGGCCGTGCAGGGCAGCGTGGAGCTGACCAAGTCGGCGGTGAGCAGCGGCGTCAGCACCGTCATGGGCTCGGCCATGGGCCAGATGGTGGTCAGCGGGGTGGGCTCCGTGCTGGAGAAGTCAGAGGAGCTGGTGGACCACTACCTGCCCATGACGGATGAGGAGCTGGGTAAGGACCCCAACGCAACCCCCCGGAGATGCGGGGCGGGCTGGGGACCACCCCCGCTTGGAGGCACCGTGGGTTGATTCCCCATGGGGTGGTCTCTGAGTGGGGGGCGGTGGTGATGGGGGGATTTTCTCCTGCAGCCAAGCTGGCCACGGCCGTGGAGGGCTTCGAGACGGAGCAGCAGAAGCAGCAGCAGAGCTACTTCGTGCGCCTGGGCTCGCTCTCGGCCAAGCTGCGGCACCGGGCCCTGCAGCACTCCCTGGGCAAGCTGCAAAGCGCCCGCCACAGCAGCCAGGACGTGCTGGCCCAGCTCCAGCGCACCCTCGACCTGGTAGGACCCCCTCCCTAGGTCGTCATCCCCTTCCCCTCGGGGCCGGGACGAGCCCCCCCTCACCCTGCTCTGCCCCCCGTCAGGTGGAGCAGCTGAAGCAGGGCATGGACCAGAAGCTGCAGGGAGGGCAGGAGAAGCTGCAGCAGCTGTGGCTGGAGTGGAGCAAGAAGCAGCCGGGCGGGGGCAAGGACCTGGTTCCCCCCGAGGTGGGTCGAGGGCTGGGGGGAGCCCCCCCTTTTGGGGAGCTCCGTGTGTGCGCCCACCCCTCACCTCTCCTCGTCCCCCCGCAGGGGGTGGAATCGGGCGCCTTGGCCATGGTGCAGGGCCTGACCCAGCAGCTGCAGGGCGCCTGCCAGCCCTTGGTGTCCAGCCTGCAGGGCCTCCCCGCCGGCATCCAGGACACGGCCGGCCAGGTTCGCCACAACGTGGAGGAGCTGCGGGCCAGCCTGGCCTCCGCCACGTCCCTCCAGGAGGTGACGGGCAGCGTCCTGGCCAAGGCCCGCGCCCACGCCGCCAAGGCCCGCGAGCTGATGGACGAGCTGGTGGAGCACGTGGCCCACAACACGCCCCTGTCCTGGCTGGTGGGGCCCTTCACGCCCTCCACCCAGCACCTGCTGGGCCTCCAGGATCAGTAGCGGCCTCCTGGGGGGGTGATTAGAGCGAGAACAGCGCTGGAGCTCCCCCCCCCCCCTCGCCTGGCCCCAGTAACTCCTCATCCTCCTCCTCCTGCCCGCACCGGGTGCAGGACCCCCGTAGCGCGGCTCTGCGCCCCCTTCCCCTATAGCAGGAAGGTGCCAGCCAAGTGCCTTGGCGTCCCCAAGTGCCTACAGCAGCCCCTGCCCCTCGTTTGTCACCTCTGTGCCCCCCCCTGTAATTCTCGGTGCCCTCCAGCCCCTGCTCTTCCCTCTGCCCCGTAGCAGGGGGGAGCCCCCATGGGTCGGGGCAGGCAGGGGCAGCTGCTGAAGCAATAAACCCGGCGGAGTTTTGCACTGGTCTGAGCCTTCTTGTGGGACCTGGGGCTTGGGGGGGGACACTTCTGGGTCCGCTGCCCCCGCTCTGAGCCTTTGGAGGGGGAGCGATGGAGCTGCTGGAAGGGAGCAGGGGGTGACGGAGCCCTGTGACCTCACAGGGCTTGGGGCTTCTACTGGGGGCGCTGGGGGGGGTCCTGGTGCTGAGCCCCAGCCTGTTCCCCACCACCACGGCTGAGCAGAGCCCATGGCTGAGGGTGAGGAAGGGGCTGCCAGGGAGGAGCGGAGACCCCCTGCCACCTCCTGAGGACCCCCCTGTGCTGGGACGTGGCCCCAGCCCCTCTGGTGCTGCTGCTGTCCCCTGGTGTTGTCCCCAGGAGTAGGGGGCAGCAGCCTGGGGGGCACAGAAATGTCCGGGGGGGGGGCTCTGGCATGGTTCTGTGCTCTGACACGGGGGGGATGAGGGGGTCCTGGGTCACGGGGAGGGATCTGGTGACCCCCATGGGGGCAAAGGACACCCCAGGCACTGAGTGGCACCCTGATCTGCCCCCCCCCCCAGGCCGGGACAGCGCCCAGCCCAGCAGTGACAACGACCCCGAGGAGCCACCCCTGGGTGCGGGGCTGGAGCAGGAGGAGCAGCAAAGGGGGGGCTGGGGCCGGGGGCAGAGGCTGAGCTGGGCCCCAGCGCCCCCCCCGCGGGTCTCAGCCCCTTTCCCGGAGCAGCTCAGTGAGGGCCAGGTCCCCCCCTGGCCCCCCAGCTCCATCAGGGCCCGCGGCTCCCGGCACCCCACCGGCACCCCAGAGGATACGGGCAGCGAGGCCAACGCGCACCCCACCGTGGGCCCCCCCGTCCGCCCCCCGGGCACGGCCTGGCGTGAGTACAGCGGGGCCGTGGGGCAGCGCTGGGGGTCTGGGGGGGCACACAGGGTGTCAGCACCCCCCGTGTGTCCCCCCCGTTACAGGCAGAGCACCCTGGGGCCCTGAGGACGCAGCCACCCCGCAGCCATCCCAGCAGGTACCCTAGGGGTGGGCACAGGGGGGGGGGTCCCTGGAGGGGACGGTGCCCTGGGGGTGCTGAGCGCAGCCCCCCCGTGTGCCCCAGGCCGCTGCAGGCTCTGCCCCGATGAGTCCCACGGAGCTGGGGCGGACGCTGGGCCCCGAGGACGCCGTCGTGGGCATCTGCTTGGCCGTGGCCACCGGCCTCCGAGCCCTGCTGGGCTCCAGGGCCGGGCAGCTCCTCCTGCACAGCGCCGAGCGGGCTCTGGGCACGACCCAGGAGTGGCTGCACCGCTACCTGCCCGCAGGTAAGAGCCCCCCCCAGGACACCACTGGGGGCTGGGGGTGTCCCTGTGGCACCGCAGCCTCCAGCTCTCCCCTCTGTGCCCCCCTCACCCTGCAGACCAGGCTGTGGAGGGGCCGGGGGTGGCCGTGGCCGAGGCTCGAGGGCTCGGTGGTCTCCGCTCCCCCCCCGCCCGCGCGGTGCAGCGGCTGCGGCGGCAGCAGGAGGACGCCCGGCACCACCTCACCCGGCTCTGGCACATCCTCGACGTGGTGAGAGCTGGCGGCGACGGGATGGGGACAGGGACGGGGACAGGGACACCCCCCCCAGCACCATGCCCACGTCCCTGTGGTCACGGTGGCGTTTCTCCCGCAGGCGGTGGCCGCCCGGCGAGGCTCTGCGGAGCGGTGCCACCACGGCCAGGAGCAGCGGAGGGGACAAAGGAGCCCGGAGCAGGAAAATCCCAGCCCCAACCCTGCCTGCAGCCAGGCTGGGGGGCTTTTGGGGGCCCCCCCGGTGCCTGCGGGGTGCGGGCGATGCCAGGAGCTCGGCGAGGGCCGGGCGCTGGCGCTGCGGCTGCGGGATGAATTCGGGTGGCTCCTGGCCCAGGCCAGGCGGTTGCCGGCCGCGCTGCGGGAGGGGGCCCAGCAGGCCCAGGACAACTTGGGCGAGCTGCACCGCGCCTTCGTGCTGGCCGGCTCCCTGAGGGAGCTGGAGGAGGCTCTGACCACCCAGGGCCATAGGTGGGTGGCCCAGGCCTGGGAGGCGCTGGAGGCGCTGGTGGAATTCCTCCTCCGGCACCCGCAGGAGCCCTGGCAGGGTGAGGTGGCGCCCGCAGCCCCTGCAGGGGAATAATTCCAGCCTGAATATCCCACCCCCAACCCCGTGTCCTCCATCAACACGGCTCTGCTCGCTGCCACGCTCGTGTCTCGTGTCGTTGAGTCCTTCCCCGGGGCTCCTGCTCCTCTCTGGGGCTCTGAGGTGGCACAGGCTGGGGACTGCTTTGGGTCAGCGCTGCCCCGAGGTGCTGAAATGGGGTGTGGGGGGCTTGCAGCTGGCTTTAAGTCGCCCAGCAGCTGGGTGAGCCCCTTGCTGGGTGCTGTGTGGCTCGTCCAGCCTCTCCTGGGGCACGGTGGCAGGTCCCTGTCCCCCTTCCCCAGCCATCAGGGCCCTAAGGACAGGGCTGAATTGGCCCCGCAGCGGGCAGCAGTGCCCATCCCCTCCCACCTCATCCCTCCTCCCTCCGCCTCTCGCTTCCCGAAAATTGGGCAAGAGGGACACGGGGTTTATTTGGGTTCTGTTTATGAAGGGTTGGAGCATGAAATCAAGCCTGGAAAAGAACCCGGGCTCCCCAAGGGCAGGGTTACAGCAACAGCAGCCTCCGAGCAGGAGCGGGGCAACCGAGCCCGTGCGGGCACCCGATCCTTGCACAAAGAGGACACGAGGACGCGGCGGCTGGTTGAGCTGGGAACATCTTTATTTTACATGTACAAAAGCTCCAGATCCTTGCAAAAGAGCGGAGAGACAGACAGACAAAGGAGACGCTGCCCAGCACGAGGCAGGACGCTGCCCCGCTCGAGTCCCCCAGCTCAGAGAGGAGCGAATACACAATTTCACTTTGTTTTTCCCCAAAAGCTGGTGCCCGGCCCTGCGGCCTCTGTGGGAGCAGAGGGACCAGGCTCCAGCAGCTGCACCCAGCCCGAGGGAACGGTGGGGCACGGAAAGGGGCTCCGAGCAGCAGGGAGAGGGTCCCCGACTGCTGGGACACGGCTGCTCCCAGCCAGGGCACAGGAAAATCGAGAAGAAAGGAGCCTGGAGCAGCCCTGGGAGCACAGCCAGGCCCTGCCCTCACCCCTCGGGGGTCCAGGTGTCCCCCAACAGACACGGGGCCACCCATGGGTGCCCGGCCTGGCTCCTGGCCCGAGGGAAGAGGGCCCCCCCGGGGGATTATTCCAGTCAGTGCCCCGGGAAGGGGGCAAAGGGAAGAGGGATGCTCCTGCCCTCCCCTAGTCACAGTCAGCGATGCCTGAAGAAATAGACACTAGGGCTCCTCGTGTTTTTCATTAAAAAACCCTTTATATTCATTTCATGGCGGTCGAAATCACAAGAAATTAGGTGGAAGGGGAGAACAAAAAAAAAAAAAGGAAAAAAAAAAAAAGAGGGGACAAACACAGACAAACAGCACAGTCTGCCCCTGCGTTCGGTGCTTTCACAGGGTCGGGGGCACAGGACAAGACCTAGGACATCAGCTACTGTGTGACTTAGTGAAGTAACTCAAAGATGGGCGAGGGGGAGGCCGGTCTCCCTTCCCGTCAGGCAGCACGGCCCCCTCTGCATCCTCCCTCAGGCGGGCCCCGCTTCCTCAGCTCTCCTCCGCGTCGTCCACAGACTCTGACTCCCCGCGAGCCCTCTCGCGCTCGGCGTTGGGATAATCCTGCACGCTGCGGGCAGAGCACAGGCACCTCAGCAAGAGCCTCCCCGTGCCCACAGCGTCCCTCCCTCCCCCAACCCAGGCTCTTCCCCAAGCCAGGAGAAGCCCCACAAGCTCTGGCATCCCCCAGAGGTGGTGAGCAAGAGCCCAGCTTGCTGAGGAGCTGAGGGTGGAGGTGTGGTGGGTGCTGAGGAGCTGCCGAGCCCCCCCCCCGTGCTCACTTGTTGTGGGTCTCCTCGGCAGACGCCTCCAGCTCGCCGGCTCCCGGCCCTTGGCTTTTGTCTCTCTCCTTCTCCTCTGTGCCCTCCGCTTTTTGGGATAAGGATTCACCATTCACAGGAGCCGAGAGGTCTGCAGGGAAGAGACAGGCTCGGATAACTTGGGCATGGTGGTGGCTGAAGCCTCGTTCACCCCAACCCACAGGCAGGCTGTCCCTTCACCCGGGGCTGACAGCCAGCAGAAGGGCCCCAAAGCCTCCATTCCCCGTGCCCAGAGGCTGACAGCAGCGTGGATTTCCCCCACCAGCTCCTCCAGGAAGGCTCTTGCAGCATTACGGGGCTGTCCCCAGGCGAGGATGGAAGATCCCAGTCCCCAGCTGCCTGCGCAAGAGCCTGAGCCAGCGGCCAAGGGCGGCTCCACATTCCTCCATCCCCCTGGTGCCCGGGAGCAGGGCTCGAGCTGGCAGCGAGGAGCTGGCCTGGCCCAAAATCTGCCCCGCAGCCACCCCGAGTCAGGGCGTGGGCACCGAGCTTGCCCTCTGCTCTCACTGCCGCCAGCCTTTGATATTCAGCCCGCAGCGCCCCGCCTCAACACGCAGTCCCCAAGCTCAGACACGCTCCACGAGAAGCTGGGGGTGAAATTGCCCCTTCTGCAGGCAGCCCCACGGCCTCTGCCACGAGCTGCACCCAGGGCCAGGAGCCCCGAGGTTGCTACAGGCCCGGACAGAGCCGGGAAGTGCCCCGAGAGAGGGGCAGGGTGCGTTACCGGCGTTTGTCTCCTCTTCCCCCTTCTCATTCCTCGTCTCCCCTCCCGCCAGCTTCTCCTGGCTCTTGTCCACGTCCCCCTTGTCCTTCTCCGGGCCGCCTTTGTTGGCTTTCTGGATCGCCTCCATCTTTGGTCCCAGGACGCGTGACTTCAACCGGGTGTAAACTTCGGCGGCTTTCTCCATCACCTCTTTGTTGGCTTTGTAGCGACGGATCTGCGACAGCCCCGGGGGGCAGGAGGTGCTGGCACCCTTCGTGGCAAGCCAAGGGTGTCACCCCCCCCCCTCCCTCCACCCGGCGATCAGCCCCCCCCTCGTACCTTTTTCAGAGTGGCCACTACGTCCGTGTGCTTCTGCAGGATGTGAGAGGTGACCTGGAGCGTGCCCAGCTCCTCCAGCGCGTTCAGGCAGCGCTTGATGTCCTGCAGGGAGGGCACCGAGGTCAGAAACCGCGGGTTACACCCGGCCCTGCATGAGCAGCAGGGGGAAAACGGAGGGATTCTGTCTGCCAGCCGCCTCCCGGGGGGGTTGGCAAAGCTCTGGGTGCTGTCTCCAGGGAGAAACCCAGTGCTGCAGCACCCCAGCCCCAGCTCAGGTGAGAGGACGCCCACAGCCCAGCACGGGGAGAGGAACGGGTGGCAGAGAAGGGCAGAAGCTCCTCTGCCAGCTCCCAGTGGGCACCAGGGACTGGCACCGCCGTGAGCACGGTCCCCTCACAGCACCCAGCTTCCAGCCCAGCACCAGCAGCCTCCAGCAGCTGGGCGAGGTGCCCGTGGTGGCTGACACAGCCAGGCACTCACCGGGTTGTCCACCTTCAGGGCAAACTTGATCTCGCTGTGAAGTTTCTGAAGCTTCTCTTCCACGGTGGGCTCTGGAGCAGCGAAAAGAGACAGGCTGGGGCATCAGGGGGGGAGCACACAACGGCCTGGAGCCCAGAAGCTCTCCCCCCAAAAGGGGTTTGGTTTCCTCTCGTGGCTCCAAGGCTGAAAGCAGCCCCAGGGGTTGCTCTGAAGAGGACAGGCTGGGGTGTGCCCCAACGGGAAGGGGATGCCTGCAGGGAAGCTGTCCCTACACACCCCATAAATACTTCCCAGCACGGTGCAGGGATCACAGCAGCACCGGCAGGGCCCAACCAGAAGTGAGCCCTGCTGGAAAGATCCTTCCCCAGGCCGGGGGAAGCAGCCCCGGCTCCCTTCTGTCTCTGTTCTCCTGCGAGCTGCCCTCACAGCCCCCGCCCTCTCACCCTTTTTCTTCTCCATTCTCCTTTCGGGGATCAGCTCCGACTTCTTGCGGCCTCGTTCCACCTTCAGAGGTCTGCGGGAGGAAAAGGAACGAGGTGAAATCAGGCAGGGGATGCCCGCAGGTAAAACCACCTGCGTGTTGCTGGGCTAGCGAGAGAGGTGACAGCACGGCCCAGCGCGTCCCCCACTGCCCAGCGGAGCCCGGCCGCGCTCCACCCACGCTCACACTCACATCTCCCACACACATCTCCCAGCTCACACAGCCAGGAGCTCTGAGACAGCAGCTCCCCCATGCCCCAGCTCCCCGGGACTGCAGAAAGGCAGAGCCCAAAGCTGAGGTGGCCCGGGATGCCCCCAGGATCTTCCTCTGTGTGTCGGAGAGCAGCAGGGATGCTCAGCCTGGTGCCTCCCCCCTCCCCAGACACCTCCGTCGGCTCCTTCAGCTCCAGAAAGGGGAGGAGGAGAGGAGGAAGCCCTCCGGGGGTGCTGCTGGCACAGCCAGCTCCACCAGGACCCCATCCCCACCCCGCGGGTCCGCAGCAGGGCTGGGGCAGCAGCCGAGGAGCAGCCCTGGCCCCAGAGGAGCAGAGGAGGGGAGATGCTGACTTGTTCCGCGGTTTCTCCTCTGCTCGGCCCCTCTTCTCCTTCTGATTCGGTTTCCTTGACAACTCCGAGGGCTGCTTCTTCGCCGGCTTCTTTACCTTCAAGGAGAGAACAATGCAGGCGAGAGCAGCTTGCGGCAGAGCCCACCCCGCTGCGGGAGGGAGGGAGGCAGCACCACGGCCTGCTCCTGCTCCTGCTCCTGCTCCTGCTCCCGTCCTCTCGGCCCCATCGGGGCAGGATCCAGCAGTGCCAGCAGCCAGCGCCCCCAGCAGCACCGCTGCAAGGCTGCTGCGAGCAGCCCAACTGCTCTGGGTGCGGGGCTGTCCCAGCACAGGGTAAAAAAAGGAGCTGGGATACAGCACGGGGGGGAGGAGAGCCCACCCAGCCTGCCAGAGCCACGCTTCCCCGCAGGGCTGAGGTCTTCGTGCTGCTCTCCCGGCCCTGCTCTGTGCAGAGGAGCAGGCGGAAAGGGAAACCCTGCCCCTGGCCATGAGCCCTCTGCAGCCCTCCTCAGTGCTGCAGCCAAGCCCTGCCGGCCCTTCCCCTGCCTCTGCAGAGGGCAGCAGGGCAAATGCAGTGACCGCGGGGAGAGAGCGTCACAGGGATGCGAACTGGACGGGGCCTCTTGGGCCAGCACACAGCTCCCCGTGGCACACAGCCCTTCCCCGTGCTCCCCAAGGTAAAAGAAAGCCAGGACAGCAGGTCCCTGAGCTCCTGGAGGCTCCTGCTGACGTGGCAGGGAGAGGACGGGCTGCTGCTGCCTGCCACCAGCCCCCCCAGCCCCTCCCAGCGCTGCACTCACCTCCTTCTCCATCTCCAGGTCTGAATCTGAGGAGGACGGAGCCTTGGCCCGGCCTTTCCTGCCCTTTTTGGCTACTTCGTCGTCCGCGCTGCTGTCGCTGTCCGAGTGCGCCTCCTCGCCCTTCTCCGCTTTCTCCTTCCTCTTCTCCTTCTCCTCCTTCTCCTGCTCCCGCAGCCGACGGATCTCTTCCTCCTGCTCCCTCTTCCTCTTCTCTTCCAGCTCCCGCCGCCGCTCCTCGTCCCGTCTCTTCCACTCGCTGATGCGATCCACGTCGCTGTCGCTGTCGCTGCCGAGGACAGGGCACGCTCGGACCCCTCGTGTGGGAGGGGAGGCCGGCGACCCCCAAACCCCCCAGCCCCAGGGGACGGCGCCCCAGCCTCACCTGTCACTGCTGGAGCTGGTGGGGACGCGCTCGGGCTTGGGCTTCCTGCCACGGGGCTTGGGAGGGGGCTTCTCAGCTGCAAGGCAAGGGGAGGAGGGTGAGCAGGAGCCCTGGGAGGTGCTTCTGGAAACTTCTGGACGCTGTTCAGCGCAGAAGAGGACACCAGAGCTCCAGGAGCACCCATCCCACGCGCCCTCCAGCCTCCCAAGGGAGCCGGCAGGGGCCTGCTTGTGGCAGATGGAGTCTCCTGGGTGTTACCTGGCGTCTCCTACCTGGCTTCCTGCCCCGCTGAGGCTTTTTCACAGACACATCGGAGTCCGAGTCGGAGTTGGAGTCCGACTTGGTCATGTCCATGGTTGCGTTTCCCATTTCCGAGTCCGAGTCCGCTTTGGAATCCGAATCGGAGCCGGAGGCCACTTTCTGCGGGCACAAAGCGGGGTTGGATGCAGGGAACAGGAGCAGCTGCTGCCCCAAACACAGCGGCACGGCGCCCAGACGGGTCACCGAGACACAAGCAAGATCTCTTCTAGCTCTGGACCCCCACCAGCCCGCAGCAGAGCCCACCCTGACCCAGCCTCCCTCCAGGGGCTGCCAGCAGCCAGCTCCCTCGCCCCCAGGGGTGAGCAGAGGAGCCTGAAGCAGCAACCCAGGGGCCAAGCCACTGCAGGGGGACGTTTACCTTCTTCTTCCTGCCCCCTGCAGGCATCCTCCGGGGAGCCCTGGCCACTGGCTTCTTCTCGGGAGTGAAATCCTGGAGGAAAACACAAGAGATTAAATAGGGAACGGTCTCACGGTGGTGAAGCCGGTCTGCTCCCCCTGCCTCAGTGCCACTGTCCCCGCCAGCCTCCAGGCAGACGCAGCCCCAAACCTCCTCACCTGGTCACTGTTTTTTTCCGACTCCGAGGACGTTTCTGAGTTCTCCTCTTCTGTCAGGGAGGGGCTGCCCTGATCCAGGTCGCTGGAAGATTTCCGAGGCCGTTTTGCCACCGGCATCTGACGGCCAAGAAGCGACACAGTGAGAGAAGCACACCCCCTCTAACACCCAAGCAGAAAGCAAACCCTGGCTGAGAAGGGCTTGCCCAACTCTCCCCCACCAGGGGAACCCAAAAAAAAAGCCAGATACACTCAGAAGAGCCGTGCAGCTCTGGTCTTTCTGCAAACTGCTCCAGGACGTGGCTGTCCCAGCACCTCAGAGACCCCAAACCTGCACTAACCCAACTTTCCCCCTGGAGCAAGGTGGTTTCTTCCCCCCTCCACACGTTCAAATGCTTCACTTCTTTTGGAGGAAGGGGGGCAGCTCCATGGGGGGCCCAACACCCACGTCCCAGCCTCCTCCTGGCCCTGCTCCCCCAGCCCCTCACTCACTTTCATCGCCAACGATTTTCGCTTCAGCCCGCTGTGGTCGCTGCCCCGATCCGAGTCCTCGTCGCTTTCCATCTTCTCTGCGGTGACGGCGGCCATGGCGGGGTCGTCCTCGTCGTCCCCCGCGTCGCTCCCCCCCATGGGGTCGTTCTCGGGAACGTCGCTGTCCGAGGAGCTCGCGGGCTAAAGACAGCGGAGACGACAAAGCGTTATTGCCCCCGCAGGCCCGCGGCAGGCAGGAGAGAAGGGGGCGAGCGGGGGCGACAAGCAACAGAGAGCAGCACTGAGCAGAGAGGAGCACACACACAGAGGAGCACAGGGCACAGACCCCTCCTGCCGAGGCCCCCCGAGAGGAGCCAGCACCCTCCAGAGACCTTCCCGGCCCTTCAAGGAGGGCGCTCGGCCGACCCGCTGCTGATTCCCCTGCACCCCCTTCCCGAAGCCCCTTCCGCGCCACCCCGAGACCACCACAGCCACCTCGCTCCCCTCCCCGGCAGCCTCGCGCCCTGCCACAGACCCTCAGAGAAGCCCGGGCTGGACGGGCCCCCGAGGGGCGAGCGCATCCCAGCCTTCCTCTGCCTGCCCTGCCGGTGGCTGGGCTCGGCCTCTCCTCCGGAATCAGCGAGCGGCCGCCCTCCTCCTGGGCTGCGGGCCCTCGATTCGAGCCACTGCTCTGGCCCAGCTGGGATCTCTTCCATCCTGCTCCGTCCCTCCACGCAGGGGAGGCGTCCCAGCTTCTCGTTGGCCCTTCGTGAGGTTCCTCACACCTGAGCTCCTGTCTTCTTCTCGGTGTTTCGTTCTTCACGCGCAGCAGGAGCGGCCGTCCCTAGCTGCACGGGGGTTCTTCCAGCACCGGAGCCTTCCTGCCGGAAAGCCTCTCCTCGTTTTGGCCTCCTGGCACCTCCTTGCACTCAGGTCTCGAAGTCAAGCCTCTCCTTCAACCTCTTCTGCTCCTCCAGGCGCAGTCGGCGAACCCGCAGCCTCGCTGGGATCTCCGGCGTAGCCTCGGGCGCTCCCCCCGCTCCCAGCAAGCCCCTCAGGAGTGGGTTCCTCAACCCCGCCGGGAGTTCGTGGTGGTGCTGAGCAGTCTCCGGCCGTGGCTGCCGCCTCCCTCACCACCACCAGCCTCCCGCCCACCGCCGCGGAGAGGCGAAGTCGCTCCCGGGATTTCCAGGCACCTCCACGGCCTCACCTTGGCGGCGGCGCCGGGTCCGAGCATCTCCCAGCGCTCCTACAAACCACAACCTCTCTCCTGCGCCGGCAGCAGCACACCTGAGCCTGCCTACCTCCAGAGTGGCCGGTCTTCGTAGCTCACCTTAAAAACCTTCCTCTGCCTCTGCCTCTTCAGCCCAACTGCCTATGAAGCTGCTTTGGCCGCCTCCTCTGGAGATCGCTATACAATAAATTGCATCACACAATTACGGTCACGAAAGGCCCCTCGCACGCCGACAACCGACAGCGAAGAGCTGCCTCCCAGCCAGCCCTGGCGCCCGCTGGAGGAGCCGTCGGTGGGCTTTTGGCTCAGGACCTGAGAGACGGTTGAAGAGAGGGGCTGCCCCGGGCCCTGCGAGCAAAAATCCTCTCCGGGTTCGGGGCGAGGCACGCCGAGCGCGCTCCCCGTTCCGCCTCGGAGCCGGGGACGGAGGTGCCTACCTCTCGGAGGGCGAGCGGGGCCGAGTCTTGCACCGAAAGGGAGAGGGCAGAGGAAAGGGAAGGCTTTGCAACCCTGAGAAAGCTGCTGCGCGAGGCGGAAGCGCGGAGACACCACAGCGGGGAGAAGCAGAGAGAGGAGGAGAGCAGGAGGTGCTCGCAGCCCACGTCCTCGCTGCCCCCCCGCCACGCGAGGCCCGCACTCACCGGAGGGGCACTGTAACTGGCGTGAGGGTTGTTCTGGATTTCCCACAATCCCTCGTTGAAGCCTTTTCTCTTGTTTGTTTTCCCATATTTGTCCTTATACTTTTCATAGGGGAACAGGTCTTTGGGGCCCAAGAAGGCGCTGGAGAGAAACAAAGCAGAGGTGAGCCCAGAGCGGAGGCAGCGGGGGCGCGGCCCAGAGCTTGGGGTGGGGGGGAGCGAGGCAGCGCTTACGTCTCGTGAGTGCCGAAGAAGAAGATGGGGTACTTGTTCGGCGGGGGTTTCACGGCGCCGTCCGCGATGTCATCGATCTGAAAGGAAACCCAAAGCGGGAGGGTGGTGAGAGAGAGCGGCTGGAGCACGTCCTCTGCGAGGCGCCCGGTAGCCCTGGCTAGCGGCGGCGGCAGCGGCGGCGGCGGGACGGCGAGCACGGCGACCAGCGGGACGCACGGCGGGGAGGCCCCCACCCCCGGCGTCTTCTTCCCACGCGCCGCGCCGGCTCCGGTGCCCGTCGGTCGGCTCGGCGTGGTCCGGGCTCTCGGGGCTGTCCCCGCGGGCCGGGGAGAAGTCTTCGGGAGGAGCCTCCCCAAAAAGGAGCCGGCTAAAAGCAGGAGAGAGGCCGCTGGAAGCCGGCAACGCCAGCGCCCTCCTGGCAGGGCCGAATCCTTTCGGTGCTGGGTGACCCCCCCGGTGCCAGGCCGGCCACGACGGCATCATCCCGGGTCTCACGGGTCAAGCGGCGACGTCTCCGGCCCCCGGCGCCTCCCCGGCCCCGATCCCACATTGCATACGACCCCGCCTGGCCCCCGGCTGCCCACCGGGAGCCCCCTGAGCCGCGAGGTGCCTCTCACCCCGACCGCTCCGTCCGCGGCTCCTCCTCTGGTGCCACCGCACGGCGCTGCCCACCGGGCCGCCTGCCCCCAAATGCACCCCACAAATGGCACCGGCTGCCCCCGACCCTGCACCTCCACAGCTCACGGCCCCCGAACCGGCTGCGTCCCCGTTCCTCCTCCTGCTGCCCCCCGTTCACAACCAGGGGGTCCCAAAGGGCTGCCCCGCTCCTCGCTGGAGCCCCAGCCCCACACGACCCCACAGCAGTGCGGGATGCCCCCGTTATACGGACAGCACCACGGGGCCCCGCTCCCGGTGCCAGCACAGGTCCCGGTGTGGCCTCCAGCCCCGGTTCTGCTCCGGGATCGGTCCCACCGGGGACAGCAGCAGCGTGCAGCCTGGGAGCCGGCTCCTGCCCCGCTGTGGGTGCAGGACCCCGTTAATCCGGGGCGGCTCAGCCCCAGCCCCGGAGCGGGGACGTGCTGGGGGTGTGCTGGAAGCGGGCTGCCTGGCCGGGGGGAAGGCCCTGAGCAGGGACTGGGACCGGACCCCCCTCCCGGTGCCAGGACCAGAGCATCGTCCCGCTGCGGGTCCAGTACCGGGTCCCCCGTCCCAATACAACTGCAGGTACCGGGCCCCATCCTGGTGCTGGTACCGGTACCGGGTCCCCCGCCCCGGTGTCTGTCCAGTACCGGGCCCCCCACCCCAGTGTGGGTGCTGGGACCAGACCCCATCCCGGTGTGGCTCCGGTACCAGACTGTTCCCCCAGTCCCAGTGCAAGGACAGGTACCGGGCCCCATCCCGGTGCTGGTACCGCGTCCCCTGTCCCGGTACAAGCGCAGGTAGCAGCCCCCATCCCGGTGCCAGTACCGGGACACCCCCCCCGGTGCAGGTACCGGGACCAGAGCATCACCCGGTGCAGGTCCAGTACCAGGTCCCCCATCCCAGTACAACTGCAGGTACCGGGCCCCATCCTGGTGCTGGTACCGGTACCGGGTCCCCCGCCCCGGTGTCTGCCCAGTACCGAGCCCCATCCCGGTGCCAGTACCGGGACACCCCTCCCGGTGCAGGTACGGGGACCAGAGCATCACCCGGTGTGGTGCCGGTACCGGGCCCCGTCCCAGTGCTGGTGCCGGTACCGGGTCCCCCATCCCGGTTTAAGCACAGGCAGCAGCCCCCATCCCGGTGCCGGTACCGGGTCCCCCCCCCTCTCCCTGCCCGGTACCGGTCCCCGCGCCCCGCTGCCTGCCCGGTACCGAGCCCCCCACCCAATACACACCCAGTACCCGCAGCCCCATCCCTGTCCGTACCCGTTAACCCCCCCCCGGTTCCCCCCACCCCCCTCCCGGTCCCGGGCCCGCCTCCTCCCCCCTCCCGCCGTCCCCCTCAGCGGCTCGGTTCCCCCGGGGCTCACCCGGGCGGGCCAGTGCGGGTAGCCCTTCATCTTGGCGAACACCAGGTCCCCGGGTTTGAAGCTGTGCGGCATGGCGGGGCCGGGGGGGGGGCGGCCTCGGGGCTGAGGGGAGGGGGGGGAGGGAGGCGGCGGCGGCGGAGGCCCAGGCCCAGGCCGCGGGGCAGCACCGGGCAGCGGGGGGCGGAGACGGCCCGGCCCGGCCCGCAGGATGTCCCGCCCCTCGCGGAGCCGAGGATGCTGTTGGTGGGAGGAGGTGCCGCTCAAGGCTGTCGGCCAATGGGAGGGAGGAGAGGGCACGGCGGGAGGATGGGATTGGGCCGGGCCGCTCAGCGGGATGGGGAGCGGGGAGGGGGCGGGGCCAAAGGGGAGGGGGAGAGGGGAGGGGGCGGGGGCAGGAGGGGGGCGGGGGGGGTCCGGGAGGGTCTCAGGGGGGTCTCAGGGGGGTCTCAGGGGTCCCGGGGGGGTCCAGGAGGGTCCGAGTGGGTCCCGGGGGGGGTCTCAGGGGTCCCGGGAGAAGTCTGGGGGTGTCCTGAGGGGGTCCCGAGGGGTCCCGGGAGGGTTTAGGGGTTCCTGGGGGGGTTCAGGAGGGTCCCAGGGGGGTCTCGGGAGGTCCCGGGCGGGTCCAGGGGGTCCCGAGGGGTCCCGGGAGGGTTTAGGGGGTCCCGGGGGGGTCCAGGAGGGTCCCGGGGGAGGTCCCGGAGGGGTTCGAGAGGGTCCCGGGGGTGTCTCAGGGGTCCCGGGAGGGTCCAGGGGGAGTCCAAGAGGGTCCCAGGGAATCCGGGGGGGTCCGGGATGGTCTCGGGGGATCCCGGGGGGGTTCGGGAGGGTCTTGGGGGTCCAGGGTGGGGTCCCGAGGGGATCCAGGAAGGTCCCGGGGAGAGCTCGGGGGTCTCGGGGGGTTCCAGGAGGGTTCTGGGGGGGTCTGGGAGGGTCCTTGGGGGTCCCGGGACCCGTGGTGAGCTGTGGGGCCGGGGCCAGGGCTGAACAGACCAGGGTAAGGGCAGGGGGCTGTGGGGACACCGGGGGGGGCACCGGCCCCGGGGGTGTCCGGGGGTGGGCGATGCCCCACAGGGAGCCACCGGACCCTGATGGGAGCCCCGGGTGTCGTGCTGGGGAGCAGGGGAGAGCCCAGCAGCTGCTTTTTGGGGGCAAAAAGGGTAAAAAGCGGCCGTCTGGCTGGGGGCAGGGGTGCAGCCGAAGATCCCGAGCCCCCCTGTGGGTGTCAGGGCTGGGGGGCGCTGGGGCAGGCTGTGCCCAGTGAAATGAAATCCCCACAGCTGCCCAAAAAGCAGCAGGGACATCCCGGTGTGACCAGAAACTGGGGGCAGCTGCAAGGGACCCCAAAAAAACAGCAGAGACAACGGGATTTCTGCCCAGGGCGTGGGAAAGGGGTGGTTATAGGGGGAAGAAGTGGGAATTGTGCAGCGGAATTAGACCTGTTTACATCCTTATTTATTTATTTATTATTATTTTTTAACTTAAATCTTACTAATTTGGAGTGAAACGATATAAAGAATCCGTCTGGAAGCTCACGCTGGTTTAGCCCCAGTTTTTCATCCCGTTTTATCCGTGAAGTCACCGAAAAAAAAGCTCACCTGCCGGCTTCGAAGGCAGAAACGGCGACAAAACGGTGGCGAGCGGCCGGGTGCGAGGACGTGGCGGCCTGAGGTGCTGGCCAACAACCCCCACGTGCTGTAGGAATTATTTTATGTCCGTCACACCTCTGGGGAGAGGCAAAATGAGAACAAACCCGGGCCGGGCGCTCGCCTGCGGCACCCGGGGCGTGCGCGGCGGCTTTGTTGGCGAGGGGAAATTAGGCAGGGCTGGGTGGAAGGGAAGCCAAAAAGCCGGCTCCTGGGGCGCTGTGTTTCTGAGGTGTCCCCGGGAGGAGCTCCCAGGCCCCTGGGGACGTGGTGGGGACACGACGGGGCCGGTCCTGGACAGCCCCGGGAGGAAAACGGCACCGCTGCGGCCCAGCTCCGTGTGGGAATAACCTCGTGGAGCCAGCCCCCAGCCTCCTGTCTGTGCTGTCCTTGCGCGATTTTCAGCCCTTTGCCTGGTTTTGAACCGATTTTAGGGGGTTTCACTGAAAAAAAAGTGTCTCCAGCCATTTAACACAGGTGTCAGGGGAGGATGGAGCTGTGGGGTTGTGCTGGGTGCCCCCAGCCGCTCGGCCCAGCATGAGGCCTGCCGAGCTCCTGCTGGAGGCACAGGGCCACACGTAATGTTTTATTATAAATATATATATATATATATTTAATTTATTTTATTCATTTTATTCCTTTTTATCTCAAGATTCATGTCTGGCAGTGGGATGGAGGCAGCGGCAGCGTGAGGCCTCCCTCAGCGCAAGCCGCCGGCTGGAGGCACAGAGCTGCACGTGGAGAAAAAAAACTTGGTTTTATTTAACCAAACTTGGTTTTATTTAACCCAACTTGGTTTTATTTAACCAAACTTTGTTTTATTTATGAAGATATTATTATGTTATTTACCCACATCTGGACCCCCTCGGATCGCCCAGCTGACAGGGGCACCCTGCCGCTGCATGCCCGCCTGCTCTGGGGAATTATGGCTCTGGTTTTAGGAAGGGGTTGGGGGTTTTAGGATGGATTTGGAGATTTTTTTAGTTTGGTTTGATTTTTTGTTTGTTTGTTTGTTTGTTTTAGGACTTTTTTGGTGCAGGAAGTTGGGATGGGATTGGAGGTTTTTGGGGGAGGTTGGGGCTTTTAGGACGGGCTAGGGGGCATGGGGAGGCTTTGGGGCTTTTAGGATGGGTTTGGATTTTTTTTTGTGGGATTGTGGGTTTTCAGGTGGGTTTGGGATTTTAGGACAGGTTTGGAGATTTTGGGGGGGATTAAATCGAGTTGTTTATTTATTTAAGGGGGGAGATTGGAGGTTTTAGGACGAGTTTGTTTTTTTTTTGGAGGGGTTGGAGGTGTCAGGAAGGGGTTGGAGTTTTTTTGGGGAGGGTTCGGGGGTTTTAGGATTGGTTCGGGTTTTTTTGGGGGGGGAGTTGGGGGTTTTAAGACAGGTTAGGGTTTTTTGGAGAGGTCTGGGGGGTTTTAGGATGGGTTTGGAGGTTTTTTCGGGGGGGAGTTGGGGTTTTGAGGAGGGGGCTGGCAGTTTTAGAACAGGTTTGGAGTTTTTTAGGGGGTTGGGGGTTTTAGGACAGGTTAGGATTTATTTTGGGGGGGGTGTTGGGGGTTTTAGGGTGGGTTTGGAGGTTCTTTGTGGGGCGATAGGGAGTTTTGAGGAGGGGGCTGGGGGCTTTAGGACAGGTTTGGAGTTTTTTTGGGGGGGTTTAGGATGGATTTGGAGACTTTTTTGGGGGAGAGTTGGGGGTTTGGGAGCTGCTTTGTGGGGCTGGGCAGCGGGGGGGGCACCGGGACCTCCACGGTGGGGAGGGGGCGGCGCTTGGAGGACCGCGCGCGCCACCCATAGAGACGGCGGGCTAGAGCGGCGACCCCGCCGCTTCCGGCGGAAGCGAACAGAGCGGGGCGGAAGCGGGCGGGTGAGGCGGCCGGTAGGCTCCCGGCCCGCCGCCGGGGCCCGGCGCCATGCGGAAATTCTTCCAGGAGATCAAGGCCGACCTCAAATTCAAGAGCGCGGGGCCGGGCCAGAAGCTGTCGGAACCGTCCCGGTAACTGGGCGCGGGGGCTGCGGGGACCGGGCCGGTACCGGGAGAGGGGTGGGGAGGGGGCGAGGTGAGGCCGGGCCGGTACCGGGCACGGAGGAGGACGGCGGAGGTGGGGGGGGGGGGGGGGTAAATGGGGGGTCCCCGGAGCTGCCCCCCAGCGGCCCTGGCCCTCCCGCAGCGCCCCCAAGGAGAAGCCGAAGGCGGAGGCGGCGCCGAGGCCCCGGCAGGGCCCCACCGACGAGGCGCAGATGGCGGCGGCGGCGGCGCTGGCCCGCATGGAGCTGAAGGGCAAGGCCAAGCCGCCCTCGTCGCAGGAGGCCATCAGGAACCAGGGTAGGGGGGCGCCGGGCTCGGGGCGGATCGGGAGGGCCCAGTGCAGAGCCACGAGGGTGGTGGAGGGAGGGGAGCGACGGTGCCACCGGGACAGGGTGGGGGAGCTGGGGGACAGGAGGCTGAGGGGTGGCCTTATTGGTGTGTGGAAAGGTGTCGGGGTGAGGGCAGGACGGAGCCAGGCTCTTCTCGGTGGGGACAGGACAAGGGGCAGTGGCCACCAAATGGAGCCCAGGCAGTTCCGCACCAACACGCCAAAGAACTTCTTCCCGGGGAGGGTGCCGGAGCGCTGGGACAGGCTGCCCAGGGAGGCTGGGGGGGCTCCTTCTCTGCAGATCTTCAAGGCCCGTCTGGACGCCTCCCTGGGCAGCCTGCTCTGGGGAACTGCTTTGGCAGGGGGTTGGACCCGGGGAGCTCTGAGGGCCCTACCAGCCCCTACAGCTCTGTGAGCTGAGCTCGGCCTCTCCTGGTCTGGAGAGGGATCCCCAGGCAGGCAGGGTTAGCTGGGCAGTGCTGCTGGGGCTGATGACAAACCTCTCAGAAATGGGGTCACACACGGGTGTGCGTTCCTGGGCCACGAGCACAGCGCCCACAGGAGCGTCAGCATCCCTGGGGCAAAGCTGCGGAGCGCAGAGCTCGCTGCTGAACCACTCGGGGTCTGTGCCCCCGCCCCTGTAACCGGGATTTGTTTCTCCTAGTGAGAAAGGAGCTCATGGCTGAGGCAGCTGCGAGTGAGAAAGGAATCTCTGCTGACAAAGAGGTAGGAGGCAGGCTGCTGCTCCCAAACTGCATCAGATTGGGAGCGCTGATGTGCCAAAACAAACAGCAAAGCTTCCTTCCTCCCTTCAGATATGGTTTGGTCTCTTTCAGGACCCAGCATTCCCCGACACCGAAGCGGCAGCCAGACCCTCGGTTTCGGGGGTTTATTTCACCTGTCCCTTGACGGGCGCGGTTGTAAGGAGAGACCAGAAAGAGAAGCACATGCGGGAAGCCATCCAGCTGGTGAGCACCACTGCACGCCTCTCCCTCCTTCCCCTTTAAACCCGTTCTGTGGCATAGATCTCCCCGAGCAGCGCAGCAGTGACCTCGAACCCTCTGCCTTGTAAAGCTCCCCCCTGTGCTGTCTCCCAGGAGGGCAGCTCCCTTCAGGCGTTGACTTAAAATGCTCCTCGTGCCTTTGATGTGCTGCAAATGCTGAGGCGAGGAGCTCTGAGCCACGCACGTCAGCTCCCCCGTGACCAGCTGCTCTCCTTGTCCTGCAGTATTCTTCCACCGACCCCGTGGCCGCCTCCATCCTGGAGATTCACACCTTCAACAAGGACCGGGAGAAAGTCCGCGTGGGCGTGGAGACCATGGCCAAGTGAGTAGGGGGTGGGCGCAGGCTGCTCGTCCCCCCCGGCAAGGAAATGCAGAGTCTGAAGGAAACCAAACCCAAATGCTTGAACCATTTGAGGCAGGGGGTGCTGGCAGGTGACAGGAGGTCAGCTTCTGAGCCGGTTCCAGCGGCTGCAGTGGTTCAGGAGGTTTGGGAGCTGCTGGCTGAGATCAGCCGCCCCCATCTGCTGCCTGGCTGGGGCACAAAACACATCATTTTACTTTCTTTCACTTCATTTCAGTTTCTTTCATTGTTTTCTTTCTTCATTTTCACTTTCTTTCATCTTCTTACTTTCTTTCAGCTCAGATCTGTGAGGAAACACTCTGAGCCGTCTCCTTCCATGTGACCTTTGCTCCTTGGGGTAGCACATCCTGAAGTGCCTGCTTTGATCCATGAATTCCATTCCTCTTCCCACAGGTACCTGGACAACATCTACCTCCACCCAGAGGAGGAGAAGTACCGGAAAATCAAACTGCAGAACAAAGTGTTCCAGGTGAGACCACGGCTCCTGCAGCTGCCCTGCCGAGGGGCCTGGAGCAGAGCGCATTTCATCCTTCCCTTTTCTTCCAGGAAAGGATAAACTGCCTGGAAGGGGCACACAACTTTTTCCAGGCTGTTGGGTTTGAGACGAGAACGCTGCCTGTTCCGGGACAAGGCAAGCCATTTACGTGTGTTCTGCTGGGGTGAGCAGTTGGGGCTGTCCCACTGCTCAGGGGCAGCCAGCTTCGGCTGCTCCAAGAGCTCCACGCTCCAAGGCAGTCACATTAACAGCCCCTCACCCTGTCTTCTCCATGACAAGTCAAAACTGTATTTTTTGGAGATCCTTCCATGCTTCAAGTGAAGGCCGGGAGATTTGAGCCCTGTGCTTTGGGTTGCAGAGGCCACAGAGGAGTACTACGTGCTGAAGGAAGAGATGCTGACCCGCTTGGAAGACCTCAAGGACTACAAAGAGCAACTTCTGAGCTCGGAGCCGGTGCGGCCGCAGCTGGATCGCCAGCTCTGCGTCTTTAAACCCTCGCCTGAGGCTGCTCGCTTTGAGCTGCCGGATGACTTCTTCAACCTCACTGCAGAGGAGATAAAGCGCGAGCAGCGGCTCCGGTGAGTAGGCTGGAGGGGAGACCCCGCTACCCAGGGGGCGTGTGGTGCCAGCTAACGGCCTCACACTCCTCCTTTAGGCTGAAAAACATTTTATGTCTAAATATCTAAAGGACAGAGGCGGTGGAGAAGGCTGCGATGCTGAGGACGCGAGCCATGCGAGAGAAAGAAGAGCAAAGGGAGATGCGGAAGTACAACTACACCCTGCTGCGGGTCAGGTTTCCTGACGGATACATCCTGCAAGGTAAAGGGCTTCTTGCCCTTTCTCTCCTAGCCCAAGAGCTTCAATAACCAGCGATGGAATAAAGCAGCAGAAGCGGGGTGGGGTAACGCTTCTGTAATGATTCTTCCCAGCTCTGAGCCCTCCGCCTGCCCGGGGCTGGCACCGCAAGGCAGGGCTGACAGAGGGAGGAATCTGGAGGCTTTGTCAATTAAATGAGCTCTGCCCGGGCTGCTGCTAGCAAGCTGGACTTCTTAGATCAGTTTGTTAGAGGAGCCAGCATGGGGCTGCCTGTGCCGTGTCAGGCTCTACAACAGCATAAATCCTCTTCACGTTTTGTAACAGAACTCCAGAAATAATTTCAGGCTTGGCTGCTTCTTTGTTACAGCCTGGCAGGGGTTTGCAGCAATGGAAGTAACATTTTTCTTTGGGAATTCTACTTTTATACTTCAGTTAAATCAGGCTGGTTTTATGCCACTGAGGCAGTTCATGGAGTTAGCAGTACCAGAGCCCTGTGAAACCTCCCACAAAAGGCTCCATTTGGTAAATGCCAGGGCCTCTTTCAGTATCTCACACCTCATTTTCTCATGGCAGGGACTTTTTATGCAAGAGAACCCGTATCTGTGCTCTACAGCTTTGTGAGAGAAGCCCTCAGAGATGACTGGCTGCCCTTTGAGCTCCTGGGACCCGGAGGTCTCAAAGTGACTGACGAGAACTTGGCCTTCAATGAGTGTGGGCTGGTGAGTATGAGCCAGCACCTTGCACGGGGGCCTTCACGGGACAACAGAACCCCAGAACCCGCGTTGTCAGGGTCAGCTCTTGCTCATAATTTAGGATTTGTCTTATGCTTTCAGGACAGTCGTGCCCTGGCCCTTTCTTTCTAAGCTTAATCAAGTCATTGCACCAAGGCTTCTGGCTCAAGGCTCAGGTGCTGATGGGGAAGGAATTTTAGGGACCGAACTCTTTGTAGGAAGTGCAGGCTGCAGTAATTGATGCTTCTGATCTAACTGCTAGCAATTGCCAGCCAGGATGGCACAAATTACGAGCCAAGCACAGCTCTAGCATAAAGCTTCCACCAGCGGTGTCCCCTGGGGAGCTTCCTGCCCGTCCCCACTCCTCCTTTTTGGTTGAAGTGCTCTCACTAAGTTTTTTTCCAGCTCTGTGAAGGCACACAGCATGGTAGGAGGAGGTTAAAGCATGGCACTAGAGGAGCTCAGTAATGCTTTTTTCTGTGTTCCAGGTGCCCTCAGCCCTCCTGACCCTGGTGTGGGACACAGCGGTCATGTCGGACATCCAGGCATCAGGCCAGGAGCAGCCAGCCAGCCCCCTGAAGCCAGAACTTCTCTCTAGGGTCCAGACACTGTCTTGAAATAAAGGGGAATGGATGCAGTGACAGTGGCTTCAGCCTGTTCCCTTCTGTTCCCATACAGACTGGTGGAGCTTCCAGCTGTGCGACCTCCGAACTGGCTGGGGTTTAGCTCTGCAGAGCGGGAGGCTAGAGATTGTGCCAGTTTACCCAACCTTGCAGTCACCTTCCCAGCTCAGTAACCAAACACTAAGGCAGTCGTGCCCAGTAAAACACTTCCAGGACTGCTCTCGGTGGTTTTAGAGACCAAATCCCAGCCGTGACTGCTCGAGGTGGTTCCCAGATGAAGCACCACTTCCCTCCCTCGGCGGAGGGAGCAGGGGTGGATACAAGGCTGGATCCCAACTGAGCGAGCCTGGCTCTGGGCCTGGGCTTAGGCTTCAGCTTTTCCTTTTGCTTCTGTGTGCACTGTAACTCCTATTGGAGAGAGTATATTTAGATAAAGTTGTTTAGCCTAATTAAATGGAATATTTAAAGACTGCGCCTGGTTTAGAGTTCTTTGAAATCACCTTTGCCTTTCAGAGGTGATCACCACGTGCTGTGGCATCACACCTCTCCCTCACCTTCTTGCTTTGGGGCACCTGCAGCCAGAACAAGGGGCAGCCTGGGAGCATAAACATCAGGAGCTCTTTATGCTGCTATTTAGGGAACTCATTCACCGACTCACAACCCTTACCAGAAATTAAAAACAACACAGGAACATTGTTACATTCATTAGCAAGTCTGCTGCTAGTTCATTCCTTTATGCTTAAATTTCTTCTGTGGGGTAGAAACCAGCTTTTATATACACATACAACTTGTGATGGGTACAGGAGAGCAGTAAGCTGGCAGCAAGCCTGGTATTACATGCCAGGTTGTCACAGAACAGGAGAAGCAGCTCGCAGGTTCTTTCTTTTCCAAAGGTAAAGCCTGCTGCTGTTCCCTGGAGCAAGTAAGACCACAAACAGGATAATAGAGAGAGCATAAATTCAAATATAATTGTACATCATTTATACCCATGGGCATGCTATACAACATTATGAACAGAGAAATTCCCCAGAGGCATCACAATAAGCTTAGTTTAAAACCCCCTCCACTAGTTTTAGAGATAACTTAGATACCTTCCATTACAAAGAAGTATCAAAATTTCAATAATGCTTTATTAAGGACAGATTAATATGCAATATTTTTAAGCTAAAAACTAGAGCTAAAAATTTAAGCTTCCATCTGGTCTGAAGCAGAACAAAGTGCTGTCTTCTCTTTACAAGAAATATGGAATACTTTCAAGTATCTTGGTCGAAGATACACAAGGTTTAAAATTTCCTAAGTAATTCTACATACATACAGAGAAGTTAGTAGGCATTTAAGTCTCAAACTGTATTAGGTGGGCTGACCGTGCCGGCGTCCTGAGGAGGGGCAGCTGTGCCACTGGGTGCTGAAGCTGTTTCAGTAACTGCCGACGTAGAATCTGCAAAGTAGAAAATGTTTTGGTTTTTAGACAAAATCCTCATTAAACCAGCAAAATTTGATTTCTGCTGTGCATACATGCTTGCTGTTTCAGCACTGGGTGACACCAGTGCAGAGTAAGATTACTTGGATCCTAAAAAGGATCTTTTTAGTGCTTTAGAACCAGGCAGAGATGCTACCGACCAGCACCAGAGCCTTCAGAACAAGAAGCTGCCAGCCTGCAGGGAGGTTTTCACCCCACTGCAGTCATGGAATAAGCAAAAGCAGCTTAATGAGAAGCTTCTTGCCACACAGCTGTATTGTCTGTGAGGGAAGGGAAAGGACGGATCCAACACCAGCTCAGACAGAAAGGAGACCCAAGGTGCATCTAGAATGGGTCAAACACTCGAGAATTTAATACTCTGGGAATATGCACAGGTCCTTATCTATCAATTAGAGGAGCTGCCCAACACAAAACCCAGCACTTTCCTTAATTCAGGCTGGGCGAGTAGCACTGTGAACGAGCTATTGTGGAGCTGTAAGAAGGAGCTCGGAGGTTTTAAAAGTGATTTAGAGGAGCTGCATGTGGTTTGTGTTAAGCCATTGATCTGTATGATCAAGTACACATATCTAAAGCCTCGCTGAGATGAAAGGAGCCGCTCCATTTCCTCATCCCACTGTTTCTGAATCCGTAGCCTGAAAGGACACACTATAGCAGGAGAGCTTTTGAAAACCCTTTTCCAAGAGATAACTGGGACACAAATATAAACAACTGCTTAGGTTCTACCACAAAGCTGCACAGTGGTAATCAGAGCGCTCGTGTGTCAAACATCTGAGAGCTTGGTTATTAGCCGATGTTATTTCCTTCAGAACAGACACTTCAGCATGCACTTAAGACTTCAAGAAGGCAGCAAAGCTACACTCCAAACCTTGTCAGTCCTGGAAGAGCGCTGAACTGAGCGTGCAAGCCCCAGAGACCAGCCCTTCTCAGCAGCAGTTACCAATATTAAGTGGATCTGCTTATACCGACCCCAACGTTCACTTTTCCTATCAGAAACAAACAGCAACACTGGCAGGTGATGGCTATTCACGAGCACTTTGCTTAGTCGTTTGGAGGGAGAAAGGAAAAAGGGCAAGAGCAGCTTAGAGCAAAGCACGAAAATCAAAGAAGCATCTAGAATAAATCACAAAAAGGACAAAAATATCCTGAATAAAACATCTATAGGGAAGAGCACAAAGCTTGCTGAAACTGTGGCAGCAAACCAGCACCAGGTTTAGCTACGGATCCTGCTCCACTGTGCTCTCCCTTCTGGGAGTGATCGCCTGCCAAGAGACTGCTGTCAATGATTTTCCCACCTTTGCCTGGCTGTACATCCACAATTATGCAGTCGTCGTCATCCTCATCTTCCTCAGTGTCCGCCTGAAATCCATCCATGTCCATAGCTTCAGCCTAAAAGAAAAAAAATAACGGTATCAGGGGTGTGACAGCGAGACAAGAGCGTCAGCACGAGATCCAGCACAGCCAACGCTGAGTAGAACTGCAGTGGTCACTCCTCACGGCCAGCTGAGCAGGCAGGAATCACTGTAAGGAACAAAAAAAGAGTAAGAAAAGCAACCCCTGGCTTCAGCACATTGCCCTGTGGTAAAGGATAAATGGCACACAGAGAGGGGAGCACGCCAAGCTTCTGCTCCGCGATGTTCCCCTGTTACAGGGAGCAGCCCACACATCTGAAAGCCAGTTCAAACCTCAATTAAAACCCAACTCCGTTTTGTTTTGCCCTTTTTTTTTTTTTCTCTCCCCCTCTCCTGATTTCTTTTGATGCTTTTTTGCTTCTGGAGATGGAAAGGGACTTCTGCCTGTCAAATATAAGCTCGTTCTCTCCCCTGACTTTTCGTCTTGGACAGCCAGCTTCTATTCGGGGGGGGATGACAGTTCTTCCCTGGGTGACCCTATCTTGGGAGCAGCACAAACCACTCATTTGGAATCAGAAAGAAAAAAAAAAAGAATGCAAGGAGAAACACAAACTGAAGCTGCCCAGCATTGAACAGCTTTTTTTTTTTCCTCCCCTTTTTTCTCCTTTAATTGGAACCATGGAACGCAAGTCTGAGATAGACTTTGGTCCCTATCCACACAATTTTATAGAATCTCAGAATGGTCTGGGTTAGAAGGGACCTTATTAGGAGGGACCTTAAAGCCCATCTAATTCCCGACCAGAAATTTAAAGTTTACAGCTGTCCCTGAAGTCACACTTCTCAGATGCAGCATTCCCCTCCTACACACGTGTAGGTATTGCCCACTTGAAGGAGCTTTTCTTTCTCTGCAGCTTATGTAAGAGCACCTTCACTTACAAAAGCCCTGGAGTGAGCTTCACAGCAGAGTTCTAGGTGCCACGGATGAGAACAATTGGCAGGTCGAGGCTGTCAGGTTCCCCAGTTTCTCCACCAGGCAGAACGGGAGCTCAGCACCTGCGCTGATTTAGGCATGGGGCACGAGAGGCTTCCAGGAGCCTGCCACCTTGTTTCTGAGCTGTGCTGCACCACACCTCACGAGGGCAACTGAGGTGCTTCCGAGAGCTTTGAAGAATTCAGGCCAACAGTGAAACTCCACTAAAAACCTTTTAAAAAACCTTTGTTTCGCTATTTCTACTCAATTTGTTATGAGCAGAATCTCCAGTGGGTGCCAAGCAGCTTTTTTTTTTCTCTTTAAATCTCTGCCTTTATTTAGTGCATATGAAAAAACCCAAGCAGATGGAGTTCGGGGGCTGAACAGTTTCTCGCAGATCTCTGATCCCTATCAGTGCTTGTCCTTGACTGCAGAGCTTCTTCAGTAGAAGAGCCAAAGAAATTAAGAATAAAGTGGGAAAGAAAAGCATGCAAAGCCTCGTGTGAGGCTTTTCTCACCCTTGTCCACAGGGGATTATGAATAAATCCACTGAAGAGTGCAAACCAGTCCTGCCTGGAGGTTTGGAGGCTACCAGTTGCTAATACCAGGCTTCAGGATCTAAAGCCTCAGTCTTAAGTGCATGACAGAGAATCACACAGCTAAAGCAGCGATCACACACTTCTCAATCAATCTTTTGGATAATTAAGCTCTTAATGCTGTGCGTTCACCTCTGCTTTTCGGGGCAACCACAGCAGGAAGGGAAAAACAAAGCTCAGAGCTGGAAGAGCAACGGCTCCAAATCCATCTCATTTGGTTCCTGTGATTTATTTCATTTGTTTTTTTTTAAAAACCAGCTCTTGAAATCCAGCTTTATGCACGATGAGACTTCACAGACTGTCCAGGGTTGAGCTGCAGCACCTAGGAACCACGTTTCATCGGTACACACGCAACCGATGCAAGTCAGCAGCCCCGGCTGCACATCTGGCAGCCAAACACACACAAAAACCTGCACACAAATTGCAGCCAGCTGTAAAAGCACGGCCGAGCAGACGCTCCAACTATTCACGGCTTGGAAGCGATCGCTGCCAAACAGCAGGAGAGCAATGTTCCAAAGGGAACAGGCCAAGCTACAGGGCAAGAAAAGAAAGCCACCTCTTTAGAGGTGCCCAATTCCATTCTTTCCCCACAAATTGGGTCTTTCTGCCTGAAGCGTGGTTTCTAGGGCTCAATATTTTGATTCTGATGGCAGCTCTAGGCCAAGCTAGGCGGCACGCCGGAACGCTCACCTACTGAGGACGCACAGCCACATTCCCACTGCTTTTTTTTTTTTTTTTTTTTTTGTCAGGGAAGGGCGTTGCCAAAGCAGCTCACCTGTTCAGCACCCCGGGGCCTTTTCATGAATTTCGTGATGCACATGCTTCCAGTGGACTTCCTCTTCACGGGCACAGGCGGGGTCTGCAGGAGCGCCGTGCCCGGCGCGCTGCCACTGTCCTCCCTCCCCGAAGCAGGGACTTGGGTGACGTAGTTCCACTGGCAAGGGACGGGGAGGTGCTCCTGAGCAAAACTCTTCAGCACCTCGGAGTGGACGTACCAGCACATCCTGTACTCGGGTCTCTTCTCGTACACAGAGTTCTCGGAAATGATTCTCTTTAGCCTGGCTTTGGAGGGGACACCGCTGTCCTCCCCCACGGGCGTCTGCGGCCGGGACGCGTGGGGGCTCACGGGGCTGGTGTCGCCGCCGTCGGCCGCTGCGGTCACGTCGCTGAACAGTCCTTGGCGGCAGCACTCCTGGAACTCCTGGATGATCACTTTGCTCCCGTTCACGTTCCCGTGGAGCAACGGCAGCAGCTGGCCGAGGACTGCAAGGAAAAGGTTGCAGAAAGGTTGTGGGGAAGACTCAAAAGACAAAAAAAAAAATAATAAAACAGGCTGACAAAACCCATCCGTGCACACACAGGGCAGAAGACAAATAGGTTGAGATTTCAGATATGGGATTGTAACAGAAGCTGAACCTGATACAGACAAGCCAACCTCAACAACAGCGACCCAAAAGTCAAAGTCCCAACCCCTCTTCCAGCCTTTTCATAAATCATTTGCATCCTCACGTTAACTACACACAGGACTGGAAGGTGTCTCATGAACCAAATCCTCTCTCCCGGAAGGATCCACAGGTAAGTGGGCTCAAGCACTTCCAGTAAGTGATCCTAAATGCAAGCTTACCAAAGTCTTGTTGGCTTTGTTTGCTTGATTATCTGAAGGAAGAGGTTTTGGAGGAGTGACTAAAGCCCTGCGGGGTGCCATGACAGAAAACTAATTTTCAAGAGATCTCACAGAGCTTGTTTCAATTTCAAACATGTCACAAGCAGGTCACCCTGACACTGTCACTTGAAACAGAAATCCATCATCTCTAAAGCAGAGCACAGCAGCGCATAAATGCAATTACTTAGCCCTTTATGTCTTACTTTGTTGATCTTTTGCTCTTTTTTTGCTACATTTTTGTATCTGCTGGTCTTCCTCTGCGACGGGTAAATCCAGGATACACGCCGTGAACTGCTGGAGAATCTTCAGGTCTGCATTTGTGCTGCTGTCGTTCTCTGCACTTTCCCAGACGCAGCCAATTTTCACAGGCTGTAGAACATGAAACCTCTTCCCCTTGGCCATCAGCTCATCCCACTCCTTTGCTTTCAGCTTTTGACGGACCTTCTGATTCTCTGGATCACACTCCTAAAGCCACAGGTGAGAAAGAACGTGATACAACCACCCCAGAAAGAAAAAAAAGGTTCTTTAAAACCCAATATTTGTGGCATGCTCCCCAAGTTACACAAGTCTGCTCGTGCAGACCAGAGATGAGTGACGTCCCTGCCTACACGTCAATATTTAACGTGTTTTACACTGGAGGCATAGATGGAAGCCCAGTGACAACCAGCTCACTTACTTCTGTCACTCCTTCATCTTCAGATAGGTACCCATGGGGTACAAAAAAGCCATCGTCATCATCTTCATCCTCTCCCTCCTCTTCATCATCCTAAAAATAAACTTTGCTTTTTAGAAGCCATACTGACAAGCGCAGTTGTTCCCCAAAAGCTCTTTTTCCATCACACAGAAACCTTACCCCTTCGCTATGGGAAAGGCTTTCTCCAGGTTCCTCCTCTTCCCACTCTTCATCGCTATCTACTTCGTAGTCCAGTAGTTTCTGGAATAAAACCCACCAAAATGCCGCTTCTGTCAGTCTGAGTACGATGCAAGAAGCTCCAAAACTCAATAGCGAGAGGGAACACACAAGTGGATCAGAAATCCCAGACAAAAGGTGGACTCGAACACCAGATATTCACTTCAAGAGCATAAAGGAAGAAAAGAACCTGACTATGCTGCCTGTAAGATACTCACGCAGTCCTTTGACCAAGGATTCCTGGGACGGATCATAGTGGTTCTCTTGTTCCAAGTGCCCCAGTACGCAGGACGGTGATTCTCACAGAACTGCAGAAGTTTCATTCTACCAAACTTCCCCCTTTCAGGAACAGCATCTGTTTTGCAGTTAGCCACTACCACCACATCGCTGTTAAAGCAAAAGACCAGCTTCAGTACTTACAGAATGCCCCTCAAGTAAAAGCTTTAAGAAAAGAAAATGCTCCCTGCTGCTCGAGGAAATAGCTTTTAGAAAGTTTCAGCTCAGCCAGGACCCCAACCCAGGGCCTGAGCTCATCAGAACGGGCACTCACAGCTGGCTTGCAAGGACAGGAGTTCCAGACAAGCTCCCTCCCTCCTTAACCACGACACTATGTGCAAGAGCAGCTCTGCCTTGGCTCTCTGTTTACTTTTTAATACTATGCAAGTATTAAAAGTATCCACCAGTAAGGCAAGTAGTGTCCAGTGCCAAAACAGAGCTGCCTGAAACACGAGATTTCCTGTAAATAATGATTGGAGAAGCATTATATAGAACGAAGGAGATCTACATTAGAACACGCTCTGCCCAGGAAAATAAATCTCAGACAAAACAAGTGTCAGGAGAAAAACTGCATCTCTAATATCAGTATAAAACTACTTTGAAAGCACTCTCCCGTTCATGACATAAAAGCGAAGAAAAGCCCCAAGCCAGACTAACCTGTTTACTATGTCAGTACTGTTATTGACAAAAGTAGGTCCAGTTTTACGAGGTTTGCGACACTTTAGGTCTCTCAAGAAAGAACCTTCGCTATTCTGTGCGCGCAGGAGCTGATCCAGCTGTTCTAAGAGGTCTGAATCGAGGGCAATACGACAGAGGGGAGCTAAGACCATGTTCTCCTTAATTTCGAACGGAGCAAACTTTCCACAAGAGCCAGCAAGAATCTGAAAGAGTAAGTGGGGATTGTTAGGGTCTGAACACCTGAGAAGCTGTAGTACCAACAGATAAAACATTCACGAGTCTAAAATACCAGTTTACTGATGTTTGACTGAGAATTTGGGTTAAGCCCTTCCAACAGACTCCAACAAATCTTCTCAAGTAAATTTAGGTCTTCACAGCCAATGCAGCAGAAGACAAAGTTGAGATTTTTACTAAAGCAACAACAAAATTCTCTTGCTGTCTCTGCTCTGGTCAAAAGACCTTTTTTAAACCCTTGATGTTTCTGAAATTAGGAATTAAGAAATACTAATGCTTTGTTCACCAAAGAAGGTCCAAGAGACAGATCTGAGGGAAACCAGTGTATGTGTAAGATGGCCAAAAAAATACAAATACCTCACCTTTGGGGCTTGCGGAGTCTTTGGTTTCTGGAAGAATCTTGTGATTTCTGCTTTCTGTGCATTAATACGCTAAAGTCAAAACAAAAACACAAACTATGAACAAAGGTAGGACACGGCCTTATCATTTAAAGCGAGCTCAAGCATGACCCAGTGTCAAACCTAATGAGGTATAAAACAAAGTTCAGTTATTTACCAGCTCCCGTAACTCAATAAAAAAGTAATCGCTTTCTGTAACACACCTACACAGATTCCAGTGCCATTACTAAGACAAGGGGTGGAGTTCACTTACAGGCACTGGAAAAACAAAAAGCAAAAATAATTAAAAAAAAAAAAAAAACAGATGTGGGAAGAACTGAACAGATAAACCAGGTACACCAACACCTACAAACAAAACAGGCAAGAAACCTGCACGATGCAAGTGGTGGAGCAGCACCACCATGTCCAAGCGGACACGCTCATTCCCAAGCAGCAGGGCCGAGTGAGGGGCACCAACGAAGGGTTTGCTGCTAGGAGAACTTCTGGGAGAGCAAAGCAGTAACTGTGGGAGTCATTGTGAGCAGCCCAGCAGCGCTCAGCAGGATGCCAGGCAGCCCATTAACAGCATTTCACCATAACAGAGGAGCTGAGAGAAAGCCTTTACCTTTTCTTCTTCTTTTAACCGTTTCTCCTCTTCTTTCTTTCTCTTCTCTTCAAGTTTTGCCCTTAAATATAAAATTCATTTCAACTGTCACAAACCACAAAGCATTTATTTGCACTGAGGCAGAGGTGAGAAGCCCTATACCTCGACCACATCACACCAAACAAGAGGATAATCTGTTAATTCAGCCAAGAGCCACACTTGGTTAAATGCACAAGACTCTTCATTCCTTTTAGAGCAAACATTGACCTGTTTTAGCCACAGAGTAGCTGGGCTGCTTCAAACCTTCCTCAATAGCAAGAGGAGGCATTTATTTACTATTTTATGGAGTTACAAGCGACTTCCTCAACAGACAGGCCACCAGCGCCAGCAAAAGGCAGCCAGGAGCAAGCCTGGTCGGGAAGGGAAAACTCAGTGGAGCGTGACAGCTCTTTTCAGCCATTTCAGATCAGACGCCCAGGTCAGGCTGCAAGCAAAAAGCAGCGCAGCAGAGCTGAGCCTACATTCTGGCACGGTCTTTCATGGCTTAAAATACATTCTGTGACAAAGGGGCCTTGCTGTTTGATCAGTACAGCCCCTGGAAGTGAAGGTGTGCATGCAGAGGTGCTCACATGGTTAGACATTACTCCCCACGGCCTGTAGAAGCCACGCCACTTACTCTAAAGCTTCCTGCCTCTCCTTGCGTTTCTCTTCCTTCACCCTCAACTTCTCAGCTTTTTCCTTTTCCTCTTTTTCTTTCTTTTCTCTCCTTTCTTTCTCTTTCAACTCTTTCTCTTCCTCTTTTTTCTTCTTTGCCTCTTCCTTGGCTCGCTCTTTCGCAGCTTTTGCCTCTTCCTTCAGCCTTCCCTTTTCCTCCCTTTCCGCTTGTAGCTTCTGCAGCTTGTCGGCACGCTCCTGGTCCTAGTGCAGAAAGAAGCCATTAAGCAGGTGCTTTTCATGCACAGGAGCTGCTGGCAGACAAACGTGAGTAAAAAATAAGGATGCAATTTTCTCAGCCGAGATGCTACAGCGGATTCCTGCCCCCAGTGCTTGACCTGCAACAGTTTCGAGCTCGTCTAGGCCGTGTTATTAACCACAGCTACCTGCTGCTGCAGCTAGCTCAGCCCTCTGCTTCTCATCTCGTACTCTCTCTGAAAGCATTAACTTCTTCCCCTAAGAACAGACATTCTCGCTTTCTAAGCATCAAAGGACGCTTTGTACTCACTCCGTACTTGAGTCATCTTCATTATCAATGTATTATTGGGGAAAGTTGCACAGGAGAGAATTTTTATTACTCTAAAAATGTAGCAGGTCGTTTCCAAAAAGCATTTTGGAAATAAGCACCTCGTGAGCTAAGCTGTCGTGCTCTTCTACCTGTGTGCACCTGCCATCATATACATTCAGAGCAAATTTATAAATGTAAAGAGTGAATTTTATCTGATCGTGTTATCTGCCCGCGAGGATTTTCTGACTGCTTTTCATGACCTCGGGCAGTAAAGCAAGTCTCCAAACGCTGGACTGTGCAGCTGCTTTATTAGGCTTGAAACTAACCCAAAAAGCCACTCGTGGCAGGTTGTTTCTGCTAAGCAGGCAGCACGAGGGGCTCGGAGCTTTTTTAAGGGGTGCTGTGGGAACACCAGGGGAAGATTACATGGAAGTTTCCAGGCACAGCATTGCAGCCCCTCGTTATGGGTCTATCCAACATAGAAATGAGAACGTGGCACGCTTACTAAAAATGACAAAACAGAGAAAAATAGCTTCCCTCTACTTGTAGGCCTTGGTAATTCCACCAGGGAACTAGGATGTGGCTGTGCTCAGACACAGGAGTGTCCTTATGGTGTATTTCTCCTTTCTTTTTGTTTATTTCACATCTTAGCTTTCTTGGCAGCACCGAGAGGACTGAAGGCATCACAATGTGCCGCTGACACGACGTTGGCAGTTATTTGTGAAAAGCATCCTTGTCAGAACTGAGTCATGGCAGCCAGTGAGAATCCACCAGGTAGCTGTGGGAAGAGCTAACAGCAGGGCTGGCAGCTCGGGTTGCTTTCCAGCACAATAAAGCCTCCATCCTCAACGCTCTCACACGCTGCTATTTATATAAATACACGTTACATAAATAGAGGAAGAACGCTGCAGATTGGAGCTCTATATGGGGCAGGGGGAAAAGCAAGCATCCTAGCACTCTCAGCCACTTAGAACTCAGAGAAAATAAAAATAAAAAAAAATGCAACAGACCAACTTTATAAACCACTTCCTAAGAAACATCAGAGCAAGCCAGGAGCCCAGGCTTTGCTAGCTGCAGGGAAAACAACAGGCAGCTTCTCAGCCTGCAGAGCCCACTCACACAGAGCTGCCTGCTCGAGAGCTCCGCGTGCTGCAGCTTCCTTTAGATTTAGCCCTTCACGACTGGAAGAGGAATGGACAGCAGGATGATTACAGCACCTTGGCCCTATGGATCAGGGTTTTCTGCCTAGCAAACCCGGGCTGCAGCTTCAGCGCTTCTTCCAGCAGCGACACCCAGCAGTTTCCTCAGCAGCCCTAAGAGCAGCAGCCCGCTCGCCTCGCTTCTTAACGAGGAGCAGGAACGGTTTTGTGGCTCAGAGGCAGAGGGGTGAGGACGGCGAGGCAGGAACCAGCCCTAACCCAAGGCTCCTGAGGGTCTCACCTGTGCCTGTGCGCCTCGCGGGCTGCACCTACTCTCTCTGGAAGGGTTTGTTAAAAAGAAAAAACATCTCAAAAAGCATTTTGACAAGCAGGCAGCAACATTTCCAGCTCCTTAATATCTTCCTGAAGTGCCCAGGAATGCAGCGCAGGCCACCCACACGTCGTTATGTATGCATTAAGGGGCTGTGGAACACGCTGAGCACTTTAACTGCATGCATTAAGCTTCCTCCATATTCATCAGTCAGGAAAGCAGGAAAAGAGGTTTTAAGTGGCCCGAAATGAAACGCAAAGGGCTTGGCTTACTATTCAACGCAAAAGCACAGCAGGTTAGTTTGCTACGTCAGTGAAAAGGCCTTACTCTTTGCAATCTCAGCTTCTCCTTCTCTGCAGAGCTTTTGGGGAATTTCTGAGGTACCTGAAAACACAAAATGCAAGTTTTAGAGATTCACGTCACTCCCTTCACAACACTAGAACTCCTAAGAAGACCAGCAAGCTTCACCTGCACGATGCTAACCTTATTCCTTCCGATCAGTATATTCAGCACCATCAGAACCCCTCCAGTACAGGGGATCAGAACACAGCTCAGGCATCAAATCTCACCGATTTCCATTTTGGCCTGTCTAACTGTTTCAGTTTCCATTCAGTCCTCGTGTTACCGAGTTTTGCATAGCCAAACCCCTCTGGTTTCTCAGCCCTGAAGCACCCCTCGCACTGTGACACCACGTGCACGAAAACAAACAGAGGCTACAGCTGCTACAAAGCACGGGAGCGTGACAGAGAGCATAACATTTAATTATAGCACAGTAAATAAAGTCAGTTCCTTTGACTCCAACTTTCTTTTTTCTCCTTGATCCTACCACTTACACTTGCCAGGATATTTAGCCAGAATTTCCTGAATACGAGGGCTTTTCATGTTTTATCTCCTCCTAATCATAGCCCTGTGACTCCTCCACATCAGCCCTGAAGTTCCCCCGGGTCACACTTGTTATTTCTCCTCCAGCCATTATTTACAGGGAAAAAAAAATAAAGAAAGAAAAGGCTGAAAGGTCTTAGTGTCTGAAGAGCAAACGGTGCTGTTCGCTGACAGGTTAGGTCTTGGGCCAGTCTGTTTCAGCAGATTCTGGCTTGGTTTCTCACACCCACCCCTTCCTTTCCTCCTGCCATTCTCAGCAGAAGGTAGAATGTTTATCCCTGGGGTTAAGAAACCAAAGCAGACCAAAAGCTTGGTTTTCTATACTCGGACGTCGAGGTTTACACGGTGCAGAGCTGTATCAGGAGATCCTGTACTTATCAGATGGAAGGAAGAGAGCTTTTAACTAGGAGCTCTCGGTTACCAAAAGCTGTTTCCACCTTGAAAAACAACCAGACGAGGACAGACAGCTACAGATCGATGCGCACACTTCCCATTTTGGCAAGCAGACCGTGAGCCATCTCAGGTTGTGCTTCACACCAGGAGAAACCAGAAACTGGGCTGCACTGCCAGGCTACTTACACTGGGAATCGAGTACTTTTTTTTTTGTTTCTGCTGTACTGGAAATATTCTGTGTCTGCTTGAGTTTGTGTGTGCACTTTCAAGAAGTCAGACTGCAGGTTTTAGCAGCCCCAAAACCAGATAATTTTCTCAGATAATTGAGAAAATCAGCACAGCAGAAGGAAGACCGAGCCCGTTGAGAGCTCCAAGTCCCAGCTAACTCCTTGGTACCTCCTCCAGGCCGCTGAGGTTTTCCCTGGGGTCTGGTCCAGTCTCTCCTCAAATCCCCACGGGCTAGCTGATGAAAATCTTTCTTAAAGGGCTTCAGGCAGCAGAAGGCAGTTCTGAGGGGATGGCACACGCAGCAAGGCAACCTGCCATCCCCCCCTCCAAGCACAGAGGCCTCCCTGTGCCACTGGCTGCCCTGCACCATGTCTTAAATCCCCAGCTCAGAAACCCTGCCTTGGTTTTCCTCTAATTATATGGTTGAGAAAACCAAACAGGACTGCCAGCCACCCCCAGCCTAACTTCAGGTGAGGTTCGGCTGCTCTGGGAATGCCCCGTTCCCCAGTTTGAGCACTGGGCCCCTACCAGAGCAATCCCTGCTTTGCATCCTCACTGAGCTGCATCCTCACCGCGCTTCCCAACTGCTCAAGTCAGGACTGCTCCAGCCAGCCCTGCAGGTATCGCTGCCTTTACAGCCCTCCTCTTCAGCCCAGCACCAAGTCACGCTGCTTGGGGGGCTCTCCTGCTAGGAGGGCAGGCCCTAAACCGAAACAAAACCTGCTCACAGACTGGTGCTGAAGTCTACCTGGGGTGAGCGTTCTCACAGTAATTACAGCAGCTCAGGGAGGACAGGCTGAAGGCTGGAGGCCATCACCTGTTGGACAAAACCCTTTGAACACTGCTCCCGTCCCCATTTACCAAATCATTCAGCAAGCATTCACAGCCACTTTATAAAAGTGAACCTGTCATGGAGCTTCAAGCTGCCTTCCTGCTGTGCAAGCATAGCAGCTCTGAGCCAAGCGAGACCTAAAATCTTAGAGCTACCTAATTTAAAGGAGTCAAAATGGCAGCGACTCAGTTACATCATTAATTACAGACACCACCTGCCACACGCTGCTCACAAGCTTTGTATCTTAGCCATCCCTCTCAGGGCAATTGCAGGAAGCCATCCGACCTAGCTGCAGGGTAACCAGTTTTAAAGAGCCCGAGAAAAGAGACCAACCTTCCTAAGGGGCGTGGAGAAAGCTAAAGGACTGGTATTTCTCTTGGGTTCTGCAGCAGGCTGTGCCTCGGGGGAGCTCACAGAGGGAGAGCTTAGCGAGGAATTAGTGAGTACAGAGTCTCCTTCATGGGACGATTCCGCAGTCTCGTTCTCTGACGTGACACTTCCGTCCAGAGAAGTGACCGGGGGGGATCTGGCGGTCATAATATCCTCCAGCAGCACTACGGGCATCTTCCCCTCAAATATGATATCCTTCAGTTTGCCCTGATTAACCTTGGCGTTTTCCAAGTCGTTGCACTTCGTTAACCCAGAGCACGACTGGAGGCCAGCTACCAACTCTTCCTCTTGGCTCGCCGCAGCCTCACGCTGCGCACCAGTCCCCACTGAGTCATCCGTGGGGCTACTCTGGGTGGAATTTGGGCAACTCAGTTCGCTCGTTCCTTTTCCTAGCGTGCCGTTAGTTCTAGCTACGGATGACGACGCTTCGGAATCAGAGCCGAGGCCGTCGCTCAGTCTATGGCTAGAGTCACTTGCAGGGTCAGTAGCGACTGCAGTCTCTGTGCTATCCTTTGTGTTCTTCTGGATGAAGTGATCTAACGGACCCTTTCCGTTAACGAGCTGGGGAGCGAAATTCCCATCCTCGTTCAGCTGGCAGTCGTTCTCCACGTTGTCCACGGAGGCGCGCGACGTGTCCGCAGCGGGATCCGCGCTCGGGCCGAAACCTTGCGAGCTCTTCACCTTCTTGACCTCGTGCTCCGCGTCGTACTTCTCCTTCGGCACGGGGTTGAGGCGTTTGAACGGCAGGCGGGCTGAAACAAAGAACGTGCGCCCCTTTAACCGCGGCGTACGAGTTACGGGGAAGGGGAAAAGGGGGTGAGAAAAGGGAAGGAAGGACCCCAGCCGCACACCGGGGCGCTGGGGGGTGGCCCCCAGGGTGGGGTGGGGGGGTGCCGGGCAGGGCCGCCCGCCTCGTGGCTGCGCTTCCCGGAGCCTCACCTTGCACCAGCTTCCGCGGGGGGCCGCCGGCTTTGTCTCGGCACTCCATGGCTGCGGGGGGAGAAAAGCACAGCGCGGTGAGAGGCTGCGGGCACCCCCTCCCCCCCCTCCCCGTCACCGCCACCGTCACCACCACAACCGGGGCAGCGGCGACCCCGAGGCCCGGAGCCTCCCCAACCCCCCTCCCCTCCCCTCACAACCCCCTGAGGCCTTCAGGAACCGGCGCTCCCCAGTGGGGGGGGGGGGGGCAGCGGCCGGGCCTCAGCCGAGGCCTCACCGGCGGGGCTGGGCCGGGCCCGAGCCCGCTCCCGGGGCCTCCTTTGTTACCTCACGGAGGCCTCGGGAAGGCCCCGGTGGCCCCGGGAAGGCCCCTACCTGCCATGGCGGGGCGGAGCGGCCCTTCCCGGCAGCGGCGGCCGAGGCCGAGCGGCCCCGAGCGGCCCCGAGCGGCCCCGGCCCGTCCGGTCCCGCCCCGGCGGCTCCCGCTCGTATTTGGCGGGAGCCGGGGCGACCCCGCGCCTGGGCGCGCTGATAGGCGGAGCGCGCCCACGTGACCCGCCCTTCCGCCCGCTCCGCCCCGCCGCCAGCTTTCCGCCTCATTGGGCCGCGCCAGCGGCGCCGCTGATTGGCCGCCGGGCTTGTCGCTCCAGCGGTTTGGAGGCGGTGATTGGGTAGAGAGGCGGGGGGAGGGGGCGGGAGGGGAGGCCGCAGCACGCGTTCCGCGGGGGTGGGCGGGGCCGCGCAGCGCGCCGGGCCGCCGCGGGGCCGGGGCCAATGCGCGAAATGGCGGCGGGCCGGGCGGTGCTGCCGCGGGGGCTGCTGGGAGTTGTAGTCCCGGAGGCCGCGCGAAGGCCTCACGCCCGCGGCGTCGCGCCTACGGCCTCCCACCGGGCCGCCCGCGGCCCCGAGCCCCCCCCCCGGCCCCGTCCGTGAGGCTGCGGCTGGGGCCGGGCCGGGCCTGGCCGTCCCCGACCCTCACGGGCTGGCCGCGGCGGCTCCCCGGTGCCACAGCGCTGCTCCGTTAGGGCCCGTCCCGTTTAGCTTTTTTATTAAATTTTGGGTATTTTTATCCATTTTTATCTATTTTTTATCCATTTTTATCCCCGAGGCCGTTTCCTCGCTTCGCGTCGCACCCGATAAACCGCCCCGGCTCCGCGACAACGCCCGGCCTATCGCGATAGAGAGCGGGGGGCAGGCGGGGGCGGCGCTCTATCCCCCGGAGGCCTCCTCTCTATGATGCTGGAGGACCTCCGCCGGGCCACCGGGGGGCGCCGCGGGATCACCGGAGGGGGGGGGGGGGGAAGGGGGGGGGGAAGGGGGGGGGAGCGGGGCGGGCGCTTCCTGGCGGCGGAAACGGCGGCGGCGGAGGCCGGGGGGGGGAGGAGGAGGAGGAGGAGGAGGGGGAGGGGTGGGGGCTGTGCCCGTCGGGTCCCGCCGCCCAGCTCCGGTGTCCGGTGGAGGCGGCAGCGATGTCGGTGGCGGGGCTGAAGAAGCAGTTCTACAAGGCCAGCCAGGTGAGGCACCGGGGCTGCTCCGTGCCCCCCCCCACTCCCCCCCCTTCGGTTTCCCCCTCCACCAACGCCCCCGGTTCGGTTTTCCCCCCCTCCCGTTAAATCTCGGTGCCCCCCGCCCGGTACCGGGACCCAGCCCCGTGAGGTGCTCCCGGGATGGGGCCCGGTGCCCGCCGCCCACCCCTCCCCGGGGGGCTCCTGGGGGGTCCCGGGGGGCTCCTGGGGGGGTCCTGGGGGGCTCCCGGTGCTCGGTGCTGCCCGGTCGCTGCCCCCGTGGCAGGGCACGGCCACCGGTGTGGCCCCGTGCGTCCCCGCAGCATCCCCGGTGTCGCCGTCAGACGTCCCCGAGCCCCGCACGGCGCTGGAAGGGGCCGAGGATCGGAGCTGTTGGCACCGGGACCCAACCGGGCACGGGCCCCGTGTCCTCCATCCGGCCCTGGACGGTGGCGGGGACGTGAACCTGGACCCCTGCGGGCACCGGGTCCGCGTCCTGCACCCAGCCCCGGGTGGTGGCAGGGACGGAGGGGAGCGGGGACCCGTCCAGACGTGGGGTCCGTGTCCTCGATCCGGCGCTGGACGGTGGCAGGGAGGTGCTGAGCGACCTCCCCGGGGCAGGACCCGTCCCCAGCACAGCCTTGACCCACTCACGAAGACCACCAGAAAGCTGCAGGTTTTCTCCATAATCCCAAAATGTGGAAAACTTGGAGCGCTGCGACGCTCGGGGTCTTCGAGCAGAGCCGTGGGGTTAGGAGGGAGAGGATTAAAAGGGGTCGGGAGGGCAGGATGAGGCCGGGAAGGAGAAATCGCTGCGGGCTGCAGCTGCGGCGCGACCCCGGGAAGTTCCCCGGCCCTCGATGGAAGCTGCAGCTGGATCGGGACGGGGATTTGTGGGTTGTGAGCCTGGCTCTCCCCGTGCAGGAAATGGCCTGGCTGTTTGGGGAAAAAGCTCAGCTGGGCAATTCCTGCTCCGGCGAAACCGCTTCGCTTTTTCCCGTAAGGAGAGGTCGGAGCCGTGGCTCTCCAACGCCTCGACCCCGACGCTGCAGCAGGGACAGCAAATCCCCAATTCCCCATCCCTCCCCGAGCACTCGGCCGTCCTCGTGCCTGCTAACGCCATAGAAATCAGCACTTGGGATTTATTTTTTTTTTTTTTTGATTTATTTTTGGAACAAATCACGAATCGGTGACGCTTTCGTAGAAGCGCTGTTCTGGGTCCCCCGGCCGCTGCTTTTGTGGCCCTGTTTTACATCTGAGGCGGGCGAATTCGGCCCAGACCCAGCCAGAAGCTGTGTTTTCCAGGCTCGAAGTCGAAACCCTGCTCGGCTCGGGCCGAGTGTCCTCGCGACGTGCGCTGGCTCCTTCCTCGGCCGTGTTTGTGCGAAAGCATTTTGCTTCACCAGCAAAGCAAAATAATAGATTCCGTAAGCCGCTCCCCACCCCCTTCCGCACAACAGGAAAACAAATCCCTGCATCGTTTTGTTTTTTTTTTTCCCCCTTTATGACTTCCACGGGGGAAGGTTGTGCTGAAAATAAGCGGGAGGAGGACGGCGCGGATGCACCGCGTGGTAGCAGGGCGGCTGGAGGTGAAGGCTCAGCTCTGAGCCCAGAAACATCTCCCGAAAACATCCGATGAGACCTTTCCAGAGGGATTACCATAAACTGAATTCCTCTGTGGTCGTTGGTGGGCGTTTTTGTTACGGAGCTGCTTTTTTTTTTTGACGGAAAGGGAAAAGCCAAACCCCGCGCGGCTCGCTGGGGAGCAGTAGCCCAGCTCGCGGGTTTGGTGGCCCGCTTGCCTGCTGAGCACGTGCCGGGTTTGAGCGCTTCGCCTGCGATCGAGGGGAGCACTGACACGTGAAATACCTTCTGTGGGGTTTGGGGAGGTGATTTAATCTGACCCAACCGGTGTCGTTTAGAACTAGAAATATTCATGGTGCGGCTGCTGAGGCGAAGTTCTCTGCAGGATCTAGCAAAGCGTGGCCTCGTGTCGAAGGCTGGAGCCTGCTACCGCCTTCTTCACGTCCCAGGGGCTGGGACGCAGGAGGGCAGCTCAGCTTTCCAGCCTCTGTGGCTGGGAGCTGGGGGTGACCGGCTCCAGCCCTGCCGTTTTTCGGTGTTCCTCTCCTCTCCTTTCCCTTTTCACCCTTCTTCCCTTTCCCTCCGCTGGTCCCACTCTTCAGCTGCTCCTTGGCTGAGTTGCGAAGGAGGATTAGCTATTTTTTGGCTCCCGTGAAGGTATTAGATGCTGCCGAAGCCAAACATGTGGAAGATCTTTCCCCAAACGCCGCGTTTCGTTCCACGCCTGTTGTTAATTGAAGGAGAGCGTGGCCAGCACCGAGGCGTTCCCGGCCCCTCCGCGCCCCCCCAGGATGGCCGGAGCAGGGGCTGGGGTTTCCCTGCATCCCCCTGGGGTGCCGGGACGGGGCGAAAACACGCAGAAATCAAGCTGACCCGTGGAAGATGTTCTCCCAGGGGAGGAACGAGGAATCAGCATCGCTGGGGGCTGGGTGGGAGCCCCCGGCCCCGCTCTGCCTCTGGCCGCCGAGGAATGCGCAGAGCTGGCTTCCTTCGCACCCTTTTCGTTTGCTACGCACCGACTGGAGTCCCCAAGTGGAAAATGTAAAGCCTGCAAGACTTCCCGTGAACCACGGTAACCTGATACGCTCCCTGCACGGCCAGGCTGCGTGCAACGGGGCAGAGGAACGGGAAACGGGGCAGGGGAACGGGAACGTGCCCACGCCGCTCCTCGGGATATCTGCTGCCCCTCCGAGGGACGAGCCCTGGGGTGGAGGTGGTTGTGCGGTGACACGGTGCTGCTGGACACCTCCTGGGGCTGGAGCCGCAGCTCAGGCTGACACAGATGGACACAGGGCTGGGAGCACGGGCTGCTCTGCCCTGCTGGCTCCAGGAGGCTTTCCTCCCACTGCGTCATCCCCAACGGGGTCACAGGATCACGGATTGTAGGGTTGTGGAGGGACCTTGAAAGCTCCCCGGGCCCACCCCCCATGCCAAAGCAGTTCCCCAGAGCAGGCTGCCCAGGGAGGCGTCCAGACGGGCCTTGAAGATCTGCAGAGAAGGAGCCCCCCCAGCCTCCCTGGGCAGCCTGTCCCAGCGCTCCGGCACCCTCCCCGGGAAGAAGTTCTTTGGCGTGTTGGTGCGGAACTGCCTGGGCTCCATTTGGTGGCCACTGCCCCTTGTGCTGTGTCCTTCCTCCTGGAACCGCTGGGCTCACCGTGCCCTGCACAGCCCGAGCCTAAACCTTGCTCCTCGTGCCCGGGGCAGCGCTCGGTGTGAGCTCACATCCTCTTCCCTTCCCGGGCTCGGGGAGTCCCGGGCTGAGACAAAGAGCACAGCCTCCTCCTCCTCCTCCTCCTCCCCCTGTGCAAAAGACAAAAGCTGTTTTCCGAGAGGGGAGTGCTAATTACAGCTAACAAGCCCTTGACATACCGTGCTTTTTCCTGAGTTTGATGGCTGCTCTCAAGGCTTCCCAAGATATTTTTGGACACGAGCAGCGAGTGCTTGCTTTCTGCCGGGTCAGAGAGCTGGGGTGGGCTCCAGACCCACAGTGGGCGTTTCGGCCCCGAAGCAGCGAGCGGCTTCACCCCATTGCTTGCTCCCCAAAGAGCTGCCCCAGCCGGGCTGCCCCAATTTGATGGCACCCGCTTAAAAATCTCACGCACTGGGACAGTTTGGTGACAGGGGAGAGACCTGCCCTCCGTGCTGCATCATGCCTTCCTTTATTTGGGTGCAGTTCTTTCTGCAGTGGCTTCGTGCTGTGGTTCCAGCTCTTCTTCCTCCCTCCCCCTTCCCCAGATTATACCTTTTAACGGCCACCTTTCCATTATTTTTTAACACTAAGTCATTCTCTCTGGTTTCTCATTCTCCGAGACTTTCCCTCGCGGCACGGGGCGCCTCTGTCGTGCCCGCAGCTGGGTTTCTCCGGGCGTCACAACCATGCCACGCAGCATGGGAGCTCCTGCTGGAAGGGAAACGGGCTGAGAGCCTGCAGGATAACCTCTTCCACCAAAAACAAACCGCGCTGAGGCCCATTTCCTCGACCAGAGCTTGTCTGTCGGTGCCCTGGCTTTTCGCAGGTGGTTTGGGTCGTGCCCGCCCTCCAGCCTGAGGTTGTTCCTGCCCTGCTGGGGGCTTGTATGGATGTTTCAGCTCAAGCCACCCGCTGCCAGGGCTTCAGCTGCTGGTGACAGAGCCTGGATTGAAGCCACAGGCTCGAGCTGTGGTGGGTTGGTGGCGTTCCCATCACCAACGTGCTGCAGGGTGGCCGGGCTGAGAGGTTTTGTGCTGCTGCTGCAGCATTTTGGCTGGAGAAGGGGAGCTGAAGCACAGCTGAGCAGAACCCCTGAGACAAAACCAGTCTCTGCAGGGGCACGCAAACACCATGCTGGCTCTTCCTGAAGCCTCCAGCAAGCAGTAAGGCTGAGGGTGGACCCGAAATGTGCCGTGTGGCAGCTTTTCTGCTTTCCTACATGCCTTGGGTGGGGGCAGCAGGGCCGTGACCGCATGAGGGCAGGATCTTCGGGGTCGGGGCTGCACCCAGAGCTGCCAGCAGAGCAGCATTGAGGCATGGTTTTGGGCTCCCATGTGCTTTTTTGGAGCCATTCTGGTGAATTTTCCTTTTTTCGCACAAGCCACGTGCGAGCAGAGTCCCTCGGAGGCAAGATCTGGGGGGGCAAGAAGAGAGCAGGGCAAGAAGAGGCAGCTCCTCCTGGCTTCCCCTGCGTTACCTCCTCCCATTCAACCTGGAAGGGTTGGAGTGAGCTGAGATCGGTGGCACCGCTGGGATCCGAGCACCTCACCTGGAAACGCAAACTGGGACCGGTGATTTGGGGGATTTTGCCAATTCCTGCCCGGCTGACCTGCCTCCCGCAGCACCCAGCGCTCGCTCTGTTAATATTAACCCGGGCTGGGATCCCCCCCAGCCTCCCGGCTTTGCCTTTTGTTATTAACCTGCTCCCGAAGCACGGGGCTGGGGAAAGCAGGATTTGTCCGAGCGCAGCGTGAGACCCCGCGTGCTCGGGGTGCCAGCCGGGTCCTGAGTCCTGTCCTCACATCCTCCATGCCGGAGCCCTCATTTTGGTAGCCTCAGAGGTCGGAGCTTCGTTGGTGCCAGGGAGAAAATGTGGAGGTGGCTCCGCGTGCTCTCAGCAAAGCTCCGAGCGAGGCTTGCAGCTCCTCCCGTCCTCGCTGGTAATAACTGCGTGCCTGTCCGAGTGCCTGCTGTCACAGCCAGCCAAAATGACTGCGTGCGGGGTGTTTTCATCTTAATCCTCTCGGCTTTCGTGCCTGGTTTGTCAGCACTGAGGTACCCGGCACGGCGACGTGCTTCTGCTGGGTGGTGGTTGTCAGAGTGCCCCTGGAAGGGGGCAGCTTTCAGCTTTTGTGGCATCGTTCAGGCAGGGGATGGTTGTGTCTTTGTGGCAGTTGCTTTAACTTGTTTTTTTTGTTTTGTTTTGTTTTTTTTTTGCCCCTTTTAAGATCGCTTTCACAACCATTAGGCTCTCGTAGTGCCGAGAACTCCCAATCTCCAAAGTCAGAGACAAGAAAACGGGAGGAGGAAACCCCTCGCTCCCCGTCCCTGCTCGCTTTGCTTCCCTCCTCGCTTGGGATGTGACACGGAGCGAGCGTCAGCCCCGTGTTTACAGCTGGGGAAATCTGGGGCACGGGCAGGGTACGTGACTCAGGGCTGCGGAGAAACCGTGCGGCGTCGGGAGCTCCGTGGCAATCCTGCCCCTTGTGGCTTTCCGCCCCAAATGATCCCTTCTGCTTTAACAGGTTACGTTCTGGGCGAAGTGCTGGAAACCTACCGAAGCAGGACGGTGCCGAGGGGGGGTGGTTTCTGGATGGAGTGGAAGGAAATCCTTCCTCCCACTTCTCCCTGCCAATGCTTTCCTCCTGGGAAAGAGCAAAATGGGGATGAGCTCAGGCAGGCTGGCTCGTAAGAGCTGATTCATTTCTCCAGCACATTTTTTTTTGCTCCTTCTCTCCGCCATCCCTCCGTTTGCCAGCGCCTTTTGCCAGGACTCCCAGCCCCATCCAGCCCCCGGTGAAGGGACAGCGAACCTGGGGGGATGAGGAACTGCTGGGCCCACAGAAAAATCGAGGCAAAGCCACGGGGCCTCAGCAGCCTCCACACACCCCAGGGGAGGCTGCAGCCTCTTTTTTAGGAGTTGGTGCTGGCTGAAGGGAAGGGATCGTGTCTGTGCTCCCCCCGGTGCCCTCAGCAAGTGTCAGGGCTTGCAGGCAGGTCTGGTGGAGGAAGGGGGAGCTCCCAATGCTGCCCCCACCCCAGTTCATGGAAATTTTTGTCCTTTTGTCCAGCTGGGGTATGTGGTGGGGTCTTCCCGGGAGCCCAAAGGCTTGTAGGATAAAGATCTCCTCAAAACAGGAGTTGTGTGTGGTGGGATGCGAGGGGGTTATCGCACGCCCTGTGCCTGCTGCAGCCCACCTCGGGAAGGCTGCTGCTTTGTGCCCCTTGCAAGCAGGATGCCAAACTCCCAAAAAGCTCAGAAATACAATAAATGGGTAACGCAGAAGGCCTGGGGTTTGTAACGCCAGCCTGACTCCTTCACGTGGCAGCTTGGCGCTGCAGCCGGGCCCTGAGGCTGCCTCGTGAGAGCCCCGCGGTGCGGAGGGCTGTGCTGGCGGCCTTTCCATCCCTGCTTGTGGCTTAATCCCTGAGCCCTCCTGTGCCGTGTCCCCAGCACCGAGCTGGCAAACAGGAGCCACGTCCGTGTGGGGCTGGGGCAGGAGGGGAAGGATCCGGCCCCTTGGGCCTCTCCGGGCTGCGAGTGCCGCGTTGTTCTCTTACAGGAATCAGTGTGAGGCTGCGTGCTGGTTTCGGCCCTCCCTTGGCCTCTCCTGTGATTATGAAAGCGATTGTTATTATTATTATTTTTAAAAAAGAAAGGTTTCCTCTTCCCCTTGGCCCCCCCATCCCTTCAAAGTGCAAGCCTGTTGCCTTCAGGCCCGGGTTCCTGTTGACACGAAGCCGCCGTGCTCCTAAATCGCAGGACTGTAGGGCTCGGAAGGGACCTCAGGAGGTCATCGGGTCCAACCCACGGCCAAAGCACGTTCCCTACAGCACCGCCAGCAGCAGCAAGCGGCCCCCAGGACCCCCTCCAGTGGCTGCACAGCCCCAGTGTCAGGCCCGCAGGTAGGGCTGGGGGGCTGCAGTCCCTCAGGGGGACCCTTCCTCCCCTCCTCGTCGCGATACCTCGTCGGGAGAGCATCATGATACCTCGCTGGGAGAGCTCGTCTCTTCTTCTGAAGCCACCAGGACCTTTCGAGTCTTCCTCTCGCTCCTTCTCTGGGTATTAATGAAGTTTGTGGCATCGTCGCTAATTAGCTTGTGCTGCTGCTCAAAGAATTAAGCACATCTCCATCGTGCAGTTCTGTCTGTCGGACAGAAGATAAAATTTACATGATTTAAGGGCTCTTCCTAACTGAGAAAATGCTTCATAATTCATCCTAGCACTTAAAACCAGGCTGTACGTTCTTGTTCGGCCAGACTTTATTCAGATCCAATAATTTATTAACCACTTTCTTGACCAAATTTGTTTGGGCTTTACAGGACCGGTTATATTTAAGCTTATTCTTGCCACCTTTCTGACAAAAAAAAAAAAAAAGAAGGCAGAAAAATGGTGAATAATTCTCTGCCCACACAGCAAATCCTCTGAGTAAGAAGGTGCTGTTCCTGCCAAAACCCCCCCGATCTCCGCCGTGCAGCTCAGCGACGGAGCACTTAGCAAACATCGTGTTTGCTGCTGACGCACGGCGCTGCACATGCTGCTGGGGGGACGTTCGGGGCATCGGGTGGGCACAAATCTGGAGCGCCAGCTGTTGATGCAGCTATTCTCCAGGAGAGGAAAGCTCCCGATTGTGCTGGCTGGATTTTCAAGACTGAGGGAGGCTGCTCTTCGGTTTGAAAGGGATAACGTTACCTAAATGCTGTGTACCAGCCTTTCTCAGCCACCTATTTCTCCTGCTGCAAGGCAGAAAGGTGACAGCGAAGCATCCGCAGTGTCATCTTTAGAACAAAAGCAAACTGTAAAGTGCTGCCAGAGTGTTTTTTTTTTTTCCACGTTCCTTCTGAAACGAGTATAACCGAGCACTAACAACACCCAGCAGGAAGATTGGTGGGTTTGGCATCCCCTGGCACAGGCACAAAGTGTGGCAGGGTCCCGGGGTGGGGGACAGCCCCCATGCAGGGCTCCTCGAGGAGCAGGAGCTCAATCTGCCCCTCGTGCTGCCTCCACGTCGCTCCCCGCAGCCCTGTGAGCATCTGTTCGCTCGCTCCGGTTTTCCTTTCCTTAGGATGCTGTGCTCTGCTCTGATAGCCACCAAGCTTTTCCTAGTATTCAGGTTAACAAAGGGAAATGTGTATTTATAGTGTTGTGAATTATTTCTCTGCCCCTTTGATGTTTGTGTGCGCCGAGATATCGTTAGGTCCGTCCCGTGGTTCTTTGGCTAACGCTGCCCGGGTTAGTAAAGGGCTGCTGGAAGCGCTCAGACCTTCCCCTGCGCCCCTTAAATCAGGAACAGGGCTTCTTGGCCTTCCCTTTCACGGGGCTGAGCTTCTGCTGAAGTCCTTTACATCCTTTTTGGGTCCGTGACCCAGCCTGGTAACTCGCCTTGGCCGTCCCCTCGACTCATTAATGCCTTCCTTCAAAAACCGAGCGCAGCCACCACCCAACTTTTCACCCACTTGCTCAACGTGCCCCATCAGCCTGTCTCGGTCTCATCACGTAACCCAGACCCCTTCGGGCTCCTTCCCAGTTCCCTGATGGTCCCGGGGCTCTGTGGCTGTTGCAGCCTTCGGCGCGGTGACGCCAGGTACCGTCAGCTGCCCTGGGGACCTTCGTCTGTCCCGGTTCTCCCAGGAGCAGAAATCCCGTCTGAGTTTTTGCAAGCACTTCATGCCAGCTGCTCTGTGGCCGTTGTGTTTTTCCCGGGGACCTCCAGGTGTCGTAAACCCTCCTATTCCATTTTTTACTGCTTTTCAAACCCCCAGGAGCAACGTGCAAGCCGGAGGTGGGCTGGTGCACCGAGCCCAGGACGGGGCTCCAGGTTTCTCTGCCTCGCTTTGTCGGCAGAGCTTTGCTGCTCTCTGGCAGAAGAGGTGAAAGCAAACTCACAGGAGGCACTCGGCTTCCAGAACTTTGTCCTTTGGTGCCACATCTACCGAGTGGCTGCAGGCGCCGAGTGCTGGGAGCTGCTCATCTTTTCCACCGGGTGTGCAAAGGTCCGGGGGAGCTGCTGGGAAATGATTGCTCAGCAGCTTTGGAAGAGTCAGGCAGTAATTAACTACGGCTATTAGAGATAGGACCTGGGGAGGCTGGGCAGGAAATCTGGATGCGAGGCAAATATCCTGTGTTTCCCCTCTGTTTGCTGCACTTTTCCTCCGAATTGCTGCAGCCGTGGCGGTGGGAGAAGGGTCGTGGCGGTGGCAGAGAGCAGAGCTGCTGCTGCTTCCCCTTGGGTTTTTGTTTTCTCTGTTAATCTGACCCATTTATTGTTTTCTAGCCGAATAGAAATGATGTCTTATTTGGTACAGAGCATGCAAGAAGTGACTAATGATAGGAGAAAATGGTTATGATGCAAGTCCTTATTGCTGCCTGCTGCGAGGCGTGGTAAGCCCGTGTCAAGCATCGCCCCAGAGCAGGAGGTAAGGATGGAAACTTTTCCTCCCTGGCACAAATCTGCCTCCAGAGGAGCATCGTGCCCCTTCTGTGGGCAACCACAGTGCCCGGTGCTGGCGTGGCATTAGCAAGGCAAGGCCAAGCTGTCAGCTGCTCTGCAGGGAATAAAAAGGAGCCTCCGTTCTCTTGAAAGAGTGCCTCGGAGAGTGCCGAGCTGCTGACAAGCATGAAACATCCCTGGAAAGGCACTTTGTACACACGGTGGGCAGAGAGGGGGTCTGGGGAGTGTGAAGGAGTCGAGGAGAGGTCTCTGGGATGCTTCAGGGTTGTGGGATCCGTAGCAGAACGGCCGTGCCTGGCAGTGCTGCCTTGCTGCAGGTGGGTTAAGCTCAGAGAGGCTTCTCTGGGTGCCCTCATGGGCCAGCCCGTCGCTTTTGAAGGACTGTAGAGGCAGAGCTGAGGACCTCATAAAAAGGGATCCCAGCTGGGATTTCAGCACTGTCATCAGACTACAGGCAAGGGAAGGACACATGCCCGGAGCAAACAGGCAGCGGCTGCGTTGCACCGCACGTCCGTGCCCTTCTCTGGCCGTGGCTCAGCGAGCGGGACCTGCTGGCTCCTGCTTGAGTTCCATTTTTTTTCATTCCCGCTGTCCTCATTCCTCCGAGCCCATCTGCTGGCTGGGGATGAGTCACCCGACAGCGCTCTGAGGAGGTGATTTGACAGGTGGCTCCCTGGAAAGCCGTCTCTGCACACGGCAGCTCTTTCTTCGCGGGTCCTACGCGATGAGATTCCGACCCGAGGTCACTTTGAAGGCATCGTGCCTCGGGAAGGAAGGGACACGGGAAGCAGCTCCTCATTGTTCGGCCCTGACCTTCCTGCTGCGCCTGCAGAAAAGCGAGGCAGCGGCTCCGGGTAGCGAGCGGCTGGGTCGTTTCAGATGGTGAGGGGGTGGATAGCTCGGCTCGCTTCAAGACACGTTTTGCTGGGGCACGTGTCTGCGGCAGCGGGAGCACCTCTGCCTGCTTTCACACACGTGCCGTGGTGGTGCTTGGTCTCAGCCCTTCTCCTAGAAGAAAGGAACGGGAAAAGTGAAGGCAAAGAAAGCTCAGCAGAAGACGGAAGGCTGGGCACTAGGCTGAAAACCTGTGTGAGCTGATATAGAAAGCAAATATTCAGCAGGGAAACGAGACGAGGTAGGGCAGAGCTCTCAGGTCCGTGTGCCCAGGGGCAGGTGGGATGAACAGAGGGGCTGAAAGGAGCCGCAGCATCATCCTGCTCGGAGGGCGAGAGCTGCACCCATTTGTCTGCCTCTGATCTGCGCTGCCCTTCCGCAGCCAAACCGGGATGTGCAAGGTGGTGAGATGGTGTCTGTCGAGTCACCTCCAGCTTCTCGTTTTGGTTCTGCTGCTAAACCTGCTCTTGACAGTAGGCAAATCACTTCCTCTCGTACCCCTTCCTCTTCTAGCACTTGTCGGTCTTCTCAGAGTGGAACTCCGAAGTTCTTTGGCGTGTTGGTGCGGAACTGCCTGGGCTCCATTTGGTGGCCACTGCCCCTTGTCCTGTCCCCACAGAGCCCTGAGAAGAGGTTGGCCATGTCCCTCTGTCTGCCACCCCTCAGCTCTTTCCAGACACTGCTCAGATCCCCTCTCAGCCTTCTCTTCCCAAGGCTGCCCAGCCCCAGCTCTCTCAGCCTCTCCTCCCAGGGGAGATGCTCCAGGCCCCGGCTCCTCTTTGTGGCCTCCGCTGGGCTCTCTCCAGGAGCTCCCTGGCCTTGTTGTGCCGCCCCCCGACCTCCAGGTGAGGCCCGAGCAGGGCAGAGCAGAGGGGGAGGATCACCTCCCTTCACCTGCTGGCCACGCTCCTGTTAACGCACGCCAGGAAAATGTCTTCCCTTTTATACAAAAGAACAAAAAAAAAAAAGAAAAAAAAGGTTGAAAGCCTCTGAGGCGGCAGAAAGCGCTCAAGTATAAAAGCAAACACCGACAGATGGACCCCAGAAGGAACTGCAGGCTTGCTGGGAGGAAAGGTGTGTGCAGGAGGAAAGCTCTCGGGCTTGCACCGGCTGCCGCAGCTCCACGCGAGCTGCCTGCTCGCTGCCCCTGTGGTTGGGTGCTGGGGACGCACCGAGCTGCTCTCCAGCAGCAAAAAAGAGGATGGGGAAGAAACGGGGAGGCCCCGACGCAACGTCTGCCTGTCCTTCCAGCACCTTCCAGTCTCTCCCCGTTTCACCGTGAAGGTGATGCTGACCCTTTTGCGCCGTGCTCTGTGTTGGTGCGGGTTTGCAGCACATCAAATGGAGCTCGTCCCCGTCTGCACCTGCTCAAGGAGTGCCCCCAGCCTCGGGACAGGGCCAGGCCGGCATCGCAGGGGCTGGCGGCGTGCTCAGGACCACATCCAGCAGGACTGTAGCTGCAGGGAGACCTTCACGGGGCTCTCAGCCATCACCAGACCCCAGAGCAGGAGGATGCAGCCGGTGCCTGGCCCCATGTGCTGCCCAGCTGCTATAAATCCTGCAGCAGTGGGGCGAAGTGTCCTGTTGGCTCTGCAGGGCCACCCAGCTGCCTCTCACACTGTGATGATGAAGTTACCAGGGAAGATAAGCAAAAATTACACTTCATTCCAGGGAGCCGTGCGTTACTGAGCTCTTGCAGTGGCCCCGTTCATCTGGGACTCAAAACATTGACAGCACCTTTTAAATTCTTTCGTGGCCTGGCATTTTCCACTGCGCTCACTATTTGCTGATGAAGGCAGCCAGGGCAGAGCTGCTGCTCTGTTTGCCTGTCTGTGGTTTTTACTTCTCGAAGGGAACTTTCTGCTGAGACATGACGCTGGGAGGGTGGCGGCGTGGAAGAGGAAGGCTTTGACCTGGCAGCAGCTGGAAGGATAATGTTTTCATTATACCCTGGGCAGCTGTTTTGGATGCAGAGCTTGCATAAGTTTGGTATGTTAGAAATAGGGCCGACTGCTTGCTAGGGAGAAAGAACACGAGTTTTGGAGAAAAACAGTTTGTTTCTCTTGGTGCGTTGCGCTTGTTTGTGTTTTTGTAGGCTACCTGAGTTTCCTATCTGCAAACACTTCAGGCTGGAGAGCAGACTATCGAAATCAGGTGTGCAAAGTCCAGGGGAAGTCTCCTGCTCGCAGATAACGGCGCTGACACACGCCTCCGTACCCACAGCTGGTGCTGACAAGGGCTTGCTCACCCTCAGGGCGGCTGTGCTGCTGGGTTTTGGAGTAGGGGGCTCCACGGGTGCTCCTCAGCCACGGGAAGTTCGGCAGGTGGTGTCTTCTCGATCCGCTTCGGCATGAGTTTCGTGTTTGCTGATTGTGCTGAAAATCACCCCAAATTTTCCTTCTGCATCTGCCCTTCCTCTGCCAGCGGCAGGGGCGATGCAGCACATCCCATCGCTCTGAGCTGGGACTCGTCCCGATTCGGGCACGGCCTCGCCTGCTGCTTACAAAACCTGGTGATGTTTTGTGCTCTGAAATGCTCTGCAGTATTTCCACATGGCCTCCGTGCCCGTCTCCTGGCAGGAATGTTAATGGGGGTGATGCTGTGGGCGGCCACGAGGGAATTGCAGCCTTCGAGTGGGAGTGGGTCCTACCTCGTGCCTCCAGGATCCGTTTCCGTTTCGGTGATGGCATGGGCAGCACCAGGTGACTGATAGGTCTGCCTGATTCACCTGGTTTATGTAAGGATGCCCAGAGCAGGACACCAAATGGGGGTTTGGGTTGGTTTTTATTTACTGCGAGCTTGTCCTGGAAGCTGAGGAGCAGTTGTGTGGATCAGGAGAAGGAACGATGGGCCTGGAGGATGCTGGAAAGGAGGGGATTTGGTGTTGTGGGTCAGGAGAAGCTCTGTAGCCCTCCCTCACCCGAGAGGTTATGTTTCTCTCCCGCTCCCTGCTATAAAAGAGGAGCCCTCTTCATCCTGCCTTTCTTCTCCCTCTGTGTACACACATCATTCCTGCCTCTCCCTCTAGCCAAGCTCCTGCTGCAGTAGTTAGCCGGAACAATAGGTCTTTCATTTCCGAAGATCTTCCACCACGCGCAGCCCGTCGGTAGGTTTCCAACGGCAAGGGGAAGTTGTGATTGTTCGAGTTCCCACGCCTGGACAAAGGAAATCGATGGAAGCCCCTGCGAGGCGATTCTCTTTGAAACGAGGCTGCAGAAACCGCAGAACCTGGCCAGGAGCAGCCCTTTGGAGGCAGGAGATGAGGCAGAAGCTGAGAGTGCCGGGGAGGGAGGCTGGCTGCCCTGCTGCTGCTGGGTTTTGCCGGGGTGGGAGCCGTCTGACGGGATGAACACACCTCCCTGCGCTCTGATCTCAGGTCGGAGCTATCTAGGGCATACCTGAACTGCCAGCATCCTTTTAATTAAACACGGATGTGAAGCAAGGGATTGATTTCTTGCTTCTGGACTGCTTTCAGCCCTCTTCCCCCACCCTGTGGCTCGGTTTGGTTGTGATGCCAGCTAAACTAGGCAGGCTTATCTCCCTGATCCGTGACGCCCAAGTATATCTCCTGTGCTAATATTTGCTCTAGGAGGCATTCAGCTTTTCTTCTACGCAGTTCAGCTGAGGGCCTTTGCTCTGTCATCGTGCTCTGCTTCCTCTGAGCTCCAGCGCTGCTTGCTGGGACAACGTTTTAGGACGTGTCCGGTCCTGGTGGGGCTGATAGAGTAAAGGAACCAGACACCATAGGCTTGTTCTCGCCTTTCATGCCCAGCCAGCTGATACCCTTCAGCAGAAGTCTGCAGGAGAGTATTTGGGCCACTGCCTTTGGGGAACTGTTTCCTTGTCTTGCCTTGCACTGTCCCTTCCCTGCCTGCATGCCTCTGCCTGCAGCATTTGCAAGAGGCCAGGTCTCTGCCCAGGGAAAGGCCGGCGTATCCCAAGTCTGCAATCATCCCTCTTCCATCTTCATGTCCCCAAAAAAGCCCCTGAGATGCTCTCTGGAGAAAGCAGCGGTGAGATGCACACGGCTGCATTTCACCGAGCACTTGAAGGTTTGTTCAGGCCACGCTGGGTCCTGTGGGCAACACGCATCTGCTTCCTTCTGCCTCCCACCTCCCTTCTTTGTCTCCCACCCCACAACCAAAGGGTGAGCCGCCTGCTGACCCTTGTGCTGCCCTCGCCCCCAGCCCTCGGGCTCTTTGCAAGCAGCACGACGAGAAGGACTCAGAGGCTTGGCTCCCAGTCACATCGTGAAGCCCTGGGTTGAACCACGAGCCAGTGAGGGTTTCTCCCAGCTTGTGTCTCAGCTAGGACAGCGGGGGATTTGCATTAGTTTGTCTTCCTGCCTGACAGATTCGGGAGCGTGGGGATGGGGCTGGAGCTGCTATGGATGGCACACAGTCCCTCCTTCTTTCCTCCCGTGATGAAGCCTCCCGGTTTAATTAGAGCCAGCGGGGAGAAAACCTCAATCTTATTATTCCTTCACAGCAGGGCACCAGTAGCATTTCTTGGATGTCAAAAGGAGGATTAAATTAGTCTGCAAGCAAGGTTTCCTCCTTCACATCTCTAGGTTTTCTGGGAGGGTGTTAAGCCTCCAAAATCACTGTGGTGATCAGTGCATTTGACATGGCATGCAGTCCCTGATTACAGCACAGCTCCCTGTCAGAGGCGTTGTTTGCAGCTTTCTGGGCTGCAGATCTGTGGGTGGCTGGGTGGAGAGAAGTCGGAACGGAATTGCTCGGGATAATTGTACCCTTCCCAGGTGTATTAGAGAACAGAGGAGGTTTCCGGAGGTGCAGCCTTTGGGAAAACGATCTGCACTGCTCTCAGATGTGCAGAAGCCCCTTTGTGGCCGTGCAGGCTGCGTGACGAGCGGCATTTTGGCACGGAGGTGCTGGAGCAGATGATGGCAGCTGGAAGCGCCTTTGCTCTGGTGTGCTTGCCCTCGCCGGGCCTGGCAGGCAGAGCAACCGCTTCATGTTTTTTCCCTGCTCTGGAGAGGGACGTGTGCCTCCCCAGCTCCGAGCTGGCTTGCAGAAACGCGTGCTGGCACCACAAGCACGGAGCAAGTGTCCAAAAAAAGCAAGAATCCGAGGTCTGGTTGTTTGCCCATCTGCAAGCGGCTCTGTGGTGACAATTCCCCTTTGGGCCTCTCGTGCGCTGGCTGGGCCCTCCTGGGGCACAGATCCATGCAGGAAGCTCCTGCTCTCCTTTTTTTCTGTCCTCCTTTTTTTTTTTTGTCCCCCTTTCAGCGTTCATAAAGAAGCCGGTGAGGCTGGGAGGGCTGCGCTGCGCCCGGGAGCGTGCGTGCACCTCCATGGGGCCGGGCGCACGGGGACATGTGGGGATCAGTCCAGAGATTATGTCTGAGAATGAAACCCGGAGCTCAGCCGGGCAAACTGGGAGAGCAGCAACCCTTTTCTTCCCCCTCAGTGTCTAAACGTCGAGGGTGAACTGCAGCAGCCCCTCTTTGTGGGGTCCTCTGCTGAACCCAGAGAGAGGAAGGGCGCAGCGAGGCCCGAGAGGCCGCGGCCTTGTTGTGGGGCCCTGCTCCGAAGGGCGTTTCGGCCTCGCCATGATTGATGCCGCTGTTGCTCGGTGCCGAGCAGTCATTCAGAAGAGCTCTTTGCTCTCTGCTCTGTCATGGCTGCACAGCCTCGAAGCTTTGGGTGTTTGCAGATGTCCTGCCAGGAGATGCGAGGAGCTGATCAGCCAGAGCTGCGCTCAGCGCCGTGGTGTCAGAGCCAGGCACTTGGAGCACCAGGGGTCTTTGAACACAGCTCTGTTGTTTGTTTTTTTTTTCTGCCCTATTTTGGGGTCTGGAAATGGGATTTTGTTGAATTCCTGAAGATCTTGGCCTTCTTTGTAACAGCAATCAGTTGTTCGGGGGCTAAAAGCACTGCAGGGCTGGTGCAGTCACACAGGGCAGGTCCGGTATCCCCGAATGCTTTTCAACCTGGATGCTTACCTAAAAGTTTTCTCCTCTTCCTCAAAAAACTAAGGAACCATTCTGAATCCCTGTGGGAGCAGGAGGGTGCCAGAGGAAGAAAGACTTCATAAAAATCAAGTATTTGATGTGGAAGTAAACAAACCTGGATTGTTCAGCCAGAACTGGAGTTTTAACTACAAACACGAGAAATCCTGGCAATGCCCTGTGGCAGGCGTCAAGTGCTTGGCAGTCAGCAGCTGTTTAGACCACTTGTGATGTCTGTGTAGGTAATTTGTTGTCCATGGACCAGTTTGGGGCAAGATAACACTTGTGGGTGTGTTGCAGGCGGGTTTGGCTCCTCCATTCAGCCCCGGGTGCTGCCACTGGCCGTGCCCCTTAGGAATGGGGCCAGGCAGGAAAAGTTCCTCCCCGTTTGGGCTGCACAGAAGGACTTTTTTTGGGTGGATTTAATAAGGTACGTTCAGCAAGTGTCTTTCAGCTCAGGCAGTTGAATCATGAGGTTTACGGAAAAGAAATCTTTTCTTAGCCTAAGTGATATTTTGAAGAAAGACTTCAAAATACAGACTTACAGTCCGTAACGGCAGGGCTGCTTTTGGCTGACATCTCTTGTTCACCTGTTTTAGAACAGGCATCAGAGACGCCTTGATAAATGTATTTGAAATTGTTGCTGTATTTGCAATTGTTGCTGTGGCTTCTGTAGATCTCCTAATCCTCCACTTAAAAAAAATAAAATAAAATTGAAATACAGGACCCTAGACCATATGGCTTGCAGGGAGTTGTGGTTTAGGGCTTTGAAAGGTCTCTGTTCTCTCTAGACCTAGGTCTTACACCGGCTGCTGCGAGCAGAGTATGTTAATTCCCTGTTTACTTGCATTTTGCCTTGTGTGAAACTGAAGCCTGTCTCAAAATGGAGCTGAGAGACAATGCTGTTGCTCGCTTTTTCCAGCAAGCGTTGGAGTTGGAGCCGTGTGTTGTGATTTAAGGAGCTTCATAGCTTCTGCTGGGTGAGGAATATCCTGCCTGTGTCTGAGGGCTGAGCCATGCTTTGGGAGGGTGGGAGATGTTTAAATTTTTAGTGGGGCGGTGTTAGCAGAGAGCCAAGTGTTATTGCTGTGCTATGGGCTGTTCCTGCCACCTCCTTTCTCTTGCAGATGCTGTCTGGACCACCCCTGTTCCCTTTCTTTGCATGAAGTACAAGCAGGTTTAAGTGGACAGCCACTGCCATGCCTGATTCTTCCTGCTGTGTTCTTTTTCTGCAGCTGGTCAGCGAGAAAGTTGGAGGGGCTGAAGGGACCAAACTTGACGATGACTTCAAGGAAATGGAAAAGGTGAGTAGGGAACAGGAGGAATCTCTAAAATCACACATCTAAGTCCTCTGTGACCTTGCCAAAGCCCCAAGCTGATCTTCACTGCTGCTGGATTATCTTGTTTCCCTACAGAAAGTGGACCTGACCAGCAAGGCAGTTACAGAAGTACTGACCAGAACAATAGAGTACCTCCAGCCAAACCCAGGTGAGTCCTCTCCTGTCCTCTTCCCTCTGTCCCCCAAGTTGCTCAGGGAATCAGGGAAAGAGGCAGAGGGGGCAGAGAGATATCACAGAGACACTTTTTGACCCTGAGGTGTTGGTCACCAGCCCAATTTTGAGATCAGGCATGCTGCCTCCCTTTACCAGAGGCATGCTGGGCTGTCCTGATGTCCTGTGACTTCGCTAGCTGGCTGAGTTAATGAGGTCTTACTGTAGCTAACGGGTACTTTGTGGCTCAGGTTAAGATCAGGGTACCCCCCTCTTGCCCCATCGTGTGTTTCTGGACTGTAAGACATCGCTATTGCTGTCAAACAGCGAACAGAACAGACTCATCTTTAGCCTTGGAGCTAGAAAAGCCCTGGAGGGAACCCGTTTTTGCTGAGGTGTCCAGAAAAAGTGGTGCATCTGGTCTGGGAAAGGGTGGCTGGCTTTGTAGCCATCGCCTCTGGAGCCTGCTGTCCTGCGTGTTTCCAGCCAGCTCATTCAGAGCATGCTCCAGAGACTAAGGGAGAGCTGGGGAAACTCCTTTGGCCTTCACTGGTTAGCTGTAGGGAACTATTTTTGCTTGCTGTCTTGGAAAAGAAACTTCTCTTTTCATAGCAAGTGATATTTCTGGTAGATGAAGACAATAGGGCTTCTTGGCTTTAGGAGTAGCTTAAAAAAAAAAAGTTGGCGGTGGCCAGCAGCTGCTGGCAAGCCCAAGTAATTGCAAACACGGCTGTGGCTGTTTCTGTGCCAGCTTCCAGAGCCAAGCTAACCATGCTGAACACGATGTCGAAGATCCGCGGGCAGGTGAAGAACCCCGGCTACCCGCAGTCGGAAGGGCTGCTGGGGGAGAGCATGATCCGATACGGCAAGGAGCTGGGCGAGGACTCCAACTTCGGTGAGTGCCCCGTGGGGCTGCTGCCTCTTGCAGCCTGTGGATGAGATGGCGAGGTCTGGTGCCAAATTTCCAAGCTGTTCATCTGCAATTCCTGAAGGGCTCTGTGACCCTGTGCATCGCTTAACAGCAAGTGCCTCGAGTCCAGACCGGCAGCGAGCGCCAGATCTATAGCAGGTTTAGGGCAAATGGATGGCAGTGGCTGCACCTCGTTCCTTAAGCCAAAACCAGGGGCAAAATCCACAGCTCGTGGCTGGTGTCCATACCGTTAACAGCCTCCCTGCACACTGGCCCGCACTGAGGCCCTTAGAGGAGGCTCAAAAGCTTTCACCCAGGCAGGGAAGCGGTGATCCCAATGTGCTGGATCATAATCTGTGACATTACGTGTAAAACCACCTCTTAGTACTTCTTTATTAAACACTGGGGTAAGTTTGCATGTGGGGAAAACTCCCTCCGTGCTCCTAAACAACGCTGATGACGTGGAAACCAGATTGAGCGAGATTAGGAGTTTTACTGTGCAACAGAGCTCTGCTATGGGGAAGCTGTAGCCAAGAAATCCCTTCATGGGGTAATTTCTCATAACCATGAAACAAACCATGTGTGACTTGCGGGGAGGAGGGGGGTGAAGCCTTTCAAAGACATCAGCTGTAATTCACTGAAACGTCAGCCTGCACATGTGGCAGACCCAGCACAGCGCACAGCTGTCTGATCGCTTCCAGTGCAGGGAGGAGCTGCTGTGCCTCAGGAAAATTAAAAAGCTCTGGCCACTCTGTGGAAATGGTGAAGAAGTCTCGAGGGTGTCCCTGGTCAGCTCAGAGCCCTGCACCTCTCTTGGCTTGCAGGATCCAGCATTGTTGCAGAGTGAGGGGGAAGGAAGTTTTTAGAAGAGCACACCGAACCCGACTTCCTTTAATAGCCTCTCCTTACAGAAACACTTAACGTGATAAATTTATGGTTTGACAGGTTATCTAGAGTTATCACGGTTGAAACAACTCTTTTTGCAAATACTCTGTGGTGTATTTTTTCCAGCTGGACAGTAGAGCCGTGGTTTCACTTCACCCTCTGTTTCGTTTGCATACTCTCCTGTGCTAATGTAGTGCCGAAATGGTCGGTTTGCCAAAGCTGCACAGGAATAATTTAATCTATAAATGGTTTCCACTGGAATAAAAAGCCAAGACTAAAAGCACTTCGCTGTGAGGCCGTCTGGCTTAGCTGTCATAGTGGCAGGAGCTTGAGAAAAGCATGAAGCGAACTGGGTTTCAATAAGCAATTCTGGGCTCTCTGATTCAGAGAGGAGAGGAGGAACGGTTGGCCCGGCAGAGGCTAGTGTCGAAAATGAATAAAAAGCTGCAGGTTTGCTGCCAACATCTGGGGAAACTTGAAAAGTTGGTCAAAGTGCTCTGGGCTCAAAAACCACCAGAACAAAAGGACGGCCAGACTGAACCAGACCAAACGTGCTCTCCTCCAGGCTCCTGCTGCCAGCAGCAGCCAGGGAGCAGAGCAAGGTTAACGCGCTGCCTGGCAGATGAGTAGCTCCATGATTCCCTGAGCTAACAAAGCCGCTTTAAAAAATATTTGTACCTTTTCCTTTCTCTGTGTAGTTGGTAGAGGTTGTTCCTGTGTTTTGGAGGAAAGAAATGAGGCGTGTTGGCTGTGGAGTCGGCACCGCCATGCAATTGCCTGCGCTCACACCAGGCAGCTCCCTGCGCCCGGCTCGGATGGATGCTCCAGATAGAAGTGTGGGGGCGTTTGACATGTGACAGAGCTCGCACATGCTGGGTGTCTTGGCAGAATGGCTCTGCATGCAGCTGCCAGAGACTTGGGCTCTATTTAACTGCCTGGCCTGTTCTCCCTCTCCCTTTCTCTTCCCTTCCTTTCCTCGCTCAAAGGCGATGCGCTTCTCGATGCCGGTGAATCTATGAAGCGACTGGCTGAAGTGAAGGACTCGCTGGACATTGAAGTCAAACAAAATTTTATTGATCCCCTCCAGAACCTGTGTGACAAAGACCTGAAAGAGATCCAGGTAAACGGCACAATGTTTTCTGTCCTCTTCATCTCTTCAGGTCCTGGCCCCTTCTGGCTGCTGGTGCACGTCACCACTTGCTCCATCACAGTGGGAAACAGGTGGACTTACACAGATACCAGTCCTGTTCCCCTGCACTTTGCACACTTTCTCTCTCCACATTCACTGGGATTTCCTCCCCTGCTCAGTGCACTCAGCGCCACTGCTCCTGCTCCCGAGCAGCTCCTAAAGCTTGGATGTAGGTGTGAATGTTCCTTCACGCACTGTGCTCTATGGAGGATGCTCTGGGAGGATGTCCCAACCGTTCCGGGCTGCTTGCATTTGGTTTTTTGTGCTGTGAGGTCCTAGTAGTGTTACATTCTGGGCTGGCTGGCATTAAATTGCAGCATTTACAGCTGTTGGCTCTGTTCTGTTAACATCCTGGATCCTACAGCGTAATTTTCAAGCCGTGAGTAAGCTTCCCTCTAGGCCTCTGAGGACGCGTTTCAAGAAGGCCCTTTGGTGTCTCACTAGGGAGACATGGAGCGTGGTAGCTCCCTTGTGCTACCACGGAGACAAGCCTGTGCAAACCGTGGCCAGGCTTTGTAATAGGATCCACCCAGACCTATAATTCACAAGGCAGCTCTCTTGAGCAAATTTTTGCTTACAGTGGTGTCTCAGATAAAATAACTGCCAACTACTCTTTCAGTACTTATCTGCTGGGCGCTCCAGTTCTGCAGGCTGCCACGGAGCTAATTTAAACAGTTCTGGCCCTGAGCAGTCACTGGATGCAATGCCCAGAACCTGCCTCCCAGTTCCTGATCTCCAGAGATCTCTGTCACTCACGGGGACCTGAAAGTAATGGGCCAACTCTTCATCTCCCTGAAAACCTTGCATGGAGGACAGATCTGGGCTACTCACTGCAGTGCTTTCCTCCAGCTCTCAGCTAGAAGGAGCTGAAATCGTATTTTTGTACCAATTTTTCGAGGGCTGTTTCTTAGTAAAAAGTACCCACACCCACAGCAGTAATCCTTTGTCAAACCGAGTTCAAGCGGTCTGCTCCTCCCTGTCATCTCGCAGCAGCCCTGACCTGCAGCTCTCCACCGTGTGCCAGAGCCTCGCAGGAGTCTGAGCATAGGAAGGAGCCACAAAAGCCTGTGCTCTGAGATCAGGTTTCTGAAATGAAAGAGCTTGGCCTGTAACTAGAGCTGCCCGTCCCAGCAGGAAAACGTGGTTGCTCCCAGTCTCTGGATCTTCCTTCTCTTTCTTTACCGTTCATAACCATCCCTTCCCCAGCACCATCTCAAGAAGCTGGAAGGCAGACGCTTGGACTTTGACTACAAGAAGAAACGACAGGGGAAGATCCCTGATGAGGAACTCCGACAGGCCATGGAGAAGTTTGAAGAGTCCAAGGAAGTGGCCGAGACCAGCATGCACAACCTCCTAGAAACCGACGTGAGTGCACGGGGAGAGTGGGGGCTGCCTGCTGCCCCAGGGCTGAGCGCTGAGGGGCGGGTTGCATGTTTCCAAAGGCACCAGGGTGGGATGTCTCGAGGAACAGAAGAGTTAGAGGCTGATTTCCACTCTCCTTTTAGCACGTGGGGGTTTGACTCCTGATAACCCAGACCTGGGTGCCCTGCGAGTGGCGTGGCAGGCCCCTCACCCTTCCTCCAGCCTCCCTCTTCCTGACCCAGCTCTTGGCTGTGGCGTGAACCAAAGGGGTCTCTTCTCATTCATGTGTGCCAGTGGGGATAAGTTTGGCCAGGTCACACAGCTCGCTCAGGAAGGATTTGACCACCTAGGGAAGCCCAGAGGGTGCTAGGCACTGGCCTCCATTCTCCTGAGTCTCAGCCTCTACCTGACCTCTGTTATCTGAAACCCCAAACCTCGCCCTCATCTCCTCGGGGAAGGGGCCCCTTGTGCACGTTTCCCAGCGTGTTCTCAGTCCCCACGTGCAGCGGGAGTCTCCTGCCAGCGAGGGGGAGCCATTCACCCTGCCTTGGTGTGGTTCTCGCAGATCGAGCAGGTGAGCCAGCTCTCAGCCCTGGTGGATGCCCAGCTGGACTACCACAGGCAGGCAGTGCAGATCCTGGACGAGCTTGCAGAAAAACTCAAACGCAGGTGAGTCCTGGGGGCCGAAGGCACGCCGTTTCCACAGCCAGAAGCTGTCCCCGTGACACTTGTCTGTAAATACCCGACTTCCCCTCTAAATCCATCCCCAGGATTTTAAAGCCACTCCTTGAAATCGCTATGGCTTCGATCCAGACCTCCTTCAGATCAGTTCTAAAATAGGAAACAACACGTCCACGCTTGCTCCGTGGGCAACTGGTCTCTGCTGGTTTGGGCCGTGCCTGAATTGGGGTGTGCTGCTCCCTGGGAGGGTGGTGGGGAGTTTGGCAGGGAAATGGGGGAGATGCGGGGTGAAATCCCCTTGGTGCAGACACCCACAGCTCCTTGCACCGTGGGTGTTGAGTGTGAGGGTGCCCCCTGGGAAGTGCCTTTTGGCCAGGCCCAGGATGAAGTGAGCAGGATGAAGCTGTTGGAAGAGCTGGATGGAATGGCATGGCCTGGAGACGCCTGTCACCCCGTGTCACCTGGAACTTCCCAGCTCGGCGTCCTTGTGCCATTACCTTCAGCTGTGCCTAAGGAGCTGGAGCAGTTGGCAGGGTGCTGTGGGCCAGGAAGGTCTGTGTGTTCAGTGGCCCCCGGGTTTTCTGGAGACTAGAAAGTGAACGTGGGGATGATGTGGTGGCCACGGGCCAGTGGGAAGGCACCTGTGAGCCCCCTGCCTCATGTTCAAGCCCCCTCCCGTTTACAACGTGGTCTCCTGGTGGGCCCTGCTGGCTGCAGGACTGCCACACGTGCAGCTCTGGAGTTCTCAGCCCCGTGAGCCTGTTCGTGAAGGGCAGGTTGGTGTTTGGAGCCAGCAGAGCCACGGAGTGGCCTGCTCTGCCTGCTCCCCCTGCGCCCTCAGGTGCCCGACCTCCGCGTGCTGCCGGGGGCTCTGACAATGTGCAGCACGGGGGCAGCGCCTCCGCTTCCCGGGGTGATGCAGTGATGCTGCTCTGCTCCTGTCAGAAGAAGCTGCTGAATGGAGGCTGTGTCTGCGTGGAATCGAGAAGAGCTGGGAGCAGCCTGCAAACTGCAGCACGAGTGTCCTCTGCTGGCCTGCAGGCAGCGGGTGCCTGAGACGCCTCCGCAGCGAGGCCCTGGGGCCTGCTGCCCTCTCGAAGGGCAAAGTCCCAACTCCTGGGCTAGATCCTGCTCCAGGAGGCGCCAGCACAGAGGGTTGCACAGATTCTTGTCTACAAATGAACCTGCTCCCCTGCACAGCCACCTCGCTCAGTTCCCTGCCTGCAATCCCCGTGGCACGTAACGCAGCGTGCAGACAGGAGGCAGCCGAGGCTCGTCTCAGGGGCTGCTAGGTGCAGGTGGTGGGTGCCTTGCCCAGCAGGAGCAACCAGGGACGCGAGTTGATCTCATCGTGCTCGTTTTCACTTTGATTTATCCACATTTCTTCTCCTTCTTCCAGAATGAGGGAGGCCTCCTCGCGTCCCAGGAGGGAATACAAACCCAAACCCAGGGAGACGTATGACTTTGGAGAGACTGACCAGTCCAACGGGGGCTTCTCTTGCAACCCTACCCCCAAAGTCTCAGGTAAAGTTGTCCCGTGTACGTGCACACAGCAGCTCCTGGGGACAAGAGGGGAGCTACCCTGCCTGGAAATGATGTCTGTGGTGTGCTGGATGTACCTGTGTGGGCTGGTGGCTCTGAGAATGTCAGAAATGCCTCTAGACCTGGGCTGTTTTCTCTTGGGGCCCAGCAGCCTTCGTTATATTGGCTGTGGGGAAGGCCCAGCAGGGCCTCTGGCTGATAGTGCCCAGCCAGAGCCAGCAACGGCAGACAGGAAAAATTAAACGTCTTCCGCTTCCCTCCCCATCTTCCATCACGCTGCATTTGTCCCTCCCCGGTCCCGGCGAGGCAAATGGGTTTCTAACAGCATGCAGGATGCCCCCTTTCTCCTAACAGAACCTCCCTTTGGGCCCTGCCTTTCCCTGTCTCCAGTTCACGTTGTTTTAAGCATGTCTCTTTTTGTTTGGAAGCAGCTTCCTCCTCTTTCCGATCCGACAAGCCGTCCCGGGCCTCCGTCAGGAGTATCCGTGAGTTTCCTCCCTCTGCACCGCCCTGCATGCTGTGTGCCCATCTCTCCCCATCCCTCCTCGCTCCTCCTTCCTTGGCGCTGCTGCTTGGAGTCGCTCACACCTCTGTGCTGAGTTAAACCTCGCCTCTCCCGAGGCCCACGTTAACCCAGCCACGCTGCACTGATGTTTGCCACCCCAAAGCTTGGGCCTTTGCTCACCCGGAGGAGCTGTGGCAGCGCTCACCACGCAGGCGTGCCCTGCCTGAGGCCCCAAACATCAGCAGCTCCTCCAGGAGGTATCACACGTCTTGTTCCTGTCACAAGTCACCCGGCCTCGATCCGTGCCGCTCCTGCTCCTTGTACCCGCTGCCCCCTTCCTCGGAGCTGGAGGCTGAGCGGGCCGTGCTCGGGTACACGGCGTGGCTTTGGTGGTGTGTGAGGTCCCGGGCAGGACCTCAGATGGGTTGTGGGGTGAGGCAAGGCCCCGAGCAGGGTCTGCAGGTCACCGTTGCCCCCTGAGGGGGCTCAGGGGCTTTTGCTGGGGTACGGAGACCGGGCTGGATGTGGGGCTCAGGGGCATCAGGGCGGGGAAAGCGAGGGGCTCGTGGTGGTGCTGAAGGTCTCGAGGAGCCTGGTGCAGGGGCAGCGCTGTGGTTGTGGGGCCAGCCTGGTATTTTGGGAAGTTGTCTGAGAAGTGAACCTGCTTGGCTGCTGCTTTTGGTGTTTTCTGAGTTCTCCGATGCCGGATCCTTCCTTGCTGTGGGCGTTCAGCAGAGCAGATCTGCTGGTCTTCCTCTGTGCTGTTCCCCCTGCCCTGCTGGAAGGGCTCTAGCACGGAACAACGGGGAAGGGAATTGGGGCCCTGGAGACCACGGTGGTCTGCATTAGCTGAGTCTGTTCCCGGTAGGATCCCTACAGATGCAAAGTTTAATGCCTGCCCACCCCCAAACTTCACTTTGGGCATAAACAGCGCAAGCAGCAGCTTTCCCTGCTGTACAACTCCCCTAATCCCAGTCCCAGCTGCGGTCAGGCCTGCTGCTGGAATCACGGAGCTGAGATGTGTGAGAAGGACTTCGGTTCTCTGCCCTCCCCCGGCCACGGACGGGTCTGGGCCCTCCCCAGCATCCCCCTGCTGCTGACAGTGGGAGTTCAAAGCCCCGTGGCCGGCTCCTGGGGGGGCTTCCCCCTCCCATTGCCCCCAGCCTGGGGGGGACCCTCAGAAAGCCAAGACCCCTAGGACCCCCTTTGCTCTTCCTCCTTCACCCCGTGCTGATGTCCGAGCCCCCTTGCTGGCTGATGGCACCCGCCACAGCAGCTTCTTGGACCCCTGGAGGAAGGACGGGGCTCCTGCCAGCACCCCGCTGATTCAGGTTGGGCTCCGCTTTCCTCCCGTTGGGGCTCTCCTTTGGGGGAAGGTCGCGAAGGGAAACATTTGGAGCGAGAAGGGAGAGGAACCAGCGAGCTAAAACCCATCGAGGAGTTTGAAAGGAGCCCTACAACACCCCGGGGGCAGAGCCCCGGCACTCGCTTCCCAAACCAGGGCTGTTTGTCCTGGCTCCAGCAGAGCCGGGGGTCCCGCACGGTGCCGGGGGGGGGGTCCAAGCACAGGACTGGCCGCCGCTGACCCCAGCCCCACGCTCTCTCCCCGCAGCCCACCTGGACCAGCCGTGCTGCAAGGCGCTCTACGACTTCGAACCCGAGAACGACGGCGAGCTGGGCTTCAAGGAGGGCGACATCATCACCCTCACCAACCAGATCGACGAGAACTGGTACGAGGGCATGATCAACGGCCAGTCGGGCTTCTTCCCCCTCAACTACGTGGAAGTGCTGGTTCCGCTACCTCAGTGAGAGGCATCTCTGCCCCCCCCCCGGCCCCGCGCCCCGCTCGCGCCCTCTCCGCGGCGCGGGGCCGAGCCTGCATTCCACGTCTGTCCCCACACCAGCCCCTCTCCGGCGGGGCGGGGGAGAAGACGCGGCCGAGTTTGCCACCAGGGAACAAGCCAGAAGGGTCGGATGGCCCCCACCCCGGAGGATTTGGTTGGTGTTTTTGTTTTTTTTGTTTGTTTGTTTTTTGTTTTTGTTTTTTTTTTTTGGTCCTTCTGGTGCTTGAACTTAGGTACTTTATGAGCCCCGCCAGGTTCCTCGCGGTCTGTACATTTAAGCTGGGTCGCAGGCCTCTCCTTGTCCAGATTTTGTCTTTGCTTTGGTCGAGTGTGTCCGTACGAACCGGGGCAGCCGTGCCGCAGAGCTGGGGCACGCGTCGCGTCCTTCACGCTGGGAGACACGGCCCGGGGCCGGGCAAGCGGTGCTGGGGGCAAAGCAGGGCTGAGCCTCGTGGAGGGGCGAGAGCTTTGCCCCCTTCCTCCCCCGGTGCGGGGCAGCTGCTGCCGAACACTACCCCTCTCCCCGCGGACACACGGCCGCCCTCGCAGCCCCGACCCCGCTGCAGCCCCGCGCCCTCTGCCCCGCTGCAGGGCTCAGCGGAGGCAGCGCAGGGCACAGCAACACTACAGCACAGCTCCAACACTAAACCTGCCCCGGGGTGGTGCTGAGCCCTGCCCGGGCGTTAGCCCTATGCCCCCTCCCCAGCACAGCTCCATCCCGAAGGATCCCAACCCCTTTCTGCCCCAGAAGGGTTTGAGGCCGGGTTGCTTCCCAGCTTCGGGCTCTCCATTCGCAGAGCTGGGGGGTAAATCAGGGGGCAGGGGGCTGCCCGGGGCAGGGCAGAGCAGGTCCCGGCGTGGTCCCGTGTAAGATCCTCTCGCCCCGTGGCTTTGTTTGTTCTCCCCACGCCCCCAGCAGCCATCAGCACCCCAAGGGGCTGATCCGCAGGCTCCTCGCTCACTCCTCGGGGCTGCTCGGCTCGAGTGAAGCCGATCCCCACGTGCCTTCCTGCTGCCCCCGCTCTGCCCCTCACCAACCATGCTCCGGGCTTTGTCCCCTCTGCCTTCTGCTGCCTGCAGACAGGTTCAGAGAACAGCCCCCTGGGGTCTCTGCACCCCTTGGGCCCGAGCCCCCAGCCCCTTTTCCCTGTCCCGGTGTCGGGACGAGGCCCCTGCCCACCCTCAGCACCCCAAGGGAGAGGGGGCAGCGCCGCCTCCTGCACCTGCAGCCCCCCCAGCTCGCTTCCTTGCTTCTCCAGCATCGATAGAAAAATATTTTCCTCCCCTCCGTGGGGACCTGGCACCTCTGCTGCAGGGCTTGGCGGGGCTTGGGCACCTCTCTCCTCGACCAGCATCCCCCCCCCCCCCCACCTCCCCAGCTGGCAGCCGAGCCACCGCTCCCTGCCAGCGCCGTGTCCCCGTCCCCGCTGCTCCCGTCTCCTGTTACATTTACACGGAACCTTTTTAAATGTTTTTAACCATGCATGTCGATGTACGTCTGCTCCCCCGCCGCGCCGTGCTCCACGCAGGGAGCCCACAGGACTGCTGTCCCCAGGGCCCCCCCGTGTCCCCAGGGCCCTCGCCTCTGTCCCCTCCCTGCTGGGGGCCGGAGTCGCAGCCCGGGAGCACTGGCTCCTCCTGCTCAGGTGGGTTGAGATGAGTCTGTCAGCTGGGAAAACTCGCTAAGACCTTTTTTTTTTTTTTTTTTTTTTTTTTTTTTTGTAATGGTTTCTCCTGGTTTTTAGGGGGGAAAAAAAAAAAAAGAAAGAAAAAAAAAAAAAAAAGACCCACAAATCTCGACTTGTATCTCCGAATAAAAGTATTAAATGTTTTCTTCTTTCTAACGGCCGCCTCCTCTCTGTGCACGCGAGGCTGGATCCCTCCCCGTGGCCAAGCAGTGGCTGTGATGTGACCACCGTGCTCTGGGTCCACGGTGGGGGCTGGGGGAGCGGCCCTGGGGTTGCATCTCCCCCTTCCAGCCCCTGGAACTGAGCACCCCGATGGCCCCCGGAGCCTGCAAAGCCACCGGCGCCACCCTTCCACGCTGAGCAGGATGCCCCCAGCCCCGTGGAGCCGCACGCCTTGCCCCCATCTCAAGAACTGCTCTTTAATCAACTACCACTTCCACAAACAACGTGCAGGTGAGACTCCCACCACCACCGTCACCCTCCCCGCCACCGCGCCGGGCCCGGCCGCACAACTCCCCGGGGGGCTGCTCCGGGGCACGGCAGGGACCTGGCACCCCTCTGCCGGGTGCCCGGAGGCAGCGGGCGACACGCGGCGGCCCCGCGGCGCTGCCCCACGCCCGTTGCCCTTCACCAAGGGCAGCTCTGGCTGCAGGGAAGGTCTGAGCCGGTCGGGGCTCCCGGCTCCTCAGCCACTGAGTTTCAGGAGGCTGTAGATCTGCTCCAGGGCGTGGGTGAAGCTCTGGTCTTTCGGGGTGCGGGAGGCCAGGGAGCCCTGGGGAGGAATGACGCCCAGTTTTACTGCATCCACCCAGGCCCCTCTGTTTCCCGTACTTTGCCCGGCACCGGGGCGAAAAATAAAAATAAAAACCAGGGAGGAGCAGGGAGGGTGGAGACCACAGCAATTAATTCCTTTCCTGCCCAGCTCAGGCATCCCCACCTTCAGTTTGTCCAGGTAGGTCTGGTCCTGGCTCCACAGCTCCTGGAACTTCACCAGGTCGGGGGCCCCCTTGTAAAACTCCACCAGCAGCGTCTGGGGCAGGGGAGAGAGGGGCTGCAGGGGACCCTCAGCCCCCTGCCCTGTGGGACCAGCACCCCGGCAGCACAGCGGGGATGGAGAATGGGGATGGGGACGGGTGGCAGGGGCCCAGCCCGGCTCCAGGGGGGTTGGAAGCCATCCCGGTGGGGGCAGGGGGGAATTTTGGGAGGAGGTGGTGAGGATCCGACCCCCGCTCCGTGCTCACCATCTCCTGCAGGACGTCGTTGGTGAGGAAACCGTCCTGGATGTGGGTCACCTCCACCTCCATGGGGATGCTGTAGTCATTGGGACGTTGCTGCAGGACGGGGACAGCAGCGTCACCCCACCCAGCACAGCACCGGGACCTCCCCCCCGTGTCCCCCCCGAGCTGCACCGCTACCGCCGTGCCCCGCGGGGCCTGGGGCCGCTCACCTCCGGGGGCGGCATCACCCAGAAGGGCGTGATTTTGGACTCCACGCCGGGGTTGCCGTGATAGTACGGCCCTGGGAGGAGAGAGGGGGCTGATATAGGGGAGGGGGGGGGGTGCCACAGCTCGGCGGGGGGGGGGGCCGCGTGCTTACCGCAGATGAGAGCCAGGCAGGGCTGGAAGCCGTTGCCGCTGCCCTGCAGCTTGAGCTGGTAATTCATCTGCGCGTCGATGTCGTACAGGGAGGGCAGTGCGGGGCTGAAGGGGTGGCTGTGGTACCAGCCCACCAGCGACAGCCCCTGCAGCAACAGGCTCTGGCAGATCTGGTTGGGGGGGCAAACACCGACGCCGTTGGCAGCCCGGGACCCCCCCTCCAGCCCCCTGGCACCCTCCGGGGTACCCACAGAGGTGGGTGTAGGGGGGGACCCTTTTACCTCCTCCTCCACGATGCTCCCGACCTCGGCGTCGCCCAAGCGGCTCCGGCAGGGGAAGGCTCGCAGCACCGTCAGCACTGGGGGGGAGGCGCAGGGTGGGTGGCTCTGCCGCGGGGCTGGGGGCCGCCCGCCCGCCCGCCCCGGCGCCTACGCTGCGTGTTGGTGTCCCACCGGCCCCCCAGGTACCCCACCACTTCGCTCCGCGTCAGGTGGCTGTGGAAATCCTAAAGGGAAAGCCAAAGTCAGCAGCACAAGAAGCGCCCCGAGCCGGCACGGGTCACGCTCGTGTCCCCGTCCCCCCCCCCCCAAGTCCCTCCCCACCCGTGGGACCCCGCAGGGAGGGGACGCACCAGCAGCAGGAGGACGTTGCTGGAAATGGCCACGTTGAAGGGCTGGAACTTGTTGATGGCAGCGAAGGGCATCACCTCCACCAGGGTCTGGGGGTTCCTGCAAGAGCCACAGCCCCTGGTGCCACCCACGGGCACCCCGCGGCCCCCCCAGCCCTCCCCGCTACCCCAGCAGCTCCCACGGGGCCGGTGGCCGTGTGGGGACACAGCTGGGGCCACCCCTGGGGCTCAAGTTGTGCCCTACCTGCCCGTGTCACGGGTGCCCAGGGTGCAGTAGCGGACGGGCACCTGGGCTTTGTTCTCCGGCTTTTTCCCCGGGGGGGCTTGATCTGCGAAACAGAGCGCCCCGTCACTGCGGCTGGGGGGCTTGCCCCCCCCCACGGGACCCTGCCCTTCCTCACCCGTCCCCGCCTGCTCCGCCAGGCTCCGGCACTGCTGCTTCTTGCTCTTCTCCTCCGGTCTCTTGGTGGCCGTTGGCTCCGGTGCGGGCGCCCGGCCTTCCTTCACCACCGCCGCCTCCTCCTCCTCCTCGGGCAGCTCGTCCTCATCGCTAGCCAAGCTCTGCGGGGTTCGGGGAGCAAAGCGTCACCCAGCACCCCGCGGGGACACCCGGGGGGGGGGGGGGGGTGCTGGGATTTAGGATCGCCCCGACCCACCGCCTCAGCGGCGGGCGCGTTGGGCTGGTGCTTGCGCAGCCAGGCGGCCTTGTACTGGTCCAGCTTCTGGCCCTTGTAGCGCACGGAGGCCCAGCCGCAGCCCGACTTCTTGGCGGGGTTCACCAGGCGCTTGCAGTGGGTGGCCCAGGCGCTGGGCGAGTTGAAGACCTGGCCCGTCTCCTGCCACGTGATGGTGCCGTCCGCACCCAGGTCCCCCACAAACTTCTTGCCCTAAGGGAGCAAAGGGGTGAGCGGGGAGGCCCCGGCCTCGTCCCCCGTCGCCATCCCCGTCCCCGTCTCACCAGGTAGTTGATGGAGAGGACGCCGCGGGCCGGCTCCAGGAGCCCGTCGCGGAGCAGCATGCGCAGGGTGATGCCGCGGCGGGTCAGCACGGCCCCCCGGGAGCCCCCCGCCGCCTTCGCCCGGCTCTCGGGCTCCGGCTCGGCCTCGGCTTTGTCCAGCCCCGGCTCCAGCTCGTCCTCGTCCTCCTCCAGGCACTCATCTGTGCCAGGGGAGGCGGCCGCCAGCGCTGGGGGACAACCGCGTGGGGACCCCTCCAGGAACCCTCGGGGGGGGGGGGGCAGCACCCTTGGGTCCCCCCCCCTTGATGTCCGTGGGTGGGAAAATAGGGAGCAGGGGGACGGTGACACGCAGGGGTCACAGACAGGTTGGGGGCCGTGGAAATGGGGGCGCTGCCAGGCAGGGACACGGGGAGAGGGGATGTGGGGGGAACACGGGGAGCTGGGGATGGGGGAGAAGGGATGAGGGAGAGGAGGGTGTGGGGAGGTGACAGCAGGGACATGGGGTCAGTGGGGGCATGGGGTCTGTGGGGATATGGGGTCCGTGGGGACACGGGGGGCATGGGGACATGGGGATGTGGGGGGGCATGGGGACGTGGGGGCTGCAGGGACACGAGGACTGTGGGGACGTGGGGACCGTGAGGATATGGGGTTTGTGGGGACATGGGGGCTTTGGGGACATGGGGTGTGCGGACATGGGGACCCTGGGGACATGGGGACATGGGGGACATGGGGTCTGCAGGGCCATGGGGACAGGCGGATGTGGGGCTGTGGGGCCATGGGGACAGGGGGTCCGCGGGGACACGGGGACCGTAGGGACATGGGGTCCGCAGGGACGTGGGGGCTATGGGGACGCGGGGACCCATCCCGGCGCCCCCCCAGCGCCCACAACAGCCGGGGCTGGGGTGGGGAGAGCAGGAGGGGTACGGGGGGGGGGGGCGCGCACCGCGTGAACGCGCACGGCCGGAGGGGGGGGGAGATTGGGGGGGGGGGGGGGCTGCGCCGTGCACGCAGGTGCAGCCGTGCGCGTGCCCGCTGCCCGCCGGGGGCGCGCCCCCCGCGCTCCCCCCCCGGGGGTCGGTGGCGGGGAAGGGGGGGGCTTTGGAGGGGGGGGCTTTGGAGGGGGGGGGGGTCGCGGCCCGGTACCTGCCATGCTCCGCGCTCCGGCCTCCCCCCGCCGCCACGTGATGGGGGCGGCCCCGCCCCCGCTGCGGGAACGGCGGGGGGGGGGGGGACACCGGGGAGGGGGGGGGGCACCGGGTGGTGGGGGGGGGAGCACGGGGGGGGGGGGGGCTGGTGCCGAGCCATGGGGTCAGCACCGCCGGGGGGGTCGCCCCGGGGTCGTGCCGGGTGCTGAGCGGGTGCTGGCACCGCGCCGGGGCTCCCCCCAACACTCCTGGGGGGGGGCAAAAAAAAGGGAGAAAAGGGATATCCGCAGGGCAGCCGGGCTAACCCGGCCACGGGGATGGTCCGTGCCGTGGGGGGGTCACACTCAGCAATAAAAGGTGGGAAAAGGAGGAAGAGGGGAGGGGGGGGCTCTGGTGGAAACGTCTGTCCCCCTCTCAAACAGCAGCTACGTGCGTTGAGGCCCTGCTGCAAGGACGAGGTCGAGCATCGCTCGTTTGGGGGAAATAGAGAGGAATTTCTTTCCTCTGCACTTCCACACAGCCTGTATTTGGCTTTGTTTTGTTTTGTTTTGTTTTGTTTTGTTTTTGTTTTTGTTTTTGTTTCCCTTTCCCCTTTCCTTTTTCCCCCTTTTTTTCCCTTTAGTTAAATTGTTTAGTTCATAATAATCTTTCCTTCATAATTATTATTTTTTTCCCTTTAATTATATTATCCTTATCTCAACCCGTGAGTTCTTTATTTACTTCTTCCCCTCCTCATCTAAGGAGGGGCAGTGAGAGCGGTTGTGGTGTTCAGCTGCCCAGCACAGTAAAACCACCGCAGTCCTTTTTTGGCACCCTACATGGGGTCAAAGGGTTGAGATAACGACGGAATTGATTAAAACGCTTCCAGCTAACACGCTTACTCACTAGTCACCATGCTCAGTGTCCTGTTAATACTGGCTTGTTTGTTCATGTTTCATGCAATCCATGCCATGTTCTCCCTCCTCTATATCCGATCCGAGGATGTGCTACAATCTGTGCTCCTTTTTTTGAGTTCTCTGTGCTGCCAAACACTGGCCTTGAGTTTAATCTGGCATTCAGGCTCTGCGCTGTTATCGTTTGGGTCTCATGGAAACTATCTTTTTAGAGAATATCCAGAACTACACTGCCCTCCTTTCCCCGTCTGGATGTCAGTTTGTGAATGATATCAGGAATGGTACCTCCTCCTTCTTTCACAGTGGGCTAATTACAACAGTTTTTGAGTATTTTGAACATCCATGTCTAAGCCATATATTGCTATTTCTAATTCTGAATAACGGGTTTCCTCTTCTCCCTAAGATTAGTCGATTGTTTAGAAAGCTTACCCGGGAATGTGTCTCGAAACAGTCTGGTGGCGGGTGGCAAGGTGTGTGGGAGGATATAGGCCGGTACCTGCCACAGGTGTCTCCTCCAATAGTTTTGAACTTCACCCCTGAACAAGTGCAAAATCCTAAAAACCTGATAGAATGATTGAGTTGTATGCCCTGACCCTGATAATGCCGGAGAACGACAGCTTGCAGCATTGTGCTGGGTCCTGGCTTACTCCTATCAAACATTGCTTAACAGCATCCAGCACCTTGAAGAGAGGGAGGAAGTCTCTGAGACAGATGACCAGATAACACGCGCTGCGGCTGACCCAGAGGACCAACCGCCCATGGTATCAGTCGCCCCCACAGTCAAGACAAAACAATGGAAACAGAGCAACCGGCAGCACAGAGGGAAACCCATCTGGGCTGCTGCCCTGTGGCAAGATTCTGCTGCCCGGGTAGAAAACTTTGCTGTAAAGGTATGTCATGTAGAGGCCCTCAAGCCCAAGAGTCACGCTACTGAAGAACATCAGAGCAACGAAGAAGTGGATTGAGCTTCGAAAATTGAAGTGGCTCAGGTGGACCTGGACTGGGGACATGAGGGTGAGCTGTTTGGGGCTCGATGGGCCCACAAAACATCAGGACATCTGGGGAGGGATGCCACATCCAGACGGGCTCGTGATCGAGGGGTGGAACTGACCACTGAGGTTACCCATCAGTGTGAGACCTGTGCTGCAATCAAGAGAGCCTTGAGGGTAAAATCTCCCTGGAACAGGGGGAGGTGGACGGGGTTTCAATGTGGTGAGGCCTGGTAAATTGACAATATCGGATCACTCCTACAAACACACCAAGGCAAACGGTACATACTCACCATGGTAGGAGCAACTACTGGGTAGCTGGAAACATACCCCATAAACCATGCCACGGCCCGAAACACTGCCTTGAGCCTGGAAAGGCAAGTGCTGTGGTGACATGGGACACCAGAGAGAATTGAGTCCGATAATGGGAGTCACTTCTGAACAATCTTGTCACCTCCTGGGCCAAGAGGCATGGCACTGAGTGGGTGTACCACATCCCTTATCACCCACAGCCTCTGGGAAGGTGGAGAGGTACCATGGACTGTTAACGTTACAAACACGGGGTGCTGGGACATGGAAATACTGGGATAGAAATCTTCCAGAGGCCACTTGGCTAGGTAATAATAGGGGGTCTGACAGCCATGCTGGTCCTGCCGAAACAAAACCCCTACACACGGTGAGAGGAGCTAAAGTTCCCGTAGTGCGTGTAGGAGGGTGGATGGGGAAGGCCGTGTGGGTTGCTCCTGCCTCAGGAAAAGGCAAACCCACTCGTGGGATTGTCTTCGCCCAAGGATCAGGGTATACCTGGTGGGTCATGCAAAATAATGGGGATATCAGGTGAGTGCCTCAAGGAGACTTAACCCTGAGAGAAAACTAATCTGTAATCTAAGTTATATGTGGTAGGAAGACGCTGCAGGATCAACGACAGGTCAACTCTGCAAGGAGCCGGGCAGTGCAACAAGGACTTGAGCTAAGCTGGTGCTGGCGTCCAGACATTAATCCTATTAATCTGTTAAAGGACGAGGAATAACGGTGGTGAGAATACTTACATGTTAAAGCAGGGGGGACCTGAGAGTGACACAAATGTTATGGAATAAGGGCTGGCTGGGATGGTACCGTTCCCTGCAGCCCACCCAGTGCTGTGCTCTGCACCTGGAGCTAGCACAGCAGTGGGATCACCCCAGGGTCGTGCCTGGTGCTGAGCGGTGCTGGCACCGCACCGGGGCTCCCCCCAACACTCCTAGGGGGTGGGCAAAAAGGGGAGAAAAGGGATATCCGCAGGGCAGCCGAGCTAACCAAGCCACGGGGATGGTCCGTGCCGGGGGGGGGGTCACACTCAGCAATAAAAGGTGGGAAAAGGAGGAAGAAGGGAGGGGGGGCTCTGGTGGAAGCGTCTGTCCCCCTCTCAAACAGCAGCTACGTGCGTTGAGGCCCTGCTGCAAGGACGAGGTCGAGCATCGCTTGTTTGGGGGAAATAGAGAGGAATTTCTTTCCTCTGCACTTCCACACAGCCTGTATTTTTGTTTTGTTTTGTTTTGCTTTGCTTTCCTTTTCCCCTTTCTTTTTTTTTTTTTTTTTTTGTTTGTTTGTTTGTTTCCTTTAGTTCAATTATTTACTTCATAATAATCTTTCCTTAATAATTAATATTTTTTCCCCTTCAATTACATTATCCTTATCTCAACCCGTGAGTTGTTCTTGATTTACTTTCCCCCCCCCTCACCCAAGGAGGGGCGGTGAGAGCGGCTGTGCTGTTCATCTGCCCAGCACGGTGACACCGGGGGAGCCCCGGGGGCGGAGGGGGGGACACCGGGAGAGCCTCGGCTGTAGGGCGGGGGGGGCCACCGGGAAGCCCGGTGCCCACGGGCACGTCCCCACGGGCACCCCCCCACCCCGTGCCCTTCGCCCCGTGTCCGGGAAACGGGGGCGGGCCCCGAGCCCGCTCCCTGAATAAGTCCCGGCCCCTCCCGGTCCCGGTGGCACCGGCGGCTCCCGGGCATGGAGCCCCCCCCCCAGCGGGCCGGGACCCGGCACTATTACGAGGGCTTCGTGCAGAAGCGGGGACCGCGGGACAAGGTGGGCTGGCACCTCCTCACAGCCCCCCCAAACCCTCCATCAACGGGACAACCCCCCCGGTACCGGGAAAACCCCCCCCGGTACCGGGACACCCCCCCCCCCCGGTGCTGAGGGGTCCCCTCCGTCCCCCCAGGGTTACCGGAGGGTCTGGGCAGGGCTGCGGGGGCCGCTGCTCGCCTTCTACACGGAGCCCCGGGACCGCCAGGTACGGGCAGGACCCCCGGGGGGGGCCGGGGGGGGGCCTACACCCACCTCCTGGGAGCTGGGGGTGGGTGCGTGGGGATGGGGGGGGATAACAGCAGCTTGGGACCCCCGAGAGGGCAGCCCCGGGCTGGGAGAGGTGGGATTGGGACCCCAGGGGTTTGTGTTTGGGGGCGGGGGGACACCAATCCGGGACCCCGAAGGGGGCCCCCCCGGGCTGGGACCCGCAGTAGGAGAACCTTAGGGTGGGAGCAGGTGGGTGCCCTAGGCTGGGACCTGAGACCTCTCTGCCCCCCCCTCACAAAGGGTGGGACTCCCCCCCCCCCCCCCCCCCACCAGGTCTGGGACTTGGTGGGACCCCCCCAGGACTGGGACCTCTCCCTTGGGACCCCTGAGCTCCCCAAGGTGGACACGGAGCTGGGACCCCCCAGGATTGGGACCCCCCAGGGTTGGGACTCCCAAGGTGGCACCACTGGGCTGGGACCCCCCCATTCTGGGTCCCCCAAACCGGGACCTTTTAGGGCAGGGGTATGGGGTGAGATTTCCCCCCGCTAGGACCCTCCCCATGGGGGTGAGGAGGGGGGGAGCTTGTTTTGGGGCAGGCTGAGGGCTGCCCCCCCCCCCCCCATGTCCGGGGGGGGGGGTGGCCCACGGCTCGGCTGCCCCCAGCCCCTGGAGGCTCTGGACCTGAGCAAGCTGGTGGCGGTGAGGTCCAAGGGGGCGGCCCTCGTCATCCAGATGCAGGACCAGAATGTGATGCTGAAGGTGAGGGGCACCCCACGGGGCTGGGGGGGGCACAAGTGGAAAGGGGGGGGGCACTGGAGATGCTGGGGGGCTGGGGCTGGGGGGACCCAGGGTCCTCAGTGGGGTTTGGGGGGCAGGGGAGGGCATGGAAGGGAACCTGCAGGTGCTGGGGGGGGGGGACAAGGGCAGGGTTTGGGGTCACAGCGGGGTGTAGAGGCTTGGGGGGGGCAAGGGATGGGGTTAGGGGGCTTGGGGGGGGGGCAGGCTGCCTTCAACCCCCCCACACCCCCTGGTCCCTCGCAGGCGGTGAGCGTGGAGGCGCAGGAGGTGTGGCGGGGATTCATCCTGACCATGGCCCAGGTGGGTGCGGGGGCCGAGCTGCCCCTGGGTGGGGGCCATGGTGGTGGCCCCATGGTGGCGGTGGTGGCCCGGGGTCCCCCGCGGTGGTGGCCCTGCCGTGCCCGGTGCCCTGCGTGCCCCCTGCAGATGAAGGTGCCCCCGGACCTGGTGCTGCTGCCCGGCCACAAGTTCCTGCTGCTGGAGGCCCTGCGCGAGGAGCAGGAGCGCCGCAAATGCCCCAGGGAGCCGCTGGTCCTACAGTGAGTTATGGGGCTGGGGGCTGGGGGCATCTCCGTGCTCACCGGGCTGCGATGGGGACGGTGGCCGGGGATGGCTCCGGGGGACATGACATGGCTCGGGGGGACACGACGTGGCTTAGGGTGACCCAGCAGAGCTTAGGGTGACATGACACGGCTCGGGGTGACAGGGTATGGCTTGGAGGGCCTGGCCTGGCATGGGGTGACACTATATGGCTTGGGGTGACATGACGCAGCTCAGGGTGACCCAACATGGCTTGGGGGCCTGGCCTGGCTTGGGGTGACAGAGCACAGCTCAGGGTGACACAAACATGGCTCAGGGTGACATGACGCAGCTCAGGGTGACACAACATGGCTCGGGGTGGTCCAGCCCAGCTCAGGGTGACATGACATGGCTTGGAGGGCCTGGCCTGGCTCGGGGTGACATGATGTGGCTCAGGGTGGCCTGACACAGCTTGGGGTGACATGACACAGCTTGGGGTGGCCCAACATGGCCCAGGGTGACAGGACACGGCTCGGGGTGACATGACAGCTTGGGATGGCCCAGCACAGCGCAGGGTGACACAATGTGGCTTGGAGTGGCCTGGCACAGCTCAGGGTGGCCTGACATGGCTCAGGGTGACACGACACGGCTCGGGGTGACACATCCCGCTCGCCCCCAGGTTCCCCAGCTGCTTCTACAACGTGTCTCGGGGGGAGGCCGAGCAGCTGCTGGAGCGCAGTGGGGGCAGCGGGAACATGGTGCTGCGGCCCGGGGGGCACGGCCAAGGCATCTCCGTCACCACGCGCCAGATGCTGAACGGGTGAGCGGGGCCCTGCGGGGCCGGGACCGGGGCCGGACGGCACCGGAGGGCAGCTCCTCGTCCCCGGGGGGGGGCTCCTGATGCCCACTGATGCCATCACCCCCCCGCCTTGGCAGCACGGCGCTGATCAGGCACTACAAGGTGATCGACACGGGCCAGGGATACTGCATCAGCGTGGATGTGCCGGTGAGTGATGTGGGGCAGGGCCCCGGGGACAAGGGACCCCCGAGCTGTGCCCCTGGGACGGGACCTGCAAGGGATGGGACCCTCCTGTCCCACGCCAGGCTGGGGTTCGAGGGATTGGGATCCCCCCAAAAGCTAGGGCACTTGGGGGCTGGGACCCCCCAAGGGATTGGGAACCCCCCAGGGGGCTGGGACCTAAGGGATTGAACCCCCAAGGGACTGGGACCCCCAAGGGGCCCAGGGGTTGGGACACAAGGGGTCGGGACCCCCAGGAGCTAGGACACTTGGGTGCTGGGACCCCCCAAGGGATTGGGACCCCTCCCCAGGGGCCTGGGACCTAAGGGATTGGACCCCCAAGGGGTTGGGACCCCCAAGGGGTTGGGACCCAAGGGACCAGGACCCCTGAGGGGCTGAACCCCCCCCCAAAGGACCCAGCACCTCCTCAGGGCAGGGTCCCCCAAATGCTGCACCCCCCAGGGCAGGGTCCCCACAGGGTCTGGGAGATGTGGGGCTGTGGGCATGGAGCGGGGGGGCTGTGGGGGCACCCGTGGCGATCCCCACGTGCCCTATTGTGCCCCCCCCCCCCCAGCACTGCTGCTCCTCGCTGGCCGAGGTGGTGCAGTACTTCGTGGAGAAGAGCAAGGGCACCCTGCAGCCCCTGCACTCGGAGTACAACCAGAAGCTGGGTGGGCATCCAGAGGGGACGGGGTGCACGGGGAGGGGGATTTAGGATTGGGGGGGGGTGCTGGGGGTGGTTACAGGTGATGGGGGTGTGGGAGGTTGGCGGTGGAGGGGGTTCGAGGGGGTCTTTGGGGCAGCCAGGGGATTGCTGGGGGGTTGGACAGAAGTTTTGGGGTGACTGGGGGGGGGCAGGACGGTGGTTGTGGGGTCAGTGATTGGGGTGTCGCGGGACTGGAGGGGGGGGGTCAGGGTTTTTGGGGTGCTGCAGGCGGGCACGGGAGGGCTGGGTGGGTTGGGGAGGGGGCACCGGGGCCGCACGGAGGGTTGGTGACGGCCCCATCCCGCTCCAGAATTTGTGGAAACGGACGGGGAGAACGGCGAGACGCTGCAGGGGGTGTACGAGCCCCCCCCCATCTCCCTCGACCCCCAGTCTCCCCCCCCGACGCCACCCCCCAAGACCCAGGCATCCGTCCCGCCCGGCCACGGGCCCCAAGCCCCACATCGCCCCGAGAAAGGTGAGTCTGGGAACGGGGGGGGGGAAACCGAGGTAGGGAGGGGGGGGAAGAGCCCCCCACGGGGGTGGGGGCACCCCCTGCCACCCCCCCATCCTTTTTTGCAGGTGCTGCCCCCCCCTTAGGGCGCCGTCCGGTCCCCACCCCCCGTACCCGCCCCTGCCCCTGCCCCCGCACCCGCGTCCAGCTGCTGTCCCAAGGTAATGGGGGGGGGGGGGGTCCAGGTCCCACAGGGGACTTGGGAGGGGTTTGGAGGGGGGGAGTTGGGGGGGGGCACCCAAATTCTGGGACCCGTCCCTGTGGGGCAGGGGCTGGAGCAGAGCCGTGCTTTGGGGTTCAGGTGCCTGCAGCAGCTTGGGGAGGTTTGGGGGGGTGGGGGGGAGGTTTGGGGGGGTGGGGGGGAGGTTCCCCCACCTTGCTGCCCCCCCCCCCAGCTCACTGTCCCCCCCCCATTTCGCAGACATGACGGAGGAGCTCTGGGAGAAGCTGAGGGAGCGGCGAGCTTACTCGGACTGCTGATGGGTGTGTGTGTGGGGGGGGGGGGTCTGGCACCCACCCCCCCATACCTGCCTCGCCTTGGACCCCCCCACCAGGCAAAGGTTCCCCCCCGGGGGGTGGTGGCAGAGGCTGGCACCTGTATCACAGCGGGGGGGGGGGCACAGCCCCAGCAGCATCACCAATAAACCCATCCACCCCACCCCCCTTGGCTGCCCCCTCCTCATTCCTTGGTGCCCCCCCCCCAAACCCCCTTTTCCCCCATGATGGTGGGGGGGATGGCAGCAGGGCCCCCCCCCGTGCCCTCCCACCCCCAGGCAGGGCACTGGGGCCGTTTACACCTCGATCCTGATTTATTAAGGCCAGAAGCAGCTGTCTGTGGTGAGGGGGGGTGGGGGGTGATGAGCCCAGCCCGGGTGCTGCATTTTGGGAGGGGGGGCACGCAGCGGCAGGGGGGGGTCCTGGCAGCCCCGCGGGTGCCACTGCCCCCCACCCAGCCTGGCGTCCCCTTGGGGGGGTCCTGGGGGGGCTGGCACAGCCCCAGCAGCGCGGCGAGGGCGGTGAGTGAGGGGGGTGGGGGCTGGGGGTACGTATGGGGGGGTCAGGGTACATTCAGTGCTCTGCCTGGGGGGGCGCCTAGTGGGGGGGGGGGGCGGCGTTAGGGCAGGCTGGAGCTGCTGCTGGCCGTGCTGTTGCGTTTCTGGAGGCATTTCACAGCGCTGGGCACCTGCAGCCCCACGGTGACGTGGAAGCTGCCACACCACACCTGTGGGTACGGGGACACGGGTGGGCATTGGGGGGCACGGGGGGGGCACGGCCGGGACCTCTAGGGGCTGCCCGGCCCCCCCCCCTCGTGTGCCCACCCAGCCCCTTACCATGAAGGCGGGCAGCACCGGCTGCGTGAACCTGGCCTTGAAGGTGTGCAGCAGCTGCTTGGTCCTGGCGTTGTAGAAGGACAGGAACCCTGCGGGAACACGGGGGGGGTACAGGGAGGGGACAGGAGCCCCCCCCCCAGCCTCCCTGGGCAGCCTGTCCCAGCGCTCCGGCACCCTCCCCGGGAAGAAGTTCTTTGGCGTGTTGGTGCGGAACTGCCTGGGCTCCATTTGGTGGCCACTGCCCCTTGTCCTGTCCCCACAGAGCCCTGAGAAGAGGTTGGCCATGTCCCTCTGTCTGCCACCCCTCAGCTCTTGCCAGACACTGCTCAGATCCCCTCTCAGCCTTCTCTTCCCAAGGCTGCCCAGCCCCAGCTCTCTCAGCCTCTCCTCCCAGGGGAGATGCTCCAGGCCCCCGGCTCCTCTTTGTGGCCTCCGCTGGGCTCTCTCCAGGAGCTCCCTGCCCTTTTTGCACCCTTTTTGTCCAGCACCCAGCCCCCCAGACCCCCCCAGACCTCCCCATCCCATCGGGTCCCCGTGGGTCCCGCTCCCACCTTCGTGGAAGTTGCAGTAGACGCCGATGCAGTCGGGCACGGGCACGTCCAGCACCTTGGCCTTGTTGGCGTGCTTGGCGCTGAAGCTGACCTGCAGCCAGTTGTTGAGGTGGAGGCACCAGGAGGCCGAGGTCTTGCCCAGCTGGTCAAATTTGCCGAGGCTGCGATACGCCACCCCCACGCCGAAGGCCTTGCTGTCGCGGTCGTACTTCACCTCCCAGTAGTGGTCGTCCCCGTCGATCAGCGTGTCACCTGCGGGCACGGGGCGCTGCCACCTCTCTGCCCGCGGGCGGGGGCTGCCAAGCACACGGAGAGCCCCCTCCCGCACCCCGGGGTGCCCCGCGCCCACCCTCTCCCCCCCAGCTCACCCAGCACCGTGTAGGACTCGGCGGTGAAGCGGTCTCTGCCCCCGCGCCCCGAGGACATCCTCTTGGGGGACTGCACCACCCTAGGGCAGACGGCAAGGAGAGGGTTGGTGCTGCTCCAGGGGGGGGTGCCGGGGGTGTCGGGGGGGGGCTGGGGGTTACCTGGCAGGAGAGTTGGCGGGCGAGGCCGTCCTGCCCTTGCCGTCCTTCTCACGTGCCTTGACGTCCTGCACCTTGCCGCCCGTGGCGTCCCACTCCACGCTGAGCTCCTCCACCCGCAGGTTCTGGTGGCACGTGCTGGCGTCCAGCTTGAACGTGAATGCTGGGGGTGGCCACCGTCAGCGTGGCCACAAAAAGCCCTCCTGCCTGGCCCCGGGGGGGGGGCTCAGAGCCCAGCACGATGGGGCAGAGGCAGCGCTGGGGGGCACAGAGGAGCGGGGGCACCAAGAGGTGCTCACTGCCCCCACCCGGCACCCACCTCTCGTCTCCAAAGTGACCGGCTCCGAGAACTCGCCCGCCACGGCCTTGTTGCACGCCCGCACGCGGAAATTCATGTACTTCATGTCAAACTTCAGCCCTGCAGGCACGGCGGGATCACAAACGGGGCACGGCGAGGGGCGACACCGCGACCCCATCCTCAGCACCGCCACCCAAACCTTCGGGCCAGCCCCGGGCACCCACCACCCCCAGCACCCACCCTAGGGCGCCTTCGGGGCTGGACCCAGCCCCGTGCCCTCACCGGCCAGGGTGTACTCGGTGCCCTTGATGCCCTCCACCACCATCCAGGGCTGGTCCTCCTTGGCGCGGGGCGGCCCCTCGAAGTTGGTCCTGCGGTACTCCAGCACGTAGTGGTCGATCTTGCTGTCCTCGTCGGGCATCCTCCAGGCCAGCGTCACGCAGTTGTCGGCCACCAGCGACTCCGCCAGGTCGATTTCGGGGGTGCTGGGCACTGCCCACGGGAGCAGCCGTGCCAGTTCCCCCCAGTGCAGCCGGGCTGGCCCCGGCGCCACCGGCACCGCACCCGCGGGACACCCGGCCAGGGCACCCCAAAGCCCCCCCGCAGGGCACGTATCGGGGGGCTGGCACCCGCCAGGTCCCTGGGAAAGCGCCCCGAGCCCTGTAAGCGCTGCGTCTGGGGATTCCCAGGCACAGCACCTACACAGACCCTATGGGAACGGCACCCCGAGGACCCCAGGTGTGCACGCACACATCCCTGGGGCACAGCACCTCAGAGACCCCGAATGATGCACCCCGAGCCCCAAGCAGCACCCAAAGGTGCAGCATCCAAAGCTCCCTCCCCAAGCCCTCCCTCCCTAGCACTTTCTCACCTCGCTGGCTGAGACAACCCCGTGCTCCCCAACCTCTCCCCCCTGCCACCCCAAAGCCCCCTAACTACACCCCACTCCCCCATCCTGGCCCCCATTTGTCCCCCCGCCAGCCTGGCACAGCCCTCGGTGCCCCCGTACACCCTGGCACTGGCCCTGCTTCATCCCGGCTGTGCGCCGGGAGGAAAATAACCCGAGCTGGCTGCCTGCCATGCCCTGCCCCGCGTCCCCGCAGCCCCAGCACCTCCCTCGTGGCCCTGCACCCGCCGCCGGCGGGCGATACCTGGCAGGAAGGCGAGGGCCTGGAGCAGGCGGCGCTCCTGGGCAAAATCCACCATCAGATGGCTCATGTTGTCGCTCACCTTGGCCTTGAGCGAGAGGCGGAAGGCGGGGGCCATGGTCACGCTGCACAAGGACACGGGGACGCGGGGGTGGGGTCAGCAGGGCTGGGAGCGGGCAAAAGCCCAACCCCGAGCGGCCACCCCGACCCTGCGCTGTCGGTGCGGGAGAGGGGAGGGCGGAGGGGGGTGTCCCCGGGACCACCACCCCCGTGTTGGGGTGAGGTTGGGGGTGACACCGACGTTAGGGTTAGTGGGGTGCGGGGCCGCGGGGGGGGACCGTACCTATCCTTGATCTGTTTGGCAGCCTTGAGAGCGCAGAGGGAAAGAGGAGGGAAAAAAAGAAGAGCAGGATGAGACAGCAGCACCAGGAGCCGGACGGCAGCAGCGCAGCACCGCACGGTGTCCCCGCACGGCACCCCCACGGCACAGTGTCCCCCCCCGTGGCACGGCGTCCCCACAGCCTCTCACGGCGCTCCTACGCCCCGCTGGCTCAGCGGAAAGGAGGCACCAAGCAGCACCCCTGGCTCTGGGCGGGGGGACCCAAGGGACACAGGGGACGCAGGGGACACAGGGGACACAGGGGACGCAGCACCCCGCTCCCCCGGTCCCTGCTGGGTGCCCGGCCCTACCCTAACCCCGCAGCGGGCGCAGCCAGCGCAGCGTCATCGCAGTGCCCAGCGCAGAAAAAGGAGAGGAACGTGCCCCCAAGCGCAGGCAGAAGTGGGGGGGGACGGCACGGGGCGGCCCCTGTGCCCCCCCGGGACAGCCGGGTGGGGACAGAGCCCAGCACCCATGGGTGCTGAGGGGCTCACCTCGATGAAGTCGTGGTTGTTGGCGGTCTGCAGGGTCTGGTTGGCCGTCTCCAGCAGCTCCTCCGAGCTCTCCAGCGCCTTGGTGCAAGCCGCCAGCTGCGTCTGCAGGAGATGGGGGGGCAGCAGGGTGACGGGGAGACCCCCCCCACAGCTCGGTGGGTGCAAAGGGGGCGGTGTGTGTGTGCTGGGGGGGGGGGCCGGGGGCTCACCTGCAGCTCGTAGGTGCGGCTGGCGCGCTCCTGCTTGATCTTGGTCACCATGCCGTCCTTCAGCTCGTCCAGCAGCACGTACAGGGACTGGAACTCCCCCTCCAGGTCCTCCTGCACCCGCGCCGTGTTGTCCTGGGGGCAGCATCGGGGCGGGGGGGGTCAGCGGGTGGCCGGGAACACCCCCCCCCAAAGCCCCCCGGGGTCCCTGTGGGGGCAGGGGGAGCGCTGTGGGTACCTCCACGTTCTGCAGCATCTGCTTGAGGAGTAGATGAAGTTCTGGATCTTCCTCATTCTTCACGGCCAGCGTGGTGATGATCTTCCGCAGCGCCTCCTGCCCCGGCGCAGCACCGTCAGCGCCCGGTCCCGGCCCCCCCCCCCCCCCCCCAAAATTTTGGGGCTGTGTTCTGTGTGTGCCCCCCCCCTTAGTGGCCTCCTGGGCATGGCGGAGCCGCACCGTGACTTGGCGAGAGTGAGCACGGGGGGGGGTGAGTGTGAGCAGGGGGGGTGTGCACGGGGTGAGTGTGAGCACAGGGGCTCGGGGGGGGCCCCAGGCCATCCCCAGGCACAGCCCGGGGGGGGGCAGCCCCCAGCAGCCGTCTGCGCCCTCCTCCCTCTCCCCCCGTCCTCCCTCTCCCCTTACCCCTTCGTCCCTCTCCTCCCTCTCCCCGTCTCCTCTCTCCGGTTTCTGCCCCCCCCCCCCGGTTCCTCCTTCCTCCAGCTCTTTATTCCCTCTCCCCCGGCCCTCCCTCCCCCCTTTTCCTCTTCCCCCTTCCTCTCCCCCTCCCTCCCT